>NC_091641.1:27089622-28339622 GCF_027580195.1 Bos mutus
GGACTGTAGCCCACCAGGCTTCTCTGTCCATGGGATTTTCTGGGCAAGAATACTGGAGTGGGTTGCCATTTTCTCCTCCAGGGAATCTTCCCCACCCAGGGATCGCAGCTCCTGTGTCTCTTGCATTGGAGGCAGATTCTTTACCGTTGAGCCGCTAGGGAAGGCTTAAAAGGTAAATCACGTAAAAAAAAAAAAAAAAAAAAAAAAACTTATTTGCCCTCAGTCTCAAAGCCATTTCTGCAACTGTTTATAATAATAGCAAACATGCATTTGTTGTTGTTCAGTCGCTAAGTTGCATCTGACTCTTTGTGACCACATGGACTGTAGCCCACCAGGCTCCTCTGTCCATGGAATTTCTCCAGGCAAGGATACTAGAGTGGTTGCCATTTCCTTCTCCAGGGGATCTTCCCAACCCAAGGACTGAATCTGAGTCTCTTGCATTAACAGGTGGATTCTTTACCACTGAGCCACCAGGGAAGCCAAACATTCATTCAGTTCAGTTCAGTCACTCAGTTGTGTCCAACTCTTTGCGACCCATGAATCACAGCACGCCAGGCCTCCCTGTCCATCACCAACTCCCAGAGTTTACTCAAACTCATGTCCATCGAGTCAGTGATGCCATCTAGCCATCTCATCCTCTGTCGTCCCTTTCTCCTCCTGCCCCCAATCCCTCCCAGCATCAGAGTCTTTTCCAATAAGATAACTCTTCGCATGAGGTGGCCAAAGTACTGCAGTTTCAGCTTTAGCATTATTCCTTCCAAATAACACCCAGGGCTGATTTCCTTTAGAATGGACTGGTTGGATCTCCTTGCAGTCCAAGGGACTCTCAAGAGTCTTCTCCAACACCACAGTTCATTAGACCCCTATGATACACCAGGTTTTGCATTAAGCTCTCTATGTGTGATATCTCATTACATCTTCCCAGAACAATCAGAATGCCAGTCTTACTGATGAGGCAACTGAAGCTCAGACAAGTGAAGTAGCTGGTAAGGTACAGAGACAGGACTGGGATCTGAAAAGTACACTGAGCTACAAGGAACCCAAGACTCTTGGTTTCCAATCTAGTACAATCTCTCTCTAGATTTTAATCTGAATTTTTTATTTAAAAAGTTTTATTCATTCCAGCGGTAATTGGAAAATTCCTTCTTTTTAATGAACACGTGGAAAAATAATTACCTCCCCAAATTGTGCATTCCCTTTCTTCTAGTGCAGTCTACCGCAAGTACGGAAGGCTAGCTCAGCTGGGGCTGGGCTGCCCCATAAATAAATCATGTCCAGGTCGAGCCGGTATGGCTGTTGCTGTATATATAATAGAAACAGCAGTGTCAAAAAGCAACCACGCTCTCTTCCGTGAGCGCATGTTTCCAAATTGCCCTTGATAGGTTATGAGCAGAGTATTTCAAAGGGATGTGTTAAATATCAGCACAAGTGCTTTGAAAGGGTGCCTTTCCACTTCCTGGCACTTTGATTTCTTCCACTTCCATTTGGTTTTGCCTCGACTACCGTAAGGAAGGAAGCCAAGAGCAACTCCTGGGGCAGCTGGTCTGGTTGCAGGGTGACTCTCCTGACCTCTTAATGTGAGCAGAACAGAACCATGAGTTAATGAGGTACATGGTCTCAGAGGCTGAGAGATGTGGGTTCAAATCTTGGCTCTAGCATTTCCCAGCCATGTGGTCCTAGGCAACTTTCTTAGCTTCACAGTTTTTCAACTATAATATAAGGATAATAATTCTCTCTTCCAGAGACTGCAGTGAGGGTTAAATAAGTGTGTTAATAAGTATGTTTGTTCACTATTCATTACATATGAGACTCCCCATTAAGTACTGAACATGTATGTATTACATTTGGCCCTATATATCCGTAGGGACTGTATTTGCAGATTCAACCAACTGATGGATCCAAAATAGTTTAATTTCAGAAAGTTCCAAAAAGTAAAACTTGAATTTGCTGCAACTATTTATATAGCATATATATTGTATTTACAGCTGTTTATATAGCATTTACGGAGAAGGCAATGGCACCCCACTCCAGTACTCTTGCCTGGAAAATCCCATGGATGGAGCAGCCTGATGGGCTGCAGTCCATGGGGTCTCGAAGAGTTGGACATGACTGAGCGACTTCACTTTCACTTTTCACTTTCATGCACTGGAGAAGGAAATGGCAACCCACTCCAGTGTTGTTGTCTGGAGAATCCCAGGGACGGGGAGCCTGGTGGGCTGCCGTCTATGGGGTCACACAGAGTCGGACACGACTGATGTGACTTAGCAGCAGCAGCAGCAGCAGCATATAGCATTTATATTGTATTAGGTACTATAAGTTATCTAGAGGTTATTGAAAATATAATCAGAGTGTACATATAGGTAATATGCAAATATGGCACCATTTTATATAAGACACTTGAGCATCCATGGATTTTAACATCCAACCCCCCCAACCCCAAGGGTTACCAGGAAAAACTACTCATATAATGCTTACAAAGAAACAGGAAGTTAATAATAAACCCATATCACAGATGCGGGAACTGAGGCACTGAGGGGTTATATAACCAGTCCACTGTCTCACAGTAGGCTTTGCACCAGGCAGCCTGGCTCCAGGCTAAAATCCCTTAGTGAACACAATTAGTAGTGAGCTTGACACAGAGAAATTGCTTAACAAATTTTGGTTATCTTTTGCCATTGAACTGCCTCCTGATTGCTCACCTATTCAGAGAGGACAATCCTCAGTGTCTTGAGGGAAGAACAACAGAATTACAAATATTGACCCTCAGGTTTGTGCCAGACTATTATATTCTTCTAAATCTTCATGGTAACACTAGATGCTAAATGGTGGTTCAGACAGTAAAGAATCTGCTAGCAATGCAGGAGACCTGGATTCAGTCTCTGAGTTGGGAAAATCCCCTGGAGAATGGAATGGCTACCCACTCCAGTATTCTTGCCTGGAGAATTCCATGGACAGAGCAGCCTGGTGGGCTACAGTCCACAGGGTTGCAAAGAGTCAGACACAGCTGAACGACTAACACTTTCACTGGAGCTCTACAAGGTCAAGGGACTGTCCCGAGGCACAGAGCGCATCAGGACAGAAGTCGACATCTTCTAGCTCTGAAGCCCATGGCACACTGACAAGCTGGGCAAGCCCTTATAAGACACACTGTCGAAATAAGACAGATCCTTTCCATCTCCCCCACTCCATCCTGGTCTCCTAAGACAGGGCTTCTCAAACTTTACTACGCACACGATTCACCCGGAGACTTTGTTAAATGCAGATTCTGATTCAGCACTTCTGGGGTGGGAACTGAGATCCTACATACCTAACAAGCACCCAGGTGACACCATAGCTGCTGATGTGTGGACAACACTTTGAACAGCAAGGATGTGAGAGAGTCCTTCAGTTCCCTCATGGTCTCTCTCTCTGCCTCCTGAGACTCAAGCAGCCTCTAAAGCTGTAGCACTGAGACTGGGGATTATTTCCACTCTTTTATCTCTATGGAAAGAGTGAGATTTTCCAAACCAAACCTGCCTCCCACCAATTCCAGCCTCACCAGCAACATCATTATCAAATATATACACACACATACTCCATCTCTCTCTCTCTCAGCCTCCTTTAAATTTTTATGTCTTTCTTGCATGCGATTATTACGCACATTTCACATTGGATCATTCCAATGTCAAATGAAAAACTCAAATTGTTACTAGGCATCTTTAACTCCAAAAGGAGAACTCTACCATTAGGTGAAATGCAGCAGCACCAGCAATTTAGAGGTAAATAATGACTTAAGTACAGATAATGAGCCTGATGGTATTTGGTAAATCACTTGCAAAATAGTCCCTTTCCCACTCTCAGATTTAAACCCAGGAGCAGTATTTCAGGGGTTCTCTATAAAGGGGCCCTCTCTAGCTAGCTCCCGATTTCACGGCTATGACCCTTCCTATCCAGCCAAGAGCCATTTCGCCCAGCTATGGTTGGCTGTCCCTGACCCTTTTGTCTTAAGAATCACTCACAGCAAACTCTGAAGGTGTGTGGGGCAAAGAAATACTACCAATTCAACCCCAGAGTCTCAACTCACAACCATCCCTTTAACGGGTCTTGTCCGGACAGCCTCGTAAAACCATAGAATATGACTCCTCTTTCTTTTATACTGGAAGTGTCAAGAGCCTCTCTGGCCATTTATTTGACAGAGAGGTTGCTAAATGTTATGGCAAACGGCCACATCAATCCAGATAACAGCTGAGCACTGGTGTCTGTTGCAAACCCTGAGACCTCACCAACCTGCAAGGAAAAGTTTTCCTGACCTCTGTGCTGTGGTCCACACGAACACAAACAGGAAGGTCAGGTGGTGCAGTGGGCTCTGACCTGGAGGTGAGAGGTGTCCTCTCTTAGCCCTGACTGTGCTGCTAACCTGTGGGACCTTGGGGAAATGAATCCATCTCTCTGGGGAAGTTTTCACTAGAAGGAAAAATAACTTAGTAACAACAGCCCCAAATGTGTACACACAGACTTTAGAGGCAAGTGCCTCCTTTCATAACTGGGAGATGCCCATGAATTCCTTCACTCCTCTATCAGCTGACTGTGGCTACAATACTGCTTTCTGTTGTGTAACAACCACAAATTCCCAGTGGAGTGCAACAATAAGAATGCATACAACTCCTGCATCTGCAGTTGAGCTGATGTAGGCGCAGCTGGTCTGGCTGCTTTCATCTGGGCTTGGCTGGGGTAACTGGCTCTGTTCCACGTGTGCGTCATCCTCCTCTGCTCCAGCAGACTAGCCAAGGTAGATGCTTCTCATGGTTACAGCAAAGACACAAGACAGCAGGCAGGAACGGAAGAGGTCTCTCATGGCTTAGGCTGGAAACTGACATGCGGTAACTCTCACCCTATTCTATGGGCCGAAGCAGTCCATGTGGCCAAACCCAGTGTTCAGGGGCAGGGAAATGGACTCCGTTCTTCTGGTGCAAGGAGCTACAGAGTCACTTGGGGCAGGCCATGCGTAGAGGGAGAAGCCACCTGTCCACCTCAGTAGGAAGCTGGGACTTCCACTGGACCAGTGTTCTCACTGGTCCCCCGCCTGGAATGACCCCCCACCAGCTTCTCTAAACTCTATCCACTCTATAAGTGCCGGCCAACAGTCCACCTCCTTTCGCAGGAAATCTTCCCCACTCCCCGGGGTGCACCACGTGAGCTGCTCCAATCCCCTGGATGGAGGCCTGTGGCTCCCGTCTCTCCGGCCAGCTCCTAACTGCCTCCTAGAAGCACATATGGAATGTGTCTCTTTCAGGGCCCCTGCCTCTGGGGCTCACTCAAGTGCTGGCTGGTGGACTGGATCCCTGAGAAACGGAGGTGATGCTGGTGCTCAACTTTCCTCCCAGGAAGGGGAGGCTATGTTGATTGCCTTTGATATATCTGCCAGACCTGAAACCCCTGGGGAGCTGAAAGGTGGGATTCTGAGGTCATCAAATCTGAAGCAACCTGCGATCACCAGTAGAGGCGCTGTACTTTGTCATCTTGGCCCCACAGCCTCGCTGCCTGTGCATCGTTTCTCCCAACACCTTCTTCAGGTTGTACAAAGAAACTCCACTCTCCTGAGAGCCCAGAAGCAGCCTATGGAGGCTGAGAAGCAGATCACAGCATCACAGGGTCCCATCTTGAATCTCTCGTGCAGCCACAATACCCAAAACTTCCTCACCAAAGAACTCTTCCCTCTAGAAAATCTGCCTGTGCACAGACAACCGTGGTTGCAGACCCACACCCTGGACCTTAATTTAGTTTATTCAATCCACCCCCAAAGACACAGTTAATGTTTCAAAAGCAAGAAAATTAGGAAGGAGAGAAAACAAAGAAGCAAGATGAAACCAAGAGTGTGTAACACTTGAAATTAATTATGCATGTGCATGCATGCTAAGTCACTTCAGTCGTGTGCGACTCTTTGCACCCCTGATGGACTGTAGCCCATCAGGCTCCTCTGTGCATGGAATTCTCCAGGAAGAATACTGGAGTGGGTAGCTGTGCCCTTCTCCAGGGGGTCTTTCCAACCCAGGGAATCTTCCCAACCCAGGGACTGAACCCATGTCTCTTGTATCTCCTGTATTGGCAGGCAGGTTCTTTACCACTAGCACCACCTGGGAAACTCGAAATTAATTACATTCCATCCCTAATAAGACCCAGCTTTGGGGTGCCTCTGACAGTTCAGTTGGTAAAGAATCCACTGACAATGCAGGAGACCCTGGTTCGATTCCTGGGTTGGGAAGATCCGCTGGAGAAGGGATAGACTACCCACTCCAGTATTCTTGGATTTCCCTTGTGGTTCAGCTGGTAAAGAATCCACCTGCAATGTGGGAGACCTGGGTTTGAACACTGGGTTGGGAAAATCCCCTGGGGAGGGGAAAAGCTACCCACTCCAGTATTCTGGCCTGGAGAATTCCATGAATTCTTCAGGGGGTATAGTCCATGTCCCTGGGGTCATAAAGAGTCAGACACGACTGAGCAACTTTCACTTTGGGGTGCTAGCAGGAGTGGAAGACAGACAAGTGAATGAGCTCAGTCGGGATTCCGCCACAGAGCCCAGTGCCTAAGCCTCCTTCCTCCCACTCTGGACCTTCCTCCTCAGCCTCCTGAATTACCAAGGTCTGGCCCCAGGACCAGGCCTGCTGGGTCTTCAAATAAATACAGTCTGATCCCCACAGGTTCCTCCAGGGCCATTCTCCTCTCGCAAAGTCCTGTTCTGCCACTTCCTTCAAAGCCAGAGGCAGCTCAGCCCCCTGCACAGCAGGCCTTAGGTTTATCCTGTCCTCCTCTCCCAGTTAAGTACCTGGGGACCATTTTGCACACACCTCTCAGCAGCCGTTGCAGCAGACACAGGAAACCTGCGAGTGGAATTCATTAGCTCTGTAACAGGTCGGCCCTCGCCATCCCCAGTGCTCCTGCGTCCGCGGAGCATCTGTGGGCTCTGGCAGAGAAAAGAGAGAGAGAGAGTCCAGCAGCTCCTGATGCCCCGCAGTGGCTCCGTGGCCACCTGGAGCACATCAAAGTGGGCTCCTGGCTTGGCAGGCACGCACCAGACCCTGGCGGGTGCACTTCAGGCCAGGCCGTGCCGCCTCTGCTCAGAGAACAATTTAGCACATTTTCCCCACTGTTCTGCAGAGTGGGGGCCTACAGAGGTTTGGTAATTGGCATCACAAGCCCTAGCCTGTCCTGATCCCTGCAGGGCGCCTTGTTACTCTAATTGTTTGAGGATTTGTTTTCATATCCCAAGACTGGGGGCTGTGGGGATGAGGGCAGGGTGGGAGAAGAGACTCTAATAACCTGAAGGCAATAGGCATGAATCTTGCTCATGGCCTCAGTGCTGGACAGAATGAAGTTTTCCATTTGAGCTGGAGCAGCAGGGCAGGACGGTTCTGTGATCGAAGAAGTTCCTTCTAATAGGTTAGGGTCCCCAGGAAGGAGGGACTCCTCAGGGTCACCCCAAAGCAGAATGGGCTGACTTGGGAGGTCATGGTCATTAGAAGGTGTAGGAGAGCAAAATTTGCCACCCCAGAGTGTGTCTTTGGCATGCAGAGTATTTGGAGCTAAAAACAATAAAGGCCCAAAAGAGAAAGAAATTAGACCTTCACCTTGACTGCCTAAAGAATGTAGCTAGAGGACCTGGCCCAGGAAGGGAGCAGCAACGACTATATTATTGCTACAGGGAAGAGCCAATCATGACCCCATGTTGGATCTGTTTCTTTTAACCTTTGCTTCCCCCTGCTTTCTCGTTGCTTTTGCTCACTAAAAGGATACTGTTTTTACATAATGGCCTGCCTTGGGGAGCCCTGCCCCTCTGCCTGGATATTAAACCAAAGTACCTTTATTCAGGACCCTGTCCACCTGTGTGGATGGCTACAAAAAGGAAGAAATTAACACATCCCCTCCCAGAGCATTGCCATTCCAGAAGATATCTGCAAGATTAATGGCCTTTTTACTTTGCTTCCTCACCCCCACCACTCCGTTCTATTATCAAACCTGGCATTCAGACCCTGATAAGATGGTTATTTTGAGACATTAATCTGCCATCTTCTCAGTCTACTGCCTTTCTGGCAGAGTCATATTCCTCGTCTCAACACCTCATCTCCACTGTCTCCAATTCATTGGCCTGTCGTGCGGCAAGCAGAGTGAACTTGGACTCGGTAACAGTGTCAACCAGGTGTGTGGACAGAGAGGAACCTAACAAAGTGTTAGTTAAAACTCCTCTCATGCCCCACTGTCTGCAGGGCCCAGCAAACATTTGTTTTCTATACATTTGCTTTTCCACCTCAATGTCAATTGCCCACACCGTCCTGGAGTTCCCAAACCACTACCCCAACATCCTCTTTTGTCTTTAATGGAAGATGGTATTTAAGGTGAGGGGTTGAGCCAGCTTAGTAAGTTTTCCCAGGTCTTTCCCATGTGCACATGCTATTAAACCTTGTTTGATTTTCTGTTAATCTGTCTCATGTCAATTTAATCCTTAGACCAGCCAGAACCTAGAAGGGTACAAGGAAATGTCTTTGTCTCCAACAAGGAGAGGAAGTCTTCAACTGAGCCCCTAAGTCCAGCCAGAAACCTGGGCATCAACTGTGGTTCTTTTCTCTGCCTCAGAGGCTCATCAATCAGCAAGTTTTGACACTACCTGCTCAGTAGTTCTTGAATCTCTCCTACCCTCTCTACCTCCATTACCACAGCCTCAAGTCATCTCTTACCTAGACTGTTCTCTAAACTCATCCTCACCCCTATCCACACTCCCCCCACCCCTGCCAACCCCGCCTTCAAGTCTCCAGCCCTCTAAACCCAGGATCAGCAAGCAATAGCTCAGGGACCAAATCTGGCCCACCATCTGTTTTTGTAAACGAAGTTTTTGGAATGCAGCCAGGCCCATGTGCTTATATACTGTCTACAACTGTTTTTACACTACAGTGTCAGAGTGAGATAGTAGCAAGAGGCCATGTGGCCCACAAAAGTAAAAGAATAGTTACTATCTGGCCCTTTAAGAAAAGCTTCCCAGGTGGCACAGTGATAAAGAATCCGCCTGCCAATGCAGGAGGTGCAAGAGATGTGGGTTCACAGGTTCTATCACTGGCTGAGGAAATGGCAACCCACTCCAGTATTCTTGCCTAGAAAATTCCAAGAACAGAGGAGCCTGGCAGGCTACAGTCTGTGGGGTTGCAAAGAGTCAGACTCAACTGAGCACATACACACTCACAACACAACAACCTTTAAGTAAAAGCCCACCTAGCTCTAAACCACCATGGCCAGTGTGAGTTCAAGTCACTTATCTCACTCAGGATTCACCAACTGTTCCCCCCGCCAAATAGGAAAATTAGACTTCCTTGTCATACATCTAACATCCTTTATGTTAGTCCTTAGCTAATTCAGGGATTACAAATGGGCAGCCCATAGGCTTCATCTAGTATGTATACACACACACACACACACACACATATACATATATCGTTTTATGGCTCACACAGAGTTTAAAACATTAATTGTAAACTTTCAAAAATCATAAGATGGGTACTTCCCTGGTGGTCTAGCAGGTCCATGCTCCTGCTGCAAGGGGCACGAATTCAATCCTTGGTTGGGGAACTAAGATTCTACATGCCACACAGTGTGGCCAAAAAGGTAGAAAAAAATAACAAATGAAAAGCATAAGATTATACATCAAAAGTCATATTTCTGACTTGTCTTGAAAATAGGGAATTGTTGCAACACTTGGCCCCCATTCCCAGCTGGCATCCGTCAGCCACAGAGTCACCACATATCTGCCCTTGAGATGGTGCCTGTGTTTCCCAGTTCACCACAGACTCCACCCCTCCCTACTGTTAGGGGAAGCACACTGACTGAAACTGCCCACCCTGGCCAGGCACCATAGTAACCATAGCATGCTTTGTTTTATGACAGGAGATCCTGGTAAGGAACAGGGAACTAATAAGCCACCATCAACCGGAAGCGTTCAGGAAAGGTGAAAAGGAGACACCACATGCCTGACCACCTCCCAGAATCCTTTTCACTGGCATCCATCTTGGCTGAACAAGGCGTGCGCCACCAGGAAGAACTCTGAGTCAGAATGATTGGCTAAAGACAACCTGGAAACTAATCCCGTCACCACAAAACCGGAGACTGTGAGCCACGTGGCAGAGCTGTTCTCCTGGGTTCCCTCACCCCACTGCTCTCCACCTGGGCTCCCCTTCCCAATAAAATCTCTTGCATTGTCAGCACATGTCTCCTCGGACAATTCATTTCTGAGTGTTAGACAAGAGCCCAGTTTCAGGCCCCCTTCCTGCAACACCACTGTCCGACATAAGCCTGCTTCATTCATATAGGCATATGAGCCTGACACCTCCCACCCTTCCTTCTTTCTTTACCAGTGTCGACATAAAAAGCAGTCACGACCTGAAAGTTGAGAGTTATTTTATTCAGTGGGAATTTTTAGGACTTCAAGCCCTAGAGGCAGCATCTTAAGTAGCCCTGAGAAAATGGCTCTGAGGAGGCGGGGCGTGGAGTCCAGTTATACAGAAGTATGCAACAAAGAGGGGCAGATAGTTTCAACATCAAAGATTACTGTTAATTAAGGAAAACCAGATGTCTCAAGTTAAGGAATTTAGCACTCTTCTATGTTTGGGAAGATTCAAGTGTTTGAGTTTACTGAAATCATTTCTTTCACATACATCTCAGCTATCTGGGGCCAGCATCCTGCATTTGTTTGTTTGTTTGTTTGTTGTTTGGTTTTTAATCCTTAAGTTCAGTTCCTTGATTATTGTAGGGAGTGGCAGATGGCTGCTGCCGGCTTTCTCACCTCCACCCCCCAGGCCCCCACATCCTCGACTTCCCGAGCTCCACAGTGTTCATCGTGGGAAGTGGCTGATGGCTGCCATCTGCCAGCACTGTTCTTTTTGGGGGCCCTCGGGGATCAGAAATGCATATCTGGAGGGCCAGAATCGAGGATGACCATGACATCCTTGTTTGTAGATATCGCAGGAGGTGTTTCATTTCACGCCAGCCAGCCCTTTCCTAGAACTATGTATTAATACTATCTTTCTGCCAGAAGACCCAGAGTCTCCAAAGAAGCCGTGCCGTCTCCCACCTCCACCCTCTACACATGCTCTCCCCCTTGTATTAGTCTGCTGGGGCTTCCATAACAAAGTGCCACAGACTGGGTAGTTTAAACAATAGAAATCTATTTTCTCATCCGGAGGCTGGAAGTCCAAGATCAAAGTAACATCAAGTTGGTTCCTTCTGAGGCCTCTCTCCTTGGCTCATATGTGGCCATCTTTTCCCCACGCGTTCACATGCTCTTCCTTCTGTGTATGTAACTGTATCTGAGTTTCCTCTTCTAATAAGTACACCAGGCATACTGGATTAGAGTGCACTCTGATGACATCATTTAATCTTAATTACCTTTAAGGATCCTATCTCCAAATACAGTCACAGTCACACACTGAGGTACTGGGGATTTAGGCTTCAGTATCTAAGTTTCGAGGAAATAGAATTCAGACCATAACATTTATCTTCCTGGAATGCCCTCCAATACTTTATTCAACTAACAAATATTCATACTTTTTATGAAGAATCAAGCACCGCATCCTTGGTGAGGCCTCAAAAATCCCCTGCAAAAATTCATCTTCTATTTTCTTTGTAGCTTGTGCACACCTCCACTTAAGACCACCACCTTGCACTATGCTGCTAAGTCACTTCAGTCATGTCCGACTCTGTGTGATCCCATAGACGGCAGCCCACCAGGCTCCCCCGTCCCTGGGATTCTCCAGGCAAGAACACTGGAGTGGGTTGCCATTTCCTTCTCCAGTGCATGAAAGTGAAAACTGAAAGTGAAGTCACTCAGTTGTATCTGACTCGTAGCAACCCCATGGACTGCAGCCTACCAGGCTCCTCCGTCCATGGGATTTTCCAGGCAGGAGTACTGAAGTGGGGTGCCATTGCCTTCTCCGACCTTGCACTATAGTCATTGATATTTCTCCCTTTTTCCCCACTGAACTGTGAGTTTCTGTGGGTAGGAACTATGTTTTTCCTCTCTCTTCATCCAATACATATCCACTGGGGTGGCAGGTGGGCGGGGGGGGGGGCGCTGAATGTGCCAGGCACTATCAACATCACTGAAGTTCCAACAGTGGACAAGTTTCCTCCCTGCATGGACTCTACATTCCAGGAAGGAAAAGGGACACTAAATTAGTAACTAAACAAAAGTGACACATTGCACAGTACCATGCTTATCCTGTTGTAGGTGTTCAAAAAACACTGAATCAATGCTGTAGGGAAAACACATACAAAGTGGGTCTAGTTTATCTTGGAACATTTTTTGGAGTTGGAATTCTATAATGTTTTTAGACTCTGAGTTGCTGAGGTCATTATTATATAGAATGTCTGGCAGTCTTCACTTGTCCTGCAAGCTTGGGTCGCTGCATCTCTATATCCCTCTTTAAATCATGGGACCCAGCATCATCTCTTGCCTTTTCAGTCACAGAGTCAGACGTGACAGAGTGACTGAACAATAACATCGTCTCTAAGAAGAGATTCATGAGGACTAAGACAAAGCGGAAGCCCACCATTGTCCCCACTGCCCCTGCTGCAAAATTTTCATAGCCAAGCTCTGGTTGCCTGTGGCCAGACCCAAAGAAGGGTATATTTTCCTCTGTGCAATTTTTAGGTAACTATGAGGAATGATGGGAGTGATGCAGGTGACTAAGCCTGAGAGGACCCCTTCTGTGCAAATGATGCCCATTTCAGGGGCATCACAGCCTATATCCACCTGTAAGGAAGTGATGGATGATTTCTGAAAATTCTCTAGTAATACATGAGAAGTGGTACCATCACACTGGGACCCTCACTTGCTAAAAGAACAAAGCCAGAAGAAACTCATCATGGCCACCCATAATGTCCACTCCCTTCCTATTGTCCATGATTAAAAAAAAAAAAGTGCTATTTGGGTATCACTGACTAAAAATATCTGTTGTAGAAAATATAGATTTGATGGATTTGGCAAATATAGAATATAGATTTGGTGGATTTAGGCAAAAAAAAGTCCACCCATGGAACTCCATGTCCTCATTTATTCATACAGATAAAATTTAAAATCATTTCTGTCACATAAAAATTCAAGTTAAAGTTATACATTAATGGGAGTTGCTTAGAAATCCTGGGCACCCCATTCTAGAGCACATACAGTGCCTTTCTACAACATTTAAAGTACATTTTACAAATACATTTCAATATAACCTACCAATTACCTATTGGCAGATGGCTGATATACTTGGTGACCACTATCAATGAAATATTTTTAAATAATGATATTTTCTGTCTGGTCATCATTGGTTAAAAAGAAAAAGTTCAAACTACTGAATTCTCTTATTATTTTCAATAGCTTTTAGTTGATTCTATGGAATTTTTCTATATAGATATTCCTATCACTTAAAGTAATGATTGTTTTGCCATGTTCTTTCCAGTATTTATCCTTAATTCATTTTCTTCCATTATTGAACGGGCAGGTAAACCCAGGGCACTTGTAAATGACAGGGACAGTAATTTGTTTGTATACTCAGTGGCAATGCCTTTAGTGTTTCTTTACATCTACAGGTAGAACCACTCCCTGGCGGCGCCTCCAGGGTCTGGTTTGGGAATACTGAGCCAGGCTCCTCGTGTGTGCCTTCTGGATCCAGGACGTGTACAGGATGCCCCACATCATCTGAATCATATTTCCAAGACCATTTATTGAAGATACTAGATGGCAGAGTAGAAGGACAGGCACACATCTTCTCCTGTGAGAACTGCAAAATTGCAACTTGCTGAGGAACAACCATCAACAGGAGAATGTTGGATCCCACCAAAAAAAGATACCCCATGTCCAAGGGCAAAGGATAAGCCTCGACAAGATGGTAGGAGGGGTGGAATTGCATTTAGAATCAAACCCCATACCTGCCAGAGACACTTGGAGGGCTCAAACAACCTCGTGCACACCAGGACCCAGACACCCCACAGAGACTGAGCCAGACTTGCCTTTGAGTGTTTGAGTATCTCTTGCAGAGGCCAGGGGCTCTGGCTGCAGCACACCTAGGTCATGCAGCGTGTGGCATAAGCCCTCTTGGAGGAGGTCGCCATTAGCCCCACCGCAGAGCCGCTGAGCAGACAACCCACAAACTGCAGAACAATTATACCAAGGAAATTCTCACACCATTAAGAAAGTTCTAGGACCACAACAGATTTTCCCCAACCTGGAATTCAGCAAAGAGGCTGAGAACCCCCAGGGAATTTGACTTTGGAGGCCAGTGGGATTTGATTACAGAACCTCCACAGGCCCGGGGACACCGACTCTCGGAGGGCACAAACAAAACCTAGTGTACACAGGAGCCGGGAGAAAGGAGCAGTTTTCCCACAAAAGACCAAGCCAGACTTGCCTGTGCATGTCCAGGAGTCTCCAGCAGAGGCGTGGGTCAAGAGTGGCCTGATGTGGGGTCAGGAGCACTGAATACAATAGTGCATGCACAAGTCCTTTTCAAGGAGGTCACCAATACCTTCATTACCCCTACCATAGTTTGGCCTCAGGCCAAACAACAAGCAGAGAACACAGCCCTTCCCATCAACAGAAAACTAGATTGAAGATTTACTGAGCATGGCCCCGCCCATCAGAACAAGACCCAGTTTCTCCCACAGTCAGTCTTTCCCATCAGGAAGCTTTCATAAGCTTCTTATCCATCAGAGGGTAGACAGAATGAAAACCACAATCACAGAAAACTAACCAAACTGATCACATGGACCACAGCCTTGTCTAACTTAATGAAACTATGAGCCATGACATGCAGGGCCATCCAAGACAGAGAAGTCATGGTAGAGAGTACTGACAAAATGTGGTCCACCAGAGAAAAGAACGGCAAACCACTTCAGTATTCTTGCCTTAAGAATCCCATGAACAGTATGGAAAGGCAAAAAGATACGATACTGAAAGATGAACTCCCCAGGTTGGTAGGTGCCCAATATGCTACTGGAGAAGAGTGGAGAAATAACTCCAGAAAGGGTGAAGAGACAGAGCCAAAGTGAAAACAATGGCCAGTTGTGGATGTAACTGGTGATGGAAGTAAAGCCCAATCCTGTAAAGAACAATATTGCATAGGAACCTGGAATGTTAGGTTCATGAATCCAGGTAAATTGGAAGTGGTCAAACAGGAGATGGCAAAAGTGAATACTGACATTTTAGGAATCAGTGAACTAAAATGGACTGCAAAGGGTGGGTTTAATTCAGATGACCATTATATCTACTACTGTGGGCAAGGATCCCTTATAAAAAAATGGAGTAGCTCTCATAGTCAACAAAAGAGTCTGAAATGCAGTACTCAGGTGCAATCTCAAAAATGACTGAATGATCTCTGTTCATTTCCAAGGCAAACGATTCGATATCACAGTAATCCAAGTCTATGCCCCAACCACTAATGCCAAAGAAGCTGAGGTTGAACGATTCTATGATGACCTATAAGACCTTCTAGAACTAACACTAAAAAAAAGATGTCCTTTTCTTCATAGGGGATTGGAATGCAAAAATAGGAAATCAAGAGATACCTGGAGTAACAGGCAAGTTTGGCCTTGGAATACAAAATGAAGCAGAGCAAAGGCTAATAGAATTTTGCAAAGAGAACACACTGGTCATAGCAAACATCCTCTTCCAGCAACAGACGAGACAACTCTACACATGGACATCACCAGATGGTCAATACTGAAATAAGATTGATTATATTCTTTGCAGCCAAAGATGGAGAAGCTCTATACAGTCACCAAAAACAAGATCAGCAACTGTGACCCAGATCATGAACTACTTATTGCCAAATTCAGACTTAATTGAAGAAAGTAGGGAAAACCGTTAGACCATTCAGGTATGGCCTAAATCAAATCCCTTATTATTATACAGTGGAAGTGACAAATAGATTCAAAGGATTCGATCTGATAGACAGATTGCCTGAAAAACTATGGACAGAGGTTTGTGACATTGTTCAGGAGGCAGGGATCAAGACCATTTCCAAGAAAAAGAAACGCCAAAAGGCAAAATGGTTGTCTGAGGAGGCCTTACAAAAAGCTAAGAAAAGAAGAGAAGCTAAAAGCAAAGGAGAAAACGAAAAATATACCCATCTGAATGCAGAGTTCCAAAGAATAGCAAGGAGAGATAAGAAAGCCTTCCTCAGCGATCAATGCAAAGAAATAGAGGAAAACAATAGAATGGGAAAGACCAGAGATCTCTTCAAGAAAATTAGAGATACCGAGGGAACATTTCATGCAAAGATGGGCACAATAAAGGACAGAATGGTTATGGACCTAAAAAGAAGCAGAAGATATTAAGAAGAGGTGGCAAGAATACACAGAAGAACTATACCAAAAAGATCTTCATGATCCAGATAACTACGATGGTGTGATCACTCACCTAGAGCCAGATATCCTGGAATGTGAAGTCAAGTGGGCCTTAGGAAGCATCACTATAAACAAAGCTAGTGGAGGTGATGGAATTCCAGTTGAGCTATTTCAAATCCTAAAAGATGATGCTGTGAAAGTGCTGCACTCAATATGCCAGCAAATTTGGAAAACTCAGCAGTGGCCACAGGACTGGAAAAGGTCAGTTTTCATTCCAATCCCAAAGAAAGGCAATGTCAAAGAATGTTCAACCACCACACAATTGCACTCATCTCACAAGCTAGCAAAGTAACGCTCAAAATTCTCCAAGCCAGGCTTCAACAGTACATGAACCAAGAACTTCCAGATGTTCAAGCTGGATTTAGAAAAGGCAGAGGAATCAGAGATCAAATTGCCAATATCCACTGGATCATAGAAAAAGCAAGAGAGTTCCAGAAAAACATCTACTTCTGCTTTATTGACTACGCAAAGCCTTTGACTGTGTGGATCACAACAAACTGTGGAAAATTCTTCAAGAGATGGGAATACCAGACCATCTTACCTGCCTCCTTAGAAATCTGTATGCAGGTCAAGAAGCAAAAGTTAGAACTGGACGTGGAAGAACAGATTGGTTCCAAATTGGGAAAGGAGTACATCAAGGCTGTATACTGTCACCCTGCTTATTTAACTTATATGCAGAGTATAGCATGTGAAATTCTGGGCTGGATGAAACACAAGCTGGGATCAAGATTGCCAGGAGAAATATCAATAACCTCAGATATGCAGATGACACCACCCTTATGGCAGAAAGCAAAGAGAAAACTAAAGAGCTTCTTGATGAAAGTGAAAGAGGAGAGTGAAAAAGCTGGCTTAAAACTCAGCATTCGAAAAACTAAGATCATGACATCTGGTCCCATTGCTTCATGGCAAATAAATGGGGAGACAATGGACAGTGATAGACTTCATTTTCTTGGGCTCCAAAATCACTGCAGTTGGTGACTGCAGCCATGAAATTAAAAGATGCTTCCTCTTTGGAAGAAAAGCTATGACCAACCTAGATAGCATATTAAAAAGCAGAGACACTACTTTGCTGACAAAGGTCCATCTAATCAAAGCTATGCTTTTTCCAGTAGTCATGTATGGATGTGAGAATTGGACTGTGAAGAAGCCTGAGCACTGAAGAATTGATGCTTTTGAACTGTGGTGTTGGAGAAGACTCTTGAGATTCCCTTGGACTGCAAGGAGAACAAACCAAACAATCCTAAAGGAAACCAGTCCTGAATACTCATTGGAAGGACTGATGCTGAAGTTGAGACTCCAATACTTTGGCCTCCTGATGTGAAGAACTGACTCACTGGAAAATTCCCTGATGCTGGGAAAGATTGAAGGTGGGAAGAGAAGGGGACAACAAAGGATGAGATGGTTGGATGCCATCACTGACTCAATGGACATGAGTTTGAGCAAGCTCTGGGAGTTGGTGATGGACAGGGAAGCCTAGTGTGCTGCAGTCCGTGGGGTCACAAAGCATCAGACATGAATGAATGACTGAATCGAACTGAACAGGTATAATATTGGTTGACTATTTAGTATAAATTTGGTGTGTTAGTCGCTCAGTCATGTCTGACTCTTTGCGACTCCACAGATTGTAACCCACCAGGCTCCTCTGTCCATGGAATTCTCTAGGAAAAATTACTGAAGTGAGTAACAATTCCCTTCTGCAGGGGATCTTCTCAATTCAGGGATCAAACTTGGGTCTTTTGCATTGCAGGCAGACTCTTTACTGTCTGAGTCACCAGTTTAAAAAGCCCATTTACCCAGAGGGATGGTATGGGGAGGGAGGAGGGTTCAGGATGGGGAACACATGTATACCTGTGGCAGATTCATTTTGATATATGGCAAAACCAATACAATATTGTAAAGTTAAAAAATAAGATAAAGTACATTTTCAGATTCCACTCTTCCCATTATCCGTCATTGATATCAGATCTTATCAAATGCTTTTAGGGATCTACCAAGATCATCTTAAGATTTATACAATACTTCTTTCTATGATATAGATTTCCTTAATTCTTTCTTTTCCCATGTTACAGGCCCAGCAATGGAATTACTAGATCAAATATACAAACACTTCAAAGCTCTTTATGTATTTTGTCAAACTGCTTCCCCAAAGGATTGAGCCAATTGTCACTTCTCTCAGCAGTGGATGAAAATAAACTCTGTCTAGCCTTGTTTTTTAACAACTAAAGTCTCAGTTATTTAGACTACTGAAAGTGAAAGAAAGTGAAAGTGAAAGAAAGTGAAAGTCACTCAGTCGTGTCCGACTCTTTGTGACTCCATGGACTGTAGCCCACCAGACTCTTCTGTCCATGGAATTCGCCAGGCAAGAGTACTGGAGCGGGTTGCCATTTCCTTCTCCAGGAGATCTTCCCAACCCAGTGATTGAACCTGGGTCTCCTGCATTGCAGGCAGACTCTTTACTGACTGAGCCAGCAGAGAATGTTGGCTGTAAAATATACACAAATACACCTCTTTCCCATGCTTCTACTGCAACTCTTAAAAAATAATTCTTGGTCCTCAGGTTTATGGTACCTGCTGACATTTCATAATGATTTTAATACAATTCCTCCAGAAAAAAAAACCCTTAAGGAATACCTAGTGCAATGATTGAAAAACATTTTGAGGTCACAGAACTATAATAGTCTGAAAAAGTTATAAATCGTTTTCCCAGAAAAAAAAAAAAATGTGCATACATGGAATTTTTTCCATAAATTTCCAGATTCCTAGATCTCCAAAAGCTCATCAGTGAGGTGTCACTGACCCACAGTGAAGACTTCTGACCTATTCCAAGACCTCTATTTTACAGATTAGGAAAACTGCGGTCAGAAAATTCTGTTTTGGTAAAAAACTGAAATGAAATATTTTATCACTTGTTTTTAAGGCCCTTTCTAAAAACTTTTGAGGAGAAAGGCATATATTGGTTTATTCTTTTTCCTTTCTTCTTCTTTTTTAGAAATATATATTGGTTTTCTACTCTGAGAACATAATCTCATTTGAAAAAGGAAAACACTTTGAGGATCAGCAGCATTACTGAACTAGCCATGAACTTCCTAGGGTGAGCACGGTAAGGGGGGTTTACATCCATTCTCACAGGGTGCATGGAAAACGTGCCCAAGCAGGAATGAGAAGTCCTGGGATCTGGTCCCAACAGGCCAGACAGTGAACAACTTGTAACCCTGTGAGCCTCACTTTCCACATCTGAAAGTTCAGTTCAGTTCAGCCGTTCAGTCACGTCCGACTCTTTGTGACCCCATGAATCGCAGCACGCCAGGCCTCCCTGTCCATCACCAACTCCTGGAGTTTACTCAAACTCATGTCGATCGAGTCAGTGATGCCATCCAGCCATCTTATCCTCTGTCGTCCCCTTTTCCTCCTGCCCACAATCCCTCCCAGCATCAGGGTCTTTTCCAGTGAGTCAACTCTTCACATGAGGTGGCCAAAGTATTGGAGTTTCAGCTTCAACATCAGTTCTTCCAATGAATACCCAGGACTGATCTCCTTCAGAATGGACTGGTTGGATCTCCTTGCAGTCCAAGGGACTCTCAAGAGTCTTCTCCAACACCACAGTTCAAAAGCATCAATTTTTTGGTGCTCAGCTTTCTTCACAGTCCAACTCTCACATCCATACATGACCACTGGAAAAACCATAGCCTTGACTAGATGGACCTTTGTTGGCAAAGTAATGTCTCTGCTTTTTAATATGCTATCTAGGTTGGTCATAACTTTCCTTCCAAGGAGTGTCTTTTAATTTCATGGCTGCAATCACCATTTGCAGTGATTTTGGAGCCCCAAAAATAAAGTCTGACACTGTTTCCACTGTTTCCCCATCTATTTCCCATGAAGTAATGGGACCAGATGCCATGATCTTAGTTTTCTGTAAAATAGGGCAATAATAAGGTTCTTATTTCCTGGAGAATCCCAGGGATGGGGGAGCCTGGTGGGCTGCTGTCTATGGGGTCACACAGAGTTGAACATGACTGAAGCGACTTAGCAGCAGCAGCAGCAGGTTGTGGGGAGTGTTTGTGTGTGTGTTGTATATGATTGTGTGTTGTGATTTGTGCTGGTTGTGAGTTGTGTGGTGGGTTGAGGGTTGTATATGTATGCTGTGGATTGTATGTGTGTGCTGTAGGCCACATGTGTGTGTGTGGGTTGGGTTATGCAAGAGGTGGCAGGCTGTGTGGGAGGGACTTGTGGGTGTGTGTGGTGTGTGTAAGGGGTGGGCTGAGCCAGACAGTGGATGTCACAGTAGATGCTGCTGGAGCCCCACTTACATCCCTTCTTCAGTGCAATGTAGTTGGCCTCCAGATGCCAGCACCAGCATCATTTTGCCTGAGTGCCTTCTCTGAGTCTTCACTTTGGCCCTGACCTCAGCAGGAGAGAAGTTTCAGCGAATTCATGCTCTCCACTGCCCACCCCAGGAGCCCCCAGTCAATGACTGACAAGAGTTGGAGGATAAATACCCCAGCTCCCTCATATCTGGGGACAGAAAACTTTGCAGTGTCTGTTCCACATCCTTCCCTCAATTCCCCAGGAAGACCACCCTCCAACCACCCTTGGTACTCCAATTGACAGCGACCTTTAATGGTTACTTTCCCTTCTATGTTTCAATTCCACACCCTATCTGGGTGTTTCCTGAGATCCTTCCTAAATAAATGACTGGTTCTTACAACCATTCTCTTTGATCCACTTCTGGGCAAACCTAAGCTAACAAAACCATATAAGCCATTCTGGGCTTGACCCTGAGGGCAACGGGCAGCTAGGAGGGTTATTAGCAGGGGCACCACACAATCTGTTGTCTGTTTAAAAAATTAAATAAATGGGACAAAAGGTTCTGGCAACCTTCCGTGGCCCACAGTTCACACCCCGTGAATTGTGCCTATGAAGTCCATACTGGAAGCCTCTCCATCAGGGAAGGGGATCTGTCCACCTGCCAGACAGGATGGCCCCACCCTCCAGGGAGCTCATGAGATTCCAGAGCATGTAGGCGACTCACCTGAGCCTTCACAGCCCCATTCTCACTGGGATACTTTCCAGTAACACCTTCAAAAGCATTTTGTCCAAACCAGTGAAGAATGGGACCCTCAGTCAACTCAAAACCTGTGGCTCAGAGCTGCAAACATGTCACTTCTACTCAGCCTACACTTGGGAAAGAAAGACAGAAGCCACTCCTTGACTTCGAACAGGAGCCAGGGCTGTTTCCTTTGCAAGTCGGGCAGCTGCTGGTGAACCTGCTTTAAAAGCAGGACTCTAGACCATCAAGCGTACCCGGTCCTGCCGCACGGCTCTCCTGGGAAGCATCACCACTGTCGCTCTCTAAGTGTGATGGACAGCGTGGCCTTCCTGGCTGAGGCGCCTTTGAAATGTTCTCATGTCAGCTTGCCCTTCAGTGTGAATGAGAAAGAGCTGCAGCCTCAGGCTGGCTGGAGGAGGGCATCAGGGCAGCAGGTGCACACGTGGGCAGAAAGGAAACTGAACGAGGAGACGAGGCGCATAGAGATGTCTGGGAAACAGGACCCACCCCCACTGAGGTTGGACTGTCAGTCTCTCCCAGGAGCCTGCTTCCTGGAGGGGCTGGGAGTGCCAGAATAATGATAAGACAATGGCACTACAGAGACTTAATGCCAACCCAGATATTATTACTAAATGAGTATTTCTGGACAAATTACTTAGGCTCTCTGTGCCTCGTTTTCCTCCCTTATAAAGTGGGGATAATATTACCTATTTCATAGCATTGCTGCAAGGCTTAAATGAGACAGTGTGTGTGTGTGAAAACCCCTAACAGGATGCCTAACATATACTGGTAAACATTCCTTCCCCTTCCCCATTATAACAACATGTTATACATGCTGCTGACTACATGCCAGGCACTGTTGAAAGGAAACTATTAATGTTATCTCCTTACGATCTTAACAACCCAGTGAAGCAGGCCCTGCAATTGTATAAACTAGCAAGCTGAGTCAGGGAGGCTCACAGCTTACTTGAGTTCTGGCACTTGCAGGAGGTGGCACTGTGGCTGGAGCCTGGCAGATTTGACACCAGAACCCAAGCTCATCACCCTTCACCTTTCTCCCTTACTTATGTGAAAGATAGGGAGCCCACCTTTCCTGGGAAAAATGCTTATATATTATCAGGCTATCGATCATGTCAATCATTTGTTTATGCTAAGTTTTCAAGGCATAAAGCTATAGTTGTGTCATCGGTGGTATATTTTTATAGCTCCGACTTAAAAACCAAATGAACCCAAACAACAATGCTGTGCAGCAGTGGTTCACAAGATGTGGTCCACAGACCCACAGTATCAGCACCTGGGAAAGCATCAGATATGCAAATTCTCAGGCCCCAGCCCAGACCTAATGAATCAGAAACTCTGTGGGTGGCATCCAGCAATCTGTGTTTTAGCAAGCCTTTCTGGTGATGCTGTTAGACACTAAAGTCTGAGCCCTACTGCCTTTGTAGAGTGTATATTTTCACTCTGTAGCAACTACAAAGCAAGAAGGTATTGTTTTTTTAATTTCCATCTGGGATTGGTAGGAGATCGGGGTAGTGGACACGGCCATTGAGGACAAATTCATTCATCATCTATTTATTCAAAATCCATTTTTTGAGCACTGACTATGTGTTAGGTACTATGCTGGGAATGCAGCATCAGGTAAAAACACAGATGTATAAGATTTGACCTACTTTTACAATGTATCAGTCTAGTAGGGGAGGCAGCTATGTAGCACATAATTACACAGTTATTAAGTTGTGCTTACAGTAGGGCATATGGAAGAGAAAACGAATGTGTAAAGGGGGGTCAGATCTAATCTTGGAGGTCTGTGACAGTCTTTCCAAGAAAGTGACATCTGAGTCAAGACACTGTCCAGTGAAGCAGGTTGGGAGGAGACAACCAAAAGGGAGACTAGGAGCGAGGATCTCAGCTGGGGGAGCAGCCTATATAAAGGCCCTGAGGGGGAAGGTCCTCTATGGAGTAGTCTTAGGTGCACCCCCCACCAGACCCCTTTGGATCAGTTTTTATGTTTATCCTTTTGCTCAGGTTCCCACTCTGTGTGATGGAGCAGAGTCAGTACCTGCACCCATGCACAGGGCCTCGTGTGATTCCAGCTTCTCTCAGGGGACCCTTTTCCATCCCACAGCCCCAGACAGAAGCCCGGCCTGCCTGCTGCACCCCTAAGCCAGCAGGTGGAGAGTTCCCCTCCCCACTTCCCAGGATGGGTGAGTTCCGGCCGAAGCCAGCAGCTCTGCACACAGAGGAGACACCCGGGCAGTCTCGATGCAGCCCCTGCTCGTCACTCGAGCGTTTAGTTTCCACTCTTTGTTTCTGCCACAGAAGTTCTCCTTTCTTTTTTCCAAGCTCAGTTAACATTTCTACTTTTCTTGTTCTTTTTCACCCAGAATCTCTCTATAGCTTAAGAGGAAACAGAGTGGACTTGCTACCACAACCCAATCCACTATATTTATGTTTAAATCCCCACATCTACATTAGGTGTCATTGCCACACACTGCCGAGTATCATATTCTTCCCCACCTGAACCTGAACCACAGAGGATTATAATCTCTACTTGAAGCACTTCCTGTTTGTATGTGTGCTCAGGCTCAGTTGCTCAGTCATATCTGACTCTTTGAGACACCATAGACTGTAACCTGCCAGGCTCCTCTGTCCATAGGATCTTCTAGGCAAGAATACTGGAATGGATTGCCATTTCTTACTCCAGGGGATCTTCCCTACTAAGGGACCAAACCCTCATCTCCCATGCCTCCTGCATTGGTAGGTAGATTCTTTTACCACTGACCCATCTGGGAAGAACCTCCTGCTGAAATGCAAATTCCACACAGGCAGGGACTACCTGGCTTGCTCCTCAATATTCCCAGCACATAACGCCATCTGTGGCATATAATAGGTGCTCAATAAATATTTTTAAATGGACACATTAGTTCATTGGTAACTTTCATAACACCATACAAGTCAGATCATATCTTTCCCCTTTTAAAGATAAAGATACTGAGGCTTGGAGTGTTAGGTAATTCACCAAAGTGAAAGTACTAGTCGCTCAGTCGTGTACAACTCTGCGATCCCATGGACTGTAGCCTGCCAGGCTCCTCTGTCCATGGAATTCTCCAGGCAAGAATACTGGAGTGGGTTGCCATTCCCTTCTCCAGGGGATCTTTCAGACCCAGGGATCAAACCCAGGTCTCCTGCACTGCAGGCAGATTCTTTACCATCTGAGCCACCAAGGAAGCCCAATTCACCAAAAGCCCATCATAATGTAAGTTGCAAATCTTGAGTTCAAAACCAAATCTGCTAGATCCCAAAGACCTCTTTTCTCCATACATAATATTGCCTCTTCAACAGGCTTGAAACTCTAGAAGGGCTAGGTTTGCAGGTGAGTGCAACTGGATGGAAAATAGGACTGCTTCTTTCTGCCCTGAATCAGGACAGAGTTTGTGTGATTGGAAATGAAGGAATGGCACCCCACTCCAGTACTCTTGCCTGGAAAATCCATGGACAGAGAAGCCTGGTAGGCTACGGTCCATGGGGTCACTAAGAGTCAGACACGACTGAGCGACTTCACTTTCACTTTTTACTTTCATGCATTGGAGAAGGAACTGGCAACCCACTCCAGTATTCTTGCCTGGAGAATCCCAGGGACAGAGGAGCCTAATGGGCTGCCGTCTATGGCGTCACACAGAGTCAGACACGACTGAAGCGACGTAGCAGCAGCAGCAGCAGCAGCCCTGGAGCATGGAACAGTCTTTGGGTGGCTGACAGAATGGGGTGAACAGAGACATCCCTGCACTGTTGCAACCAACAGGGGATGCTCTCGTCCTGGTAATAATGAAGGTTAATCCCCATAAAGATAGCATCAGACATGCCCTTAAAGAGAAGCAGGATCTTCCATATGAAGTCAGCTCAGGCTGCTGCGCATGCCCTCAGGGTTGTTCCCTGGACATAGTGCTCTGGAGTGTGTAAAGAGGGTCACAGGGGGACCCACTATCACCAAGAAAACCACAAGAAGAGAGGTCGATGATTCTCCATGACTGTCAGTCCAAGAGAGCCGTGTTAGCTTTGTGAGGCATTCAAAATTCTGAACCCTTAGCAGATTTAGTGAAGCAGGGGCTATTACCACATCATCAAAGTTGAGTGAAGCAAAGCAGGGTATAGATTGTATTTCATGATGATTTCAACCTTGTGCATAAAAAATATGTGCAAAGTGAAAAAGAAAAGAACTAAAGGCAATACATGAAGAATTGCTAGACCAGAGGGTTTTCCCCCTCATTTTCTACATTGCCCTAGTTTTCAGTGATGAACCCAACTCTTTGGAATAAAACAGAATTCCATTTTAAAGGAAAATAATGCTTACTGAGTGCCTGTTATCTAGCCATTTCGTTCCATTTTATACAACATCAGGAAGGTGCATAATACTATCTTCATTTTACATGTAAGGACATTAGCCTCTTAGAGGCTTAGTAACTTGATCAAGCTGAAGCTGGTTAAGTGAAAAGCCAAAGTTTAAAAATAAATCCTGACCAACTCTAAAGTGGTTATTTCCAACTCTGACTATGTGCCAGAATCATTTGGGAAGCATTTAAACATCCTGAAGTCCAGGCTACACCCCAGACCAATTAAATCTGAATCCTTGGACCCAAGACCCCAGAACTTTCTAAATGTCCTCATCCGTTGCAACATGCAGCCAAGACTAAGAACCCCTGCTCTAAAATCTGTGTGCCTGCCTAACTACTCAACTGTGCTCATTTCCCATGCTAGCAAGGTTATGTTCCAATCCTTCAAGCTAGGCTTCAGCAGTTTATGATCCAAGAACTTCCATATGTACAAGCTGGATTTAGAAAAGGCAGACAAACCAGAAATCAAATTGCCAGCATGCACTGAATCATAGAGAAAGCAAGGGAATTCCAGAAAAACATCTACTTGTGCTTCATTGACTACGCTAAAGCCTTCAACTGTGTGGATCACAAGAAACTGTGGAAAATTCTTCAAGAGATGGGAATACCGGACCACCTGACCTGTCTCCTGAGAAACGTGTATGTGGGTCAAGAAGTAACAGTTAAAACTGGACATGTAACAACAGACTGGTTCCGAACTGGGGAAGGAGTACATCAAGACTGTATATTGTCACCCTGCTTATTTAACTTCTATGCAGACTATATCATGAGAAATGCCAGGCTGGATGAAGCACAAGCTGGAATCAAGATTGCTGGGAGAAATATCAACAACCTTATATATGTAGATGATACTACTCTAATGGCAGAAAGCGAAGAGGAACTAAAGAACTTCTTGATGAGGGTGACAGAGGAGAGTGAAAAAGGTGACTTAAAATTCAACATTCAAAAAACTAAGACCGTGGCATCCAGTCCCATCACTTCATGGCAAATAGATGGCAAACAATGGGAAAAGTGACAGATTTTATTTTCTTGGGCTCCAAAATCACTGCGGATGGTGACTTCAGCCATGAAATTAAAAGACACTTACTCCTTGGAAGGAAAGCTGTGACAAACCCAGACAACATATTAAAAAGCTGAGACATCACTTTGCTAACAAAGGTTCAGTTCAGTTCAGTCGCTCAGTTGTGTCTGACTCTTTGCAACCCCATGAATTGCAGCACGCCAGGCCTCCCTGTCCATCACCAACTCCCGGAGTTCACTCAGACTCACGTCCATCGAGTCAGTGATGCCATCCAGCCATCTCATCCTCTGTCGTCCCCTTCTCCTCCTGCCCCCAATCCCTCCCAGCATCAGAGTCTTTTCTAATGAGTCTCTTCACATCAGGTAGCCAAAGTACTGGAGTTTCAGCTTTAGCATCATTCCTTCCAAAGAAATCCCAGGGCTGATCTCCTTCAGAATGGACTGGTTGGATCTCCTTGCAGCCCAAGGGACTCTCAAGAGTCTTCTCCAACACCACAGTTCAAAAGCATCAAAGCTAACAAAGGTACATAGAGTCAAAACTGTGGTTTTTGTAGTAGTCATGTACAGATGTGAGTTGGACCATAAAGAAAATTGAGCACCAAAGAATTGATGCTTTTAAATTGTGGTGCTGGAGAAGACTCTTGAGAGTCCCTTGGACAGCAGGGAGATTGAACCAGTCAATCCTAAAGGAAATCAACCCTGAATATTCATTGGAAGGACTCATGCTGAAGCTGAAGCTCCAATAATCTGGCCACCTGATATGAAGAGCCAACTCACTGGAAAAGACTCTGATGTTGGGAAAGATTGACAGCAAAAGGAGAAGGGGGCAGCAGAAGATAGGATGATCAGATATCATCACTGACTTAATGGACATGAATTTGAGGAAACTCCAGGAGATAGTGAAGGACAGGGAAGCCAGCATGCTGTAGACCACGGGGTCGCAAAGAGTCAGACACAACTTAGCAACTGAACAGCAACAACCAATGCTGTTTCTCAGTATACAGGGACATCATCTCGAACAAATGAAAAGTAAGTATACAGTAAGTCCCTTACATTAAACGAGTCCCATTCCAAGAGCACATTCATAAGTCTAATTTGTTCTTAAGTCCAACAAAGTTAGCCTCAGTTCAGTTCAGTTCAGTTGCTCAGTCGTGTCCGACTCTTTGCGACCCCATGAATCCAAGCACGCCAGGCCTCCCTGTACATCACCAACTCCTGAAGTTCACTCAGACTCAAGTCCATCGAGTCAGTGATGCCATCCAGCCATCTCATCCTCTGTCGTCCCCTTCTCCTCCTGCCCCCAATCCCTCCCAGCATTAGAGTCTTTTCCAATGAGTCAACTCTTCGCATGAGGTACCCAACTAACACAGTCGGTTATATATACAGTAATATAGTACTGTACTGTAATAGGTTTATAATACTTTTCACTCAGATTATACATAAAAAATAAAAAATAAAGAAAACATTTTTAATCTTACAATACAGAACCTTGAAAAGTACAGTTCAGTTCAGTTCAGTCACTCAGTAGTGTCCGACTCTTTGCGACCCCATGAATTGCAGCATGCCAGACCTCCCTGTCCATCACCAACTCCCAGAGTTCACTCAAACTCATGTCCATCGAGTCAGTGATGCCATCCAGCCATCTCATCCTCTGTAGTACAGTACAACAGCTGGCACACAGGGGCTGGCATCAAGAGGAAGGAGAGGAGATGGTAGAGCTGAAGGATTGTCAGTGATAGGAGATGGAAGGCAAGCTGCAATTTCACTCACACCTGCCATTCAATACCAGCTACTTTTACATCTGCTTCCAGACATCCTGGGCTTTAAATAAAGATACTATACTCTGTACTCTATACAGCACTGCACAGAGTACACAAAAGCACAACCTCTTGTAGAGAAGCATGCACAAGAGAATGTACACCAGACAAATAAACTAACTTACAGGACTGGACATGCAAATGCACGTTGGCATCTTTGAAAAGTCACAACTGGATGGTCTACATGTAGAGGACTGACTGTAAACCACTTTTTTTAACCTCCAATGTCAACAAACACAGATGAAGCACCCACTGAAAACCCTGTGGACTTCAGAGCCTCTTCCATGAGTCCATGTCAGTGTGTGGAAGACAGTCAGCCATCCTGCAGAAGCAGGGTCACCCAACCAAGTGGGAAAGAGAATAAAAACACTGAGAAGAGACTCCTGAAGGCTGGACCCATTTCACAGGGCTACTGATTGACCAAATCCTGAAAAGAAGGGGAGGACTTAAGCAGCAAAGAGCATCAGAGACTAACAGGAAAGTTTCAGTGAACCAAGACCAGAGTGAATTCAAGTCAGCTACACCTACCATATAAAAACCTAGCATGCAGTGCTGTTGGGCAGTGACAGACAGTGATTTATTTACACAACTGAAAAATAGACACAGAAGAGAAGTCCCCTGGGAGGGCTAGATGAACAGATCTGAGACAAGTTCACAGGCAAGAGGTCGAAGCTAATGCACATGCGGATCAACCAGAGGTCAGAGCACCAAGCTAGAGAACAGAGACCAAGCTAGTGCAGAGTAATGACTCACAATATTAAGGATAACAAAACATGTCTGTGGAGCCCTTGCCACGCAAGAGTGATGGTTTGGATTAATGCCCCTCTCTCCTTACTGTGGGCATGATATACTTCTTAGACCCAACTATTTCAGATGCAGCCTTGTGACTTGCTTTGGCCAATGGGATAGAAGCAGATGTTGATATCAGCAAAAGCCTGAAATGTACTTGTGTGGTTGGGCTTGCCCTCTTGTGCTTCTGCCTCTTACACTATAAAGAAACATATCCTGGGTAACTGCTAAGGCAGAGACAATGTGAGATATGGAATAGACCTGGTCCAACCCACAGTGTTGAAGGCAAGCCCAGGCTAGATCAGCCAAACCACAGCCAACCTTCAGGTGCATGGGCAGGAGGAAGATGCTATATTAATCACCGTTCTCCAGAGAAACAGAACCAATAAAATATACTTAGATACAGATGTAGGTATAGGCATCCCTGATGGCTCATATGGTAAATACTCTGTCTGCAATGCAGGAGACCTGAGTTTGATCCCTAGGTCAGAAAGATCCCCTGGAGAAGGGAATGGTTACCCACTCCAGTATGTTTTCCTGGAGAATCCCATGGGCAGAGGATCCTGGCAGGCTACAGTCTACGGGGTTTCAAAGAGTCAGACATAACTGAGCAACTAATACACACACACACACACACACACACACACTCACACACACATAAAACCTAACCCTCTTTGTACACAGTCCAAAGGCTTGAGGACTAGGAGAGCCAATGGTGTAAGTTCCAGGCCAAGGCAGGAGAATATCAATGTCCCAAGTCAGGCAGGCAAAGTTCCCTTTTGCTCATGCATGAGTGCTCAGTCACTTCAATTGTGTCTGACTCCTTGCAACCCCATGAATTGTAGCCCACCAAGCTCCTCTGTCCATGGGATTCTCCAGGCAAGAATACTGGAGTGGGTTGCCATACCCTCCTCTAAGGGATCTTCCTAGCCCAGGGATTGAACCCATGTCTCCTGCATTGTCTGTGAATTCTTTACCCCTGAACCACCAGGGAAGCCCTCCCCCTTGCTCAGACTTTATGTTCTAGTCAGGCCCTCAACTCACTGCAATCTGCTTTACTCAGTCTACTCATTCAGAAGTTAATCTCATCCAGAAACACCCTCACAGATACACCAAAAATAGTGTTTGACCAAATATCTGGGCCCCCCAGCCAATGTCAAGCTGATGCATAAAATTAATGCTCACAGATGCTTATTATGGTATGGGTATGCCACTGAAATGACGAGGGAGTGTGTTACACTGTTACTGCAGTAAGAGCTGACTGAGACACATGATTGTCTCACTGCATCCTCTCCACAACTCGGGGAAAGAAGCATTATCGTTGTATTATAGGGGAGGAAGCAGAGTTTTAGGGAGGCTAAGTAACTTGCCTAAAAACAGTAGGTGGGAGACCTTTGTTTCTGATCAAGATCTCCCTTTAGAGACCATGCTTCAAACCACTACCCTATGACACCTCCTTGAGCTTTCAGGGCAAGAGAGCCAAGGACTGACTTAGCAGCAACACTTTCCCTGGGCTTTTATCAAGGTCTGAATCATAGTAGGGCTTCCCTTGTGGCTCAGCTGGTAAAGAATCCACCTGCAACGCAGGAGACCTGGGTTTTATCCCATAGGGCAGGTGAAAGTTAAGAGCCAGAGAACAGAGGTGATCCAGTAGTCACAGGGACATTGCTCTGGAAACTTCCACCTCTGAAATGACAACATGAGCATAGGGGTTATGTTTCAAATGGTCAAGATGTAAAGAGGGACTGGCATCTCCAAAGCTCTTAGAAGCCATTCTGTCTTGATGAGAATGCAACATGTCTGGAGAGAATGGTGCTATAGGATATCAAGGAAAATGAGCACCTTTTAATACAGGGCTTCTCAGCCTGAGCCCTGTGGACACTCAGAGCCTGATGATTCCCTGTTGAAAGGGACTATCCAGCGCACTGTAGGACGTTCAGAAGCATCCCTGGTTTATATCCATTGAATGCCAGTAACAGTCCTTGATGCAACAACCAAAAACATGCCCAGGTATTGCCAAATGTCCCTGGGGGGCAAAATCACCCCCAGTGAAGAACTTAATATATTAAGTATTTCCTTGGAATTAGCAACGATTGTCACTTAGAGTGTCAGTGACTCCTGAGCGTGGCTACACGTCAGAGTCATGTGAAGAGCCCTGGGAAATGCACACTCCCAGGCCTTGCTCCGACTCACTGACTCAGAACCTCTGGAGCAGAGGCCTGAGACTCAGAATTTTGACAGACTTCCTGGATGAGTCTTTTCAGCCCGCCCAACCTCAGACAGTCACTTAGGAGCCATGGTCTTGGCCAGCACTGGTTACCAGCTTCACATTTACTGATGCTGTAGAAAATAGTCATGTTTTCCAGCTGCCCAGCACTTTAGCGACAACAGATTTCATATGTTAAGGGCATTTCTGCCTTACAAGTCCTTCTTTCCCAAGAGAGAAGCCAGAATATTTGCTTACCGAGTTTTCTGAGAATCAGGTGTACTCAAGAGGAAACTCAGCTCAGGAGACAGCACTGTGAGGAAGCAGGCACATGGAAGAATCCGTCTTTCTGGCAATGGTGGCAGTGGCAGCAGCTGGCTCTTGGGGCATCAGGGCAATGTGCAGATCTGGTAAAATGAGCATGGTGCCCAAACCCAGGCACAGCAAGAGTGCGGTCATATAGACCAGCCCTGCCTGGAGTTCCTGCCAAGCCCAACCTCTAGCCCTTTGATAGAATCTATGTGCACTTTCGTTGCCTTTAATAAATTCCTTTCTGCTTGAACTAACTCAAGTGGCTTCTGTGGTCTCCAATCAAGAAAAGGTAACTTAATCCCTTTTAAAAACAAGAGAGTTCCAGAAAAACATCTATTTCTGCTTTATTGACTATGCCAAAGCCTTTGACTGTGTGGATCACAGGAAACTGTGGAAAATTCTGAAAGAGATGGGAATACCAGACCACCTGACCTGCCTCTTGAGAAACCTATATGCAGGTCAGGAAGCAACAGTTAGAACTGGACATGGAACAACAGACTGGTTCCAAATAAGAAAAGCAGTACGTCAAGGCTGTATATTGTCACCCTGCTTATTTAACTTCTATGCAGAGTACATCATGAGAAACGCTGGGCTGGAAGAAGCACAAGCTGGAATCAAGATTGCCGGGAGAAATATCAATAACCTCAGATATGCAGATGACACCACCCTTACGGCAGAAAGTGAAGAGGAACTCAAAAGCCTCTTGATGAAAGTGAAAGAGAAGAGTGAAAAAGTTGGCTTAAAGCTCAACATTCAGAAAACAAAGATCATGGCCTTTGGTCCCATCCCTTCATGGGAAATAGATGGGGAAACAGTGTCAGACTTTATTTGGGGGGGCTCCAAAATGACTGCAGATGGTGATTGCAGCCATGAGATTAAAAGACGCTTACTCCTTGAAAGGAAAGTTATGGCCAACCTAGATAGCATATTGAAAAGCAGAGACATTACTTTGCCAACAAAGGTCCGTCTAGTCAAGGCTATGGTTTTTCCAGTGGTCATGTATGGATGTGAGAGCTGGACTGTGAAGAAAGCTGAGTGCCAAAGAATTGATGCTTTTGAACTGTGGTGTTGGAGAAGACTCTTGAGAGTCCTTTGGACTGCAAGGAGATCCAACCAGTCCATTCTGAAGGAGATCAGCCCTGGGATTTCTTTGGAAGGAATGATGCTGAAGCTGAAACTCCAGTACTTTGGCCACCTCATGTGAAGAGTTGACTCATTGGAAAAGACTCTGATGCTGGGAAGGATTGGGGGCAGGAGGAGAAGGGGACAACAGAGGATGAGATGGTTGGATGGCATCACCGACTCGATGGACGTGAGTCTGAGTGAACTCCGGGAGTTGGTGATGGACAGGGAGGCCTGGCGTGCTGCAATTCATGGGGTCGCAAAGAGTCAGACACAACTGAGTGACTGAACTGAACTGAATCCCTATGACCCTTTGAGGGAAGAAAGATTAGCAGTATTAGGAATATAACATAGGTGCCCAGAGCTTGGAGGTTGAGACTAGACTGCCTGGGTTGAAATCCAAGCTCAGTCACTTACACTGCTGGTGTAGGCAAATTACATCAGCCTTCTGAGCCTCAGTTTCCACTAAGAACAATGAAGGTAGTATATACTTCACCTATTCTTTTTAAGATCAAAAGGGAGAGTTTAAGTGATACTTTGTACATTTTGGTATTGTAGTTCAGTCACTCAGTTTTGTCTGACTCTTTGCTATCCCATGGACTGCAGTACACCAGGTTTCCCTGTTCTTTACTATCTCCCAGAGTTTGCTCAAACTCATGTCCATTGAGTCGATGATGCCATCCAACCATCTTATCCTCTGTCATCCCCTCAGTCTCTCCCAGGATCAGGGTCTTTTCTAATGAGTTGGCTCTTGGCATCAGGTGTCCAAAGTACTGGAGCTTCAGTTTCAGCATCAGTGCTTCCAATGAATATTCAGGACTGATTTCCTTTAGGATTGACTGGTTTGATCTCCCTGCAGTCCAAGAGACTCTCAAGAGTCTTCTCCAGCACCACAGTTCAAAAGCATCAATTCTTTGGTGCTCAGCCTTCATTATAGTCCAACTTTCATATTTGTACATGACTCCTGGAAAAACCATAGCTTTGACTATACAGACCTCTGTCAGCAAAGTGATGTCTCTGCTTTTTAATATGCTGTCTAGGTTTGTCATAGCTTTTCTTCCAAGGAGCAAGCATCTTTTAATTTCATGGCTGCAGCCACTGTCCACAGGGATTTGGAACCCAAGAAAATAAAGTGTCACTGTTTCCATTGTTTCCCCATTTATTTGCCATGAAGTGATAAGACCAGATGCCATGATCTTAGTTTTTTGAATGCTGAGTTTTAAGCCAACTTTTTCACTCTCCTCTTTCATCTTCATCAAGAGGCTCTTTAGTTCCTCTTCATTTTCTGCCATTAGCGTGGTGTCATCTGCATATCTGAGGTTATTGATATTTCTCCCAGCAATCTTGATTCCAGCTTGTGCTTCATCCAGCCTGGCATTCTGCATGATATACTCTGTGTATAAGTTAAATAAGCAGGGTGACATAAATATACAGCCTTGACATACTCCTTCTCCAATTTGGAACCAGTCTGTTGTTCCATGTCCGGTTCTAACTGTTGCTTCCTGACCTGCATACAGGTTTCTCGCGAGGCAGGTAAAGTGGTCTGGTATTCCAATCTCTTTTAAGAATTTTCTACAGTTTGTTGTGATTCACACAGCTGAAGGCTTTAGCGTAGTCAATGAAGCAAAAGTAGGTGTTTTTCTGGAATTCTCTTGCTTTTTCTATGATCCAATGGATGTTGGCAATTTGACCTCTGGTTTGTCTGCCTTTTCTAAATCCAGCTTGTACATTTGGAAGTTCCTGGTTCACGAACTGTTGTACATACAAAACACATTAGCTTTGTTATTGTTGAGTGTTATGTCAAATAATAACCAGTATTGAGTTTACAAAGAAAAAAGAACTTTATTGGGGGTCTTAAGAACTCAACTCAGGAGACACTGATTTGGGTAGAACTGAACTAGTGTTCCAGGAAAGAGAGTCAGGGCAAAAGCCACGGAACTGTGCATGAGTTATGATTGACCTTGACACAGAAAGGAAGTATTTGTCCTTAAGGGATAGGTTGTCATGAGTTATTTAGGGTAAGGGTCCGACAAGCAGATAGGCTGTCATGAGCTATTTTAAGGCAAAGGTCCGATAAGTATCTCGAGTTTTTGGCAGATGTTGTGGACGCCTGCTTTCAGACAATAAGTGGTCAAAAGGTCAAATTCCATCTGGGCTGAGACGTGCAGAAGACCACTTCCTCAACAGACTCCTGGCTCCTTAGAAGCTCTCTTAGCAATACCACCTCCATTTTTGTTTTCCTTTCACAGTTGGTTCTGAAAGCTTTTTACCTTCCCTAAGACTCCAGCGGATCTAGTCATCTCCATGTTCTTTAGAGGTCAAGCTGTTCCCACCACTGTCCCTTTTCCCTTGTGAGGCTCCTGGCTGGAATAACCTCTCTTTTTACTTCCACCTATTCAACTCTCTCAAAACCTAACTTATTTCCCTCCTTCACAAAAGCCATGCTACTATTTTCCTTCTCTGAAGCTCTGTAGCATCTGGCAATCCCTACTGCGAATCTTTAGTACTTAATTATGCATTGCTGTGATAATCCCAGTGTTTCATCCTGGATAGGTCCTAATCTCAACAGCTAGACTGTAGACTTCTTGAGGGCAGATATCTTGCTTCCTATGTCTTGGTCAACCCCCACTGGGCTGGACATTTAGAAGAAAAGAAAGAAAAAGGTGTCATATTGAACTGAGCAACTCAATAGATGCTAAAACGTCTCAGGTCACAGGAGCAGGGGAAGGTGAGCCCTGAAACCAGGAGTGCCTCTCCAGGCAGTCCTGAATCTCACACAGAAGGGCCAGGAGGCTGTTCTGTAATTTGCATACAGATGACATTCTGCAAAATGCAGGTGCCTGCCTTCTCACCACAGAGGCCAATTAAATGCTTTACATTTTAAAAGCAGACTCTTTAAGAAATGCCTGTGAGAACAATTAAGAACACAACACACAGTAAATGAAACAGGAAGTTATCAAAGCTGCTGAAAGAAGTTGAGGAAAACGGCCAGTGGCCAAATGGGAGGAAACAGAGTCCAGTGGATCAGACGATGAACTTTGGAAGCCAGTAGACACAGGTCCTAATCCCAGCAGGTCCTCTCACAGGCCAGTTGTAAAATAGAGGTTATAACAGTACTCGCCTGATAGGGTAGTTGCTAAGATTGAATGGATTAATACATATAAAGTAATTAAAACAGAGCCTAGTACTCAAGTGCTCAATGACTGTTGGTTGTTATGATTATAACGATTATTAATATAGAGTTATATACACTCCAAAATAGCAGGAACCTTTTCTGCCTTGTTTTCTTAGCACCCCAGCACTTTCGGCACACAGGAGGAAACTCCATAAATGTTTGTTGAATGAGCAAATTAAACAGCAAGCTTAGCGGGTGACAAATTACGATCCTGAGCAGCTTGCAGACCTGCTGCCCAGGTGCCTTCAAGTGCTCCTTCCTTCCCATGGCCAAGTCTCAGGAACCCCCTCTTATAACTGTCAACCCCGGTTTGACAGCCCACAAGATCCCCTCTCTGGGTTCATCCCCTCAGTCTCTCCTGGCCAAGGCTCTCCATCGCCTCCTCAACAGATTCGGTCCTTGAATCCTGCCCAGAGCCCCATGGACCTGCACATCCTGAGCTGAGACCCTAGAATCTTACAGACCATGATTTAAATCCTGATGTTCAGCATCTTGCTAACCTGTGTCCTTGGGTCATTTTCTTCATCTCCCTGATCTCAGTTTCCTCACCTGATAAGTAGAATAACAGTACCCACTTATGGATGTAAATTCCTGCCCCTGTGCCCAGCACAGCACCTGCATATAAAAGGGAGTGTGTGCAAACTTAGCCAATCAGTTGTGTCTGACTCTTTGGGATCCTGCCAGGTTCCTCTGTCAATGGGGGTTTTCCAGGTAAGAATACTGGCTGTGCTGTGCTTAGCTGATCAGTCATGTCCAACTCTTTGAGACCCCATGGACTGTAGCCCACCAGGCTCCTCTGTCAATGGGAATTCTCCAGGCAAGAATACCAGAGTGGTTTGCCATGCCCTCCTCCAGGGGACTGGAACAGGTTGCTATTTCCTACTCCAGGGTATCTTCCCAAACCAGGGATCAAACCCACATCTCTTGTGTCTCTTGCATTGGCAGGCAGATTCTTTGCCACTGTGCCACCTGGGAAGCCCTAAAAGGTGGCCCACTGCTAATTCCTTCCTGGCCTGCTACTTCCACAATCTGGTAGAATCACGAGGGCCCCATAAAAACACTAGATGAGCCATTTGGCCAGCAAGAGCCTGGTGATTGAAATCATGAGCATCAAGTCTATTTCTCCAAAGCAGAGCAGAACTTTGTAATAAAACTGAATTGTGGTAGAATGCTGGGAAAAGCTGTTTGCCGCAGGCTTAACAGGTGAAATATAAAGGGCACATCCTCAGAGGCCAGGGGACAGGTTTATTAATAGGATTAAAGCCACGGGGAGCTGCTGGAGAGCCAGGGTGGCTTCTCAGCATGAAATAGTGTGTACTCACAGATAAAATCACCCACACAGCAGCCAAGAGACCACTTCAGAAATAAAAAATGACAATGGGCTACTGGGATAGGAAATGCCAGTGGTCCCCCAAGCACTGGTCCATGATTTTCTATAAGGATGGTGACATCAGAATGACCAAGAGAGATTTTCCAAGTACAGACAGACTTTAGATCCATATCTACGGTTCAGTCCCTGGGTTGGGAAGATCCTATGGAGGAGGGCATCCAACTCATTCCAGTATTCTTGCCTGGAGAGGCCCATGGACAGAGGGGGCCTGGCGAGCCAGTGTCTACAGAGTCACAAAGAGTCAGATATGACTGAGCAACTAAGCACGCACACATAATTAAGACACTCCAAAACTTAGCTGCCTCTTCAGCATCATACCAGTGGATCATACCAGTGAATCTTTTAAAAGCTGTTAACAGCTTCCCAGGGACCACTTACAGTCACTGGACTAGAAATTCTAGCATACATGCGTGCTAAGCCACTTCAGTTGTGTCTGACTCTTTGCGACCCTATGGACCGCAGCCCACCAGGCTCCTCTGTCCATGGGATTCTCCAGGCAAGAATAGTGGAGTGGGTTGCCATGCCCTCCTCCAGGAAATCTTCCCAACTCAGGGACTGAACCAGCATCTCTTACGTCTCCTGCATTGGCAGGCGGGATCTTTACCAATAGCGCCACCATTTAACATATATCCATTTCATGTTTTGGTAAGAAAGCGATCAGAAGAAAAGATGGCCACATTCTTCATTGAGCTTACAGTTGACTACTAGAGACATTAACCAAAGAGCCAAACAATCAACCATTCATTCATTCTAAAATGAAGTAAATGCTATGTGCCAGTCTCTGTACTAGGGATTTTGACTGAGCCCTAAATATGGGAAGCAGCAAGAAATCTGGCAGAGAGTCATATTTTAGATTTTAACCTACTCACGGGAGGCATTATTGTTTCTTTGTCTTTTTAGAATTATGGCCCACAGTAGTTACTGAGATGGGAAATGTTTCCTAAAGTTGAGAGAAAAGATTATGTTTGCAAGATCACAGTTTGCAGATTTGAGAAAGAGGTTTGCACAACTAAAATACTGACAGTATATTCTCAAATGATACAGATAAGTTAAAAGAGTGACCAAAGTAAAAGGGAAAAAATAGTAGCAGCAGCGATCACATCTAAAACATATTAAACCCTTACTATGTGCCAGCACAGATCTAAGCGCCAAACATAAAAATATATACACATAGCCCTTTCATTGCAACTGGATAGAGTAGCAAATGCAGTAGCCTTCTGCAAGGGTAATTTCACAATGGTGCCAGTGGCCTTAAAAAGCATTCCTACCATTCCACCATGTTCTTTCTTTACATTCAGTGCTTCCAATGGCTTCATGCACATATCACTAAGGCTTATATGCACAAAAATGTGCAACAGTGGTTTCTTATGGGACAAAACCAGGAAACAAAAACGTCTGTAAGTCAGGGTTTGCTTAAATTATCTCTCGCACATCCACATAATTGAACAATGAGACACCTCTCTTTGTACTGATACAGAGCCCTTTCCAAGATTAACCATGAAGTGAAAAATGCAGAAGGATGTGTGGTGTTTTTGAAATTCTACGTCATATGCATTTATTAACTTTGCAAAAGCAATGTAGAGCAATATACCAAACTGTTCAGATCAGATCAGATCAGTCGCTCAATCGTGTCCGACCCTTTGCGACCCCATGAATCGCAGCATGCCAGGCCTCCCTGTCCATCACCAACTCCCGGAGTTCACTCAAACTCACGTCCATCGAGTCAGTGATGCCATCCAACCATCTCATCCTCTGTCGTCCCCTTCTCCTCCTGCCCCCAATCCCTCCCAGCATCAGAGTCTTTTCCAATGAGTCAACTCTTCGCATGAGGTGGCCAAAGTACTGGAGTTTCAGCTTCAGCATCATTCCTTCCAAAGAAATCCCAGGGCTGATCTCCTTCAGAATGGACTGGTTGGATCTCCTTGCAGTCCAAGGGACTCTCAAGAGTCTTCTCCAACACCACAGTTCAAAAGCATCAATTCTGCGGTGCTCAACCTTCTTCACAGTCCAACTCTCACATCCATACATGAACACTGGAAAAACCATAGCCTTGACTAGATGGACCTTTGTTGGCAAAGTAATGTCTCTGCTTTTGAATATGCTATCTAGGTTGGTCATAACTTTCCTTCCAAGGAGTAAGCGTCTTTTAATTTCATGGCTGCAGTCACCATCTGTAGTGATTTTGGAGCCCAGAAAAATAAAGTCTGACACTGTTTCCACTGTTTCCCCATCTATTTCCCATGAAATGGTGGGACTGGATGCCATGATCTTCATTTTCTGAATGTTGAGCTTTAAGCCAACTTTTTCACTCTCCTCTTTCACTTTCATCAAGAGGCTTTTGAGTTCCTCTTCACTTTCTGCCGTAAGGGTGGTATCATCTGCATATCTGAGGTTACTGATATTTCTCCCAGCAATCTTGATTCCAGCTTGTGTTTCTTCCAGTCCAGTGTTTCTCATGATGTACTCTGCATATAAGTTAAATAAACAGGGTGACAATATACAGCCTTGACGAACTCCTTTTCCTATTTGGAACCAGTCTGTTGTTCCATGTCCAGCTAACTGTTGCTTCCTGACCTGCATACAAATTTCTCAAGAGGCAGATCAGGTGGTCTGGTACTCCCATCTCTTTCAGAATTTTCCACAGTTGATTGTGATCCACACAGTCAAAGGCTTTGGCATAGTCAATAAAGCAGAAATAGATGTTTTTCTGGAACTCTCTTGCTTTTTCCATGCACTGGTCATAACAAACACCCTCTTCCAACAACACAAGAGAAAACTCTATACATGGACATCACCAGATGGTCAACACCAAACTGTTAATTGAGTGTAATCCAATAATCTGTGCAAGGATAAGAAAAACTGGGACAGAAGTTTGGGGAAATATTAGCTGGTTATGTTTGTGTCGTAGACCACTTGATTTTTTTTTTCTCCTATTTTTCTGTATTTCTAAATTTAGATGTGTGGTAAATGGAATACTTTTACCATTAAAGAAAAATTTAGTAAAAGAAAATCATGAGTCCAGGCTAGGGATTTGATTAGGTTTTTAGAACCTTACAATACATATAGGAAAGGATTTATGAACAAAAAACAAATAACAAAAAACGGCAGAAATGTCAAGGAAATGGGTAGAAAGGCATAAACCTTAGAATAATGTGCCAAAAAACAAACAAAAAAACAAAAACAAGGGCCTTTCAAAACTGAGTTTTAAAGCATCATTCAGAGGTTTTCTGGGTTTTTGTTTTTTTTTTTTTTTTAAGTGTATTGGTTAGGACTTTTTGATGTAATTGACAGGAAATCCAACTCAAACTGGATTAAACAAAAGAGGGGATTATTGGCTTACAGAATTGAAAAGCCCAGAGGGAGGATTTATTCCGGAATAGCCTGCTTCTGGGGCTCACCTGCAGAAAGCCTTCCTTTTTCCCTTGACACAGCTCTCTACTGTGAGGCTTCAAAATCAGACCCAAGTAGTGGCTCCTGAAAGCCTAGGCTCACTTCACTCTTACTACTGGCAGTTCTAGAAGAAAAGAGCCTCTGCCTGTTCCCCTGATAGATGCAACTGCATCTAATTCACACCAGTTGGGTCACATGCTCATCTCTGAACCAATCACTGGAGTCAAGAGAAAACAAAGTTCTGATTGGCCAGCCTAGGACACACAACAAACCCTGGAGCCCAGGGTGGATTCAGCCCCATCTGGGACAGGTGGATTCAACACCATGTAAAAATGTGCCCGGTTCACTCCTTTTCCATAGGGCCTAGACATTAAAAAATGTACCGAGAAAGGACAGTATATCCTTCAGGGCAGTAAGTTAACGTCTGTGGTTTGGGAGCCACAAAATGCTTGGCGAAGTGTCCCTGACATCTTTCTTTCAAAAAAAAAAACTCACTCATTCTTTTCAGTTTTCTTATTCCTCATATTCAACCTCTCCTTCTTCAGTTATCTGTGTAATTTAATATTTTATTTCTTTATCTTATTGATGTTTTAGCTACCAAAGTAATGTAACTTATTCTCAAACTTATCAAGCAATAGAAAAATGTGCGGTAAAAAGTGAGAGCCCCTACCTCCTGGAAAACCCCTGGTGACAGTTTGGTACATAATCTTCCACAATATTTATTGTGTGCATATAAGAAAATCATGTTTAATACAATGTTCCATATTTATACAAAAGTGCTGAGATATCCACCAGAGTGGCCAGTAGCCTTGCCTGGTCTCTGGAGCACGTGTGTAGTATTTCTGAGGACACATCCAGAAACCATGTTTACTGCCCTTTCATTCATTCCTCTACCAGTCAACAAGTGTTTAAGTGCCTACTATGTGCCAGCTGCCATGCTGGGTGCTCAGAATACAGGGTGAACCAAACAGACTTAGCACCCTACCTGGAGACAAAATCTGGGCTACGAGGATGGTGAGTCTAACTCAGTTCAAGAAACACAAGTATACCTGTGGCGGATTCATTTTGATATTTGGCAAAACTAATACAATATTGTAAAGTTTAAAAATAAAATTAAATTAAAAAAATAAGAAATGCATTCACCAAGCACCTTCTCCACATCAGCCCTTGTATAGGGTGCGGGTTCTCGCTGATAAATCAGACATAGCCCCTGCCCTGAAGTGCTCACAGAATAGTAGAAGATGCATGTGAGAAAATGAAATATATTCCTTTCATTTTTCATTATATTATTATTAAATAAATGTACTTACTATGTGTCAGACACTACACTAAGCGCTTTACATGCACTAACTTACTTAATCCTCACAAAGACCTTGCGGGTAGGTATGATGACTACCCCCATTTCACAGACGTGGACACTGAGGCTCAGAAAGGACCAAATGACTTGCTTGAGGTCTCATAACTGGTGAGTGACTGGGCTGTGACTCAAGCCCAGATCTATTAACATTTGTCTCCAGGACTCCTTCTCTTCTTTTACTCACCGGCTATTCCACTCCACAACGTTTTCTTTTGCTCCTTATCAGCAGATTCCTACAGACCCCACATGACTTAACTCCACCCCAATCAATTTGTGCCTGAGTCTCCAAACTTTAGGAAAAGCTTTACATGAACTATATTGATAGCTACATTGACTGAAAATAGTGTTACGTACAGCAAAGAATACCTGTTCCCAGGGCTCCCAGTGAGACAGAAGTAGGTCTGTTAGCAGTTTCATATTCCACTTTCCACTCGGAAGGTTAACGTTGCAGGTCTCAGGCCTCCTGAGCTTAAAACCAGGGGCATCAAAGTAATGAAGGGCGTGAGCCTTCCATGAGGTTTGGACTGATGACCGCTGAGCAGCAGTTCAGCCCTGAGCCCCCGTGATGTTGAGTTCAGCATGGTGAGAAAACTTGACAAGGATCTTGGTCAAAAAAAGTCTTGATCATTTAATGAAAAGGCTAACTGACCAGGATCTCACTATCATTTATTTTTAAACCAACATAAGTTATAATTTTATCTATTATCTCACCCCCATCAGCTTCCTGCCCTTGCCCTGCATCCAATCACTGTCAGCCAGCTCTGGGATGCAAACCTCTGCGGATGTTGCCTTGACAGCAGACGTGTCATTATCTCCATAAAAAGATATTTCTGCTGACAGAGCCAACTGCCAAGCTGGTCCTTCAGAATCCCATCTTTCACTTTGCCATCCCCTCCCCAAGCTCCTGTTCTCCAATCAGACCTTTAATTCATTTCAGTGATGTTCTACTGAGCTTCCACCCTGGGCCAAACAGAAAGATGAATGAGACCCAGTCTTATAAGATCCATGGCACTCATGGTCAGAAGGAAAGAACAGACAACATACACCAAAATAAAAAAGAGTAATGTATAATATTTCCCATGCAGTAATATAAGGAAAGGGGCTTCCCTGGTGGCTCAGTGGTAAAGAATCTGCCTGACAAGCAGGAGACATGGGTTTGATCCCTGGGTCAGGAAGATCCCCTGGAGAAGGAAATGGAAACCCACTCCAGTATTCTTGCCTGGGGAATCCTATGGACAGAGGAGCCTGACGGGCTACAGTCCATGGAGTCTCAAAAGAGTTGGACACAACTTAGCAAAACAAAAACAACATCAGGAAAAACAAGATACAGAGGAAAGGGTTATGTATTCTCTCTGGAAAGCATAGAAGAAGGCAGAAAGAAGTTTTCACAGATGAGGGTTTTAAAGAATGAATAGGAGTTTTCTGGGGTGGGAGAGGAAATAAAGGCAGGAAATTCTGAAATGGCATGTTTGGGGGAAAAAGAGGATTTCACAGAAGTTAGTAAACCTATATATATGGTCCAGTGGTTAGGAATCCACCTTCCCATGCAGGGGACATGGGTTCGAACCCTGGTAGGGGAACTAGGATCCCACATGGCACCAGAAACTAAGCCCACGGACCACAACTACTGAAGCCCAGGAGCTCTAGAACCTGTGCTCCACAACAAGAGAAGCCCTTGCACCGCAACTAGAGAGAGGCCCCCCAGCACCACCAGGAAAGAGACTGAGCACCCCAACAAACACCCAGCATAACCATTTTTTTTAAAGGAGCAAAGTGGGAGACGAGCATGGGAAATTATGATGGTCCCAGCAAAGTGGTAGATGAGCATGGGAAATTATGATGGCCCCAACCACTGGGATTGCTTAGTTCTGTAAAATTTTTTAGATTTGGAAATAATTTCACACCAACAGGAAAGTTGCAAGATTTGTAAAAAGAAGTCTTACATACTCTTTCATCCAGTTTCCCAAGAGTCAATGTTTTGCCATACTAGCTGTATCATATATGTATTTTTTTCTGAACAATTTGAGAGTGGTTTGAGGTCATGATATTCCCTTACCCCTAAACACTTCAGTGAGTACTTCCTAAAACCAAAGTCAGTTTCTTAGATAACTACTATATAAAGTCAGGAAATTTAACCTGACTTAATACTATTATCTGATCCACAAACTATATTCCTATTTCACCAACTTTCCCAATAATTTTCTTTATACCAAAAGTTTTAAACTGGAGAACGCTACTACTCCAATATTCTTGTCTGGAGAATCCTGTGGACAGAGGAGCCTGGCAGGCTACAGTCCACAGAGTCGCAGAGTCGGACACGACTGCAGCAACTTAGCACACACACACTGCTACTCCCATGATGTCCTGCCTTTTTTTTTTTTTTTTTTAGCATTTACCACCACTTAACATATACATTTTTTTAATTTTTAAAAAAATTTTATTGGAATTTAGTTGTTTTACAGTGTTGTGTTAGCTTCTGCTATACAGCAAAGTGAATCAGCTATATATATGTGTGTGTGTGTGTGTGTGTGTGTGCATCCCCTTTAAAAAATTTTTTAATTATCTTTCCCTTCCCACCAGCCCACTAGAATGTAAATCCTATAAAGTCAAAAGCTTTGTCTCCTTTGTCCACTGTTGTGTCCTCAATACCCAGGATAGTGGCTGACATGTTTCATAAACATCCTTTGAATGACTGAATGGTCAACCTCCGATTCTTTTTTTAAAACACAACAACAACAACAACAAAACAATGGATATTAATGTCAGGAACACTAAACTCCATGTTACTGCTTTCCCTCTTTGAAAATTCTTGCTTGGGATTCTTTTGTTCCCCTGTACATATTGCAAGGGAGATGGCCACCCCAAAACAGTTAGGGCTTCCGCTAACACTAGCCCAAGCCAGCTGAATGTCCTCTAGGCTGTCGGTAGAGATGAAAAAGTTCTTGAAGTGCAATGGTATCTATCCCTCTGCAAACAGAGCTAGCATCTTTAGATTTAATTGAAAGATAAAAGAATACCCCCAATCAGAAGGTCAATTTATAGATTCAACAATTAAATCAAGCTATATCCTTAAGCACATGAGACATGAACCTTGTATTAAATCAAAGACTTAATCTAAGTTAAGCCACCCTGCCTGGGCCCGTGAGCTGAAGACATGTAATTAACACCAGCCACTCAGTACCAATGGTTCCAGCTGACAGTGTAAGGCCTCAAAACCTTGTGATAATTTCCAGAGGGTTGGAGGATGCTTACCTTCCAGTTGCAGAGATGGTGGGCTTAGCCTCTTTCCGTCTGACCTCATCTCCTAAGACTCACAACACTGCAGCCCAACAGGCCTCCTGGTGCTTCTCAGACATGTCAAGAATGCTCCAAGGTCATGTGTACCTGCTCACCACCCAGTTTCCCTTTGGACTACGCTCAAATGTTAGCTTCTCAGTGAGAACTTCTCTGTCATCTTATTTAATTCTGCAAGCCCCCTCCTCCCTGTCACGTGCTATCCCCTGCCCTCTTTATCCTTTACCGTAGCACAAACCACCTGCCATACTGCACATTTTACTTAATCACTTACTCTCTTCCCCAAAGTAGTATTCACGATTTAGGAAGGCATGGGGGTGCTTTTTCATTCCATGCTGCCTCCTCAATCGCCTGGAACAGTGTCTGGTGTATATTACACACTCAATACCTAATTGATTAATTAATTAATTGGTTAGTTATTTGATTGAGAGACTAGTTAATTAATTCCACTCCTGTGGCTAGCCCAGTGTGAGCACTGGGCTAATAGACTCCAAAGCCTGTGCTGGGTTAACAAGTCAAATAAGATCTATCTAGAAAAATCCTAAGCCCAGATGTTACCAACGTCCACCTGAGTCACTGATGCAGATTAGCATCGTTAGGATAAAGTTCAAAGTCACTGTCCCGAGAATTCTTATCTCCTGGACCCCTACCTTCGACCACCCCCAATGGTTCCTCTCCCGACCAGTGACCTAGAACTTGTTCTTTCTGCTCCTCAGGATCACCAGGTTCTTCTCACATGCAGCACCTCTCCTAGAATAGTCCTCTCCATCATCCCCTGCTCTCAGAGCCTGGCCAAGTCCTGCTCACCAGGTGCATCTCCGATCACACTGCCCTTCACCCTCTACAGAAGTCGTCGTCTTGCCGGTCGATCAGTACCAGGAGACGGTGGGTTCAGTGACACCAGAGCCCTGGCCTTCTTCTTCCCCACTGTACCCTAGCATCTAGGGCATTGTTGCCAGTCTTCTAAATGAATATTTGCTCATTTGAAGAAGAATTATCATCCCATTTCACAGATGGAGGTCAGGTATGGTATAATGATAAGACCATGGCCTTGAGACAACTCTCAATTCAAATCCCAGATTTTCCACTTAATAGCTGTGTGACCTTAAGAACGTTTGTTAAGCTCTTTGAAATTTTTTCTCATCTATAAAATGATAAATAGTAAAAATTTAATCTGTTCAACGCTGTTCTCAGAGTTCAGAAGATGGTAATAAACAACAGGGTGGTTCGTAGTGATATCTGAACCAAGTCCTAAGTGATGAGAAGGCGGCAGCTACCTGAAGTATGAAACAAAGAACATCTGAAGCAGAAGGAATGTCACACGTGGAGGCGCTGAGGCAGGAGGAGGCTTGGAGAGTTCAGGGAAGAGAAAAGAAGACCAGTGGTGTGTCTGACACTATCAAAAGCAAGCCTCCGGTACTCTTAAGACACGTAGAGCCACTTTCCTGGCCCTATTTCAGGCTCCTCTGCCAATCTGCCCAGCTTCAGGCTCCACGGCCCCTCTCAGCTCCAAGGAAGGCCACTGCCTCTCCAGCCACAGCCTTTTCATTTATCCTCAACTGCAATCAGAATCTCCCTCTGGTTAGCCACCCTGGGTCTCTCCCACCACCCTGGCCTTCTCAATCCCCTGTCATCCCCCTGAGTGTCACTGTAAACCAGGTTTACCTTACTCTCAAGCTGAAAAGCTCTAAGACAAAAATCTGTGGGTAATGGGAAGACAAGCAAAATGTGGGGGACTGCAACTCCAGATCTGGGTGCCACCTGGAGCTAGTTAGGTCTGAAAATATAACACTTCTACTCCCGTAACCAAAATTCCTATCCCCCTCTAACTCTACCATCCCTAAGTCTGTACCATTGGCTATTTCATCTTTAATTGGTGTCTGCTCCACCCTGGTCCTTTTACGGCACTGATTCTCAACTGAGGGCAGTTTTGCCCCTCTAAAGGACATTAAGCAGTGGAGGCTTCCCTGGTGGCTCAGTGGTGAAGACTCCACCCTCCATGGAAGGAGGTGAGGGCTCAATCCCTGGGTCAGGAAGATCCCATCAAAAAGGAAATCGCAACCCACTCCAATATTCTTGCCTGGGAAATCCCATGGACAGAGGAGCCCTATGGTGGGCTATATAGTCCACAGGGTCATAAAGAGTCATACATAGCAACTAAACAACAACAAGGGACATTTTAGATGATCACAGTTAGGGACAGGATGCCACTGGCATCTTGTAGATAGAGGCCTGGGATGGTGTTAAACATTCTACAATGCACAGACAACCCACTCCAACCCTTACAACAAATTCTCCTTCCCCAAAAGTCAGTAGTGATTAAGAAACCCTGCTTCAAGAGAATCCACTTTGTCCACATAAACATTAAACATATAAAAGGAAATTCTAAAAGAAATTTGTATTCAGAGAAATAGAAATTAAAATATTTATGTGATATTTCATACCTAGTACACTGACAATTCAAAAGGACACATATTGGGAGGAATGTGAGAATACAGGAACCCTTGTCACAGCTGGTGGGATTGGACTCTGATGTGACCCAAGCAATCTGTTATTTTTTAGTCGAAGTAAAATTCACGACTCAACACAGACCAGCAGTTCTATAAAAAATTCCTACGAAGCCCAAGAGGGCTTCCCAGGTGGCACAGTATAAAGAATCTGCCTGCCAATGCAGGAGACACAGGGTATGTGGGTTTGATCCATGGGCAGAAAGATCCCCTGGAGTAGGAAATGGCTACCCACTCCAGTACTCTTGCCTAGGATCCCATGGACGGAGGAGCCTGGCGGGCTACAGTGCATGGAGTCACCAAGAGTCAGACACAACTGAGCAACTGAACACACACATACACACCCTTAGAAAGACACATGTGAAGATGATCATTGCAATGTTAATTGGTGTTTCAGGAAGTTGGAAGTCAAAAGGGTGTCCATCATTAGAGAGGCAGACAAGTTAAAGTAGATGAGAAAACACCATGGAGTATTGGAAGTGATACTTTGGATGTAAAAATAGCAGTAGAGATAAACCTTACAACTATAAGGAGAGGGAGGAGAAGAAATTAAAAAAAAAAATCATGAGGTCATTAGTAGAATTTCACGGACATCAACTTTTTAAGTGTACACAATAAGAGTGTACATTGATACATTGAAATTGTTTGGCAGTATTTACTAAAACCAAATATAAACACTATCACACAGCAATTCTACTCCTGGTAGTATTCCCAAGAGAAATGAGTGCTTGGGTCCACCAAAGACATGTACAATTATGTGCAGAGAAGTTTAATTCATAATAGTCTCAAATTGAAAACAACCAGTTGTTAATAATTAAGGTAGCCTCGTGGTAGGGCTTCCCTGGTGGCTCAGACGCTAAAGAGTCTGCCTACAATGCGGGAGACCTGGGTTCGAACCCTGGGTCAGGAAGATCCCCTGGAGAAAGAAATGGCACCCCACTCCAGTACTCTTGCCTGGAAAATCCCATGGACAGAGGAGCCTGGTAGGCTACAGTCCATGGGGTCTCAAAGAATTGGACACGACTGAGCGACTTCATTTCATTTTCATTTCATGATAGAATACTATACAGCAATGAAAACGGACCAGCCACAATTACATGAAACATGGATGAATCTCATAAACATAAGGTTTAGCAAAGAAGTCAGACACAAAAGAATATATAGTGTATGATTCCTTTAATGAAGTTCAAAATTAGGCAAGACTAATCAATACCGTTAGAGGTCATTGCAGCATTTCCCTCTGAGGAGAACAGACTTTAAGAGTTCACAAGGGAGATCTGCAGTGTTAGAAATGTTCTGTATCTAAATCTAGGTGATGATTACATGGGCATCTATACATATGGAATACAAATCAAGCTAGGCACGTAAGATCTGTGCTATTTACGCTAATTACACCTTAACTAAAAATAAACCAGGAGGGGGCACTTTCAAAAGATAGATCCACTAACAAAACTAAGTGCTGGCAAACATCACAGCAATTAGGAATGTTCATATATTGCTGAGGGGAATACAAAATGGCACAGCCACTCCGTGGAACACTGTGGAGTTTCTTAGAAAATGAAATATACACTTGCAGTATGGCCCGGTGACATCACTCCTGAGTACGCTAAAGAAATGAAAACAAAAACCTATACACAGATGCACAAATGTTTATAGCAGCTCCATTTATAGTCACCAAAAACTGGAGGCAATCCAAATGTCCTTCAGTGAGTGAATGGATAAAGGAGCTTCCATGCCACAGAATACTGCTCAGCAATGAAAAGAAATAAGCCACTGACACAGGCAACAACCTGGATGAGTCTCAAAGGCATTACTGTAGGCAGAAGAAGCCAGGCTTAATATGTTACATACTGTATGATCCTATATGTATGACTTTCTGGAAAAGACAAAATTAGTGACGGAGACACATCAGTAGTTGCCAAGGGTTATGGGCATGGAGACGGTGTGACTGTAAAGATATAAATCCCAATTGTGGTGGCAGTATTTCCATGAATCTACACACGTTCAGATTCACGGAACTATATACACCAAAAATGGGGAGGGGGAGGGAATTGTACTGTATAATACAAAATAAGTAAGATATTGATTCAGAGTTCTGTTCCACAATTAATATAAAGCTATCTCAGAAATGAGACCAATAAGTTCTGGCATTTAATGTACAGCATGGTGATTCTAGGTAATAATACTGTATTCTATACTTGAAAGTTGCTAAAAGAGTAGGTCATAAATGTTCCCACAACAAAAATGAAACAGTGATTATGTGAAATGATGGAGGTGCTGGCTAATGTTATAGTAGGAATCCTTTTGGAGCATGTAAGTGTGTCAAATCAATGTGCTGAACACCTTAAACTTACATAGCTTTCTGGTGGGCTTCCCTGGTGGTCCAGTGGTTAAGACTCCACCTTGCAATGCAAGGGACTCCGGTTTGATCCCAGGTCGAGGAAGAGCCTACATGTTGTGGAGCAACTAAGCCCATGAGCTGCAACTGCTAAGCCTGAGTACTGCAACTTCTGAAGCCCATGCCCAAAGCCTAGGCTCTGCAACAAGAGAAGCCACCACAATGAGAAGCCCGCACACCACCACACAGAGTAGCCCCTGCTCTCTGCAAATAGAGAAAGCCTGCATGCAGCAACAAAGACCCAGCACAGCCAAATAAATAAATCTTTAAAAAAGAAAATTTGATAAAAAACTTACACGTTATATCACAATTATATCTCAATAAAGCCAGAAAAAAAACATAAATACACACAAAAAAACACAGGTTTCAAGAATATAAACAAAAAACACATTAAGCACAAAATCATGGCCTCTTACGGGTAGTGAATATAAATTAATGCGAGTTTAGATGTGGGGATAAGAGGAATGAGCCTGCAGACAAATAAACAAAATAAGAGATGTGTGTTCGATGCACTGGAAGACTAGCACCTAGGAGGGAGAGGCGATTGTACTCTCAGCTGTAGTTCATTACAGGGACCAGCAAGTGGGAAAACCTACATCAGGCAAGGTCTGGAGGAATCCAAGCACAGACTCGCGGTATTTCCCCGTTTCTCCCCAACCCCTGGGATCACATTGCGCATTCTCCTTCCTCTGGCAAAGTGCAGCAACATACGTGCACTGTTTCTGCCTAGGGAAGCCCACTTAAGACTCAAAGCTCAGGAGGCTGACTGGGGCTGGTCACGATGTATGGAAATTTCAAGCCTAAAAGGGAAACATGGATCCAGTGCCCCTGGTGAGCCAAACAGCCTTACTGACGATAGGAAACAATCCAAAACTCCAAGTAGCCTGATGTCCATCAAGGGTCAAGCCCCAAAGCACATCCTTCTCAAGATGACAACCTCAGGTGACACCCTGCTGAAGATGACACCATGAACTCCTCCTTGTACAGCAGCTATGCATGCATGCTCAGTCGCTCAGTCATGTCTGACTTTTTGTGACCCGATGGACTGTAGACCACCAGGCTCCTCCATCCATGGGATTCTGCAGGCAAGAATACTGGAGTGGATTCCAATGCCCTTCTCCAGAGGATCTTCCTGACCCAGGAATCAACCCACATCTCTTATGTCTCTTGCATTGGCAGGCAGGTTCTTTACCACTAGCGCCACCTGGGGAGCCCATACTGGAGCTGTGTATAGACCAATATTGACATGTCCTGAGCCTGTGAAAGTGAAAGCTGCTGAGTCGTGACTCTTTGCAACCCAATGGACTATACAGTCCATGGAATTCTCCAGGCCAGAATACTGGAGTGGGTAGCCTTTCCCTTCTCCAGGGGATCTTCCTCCCAACCCAGGAATCAAACAGGGGTCTCCTGCATTGCAGGCAGATTCTTTACCAGTTGAGCTATCGGGGAACCCAAAAGAAAAAAAAATCAAATCAAATCAACAGTGTGTGAGTCAGCGTGCTGCAACTAAGAGGTCACATGTGGGAGAGGAAGAGGGTGGGAAGATTTGGGAGAATGGCATTGAAACATGTAAAATATCATGTATGAAACGAGATGCCAGTCCAGGTTCGATGCACGATACTGGATGCTTGGGGCTAGTGCACTGGGAAGACCCAGAGGGACGGTATGGGGAGGGAGGAGGGAAGAGGGTTCAGGATGGGGAACACATGTATACCTGTGGCGGATTCATTTTGATATTTGGCAAAACTAATACAATTATGTAAAGTTTAAAAATAAAATTAAAACAAACAAACAAAAATAGAATATAGGTCAAATAAAACAATGGTTTGACCAGATACAGCCATGGGCATTGTGCTGTGACTCTGCCTTCAGGGCTGCAACTGCAGGGAAAAGGAATCCCCTGAAGGCTTCCACATCAGCCCCATAAGGCAGATCACGGCCACTGGTGAGAGGGAGACAGAGTGAATGTCCCTCCCCTTTCCTCACATTAAACCAGCACTGCCCTTGGCAAACTGACCTGAATGTATTTTTCCCCTCACCTTTGCCTCTCTGTGTGACAACCAAAGAATCCCTCAGCAAATGTTTAAAAACAGAAATACAGAGGGGCAGAGAACAATTCAAAAATCTCCTCAAGGATAACCTAAAGATGGAACCATTCTCCCCTCCTGCAATGGCCCTCCCAGTCCCCCAGCTCCAAAGCTTCTCAGATTAAAAGGAGAAATTCTCTAATGTTTGCAGTTTTCATTTTTGAAAGTTTCAGGCATGAAAGAGTTTTTGCTCCCTAATGATAACACTCAGATCTAGCAGGACCTGGGCTCTGTTTAGCTGAAGGATCGCCTTTAAGTTCTCCACAGACTTTCCTCGCCTCAAAGATAGATGCTCAGCAAGAACAAGGAGCCTGCAAAGCCTCAGAACCTCTGATATTAATTGATCTTCTCCTACTCATCAGTTCTTTTGAATATAATTTCAGCTATTCTCATGTGTTAATAAGGCAGACTCAAGGGATGGATGGATGGATGGATATATGGATGAATAGATGGGCGGGTGGATGCATCCATGGGGGGATGAATGGATAAACTGAGATAGACAGACGCAGACAGAACCAGATACAGACAAATGCTCAGTTGCTAAGTTATGTCTGATTCTTTGCGACCCCATGGACTGCAGCCTACAAGGCTCCTCTGTCCATGGAATTTTCCAGGCAAGAATACTGGTGTGGGTTGCCATTTCCTACCCTAGGGAACCTTCCTGATTCAGGGATCAAACCCATGTCTCCTGCGTTAAAGTGGATTCTTTACCAGTGAGCCACCTGGGAAGACTCACAGACAAATAGAAATAAATAGAGAAGAAAAGGTGATTCACTCATTCACATAATACATATCTGTTGAGTATCTACTATGTGTCGGGCATTGTTATGGATCCTGACAATGTAACAGTAAACAGAAGAGGCAAACACCCCTACCTTCATGGAGTTTACATCCTAGAAGAAGAGAGACAGGCTATAAACCAGTAAGTACAGCACAGAGAATGGTTGCTGGTGTTAGTGCTATGGAGAGAAAAAATAATAAGGGAGGCCGCTTGGGACTGGCTGGGAGGAATTTCCATTTCAAATGCTAGAGACAAGGAAAAACTCACTAGAAAGCGATCTTTGAATAAAGATCTAAAGAAGATCAGGATGTTCAGGTTCAGGAGTACTTTTTATGTACTGAGGAAAACAGCTCAGAACAATGGAATATCAGGAAAAAGTTAAAACAGTTGTTTTGACACCAACATGTATCTAGAGAAGATCACAGAACAGAAATACTTAGTTGTTTGCAAGATTTGGACAGGAGAAGAATCATACAGCTAAACACACTTGGAAGAAACCAATGGACTATCACCAAACAGGGCCCGTCCAGCCCCCAGGTAACCAGGAGACCTAACCATTCCTGTGTCATCATAATGAGGTAACACAAAAAGATGGGGGGAACATGCCTAATTTAGGCATAGAAATGGGTAGAAATGTAGAACCCACCAGAGCTGATATAGACACCCTAGGGATATATTTGGGTGGGTCAACAAGGACAAAGGGAAGGTTGAAATTCTACATGAATATGGAAATGCATATCAATAGAATGGGAAAGACTAAGGATCTCTTCAAGAAAATTAGAGATACCACGGTAACATTTCATGCAAAGATGGACACAATAAAAGACAGAAACAGTATGGACCTCACAGAAGCAGAGGATATTAAGAAGAGGTGGAAAGAATACACAGAAGAACTATATAAAGAATGTTGCAGAAACTGACTGTAAAGAAGCCAAGTGACACTCAGAGAGTTGGGGAATTCAGTGTATTACACTGGCGGGCCCAGAGGAGTTAGCACTCCAAGCTCCGAGCCCCGGCTGTTGGGTGCACGGTTCCTTTATAGGGTCCCAATTCCAGGTTTGCGTTCTATACCTTCTACTGGATACTTTAGGCATGCAGGATGGGGAGGGGGCAGGGAACTGCCTGACCTTTACACAGGCAAGCATGGCTAAGCAAGATTTCAGAGGCAGGGCAATGGCAAAGCAGGGGCAAGGGTGAGTGAGATAAGTTGTAGTTCCTAGCATTGCTGTAAGTTTCCATTTCCCAAAACGACATGGTCTACATGATCTAGACCATGCAAGAGGCAAGCTGAGCACATATGAAGCATAGAGCACGTATTAGACTCTATTCTGAATTTCATAGGTCCCTCCACATTCCCCCTTTAATGCTTCTGTCACTCGATGTAGGAAGTGTAGAAAGCGTCACCTCACGTTCCACTGAGACATACTGAGCCTGCTTCATCATTGTTTAAGGGTCTGTATTGAGCTACTACCATTTGTAACTTTATGGGTTTGATTTGAGTGATTATGAACCAGGCAATTGCACTGAGGACGCAAGGACCAAACAAGAGCGCCACAAGGAGCATGAAGAGAGGTCCAGTCAAAGGGAGGAGCTATGATGCCGAACGCCAGATATTGTTCCAGCTGCTCCAGAAATTAGCTAGTTCCTCTCTCCTTTTTATAATTCATTCCTCTAGCTGTTGGGCCATGGCCCTGACTATTCCCGATCGGTTTACATAGAAGCAGCATTCTTAATTCAAGAAGAGGCAGAGTCCTCCCTTTTCAGCTGTCAGTAAGCCCAACCCTCTCCTATTCTGTAAAACCACCACAGCCAGGGAGTCTAGTTCATCTTGCAAGGCCACAAACGATTTGGCTATTCTCTCAATGTCATCTGAGAAGTCTCTAGACAGTATTCCTGTACCTATTCCAGCTGTTATTCTTGACCAACCATCAGGGGTAGGAACTGGATGGCTTATCTTGACTGTGTGTATGCTGCCAGGGGTATGGTGAGAGTCTGGTTTTTGGGGATGATATTCATCTGGGGAGTGAGGAAAGCTAAGGTACAGATACCCATCCAACTGACTGGCAGGCATAAGTAAGCATTTGTCCCACATATAAAGAAAAAGCCATATCATGTTTGTGGGAGGATGAGTAGGCCATTCACCTTTTAAGGTTTGATTACATTTGTCCCTGGCTAAATTGCCCACTGGACGGACTGATGCTGAAGCTGAAACTACAATACTTTGGCCACCTGATACAAAGAACTGACTCATTGGAAAAGACCCTGATGCTGGGAAAGATTGAAGGCAGGAGGAGAAAGGGACAACAGAGGATGAGATGGTTGGATGGCATCACTGACTCAATGGACATGAGTTTGAGTAAACTCCGGGAGTTGGTGATGGACAGGGAGGCCTGGCGTGCTGCAATCCATGGGATTGCAAAGAGTCGGACACAACTGAGCAACTGAACTGAACTGAAATTGCCTACAGGTTCGGTTCCTCCATTATCTATAAAGCATTCCAGAGCCTTTTGAGTTAACTCAACTTCCCTTAAGACTGGTCCTTGCAGGGGTGGATCTATAGGAGTCGCCATGGCTGTTGCGTTATTCAGTGGTACTGGTGTAGCTAAGCATTGTGGGACTCCTATAGATAAGCTACGCCAGCGCTTCCTGGCCAGCTGAGGGTCAGTGTCATTAAGAAGACAATGAGTTGCACTGAGAACTTGGTACGGCCGAGGGTCTAAGGGGGAGTTAACTCTGTGACCAGGGTCATACTGCCAACAGGCAGGGCCCAGTTTCTTAGGACAAGTTGTGTCCGTGTATTTTGGGTAGTTTATCGGTGTTATTTCACCTGTCCTGGAGGGTTTCCCATTTATTTGGCAGACAGAAACCTGTTCTGGGTTGTAACATCTGCATGGCATTTGGGGTAGACGGAGTCACAGGGACATGACGGCCATGCCACGGTGTCAGGAAACCACGCTGGGCTTGGGTCTCGCGGTGGGGAAGGACAACGGGGAAAGGTGTGGGGGACCAACCCCGGCTGATCCAGGGTATTCGAAGGAGAGACGGCATAGGCGAAGATCAGGAAACAACTGTTTAATTAAACGTTAATTAAGGATATAAAAAGTAATAGAATAAGGATAGCTCAGTGAGGAAATTCAGTGGAGAAAAGAGGCTGAAAATAAGGATAGCTCAGTGAGGAAATTCAGTGGAGAAAAGAGGCTGAATAATTCAGCCAGAAGGTAAGAGAAAGAATGACATGGTGAGACCAAGTTTCGGTGAACAAGGCCCGCACTTTATTTTCCAAAGTAGTTTTTATACCTTAAGTTATGCATAGAGGATAATGGGGGAAGGGGTAGAGTCATGCAGCAAGCCAGGCTTTCTTCCTGCAAACTTATCATATGCAAAAGCTTAGGTGATTTGCATCATCTTCTGGCCCGGAGGCCTGTTAACATTTTAAGACCCTTTCTTCCGAAAACTTATTTTTCTCTAAAGGTGATTGGTCAGGAGCCACCCTCCAAAAGCATTAGATAAAGTTGCATTCCTACAGAGCAAAGGTGTGGTGGGCTATAACAAGAAAAAGAATTAACTCAAGGGTCCCAGGTTACAAACATTAAAGCTACTACTTACACCAATTATATTAATCAATACACTGCCAGGGACACAGCAGGTAAGGGATATGGAAACTTAGCAGCAAACATTGGCCCAACAAGTGAAAATCCCTTCACCAATACAATTTCTAATCAATCTTTTAACTACTCAAAAGAATCTGTGTTTAGACAGTTTAGAACATCTCCTGCCTCTCACAGTTGGGAGGCTCTGAACAATCACATGTGGCCGGAAAAACCTATTCAGGCAGGCTAGAGGATTTCCAAAGGAGTTTGTAGGTTGAAACACTGTCACACCCAGGAATTATTAACTGGAGCTGTAAGCTAACTCTTTTTTCAGAGAGGTAGTGGGGGACAGCCCCCCGTAAAGTCAGAGGTGTAGGTGAAAGCACAAAGCAGAAAGTAGGCAGACTCTGGTTTTGGATGTAAATGCTCGAGAATTTCCAGGGGGACTCCTGAGGCTCGATCCCGTCTTTGCGTGTGCTGAGCCTCCTTCCTCGTGACCTTTGTCATGGGTGGAGCTCCTCACGCTGGCTCCTGGCAGTGATAGAATTCCAGTTGAGCTATTCCAGATCCTGAAAGATGATGCTGTGGAAAGTGCTGCACTCAATATGCAATATGCACTCAATATGCAATATGCCAGCTCCCGGCAGAAAGGGAAACAGATAAGGCCAGCAACATTTCAGATCTGGCCTCTGGTTGTACACCATGAGGTTATACCTATATTTCTGCCGGGCCCTGAGTCCCAAGTTGTAGAACATTGACCTAGTCTCTGAAGGTACTGCTCACAGGTGCAGGGTAGGTAGGGAGTGGCACCACCTGTTACAGCAAGGAGCAGCAAAAGACTGCAAAGCAGCCTACACATAACATAACCAAATACTAGCAACAGTTTTTCTCCCCATCTCTAAATCACTGGGGTCACAGCAACCGGACCTATTGTAAAGGGAACAGGTTGGCTATACCGAGAGAGGCTTTGGTGAGTAGGGAGGATCCGTTATAAGAGACACCTGGTAAGAATGAGGCTTCCCACTATGACGAGATAGTAACTAACAGCAGCCTCTAGCCCAAATCCCAGTCCCCAGGTGTGGCTGAAGACAGTCCTGTAGCAAAGAGCACAGCAGTGACGATGATCAGGGAAAGGGGCCAGGGGTGACAGTGAAGTCCATTAATGCCTTGGTAGCCGGATCCTCGAGCTTGTGCCTTGCATTAGCCAGCCAGCTGCCGGAGTATGGCTGGAGCAAGGCTGAAGAATCCTCAAGCTTCTGCCGTAGGCTGACTCATCAGCTTCCGGAGTGACTAGAGCAGGGCTTGGCATCCTATGTGGGTGAGGGCTATTGTCTTTGGAACTGGACTTTGAGGGGGGTTTCAGAGTCCTGAACTGCTTTCCAGGCATCCTTGTCACAGGACGCCGATGCTGTCTTGGGACCCTGGTGTGGTGAATCCATGGAACAATTCCTGCAACTTTGATAGCAGTTGGAGTTGCCAGAACAACCATATGGGGGCCAGTCCAGACTGGCCAGAGGGGCTCCTTTTTCCAATCCTTTACACATACCATCTCCCCAGGTTGGCAAGGGTGTACCCAATTTCCTAACAGAATAGGGGATCTCTCCAAGTTCTCCCTAGTCATGTGCCTGAATATCTTGCCCAGGCTGAGGAAGTGGTTAGACATTTCTAAGTCACCTATCTGTCAGGGGTCCCCCTTTAGCCTCTTTATCACTGGGGGAGGTCTTCCATATTGGATCTTGATCAGGGAATAACCTTAAGCCCTTGGGGTGCACCGGGCTCAGAGCAGAACCAATGGCAGTACGTCTATCCGTGGCAGTTGAGTCTCCTGGCAGAGCTTTGCTAGCATTGTCTTAAGGGTCCGGTTCATGCATCCCACTTTCCCTGAACTTTGTGGCCTATATGCAGTATGGAGTTTCCATTTTATTCCTAGTGTCTGTGCCAAGATTTGAGTCACCTCTGCCACAAAGGAGGGCCCGTTATTGGAACTGATGGAAAGAGGCAGCCCATACTGGAGAATTATTTCCCGCAGCAGGGCCTTGAGCACTTCCTGAGCCCATTTGGTGCAGGTGGGGAAGGCCTATACCCACTCCGAGTATATGCAGACCAGCACGAGTAAATGCCTGCTGCCTCAGCAGGGTTTAATCTTGGTAAAGTCCACTTGTATGTCTTCAAAGGGTATCGTCCCCATTACTTGTATTCCCGGGTTGCGCCTGGGTCCTTGCCTGGCAGTATTCTGAGCACACGTGGTGCATCTAAGGCTGACCTGGGCACAGACCTTGGGGAGTCTAGGGATAAAGTAGTATTGGCTCAGCAGGCTTTCTAAGGCAGAATTTCCCAAGTGAGTCATCTCATGGTATTGCGTCACCACCAGGGCTTCTAAGGATCCGGGGACAAAAAGTCTTTAATCTGACAGCTTCTACCAGCCCTCCTTTTCTTTGATCCCCCCCTTCACTTAGGGCCCATTGGTCCTTGTCTTGGTTGTATTTTGGAGGGGAGGGCAACATTGGTGCCAACAGGACCTTCAAGACTGGTTCAGGGCTCATAGTAGGGTTCGGCTGATTGGCTGCTCTCTTGGCCATTTGGTCAACCAGCCAGTTTGCCCTGCTTACGGATTGGTCCCTCTTTGATGTCCTTTATAATGAAGGATGGCCACTTGCAATGGTTCCCACACTGCCTCTAGCAAGTGTAGGATCTCTTCTTTGTTTTTGTTTTCTGTTCCCCCAGCTGTTAACAGTCCCCTTTCCTTGTAGATGACCCCATGCTCATGCAAGGGAGCAAAGGCATGTTTAAAGTCTGTGTAGATATTGACTCTTCTCCCTCGGGCGCACCTTAGCGCTTGGACAAGTGCCCATAGTTCAGCCCTCTGTGCTGACCAGCCTTGTGGCAAGGGCTCTGCTCTTATTGTATCTGTAGCTGTTGTTACCGCACATCCGACCTTTCGTTGTCCCTCCTGGACCAAACTGCCTCCATCCATCCATGAACAGCTCGAGCTCGGGAACTTGGAGTGGGGTGTCTGTTAAGTCCCGTCTGCTGGAGCAGACCTCATCTACTGTCTCTTCACAATCGTGATCAGGTGGGCCGGCCTCCACGGGCAGGAAAGTGGCTGGTTTAGCACACGTATTGTCTCTAACTGGACTCTGTGGTTCTCACAGAGCAGTCCTTGATGGTGGGTCATTCTTGTGCTAGCTAGCCACTTATGTACTTGGCTGTTCATTAGAGTGGTGACTGCATGTGGGACCTTTACATTTATATTTTGTCCCAAGGTGAGTTTGTCTGATTCTCTAACCAGGGCCACTGTTGCCGCCAGGGCCCCCAGACAGGGGGGCCACCCCGATGCCACTGTGTCCAATCATTTGGATAGGTAGGCCACTGGTTGCTGCCAAGGCCCTACCATCTGCATCAGGACCCCCAGGGCCATCCATTTCTTTTCACAAACAAACAGATGGAATTCTCATGTCACGCCTGGTGGCCCTAGAGCCGGAGCACTGGTCAGCAGTCTTTTTATCTTCTTAAAGGCCTTTTCCTGCTCAGGTTTCCACTTCAGGTGTTCTTTCTCTGAGCCCACAGTAGCCTCATATAGGGGTTTGGCTATATTAGAGAATCTTGGAATCCAGATCCGACAGAACCCAGCCACTCCAGGGAATTCTGTGACTTCTTTCTTGGTAGTTGGTTGGGGTATGGAGTGGATAGCCCATTTTCTCTCAGGCCCAAGCGCCCTGTGGCCTTTTAAAATAACAAATCCCAGGTACTTGACAGTCTGTCTGCAAATCTGTCCCTTCTTCCAATACACTTTATAGCCCATGTCAGAGAGCAGGGTCAGTAAGGTTTGGGTACCCTTCCAGCAATCTTCCTGGCAGGAGCTAGCTAGCAATAAGTCATCTACGTACTAGAGGAGGGTACAGTTCACAGTCTCACTAGGGAAGGCTGCAAGATCTGTGGCCAGTGCTTCCCCAACAGGGTGGGTGCATTTTTGAATCCTTGCAGTGGCCACGTCCAAGTTAGCGGAGTCTTCCTGCCTGTGAGAGGGTCCTCCCACTCGAAGGCGAAAATTGGTTGACTGACTGGAGCTAGACGGAGGATAAGAGAGCATTTTTTAGATCCAGGCAGGTAAACCAGCTCACCTGTGAAGGCACAAGGCTCAGGAGGGTGTAGGGGTTCAGCATGACAGGATGTATGGTAATGACTGCATTGTTGACAGCCCGCAGATCCTGCACCAGCAGTAACCTTTCCCTTCAGCCTTCCTGACAGGCAGGAGGGGGTGTTCCACAGCGACTGGCACTCTATCAGTATCCCTGAGTCACGTAGTCCTTGAATATGTCCTTGGATTCCCAGGCGTGCCTCTCGGGGCACTGGGTACTGCTGTTGCCTAATTGGGATGGCCCCTGGTTTTAAGTCTATCATGAGTGGAGCATGCTTCGTAGCCATTCCAGGGGGTCCCCTTTCAGCGCAGACCTCAGGGAACTCTTCCAACAGACCTTCGGGGTTTATTTGGCTCTCCTGGGAGTGACAGAGTCGCCGTTCATCCTCTCTGGGCACAGTCACAGACATCAGCAGGGCCTTTCCTTTTTCCTAGGGTGAGGCTTGCCGGTTCTCCAGGAGCAAACGTTATTTGGGCCCTGAGCTTAGTCAATAGGTCCCTTCCTAGCCGAGGTATGGGACACTCTGGCAAGCATAGGAACTCGTAAGTCACTAGATGACCGCCTAGCTGGCAGGTTCAGGGCCGACAAAAGGGACAGGCAGTCTGTGTTCCAGTGGCTCCCATAATAGTTGTCTTCCATCCTATGAGCAGGGGTCACAGGTTCAGTCACCACTGAATGTTCAGTGCCAGTGTCCCATAAATGTCATTGGTTGGTCCCCTATCACCATTTTGACCATGGGCTCCTGGGGACCTAGGAGCAAGGGGCCTGGTCTCCCCTAGTCTGAGTCTGCCCTGGCCAGTCCAATGAGATCGTCATGGACTGCTGGCTCGGGCCTGTATTTTCCTCCACTGGGTGAAGTTCCTTTTCCTGGTGGGGCTCCCATCTCCTTTTGACATGGGCATAGATTCTTCCAGTGCCTGGTCTCTTCACAGTAGGCACACTGATGCTGCCATAGCAGTGGTCTTCTCCACATCCCGCCTTTGCATGGTGGGGCCAGGCGTCTACTGGTGTCTGGGTTTCCCAGTGCCGCTGCTAACAGGGACACCTGTTTCACTCATTTGTTGGCTTCCCACCTGGCTTCACGGTCTCAGTTCACAAAAACTTTTAATTTGCCACTTTCAATAACTGAGCGGAGTTCATTCCAGCAAAGCCTTCAAGTTTCTGGAGTTCTTGGTGGATGTCGGTGTAGGATTGGGCCACAAAGACAGCATGGACCATCCACTGGTTTTCGGCTGCTTTGAGGTCAAAAGGAGTGTAGCTCCAGAAGACCTCACATAAACTCTCACAGAAATCTGTCAGTGACTCATTGGTTTCTGGATCACCATGGTGATTTTTGACATGTTGGTTGGCTTCTTGGCTCCGGCCTGGAGCCCTTGGAGAAAGGCATTACAGTATTGATTCAAGACGTTCTGGCCGGCTTGGGTGTTGAAGTCCCATTCTGGTCTCATCTCTGGGGCCATGTCTTGGGACCATCTCTCAACATCAAGAGTGGTGGCTGGGGCCTGCCCTTGGAGCCACTTTCATGCTTCCTTCAGAAAATGTCTCCTTCAGTGCTGGAGAGAGTTAGAAGGAGTTGACGAACGTCATCCCAGGTTGATTGGTAGGCTTGGAAGATTGACTAGAGAAGATCGATCATAGCTTGAGGCTTTTCAGAGTACGCAGGAGTATGATGTCTCCAGTTTAGGAGGTCGGTTGTGCTGAAAGGCTGGTAATAGGGGATGGAGCAGCTGGGCTAGGTGGAACTATCATTATTTACTTCTGGGCTCTGTGTTTCCCACAGAGACATTTGGAGTTCTGCAGTCAACTGAGCGGGTTGCTGGGATGTACAAAATCACCTCCCCATTGGCTCGGGGCTCGGGACTTGTGGTGGCTGAGGACACAGAAGGAGGGGGCTGTCCATCAGGTGATGAGGTGGGGGCTGTGCTGGAGCTGGTGGTACCAGGGGGAGGTATGGCAGGGGCATCAGGGGAGTCATCTTCAGGATATCCTGGGAAGATGAGCTTGGTCATTCCATCCTTCTTCCCTTTCAGGGACTGGGCCATGAAAATTTACTCTGCCTCTCTCCATTTGTGCAGAACCAAACCCATCGGGGCAGATTTTGAGCAATTAAGAACCAGGAATCAATATGTGGGAACTGACTGGGGTGCCCAGGGTCCCTGTGATCACTTGATATACTGCTCGGAAGGTGGGCAGGTCAAAGGTGCCCTCCGATGGCCATCCAATATCAAAGGTTGGCCACTCGAGCTCACACAAGGTGTGGAGCTTTCCAGGAGTCATCTTAACTCTGTAATGTCCTGTGAAGCCCTTTTTAAAGCTTTTTAATCATGCAATCCAGGACCATTGGCTTAGATTTTTATGATTCCATGATAGCTGGAATTAGGGCTCATCTATTGACTATACTAAAGCCTTTGACTGTGTGGATCACAATAAACTGTGGAAAATTCTGAAAGAGATGGGAATACCAGATCACCTGACCTGCCTCTTGAGAAACCAATATGCAGGTCAGGAAGCAACAGTTAGAACTGGACATGGAACAACAGACTGGTTCCAAACAGGAAAAGGAGTATGTCAAGGCTGTATATTGTCATCCTGCTTATTTAACTTATATGCAGAGTACATCATGAGAAATGCTGGGCCAGAAGAAACACAAGCTGGAATCAAGATTGCTGGGAGAAATATCAATAACCTCAGATACGCAGATGACACCACCCTTATGGCAGAAAGTGAAGAGGAACTAAAAAGCCTCTTGATGAAAGTGAAAGTGGAGAGTGAAAAAGTTGGCTTAAAGCTCAACATTCAGAAAACTAAGATCATGGCATCTGGTCCCATCACTTCATGGGAAATAGATGGGGAAACAGTGGAAACAGTGTCAGACTTTATTTTGGGGGCTCCAAAATCACTGCAGATGGTGATTGCAGCCATGAAATTGAAAGATGCTTGCTCCTTGGAAGGAAAGTTATCACCAATCTAGATAGCATATTCAAAAGCAGAGACATTACTTTGCCAACAAAGGTCCATCTAGTCAAGGCTGTGGTTTTTCCAGTAGTCATGTATGGATGTGAGAGTTGGACTGTGAAGAAAGCTAAGTGCCAAAGAGTTGATGTTTTTGAACTGTGGTGTTGGAGAAGACTCTTGAGAGTCCCATGAACTACAAGGAGATCCAACCAGTCCATTCTAAAGGAGATCAGTCCTAGGATTTCTTTGGAAGGAATGATGCTGAACCTGAAACTCCAATACTTTGGCCACCTCATGCGAAGGGTTGACTCATTGGGAAAGACTCTGATGCTGGGAGGGATTGGGGGCAGGAGGAAAAGGGGATGACAGTGGATGAGATGGCTGGATGGCATCACTGACTCGATGGACGTGAGTCTGGGTGAATTCCGGGAGTTGGTGATGGACAGGGAGGCCTGGCGTGCTGCAATTCATGGGGTCACAAAGAGTCAGACATGACTGAGCTACTGAACTGAACTGAACTGATGACTTGAACAATATTGCACAGGAGCCTGAAATGTTGGTCCATGAATCAAGGTAAATTGGAAGTGGTTAGACAGAAGATGGCAAGAGTGAACATCAACATTTCAGAAATCAGTGAACTAAAATGGACTACAAAGAGTGAATTTAATTCAGATGACCATTATATCTACTACTGTGGGCAAAAATCCCTGAGAAGAAAGGGAGTAGCCCTCATAGTCAACAAAAGAGTCTGAAATGCAATACTTGGGTGCAGTCTCAAAAATGACAGAATGATCTCTTGTTCATTACCAAGGCAAACTATTCAATATCACAGCAATCCCAGTCTATGCCCCCACCACTAATGCCAAAGAAGCTGAAGGTGAACAGTTCTGTGATGACCAACAAGACCTTCTAGAACTAACACCAAAGAATAGATGTCCTTTTCATCACAGGGGATTGGAATGCAAAAGTAAGAAGTCAAGAGATACCTGGAATAACAGGCAAGTTAGGCCTTGGAATACAAAATGAAGCAGGGCAAAGGCTAACAGAGTTTTGCCAAGAGAACACACTGGTCATAGCAAACACTCTCTTCTAACAACACAAGAGATAACTCTACACATGGATGTCACCAGATGGTCAACACCAAAATCAGACTGATTATATTCTTTGCAGCCAAAGATGAAGAATCTCTATACAGTCAGCAAAAACAAGACTAGGAGCTGACTATGGCTCAGATTATGAACTGCTTATTGCCAAATTCAGACTTAAATGAAGAAAGTAGGGTAAACCACTAGACAATTCACATATGACCTAAATCAAATCACTTATGATTATACAGTAGAAGTGACAAATAGATTCAAGAGATTAGAACTGATAGAGTGCCTGAAGAACTATGGACAGAGGTTCATGACATTGTCCCTAGAGAAGGAAATGGTAACCCACTCCAGTATTCTTGCCTGGAGAATTCCACGGACAGAGAAGCCTGGCTAGCTATACTCCATAGGGTCGCAAAGAGTCAGACACAACTGAGCGATTAACACTTCACTTCACTCGTGACATTGTACAGGAGGCAGTGATCAAGACTATCCCCAAGAAAAACAAATGCAAAAAGGCAAAATGGTTGTCTGAGGAGGACTTACAAAATGTTGAGAAAACAAAAGAAACTAAAGGCAAAGGAGAAAAGGAAAGATATACCCATCTGAATGCAGAGTTCCAAAGAATATCAAGGAGAGATAAGAAAGCCTTCATCAGTGATCAATGCAAAGAAATAGAGGAAAACAATAGAATGGGAAAGACTAGAGATCTCTTCAAGAAAATTAGAGATAGCAAGGGAACATTTCATGGAAAGATGGGCACAATAAAGGACAGAAATGGTATGGACCTAAGAGAAGCACAGGATATTAAGAGGTGGCAAAAATACATAGAAGAACTATACAAAAATGATCTTCATGATCCAGATAATCACGATGGTGTGATCACTCACCTAGAGCCAGACATCCTGGAGTCCAAAGTCAAGTGGGCCTTCAGTTCAGTTCAGTTGCTCAGTTGTGTCCGACTCTTTGCGACCCCATGAATCACAGCACGCCAGGCCTCCCTGTCCATCACCAACTCCTGGAGTTCACTCAGACTCACATCCATCAAGTCAGTGATGCCATCCAGTCATCTCATCCTCTGTCATCCCCTTCTCTTCCTGCCCCCAATCCCTCCCAGCATCGGAGTCTTTTCCAATGAGTCAACTCTTCACATGAGGTGGCCAAAGGACTGGAGTTTCAGCTTCAGCATCATTCCTTCCAAAGAAATCCCAGGGCTGATCTCCTTCAGAATGGACTGGTTGGATCTCCTTGCAGCCCAAGGGACTCTCAAGAGTCTTCTCCAACACCACAGTTCAAAAGCATCAATTCTTCTGCGCTCAGCCTTCTTCACAGTCCAACTCTCACATCCATACTTGACCACAGAAAAAAACCATAGCCTTGACTAGACGGACCTTTGTTGGCAAAGTAATGTCTCTGCTTTTGAATATGCTATCTAGGTTGGTCATAACTTTCCTTCCAAGGAGTAAGCGTCTTTTAATTTCATGGCTGCAGTCACCATCTGCAGTGATTTTAGGAAGCATCATTATGAACAAAACTAGTAGAGGTGATAGAATTCCAGCTGAGCTATTTCAAGTCCTAAAAGATGATGCTGTTAAAGTGCTGCACTCTATATGCCAGCAAATTTGGAAAACTCAGCAGTAGCCACAGGACAGGAAAAGGTCAGTTTTCATTCCTATCCCAAAGAAAGGAAATGCCATAGAATTTTCAAACTACCACACAATTGCACTCATCTCACACACTAGCAAAGTAACGCTCAAAATTCTCCAAGCCAGGCTTCAACAGTATGTGAACCGAGAACTTACAGATGTTCAAGCTGGATTTAGAAAAGGCAGAGGAACCATAAATTGCCAACATCCGTTAGATTATAGCAAAAGCAAGAGAGCTCCAGAAAAACATCTATTGCTTTATTGACTATATTAAAGCCTTTGAGTGTGTGAATCACAACAAACTGTGGAAAATTCTTAAAGAGATGGGAATACCAGACCACCTGACCTGCCTCCTTAGAAATCTGTACACAGGTCAAGATGCAACAGTTAGAACTGGACGTAGAACAACGGATCGGTTCCAAATTGGGAAAGGAGTACATCAAGGCTGTGTATTGTCACCTTGCTTAGTTAACTTATATGCAGAGTATAGCATGTGAAATGCCAGGCTGGATTAAGCACAAGCTGGAATCAAGATTGCCAGGAGAAATATCAATAACCTCAGATATGCAGATGACACCACCCTTATGGCAGAAAGTGAAGAGGAACTAAAGAGCCTCTTGATGAAAGTGAAAGAGGAGAGTGAAAAAGCTGGCTTAAAACTCAACATTCAAAAAACAAAGATCAAGGCATTGGGTCCCATCACTTCAAGGCAAATAGACAGGGAAACATCTGTTTGGGGAAACAATGGAAACAGTGACAGAGTTTATTTTCTAGGGCTTCAAAATCCAATGACGACTGCAGCCATGAAATTAAAAGATGTTTGCTCCTTGGAAGAAAATCTATGACCAACCTAGATGGCACATTAAAAAGCAGAGACATTACTTTGCCAACAAAGGTCCATCTACTCAAAGCTATGTTTTCTCCAGTAGTCATGTATGGATGTGAGAGTCGGACCATAAAGACAGCTGAGCGCCAAAGAATTGATGTTTTTGAACTGTGGTGCTGGAGAAGACTCTTGAGAGTCCCTTGGACAACAAGGAGATCCAAGCAGTCCATCCTAAAGGAAATCAGTCCTGAATATTCATTGGAAGGACTGATGCTGAATCTGAAGCTCCAATACTTTGGCCATCTGATGGGCCACACCTGATATGAAGATCTGTTGCTTCTCCCACTGACCCACTATTACTCATGCAAATAAGTCCATTTTGTCAGAATCAAATCCTTCACACTTCTACATGTTCTGAATTGCTGCCCCACTCTGTGTGGACTAGGAGATGGTGATGATCAGTCCTGACAGTGCTTGTGAGTCAAATTGGAATTATAGCGATTACTAGAGTAAGTAGTAATATCCTGGTGTACACACCCCTTCATAACATGCCTTTGCTGCTCTTCCCTTTAAATCATGGAGTCTATTTCTCCACCTTGAATCTGAGCTGTCCACATGATTTGCTTGGACCAATAAAATTTCACAGAAGGACTGTTCTAGGATTTGGAGCTTCTGCCTTCTTCCTCTTGAAAGGCTACCCTGCGTTGAGTGCAACTTGCGTTGTGCATTCGAGGCACCTCACTGTGGCACCATCACCTGGCCCTGTACCTTCCCTTTCTCAGCCTAAAACATAAGATGGAGAAAATCCCGAGGGGAGAGCTGGATCCTTTGAGCTGGAATCCTCGAGGTAGGAGATAGATGGGCTCCGTGTTGGACATTTACAATCAACCAGCCTCCTCTTTGCATTTCCTGAGGCAAGAGACAGGTGGGCTCCAGTTGAGGAATTTACAACCAGACCCCCATTTGCTCAACAGAAACAGGGTAAATAGCCAGTCTTTATCTTTTGTCACTCTGTTTATTTAACTTCTATGCAGAGTACATCATGAGAAATGCTGGACTGGGAGAAACACAGCTGGAATCAAGATTGCTGGGAGAAATATCAATAACCTCAGATATGCAGATGACACCACCCTTATGGCAGAAAGTGAAGAGGAACTAAAAAGCCTCTTGATGAAAGTGAAAGAGGAGAGTGAAAAAGTTGGCTTAAAGCTCAACATTCAGAAAACGAAGATCGTGGCATCCGGTCCCACCACTTCATGGGAAATAGATGGGGAAACAGTGGAAACAGTGTCAGACTTTATTTTTCTGGGCTCCAAAATCACTGCTGATGGTGACTGCAGCCATGAAATTAAAAGATGCTTACTCCTTGGAAGGAAAGTTATGACCAACCTAGATAGCACATTGAAAAACAGAGACATTACTTTGCCAACAAAGGTTCGTCTAGTCAAGGCTATGGTTTTTCCTGTGGTCATGTATGGATGTGAGAGTTGGACTGTGAAGAAGGCTGAGCGTGGAAGAATTGATGCTTTTGAACTGTGGTGTTGGAGAAGACTCTTGAGAGTCCCTTGGGCTGCAAGGAGATCCAACCAGTCCATTCTGAAGGAGATCAGCCCTGGGATTTCTTTGGAAGGAATGATGCTAAAGCTGAAACTCCAGTATTTTGGCCACCTCATGTGAAGAGTTGATTCATTGGAAAAGACTCTGATGCTGGGAGGGATTGGGGGCAGGAGGAGAAGGGGACGACAGTGAGATGGCTAGATGGCATCACGGACTCGATGGACATGAGTCTGGGTGAACTCCAGGAGTTGGCGATGGACAGGGAGGCCTGGCGTGCTGCAATTCATGGGGTCACAAAGAATGGGACACGACTGAGCAACTGATCTGATCTGATCTTTTGTTAACACCTTAAGGGAATAATCAAGGCAAGGACAAAGAGGGGAAAAGACCCTTCTGAGTAAAAGATAAGGGAGACACTACACACAAGCAGAAAGGCTCATTGGAGTCAAAAGTCAGAGGATAATTTCAGGCTGTAATGAGTCTTGCTCCTCCCAGAAGCCTTCACTTTGGGATCCCTCTTGGCTGAGAGGTGTGTGTGCACTTTAGAAGAGGGCCCCACGGTAGGTCAAGTGAGGAAAAAGAAACCAGATAACTGGCCTGAAGGAAGACAAAGACCCAGAAGAACTGCCTTGTATAAACGACTTAACCCCCTCTTTACTGCACTCCTCCTCACAAGGAGGGACACACACACCCTTTTGTTGCAAGAAGGAGGACCCCTTCCAGGGCCCAAAACTAGGCTCTTGTCTAACACTCGGAGATGAATTGTCCGAGGAGACACATGTGCTAACAAACCAAGTGACTTTATTGGGCAAGGGCACCCAGGTGGAGAACAGTAGGGCAAGGGAACCCAGGAGAACTGCTCTGCCATGTGGCTCGCAGTCTCGAGTTTTATGGGGATGGGATTAGTTTCCGGGTGGTCTTTGGCCAATCATTCTAATTCAGAGTCTTTCCTGGTGGCGTACGCATCGCTAAGCCACGATGGATGCTAGCGACAGGGATTCTGGGAAGTGGACGGACACGCGGTGTCTCCTTTAGACCTTTCCTGAACTCTTCCGGTTGGTGGTGGCTTATTAGTTCCGTATTCCTTATCAGGATCTCTTGTCATAAAACAACTCATGCAAATGGTTACTATGGTGCCTGGCCAGGGTGGGCGGTTTCAATCAGTGTGCTTCCCCTAACACTTTCTTTATGCGTGTGCATCTCTGCCTTGCTTCTATCTCAACTAAACAAACTCTCTCTCTATGTGCTGTCCTGCTTGTTCTGCTCTGTCTCTAACAATAAATTTTGTACTTGCACTGACAGTTTCTGCCTCCGTGATAAGTGCATTTTTCACTGGGGCAAAGATCCAGGGAAAATTAGCTTCTAGCCTCTAGCCCTTGCTGGTTTGGTGGCTAAGATTCCTAGTTTTCATCCAGGCTACCCAGATTTAATTCCTGAGCAGGGAATTAAGACATCGCTTCATGCCACTATTGTCTGCTGCCTCAACGACATCATTCCGACTGGTGTCTCCCTTTCCTGTGCAGGTGAGGCTGCTCGATGATGCTCTTACAGGGGACCAGCTGCTGCTTGCTCTTTCCCTTCCTGCAGAGATCCATAATTACTGGGCTTCACCTGTTGAGTCTCCTTAAGCAACATGAGTGTGTATTTTTAAGTGGGAAAATAATTCATTAGGAAGTGTCAACATCTTAGAGGAGGGAGTACCCCCCAATTAATTCCAGAATCTCATTGCTTCAGCCAGGTAAGCACAGGCAAGAAGATGCTGCTTTGATCTGAATGCCATGAAGCCAAGAGAAAAAGAGCTTCAGCAGATGGTGGGGACTTGAAGCCCACGGGGAGGGGCCAGGAGGCCAGAGCACCCCCTTCTTAATCTCCCTCCATCCTTCAGCATCCCTCTGGTCCCCCTTTAGCTCAGCAGCCTTGGAATGACAGCAGGTACTGCATTCAGGGACCACCTCCCCAGGGTCAATATTACTTTAGAGTTTCTTTTCTTTAGCTTTAGCACCTTGTTAAATATTATAAATGTGAGCTTTGAAAATGCTAGCATAGAGTTATTAATAGACATTTTGGCCCAGGACAGATAACGTATCTTAAGGTACTAGAATTCAGGTTCTAAGACAGTGAGTCGCAACTCTCACATCAGAGGAAGATTTTTTTTTAATAATTGTATATATTTACTTGACTGCACTGGGTCTCTGTTCCTGCGCTCGGGCTTTCTCTATCTGCAGCGAGCTGGGACTACTCTTTGTCGCAGTGCACGGGCTTCTCGCTGCAGCGGCTTCTCTTGTTGTGGAGCACAGGCTCTAGAGCACACGGGCTTCAGTAATTGTGGCCTGTGGGCTCAGCAGTTGCAGCTTCCGGCTCTAGAACCCAGGCTCAATAGCTGTGTCCCACGGGCACAGCTGCTCTGCGCCATGTGGAATCTTCCCAGATAAGGAATCGAACCCATGTCTCCTGCATTGGCAGGCGGATTCTTTGCCACTGAACCACCAGGGAAGCCCGGGGGAGATTTTTTAAATTCAAGTGCCCCCATGGGTTCAGATTTAATTGGTTTGGGGTATGGATCTGCACATCAGGAATTTTTTTTAACGCTCTTGCAGTGACTCTAATGTGCAGCCAGGATTGAAAAATCATTCTAGTTTGCCTTGCACTTTGATACATTTATAAATTACTTTAAAGATGGGTCCCAGGTCTTATCACTGTATCACCCCTGCCAAGCACAGTGCCCAGCACAGAGTTTGTCACTATTACATGTTACATGAAGAAAAATGTCACTTGATTCTTTTGTTTACCTTTTTTTTTTTCATTATTTGCCTTACATACTATCCATAGATACATGTGTACGTGTGTGTGAAGGAAAGAGAGAGCACTTGTATTTCTTTATCATCTTTTGTTTTCTTGCCCCGCCCCATCCCACTGCCCCATGATCTGTAATGCCTGAAATCCCCTGCAAAGAGCCCTGCCTTTAATCTTCCATATAGTCACCATCATCATTTGATTCTAGACAAACATGTAGACATAAATGAGCATGGGTGGTCACTGTCTGTTTTGTAGAAATAGCATCATATTATACACACCAGTTCCTTGCAGAAAGTCCTTCAAGTCACCTGCTAGAGTGTTACTTCATTCTCCATGACCAGCACTGACTAGTCCATGAGCAGATGCACAGTAACTTACTCCGTCATGCCACTGTGGAGAGGCACTCATGTTGCTTCCCATTTCTCCTCCACAGAAACCACACAGCAACAAACACAAGGTCATGTAATGCTCACTACCACCCCGTGAAGCACAAATATCCGTGTAGATCTTCCCATCCCCAGACAGGGAGCCGATTGTCTGGCAATCCTGCCTTGATATCCTAAAACGCCTTCTCTAGCCAAGGAGGATTATAATAAATTATATGAAATCATGCATACAGAAAGCACTTTACAATCTGCAGAAGGCTTTGTGTCAAAGTCGGGCATTCACACAGCATGGCCAGGTTCTCTGGTCAGCCCCATCCACAACACAGCTCTGGCAGAAAGCTGCTCAATAGCATCATTAACAGCCCATTGATCCAATTACCTTTCTTTCTGTTCCACTTCAGAATTACAATCTCTCGTTCTCCCCGCAAGAGCCCAAATAGACTCCTGATGATCAGAGGAAGAGGGAGCTGCCATCAGGACTCACTTGATGGACCCAAGCACTCATCTAATTGTGGCCTGGGATGAATTACTCTGGTTGAAACATCAGACCTCTGTTCTCCATGGGTATTTGCCATTTTCTCTGGTCTCTCAGTTTTTCTGGAGATATTCAGAGACGTAGTCAAACTTGGGTCAATCCAGGGACAACACTGGGCTGCCCTCATCATGTATTCTTGGTGTGTAGTAGGCAGTGAATAAATAACGGTTTAATTGAAAATCATGCCCAAGGGATCAGATACTGGGGCTCTAAGCAGAGCAGACTGGCTGAATAAATACTACTCGTCCAAATTGTATCTTTGCAGGCTGGACATTGGAAGCTAGAATATGAGTCCCAAAGTAATGCATAAAGTTAAAATAAACTCTAGAATAAGGCAAGGTAAGACCTTGAGTGACAGCCAAGTAGAGGGAGCCAAATACACGTTCGAAGTCCAATGGGCAGGATATGAAGGAAAGAAACAGACAGTAATAAACCACGATAGGAAGCATGCGCTCACTTGACACTATGTATCAAATAGCTACCACAGCCAAGCACTGTACTCAGTGTTGGTGATATGGTGGAATATAAGTCATGACTCCAGCCCCAAACTGCTCTAATGGAAGAGACCAAGACATAAACACACAATCATACCAGAGCCATGACCAGATAGGACAGAACTGAAGCCCAAGACAGAGGTAAACCCAGTAAGACTTGGGAGTATATGGGAAAGTACCTAAACCAACCATTGGAAGTACAGAGGGCTTCCTGGAGGAGGAGACGGATGAGGAAAATGATCAAAGCTGAAGAAGTGGTGAGGGAATATTGGCAGGTAAGAGTCTATACCAGGGCTTCCCTGATAGCTCAGTTGGTAAAGAATACACCTGCAATGCAGGAGACCCCGGTTCAATTCCTGGGTCAGGAAGATCTGCTGGAGAAGGGATAGGCTACCCACACTAGTATTCTTGGACTTCTCTTGTAGCTCAGCTACTAAAGAATCTGCCCATAATGTGGGACACCTGGATTCGATCCCTGGGTTGGGAAGATCCCCTGGAGAAGGGAAAGGCCACCCACTCAGTATTTTGGCTTGGAGAATTTCATGCACTGTATAGTCTATGGGGTTGCAAAGAGTCGGACACGATTGAGTGGCTTTCATGTTCACTTAACTTTTCAACAGTTTACACCATGAAAGCCTGTGGCCTCAGTCCCCTTGCATGACTTCAACTATTGACTTCTCCATCTAGACTCCTAGCCAATGAAAACCTATACCATAATCATTTCTGTGGGAGTCACTGGCCCTGTGCTCCCTCACCTCCAGCCTTTGCCCATGCTGTTCCCTCTGCCTGGGCAGCATGATCCCATCATCTCTCCCCAGTCTGCAAAATCATTATCTCCACCTACCATCAAGGCACAGCCCAAATTCTACCTCCTCCATGATGCTCTTTCAAATTCTTCTACCTAGAATTAATCTCTTTCTCCCTGAATTCCAGTAACACTTTGCTTGTTCCTCTCTGATAAGTACACAGCACTCTTGACATTGTATTATAATTATTTGTGTATTTGTCTTATCTCCTCTACTAAACTATAAACTCTGCTGGGGCAGAAAACCTTGTCTTAGCCACTTCATATTCCCCACAATGTGCCTTGTTCAGGGTAGGTGCTCAATACATGTTGACTAAAGACTGTGTTTACCAGATTCCAGGTGAACGGAAGAAGCTAACAGCCAGCACAGCTAGAATCAGTGGACCAAACCAACCTTCTAGCAACTAGAATTGGCTACTTGCTGAAATAGTGAGTTTCCCATGACTAGACAGAAAGATTCTTTGTTCTTAATTTTTATTTTGTATTGGAATATAGTGGATTAACAATGTTGTGTTAGTTTTAGGTGTACAGCAAAGTGATTGACATGTACACACTGCTATATTAAAACAGATAACCAACAAAGACCTACTGTCTAGCACAGGGGACTCCACTCAATATTCTATAGTAACCTAAATGGGAAAAGAAATCAAAAAAGAATAGATACATGTATATGTATAAAAGAAAGATTCTTTAAAAACAGATGGACTGGGTGACTTCTAAGCTCATCTGACCTTTGGTTACCTTGATGGGGAATGGTTGATGAACAAGCAAAGAGAACAGAATCCCACTAACATGAAAGGGAAGTAGATGGAAGCTATCATGAATGTTACAGCACCTGGGTTGGATGATAACTGCAAGGGAATTTATTAGATTATCAAGTATTTAATCAATTAAGGTAAAATAAAAGAGATTCATTATTAAAGAAATGACAGTGTCAAGAACAAGGATTATAATTAACCTAATCCTGAATATCTAAGACTGATTTTACATGTTTCATCTTAATTATAGCTGATTCCCAGACCTGATTTGGTGTGTCAGGGGAGTCAAGTGGTAAGAACTTCCTAGAGCACAAATCTCACAATATCACCATACTACTTCAAACTTTCAGGGGCTTCTCAGTGCCCCCCAGGACCTCCTCAGCCCATAGGATATTTGGGGACCTATGTAGCTTTTGTAACCTCACCTTCCACCATTCCATTGACACACACATGCCAGGGGTCCCAATTTCAATTCCCAATTGGTCCAGTGGTTAAGAATCTGCATGCAATGCAGGGGATGTCAGTTTGATTCCCTTGTCAGGGAACTAAGACCCTACATGCTGCAGAGCCACTAAGCCTACACACCATAACTTAAAGAGTCCCTGGGCTTCCCTGGTGGCTCAGACAGTAACAAATCTGCCTGCAATGAGGGAGACCTGGGTTCGACCCCTGGGTTGGGAAGATCCCCTGGAGGAGGGCATGGCAACCCACTCCAGTATTCTTGCCTGGAGAATCCCATGGACAGAGGAGCCTCGAGGGCTACGGTCCACAGGGTCACAAAGAATCGGACATGACTGAGCAACTAAGCACAGCACGTGCTCAATTAACCTCCACAGTCTTCTGCCTACATGATTCCTTCCCAACTCCTGTTCCTGGAATCATTCCTACTCAACCTTCAAGACTCATTCCCAGTAGCAGTGTGCTGCGGATTTCCTAGGCAAGAATATTAGAGTGGACTGGCATTTCCTTCTCCAGGGGATCTTCCCAACCCAGGGATAGAACCTGCATCTCCTGCTTGGCAGGTGGATTCTTTACCACTGAGTCACCTGAAGCTCTACTCATCTACTTCGTTATACTTTCCTATGTTTTTACAATTTTTCATAAGGAACATGAAAAGCAGATTCACCACCTTCCCACACTCCTAGGATCCCCTGGACATTTTCACACACACCATGTGCTTTCACTCTCAACAGCTTTGGGCTACTCGAATCCACTTTCTCTTCATGTTCAGAGAATCGCAAGCTCCTGGGAATTTATGTCCCCCAAGAAGCAGCCCTTAGCCAATGAGTGGCAGGTTCAGGGTATAAATACTCCAACTCTCCTGTCCCTCCTGGGGATAAATCCAAAATATGCTATCTCCAGATCTCCCTTGCAGATTGAGCCAAAGTTCTCTGCAACACTTTGTGTGATATCACATACTTCCTTGTGTTTTTCCTGGAAACACTTCCTAACAGAAAAGTTTAAAATGAGTTCTATTCTGAGGTTGCTCCTGGGATCTGTGATAGCTTCTGACATGGCTTCCGACAGTCTCCATCTTCTTATGTTCACACCCTTGTGAAATCCCCTCCTCTGAGTGTGACTTGCTGCTGAGTCTAAAGGTGATGGGTGTTGCCTCCATAATTAGGTTAGACAAGATTATGACTTACATCTTCCTGGCAGATTCTGTGAATTGTCCTCCCATTTTGCATGCTTTGATAAAGCAAGCTGCCATGCGGGAGAGACTCATGCAGCAAGGAAATGAGGGTGGCCTCTGGCCAACATCCAGCAAAGAACTCAGTGCTGCCAACAACCAGAGAGTGAGCTTGGAAATAATAATCTTTGGTTGAGACTGCATTTGAGACCAGGGGCCAACACTTGATTGCAGCCTTGTGCAAAGCCATGAAGCAGAGGATCCCGCTAACTCACAGCCAGACTCTCAGAGATCCACAAAAACAATGAGATAAAAAATTTGTGTTGACTTTAGCTTCAAGGTTTTGGGGTGATTTGTTATGTGGCTTTTCTGGTGGCTTAGAGGGTAAAGAATCTACCTGCAATGCAGAAGGCCTAGGTTTAATCCCTGGGTTGGGAAGATCCCCCGGAGAAGGAAATGGCAACCCATTCCAATATTCTTGCCTGGAGAATCCTATGGACAGAGGAGCCTGGCTGGCTACAGTCCATAGCGTCACAAAGAGTCAGACTGAATGACTAACACTTTCACTTTACATAGGATCTCAACATAAGAAAACATGTAGTAAAGTTACCTGTGAACAACATGGGTCTGAATTGCACGAGTCCACTTATTTTTTTCACTAAATACACAACACAGAACTACATGATTGGCAGTTGGCTGAATCCTCAGACAGGGAGGGCCAACTGTAAAGTTATATGTGGATTTTCAACTGTTCAGGGATCAGCCTGCCTAACCCCTGCATTGCTCAAGGGTCAACTGTACTTCTAAAACTAGAAAATATTCCAACACAGACATCTTTTCCAAAAAGCTGTTTCTGAATCTCCAGGCCAGAGTCTTTGTGTCCCCTCTGTCAGGGTTCCCATAACCCTGAACTTGCTTCTCCCGCCTCTCCCCTACTCATCCCCTTGTGGGCAATCCTTTGGGAGAGAAAAGGCTGACATATATTCTTTTAATCTCATCACCGAAGCATAGTATCTGGTATAGATTAGATGCTTCATGAATGTTTATTAAAGTAAATTAATTTATTTGTTAATTGTTTCCACTATGAGATTTTGGTCAAATGTCTCCCTACCCTCTATCATTCTCCAGATGCCAAATCAAGGGGACAGCAGGCCTTCAGTGCTCAGCAAGATCTCCACTCTCTGCCTCCTCTGTGTCAGTCTAAGCAGCTTCTTCTTGTCCATCACCAGGGTGCATATCAATTTCGCATTGACACTTCATCCCATCTGTTCGATTATCTGTTGGACGGTCACTCATTGCCACTTCAGAGCAACAGGGAATTCACTCTTCCTTTCATACCTCTCTGGGAAGCCCAGGGAAATTATCTCTGATTGATGCAATTTCTTCTTTTGGTCCTAATGACAAAATTATATAAAAATTCAGTCCTACTTTGCACCACACTTGGGAGAAATCTGCTCAGCTTTTGTCTGCCAACCACAACAAAAACTTGATTAACCAGGACTCAGTGCACAGTCTTTCGTTGTCATTGTTTGTGTAGATTTGTCCCCTGGTCAGCTAAGGGACAAAACTGAAAATGCCATTTATTTCCTCCCTTATTACTTGGAAAAAGAATCAATATGTTAGCCCATATTGCTGTTCACTGTAAGTAAATCCCCCCAAAGAAATTGTGTCTCTCTGAGAGAGATGAGTATCCCACAGCCCAGAGGAATAAAAATGGTATTAGAAACTAGGCTGAATCAGCAGAGGTCTTTGAAGTGTGGAATTTTTATTTAAAAAATTATTTGTTATCATCATATTCCTGGTCTTTGCCCTTTTCCTCAAAGCAAAGAAGAGTTATTTGAGGTTATTTGAGAATGGTTATTTGAGGGTTCCAAATTCTTGAAGTCCAACTCATATAAATTCTATTCTAATTAATACGGTAAAGACTTTTTTACAATGTCTAAATCCAAGCGTATGAAATGGATGTCTTATATTCTACCTATCCAGTGGGTGCTTGTAGCCTCCTGAGTATCTTGGATCGTATTCCCCTTCCCTCTGAGATACATGGAAGTCTTACTCAGTCCCTTCCCAAGGTGTACGGCATTGTGAAAAACAGGAAACCTTCCATATCACTAAACAGATCCTTTCAGCTTTAGGGAAGGAAGAAGAAGCTGGCATGGGAATTTGGTACCTTAACCAAAATGCAACCCCATTTCAAGGAAAAGGAATTGTAAAGGAAGGAAACAGACTACTGAGCCCTGACTCTGTGCCAGGCACCACAGTGAGAATGCATTTTTTACTCCTGATCATAGCTTCAGAGGCCTTAATTTGATTTGGCCTTTGTCTGCCTTTTTGACCACATCTCTTCCCAGGCCCCCCACAACCCTTCCCAGGGTATGGCCACGCTGGGCCTTTCCTTTCTAGAGCATGTCAAGCTCTTTCTATGTCTGTTCCCTCTGCCAGAAATGCTCTTCTTCTGATCTTGGTGGGGCTCACTCCTTATCAGCCCTCATTTCCCAATTCAGTGTCATCTCAGAGAGGTCCTCCCTAGCTAAGTTGCCCACCTTCCATGCCCAGCCAATCTCTATCATGTTCCTTAACTGTATTTACTTCATAGACCATCATCGCCATTTTCAGTTAACTTAATTATTGTCTGCCTCCTCATGAGAATATAAACTTCATGAAGACAAGGGACTTTCCTGTTTTACTACTGTGAGACCCACAAGCCAGTACCTGTCTGCCATGTCATAGAAGCTCGATCAATATTTGTGGAATGAATGAATAAACAACTTTCTTTCCAGTCCTCCCAGGATAAATATTTTTAGGATTCCCCATTTACAGATGAGGAAGTTGAGGTTCTGAGCACTTAAGGAAACTACAAGTTTACACAGCTAGTGGCTGAGAGCCAGGCTTCTGACCACAGACCTGTCTAACTCCAGAGCCTAAGTTCTCCATCACTACTAGCTACTGTGTGGGAAGATGAGATTATGCTTTAATCAATTGTTTTCCAACTTCTGTTCATGAAAAATGTCTGAGCAGCTGTGATGAGAAAAGAAAAAGTCTTTTTATCAGCCCACAATCATGAGTATGTCATGCCAGGGATATGTCTTCAAATCAAATACTGCTATTTTCTCAAATATCTGGATTGAATGAAATTTCAAGAAATCATTATGTCTGTGCTTCTCGGATGCACCTCCTGTCTCCAAGACCCTCTCAATAGGCAGGTGAGGTGCAGGCAGCAGAATGGCGGAATGCAGGTATCTGTCTAGGATGGTTGGAGAAGGGAGGATTTGAGGAACCTGTAGTAGATGCGGGTTGTCTGCCCCCACCCCAAAGCTTCTCACCAAAGTGGCCACCCACCCAGCATGGAAGCAACAGCACAAACTCGTGGGACTTGAGTCCTGCAGCCCCAATGGGGGTCATTTCCCGTGACCCTCTCCTTTTAGTAACATCCCTGCTTATACTCCCATCTTCAGTTAACACTCACCCAGCATCCCATCCTCTGTTTTCCTTCTTGTTTTCAAGCTCAAAGCTCAAAAGCCTCATAAGAAAGGATTGAATTTTACTTCCCCGGATCTTGAACCTTGGTTGTCTTAAAGAAGGGCCTGCATGCCACGCCCTCATCTGCCAGTCCTTCCTGAAGTGTGACTGATTTAGGAAAGGCTCCAACCCAGCTCTGGAGCCCCAAAGGACAGACCCAGCTGCGGACATCCCTACCCTCATTCCACTTACAAGGAAAAAAAAAAAGAAGCCACCTCATCACAACACTGTACAGAAAACCTTCGGGAGGTGACCTGACAGTCGGGAGGTGCTCACCACCCTGTGACTGGCCACAGAATCAGAGAGGGGAGCTGTAGTTCAAAGGCAAAACTTTCGCAGTCTTGTCATTCCTATTTTTTCTCACTTTAAGTCTTTTTTATTAAGAGAATCATAATGTTCTCATCTACATGACACTTTCCATCTTTAAACATTAACTAATTAATTGACTGAAGTGGTATCTTGGGAGCATTCATCATCTCTCCCATTAGCCAGAGAGCCAGGCAACTGTCTATAAAAGCAGTTGAACATTCAGTGGAGGCTTTGTTTTTCTGCTTCCCTTCCCAGGAATGTGTGTGTGTGTGTGTGTGTGTGTGTCTGTGTCTGTGTGTCTGTGTGTCTATGTGTCTGTGAGTGTCTCTGTGTCTGAATGCGTAATGGGAAAAGTCAAAAGAGAGGATTTTGCTTCCACCAACTGCTCTCAAAATCTACCTCTGGGAGACATGGAATTTCAATTGTGAAATAATCAGTCTTGGAAACTGTCCTGTCCTCCAGGAAAAGAAAAAATAAGTAGTTTAACAGCAATTGCCCTTCAAAACAATTACTAATTATAATGTCTATAAAGAAAAATACCCTCGATACCATTACTCCTAATAAAACCTGGCAAATCTATAGAAAGGAATTAGCTGGCATGTCTAAAATCTGACGGGAGAACTCTTGGGAGTGGGTCAGAAGCGGGGCATGCTCCAACCAGCTTATAAACCCAAATCCAAAGCTTTAGAAAGCTTACCACCTGGGGCAAGAGCCCTTCAGCAAATTGGGAAGATTAACACATGCCTCAAGGAAATCAAGCCAGGAAAATTAAGAGATGAGAACCCAAGTTATTCTTCCTGACCTTCCCTGCACTCTCTCCCATCCCAGCTTTCTTCCCTGCCCTCTCATCTCCACCTCAAGCAGTTGCCATGGTGTCTGGGATTCCACTGTGAGTCATGCCCTGCCGCAGGGCACTGCCCTGTCCCCATGGGCTGCTGAAAAATGCAGAGATGCCTGGGAAGGGTTATATCACATCCCTAAGGCTTGAAATGAATATGACTATCAGATCCCATCTGTATGGAACAAAATATTCTGTGGGAGAAGGATACTGGAAATATAGAACAGTCTTTTGGATTCTGTGGGAGAGGGAGAGGGTGGGATGATTTGGGAGAATGGCATTGAAACATATATAATATCATATATGAAACGAATCGCCAGTCCAGGTTCAACGCAGGATACAGGATGCTTGGGGCTGGTGCACTGGGATGACCCAGAGGGATGGTACAGGGAGGGAGGTGGGAGGGGGGTTCAGGATGGGGAACACGTGTACACCCGTAGCGGATTCATGTTGATGTATGGCAAAACCAATACAATATTATAAAGTAATTAGCCTCCAATTAAAATAAATAAACTTATATTTTTAAAAAAATAAAAATAAAAAAGAAAGAAAAGCACCCCCCAAGAAAAGAACTGGGTGGCAGCAGTGAAGATGTACAAATGGACAGAGTCAGTCTGGTTTCAAGTCCTCTACCACTTAACCTATGATGAAGCCTGAGTCAGGTCATGTGAACCCTGATCCTCAGGTCTCAGACCCTCATCTGTAAAATGGGAGGAGGGGAAAGCGTGTGAGAAACCTAGTGTTTCCGGCCGTGTTCAGCTGCAGACTACAGAAACCACTTCTGCTATTTTAAGCAGAAAGGAAGGTATCAGCAGGTATAAGCTGCCTTAGAGAACCAGGTGTGTGCATGCTGAGTCACTTCAGTCGTGTCCAACTCTTTGTGACCCTATGGACTGCAGCCCGCCAGGCTCCTCTGTCCGTGGAATCCCTCAGGCAAAAATACTGGAGTGGGTTGCCATGCCCTCTTCCAGGATTCTCCCGACCCAAGGACTGAATCCAGATCTCCTGGATTCTCCTGACCCAGGGACTGAACCCAGGTCTCCTGCAGTGCAGGCAGATTCTTTACCGCTGAGCGACTGGGGAAGCCCAGAGAACCAGGGGAAGCACTCAAATAGTTGGAGCTTCCGAGAACAACCCCCAGCCTCCCAAATCTCCCTATCCCTGTGATGATTGGGAAAACCACCACCATTGCTATAAGAAGTTACAGACTCAGAAAGCTAATGACTATAGAACCACTTTGACTCTGCAGTGATTCACCCACAAAGGTGGACTGCGTTATGCCCTTCTCCCCTCTAACTCAGTTCTGAATTCAAGACTCAAGGAGTGTATTTGATTTACAAAACCAGAAATCATATCCAGGATCCTAGCTACAAGGGAGTCTTAGAAATGTCCCTTTTAGGCTTCCTACATCTGCAGTACATATGGCACAGTTCACAGAAGCTGGAACAGAAGTTGAAGGAGAATATTTATAAAGTATATCCCTCATATTACTAGGTTATCAAGAGAAATGAATGAGATAGGGTTTATAAAGTACCTCACATGGTACCCAGCCACTAATAGCTTCCCAATACATGTTAGTTTCCCTTCTCTTTGCCAAAATTTCAGTACAAGTTGGCCCTGTGACTTATCCTAAAATAACAGAAGAAAGCAGCCTGGGAGCAGAGGCTGAATCTTCCCAACCACATGTGAGGTTTATTTGGGCATCTCCTACTTAGCGCCCTTATCAACTATCAGAGTAGTCCCTACCTAAAGGTGTTCTCCTACAACCAAGGAAAGATGTAACCATCTTCAACAGAAGGTTTTACCCTTTGTAAACTACATTTCCAAAAGGACCTCCCACTAGATAATTACATTTACTTTACCAACTTAATCAGTGTTTACTTGATACCTATTAGATGCTGGGCAGATGCCACTCTTTCTTTTCAAAGAGTCGCTAGTCTGGGAAGAATAATTGTACACAACTTACTAAAATTGTAAATTCTGATAAAAGCTAAGAGGGAAAGAACATGGTTCTGTGAACCAGAAAGGGCGAAACTGATTCTATTCAGGGAGTCAGTAAGGACCTCTCTAAGAAAATGATGTCTAAGCTAAGACCTGAAGGATAATAAAGGTTAACCAAGTAAAAAGCAGGAGAGAAGAGCATTTCTGGCAGAGGAAGCAGCATGTTCAAAGGCGGCATGATTGAGAAACCAGAAGAATGCCAGCATGGCTGCCGCACTCTGAGTAACAAGGAGAATGGGGTGAGCATTACCTTGACTATGTACCCAAAACCATTATCTGGGGCTGATTTTCCCCTGAGGTTGGAATCCAGCCATGTTAGGTTACTAACATTTCACGATAATAACATCTGAAGCAATGTCTGTCCAACTTTCTGCATCTTTGCTATCTCTATCTCCCATCACTGGGGCCTATCAGATCCTTACACTTGGAAATTTGAAAGGGAGATGAAGGCTGATTTAGTCAGAGGGTGTTAGAAGCAGGAACTGTAAGGTCATAAAGAGGAAGAACCAGAGCCCTGGGCAAGTACAAAGCAATCAAGAGCAGAAACCTGAGGTCTCAGTGGTGGACACTGGAGCAGAGATGAACCCCAGAGAGTAGGATGAAGAGAATGGCTACTAATAACATCCCAGATCCCATGAGGTCAACTATTACGAAGGATTCCCTGGGAACATTCTGTGTCCTGACAATAAAACTTCCTATTCACTTTAATCTCTTTGAGTTTCTGTTCCAGAAATGAAACAATCGCTGCCTAAGAGACATATTGAAGTGGCGAGTCAAGGCCACCCTTCTTTAAACCAGATCTGAGATGCAACTCCATCTTGCAAACAGGTCATAATAACCATGATCGTGTGCCCCACGTCCTTCTGGAGACCTATGCACAGGCCGCCCTCTCTGTGCAGAAGCTCTTCCACCCACTTTTTGCAAAACTAGCTCTCACACACCTTCCAGGCTGTCCTCTCTGAGGTCCTTGCTGATTCCCTGAACAGAATCAGTTTTGCCCTTTCTGGCTCACAGAACCATGTTCTTTTCCCCTTAACTTTTATCGAATTTGCAATTTTACTAAGTTGTGTACAGTTATTCTTCCCAGACGGTCAACGCTTTGAAAAGAATCACTTCGAGTATCACTCCTGTAGAATTAGACTCTAAAGTAGACCCATTCCCCCTTTCAGAACTTACCTTTTGCCTCATGCAACCCACTTGATCACTTGTCCAGTAGCTGCCACCTTGCCAGGTTCTACTCCTGATATGTGCCTGCCCTACTTCATGCTACATCTCCAGGGCTTGACAGAGTGTCAGACACATAATAGGTGCTCAACAGACATCTGATTCATGAACAATCAACAGTCTAAAAGTCCAGACTGACTTTTTAGTTCTCCTTTACTTTTTATTTATGAAGAAAAAAATAAAAGTTTTATTGTAACCTACTGCATGCTCTACCCTGAGCAAGATGATGGAGACATGAAAGATGAATCCCTGTGCTTAGAACCTCACAGGTTAGGAAAACAGACGTTTATGTAAATAAACATGTTTGTTATAATGCAACATGAGTGTTAGGAAAGATAGAGAAGAAGAGAAAGACTATCATAGGAATGTTAAAAATAACTTATCTTGGATGATAGAGAAGAGGGATGAGGGCAGGGGTCCCAGTGTCCTTGATAACACCACTCCTCTGAATTTCCCCAGAAAACAGACATAGTGGACATCAGTTGCTTGGCTGTTCAGCATCTGGTCTCCCTTATATCATAAACAGTACCCTATTTTTCCTTTCAAAGAAACACCTTGCAACTCGCTCAGTCCAAGTGGTTTAGATGGGGCCAAGTCAACATTCCACCCCAGGGCTGGGAGTGAGTATATTCCCTGGCTCAGTCAGTATATCCAGCCCCACAATAAGTGGTTCAAAGCTGACGTGACAAAGGTTACAGAGAGCCAATCTCAGGATTCTTGGCAACGGGGGGCAGAGGGAACAGTGAGGAAGATGAGCTCCTTTTTCACTCCAGTGTCTGAGCAGGGAGCAGCATCAAGCTGCTGGGTCTCACTTGGCAACTCTGAGGGAGAAAGCCTCCCCAAGAATGAAGTTCAGAGGGAAAGTAGCTGGTTGGAGAGGAAAAAAAAATATGTCTCTAGCACCCCACTCCAGTACTGTTGCCTGGAAAATCCCATGGATGGAGGAGCCTGGTAGGCTGCAGTCCATGGGGTTGCTAGGAGTCGGACACAACTGAGCGACTTCCCTTTCACTTTTCACTTTCATGCATTGGAGAAGGAAATGGCAACCCACTCCAGTGTTCTTGCCTGGAAAATCCCAGGGACAGGGGAGCCTGGTGGGCTGCGTCTCTGGGGTTGCACAGAGTCAGACACGACTGAAGTGACTTAGCAGCAGCAGCAGCAGCAATGACATAGTTGGAATATCTGGGCCCAGCTAGATCTCCCCTGGACTTTTCAGTGATGAGTCAACAAATTCTACTTTCTTTCCTGTGTGCTTGTGCTTAGTTGCTCAGTTGTGTCTGACTTTTTCTGACCCCGTGGACTGTAGCCCACCCTTCTCCTCTCTGTCCATGGGGATTCTCCAGGCAAGAATACTGGAGTGGGTTGCCATGCCCTCCTCCTATATTAAACGAGAATTTTGAGGGGCTTCCCTCATAGCTCAGTCAGTAAAGAATCTGCCTCCAATGCAGGAGACCCAGGTTCGATTCCTGGGTCAGGAAGATCTCTTGGAGAAGGAAATGTCAACCCACTCCAATACTCTTGCCTAGAGAATCCCATGGACAGAGGACCCTGGCCGGCTACAGTCCACGGTGTCGCAAGAGTTGGATGCAACTTAGTGACTAAACCACCCTCAACCTCAGAACTACTGACTTTTTGGCTGGTTAGGAACTATCCTGTGCATTGTAGGATGTTTAGCAGCATCCCTGGCATCTACTCACCAGAGGTCAATGGCCATCCTCACCCCACAGTAGTGACAACCAAAAATGTCTCTGGTCATTCCAAATGGGGCTTCCCAGGGGCACTAGTAGTGATGAACCGCCTGCCAATACAGGAGGTGTCAGAGGTGCAAGTTCCGTCCCTGGATTGGGAAGATCCCCTGCAGAAGAACAGGGCAACCCACTCCAGTACTCTTGCCTAGAGAATCCCATGGACAGAGAAGCCTGGCAGGCTGCCGTGCACAGGGTTGCGAAGAGTGGGACACAACTGAAGTGACTTAGCATGCATGCATGCATTTCCAAATGTCCCCTGGGGGCAAAACCATTTCCAGGTGAGAATCACTGGTTTAAGCCAATTTGGATCAGGTTTCTATTGCTTATAACCAAAAAAAAGAGTCCTGACCTCATTCGAACCTACCAACTAATTCCTTGCCTAATTTCCAGGAATAAGTTTTACTCCTACATTTCTTGACTTTCCCTGGTACCTGACATGTAGAAAGCAAAGCCAGTCAGTTCACTTCATATTTTTTTAAATACTGGAGTAAATGAAGCAAGTCAATCTGATCAAGAACAACTTAGATCCATTTCAGCAATAGTTTTATAAGTGGCAGATTTGGGTATATCGATCATACCTTTTTCTTCCTTTTAAAAATTTAAACATCTTCCCTCATTTACTTTCTTTATTTTAGAATTTTCAGCAGTCGATTTTCTTTTATCCACAGATCTTGCCTTCGATGTGAAACTAATCAATAAGAAATTATATTTTTTGGCCAGACTATTTTAAAGTAATGTAACCAACATATTTCTCTCCCATTCATGGCTCTATTGATTGTGAAATGAAAACAGAAAGCCAGTGGAGATTCCTCACTGCATTCCTGAAACTCCCATTTCACCGCACTCCATCACAGCCAGCTTCAGCCACTGGAGCCACTTCTCCTCATGTCCTTACTTTGGGTAAAGCTTGCTCTTGGTCATCAACCTCCTCCTGTAAACTGAAGCTCAGCTGAAAATGAGTTAGTCTTTCAGAATGAGGGATGGCAGGGTATAATTATAGCAAAACTCAGTCAGACAGCCTGCATCTACTCTTTCTGCAATTCTTTTTTTTTTTTTTTGCTAGTCATTACTCTTATGATGATGATACTGACCCACCTTTTGGTTCCTAAATTGAAACATCCCTTTCAAGAAAATGTCACACTGTGTTGAATAAGAACATCAAAATGAAGCTCCAAGGGGAGTACAGCCACCATCTTTTCAATTGTCTTTGAAAATGGAAGCCAGGAGGGTTTTCAAAACACAGACCCAGGGACTTCCCTGGTGGTCCAGGGGTTAGGGATCCTGCCAAGGCAGGGGACAGGGGTTCGATCTGTGCTCTAGGAAGATTCCATATGCTGCGGGGCAACTGAGCCCGTGAGCTGCAAATAATGAAGCCCACACACCCTAGAGCCAGAGCTCTGCAACAAGAGAAGACACTGCAGTGAAAAGCCTGCATGCCGCAACAATGAGTAGCTCCTGCTCACCAAAACTAGAGGAAGCCTGCTTGCAGCAATGAAGACCCAGCACAGCCAGAACTAGAATAAAATTAATTAAAAATAAGAAAAATACACACAGGCACAGACATAAGGATACATTTCTTACGTGTACTGGTATATCTGAAGACCATCCTGATGCCAGTGAGAGATGGAGAGGGAAAGAGAGTGGGCAGTGAATGCCCTTCCCCTAGTGCACACAGGAGATGCTTCATGTCCGATGACCTGCCCTGGTTTCTCAGGTGGGAAGAAGGCAGAAATGAAATTCTGCTGCTGGAACCATTAACACTATTAACTGGAAAGTTAAATCTATTGTTTATTAAATGGAAAGAAATCTACCCATTTGGGGTAGCAGCTTGAGTGTATGCCAAGTCATCGACTCAAAGACCCATGCACGGGTCAGCAGGTCATAGGAAGTACGCTGGCCAAACACCTCAGAGCAGGTACATTCTTGAGCCACGAGACTAACATAGGCCAAGAACTCATGTTAAGTTTGACCAAATGAGGCAGGCAGTAAATGAGACCTCATGGGATCTCTGGATGTCACAGAGCTCCACTCCTCCTCACTCCATGCTAATGACATTATAGCAAAACAGGCACATATAAATGAGGAAAGTGGTGATGGGCTAGGACAGCACCATGTAACCTAGCCAGCTCTATCTTAAAGGCAAATTAGGGAAGGAGTTTGGAAGGCAGTTGTGTATTTATTCTTCCAGCAAAATGATTGAGCCCCTACTCCTTACCTGGCATTGTCCTAAGCCCTTGGGATCAAACTAAGCCAAGATCCTTGCATCTGTGGGTCATCCAGTGCAGTAGGCTAAGGGTGAAGTCTCGAGGGGATGGTCAAGGGCTGCAGATAGAGGGGCTGTATTAAGCCTGAACACTTCCTCCATCCTTCAAGCCTAGAATAATCCCTACGACTTTGACAGTGGTGAGCAGGTAAACAGAATGTTCCCCTCATCCACGTGTTCTCCTCCATTTCACCTGCCATGGAAGCAAAATCTTGTCTCCAAGACATGGAGATGGCAGAAAGGCATCTCCTGGGTGGCAGCAGCTAACCTGAGTTGCGGCTTAGTGATTTTCTGCTTAGATAAATTGCCTATGCCTAGCTGCCAACAAAGCTGGAGCCTTCACGAGCTGCTGCTGCTGCTGCTGCTAAGTCGCTTCAGTCGTGTCTGACTTTGTGTGACCCCATAGATGACAGCCCACCAGGCTCCCCCGTCCCTGGGATTCTCCAGGCAAGAACACTGGAGTGGGTTGCCATTTCCTTCTACAATGCATGAAATCCTCCACTTCATGAGCAGTGAGGATTAATTCACAGGATAGTCAGTAAAACAAGAATGAACACACAGTGCATCTGCTCTATCTATCCTTCACCGATGTTGTGTCTCATTTCATTTCCGCAGTAATCCTATGAGGCGCGTATATGTTGCCCCATCTCAGGTGAAGAAACTGAGGTTCACAGATAAGTGATTTGTGTAACGTCTGTCTGACTCCAAGTCTATGGCCTTTCTGCATTACTAAGCTGCCCACTTCACCAAGTAAAACCCAACTCACAAGCATGTGAGTGTTAAAGAAATCAGTAACCTGAGTCTTTCCTGGGGCTGGCCTCTATGCCCACCCCCAAGGAGGGCACTGAGAGGGGCAGGGAATTAAGGTTCGATCTTTGCTCTCTTGGGAATAACAGTCTTGCTGAGGAAACAAAGGGAAAATATGCACATCCATTTTTAACAAATGATACTGACAGTCTACTCTCACCCATTATCTTGCACAAATACTCATGGGTCCAAGAACATGCAGTGCCCCTGTGCAAGTCTGCAATCCCTCTTGCCTCTCCTCTCACCCAGATCCTCGCCATCCCTCAAGTCGGTTTCTCTAGGAAGCTCCATGAAATCTGCAGGCTGGTCAATTGCCTCTCTTCTATGTACCCTGAAACCTCCACCAGAAAACTTGTAACATCTCAGAGAAAGGGAGTGCCGTGAGAATGTCAGGAATTAGAGAAGGAAATAAAAACCAGAGATGGGGGGCAGGAAAAGATGAGGGGGATGAGGAATGCATATTGTGGTCCATGGGGGAACCATCTATGACAGGACAGGTATGGGACAGCCAGGTCCGGGATGGTATGGAGTTAGAGAGGCAGAAAGTGAAGAGAAACTAAAAAGCCTCTTGATGAAAGTGAAAGTGGAGAGTGAAAAAGTTGGCTTAAAGCTCAACATTCAGAAAACAAAGATCATGGCATCCGGTCCCATCACTTCATGGGAAATAGATGGGGAAACAGTGGAAACAGTGTCAGACTTTATTTTGGGGGGCTCCAAAATCACTGCAGATGGTGACTGCAGCCATGAAATTAAAAGACGCTTACTCCTTGGAAGGAAAGTTATGGCCAACCTAGATAGCATATTGAAAAGCAGAGACATTACTTTGCCAACAAAGGTCCATCTAGTCAAGGCTATGGTTTTTCCAGTGGTCATGTATGGATGTGAGAGCTGGACTGTGAAGAAAGCTGAGTGCCGAAGAATTGATGCTTTTGAACTGTGGTGTTGGAGAAGACTCTTGAGAGTCCCTTGGACTGCAAGGAGATCCAATCAGTCCATTCTAAAGGAGATCAGTCCTGGGTGTTCTTTGGAAGGAATGATGCTAAAGCTGAAACTCCAGTACTTTGGCCACCTCATGCAAAGAGTTGACTCACTGGAAAAGACTCTGATGCTGGGAGGGATTGGGGGCGGGAGGAGAAGGGGACGACAGAGGATGAGATGGCTGGATGGCATCCCTGACTCGATGGACATGAGTCTGGGTGAACTCCGGGAGTTGGTGATGGCAGGGAGGCCTGGCGTGCTGTGATTCATGGGGTCGCAAAGAGTCGGACACGACTGAGCGACTGAACTGAACTGAATTGAACCATAAGACATAGAGGTCAGTGTGCTCAGAACCCAATTAGTTACAGTGCCTCACTTACTCTTACTAGACGCCTCCTCCTCAGGAAGTATCTCTGGCCCTCACAGCTAAGAGGTAGACAGCAGGTGCTGGCGTCCCTGACTAATGGAAGGAGGCACTGGGAAGCCCAGAGAGGTAGGCGCGTTGCCCAAGACCACACAGTACAAAGACCCCCCGGCACTGTAGAGCCACTGGCTAAGATCACATACTCTGGTGTCAGGCAAAAAACAGCCCGCAACTTCCTGGCCCTGTCGCCTTAAACAAGACTTTACTTCTTGAAGACCCAGTTTCCACATCTGTAAAAGGGGACTAAAAGTCTCTACTTTGTAAAGTTATTGGGACCATGAAATGATTATATGAGACTTTAGCTGGCCCTTGACATCTGTGCCAACAACCTTTATCCCACCTGTCAGCACTGCTTCTGTTTTGTCTGACCTCAGCTATTCTCCAGAAACATCAGGGCTTCCTTTTGAAACATGGTGGACAAGATGACTTCAGACCCCAAATTTCTGAGCTCCTGTCTGACGGCACATCCTCTTTCTTAAAAAGCCGCCAGCTTCACATTTCCTTTCTAAGCTGTGAGGAAACAAATGCCACGAGCTTGCTTTACAGAATGGTTTGGAAAATAATTAGTTTGCCTTCCTCAAAGGCCAGAGTTCAGTGCTGAGATATTTAAAACTCTACTGATGGCTTAAAATAAATATCACAATGGAGACGTCAAAACAGCAGTGTGTTCTAACACATGACATTTGGGGGTAGGGAGAGTGAAAAATGTAAAGGGATTTACCAAAATAATCTCAAGGTAAGACCTCTGAGGTTTGATACAACAGAAATGTCATATTGTTTCAAGTTTCTTTTTTTTTTTTTGCAAGTTTGTTTTCCTCCTTTGAGGATACTGAAAGGTTTGTCATGAAAAAGAACAGAGAACTTTTCTCAAAAAGAAAAAAAAAAGGTATAATTATATATTTTTTAAATCAATTGGAACAATTTTCAGCCATTTCTTTATGAGCTTAACACAATTCCCAAACACAAATAACAGATTTCTCCAACTGGAAGAGTATTGAGTACCCAATGGATGCCAAGTTCTGTGCTGAGTATTTTAAATATTTCTTTTATTTTAATCCTCAGAGATGTTCGGTGAGGTGGGCATGATTTTCCCCCTCTGCAGAGGAGGTGATGGACACCTCAGGTTTAAGACCATGGGGCTAATAAAATACATAGTCAGATTCGAGCCCTAGTCTGCCTTAATCCCGGAGAAGGCAATGGCACCCCACTCCAGTACTCTTGCCTGGAAAATCCCATGGATGGAGGAGCCAAGAAGGCTGCAGTCCATGGGGTTGCTGAGAGTCGGACATGACTGAGCAACTTCACTTTCACTTTTCACTTTCATGCGTTGGAGAAGGAAATGGCAACCCACTCCAGTGTTCTTGCCTGGAGAATCCCAGGGACGGGGCATCCTGGCGGGCTGCCCTGTATGGGGTCACACAGAGTCAGACACAACTGAAGTGACTCAGCAGCAGCTGCCTTAATCCTGACTCCATGTGCTCTTCAGCATATTTCAAGAGCCCTCTGCTCCATCCAGACCTATGAGAGCTAACCACCCAGCATTATCAGGCAAGGCAACAGATATAATCTTATTAACTGGAGTGCATGGAGAGTAAAAAGCAATAAAGGGTACACCTCAAAGAGAAACAGTTCTAATAAACACCCACACACTCAAGAATATGTCCTACCCTCACTGACCTGCCTGGCAAAACCTTTTTCCTCGTCTTCTACTTGCTACTTTGCCCTTTATGCTCTGTTAAATACCAAATCTCATATAATGCTCAGAACTATCCACATCTCATATCACTGTGCCTTTGCAAATATATTATCCCTCCCAAACAGTCTTCCTTCACAATCTCCTTGGAAAACTCCTCTTCACTCATCAAAACCCTGGTAAAACAGAATCTTTTGGAAGTAGACTTCATCCCATGCCCATTCCCGGATCCAGCAGAATTCATCAGTTCCTCCCCAGTCCTCTCTTTGTATCACATACGTGCTTACAGGTTTATAGCCATCACAAGTGTTTGGGCTTTTGTTCTTTGGGTTGGTTGGCTGGCGGTGAGTGGGTGAGTGAGCTTGGCTGCCTTATCGTTCCCCTCACTGGGGTGCCTTTCTTGCAGGCAGGGGCTATGCCTTAACCCACCTCGATATTCCCCATGCCCAGCTCAGAGCCAGAGTCAAAACAAACAACTAACTGAATTGGATAGAAATTGGAAATGAAAACAATATCATGGAGAACTGGAAGAAAGGGAGGCAAGCACTAATGTTGTGAAAGTCTATTACAGGGCAATCAAGCAGACCGTGTTTTCCTAATACAGATTACATAGCTGGCACAGAGGCAGGACGGAGCAGCAGCGGGGACTCTGACTCTCTGGACATCTGCTGGGCGTCTCATCTGATCAGTCTCTGCCTTGCCTTGCTGACAATTTCATCTTTCAGAAGTCAGAGGAAGCATCAAGGGAGAGGGTTACTTGGCACTAAATCCTGGCAACAAGGAAACGCTAGTTAATGAGAGAACAGCAACATCCTTGGTAGAAGACAAAAAATGGGCATGTCGTGTTCGAGTTTATGACAGCGCAGGAGCAAAGAAAACAAGCATTCATTAAACACCTACTGTATGCTGCTACATTACCCTTGTTACTGTGTTCAATTTTCACAACAACCTGAGAAGATTAGTGTAAGTCTCTCCGATTTACAGAAAAGAAAAACCAGAAAATGCAGGAAGTCATTTGCCCAAGGTCATGCAATTCAAGTCTGTCTGCCTGCAATCCTCAAATGCTAAGCGCCCACTGAGTAAAAATCAGGGTACTGCCTCCTGACTCACAACCTTGTCTTCCAGAAAAAGAGATGGCAATCAGTATAGGCTAGGTAATGCTACAGGAACAACACACACACACACACACACGTGCACGCACCCGAAAATCATAGAAACATGATGCAAGGAAAGCAATTTTTTCACACCCTGGCAGCCACTGTCCTTGTGTGGCAGCTCAGTGTCACACAGCTCATGGACCCTCCAATTCAACAGATGCTTCTGGTTTGCCTCAATCAGGGAAAAACATCCTGAAGATTCTACACTAGGAATCGAATGCCTCTGCCCGAAAATAGCAACATCACTTCCACTCACAGGACCTAACCTAACGTCAAAGGGCAGAGAAATGCAATTCTCCACCTAAAGGAGAAAAACCCAGAAATGGCTGAGCGCCAAAGGTCCCAATCACAGCAGCTTTTGTAAAATTGAGAAAGACGGCTCGGTGGGCAGCAGGAACACCTGGCAGATCCTGCCTCTGCAAACTGGCAGGTGAGAAAGGAGAAAACCCAAAAATAAAAATTAATAATTAGATAGCAATTCTCAAAAAACAAGACAGGGATGTTGGAGAATCTGGTTCTGGAAGATGACTTCACAACCAAGAACCAAGCGTGTGGGGAGGGTCGGTGCTGTGAACAATCTCCTGCTCCAGAATCCAAGAAGGAAATGCTGTACAAGATAAACAGGAAAATCTCAGTCTGTTTGGGCTGTTATAATACAGATTCATGGATGGGGTGGCTTAGACAACAGGAATTTATTTCTCAGAGTTCTGAGGCTGGAAGTCCAAGAGCAGGGTGCCAACTTGGTCAGGTTCTGACAAAGGCCATCTTCCTGGTCTGCAGATGGCCATTCTGCTATATCCTCTGCAGACAGTGAGAAAGAGCTCTGGTCTCCCCCTCTTCTAAGAGTGCTAATCCCATCCTGGAGGCTCCACCCTCATGACGTCAAATAAACACAATTCTCTCCCGAAGGATGCACCCCTTTGTGTCATTCCTTCAGGAATGAGGCTTCAACATAAAAATTTCAGGGAGACACAAATATGCCACAGTCCATGACAGGGAGGCCCAGAGACATTATCCACCGTTTCCATTGGTCCCATTCCCAATGAAAAGGAAAATGAGGCATCGAAAGCAATTGACAGGAATACACAAGAGCTTCTTGGATACTCTTATGTGAAAAGCTATGAGCCGAAGCCAGAAGGTAAGACACAAATAAAGCTTGTTTTGGGAATGGAGGCAGGATTGCGTGAGAGCAAAGGCGCTGAGCCTTTGCCACAGAATTTGTGACCTTTAATAGTTACTTAACCTCACTGAACTTGATTTCTCACATGTGCAATGGTCACCATAAATAATCTGCCTCAAAGGGTTGTTACAAGGGTTGAGAAGACCTTCCAGGTTATCTGCTTGTCAAAGTGCCTAGAAAATGTTAGAGGAAGGAAAAGATGCAGAAGATTAAAAAGGATGGTGGTGACAACATGTCCTTTGATGGGATAAGCACCAACGTGATCAGCCCAGGAAACTTCAGCTCTCTGACTTCATTTCCCATTACCTCGTTCTTACCTGAACTTTGCTCCATTCCAACTCCATGGGCCTTTTTGCTTTTCCTTGAACGTGCCAGGAATGTTCATGCCTCGGTGCCTGGGCCTTTGGGCCTCCCTCTTGCTGCAATTCTCTTCTCAGATCATAAGAGTGTGTCTTGCTCAGTCTTATCTTAGTCTTTGAAACTCTTCACAGCCACCAACTTGAAATTACAACATCCACCCCACCACTCTTCACTCCCTGCTCTCTCTATCTGCCAGCTTTATTTTTCACATTGGCACTTACTATCTCTAACATTCAAAATAATGTACATATTCATTTTGTTTATTATCCATTCCCCCCCCATTAGAATGTTTTTCCAAACTTAGATAGCCCCCAGCCTAAAACAGCACCAAGCACACAGTACATATTTATTAATATCATGTGTGATTTCTGCTGCTGTTGCAATAGTAACTCTGCATTTCTTTTCTTGGATCTAGTACTTATTACATTTATGTTTCAGTAACAGGGTATGCCTTATTTCTCAATTCTGGGTCTCCTGCACCTTCTACCCCTTTTATTCTGACAGTCAAGTTTCCGTGACAACACATTCTGAAGAGTTCTTGAAAGTGTGACCCACTCTTCCACATCATCCTGCTAAGATCTGTGTCACTTCAGCCCCACAGCTCCCATCATACCACACCTCTTGAGTTTTGAAGCTGCTTGGACATCACCTTGTCGGAGGTGACCAGCATCCATAGTGTTCAAGACTCACAGACTAGTCAGCGTAAGTTCCAGGAGGTACCGCGCCTCCTCACTGCAGGTCCCTGTGAGCCTATGAATGTCAGTCTGGCTTTACCCATCTTGCATCAACTGTGTCTTCTTGTCAGGGGAAAGGAGTGTTCTTCTTTTAACCTGGAATCCAGCTCATGTGACTCTGTACCATAAATAATACGGAAGTACTTGTTCTGGGCTCTATCAAGAGTTTGAACATTCATTTATAAACGAGACGTGACATCTGAATTTCTTGGATAATTTCTGATTACTTTTACAACACAATGACAACATGGGGGCCATTTTAATACCCGATCTTATTTGAATGAAAATATAAAAATTCCTAGAAGCAATGGAATAAGCACCCAGCTATCGATTATCTAGGGGGTACACCTCCATTCCCATCAGGAAAAGGGCCTTACATGTACTGAGCATGTTCACAGTACCGGCCCCATGATGAGCACCCTGAATATGTTATCCCATTTCATTTCCACAATAAGTAAGTTTTATTGTCCCGATTTTTCAGATAAGAAAAGCGAGGTTCAGAGACGTTAAGATCATTCCCCAAGTTCATGCATCTAGCAAGAAGCAGGGCTGGAAACCAAAGCTATATCTTATGTTCATGCTCAGTCATGTCTGACCCTTTGTGATCCCATGGACTGTAGCCTGCCAGGCTCCTCTGTCTGTGGAATTTTCCAGGCAAGAAAACTGGAGCAGATTGCCATTTCCTCCTCTACGGGATCTCCCCAACCCAGGGATCGTACCCTCATCTCCCGTGTCTCCTGCATTGTAGGCAGATTCTTTACCACTGAGCCACCTGGGAAGCCCCAAAGCCATGTCCGCCTGACTCTAAAGACTGCTTTCTCCACTACAATGGATAGAGACTGAGGCAAATAAGCTGCTCAAAAAATAAATGAATGAGAGTCCTGGTAGTCTTGCTTCTATGTGATCCCTGAAGGAGCTGCCCAGAAGTTACCAAAGCCAGAGCAAGGTGATGTGTTCAGAACAAACAGGTCCCTCATCCCATTCGGGTACTGACCACGACCCCCAGCAGACCCAGATCAGGGAAGGCATTCATTTGAATCCATTCACCCACCATTACTAATTGGTCTCCAAGAGACAACAAAAGAAAGGATCTGTTCATCCAGTTGACCTTGGGAATGGCTTATCCTTTATCTAGATGCTCACTCAGACATAGAGAAGTCCTCCAGGCCATGATCAGGAAACAGCAACCTCCCCTAAGGCTGGCAGCTTCCCAAAAGCCATCAACTCCTAAGAGAAGAGGAGGGATAAATGGCAGATAAAGCACCCGGACCCAGAGACATACAAGGCCAATGTAACAACTTACATATCCCATATTCCTCCAAGATAGTACCATTCTCTTGATCTGATTGTCTTAAGAGACACAGCCTGATATGCTCAGCCTTGATTTTTTTAATGACTGGAAATTTAGGAGACAAAAGAGTGATGAAGATTCTTGGCTGAGTTAGCAGCCCAAGTCCACAGCATATGAGCTGAAGGACCTTAGCAGTGACTTGATGTCTCCAAGCTGCCAAGATTTTTTTAATCTCTAGAAAAGGAAAAAAACATAGCATCTCCTTGTCAGCAGGCTGTGAGCTGAGTGAAGAAATACAGGTAAGCCCCTTGACACAGGGCCCAACACACAGCAAGAACTCAATGAATGTTGGCTATTATTTCTAAGAAAGAAAACGGTTAGTTAGTCTATAAATTATATAGGTCAACAGTGCTGAAAACGACTCTTTGCCGTACCCTGAATCTTCTTAAGTGTCATGCCTATGATTTCTGAATTTCAGGCTTCTCTTAATTCATTATTTGGGTGTCTGTGGGGTGATTAATGTTCCCCCAGCACTTTTCCTCTTCACCCCACTGGACTCATGTTTCTACTGGACAATCTCATCCTCATTATGGTTCTAGCCATCTACTTATTCCCTCAACAAACATTAACCATCTACCGATTAGCAGTTACTGTGCTCTGTATGTTTTAAGAGAAAGATGGAAAGTCAAGTTTCAGACATCATGTGTTTCAGATGTGTAGGGCATTGGAGATGAGTGGAAGTATGGTGCCCCTCCCTCATGCATGCTCAGTCAGGTCTGAGCTCTAGGTCAGGAAGATCCCCTGGAGGAGGAAATGGCAACCTTCTCCAGTATTCTTGCCTGGGCAATCCCATAGAGAGAGCAGCCTGGCAGGCTACAGTCCATGGGGTCACAAAGAGTCAGACATGACCGAGCGCATACGGGGTGGGGAGGATACAGAGGAAGGCGCTGTACATCCACTCCTCTCCACTTGGATGCCCTGCACACCTGAAAGCCAAAGTGTCTGAAACCTGACTTTCCATCTTTCTCTTAAAACATGCTTCTCCCCCTGCCTCCTTTCTTGATCAAAGGTTCCAGCAACCACCCAAACAGGAATCATCTTAGACTTCCTCCCCCTCCCTCCCTCTCTACAACCAACGTTGGATCTTCAGTCCTCAGGGGTCCCAGGTCTGGATGGCTCTCCCATCCCATCGCTCTCCATGCACAGCTATCCTGCTCACATTCAGGGCTCGGAGTGTCTCCTCTAGGTCACTGCAGCCACTTCCCATGTGGCCTCACTACTGGACTCCCAGGGGAGTCCCCACACACATGAACTCATCCTCTGAAACGGGATTCTGAATCTGCCACTTTCCTGTGTAAAAACCTTCAAGGATTCACAAAGCCTTGAAAATAAAGTCTCTGTTCTCTGGCCAGGAAGGCTCACCATGATCTAGCCCTGCCTACCTGCCCAGCCCGATCTCTGGCCATTTCCCAACATCCCCCTTCACAAAAAGCTGTGCCCGCCACATGCCTTTTCATACCTCCACACCTTAGAATACACTGTTCCTTTGCTTGCTGTTCCCTTCCTACTCCTTGGCTACTGAGCTAACACCTAACCATCATCTTTCATGAGTTCAAATCCCCCTACACGCCTTTTCTGATGCCCTGTCTCCAGGTTTTATAAGGCAATCTTCTTCTCTGTTCCTTTTAACATATTCTTTTTATAATCAGTATGACACAGCATTATTTTTTCTTCTTTCTCTATTCTCCCAAAATCAGACTGTCATCTCTTGGAGGGCAGAGATCCCGTTTTATTTATTTTCAATGTCAGACATATTTTAAGAATAAAATTAAGGGAAAAAAACTAAGTTTTTACAAATGTACTGACACCAGAGGTTTTCTAAAAGCAAATGTTTTATGCATAGCAGGGGAGTAATTATAATGATAATTATTCCGAGTGCTTAATATGACTGAACACTTTAGAGGCACAGCTCATCCAATCCTTTTAGCTACTCTATGAAGGGGTGCTGTTTTGTTCTTTTGTTTGGATGAGGCAAGTCAGAGAGGTATGGTTCCTGACGCAGTTCTCTCATCTCCCTTCTCCGTGACCTGCAGGCAATTCACTTAGTGCCCGTTTGCTTTCTCATCTCTGCAACAGGGAAAGATTCACTGTGATCATTAAAAATACTATTTATAAAACCATTGGCACATAGGAGGCAGTCAATGCTAATGCCTCTTCCCCCCAACGATGACCTCTGACAACGTGCACAAACCAGTTCTTCAGAAATATTACTAAATGCTTAAACTGGAGAACTCAGCCTCGAGTTGGCTGGTTCAGCTCTGGCTTAGCCAATAAACCAGTTCTGAGTCTCTCCCACTTCGTGCCCCCTGCCCCTTCCAAGCCCCCCATCAATACTAGCTTCACGGAAAAGGTGGGCCTCAGGACAAGACATCTGGGATGGGGTGAGAGTGAGCACAACTCCCATACTGTTGACTTGATAAGTTTTTTAAAAATGGAAAGCTTAGCAGTTTGTTTTTAAGGTTGTGAAGCCAAACTGAAAATGTTGGATAATATTTCAGTCAACTCTACCCTAAAGGCTGTGCCCCACACCACGTACGCAGGTGTGGAAGCCCAGAGATTTGACACAAGCGGGGATTTGCCATGATGGGATTTAAAGGCAACCTGCTGGTCTGGGGAGACTGAAACTGTCTTCCTGTCAGCTCCTGCCTCCTCCCCTTCCTTCCCCAGCCCTCCCAGCTCCTCACCCAGGAATACATTGACATTTCAAAATGTATTGATTACAGGGGCAGACTAGGCTTGGGCAGGAGAAGGGGGAGAAATGAATTGATTTTATTATTTGTGGGAGAAAAAAAGAAGACTAAACAAGGGTGTTTTTGTTTGGAGGACAAAACCAAAATTATCGGTTGAATGGGGCTGAATTAAGCACTTAAAGTTCAATCTTTCCAGCGTGCTGACAATGCAGGTAGAGATCAATATGGAAACAATTTGCACCGTGGGGAAGCCGGGTTCTGGTTATTAATGACTAATTATACCAAGTTTTCTGCAGGATGTTAGTTCTCTTAAAGGTTGTGATACAGCTGTCGTGGCAATGTTGCATCCAGGGCAGGGGTTCTGTTCCCAGGGCAGCCAGTCCCCAGCGCTGGGTCAAGCAGCTCTGGACACCTCACCTCTGTGGGGCCGACTTCACAGTCCGCCGCTCGCAAATCAGCGTATAGGAAGCTCAGTTCATTCTTATCAGAATTTTTTAAATATGACTACAATGGCAAAGCCGATATTTAACTCAGAGCAGCAGTATGATCATACTGATTATTAACATAAAGAAATCTTCCCACAGTAGTCAACAATCACCCTCGGAATCTCCCAGGCCTCCACCCACTATAATCCAAGAACTAAAAAGTTACCACCTGCCACAGCAAGGGGGGCTCCAGAATCTGCCCAGCATGCATTCAGCGCTCCTGACCTACAGGTGGTCAGATATTTTGGGTATGATCCTGAGCATAAGACAGTAGCTTTCTGCAGTCATTAGTCACCACAGCCAGTCTACAAACCCGGATGCCTTCCTGTGGGGGAGGGAGTATTCATTGTACATAAGGCACACACTATATATATAAATATATATATACATATATTTATTTATATATATATACACATATATATGTGTATTTAAAACTGATGATATCTGCATCATTGCATATATATAACTATATATATGTACACATATATATGTGTATACACACACACACACACATATATATAGCATGTGTGTTATGTACAATAAATATTCCCTCCCCCAAAACATCCTAAAGGAGATCAGTCCTGGGTGTTCATTGGAAGGACTGATGCTGAAGCTGAAACTCCAATACTTTGGCCACCTCATGCAAAGAGTTGACTCATTAGAAAAGACCCTGATGCTGGGAGGGATTAGGGGCAGGAGGAGAAGGGGACGAAAGAGGATGAGATGGCTGGATGGCATCACCGACTCGATGGACATGAGTTTGGGTAAATTCCGGGAGTTGGTGATGGACAGGGAGGCCTGGCGTGCTGTGATTCACAAGATCACAAAGAGTTGGACACGACTGAGAGACTGAACTGAACTGAACTGATATATATATACACTTTTATATAGAGAGACAATTTATTTCAATTTGGTACATTTGGGAGATTTCCACGTGAGCACGTATAAATGTATCTCATCACTGTAACAGCTCCATAGCCCTCAACAGTATGGGTGTACCATAATAGCCACTCCCTGATCGATGGCCAGGCTTTCCAAGTGGCACAGTGGTAAAGAAACTGCCTGCCAATGCAGGAGATGCAGGAGATGGGGGTTCGATCCCAGGTTGGGATGATTCCCTGGAGGAGGGCATGGCAACCCACTCCAGTATTCTTGCCTGGAAAATTCCTGCATAGAGGAGCCTGGTCCATGGGGTCGCATAGAGTTGGACACAACTGAGCGAGCCACCCTGCTTATTTACCTTATATGCAGAGTACATCATGAGAAACGTGGGGCTGGAAGAAGCACAAGCTGGAATCAAGACTGCTAGGAGAAATAGCAATAACCTCAGATATGCAGATGACACCACCCTTATGGCAGAAAGTAAAGAGGAACTCAAAAGCCTCTTGATGAAAGTGAAAGAGGAGAGTGAAAAAGTTGGCTTAAAGCTCAGCCAACTAAACTTCAGAAAACTAAGATCATGGCATCTGGTCCCATCACTTCATGGGAAATAGATGGGGAAACAGTGGAAACAGTGTCAGACTTTATTTTGGGGGGCTCCAAAATCACTGCAGATGGTGACTGCAGCCATGAAATTAAAAGACGCTTAATTCCTTGGAAGGAAAGTTATGATCAACCTAGATAGCATATTCAAAAGCAGAGACATTACTTTGCCAACAAAGGTCTGTCTAGTCAAGGCTATGGTTTTTCTAGTAGTCATGTATGGATGTGAGTTGGACTGTGAAGAAGGCTGAGCACCGAAGAATTGATGCTTTAGAACTGTGGTGTTGGAGAAGACTCTTGAGAGTCCCTTGGACTGCAAGGAGATCCAACCAGTCCATTCTAAAGGAGATCAGTCCTGGGTGTTCTTTGGAAGGAATGATGCTAAAGCTGAAACTCCAGTACTTTGGCCACCTCGTGCGAAGGGTTGACTCACTGGAAAAGACTCTGAGCTGGGAAGGATTGGGGGCAGGAGGAAAAGGGGACAACAGAGGATGAGAGGGCTGGATGGCATCACTGACTCGATGGACGTGAGTTTGAGTGAACTCCAGGAGTTGGTGATGGACAGGGAGGCCTGGCGTGCTGCGATTCATGGGGTTGCAAAGAATCGGACACGACTGAGCGCTGAACTGACTGAAGTGACTGAGCAACTTAGCGTGCACAAATGATGGACATTTAGGTTATTCCCACATTTTCACATATTACAACAATTCTGTACTGAGCATCTTGAACATATGTTATTCCATACACACACCCCTAGACATTTCCATAAGAAAGACCCCAAGAAGTCTAGACTAATGTTGATGTGCATTTCCAGTGTTGATAGGTCCTGACAAACTAGTCATACTTTCTTTTATACACAAATACATAACCGTTTACCTGGGTGGTTTACAGAAATCAGCACCCCCTCCTGAGGTCTAGTTGACTTAAACAGCCTCTGTGATGTGCCCACCTGTTTTAGCCATCAGAGTCTCCCCAACACTTTCACATCTATTCCAGCACACCAAGGCCCACAGAGAGACCGAGGGAAGCCTCGCTGTTGTGTCTAGCCAACAGATTATTCCAGATGCCCTCAAGCTTCCAGTCTGTTGAGCTGCCTAAGTACAGCTAACAGTTAAGTTCCCCACAGAGCAGCCTGCGAATTCTCACCAACCCTGTGTCATCGGTCGTCCCTCAGGTCCCGAAGCTGCTCTGCTTGTTGTCTGCACAGCCAAATAAAGTTCCTCTGAGAGCTTTGCCAACTTCTGGCCACCACACCTTGCCTCGGGTATCCCAGGCCTCCCATGAAAAGCAGTTGTCTGTCTTAGTCCCTCTGATCATAGGACTTCAGGCCATGCAGAAGGCTAAAGGGAAACAGATGCTAGCTCATGCCCTTTGCCTGCATCTTTCCCACAGTACAAGCTCCAGGGCCCAGGAGGGGACAGAGGAGAGGGAAGTAGTATGCACAGGAGAAGCATCTAGACCCCCAGCTCAGTCAGACAAAATGCCCTCTACACAAACATTTTCATTCATTCCATGAAGGATCTGAAGCTGCTCCAGAGAAGGTACAAAATTGAAAAATGTAATTAAAAGACACAGCCGGGGAAAATATACTCGAGACAGGAAATGAAGACCAAGGGGAAAAGCATTTATGAAATTCACTAGGTTCTGCACAATTTTTAGGCATTTGGACTCCAACTGAATGCCAAGCTCTCTGGCGACCAAAGCAAAAATCAAAACAAAAATAACAACAACAACAACAACAAAAACAGCAAAAAGAAAAAAACCAAGAAGGATGGGGAGAGGGGGAAGATTTTGGGGAGAGGGAAGATTTCAAGTTAGTATTCAAATCTACAATGTATATGAAGAAAATTCCCACATTCAGATTTTAAGAATAATCATGCAGAGAAAACAGAAAATAAAGATGAAACTACTCAGTTTCTCAGAACAGTCTTGTTTCTCCTTTCAACATGGGTCCTAGCAGCTGAAAATCCAGTCAAGCTACCTCTCCACCTGCCTGGCAAGACCTTTCTGAATTGACCTGATGCTTCATCCCCCTCATTTGAAGACACCCCCGAACTTCCACTCCATCCAGGCTGCCCCCTGACCTCCTCCTCCAGGTGCTGCCCAAACCAGGAAAAAAAGAAAAAACAGTCTAGACAACAAATACTTTATTTTTTTTACCAGAGACAAGGAGAATAGGGTGAGCAAAATTGCACCAAAAGACCTGAATTCAGACCCATGACTTAGCCATCCATCTTCCAGACCCACAAAATGAGGGGTCAGACCCGGAAAGAGAAACTCTTTCCACTTCTGACAATATTCTCCCTTCTGACTGGCAGAGGCCTTGCTTTCCAGGGTGGGAGAATTCGCTGACATCCACAAACCATGACGACGTTGATAAGAGGGTTAGGAGAGGGGCGCTCTGTGACCGGCTGCTTCACTTTATTTTCTGCTTGAAATAGCTCACCCTGCCCTGCCCTCACCACCCCCACCCCCACCCCCCAGAGCTCTGCCGGCGTTTAGGCTAATGGAGCAACAAAGATGAACTGCAGGCTTAGAGGTGGTAGGTTTGTTTTGCAAACAGAAACAAAAACAAAACAGAGGCGAAACAAATTTCTCAGCCTCTTCCTTTCCTTACCATAATTTGTTGCATAGAACCAGCAGCCTGTTTACCAGAGAGGTAGGCTGGAGCCCCAGGTGTGTCCTGGAAGCCGAGCCTTGAGCGCCATCTAGGTGCACAAGGGGGCATTGCAGGCGTTGATGCTTGAGCCTCACCTTCCTGTTCTTGCAGACCCTCCCCCTAGATACCCCCTTTTCCCACCTAAGCAGAGGCAACGCGCTATTGTGGGAAGCCAGGAAGAGCGGGGTGGGCGGGGGAGAGGGCTTGCACTCAGACGCTGCCACGTCCCTAAATGTAGAATCTTGGGCATTTTGTTCCCATATCCGCAAAATGGGAACAATCATGCCCATTTTACTGAGTGATTGGAGGATTAAAAAAGAAAAACCACATAATCTGGCATATAACATAGAATCAATAAACCCTTTCCCCCACTGCACCATAAATTGGCTCAATCCACAGACAAAAACCTCCGGAGGGCTTCCTTTACTCATCCCAAGTGGTTCAGTGGTAAGAACCTGCCTGCCAGTGCAGGAGTGTTGGAGACATGGGTTCAGTCCCTCGGTGGGAAAGATCCACTGGAGAAGAAAATGGCAACCTACTCCAGTATTCTTGCCCGGATAAAAGCATGGACAGAGACGCCTGGCGGGCTACAGTCCATGGGGTCGCAAAAAGTCAGACACGACTGAGCAACTGAACAACAACAAAAGCAAAACCAGGGATGGGAACCTTGTAGGATTGTTGGAAGTGGAGGGAACATACAGATATATACAACTCCTGGAACACAGTGAGGGATCAACTGTTATTAAGGGAAAGGAAAGGAAATTTTAAATTGGCCCTGATCAGTTACAGGCACTGAGGTTACACAAACACATGAGACAGTTATAAAGATAAATAAGACAGTCTCATAGGAGAGAACCAAATGTGAATAATAATACAGGGTAATAAATTAGATGGATGAACAAAGTGCATGTCAATAGAGCTTTCCAGCCCGTATTAGTTACCTCACTTCATTCCCAGAAGCACGCTGCCACAAAGGATGCTCACCTCCAGGTTAGAGGCAAACCAGCAGAGGCTCAGAGGCAGGAAGGGGACCACCCCAGACTAACACTGTTTGTGTCCCTGCCTCTTCTCTGCCAGGTCTTATCCACCCTCAGCCGCCTTCCCACAATGGATTCTCTATTTCTGCCACTGAAGTAGGATACACTCAAAATCTGACCCTTCCTTCCCGGCTCGCACCTCTCCCTTGCCCCCAGTACTCCATCAGCCTGAAGTCCAGTTGGTTCCCATCCTCCAAGTCCCTCCTCTTCAGCCCCCTCTTTTTTTTTTTTTTTTGTTTTTAATTGGAGGATAATTACCTTGCAATATAGTGTTAGTTTCTGCCATACACCAACATGGGTAAGTTACAGGGATACATGTGTCCCCTCCCTCTTGAACTTCCCTGCCACCTCCCACCCCTCACCCCATCCCACCCCTCTAGGTTGTCACAGAGCACTAGGTTTCAGCTCCCTGCATCCCACAGCCAATTCCCCATGGCTATTTTACATGTGGTAATGTAATGTTTCAATGTTACTCTTCCAATTCATCCCTCCCTCTCCTTCCCCCACTGTGTCCACAAGTCTCTTCTCTATGTTTGCTTCTCCACTGCTGCCCTATAAATAGGCTCATCAGCACCTTCTTTCTAGATTTCATGCTGCTGCTACTGCTAAGTCGCTTTAGTCATGTCTGACTCTGTGCAACCCCATAGATGGCAGCCCAACAGGCTCCGCCACCCCTGGGATTCTCCAGGCAAGAACACTGGAGTGGGTTGCCATTTCCTTCTCCAATGCATGAAAGTGAAAAGTGAAAGTGAAGTTGCTTAGTCATGTCCGACTCTTCGCAACCCCATGGACTGCAGCCTACCAGGCTCCTCCATCCATGGGACTCTCCAGGCAAGAGTACTGGAGTGGGTCGCCATTGCCTTCTCTGATTCCATATATATGTGTTAATATTTCCACTCACCTCTCCTCAGTTAGACCTCCTGCACTCCACCCCAGCAGGAGGCCCCCCGCCCAATCAGTGCTTGTCCCTGTAATCCCTCCTGTAGGGGCTCCCAGGGACCTCATGCTTTTAGCAGGTCCCATGGCCAGTCTGACCTCTCTGAGCTCTTCCTCTTCAGCAAGAGCTCCCTGGAGAAGCCTTTCCCAACAACACTCCCCACAAGCACCTCTGCTTTCCCTCCACACAGACAGGTTGTTCACACCTCTGCTCACATGTTAAAATAACCTGGGGAAGATTTACAACACACTGTTTGCCAAGAAGCACGTGAGAAGATGCTCGAGGTCATTAGCAATCAGGGAAGCCACAGTGAAATATCCCAGTTCACACCCACCAGAATGGATATAATAAAAAACACAGACAATAATAAGTCCTGGTGAAGACATGGAGAAATCAGGAGACTCAGACACTACTGGTGGGAATGTAAATGGTGCAGTTGCTTTGGAAAAACAGAGCTGGCAGTTCCTCAAAAGTTTAAGCACAGAGTTAACCATGTGTGTGTGTGCGTGTATGTGTTATTGGTTGCTCAGTCATGTTCGACTCTTTGCGACCCCATGGACTGTAGCCCACCAGGCTCTACTGTCCATGGGATTCTTCAGGCAAGAATAGTGGAGCAGGTTGCCATTTCCTCCTCCAGGGGATCTTTCTGACCCTAGGGATCAAACCCACATCTCTTGAGTCTCCTGCATTGGCAGGCAGATTCTTTACCACTGCATCACTTGAGAAGCCCAGAGTTAACCATGTGACCCAGCAAATCAACTCTTCTGTATATATATATATCCAGGAGAATTCAAAACATATATTCATGTAAAAACTTATACACAAAAGCTCACAATAGCATTATTCATAATATCCAATTATACTGGATTAAAATCCCTAGGGTGGGGACCAGAAATCTACATGTTTAATAGGTGTCCTTTCTGAGACATTCTGAAAGTTGAGAAGCACTCACCTACAGAATCAAATCTGCCCAAGGTCTGTGTCACAGCCAAGAGCATGCCTTTAGGGCCCGACTCTGCCTGCACCTATGACTTCATCTCTCACCATTCCTGCCCAGCCCCATGCATCTGCAGCAAGACCTGCTGCCCCATGTCACAGAAACTGCCTTCCCCTTCCCCTTCCCCTTCCCCTTCACTTGGCTCCTGCATTTGGCCTCCAGGCCTCCACTCCAGTATCACTCCTACTCTTATGAACTTTTCCTGAGCTCCCAACTTCCTTGAATTATATGCTGCTAAGTCGATTCAGTCATGTCCGACTCTGTGCAACCCCATAGACAGCTATATGCTGCTGCTGCTGCTAAGTCGCTTCAGTTGTGTCTGACTCTGTGCGACCCCATAGACGGCGGCCCACCAGGCTCCCCCGTCCCTGGGATTCTCCAGGAAGAACACTGGAGTGGGTTGCCATTCCCTTCTCCAACGCGTGAAAGTGAAGTCTCTCAGTCGTGCCCGACCCTTAGCGACCCCATGGACTGCAGCCTACGAGGCTCCTCTGTCCATGGGATTTTCCAGGCAAGAGTACTGGAGTGGTTTGCCATTGCCCAGGAATTTTCAACCAGGGGTGACTATGCTCCCAGGGGACATTTGGAAAATCTGCAGATATTTTTAATTTTCACAGCTTGAGGTGGGGAAGTACTACTAAGATTTGATGGGTAGAGTTCAGGGATGCTGCTAAACATCATACAATACCACAGGAAAGACACACACACACACACACACACTCACACACTTCAAAGAATTATCCAGCCCACCCCAAATGTCAATTGTGCTGATATTAGGAAAGCCTGCTACAGCCTACTGTCACGTGAGTTCTTCAAGGGCAGGGAGTGTATAAAATTCAACCATGTAATCTCAGAACTAGGCACAGAGCCGGGCTCACCACAGAGGAATGGATTATCTATTCCTCTCATCTGGCACTCGGCTGTATTCATTCATACCCACCTTATTCCAAAAAAAGAATTGTAGCTGCTAACAAAAACCTATGCAATACAACAAGATGAAATAAATAAATGAGAGTGTCTTAGAAGGAGAAAATATGATGAAGCCATATGTGGGCTGGAATCAGATAAGCACTAGAAATGGTGATTATAGTCATAAGATAAAGATGAGCTGCAGTTTGACCGTAGGCTTCCCATTGGCCATAGTGAAGTACGAAATATGAGATTCATCCACTCAGTAAAAATAGCAAAGTTGCTCAAGGGAAGCACAGCTTTCTCTGATACTGAGACATGACAAGCACTGGGAGTGAAGCAGGTAAATTCAGCAGGAGTCTTTCATGACTATTTTTTACAACTTCCTCTGAGTTATCCTCTCCTCCCCGACCTCATTCTCTTTGCCATATAACTTGGTGGTTTCTCCCCACTCTTTTGAGTTTGGGCTTGGTCATGTGACTTTCTTTGGTCAATGGGATGAAAACAGACGTGATGCAAGCAGGAGCTTGGGATCCAGCTTGCGAGGCTGGATGTGTCTTCTTGAATCTCTGCCATCATCATCATAAGAACATGCCCTAGCCAGACCCCTGATCCAAAGAGATATGCAGGCTCAATCTGAGTCACATTAACCCATAGTCCCACACCCTACAGCAAAACCATCCACCTGAGCCCAGCCTAGCTCAGCAAACCCCCTGACGGCCTACAGTTGCATGAGCAAACCCAGTTGAGTTCAGCAAAGCCTCTCCAGCCATGCCCCCAGATGCATGAACTAAGTATGTGTTTATTGTTATATGTCAGAATATGGGGGTGGCTTGTTATGTGGCATTATCCTGGCACTAGATAACTAAAACATCTCCCAAATGCAAAGTGAAAGGATAACACCAAAGCATGGCAAACATAAGTAAATATAAACAACCTTTTGCAGAGTTAAGATGTTTTCCCCCAACTAGATAATAATTCCTTGATGACAGACAACATGTCCCCCTAAATGACCACTACAGAGCTGGGCACTTAAGGATACTTGATGCAAATGTGTCAATCATTATTTGATTGGGAACATAACCAACCTGAAGCGTTCAAGCCAAATGCTGGAATGAACCAAAGTCAAAATGCATGCAAAAGTAAGCAATCAGTTGATTAAACTGGACAGTCTATAGATTCAGATGCCCTAAATGCCCTCCATCATATCAGATCTGCCCAAGGACCTGAGGCAGATGACACATGGCAGGATTCCTGGTCTCAGCTCCCATGTGGCAGCCACTTTTCCATAGGGTGGGTTTTTTCTGATCACCTCAGACCCTTCAGCAATGGGTCCAAAAACTCCCTTGATCTCTCATTCTTGCACATAGCTCCACTTCTAACTCAGAGAGACAATTCCTGCTCTTCCCACCATTGGGTGGCAGGCCTGAGATCTCTGGCTTGACTGCTCAGAAATTAAAAGGCCTGGCTCCCATCTATACTTAGGTTCTCTCCATTCCTCATGCAGCAGAATGATTAAAGGCATGTACTGTGGAGCCAGGCAGCCCCAGGATTCTACTGCAACTCTGCCACTTATGTCTGTGTGACTCTGGGGAGGCATTTAACCTCTCTGAGCCTTCGCTGTCTTAACTGTGCAATAGACATAATGATACTTACCTATCTTAGGGTTGTTGTTTGGATTGGAAAAGAGAAGGTGTGTAAGGTACTTAGCACAGCTCCTGGCACACAGTGTGTGTTTAATGAATGTGAGCTATTATCATTTGGCTTTGAATTCAGAGTGAACTGATCAGATGGAGCATCCGAGGGGTAGAGGGGGAGCAGAGGCAAGAGGACCTACTATAAGCGCCTGCCTACAGTGTGCTGGCCGCTGCGCTGAGCTCTCTCACTGAATCCTCACCACCACCACCTACTTTGTTACCATGGCAGCTGTAACAGGACATCAAGTAGGAATTTTCCTATGGCTCTGGAATTGATGGCTGTGTCACACAGCTGGCTCCTAGCTCAGGGGAGGAAATCTCCAGGAGAAATCACTCCCAGAGAGGATCATCACACATCCCAGGTTTCCCTGGAATGGTCCCAACTTATAGCTGTGGTCTTAGCACAACAATTAATAAATCCCCACTCCCTTTCATATGCAGAAGTGCCCACACTTGAGCAAGAAATTATATGGTCACCTACCCTGGAGTCAGGGATGAGTGACCTCTAAGAAGGGGGGCCAATGTCCCTGGCTTTGAGGTGCGGAACCACAAGATCCCTCCAGCGCTGTCACTGGAGCAACATCCAGTGAGGATTCCTAGGAAAGTAGGCAAAGTAACCGCCTCTCACTCTCTGTGTTCTCAGAACCCTTTGGACTGTCTGTACAGGAGCAGCCAGAGGGAGCAGAGAGGCCTCAAGAATCTGAGTTTGGGGCTTTGGGGCATTGATCATTGAAAGGAGCCAAAGGGCGGCAGGGCAAGCCCCCTCTTAGGACCTGTATCCCCCTCAGTGACGGGATACAGGTGAAGTTGGGACCAAGCCCATCACCAATGACAGGGCCACTGAGTTTGCACAAACCTTGAGCCACAGAGAGACCTGGTAGCCCTCTGGCTGATGCCAGGTCAGAGTGCCACCAATGCCAAGCCTAGCCAAGTTAAGTAACAGATATCCTCCTCTCCCACTCCCTCCCCTCTCATCTTCAGACCCCTGCCATGTGGGAAGAGAACATCTCAATAGATCTGAAACCGGAGGTTTAACTTGGACCTGACTGAGATTTTTCATAGCTGAAAGTTACCAGAAAGTTAAGGGATCTGCCACCCAGTGGGGTAGAGATTTAACACACACAGCTGAAAATAGGGTTGAAAAAATGGTTCCATGTTTCTACTGCAGGGAGCTGAAATTTCTTCCCAGACTAACTACCTGTCCTTTATTGTGTACGCCGTGCTACGTACTTTACATGTTTTAGCTCACTGAAACCTCACAACAACCCTTACCCCATAACTGAATCTCAAAGTGACTTGCCCAAAGGACTCCAGTTAAAGAATGAGCAAAGATTTGAACCCAAGTCTGTCCGCCTACACAGTCCTGGCTCCTTCCCCTACATCAAGCTGTCTCCTCCAGCTCATCTTCACCCACCTCCGTTCACAGACATCCCCTGGGTCTCATCAATTCCACGTTGCCGGCCATCGCTCCAGCCTGTTAAATGGCACGCAGCCACTGTGGGAGAAGATTCTAATTGTGCCTGACCGCAAGGTCTGCAGGGAGTTAATAAATTATTCCAAGAGAATGTGTGCACCGAAGGCCTTATTGACTGGAGTCCATTTCCTGAGCTGGCATAATTTTTTCACCAGCAACTGTTGCGAAGCAAGTGTAAATGCAAAATCTTGATGCCTCTTCTACAGGATCCCTTGCTTCTCACCAAGGCTACATCATCAAAGCCTGTCTCACAGCCAAGGCCATTACAGAGGGACAATCTCATAAGAAAGAGGAAAGGTCAGTTTTAGGGATCCTTGGGTTTCCATAGAAGTACTTCAGTTCCATTCTTTATGGATTTTCAAATGAGTACTATTTTTTTTTCCCTCCTGGTCTCATCATTTGGCTAAGAGAACCACAACTGATTCACTACAGTAGTGTGATACCCAATAATAGAAACAACCCAAATGTCTATCATTAGGGAAGTGGATGGCTAAACCATGGTGTACCTCCACTCAATAGAGTGCCATGAAGTCGCACTAAAAGGATGAGGAAGATCTTTATGCCCAGTATGGAGTGGTCTCTAATTTACCTCTTTAAAATGAAGTTAGCAAGGTTCAGGAAAGAGCAGTAGTATATAGTTTTGTATGGCAAAGAGATGAGATTATATATTTGTTTATATTAGCAAAATGAACCAGACCATCCGAAAATGGTTCCCTTGGGTGGGGTGAGAAGTATAGACGTTATATGAATGGAAGTGGGACTTCTCTGAGGCAAAGACTGGGAGGAAGAACCAGGCAAGGAGGAGTCAGCCAGACACACTGCCTGTTCTTGTTCTTGCCGTTGTCCAGTCACTCAGTGGTGTCGGACTCCTTGCGAGCCCATGGACTGCAACATGCCAGGCTTCCCCGTCCTTCCACTATCTCCCAGAGTTTGATGCTGCTATTAGAGGAAACTGGATAAAGGATAAATATGGGAATTCTCTGTGCTATCTTTACAACTTTTCTGTGCAACCAAAACTATTCCAAAATACAAGGTTTATTTTTTTTTTTAATATGAGACAAGTTGAATGGCACGTGAATGAATAAGCAATATGAAATGAGGAGGGGGAAGCAACTAAAAGTCATCTGCTTTTTACCATCACTGTGTTCAGACACCACTAAACAGTATCAGGGCAACCACACACCAGCACGCACTGTTTGCACACCCGTGTTCTCAGGATACCTTTTTAACACCAGTCTTAGTTTGGAATGATGTAAATGCTATACATGTATAAAAATAAATCAAAATTTAAAAATAAAGAGGAAAGAAGAGCCCTAATAAAGGGTATTTGTGTGCTGTGTGTGCTAAGTCACTTCAGTCACATCCAATTCTGCGACCACATGGACGGTAAGCCTCCAGGCTCCTCTGTCCATGGGGTTCTCCAGGCAAGAATACTGGAGTGGGTTGCCATGCCCTCCTCCAGGGGATCTTCCCAACCACGGATTGAACCTGGGTCTCCAGCATTGCAGGTGGGTTCTTTACCATCTGAGCCACCTTGGAAGCCTAATACTGGACATAATTAACCCAGATCTGAGAGCCATTACCACAGACCCCTATCCAGGCCAGGTTTCAGCAACTCCTCACCAAAATCCTACAGCCACAAAAATCATAGTGGAATTAAAATCCAAGTCTGTCTGAGCCCACATCTCACAAGCTTTCTGATGGACCTTCATGCTGGGCAGGGGGGAGTGAAACATGAAAAACAGACCAGAATGGGAGCTTGCAGTTCTCCTACCCCCTAGAAGTGTCGACAGGGACACAAAAATGTCATCAGCAGCAGGACTGCAGTTTGCCTTTTTAATAGGACTCTCCTCTTCCAGGGGAAATCACGTTGGCAGAGCCTCGAGTGCTGAATCTAATGCCAACAGACTGCGTGCAGAGAAGAAGGAAAGCTGAGGGTGGGCCCTGTCCATTCAGTGAGCAAACAGTCCCTTTGAACAACCTATCTCAGAGTTCTTCCCTAAAAGGAAGCCCCTCCTCGTGGAAATCTCACAAAGAACTCTTCACACCCTCAGCTGTGTGACTTTCATATTTAACTACCAGCTTCTACTGCAGAGTGTTTTATGGTTAGTCACCATTTCCAAGCCCTACAGCTATCTGCCCACCTTGGAGCCTCTGAATCAGCTCCTTCCTCTGCCCCATTTGTCCCCAGATATCCACCTCATTATTCAGGTCTTTGCTCAAAGCTACTATCTCAGAGAGGCTTTCCCTCACCCTCTTATTTATCCATGTGTTGACTTGTCTGCTGTTTTCCATCTCTGAAAGCTCCATCAGAACAACATCTGTCCATGAAGCATCCCCGGAATCTAACACTTTTAAGGGTAAATTGAAGGTGCAAAGGCCACAAATAAATGTCCATAACATGCTAAAAGAGCAGGGAGAGGGAGGCCAAGGGCAGAGCAGGGGACAAGGAGAAGGGTGAGCCAAGAGAGGCAGGCAAGGTTCGGCTCACAAAGGCCTTTATGGACCAGGGCAAGTGGTTTGGGTTTTGTCCTGAGTACGAAGGGCAGCCTCTGAGGAGCTGTAAGCTGACAGGTGACATCATCTGACTGTTTAGCCTAAAGATCACTCCCGCTGTTATATGGAGAACAGGCGGAATAGGGCAAGAGATAAAGCAGGAGGACCAGTTACAAAGGCTACTGGAGCAGTCCAAGAGAGACGGGACAGTGGCTCAGCTTAGGGCATAGCCCTGAAGGTGGCCAGAAATAGATAGAAGGCTTGTGGGTGTATCTCAGTCATTTGCTGTGAATTGGAGGTGGGATATAGGAGAAAGAAAAAGGCAAGGATGACTACAGGGTTCAGGACTTGAGCAACTGACTGGATGGATGGCGCTGGAATTTACTCAGATGGGAGAGTCTATACCTTTGGTGGGGTTCGGGGTAGAGAATGAAACCCATCACATTTTGTGAGCTCCATTAACATCAAGAAGCCAGAAAAGCTTAACACGAGCTTTCTTAACATGACCACTCCTTTCTTTAGGGCACAAGCCCTTTGCTTTCTAACCAAAACATCTTCCTTGCTTAGCCAAGCCCAGATTCCTTGCAAACAGAAGAAAGGAGCGGTGTTGTTTTGATTCACAAAAGGACCACAACAAGATGGATCTATATTAGAGTTCACCACCAGAGTCTGCTGGGCTCCTGTTTCCAAAAATGGCCCCCAACATGCATCTACTCATCACAGGAAGGAGGCAGCTATTTCCCCTCTCCTTTAGGCTGGGCTGGACTTACAATCAGATGAAGCAACGGAATGTGATGGAAGTGACATGCCAAGTCTTCTGAGCCTTACGTGGACTGGCAACTTTCACTTCCTGCCCATAAAAACCAGTTGCCATGCTGAGAGAAGCCCAATCCACTCAGAGAAGACACATGGAGGGGAAGAAGGCTCCCTGGTCGAGCTCCCAGGTAACAGCTGTGTGAGCGAGCCACATGGACACTCCAACCAAGTTGAGTTTCCATGTGGTTGAAGCTCTAGCTTATGTCACATAGACCGGAAGTCTTGCCAGCTGAGCCAAACCAACCACCAGAATCATAACAATAATTAGTTTATTAAGCCACTAAGTGGTTAATTCCCTGGAGAAGGGAAAGGCTACCCACTCCAGTATTTTGGCCTGGAGAATTCCATGGACTATACAGTCCATGGGGTGGCAAAGAGTCAGGCACAACTGAGCAACTTTCACTTTCACTTTTAGTGCCCTCCCTGATGGCTCAGTTGGTAAAGAATCCACCTGCAATGCAGGAGACCCTGGTTTGATTCCTGGGTCAGGAAGATCCACTGGAGAAGGGATAGGCTACCCACTCCAGTATTCATGGGTTTCCCGTATGGCACAGCTGGTAAAGAATCTGCCTGTAACGTGGGAGACCTGGGTTCTATCCCTGGGTTGGGAAGACCCCCTGGAGAAGGGAAAGGCCACCCCCTCCAGTATTCTGGCCTGGAGAATTCCATGAACTATACAGTCCATGGGGTTGCAAAGAGCCGGACATGACTGAGCAGCTTTCACTTTCAAGTGGTTAATACGCATCAATCAGTAATCGAAGCACTGAATCTAATAACTACCTTGAATCTAGGGTTCCTTTGATGAAGTAATAATCCTACATTCAATGCACATATCAACTGAAAAACGCATTGGGATTTTAGAAACCTTAAAAATCTGCTCAGTGCGAGTCTCAGAATCAAGAGTATGGCCACTAAATGACATACACAGGCACTTCAAGCTCCGTATCCTCCAGATTCCCACGTCTACTTCAATTTCGTGCAGATAACAGGACGCATCTTTAGACAACTCAGATTGCATCTGGCTTGTCACCTGGTTTGTCCCTAAATGTATTGCTTCTTCAGAGTGAGCAGACATGTTCCTCTCTCTCCCCACTCTCAGGGCAGATTTCAATAACACTCCTTTTTGATGAAGTAATACAAGACACAGACGCAGTCCTAAAACTCAATTTATGGAAGTCAGTGGAGACCAGAGTTTGGACTGAAACTCCCAATCTTGCCTAATTAATGACACACATTATTGCCCCTGCTCCTCTAACGGAAAGCAGCCTCCAAACCTTGACGTGTTTTCCCAACGATAAAATGCAATAAATGAATTAGTGTCCTGAGGGACCGTGGCAGGAATAAAGGGAAAGCCGCAGAAGATAGATGATGTCTCAACTAATTTTATGATTTATCGATCTCCACTTTGCTCATTTTGCAATGTGGGCGAGCTCATTTTTCTGCCAGGCCCACGGTGGTGTCACCCTTGCTAATAGATATGATTACCATCCCAAAACCGTGTTTGTGAAAATAAGAAGAGTGGCTTCTCCTGGCTGCTGACCTCAGCAGTTCTCTTTTATTATGTGTGCTGGACCTGCCAAGAACCGAAATTGATGCCCTTATCCGGGGCCTCTGTTGGATGGTCACAAGCCTTTTTCTCATTTTTCTTCCCAACGAGTTCATCTTTAAGCAAGTACAGATTCACGGTTTAAATTACTGAGTTGACACATCATCTGTTTTCAGTGTGTGTAACCTCACAAGGAGGATGTTTCTTGTGGTGAAGAGCAGGACAGGAGAGACAAGTGTCACCATGAACCATTTTTGGCCCATGTGCCAGCTTGAGTTTAAAGATATATTTGTTGCGATGCAACACAAACTCATTTGGATGTTTTGATGATTCCATTCAGAATCAAACATTGATGGGTATAGGCATGGTGCTAAGTAAGCACCCTGGGGTAGCCAGTCATTCAATAAGCATTTATTTGGCATCTACTGTATGCTACGTGCTGATGTCACAGGGTGAGCAAGATGGATATTGTCTCTTTTCTCATGGACACTGAGCCCCAATGAAAAAAGACAGAATTTCGAAAGTAATACAACAGGATGCATTGATCCACTATGCCAGAGCAGTGCTGTGCAGCATACAACCAGTGGCTTCCAGTGACAAGTGTTAAATCTTGCTCTTGTGTCCATGGTTCGGCCTGGGTCTGGCTGATCCAGGCAGGGCTTGGCTCCAAGCCAAGCCTGTTCAGTTCAGGTCTGCTCCAGATAACTCTCCTTCTTCCAGAACCAGGAGGTTACCCAGGGCAAGCTGCTCTCATGGCCATGGCAGAAGTGAAGAGTGCAAGCCCACAACTCTGTCGTATCTCAAGCTTTTGCTCATGTCACACCTACTAATATCCAGTTGGCCAAAATGAGTCCTATGGCCAAGTCCAAAGTTATGGGCTAAGGCAATGAACTCCACCCACAATTGTAAGAGGAAGGAAGTGAACACATACTGGGCAATGATGCAAACTATTGCACAGAATGATGTGATTTTTTTTTTAAAGTAATTTGGGAGGGATCAGAGAGAGTAGAACCCAGGAAGTAAGGAGAAGAGTTAAGGGGAATGTTGTCAGATGGGCAGACAGGGGCCATACCTTGTTGGGGTGTCAGGCACATCAGATTTGAAATTTCAAAGGATCCCATTCACTGCTGCGTAGAAAATGGATCAGAAGAGGCACAGGAGCAGAAGCCAGGAGGCTCATGCAGACACCGATACAGTGGTCCGGGGAGAGGATGGATAGCAGGGGCTTGGGTAGTAGCGGTGGAGATGGAGGGAAGTGACTGGATTGAAAAACCGAAGCAAAAGGACAAGGTAGTGAAGTGGATAACAGATAGTTCCTGACCTTAGAGAGCTAATCATCTATGAGATGAAGCAGGAGGTACATAAATAGCCATGGTACAGTGAGGCATGATCCTTAATGGGGCCATAAACGAAGCACTCAGGAAACATAAAGAGAGCTGTGAACTTTGTCTGAGGGCATCTGGGAAACTTCAGAGAAGAGGTGACATTTTGAGCTGGGCTTCAAACATTTCATCTCAAATGGCACCAAGCTGGAAATACACTCATGTCACAAAGCCACACCTAGGATGGGTACACCGGAAATATATCAGTCAAGCAGAAGGAGCACACCTTCCCATGAGGACACGTGTCACTGTTTAAGGGTACAGACTCTGATATGTATATATACCTGCTGATGCATATACAAGCAGGAAGCCACAGGTATTAAGGCAGGGAACAGGTAGTTACTGTATCACACACTATCAAAAGAGATCTGTCACCTCACACCGGTGAGAATGGCTATTATCAAAAAGACAAGAGATCACAAGTGTTGGAGAGGGTGTGGAGAAAAGGGAACCCTCCCACACGGTTGGTGGGAATGTAAACTGGTGCAACCACTATGGGGTGCAGTTTGAAGGTTCCTCAAAAGATTTCTAAAGGAACTACCATATGATCCAAAGGAAACAAAAACAGGATCTCAAAAAGGTATCTGCAGCCCCATGTTCATGGTAGCATTACTGACAAGACATAGAAATAAGCTAAGTATCCATCAAGAGATGGATGGATAAAGAAAAGGTGGCACGCATGCACACACACACACACACACACACACACACACAAACACACAGTGGAATATTACGCAGTCATAAGGAAAAAGGAAATCCCTCCACTTGCAACAACATGGATGAACCTGGAGGACATTATGTTAAGTGGAATAAGCCAGACACAGAAAGACAAATACCATACGATCTTACTTATAAGTCTAAAAAAGCTCTTAAAAATTTAAAAATCTAAATGTAAAAAGCCCAGATTCATAGAACCAGAGAATAGAATGGAGGTTGCCAGTGGCTTGGAGGTGGAGGGGGCTTGCCAGGTGGCACTAGTGGTAAAGAATCCACCTGCCAATGCAGGAGACACAAGATGCGGGTTCGATCCCTGGGTCAGGAAGATACCCTGAGGACGGCATTCCATGGAAAATTTTTCCAAGAGCCCACTTCTTGGAAAATTCCACAGACAGAGGAGTCTAGTGGGCTACAGTCCATAGGGTTGCAAAGAGTCGGACATGACTGAAGTGACTTAGCACGCAAGCATAGGAGGTGGAAGAAATGGGGAGATGTTGGGCAAGGGAACAAATTTCCAGTTACATGATAAAGAAATTCTGGGGACCTAATGTGCAGCATGGTGACTGTAGTTGACAATACTCTATTGTAAGATGCTAAGAGAGTAAATCTTAGTGGTCTCACCCACCAAAACAACAAAACAGGTAACTGTGTGAAGTATGGAGGTGTTCACTAAAATTATTATTGTAATCATTCCACAATGTATACATGTATCAAATTTATCACATGTATCACAAATGTATACATGCACGAATACATTGTACACCTTAAACTTACACAATGTTCTATGTCAATGATGGCTACTAAAGTTCAGGGGCAGGAGGAGAAGGGGACGACAGAGGATGAGATGGCTGGATGGCATCACTGACTCAATGGACGTGAGTCTGAGTGAACTCCGGGAGTTGGTGATGGACAGGGAGGCCTGGTGTGCTGGGATTCATGGGGTCGCAAAGAGTCGGACACGACTGAGCGACTGAACTGAACTGAACTGAACTGAAAGTTCAGGGGTTGGGGACAGGAGAGGGGAAGGCGATCTGTGACTGGGTACACCCAAAGTAACTCTCAGATTTGTCACCATTCTGCAAAAAAAGAGGACCGGATGTTTGGGGGAGGGAGTCTGATCAAGATAAAGCCTCAGAATTGAAAGACCTGAATGTACAAACTCGCCTCTGCCCTCAACTAGCTTAGTGATATCTTTGTTTTTCAGTTTCCTCATATGTAAAATGATGGGCATTAAATAACATGAGCAGATATATGCACCAGGACACACGGTGCATCATAGACTCTTAGATACATGTTGAACAAATAAATGAATATGTAATGCAGCATTATTTATACTTATAAAAATGTAGAAATTACCCAAAGTTCTTCAATAGGGCAACAATTAAATAAATTATGGAAATCCATATCTCAGAATATTATGTAGCTATGCAAAATTTTTTCATTATAAAAATTCATCACTGGGCTTCCCTGGTGGCTCAGGGGTGGAGAATCTGCCTGCCAATGCAGGAGACACAGGTTCAATCCCTGATCTTAGATGCCACGGAGCAACTAAACCCATGTACCAACTACTGAGCCTGTGCTCTACAGCCCGAAAGCTGCAACCACTGAAGTCCATACGCCCTAGCACCTGTGCTGCACAATGAGAGAAACCACTGCAATGGGAAGCCCACACACTGCAACTAGGAAAAAGCCCATGCAGTAACAAAGACCCAGCACAGCTGAAAATATAAATAAAATAATTTTTTTTAATTCTCATTATTGAACATATGGAAAATACAGAAAGATACCAAGAAGGAAAAAGAGCTCACCCTCAGGGGCAGCCTTTATTAACAGGTACAGCCACTACGGAGAACGGTATGGAGTTGCCTTTAAAAAACTAAAAACAGAGCTACCATATGACCTGCAATCCCCCTCCTGGGCATTTATCCGGAGAAAACCATAATTCAGAAAGCACATGCACCCTGATGTTCACTGCAGCACTATTTACAACAGCCAGGACATGGAAGCAACCTAAATGTCCATCAGCAGAAGAATGGATAAAGAAGATGTGGTACAAAGAGGTTCAATGATGTGAGAAATTGGTACTAATTTTATGAGAATGGGAAACTATAATGTGAAATTATATATTCAATGTGATTTCAATTACATAAACATTTCATAGAGACAGCTGCATGTGCTGTGTGTGTCTCTGTCAGTGACTGTGGGGAAATAAACCCAGTGTGAATATGGCTGGCTGTGGGTAGTAGGATTATGGTTGCCTGTCTCCAGCAATTGGCCTCATTTCCTCACTATTCACTTATACTCACACATACACACACACACACACACACACACACACCCTACTGTCCACACTGGCGAGGCCTTTGCTCATGCTGTTCCCTCTGCCTGGAATGCCTTTCCCTCACTTCCAATTATTTAAATTCTTCAGATCGCCAAAATCCTCTTCCAAGAAGCCCTCGGAAAACCTGGAGTGAATAAGGCAGGGGCTTTGTTCAGACAGCTCTGGCCTCAATCCAGGCCCCTGTCCTGACTGGTTGTGCAACCTTGAGCAAGTTGAGTCACCTTCCTCATCCTAATTTTCTCATCAGTAACACTAGATTATACTAATAGCTGCCTCAAAGGGTTGCCATAAGTATTAAAGGAGAGAAGGTCTTTCAAACACCTGTCCCAAAGCAGTCAAGTTTATTTTAGGAAATGGCAACAAACATCCTCCTTCCCACTGCAGTTCATCTTGTGTTCTGGGTAGTATTTTCTCTACATATCCACCATCTTCTGTCAAAGTTTACTCTTAAGTCTGCAGGAGTCAAGGTCAGTGCAACTGCTAAAAGCATCATCTCCTAATTTAGACAGGGTTGGGTGAACCCTACCTACTAGCCATGGGATTTTTTTTTTTTTTTTTGGCTGCTTTGGCTCTTCCTTGCAGTGCAAGGGCTTTTCTAGTTACAGCTCATGGGCTTAGTTGCCCCACAACACGTGGGATCTTAGTTCCTTGACCAGGGATTGAACCCACGTCTTCTGCATTGGTCCACTGGTTGAGAATCTGCCTTTCAATGCAGAAGACATGGGTTCCATCCGTGGTTGAGGAACTAAGATCCCACATGCTTTGGGGCAACAAAGCCCACAAGCTGCAACTAGAAAAGCCCTCACACTGCAAGGAAGATCCAGAGCAGCCAAAAAAAAAAATCCCATGGCTAGTAGATATCAGAGCTGGGACACCACCCAATCCTGTCTAAATTGGCAGGTGGTGTTCTTAGCAATTGCACTAACCTTGACTCCAGCCCTGTGATCTTGAATAAATCATCTCACCTCACTCTCAGAGCCTCCATTTTCCCATGTGGGAAATGGGTTTAATTAAGGCTTAGTGTTGGGAGGTTTAAGTGGATTAATTCACATGAGACTTTTAGAATAGTCCTGACACACAGGAAGTGCTAGAAGGGTCTGTTATTACTGCCTCGAAGAGTTATGGTGAAGATGGAGTAGTACTGCTTCTGCAAAGCCCATGTGCAGAGTCCTGGCTGGCATTCAGGGAGCCCTCCATAAACATGAGTAGTATAGTCCAGTGTTTGGTAAAGAAGTCCAGTGACCCCCCTTTGTGGCCCCTGAGCAGTGATAGCAGCAGCAGCATCAGCAATCCCTTTCCAGAGCAAAAAGGCCAGTTCTCTCCAATTTGCTGGAGTCCCCTTGAACTAATTTAGCCATTCCCCTGTCCCTCCCATCCTAAATAGGAAGTTCCCTGGCACCAAGTGGGATTACTCTCCTGCACCACGAGAGTCTGGGGGGCCAGGTAACATACTGTCTGGTTAACTGGGATCGAGGCAGAAACTGGCGCCGGAGGACATCCACCAGGTTTACTGCATTTCCTTCCCCCATAAAGGAACCCTACGGTCCAGCCCAGCCAGCTCCTCTCATCGACCAGCTAATGGGGTTACACGATTCCACTCCCCAGGAAGCTGGCTTTAATAATGGGATGCCAAGGTAAGGATGGTGCTGGCAGGGAAAGGGAAGGAAGGCAGGTGAGGGTATGAATCTGCAGCTGAGTGACACATCCTATATGAAGTTGATTCATGTTGGAGCAAATCTGGGCAGGGACCAGCTGATTCCGGCGGTGAAGTTATTGCTCTGCCAGTTTAATATTTCGCCATCTGCTAACCGAAGGCTTCACTGCCTGCTGGGCCCTATAAAGACTTTTATTTATTATATTACACACGGCAACATCTGCCACCGGATGAGGCTGTATTCGGCACCCTAATTAAACAAACACTCACTCCTGCGACAGCAGAGGGCCCTGGGTCTCGCTGTGAATGAGCAGAAGTGTTGCTGACACTAGTTATAACTTGGGGTGTCCTACACTGAGTTTTCCTGAGAAAAAACAGCACATGGGACATTCAGATGCCCTCCTGATCGTCACTAAAGACTTACAGCTGATTAAAAGTAGGCTGGAAAACTGCTTTAAAAATAGACTGGATTTAATCTACTCCATGGGCTTCCTGGGTGGCTCAGATGGTAAAGAATCCACCTGTAATGCATGAGACCTGGGTTCAATCCTTGGGTTGGGAAGATCCCCTGGAGGAGGGAATGACTATCCACTCCAGTATTCTTGCCTGGAGAATTCCATGGGCAGAGGAACCTAGTGGGCTATAGTCCATAGGGTTGAAAAGAGCCAGACATGACTGAGTGGTTAACACTTTCACAATCTCCTCCATCCTGTCTCACCCTTAAAAAAGAACCTAAATTTTAGGACTTGGCTTGACAGGCAGTCAGAATTCCATATCTGCTTTTCCTGCCACTCTATCACATGGCCCCCTTCACCATCACCTCCAAATTTTTTTGTGCACTCTCAGAAATGCTAAATATACTTCCTGAAACAAGAAACCCTTTGGATGAGGAAAATGCATTTTTTTTTCATTCATGCATTCCTTTAACAAATATTGAACCTATTGGGTGTTTTGGTGAATGAGATCAATTACATTTCTGTTTTCATAAAACACATGTGTGACTGCAAGTCTTCCAATGGGCAGTTCAACAAGAAGGTTACAGATTGTGATGAGTACTTGGATGGAAATAAAATGGATGATGTGTTAGAGGACTAAGGCTGGACTGGAATATGGTGGTTTTAGCTTTCTATGGCTACTATAACAAGTGATCACGAAGGGGTAGTGGCTTCAACAACGCAAGTTTATTATAGGTCTGTATTTCAGAAGTCTAGCAAAGGGTATAGTTAAGGTGTTGGCTGAACTGTATTCTTCTGGAGACTCTGAGAGAGAATTCATTCCTCTGCCTTTCTCAGCCTCAAGAGGCCACCAGTATCCCTTGGCTTGTGGATATCCCCTCTATCTTCAAAAGCAGTAACAGCATCTTTCTGATTCTGCTTCCAATCACACTTCTTTTTTCTGACTCTCTTTCTCTGTCTTCCTCTTCCACTCTTAAGATCTCTTTTGATTACATTCACCCCACCCAGATATTTTGAAACATTCTCGCTACTTTAGGGAGATTAATATCCTTGATTCTATCTGAAACTTTAATTCCCATTTGCCATGTAGCCCAGCATAGTCACAAGTTACAGGGATTGGAAGGAGGCATCTTTAGGGGGCTGTTATCCTGCCTGCCACAAGGGGCTGCTGCTGCTGCTGCTAAGTCACTTCAGTCGTGCCCGACTCTGTGCAACCCCACAGACGGCAGCCCATCAGACTCCACCGTCCCTGGGATTCTCCAGGCAAGAACACTAGAGTGGGTTACCATTTCCTTCTCCAATGCATGAAAGTGAAAAGTGAAAGTGAAGTCGCTCAGTCGTCTCCGACTCTTAGCGACCCCATGGACTGCAGGGGCAAGGGGCTATTTTAGGTACAGTGGCCTTAGAAGGGGGCTTCTCTAAGTAAGAAGAGGTTACAACTGGAAGGAAAAGGAAGTGCAAAGACTCAGGGGCAGGAAAGAACTGGAGCCATCACAGTATTGAAAGGAAGCTAGTAATGGGCCTGGTAGAGTCACACAAAGTCATGGGCAAGGGAAAGGTGGCCCAAGATGAATGTGAAGTGGTAAAAATGTGTTCATTCATGTAGAGTCTTACAGACTCAGCCTGGTACAATGATTTAAAGGACAGAAGGAAACTTACTTTTATTTAGCACCTAATTTCTAACAGCCCTTATGGCTAAGATCTTTAAATATAGTATCTTGTCTAATTCCTACAATAAGCACATAATGTATGCTCTGCAAGTCCCATCTTACATATCATGAAGTAGTAACTTACATAAGTAAGTGGTAGAGACAGGATGTGAACCCTGAAATCTCTGGCTCCAAAGCCCATACTCTTCCCACCAGACAAGGCGGCTCTCCAAATGATTTTGCCTTCTGTATACTTGTGATTATGATCACTTGAGCTCCTTCTTCCTCTTTTCATTAGATAAACAGCTTTCTGAGCCCAAAATAACATTCAGTTAAGTGTCCCACTTGTGTTTTGCTTGTTACTGCTTTATCAGGAGAGGTATGTGAAATTTCCTCTTATTTGCCTTAAAGAGGTTGGCTCACTGGGGAGACAAGAGTTGTATGTTCTCCTCTCCCTCTCTAGGATGTCTAATAGTTGGGAAACTAACTGGGTTGCTGGAACAAGAGACCTCAAAATAAAGTGACTCAAATAGGACAGGAATCCCCTTCTCTTTTACATGTGAGTACAGAGGTAAATAATCTGGGGCTGTCATCATTCTTCTGCCCTTTACAATTATCCACAGACTCAAGATTCTTCAATCTACTGTTCTTCTTTCTTCTGGAATATTGTTCTCATCCACATGATTGACTGAAGCAAGCTTACCAGAAACCCATCAAATCCCAGCCTGCAAAAGGTGGGATGGATGATGGAATGCAAGCATTTTTTTTTTTTGGTCTGTGCCGGGTCTTAGTTGCAGCATACAGGATCTAGTTTCCTGACCAAGGATCAAATCTGGGCCCCTTGTGTTAAGAGTGTGGAGTCTTACCCACTGGACCACCAGGGAAGCCCCTGGGATGCAAGTATTTTCCTTTCAAATGATGTGACTTGAAGTTGTACATTTCACTTCTGCTTACATTCCATTGGTCATAACTTCGCCACATGCCCACACATCGTTTCAAGAGAAGTTGGGAAATGGAGCCTTGACCTGGATGGCATGTACTCAACTAAGGCTTGGGAGGTTCCATTACTAAGAAGAATACGGAGAAAACAAATGCCAGGGGTAATTAGTACTCACTGCCAACAAAGGATGACTGCCTTCTTTGCTGATTTAAGGTCTAGCCTTTCCTTTCCCATTGCATGTTGTTAAAACATTTAAGAGGCAGTAAATCTATTCTCCAGGAAAGGGAATCAAATTAAGTTCTTTTTCTCTTTCAGAGACTTAAATAAAAATGGCCTGGCCCTGAGTTGATCTTCCTAACTTCCTGTACCTGAGAAAGGCACGGGAGCTGTGGGACCCAAGGTGAGTGGACATACACACCAGGCCCTCTTGAGGGGAGAATCCCTGGAAAAGAAGATTCAGTGTATGAACAACTCCTCATTCCAAGAACTATAGCCAGCAGAGAGCCCAGTGAAGTGAGTCAAATGTGGACCTGAGGGAGAGGGGTTACTCTAACAGGTATCAGGTTGCAGGGCAATGCAGAGCAGTGGTGCCTGATAAGTACCACTGAGTATGATGTTAGGATCACAGGAAACCCTGAGATTCTGGGATGATCCATGGTCATCATGGATGACCAATCATGTGGATGGTCATGGACCAGTCAATCATGTGGATGAGAAAGGAAAGCTCTGCTGCTGCTAAGTCGCTTCAGTCGTGTCCGACTCTGTGCGACCCCGTAGATGGCAGCCCACCAGGCTCCCCGTCCCTGGGATTCTCCAGGCAAGAACACTGGAATGTGTTGCCATTTCCTTCTCCAATGCATGAAAGTGAAAAGTGAAAGTGAAGTCGCTCAGTGGTTCCCGACTCTTAGCGACCCCATGGACTGCAGCCTACCAGGCTCCTCTGTCCATGGATTTTCCAGGCAAGAGTACTGGAGTGGGGTGCCATTGCCTTCTCCGAAGGAAAGCTCAAATAATGTCATATAAGACTTCTGGGCAGCTCAGATGATGGCAACTCAAGCAATTTTTATTTAATTTAGAAAATAATAAACAAATAGGGGACAGTACTTGTTCTTGAGGTGTTATGGAAATGCTTGTTTCTATCAACATGTAAAAAAGGTGAAAATAAACAAATTTCCTGACAATCTATTTAAATATGATGCCAAAACAACATGGGTCAGTAGAATACCAAAGCAAAGAAACTCAGGAAGAACCAGAGCGGTCCACTAAAAACACTCCAAGAGCAATCTCTGAACAAAATTCCACTTAAAGGATTGTTTACCTGAGGCAACTGAAGGACAGGGCAAGCCAATGAGGAAGAGACTTATGATGGGTCTTTGAGGCACGTATTGACAATAGTAATTCCCTGATACTCACATAAGCTTGTGGCCTGTCCTCCACACATACCCATAAACGGCCTCAACTTTTTCCATCCGTGAAATGGGTTGAGTGCTCTAACAGCTGGTCCAAATTACTATGAGAACACATGTGAGTGAGAACCTAAGCTCAGCTCTGTGGCTAAAGGATGTATCTCTGCAGGGGTAGTACTTGAGGTACTGTCTCAAGGAGGGGAGGGGTACTGATGAGCAAAGATGACATGACAAGCAACTGCAGAACAAAGGGAGTGTTCCCAACCTTGCTGAGCTCCATCAGTGATGTGGATGATATCTGCTCCATCAGTGACTGTGGGTGATAGCATTATTGGGAAGGTTAGAAATAATGTTTGTAGAACATCCAGGATAGTGTGTGGCTTAAAAAAAAATAAGAAATGAGTACTATTAAAATAAAAATCAGTCAATGACTGTGGCAAAGCATATGAATCTGAGAATCCCACATTAGGCCAGTTCTTTTAAAGGGAGACAAGGTACTCTCCAGGCTGCAGCAGAGGCAAATGCGAATCCTCTCTACAGGAAAGCATTTTCTACTTAGGCCCTCAGGATTTCCTTAAAAGATTAAACCTGTATGAGTTCACACTCAGAGCCCACCAAACTCACTAGGAAATAAGCCACCATGAGTGAGGATCAGCAGAAAGGATACAACATACTTTTATCACTACTGACTTCAGCTACAGGAAACAAACAACTAGATACATAATATACAACGAAAGTGAAAAAGTCCCTCCTCATGTCCGACTCTTTGCAACCCCATGGATTACACAGTCCATGGAATTCTACAGGCCAGAATACTGGAGCGAGTAGCTGTTCCCTTCCCCGGGGGAATCTTCCCAACCCAGGGATTGAACCCAGGCCCCCCGTACTGCAGGCGGATTCTTTACAAACTGAGCCACCAGGGAAGCCCAAGAATACTGGAGTGGGCAGCCACTCTCTTTACCAGCGGACCTTCCTGACCCAGGAATCAAATCGTGGTCTCCTGCATTGCAGGCGGATTCTTTACCAGCCAAGCTACTAGGAAAGCCTGTGTAATGTACAATAATTATATTTAAAAGAAAGAAAATACAGAATTAGAAAAAATGAGAAAGTAATAAAAATTATCAAAAGTGATCAGGTATAGTTGAAGAAAAACCAAATAAAACTTTATAAATAGACTGTATAATTCTTGAAAGCAAAGAGTATTAAAACTTGAAGATATACCTGAAGGAATCATACAGAGTGCAACACAAATAGATAAGAAGATAAAAACTCCTGTGTGTGTTAATCACTCAGTCATGTCCAACTCTTTGTGAGCCCATGGACTTAGCCCTCCAGGCTCCTCTGTCCTTGGCATTCTCCAGGCAAGAATATTGGAGTGGGCTGCCATTCCCTTCTCCAGGGGATCTTCCCAGCCAGGGATCAAACCTGGGTTTCCTGCATCGTTAGGCAGGTTCTGTACCACTAGTGCCTTTTATGGGAAGTCCCATAAAAGCTCTTAAAAAGAGGTTAACCTATTAACTATCAAATAGAAAGATGGGCTTCTCTATTATAAAAAGTTTTGACCTCTATACAGGTTTCTATATAGAGGATAGAAATGAGACAGACTATTTAATATATGGCTGATTGAAGGGCCAGGAGGAGAAAATAGAGACATTAAATGAAAGACAATATCTAAAGTGAAAATAAATGAGAACTTTATAAAAATGACAAAATATATAAATCTTCACTTCAGTCACTCAGTCGCGTCTTTTTGTGACCCCATGGACTGCAGCACACCAGGCCTCCCTGTCCATCACCAACTCCTGGAATTTACTCAAACTCACATCCATTGAGTAGGTGATGCCATCCAACCATCTCATCCTCTGTCATCCCCTTCTCCTCCTGCCTTCAATCTTTCCCAGCATCAGGGTCTTTTCCAATGAGTCAGTTCTTCACATCAGGTGGCCAAAGTATTGGAGTTTCAGCTTCAGTATCAGTCCTTCCAATGAATATTCAGGACTGATTTCCTTTAGAATGGCCTGGTTGGATCTCCTTGCTGTCCAAGGGACTCTCAAGGGTCTTTTCCAACACCACAGTTGAAAAGCATCAACACTTCGGCGCTCAGCTTTCTTTATAGTCCAGCTCTCACACCCATACATGACTACTGGAAAAACCATAGCTTTGACTAGATGGACCTTTGTTGGCAAAGTAATGTCTCTGCTTTTTTAATATGCTGTCTAGGTTGATCATAACTTTTCTTCCAAAGAACAAGAGTCTTTTTTAATTTCATGGCTGCAGTCACCATCTGCAGTGATTTAGAGCCCCCAAAAATATAAATATAATTATTTAGATACAACATATAAGCAAAAACTAATAAAAAGAAATCTATACAATAAAACCACAGAACATCAAAGACAGAAGACCTAAAATCTCCCTGAGAAAAATGGAACACTATGTTCAAAAGGGCAATATTGAAATCATAAACTGAGTTTTTAGCCAACAACAATGGAAACCAGAAGACTCTGGAATAATATTTTCAAAGTTCTGAAAGAAAACAGACATCCGTCTAGGACTGTGCACCAGACAAGCCTATCTTTTAAGAATGAGTGTGACATAAATTGTAGCAATACTCTCTTAGGTCAGGTTCACAAGGCAAAAGAAATAAAACCAAAAATAAACAAATGGAATCTGATCAAATTTATAAGCTTTTTCTAGCAAAGGAAACCACTGCCGCCGCTAAGTCACTTCAGTCATGTCCAACTCTGTGCGACCCCATAGACGGCAGCCTACCAGGCTCCCCCGTCCCTGGGATTCTCCAAGCAAGAACACTGGAGTGGGTTGCCATTTCCTTCTCCAATGCATGAAAGTGGAAAGTGAAAGTGAAGTCACTCAGTCGTATCTGACTCTTCGCAACCCCATGGACTGCAGCCTACCAGGCTCCTCCATCCATGGGATTTTCCAGGCAAGAGTACTAGAGTGGGGTGCCATTTCCTTCTCCGAAACAAAACAAAAAGACAGCCTAAAGAATGGAAGAAAATATCTGCAAATAATGTGACTGAAAGTGCTTAATTTCCAAATTACAAATAGTCATACAACTCAATATATTTAAAAAAAAAAAAATACAACTCAATTAAAAAATGAGCAGAAGACCTAAACAGACATACAAATGTCCAACAGGAATATGAGAAGATGCTCAACATCATTAATTCTTAGAGAAATGCAAATAAAAACCACAAGCATTCTGACCACCTCACACCAGTCAGACTGGCTATCATCAAAAAGTCCACAAATAACAAATGCTGGAGAGAGTATAGAGAAAAAAGGAACCCTCCTACACTGCTGATGGGAATGTAAATTGATGCAGCCACTATGGAGAACAGTATGCAGGTTCCTTTAAAATCTAAAAATAGAAGGATAATTGCTTTACAGAATCTTGCTGTTTTCTGTCAAACCTCAACATGAATCAGCCATAGGTATACATATATCTATCCCCTCCCTTTTGAAATTCCAAAAAAAAAAAGACACATCAAAGGAAAACACTCAAAAATGAAAAAAAAAAATCTAAAAATAGAGAGTTACCCTATGGTCCAACAATCCCAGCATTTATTTGGAAAAGACAGAAACTCTAATTTGAAAAGATACATGCACCCCAATGTTCAGAGCAGCACTATTTACAATAGCCAAGACATGGAAGCAATCTAAGTGGACATCAACGAATAAACAGATAAAGAAGATGTGATATATACTACTCAGCCATAAAAAATGAAATGCCATCTACAGCAATATGGACGGACCTAGAAATTACCATACTAAGTGAAGTCAGTCTGATAAAGACAAATATCACACTATATCATTTACATATGGAATCTTAAAAAAATGATACAAATGAACTTATTTGCAAGATAGAAAAAGACTCACAGATATACAAAACAAATTTATGGCTACCATAAAGGAAAGAGGGAGAGGGATACATTTGAGAGGAGTTTGAGACTAAAGGATACATACTACCGTATATAAAATAGATTAACATGGACCTGCTGTATAGCTCAGGGAACTATATTCAATTCAATATCCAGTGATAAGCCACAATGGAAAAGAGTCTGAAAAAGAATCTCTCTCTCCATATACATATGTATTCCATATTTATGTATATATATATTTGATTCACTGTACTGTACACCTGAAACTAACACAATTTTATAAATCAATTATACTTCAATAAAAATTTTTCCAATAAAATTTTTAATAAATAAATAAAAATAAGGATTCCAGAGCCCCACACACTCCCCCCAAAAAATGAGTATGAGATGATGACATTTCCATATAAACAAAAAGCTGCAAGATTTTATTACCAATAGATCTCCAAGAAGTCCAAATGAAATGGAAAAAGGAAAATGGCTCAAAAGGAAGGTCTCAGGTGGCAAGAAGGATGAATAGGTAGTTAAACAAACTCTTAAACTGGTAGACAAATCTGCATTTATCTATATCAGTATGAAATACTAATAATAATATCCCAATTTGTGAGGTTTCAAAAGCAGACAAAATGGAAACAATTGATAATACTGACATTTAAGTCAGGAGGAAGATACTGGCATTAAAACATTGTAAAGTCCTTCTATTATTTGGGAGGAGAAGTTTAAATGTCTATTGATCTTCAATTATGTTAGGCCTACATAGTAAAATTTGAAGGGAAAAGTAAGAAAAAGGGGACTTCAAACCTTTGTCATTTTAGAATTTGGAGAATTATAATTGTGGAATTTTAAAGCTTTAAATTTTGGAAATTTGACATTCTTAATGTGTAGAAGGGGAAATATAAGGGGAAAACATAGTAAGAAAATAAAACAAACACTTCAAAGAAAGGGAGAGAAAAGAAGCATAGAAAATGTGGAGTAAATGTGAGAAATCACCATTGAATGAAAAAGGGCAAATCTCCAATGTTACGTATATTATGACGCTGTTTTATAAAGTTCAAAAGCAAGCAAAACCAAATACATATAGTAAATAACACATTCGTGATAAAGGTGTTAACACAAAGGAAGGGAATGATAAACACAAAGACGGAATAGTGGACTTCTGCATACAGTTGGAGTGGGGATGAGAGAGAAAATTAATATCCCGGAAGTCCTAGCAGTATTGATAATTTCAGTGAGCTAGGCAGCGATTTCACACCCTGCAAAGCACATCATTCTATTAATATGCTTTATAGCTTACATAACTTATATATTCATTTGCTTCAAATATTGCATTAAAAAAATCTAAAAATAAAATGAGTAAGACAATAGGAGAATAAGTTCCCTGAGGACAAGAACAAAACCAGACCTTCCCGGTATCCCCTGTCTGTCGCGCACATAGCGGCCCTCAACAAATGTCTGCTTACGTTACATTCAGAGAAAATGTTCTCCTTAGTGAATCGCAAAAGAATGAGGAAAGGCAAGACTTCTTACAAGCAAATAGTGGAGAAGAGAGTCTAAACTGTGTGATGATACAGTATACAGTATAATACAATGGGCACGACACAGGTAATATTAACAGAAAAATACATCAGTTCTTCAGCCCCGAATTACACTGTGTCTGTGGCTTTGGGCAGGAAACATGCCTGTAGCTACTCTGGGCTTCAGGTTGTTAAATCATGATGGATGATCCCATAAGGAACTAAACAAGATCAGTGGAATTCATTCATTCTTCTGGTGCCCTGGGAACTCTTTCATTTCCCCCAGCCCTGACTGCCTCCTCCCATTACTGGAGGCAGCAGTGTGCCCATACTACACTGACTTAACAATGAAGTGGGAGAGAGACCCAGGACCACAGAGCTAGCATCCCAGGTCTAGACACAATAGTTAGAAAATAAGCATCTCTCACATGCAGTCCAGAGGAACAGCAGGGTGCTTGCAGGGCCTGGGGGTGGGGGACACATTAAGGATAAATGCTGCATCTGCAGCAGCACGTGTCTGGGGACAGGTTCATTTCCCTGTGCATTTCATTAGGAAAATGGGAACGATAAAGTGTAGTTCAAGGATTACTGGAAAAACATCTGCCTGTACTATGTCTAACACCTAATTTATATATATTAGTTTTTTGTGACCCAGTGGACTGTAGCCTGCCAGGCTCCTCTGTCCATTGAATTCTCCAGGCAAGAATACTAGATTGAGTAGTCATTCCCTTCTCCAGGGGAATCTTCGCTAACACCTAATAGGTGCTCCCAAAACACCAGTTTCCTTTCCTTAGTAGGTTCCCTACATATCTTCATCTCTGACCCGAACTTCAAATAAAGAGCGCTCGATCACCAGTGACAGAGAAAAAATGCTATTTAAAACTACTACTGACTGCATTGCTTCTGCCCCTAAGGGAAAGACACTATTTCTCTCCAGAAAAAAATACATTTTCTTTAGCAAAGTACTTTGATAGGCAGTTTTGGTTATGAAATGTGAGGACCCCCCCAGGGCAGAGTTAGAAGAAGACAGTGAAACAAGGCGGTAACTAAACCGCTCTGCATCCCAAAAATGGACAGAAACGCTGGGGCTGGGCAGCCTGCTGAGAAGTGGGGTAATGGGAGAAAACACGCTGCAGCAGCAACCCCCCTCTCTACCTGACAGTCCACCCCATCCTCTTCCCCTGCTTTCTTTCTTTCAGTAGAAATTATCAGCGTCTTCCATACTGTGTATTCTATTCTACTTTTTGTGTCTTTATTATCTGTCTTCCCCCACTAGAATATAAGCTCCACGAGGGTAGAATTTTTGTCCTTTTTATATACTGCTGGTTTGAGCCCAAAAGAGAGTCTGGGAAATAAGAGGTATTCAACACATTTTTCCTTCAATAAATGATTAAGAGAGGACTTTTGAGGAATTTTTAAGCAAAACAGCTGCAGCTGATCTGCAAATCGATGGAAATAAGTGGTATTGTTTTACATCTGAGTTTAGGGATTGTTTCTTGTGCAGCATTATAGCAGCAACCACTGACTAATACAAATAACAATACCAACTGGGTTCAAATATGATTTAAAAAATCATACCAGAGTTGTGTGGTTCGCTGAGAATTTGGACTCAAACCAGCTTGGGTTTAATCCTGCCCCAGGATCTCAGAGCCTTCATTTCCTCCTCTGTACAGAGTAAACCCTCTATAAGGAGTAATCAAGTGGTATCTTCCTCACAGGTAACTCTGAGGATCAAATTATCACTTTTTCTCATAAGCATTCAATAAATTATAGCCATTATTAATATCTGTTCAAATAATTCTGATGTTTGATGGATTCATTTAGTTTCCATGTAAGGTAAGTCCCACTAAAAAGTGAACATAAGATTTTGATCCTGTACAATATTTGAAATTAAAGATGTGGAACCCATGGTAATATTTTGCCCAATAAGTTAACAAAATAAAATTAATTATAATGCTCAAAGCTAATGAAGTCAAACGTTTATTCTCATTCACTGAAAATTGGTATGGCTTATCTTTTTATTAAGTATTAATAATAGGACCACATTGCATTAAGAACCATGAAAATATGTAGATATTTAACCTTGTATCTATCTTCTAGAAGCTATGCTAAGAAAACTATCATAAATATTTTAAACAAGATAGGAATACATATCATTAATGAAGTATAATTGTATGGAATTGTATTTCCAAATCAGAAACAGAAAGTCATCACAGAATGCCAGTCTCATCTAAATAACAAAAAGTCAGATAAGCCATAAAATCAGTTTTTAAAACCTCTTCAGTGAGTTAAGCACACAGATAAACCTGAATGAAATAAATTTCAGAGAGTATTACTTTAGAGAAGAGATTTACCACTGATCTTATCCCTGGTAGAAGTACAGGAAGAAGAATGGCAATAAAAAAGGCAAGGAAAAAAACAGCCCAATTCCTACCAACCTGGGAATGGCCACTTATAGGCCGGCATGACATTAGAATCCCAAAGAGTCTAGTCACAAAGAAAAACCCATCTTTGAACACTTTCTCACAGGTCTTCACCACTACTCAGGGATTTGCTGTTGTTTTTTAGTCACTGAGTTTTATCTGACTCTTTGTGACCCCATGAACTGCAGCATGCCAGGCTCCCCTGTCCTTCACTATCTCCCAAAGTTTGCTCAAATTCATGTCCATTGAGTCATTGATACTATCTAATCATTGCCCCCTTCTCCCTTTGCCTTCAATACTTCCCAGCATCAGGGTTTTTTCCAATGAGTTGGTTCTTCGCATCAGGTAGCCAAAGTATTAGAGCTTCAGCATCAGTTCTTCCAAAGACTATTCAAGGTTGATTTCCTTTAGGATTGGTTGGTTTGACCTCCTTGCAGCCCAAGGGACTCTCAAGAGTCTTCTCTAGCACCACAATTTGAAAGCATCAGTTCTTTGGCGCTCAGCCATCTTTATGGTCAAACTTTCACAGCTGTACTCAAGGATAGTAGACCAAAACTATGGGTGAGAAAAGAAGTAAGAGAGTCTCCCCTGAAACATGTGGAACCTCCACTTTAAGTGAAAGACAGCTGTTCCCTGAAATGAGTCAAGTTAGGCAGGGCAGGAGAGCTGAGATAAATCCCCCAGAAGAATTCTGGACAGGCAGGGCAGCAGAGATGCTCCAGCAAGGCCTGGAGGAAGGGCAGGAGAACTAAAACAAGCTCCCTTCAAAGCATTCTGTACTTTGAAGGAGGTAGAAATGTCCCCTTCAAAATACCCAGGGGCAGAGCATCAAGGCTAATGCAGATTTTATAAAGTTCAGAAAGCAAGGACAGTGAGATCAAAGATCAAAGAGAGCTCTCCAATGGTCCAAAAAGCAGGTATCCAAGCTTTACAGCATGAGAAGTTTCTCTAGTCCCCAAAACTGGTGGTTCAGCCTTGAGTCACAGCCAGTTTCCTGGAATCTCATCAGTGCCCAGATCTCAGGACCTACTAGAGAGAAAGTTCTGATCCCACCATCAAAATATTTGCAACCAGTGGTAAGCTGAATAAAACTAAAGCTGCACTCATCTTTGACATAAACTCAACTACAGACCATTTGGATTCAACTCCCACCCTAATGGCCTGACATAAGAAAAGGCAGGCTCTTTTCTAGAAGTAAACTTTTTTTAACTGGAGTTTGTATTGCTTTTTCATACAAAATGCCTGGCATACAATCAAACATTAAAAGATGCATTCATAATTGAAAAAATATGTGAAATAATCAATAGAAATAGAACCAGAAGTGATCCAGATGTTGAAATTATTACACAGGGACTTAAAAAAAAACTATGATAAAATTATTTTTAAAATTTAATTGAAAAGTTAGATAATATACTGAAAGAGTAAATTTGTTGGATAGTAAATTCCGACAAAGATATGTCCCTCAGAAAATGTTAGAAATGATACATGGAAACCAGATGCAATAATTAGAAACAAAAAAATACAGCACTAGAAATGAATAATTTGCTAAATGTTATTCATTTGTTAAATTGCTTTTTCTATCAAACTAGAAATAAACAGAGGAAAAGTATCAGTGAATTAAAGAACAGATCAATAGATTAATCAAATTGAATCACAAAAAGAAACTAATGAAAAAAATCAGAATACTTAACATCTATGGAAAAACATCAATGAGGCTAACTTGGTATTAAGTGATGTGAAGAAGTCTCAGATAGAGAAGAGAAAAACTGGAGCAAGTTATATATCTGAAGTATAACAAATAGCTGAATCATTTCAAAATAGATGAAATACATAAATCCATAGATCTAACAAGTCAGCAAATCCCAAGCAAGATATATATAAAGAAAATCACACCAAATACATTATAGTCAAAATTATGAAAACCACAGATAAAGAGTAAACCTAAAAAAAGCAAAAGAGCAAAATGGCACTTTCTATAAAGGAAGGGAAAGGAAATGATGGCTGACTTCTTATCAAAAGCTATAATACAGAAGCCAGAGGACAATTAAATGATGTCTTTAAAGTACTAAAAGAGGGACTTCCCAGTGGTCCAGTGGTTGAGAATCTGTCTTCCAATTCAGGGGACATGAGTTCAGGCCCTGGTAAGATAACTAAGATCCCACATGCTGTGGGGCAACTAAGCCCAAGCCTGGTGACTACTGAGCCCACAAGTTGCAACTGCCGCGCCAGCCTGCTGCAGTTATTGAGCCTGTCCTCTCTGGAGCCTGCCCACCACAACTAGAGAGAAGCCTGTGTGCCAAAATGAAGAGCCTGCCTATCACAACAAGATCCCACATGCCACAGCCAATATCCCACAAGCTGCAATTAAGACTCAATGCAGCCAAAAATAAATACATATTTTTTAAAGTACTATAAGAAAAAAAAATGGAAGCAGAGAATTTTATATCTAGCAAAAATAACCTTCAAAACAGATGAAATAAAGACACACTCAGAGAGCCAAAACCTAAGAGATTTGATGAAAGATGTTCTTCAGACTGAAGGGAAATTATGCCAGGTGGAATCCCAGATTTCAAGAAAGAATAAAGAGCATCACAAAGAGTAAATATTTGTATAAATGAGAAAGACCTTTTTCAGACCTTTATTTTTATATCTATATTTTCTCAAGTTTTTTAAATGACTATTGACTGTATGGAGAAGGAAATGGCAACCCACTCCAGTATTCTTGCCTGGAGAATACTGTGGACAGAGGAGCCTGGTGGCTCCATGCTGTCCATGGGGTCGCACCAAGTCAGACATGACTGAAGCAACTTAGCAGCAGTGGCAGCATTGACTATATAGATCAAAAACAATTAAAATGTATTATTACATTTAGAGTGAGTTATAGCTATAAAATAGGAGATAACAAGAGCCCAAAGACCAGAACTGGACATAGTGTAGTTATACAGTAGTATGGTTTTAGTATGGTTTCACTGTTTGTGAAGTAGTTAAATATCATTTGACAGTGTACTGTGAAGATGTACATTGTAACCTCTACAGCAAAATCACTTTGCTGACAAAGCTCTGTGTAGTCAGAGTTATGGTTTTCCCAGTAGACATGTACAGATGTACCATAAAGAAGGCTGAGCATCAAAGAAATAATGTTTTCAAACTGTGGTGCTAGAGAAGACTCTTGAGAATCTCTTAAACAGCAAGATCAAATCAATCAATCCTAAAGGAAATCAACCCTAAATATTCATTGGAAGGACTGATCCTGAAGCTCTAACACTTTGGCCATCTGATGTGAAGAGCAGACTTATTGGAAAAGACCCTGATGCTGGGAAAGAGAAAGGCATGAGGAGAAAGGGACAACACAGGATGAGATGGTTGGATGGGATCATCACTTCAATGGACATGAGTTTGAGCAAAATCAAGGAGATAGTGAAAGACAGAGAAGCCTGGCCTGCTACAGTCCATGAGGTCACATAGTCAGATATGCCTGAACAACTGAACATCAACAGCAACTTTATAAAAGTTAAAAGTGGTATAACATAATCATCCACACAGAAGATCTAAAAATTTTTAAAGACCCCTAAAAATGTAATGGAACAACAGACTTGTTCAAAATTGGGAAAGGAGTGTGTCAAGACTATATATTGCCACCCTGCTTATTTACCTTATGTGCAGAGTACATCACACAAAACGCCAGGCTGGATGAAGCACAAGCTGGAATCAAGATTGCCAGGAGAAATAGCAATAACCTCAGATATGCAGATAACACCACCTTTATGGCAGAAAGTGAAAAGGAACTAAAGAACCTCTTGATGAAGGTGAAAGAGGAGAGTGGAAAAAGCTGGCTTAAAACTCAACATTCAAAAAACTAAAATTATGGCATCTGGTCCTATCACTTCACAGCAAATAGATGGGGAAACAATGGAAACAGTGACAGACTTTATTTTCTTGGGCTCCAAAATCACTGAGGACAGTGACTACAGCCATGAAATTAAAAGACGCTTGCTCCTTGGAAGAAAAGCTATGAAAACCTAGAGAGCATATGAAAAAGCAGATACATTACTTTGCCGACAAAGGTCTGTGTAGTCAAAGCTGTGGTTTTTCCAGTAGTCATGTATGGATGTGAGAACTGGACCATAAAGAAGACTGAACACCAAAGAGTTGATGCTTTTGAACTGTGGTGTTAGAAAAGACTCTTGAGAGTCCCTTGGACTGCAGGGAGATCAAACCAGTCAGTCCTAAAGGAAATCAGTCCTGAATATTCACTGGAAGGGCTCATGCTGAAGCTGAAGTTCCAATACTTTGGCCACCAGATGTGAAGAGCTAACTCATTAGAAAAGACCCTGGGAAAGCTTGAAGGCAGGAGGAGAAGGCAATGACAGAGGATGAGATGGTTGGATGGCATCATTGAGTTTGAGTTTGAGCAAGCTCATCATTGACATGAGTTTGAGCAAACTCAAGGAGATAGTGAAGGACAGGGAAGCCTGGCATGCTGCAGACCATGGTGTTGTAAAGGGTTGGACATGACGGAACAACTGAATCACAACAACAAAAAATGCAATATTAAAAATATACAATTTTCCCAAAAGAAGATAAGCATGAACAAAGAAGTCAAGAACAACTAAAATATACATAAAGCAAATACCAAGACGGGAGACATAAACTAACCATTTCACTAACTGCACTGAATGTATAATGATGGACTAAAGACTGTAATCAAGGGCAGGGATTGCCAAGTGAGATATAAAAAGCAAGACAAAATACACTATTTTCAAGAAACACTTATTATAGAGATTCAGACAGGTAGAAAGAAAAGGAATAAAAGGATGAAAAATACCATGAAAACATTAAAATTAAGAAATATGGCTAGTTATGCTAATATGTTAATATCATCATTAACATATTATAATATCATTAACTATGTTAATATCAAACACAGTAGCTTTTAAGACAAAGACTATCACTCAAAATTCAGAAGGATATCTCAAAAGGATGAAAGGATCAATTCATCAAGACAAAACAACGAAAAATGTACATATGCACCTAACAATAGGGTTCTAAGGCTCATGAAGAAAAAAATGACAGAAATGAAAAGAGAAATAAGCAAATCCATAACCATAGTTGGAGAATGTACACCTTCTCTCAGAAATTGATAGAACAACAGACAAAATACTCAGTAAAGACACGAAAATTTAAACAACTCTATCAACCAAATTAACATAGTATTATAGGATACTACAGAAAACACATTTTTCTCAGGTACACATGGAACATGCAGCAAAATGACCATATTCTGAGTCATATAAAAATTTAAGTAATATCAAAGAATGAAATCATACAGAAGAATATGGTAGAATGAAAGTAGAAATCATTAACAGTGAGCTATCTAGAAAGCCCCAATGTATTGGGAAATAAAACAACATTTTCCTAAATAACCCATGAATTAAAAAAGAAATCACATAAAAAATTAGAAAATATTTTGAACTGAATAATAATGAAAACGTAATATATCAAAATTTGTGGGGTAAAGCTAAATCAGTGCTTAAAAGGAAACTAATCTCAAAAATATACAAGCAACTCCTGCAGCTCAATTCCAGAAAAATAAACAACCCAATCAAAAAATGGGCCAAAGAACTAAACAGACATTTCTCCAAAGAAGACATACAGATGGCTAACAAACACATGAAAAGATGCTCAACATAACTCATTATCAGAGAAATGTAAATCAAAACCACAATGAGGTGCCATTTCACGCCAGTCAGAATGGCTGCTATCCAAAAGTCTACAAGCAATAAATGCTGGAGAGGGTGTGGAGAAAAGGGAACCTTCTTACACTGTCGGTGGGAATGCAAACTAGGACAGCCACTATGGAGAACATTGTGGAGATTCCTTAAAAAACTGGAAATAGAACTGCCATATGACCCAGCAATTCCACTGCTGGGCATACACACCAAGGAAATCAGAATTGAAAGGGACACGTGTACCCCAGTGTTCATCACAGCACTGTTTATAATAGCCAGGACATGGAAGCAACCTAGATGTCCACCAGCAGACAAAGGGATAAAAAAGCTGTGGTACATATACACAATGGAGTATTACTCAGCCATTAAAAAGAATACATTTGAATCAGTTCTAATGAGGTGGATGAAACTGGAGCCTATTATACAAAGTAAAGTAAGCCAGAAAGAAAAACACCAATACAGTATACTAACGCATATATATCGTATTTAGAAAGATGGTAATGATAACCCTGTATGCGAGACAGCAAAAGAGACACAGATATATAGAACAGTCTTTTGGACTCTGTGGGAGAGGGAGAGGGTGGGATGATTTAGGAGAATGGCATTGAAACATGTATAATATCATATGCAAAACGAATCACCAGCCCAGGTTTGATGCATGATACAGGGTGCTCAGGGCTGGTGCATTGGGATGACCCAGAGGGATGGGATGGAGAGGGAGGTGGGAGGGGGGTTCAGGATGGGGAACACATGTACACCCATGGTGGATTCATGTCAATGTATGGCAAAACCAATACAATATTGTAAAGTAATTAGCCTCCAATTAAAATAAACAAATTTATATTAAAAAATAATAAAATAAATAAATACTTATTTAAAGAAGTATGGACTAGTAGTTTCCAAGGGGAAAGGGGGAGGGATGGAGTAGGAGGTTGGGGTTAGTAGATGTAAGCTTTTTATATATAATAGATAAACAACAAGCTCCTACTGTATAGCACAGAGAACTATGTTCAGTATTCTGTGATAAACCATAATGGAAAAGAATATTTTTAAAAGAATGTGTACATGTATAGATATATATATGTGTGTGTGTGTGTGTATATAGCTGAATCACTTTGCTGTATAGCAGTAATTACCACAACATTGTAAATCAACTATTCTTCAATTTTTAAGTTAAAACAAGTAAATAAAGAAGTATGAAAGAAAGGTATGAAATTGATTATCCATGCCTCAATCCTAAGTAGGTAAAAGAACCTAAAGTAAATAAAAGAAAGAAAATAATAAAGTGTAAATTAAAAGTCTTGACAATAATTAAGGGGAAAGAGAGAAAACATAAATTATCAACATCAAGAATGAAAACAGAACATCACTACAGATCCCAGAGATATTTAAAAAGATAAATCTTAAAACTACATTATGACAATATTTCAACAACTAATATGAATTAAATGAAACTACAAATTACCAATCCTGAAAACAAAGGAAATAACTACCTATTAAAGAAACTGAATTTATTTAAAAAAAAAAAAAAACCTTTCCATATGCACACACAAAACTTTCAAGTACATGTGATTCACTAGTGAAATATACAAAGATTTAAGAGATAAATAATATCAATTCTGCAGAAACTCAGAAAATGGAGGAGGAGGTACCATTTCTCAACTTAATCTACAAGGCCAGCATAACCATGATACCAAAGTCTGAAAAAGGTATTATAGGGGGAAAAAATAACAGATCAATATCTCTCATGGAAATAGACATAGATGAAAAAAATTTAAGCAAAATGTTAGCAACTGGAATCCAGCAGTATATAGAAAGGATAATATATCGTGAACAAGCAAGTTTTATTCCAAGAAAACAAGGTTAGTTTAACATGAAAATCAGTCAATGTAATTCTTCACACTAATAGAATAAAAGAGATATTATTTGATTATCTCAAAATATGTAGAAAAAGCATTTAATAAAAATCACTAATTTTTTTTAATACTACTTTTCTTGATTTTAAATTTATTTTTGGCTGCGCTGGGTCTTCGTTGCTTTGCGTGGGCTTTCTCTAGCTGCAGCGAGTGGAGGGTACTCGCCCCTGCAGTGCATGGGTTTCTCATTGCAGTGGCTCCTTCTGTGGAGGAGCTCTAGGGTGTGCAGGCTTCAGTGCAGGCCACAGGCTCAGCAGTTGTGGCCTGCAGGCCCTAGAGGGTGTGGGCTTCAGGCGGCATGCAGGTTCAGTAGCTGCAGCCCATGGACTTAGCTGCTCAGTGGCACGTGCAGTCTTCCCAGACCAGAGATCAAACCCACGTTCCCTGCTTTGGCAGGCAGACTCCTATCCAGTGCACCACCAGGGAAGTCCAAAAATCACAAATCTTTTATGACAAAGACACTTAATAACTAGAAACAGATACCAATGCCTTCAATGTGATCAAATATACCTATCAGTGTAACTGAAAAATGTACAGCTAACATAATAATTAATGGAAAACATTAAACCTTTTTCTCCTATTATCAGAAACAAGGCAAGGATGACCACTCTCAACATTGTTTTATATTCACAAAATATTTCTCTATATATGTTCAGTATTTACTAAAGTCCCTAGCCAGGACATAAGACAAAGAAAAAAATAATAAAAGGCAAGAAGTTTGAAAGGAAGTAAACTGTTGTTATTTACATAAATAGTTCCTTAAAACCTGGAAGCATAACTAATGACCCAAAATAGCGGATCCTTTGAATAAATTTTGGTGAATCCATTCAATAGACTATTTTATAGTCATTTGGAATGATATTCTATAAAGAGTGCTAATAAAATGAGAAAATGTTTGCTACACAGCTGTGAAAGACATTCTAGCGGAATTCTGGGGAAGTATGGATTCGTAATGAGATGATCTTAAGGGAGTTGGTGATGGATAGGGAGGCCTGGCGTGCTGCGATTCATGGAGTCTCAGAGTCGAACATGACTGAGTGACTGAACTGAACTGAACTGAAGGAATTATGTTTAACTTTGTTAGAAGTGATGTGATATGTGGTTATATGGAAATTTTCATTTTAGAAAATGCATTCTCAATAATTTGGGGCAAAGTTCTTCAACCTTAGCACTAACTGAGGAAAAGATAATTCTTTATTGGGGTGGGCGTGGGGTGGAGACTCTCCTGTGCGTTGAAGGATGTTGAGTGGTAACCCTGCTCTACCCAGTACATAAGCATTCCTTTTGTGACAACCAAAAGAGTCTCCAGACATTGCCAAATATTCCCTGAGGGGGTCAAAATCACTCTCAGTTGAGAACCACTAATTTAAGGTTAAATACCATGAAGTGTGTTATTTTATTTAATTTAAAACATCTTAGAAAAAACACACACAAAAGAAATATGGGAAACATTAAGCGCTAACTCTAATGAATATGTGGTGGTTTATTATACTGGTTTATCTTCTTTTCTGTGTGTTTGAAAGCTTCGTAATAAAGTCAAAATAATAGTTTTATTCCAGAGGTGAAAAATGCAGTACTCACAATTGTGTATGCACTAGGATTACAAATATGTAAAACTACGTACAGCAAAATACTCAAAGAAATGTATCAAAGAGTTCGTGGATGCGTTAGTGTGGTTCATGGCTGATTTCCTTTCCCAGATTTTAAAATAATCTATAATTATACAGTTTTAGATTGAAAAATGGACAGATCTAAGAGTGCTGAAATGTAATATTATTAATCATTTGCAGTCTAATATTAGAGAATTAGCAGTAAACACAGCAGGGACAGAAAACTTTCCAACTTGGAATCTCTCCTCCCTTACTGCAGAGAAAGCATCTTAAAGGCAGAACGGCTTTGAATGGGCATACATCTGCATAATGACTTTCCTTTGTTCTTGCTTTGCCGGCTAATTGAGTAACTTGTTAAACAAACATGCCTTCAGACTTCACACCAGATTAGAGCCCTTTGTAAATAAAATTATAGCTGGGAATATGCTTCCCCTAACTGGTAAATAAATTTAAGAATTCAGAGACTTTGCATTGCGTGCCAAGATGTCTAAGTCAAACTCAAATTCTTCCACGCTTATGAATAAACCCCAAGGATCATCAAATACCAAGAGTCCCTGAGGCAAAACGAGTCCACTTCACTCTCTCTCTTTTTTTAATTAATTTATTTTTAATTGAAAGGTAATTGCTTTACAATATTGTGTTGGTTTCTGCCATACATCAACATGAATCAGCCAAAAGTATACATATGTCCTCTCCCTCTTGAACCTCCTTCCCACTTCCAACCCCTTCCCTCCACTCTAGGTTGTTACAGAGGCCTGGTTTGAGCTCCCTGAGTCATACAGCAAATTCCCATTGGAATCCCCTTCTATTTTACATATGGTAATGTATATGTTTGAGATCCCTCCAATGAAAACGCTCCACCTACAAAGCAGTTCCTTTCCCTCCTACCACATTATGTATAAATGAGTGGTCACTGATGTCATGCTTGGTGGGATATTGTGTGGTTTCTATGATAACAAGGACAATAAAATCTCAGGACTCTGTGGCAAAGAGTCTTTTTCTCTTGAGTTCATGCATTTATACCAGTCTCCGTTTAGCATGGGTGCTTCCTAGGGTGCCAGGCCTTTTATAATCACTGGCATTACAAGAGAATCCTTGTCCTCACAGAGTTTCCTTTCTAGGGTATTCTTATTTTAATTTTCCCAAGATCTTAGGAAAACTTGCAACTTTCAGTGGATGAATCTTCAGTATCTCTAATCAAGAGTGAAGTTGTTTGGACGTGTGTTCATTCCTCCCATAAGGGTAAAAATCTTCATCTGATCTGGTACTCATCACACGGTGAAAGTCCTGGACCATTTTAGAAGCTGGCCGAGAAGCGTCCTTGAATCTTTCAGATCAGAATGCTGTCTGTCGATGAGATGAGGAGGCTGAACGTGGTCAGATTGAGATGGGAAAGGGGCTGACCGCTCTGAGGGACAAATGTTCCCCCCGTGATGTCTTCCCTCTGGACAGCCACCTTCTTCCCCACAAAGCAAGGTCAAGAAAACAGGAAATGGGATCAGAGGAGCCTTCCAGACAGGCTGCCTCAGTTCAAATAAAAGCTCTGCCACTTACTAGCTGTGTTTCACTGAACAAGTTTCTCAACTTTCTTATCTCCATTTCCTCGTCCATCAAAGGAGGATAGCAAGAGTACTTCACAGAATTGTCCTGAGGTGTAAGTGGAATGTTTCATGGGAAGCAGTAGTAAACACAGTGCCTGTCACAGAGTAAACACTAAATAAATGTTAGCTACTCCCTGCTAATATAGTATAGTTTATATAATATATATCATGATGCTGGCTAGTTAAGCCTTTATGATCTTAAGCCCAGTTACAAACTGAGCACCCACTATGCGTCAGGCACCAGGCTAACTGTTTTCTACATGTTCTCCTTTCATCCTTCCAGCGGCCTATGATGGAATTATTATCATTTCTATTTTACAGGTGAGGATATTGGTCTCAGAGAGGTGAAGCATCCTGCCTAAGGCCACAAAGCCGTGAGTAGCAGAGTCAAGATTCAAGCCTGGATCCATCTTACTTGACATTCCGTGCTCTCTGCAACATAATCCAGCTTCTGTCTTTCCAACGACATTGTTACCTCCAAGCCTTTGTCTTGCCATGTTCTTTAAACATGTCATTCAGACATAAATATATAATGTTATAAATATATATGTTATAAATGTTATAAATATATAATGGAAACCAGCAGGCTGCTAAAAACAAAATTATCATAGACTGGGTGGCTTATAAGCAACAGAAATTTATTGCTCACGGTTCCAGAGGCTGGAAAGTACAAGATCAAAGTGCTGGCAGGTTTGGTGTCTGGTGGAAGCCTGCTTCCTGGCTCATAATGGCCATCCTCTCTACGTGTCCTCACAAGGTAGAAGAGAGTTCTTTGAGGCCCTCATCTCACATGAACACCAATCCCATTCATGAGGACTCCACTTCCATGACTTAAGCATCTCCCAAAGGCCCCACCTTCAAAGTATCCTAATATACTGTTACCTAATAATAGCATCATCATCTCCATTATTGTTACCACTTATTAAAAGTAACAATGTTGCCCCATAAAAAGATGCTCAACATAACTAATTATTAGAGAAAAGCAAATCAAAACTACAGTGAGGTTAATACTTCACACCAGTCAGAATGGCCATCATTGAAAAGTCTACAAATAATAAGAGGGGGAGAGGGTGTGGAGAAAAGGGAACCTTCCTACACTGTTAGTGGGAATGTAAATTGGTGCAGCCACTATGGAAAACAGTATGGAGGTTTCTTTAAAAACTAAAAATAGAGCTACCATATGATCCTACAATCCCACTCTTGGACACATATTCATAAAAGATAAAAACTCTAATGAAAAAGAAACATACATGCTACAGAAGCACTGTTTACAATAGCCACATCACGGAAGCAACCTAAATGTCCATTAACAGAGAAACAGACAAAGAAGAAACCATGGAATATTAGCCAGAAAAAAGAATGAAATAATGCCATTCACAGCAACATGGATGGGTCTAGAGATTTTTATACCAAGCGAAGTAAGTCAGACAAAGACAAATATCATATAATATCACTTATATGTGAAATCTAAAATATGATACAAATGAATTTATTTACAAAATAGAATCACAGACAGCAAACAAATTTATGGTTACCAAAGGGGAAAGAGGGGAAAAATTAGGAGTTTGGAATTAACAGATACACTACTATATATAATATAGATTAAGAACAAGGACCTAGTGTATAGCAAAGGGAATTATATTTAGTATCTTGTAAGCCAAAAACTTGATGCTTTTAAACTGTGGTGTTGGAGAAGACTCTTGAGAGTCCCTTGGACTGCAAGGAGATCCAACCAGTCCATTCTGAAGGAGATCAGCCCTGGGATCTCTTTGGAAGGAACGATGCTAAAGCTGAAACTCCAGTACTTTGGCCACCTCATGCGAAGAGTTGACTCATCGGAAAAGACTCTGACGCTGGGAAGGATTGGGGGCAGGAGGAGAAGGGGACGACAGAGGATGAGATGGCTGGATGGCATCACTGACTCGATGGACATGAGTCTGAGTGAACTCCGGGAATTGGTGATGGACAGGGAGGCCTGGCGTGCTGCGATTCATGGGGTCGCAAAGAGTCGGACACGACTGAGCGACTGAACTGAACTGAACTGAACTGAATAAATTATAAGGGAAAAGAACATGAAAAAGAATGTATGTATGTGTGTGTGTATACACACACACACACACACACACAACTGAATCATTCTGCTATACACCTGAAACGAAATCAATTATACTTCAATTAAAAAAAAAAAAAATCTTACTATGTGCCAGGACCTAAACTCAACCCCGTAAACAACTGCATTGAATCATCTCAAGCAACTATGTGAGGTACAATCATCACCCCCTTTCATGGATGAAGAAAATGAAGTTCGGAGAAAGGATGTAATATGCCCAAGGTCACATAGCTAGTATGTGGCGAACCCAGAATGTGAACCTGGGTCTCTCTGGATCCAAGGCCTGTATTTTGACTCTGCGGCTTCTTGCCTCCATCCAACTTAACAGTTTTTCTCCTGTGATCCCTGCCCCTCCCACAAATCCCATCCAGAAGTTCCCCTCTAAGCACTGTCAACTTCCACCAGGCCTGGCCCTCACTCATTTCCAATCACCCTTTCTCCACCATAGCTTTAGAAATGAACTGTTACTAATGGCTAGTCATATGTCAGCCTAATGAATGGGATGCAGACTTCCATTAAAATAATGAAATTAGTGAGTTTTGAATTTGGTTACATTGCACGGCACAGAGCCTCAAGTAATTACCAACCCATGCTCTTTCCCTCGAATTAAAGTCAGTTTATTTATTTAAGGTCTTTGGCTGGGCCATCTCTATTAAGCTCACATCATCTATTTGGGGATGGACTTTTTTTTTTTTTTGGGCTTGTTTGTTTAAATGATGTTCAGACTGTTCCCATGATTAATAAAGTTGTAAATACAGCCAGCAGCAGCTTCCAAACCATGTGCAAAAGCAAAGAACCTTAAGTCAAAGAATAATTCTTTAGGGAGTTGGGTTATGTTTGTTTGGGTTTTTTTTTTTTTTTTTCCTCCAAAGGATGGAAACAATGAGAAAGAAGGTCTTTGAGCTCCAGGAACTCCAATTACGCTGACATTTCTGCAGCAGAAATACACCAAGATCCATTTTGCAGGAACTCAGTGAACTAGCTAATCAGATTTCCTTGGATAATTTGCTCCAAAGGTCAGCCGCCTTAAAAAGCACCCAGTGCCTCATTATTTGGTGGAGCAGGCTGCACACAGGCTAGGATTTGGAACTCAGACTCCCATGGCAAGGAAGTAAATCTGAACGATTTTAGCACAGATCCTGCTACCTTGGCCTTGGCCAAAGTCTCATCCAACTCTGTGATGAGACTACAGACAAAATCACCTCCAGAAAGAACACCTGGGTTTGCCAGACTTCCGTCTCCAAGATGCATCTCTCCTGTGTTCCAGGGGCAGCACAGATGGCAGACTAATCTGAAATGTCCACGCTGCTGGTAAATTTCAGGACAGGCTTTTATTCATGCGGTGAGTGAAGGGGACCAAACTTTCGTTAAAATCACCAAGTCCAAATCTACAAAACGCCTGTCTGCTGCTGCTGCTGCTGCTGCTAAGTCGCTTCAGTCGTGTCCGACTCTGTGTGACCGCATAGACGGCAGCCCACCAGGCACCTGTCTAGCACTCCTCAAAACGATTGAGATCTTGAAAAGCAAGGAAAGATTAAGAAGCGTCAAAGACCAGAGGAAATTAAGGAGACATGAGATTAAATGCAACGTGGGGCTCTGGACTGAATCCTGGACAGAAAAAGGACGTCAGTGGAAGAACTGGTGAAATCCAAATGCAATCTGGAGTTTAGGTAATAGTTACATTTCTATGTTGCTGTCTGTGTTGTGACAAATGGACCACAGTAACGTAAGACGATAACATTAGGGGAACTCTCTCTCCTATCATGGCAACTTCTCTATAAATCTAAAATTATTTCAAAATTAGAAAAATACTTTTTAAACTTTCTATGCCATAAAAATTCCACTGTGAGAACAAGCTAATACTTAGCAGTGGGCAGAGGGGAAGAGGGAAGGACAACATTAGGATTAAGAGGTACAAACTATTATTAGATATAAAATAAGTCACAAGGATATATTGTACAACATGGGGAATACAGTTAATGTTTTATATTAACTATAAGTGGAGTATGGCCTTTACAAATTGTGAATCAATGTATTATATATCTATAACTTCTGTAATACTGTATAGCAAGTATACTTTAATAAAAATTTGAATATTATAAAATATTAGAAAAAAGACAGAGGATGAGATGGTTGAATGGCATCACCGACTCAATGGACATGAGTCTGAGTAAACTCCAGGAGTTGGTAATGGACAGGGAGGCCTGGCGTGCTGCAGTCCATGGGGTCGCAAAGAGTCGGACATGACTGAGTGACTGAACTGAACTGAACTGAAAGTATTTTTAAAGTCCATTGTGTTTTATGTATAGCTTATGAAAATAATTAAGTTAAAGTTTATTCTATAATAAACTTGACACAGTGAACCAAAAACAAAATAAAACTCCAAGTCCAGAGAGGAGGTCAGAGGCAGGCTTATGATTACTTTTTTTAAAAAGCTCATTTAAAATCCCAACTAAGGGGGCTTCCTAGAGGGCTCAGTGGTACAGAATCCATCTGCAATGCAGGAGACGCAGGTTTGATCTCTGGGTTGGGAAGATTTCCTAGAGGAGGAAATGGCAACCCACTCCAGTACTCTTACCTGGGAAATCCCATGGACAGAGGAACCTGGCGGGCAACAGTCCATGCAGTTGTAAAGAGCTGGACATGACTGAGTGAGCGAGCAAGATGCTATAGGTTACAGATTGAAAATACAATAAAGGCATTAAACTGAATTATTTTAAAATAAAAAATAAAATCCCAACAGAGACATAAAGAAACAATACAAGTAAACTAAATTAAATTAAAATGTAGATGTTCTCCCCCTACCAACTGGGACAGGAACACCCTTGCCAAAGAAGCTGGCTTCCTCAGTGTCTGCTTGTGACTCCCACCAAGTCTCCCGACCCTAGGGATTTCTATGTGACAAGAAAAGCCACAAGAGTGACTTTTGCTGGCTCAGTGCCCACCCGCACAGATTTAAAAGACCCCCACCCCAGCTCTCACCCTCTGACCCCTGCCCTCCCCTGTGAGCTACTTCATGGAAAGAGACGTAGAGAGAGAGCCAGCGTGTGCTCCATCACGTCACCTGAGGCTGGGTGCTGGTCTTGAGGAGTCGTGGAGAACTTGTAGGAAGGGTGTCTGAGCTGAGTCTTGAAGGAAGAATGGGGGAGTGCTGGATGAAAAAAAGAGTAGAGGATTCCAATGCATGCCAAGGTATCAAATCGTAGAACGCTGATGTACACAAAGAAGTGAACAAAACTGAGGTGGGAAGAGTTAGAAAGGGTCCCCTGTCGAAGGTGTCTCAGTCAGTTCAGGCTGTGTAACAAACATACCGTAGACTGGGTGACTTACACTGCAAACATTTATCGCTTACAGTTCTGGAGACTGGAAAGTCCAAGATCCGGGTCCAGCAAATTTGGTGTCTAAAGGGGATCCACTTCCTGATTCACAAACAGCCTTCTTCTTATTGTGTCCCCACATGGAGGAAGGGGTGAGAGGGCTCTCTGAGCCCTCTTTTCAGTTCAGTTCAGTCGCTCAGTTATGTCTGACTCTTTGTGACCCCATGGACTGCAGCACACCAGGCCTCCCTGTCCATCACCAACTCCCGGAGCTTACCCAAACTCACGTCCATCAAATCAGTGATGCCATCCAACCATCTCATCCTCTGTCATCCCCTTCTCCTCCTGCCTTCAATCTTTCCCAGCATCAGGGTCTTTTCCAATGAGTCAGCTCTTTGCATCAGGCGGCCAAAGTATTGGAGTTTCAGCTTCAGCATCAGTCCTTCCAATGAAAACCCAGGACTGATCTCCTTTAGGATGGACTGGTTGGATCTCCTTGCAGTCCAAGGGACTCTCAACAGTCTTCTCCAACACCAGGGTACTAATCCCATTCATGGGGGCTCCACCCTCATGACCTAATCACCTCCCAAAGTCCCTACTTCCTAATACATCACACAGGGGATTAGGCTTCAATATATGAATTTTAGGGGGACACAAACATTCATTCCATAGCATAGGTTTTGTGTGCTAAAGAATTTAACTTTGTCCTGAAGGTGATGGGAATATTTCTTTAGTCTTTACTGAATTTGTTAAAATATTGCTTCTGTAGTTTATGTTCTGGTTTTTTGGCCACAAGGTATATGGGATCTTTGCTCCCTGGCCAGGGATCGAACCCTCCTCACCCCCTGCCTTGGAAAGTGAAGCCTTAACCACGGCACCGCCAGTGAAGTGCTGCTGATGAGGACTTTCAAGCGCAGGACTGAAATGGCAACCTGAGCATTTTAGAAACATTCAACAGATGCAGCTGGAAAGGTGGGTGGAAGGTGAGGTTGCCAGCAGTGAGGCCACGATCCAGGCCAGAAGTGTACACACCCTGCCCAGAGGCAGTGGTGTAGATTTCTCCCAGGCTGGCACAGGAACGCTGCAGGGAATGAGGGCCGTTGCCATGAAGACAGCTGAGGTTACTGTCTCTTCAGCAGTTTGGTAGCTCAGCCCCCATCTCCACTCAAACTGGAAGATATCCTCTGCCATCCCTAAATTCCATACTCCAAGTCTGCCCTGCGTTATGCACCTTTTACAGCCAACCCTCTGTCTCCACATTACACTGTATCTTAAATCATCAACTGAGGTTAAATTTCCAGTATCTTGTATAAAACAAGCAAGGGACTCGAATGTACTTAATAACGTTGACGGCAGAATCATAATATAAGCACTGATTATATCTGGGGATCAGGCTGCCTTTAATCTGCAAAGGAGGATACAGTAATCCTCATTTCACAGATAGGAAAACTGAGACTCCAAGAAGTTAAGTAACCTCGTCATACAGCTCTTAATGAGGGCTGGATCCAAGAATGCCTGGTTCCAATCACCCTTTCCATAGCACCTCATGCGCTCACGTTTCATTTCTCTTCATTCACTTACTGCAGTTTCCCTCCCCCTCAGAATCAAACCCAAAACCATGTGGCCTGACCAGAATAAAATCTGAATAATTACATGTAACTGTTTTCTAAAATGCCCACTGTTCCCTGACAGGTCTCTGACAGCCCAACCCTACGACTGTGGTGTGGCGAGTTAAACAGCAAGACCAGTGACTCCAAGTCTCTTTCCCACCAGGTCAGTGGAACAAAGTAGTCTGCCATCTGAAAGCAAATAATGGCTGCCTCTTCCTAATTCCTGAATAAAAAAAGTATATAGATCAATCAACGGACACATGGATAGATAGATGGATAGATAAATGAATGGTTTGATGGATGGATAGACTGATGGATAAAGGTCAAACAGATGCATGGATACGCATTTTCAAATGTAGACTGTTTCTAAAAGGTAATATGGAAACCATCAACAACAGTTGTCACTCCTGGGAGGGAACAGTGTCTAAGACAAGAGTAGAAGTGAAAACTACTTTTTACTCTACAATTTCTTATATTTTTCAAATTTTGAGCTGCACGTATTACTTGTGTTAAAACAAATGGCAATATAAAAATAATTTTAAAACACCTTGTTAAAGAGATATAGGTATGAATGAGTGGCTGGAAGAATGAATAATCCTAAAATAAAAATGTTTTAAATAGATGAATAAATGTTAACATTTTTTTTTAAATTTATGTTTCCCTCCATTGATTTTTCTTTAAAGTCTTGGCACCAACTTCTACTTGTCTGTGTTAGAATCTAACGAAATGTGGTTTCCAACTTGGCACATAATCAATTACAAAATTTGGTTATTTTAAGTCAAACAGGTCAATAACTGCGTGGTGTTTTTCACAGAGCATCTTGACTTTAAGGGTTGCCCACACAAATCTGCTCAAGGACTACTCTGCAGTTTCCATGAGGGACAATAGGTCTGAGGCTTAGACGTGTGATCCCACCCAATTTTATTTATTTAAGCTCTAAATCTCCTCTTACATATCAAACCTCACCTGCATGCTGAGCCTCTGAATACTGCTCCCTGAATTGCTAGGGGCTCTGAGTAATCTGACCCTGCCAAGTGAAAGATAAGAAGAAAAATGACTTCCCCAGCTACCATCAACAGCATTTCCAGGAAGAAATGAAGAGAACTGACTCCCAGCCATAAAGGATTTACTGCTTTCCTCTCCATCAATATGGAAATGGAGCAGGGTTGCCTGAAAGCTGGGTGTTTTAAGCTTTTGAGGCAGGTGTTTGGATTCCGTACACTAGGGAACTTGACAACATTCAACAAGACTTTATGGAACTTCCATTGGATTAGCATGGACCCCATGTTCTGCCCTCAAGGGATTTACACTCTAATCCAAGATACACAATATAATCCAAAGAAAGGGGGAGGCAGTATTTGGATGTCAAATGTCCATAGCAAGTGGCAAGCTATTTGATGGATGGAGAATGGTGAGAAACCCGTGATGCTGGGAGATGTGACAGGACTGCCAGAGGCATGTGACATCACTGCTGTTTAACTATCTGAATACCAATCACAGATCTATACCACCTGGGACAGTTAAGATATCATAAACTTCTCTGCCAGAAAGAAAAATGGAAACAAAGAAAAATCACCTTGGCATTAGGGCGCCCCAGTTGACAGAGCTGGCTCAATAGCGCCATCTAGTGGTGGTCCCTGCTGCCAGTTCAGGAGTGGGCTACTTGCCTCTTCCCCGCCCTTGCCCAGATGTTTTCCTCCCCCTGTGTCTGTGAGCCCCAGCAAGTGGTCATCTGGGAGCTGGACAAGACACAGCATCCTATAGACTGGGACAGTAACAAAAGGCAACTTAAGGAGGAAAAACTTGAGTTGGGTCTTAAAGGGACATCCGGGCATTAAGGAATAGGAAAGACAACTTTACATACTTTTTTAAAATTAGAGGATACTTACTTTATAATATTGTGATGGTTTTTACCATATATCAACATGAATTGGCCATAGGTATACATATCCCTCTTGAACCCCTCCTCCCATCTTTGGGTTCCCTGTGTCATACATCAAACTCCCACTGGCCATTTTACACAAGATATGTAAATAGGATATGAACACATGTACATTGATAGCCATACATATGGTTATCTATGTTATATATGTATAGGTTTCAATGCTATTCTCTCAAATCCCCCCACTCTCTCCTTCCTCCACTATGTCCACAAATCTGTTGTTTATGTCTGTGTCCTTTTCTGCCCTGCAAGTTGGATCATCCGTACTATCTTTCTAGATGCCATATATATACATATATATATATGCATTAATATATCATATTTGTCTTCTCTTTCTGACTGACTTCACTCTGTATAATAGGTTCTAGTTCATCCACCTCATTAGGACTGACTCAAATGTGTTCCTTTTGATAGCTGGGCAATATTCCATTGTGTATATGTATCACAACTTCCTTACCCATTCATCTGTTGATGGGCATCTAGGTTGCTTCCATGTCCTAGCTACTGTAAAGAGTGCTGCAATGAACACTGGGGTAAAAGTGGGACAGACAACTTCTGATGAGGAACATGACCTGCAAAGATAGGTGGCTAGAAAATGTCAGATCCTGCGGCACAATGGTAAAGCATGCACCTGCCAACCCAGAAGGCACAAGAACTGTGGGTTTGCTCCCTGGGTTGGGAAGATCCCCTGGAGGAGGGCATGGCAGCCCACTCCAGTATTCTTTCCTGGGAAGTCCCATGGACAGAGAAGCCCAGTGGGATGCAGTCCATGGGGTCGCAAAGAGTGGGACACGACTGAACACAAACACACACTCATGCTGCTGGAAAGGCAGTGAGCATAGGCTGCTGAGGACTCACTCTTCAGTCGCTGTGGGTAGGAGCCCTCCTAGGATTTTCTGGGATAATGTTAATAAGATATCTGCTGCTTCTCCGGGCATCACTGTGTATATGAGGATGGGGAGGACACATTATAAGGGCGGGGAGGAGACCTGTTTCCCTGTAGCAGCTCCACCCTCCCTGCAGTTTCCTTTGGGATCTCCCATTCCACCTCTATCACCGTCCATAGGGGTGGCACCAGGCTAAGCCACGCACATGTGATAGCTCCTTTAATCCTTCACCACTCTTGAGGAGGATCTGCATCTATGTTACAGATCAAGAAAGAGAGGCTCAAGGACATTAAGTCACTCACCCAACGTGACTCCGCTAATAAAATGGCAGCACGAGGACCTGAATCAACTTCTCTGCCAAATTCTGAAGCACGCGCTTGTGACGATTGTCACACGTGAAATTGCTCAATCCAAAGCACTTCTGCTTTCAACATAAGTGGTTGCCGAACAGCCTTCATGTAAAACTGAAGCTTCTTTGAGGATAAGTATATACTTATGAGAACATCACCGCCATCAAAGCCAAAAACATATCCATCTCCCCCCAAAGTTTCTCACATACCATTTATTATAATCATTGCCATTATTTTGCATGGTAAGAACACTGAAGATAAGATCTATCCTTTTAGCAAATTTTAACTTTACAATTGTTAGCTATACACACTGCAGTAGACCTTTAACTTACTCATCTTGCATAACTGAAACCTAGTACCCTTTGAACACTTTCACTTCTTCACAACAAACAGAACCATCAACAATATGACAAGACAGCCCAGAGAATGGGAGAAAATATTTGCAAGCCATCTCTCTGATAAGGGGTTAATATCCAAAATATATAAGGAACCCATACAGCTTAGGAGTAAAAATGCAAACAACCTGATTTTAAAATGGGCAAAGGATCTGAGCAGACATTTCTCCAAGGAAGCTGTACAAATGGCCAACAAGCATGTGAAAAGGTACTCAACATCATTAACCATCAGCAAAATGTAGACCAAAACCAAAATGAGATTATCACCTTGCATTTATGTTAAAATAGCTATTATTTTAAAATTGAAGATTTTTAAAGAGATGTGTTGGTGAGAATGGAGAGAAAAGGGAACCCTTAATGTCCTGTTAGTGGGATTGTAAACTGGCACAGCCAGTATGGGAAACAGGATGGAGGTTTCTCAAAAAGCTAAAAATAGTACTGCTATATGATCTATTTCGGAGAAGGCAATGGCACCCCACTCCAGTACTTTTGCCTGGAAAATCCCATGGACAAAGGAGCCTGGTAGGCTGCAGTCCATGGGGTCACTAAGTCAGACACAACTGAGCGACTTCACTTTCATGCATTGGAGAAGGAAATGGCAACCCACTCCAGTGTTCTTGCCTTGAGAATCCTAGGGACGGGGGAGCCTGGTGGGCTGCCGTCTATGGGGTCGCACAGAGTTGGACACGACTGAAGCGACTTAGCAGCAGCAGCAGCATGATCTATTTCTGGGCTTCCCCTGTGGCTCAGCTGTAAAGAATCCACCTGCAATGTGGGAGACCTGGGTTCAATCCCTGGGTTGAGAAGATCCACTGGAGAAGGGAACGGCTACCCACTCCAGTATTCTGGCCTGGAGAATTCCATGGATCGTATAGTCCATGGGGGTCACAAAGAGTCGAACACGACTGAGTGACTTTCACTTTCACTTTCATTTGTCCAAAGGAACTGAAAGCAGGATTTCGAAGCGATAACTGCATTATTCATAATAGTCAAGACATGGAAGCAATATAAAAGTTCATTAGTGGATGAATGGATAAAGAAAATGTGATATATACATACACATACATATGTATATATAAACAAGCCAGACACAGAAAGACAGGAACAGTATGACCTCACTTACACCTGTGTCTCGTTTTACACACAAACTCCTCTAATCAAATGGAGATGCATCACTTGTATTCGCAGGCCCACGAGAGATCACAGACACAAGTCAATGGAATCCAGTGTGGGAGACAAAGAAGAAAAGCCACTCAGTTGGGACTGTTCAACCACCGCTTTATTCGTCTTTGCCGCTGACAGGTTTATTCCACAGGGTCTCACCCACGGCAGCATCTCCAGACCCCCCCCTCTAAGTGACCATGCCAACAGTGATGTGCCAGATCATCTCAGAAAACAGCAGAAACTCCAAGGCAAGAGAGCCGCCTGAAGGGGCCCTTTCCCTTCCCTCCTGGTCCTTGAGCTGTTTCCAGCAGACGCAGCGAGCGGCTAAATGAGCGTTTGATCAATGGAGGCCAGGTTGATATTGATAAAGCGACTGCAGTTGGCGCAAATCACCCTGCACTCATAGATACTGAAGATTAATCTTTACAAATACGGGGCAAAGGGGGAGAAGAGAACCAAGTCGATTTCGTTTCCGATTATTACTTTCTCCAGAAAGCACTGAAGAGTCAAAAGTTTAACTGATGCACATCAGACAGGGAGACAAATCCAGAAATATCACCCAATTACCCGGCAGCTTCTAGAAGGTATTTTTCATGACAGCAGGTGGGTTTGACTTTTTCTAAATCAGGAAGGAGACAAGACACCACTAACGGGATGGTGACTTGGCCCAGGGCACAAGTACTAACCTCACCGGACAAACTGAAGCCTGAACATTTATCCTCAGTCTACAGGGTGTCCTTGAAAACACATTTCCACTGATTTCCTAGTTATTTTTATGTTAGACTGCATGTATCTTTAGAAATTACACTGACAGTTCCTTCCTGAAACAAGATGAATTTATTTTTTACTACAAAGAAATCATAAAGAAAAGTGCTTAGCCTTCTTAGGACTCTGATTTCACATCCCGGGAGTGGGTAGGGGCCCACTGTGTAACTCATAGCCCAGTTTCTCAACCTTGGCGCTACTGACAGCTGGCACCAGGTAATTTTTGATTAGGGGCTGTCTGGTGCATTGTAGGCTGTTTAGCGGTGCTCCTAGCATCTACCCAATAGATGCCAGTAGTACCACTCCCAGTTCTGACAACCAAAAATGTCCCCAGATATTGCCAAATGTCCCCCAGGGGGCAAAACTACTTGTGTAATGTGCAAACACAGAACATAAATAAGAATTGGGGGAATGCGATTCAAAATACCTTCCATGTTGTATTCACACAAAGCAACAAAATCAAATTCTATACTTAATGCCAGTTATAAATGTTTCATTCACATCCATGTCCCAGTCAGAGGACTTAAGGTAGAGTTTTTCAAAACATGGATCACAAAGCAATTTCCTGAGGTCGGGACTGGCTCGTTTGCAGGGCCAGCAATTACACACAGCCTATTGCTCGGAAGGCCTCATGCCACTGCAGGCATCTGGAAATTTCTAATAATTTTTAACAAGGAGCCCCCATGTTTTCATTTTGCTTGAGGCCCTGCAAATTATGTAGCCTGTCTGAGGTACTTATTTTACAAGCAAGCTCCTGAATGGAATGAAAACAGGATCTTGACGAGATGGCCGCACCTGCTTGTTTACTGCAGCGTCATCCACAGAGCCCAGACATGGAGACAACCTAAATGTCCATCTAGGGATGAATGAATAAAGAATAGATTTATATGTGATGGAATATTATTCAGCCATAAAGAATATGCACCTTCCCTGCTGGCTCAGACAATCAAGAATCTGCCTGCAATGCAGGAGACCTGGGTTTGATCCCTGGGTTGGGAAGATCCCCGGAAGAAGGAAATGGTTACCCACTCCAGTATTCCTGCCTGGAGAATTCCATGGACAGAGAACCCCGGTGGGCTACAGTCCACGGGATTGCAAAGAGTCTGACATGGCTGAGCAACTTTCACTCACACACATATATATTTCAGTATAATGGAATTTCAGATTAGATCAAATCAGTCACTCAGTCATGTCCAACTCTTTCTGATCCCATGAATCACAGCACGCCAGGCCTCCCTGTCCATCACCAACTCCCAAAGTTCACTGAGACTCATGTCCATCGAGTCGGTGATGCCATCCAGCCATCTCATCCTCTGTCGTCCCCTTCTCCTCCTGCCCCCAATCCCTCCCAGCATCAGAGTCTTTTCCAGTGAGTCAACTCTTCTCATGAGGTGGCCAAAGTTCTGGAGTTTCAGCTTTAGCATCAGTCCTTCCAAAGAAATCCCAGGGCTGATCTCCTTCAGAATGGACTGGTTGGATCTCCTTGCAGTCCAAGGGACTCTCACGAGTCTTCTCCAACACCACACTTCAAAAGCATCAACTCTTCGGCGCTCAGCCTGCTTCACAGCCCAACAATAATTATTGGAATTATTATTCCAATAATGGAATTTATTCAGCCAAAAAAAAAAAAATCCTGCCATTTGCAACAAGATGGATGGACCTTGAGGACATTACGCAAAATGAAATAAGTCAGACAGAGAAGGACAAACACTGTATGATGTAATTTATATGTGCAATCTAAAAAATTCAGACTCATAGAAACTCATAGAGTAGATTGGTGGTTACCAGGGCTGAGGGTGGGGAAAATGGGGAGATACTGGTCAAAGATTACAAATTTCCAGTTATGAGATAAATAACTTCTGGGAACCTAATGTACAGCATGGCGATTACAGTTAGCAGTAATGAACTCTATAGTTGAAAGCTGCTAAGAGAATAGATCATAAATGTTCATACACACACACACAAATGTTAACTATGTGAAGTGATAGATGTGCTAACTAACTTTATTGTGATAATCATTTCACAGGATATCAATATATCAAACCATGACATTGTGTACCTTAAACTTACACAATGTTATTTGTCAACGATATCTCAATAAAGCTGGAAAAATAACAAATAAAATAAACTCAGGTTCTTGAACCCCACTGTTTTTCAGTAATTCAGCTAGATGTCAAAGCCTGCAAGAGGTGTTGTTTGATTCTCTGGCTTAAAAAATAAAAGAGAGATTTCTCTCTAAAACCTAGAGAATTTCAATGAAAAGTAATCTTTCATTTTAAATGTTGAAAATGTACAGAAGAGACACATGCTGGGTTGGAAAACAAAACTCTGATACAAGCACAGGGAGGCCTGGCGTGCTGCAGTCCACGGGGTCGCAGAGAGTCAGACACGACTGACCCACTGAACTGAATGGAACTGACACAAGTCTGGGAGGGTGAACTGACTTCCTGGAAATGAATACAAATATATTTAAAATATTTAAATTGTCTAATCATTCTATTTTTACTTCTAAATGAGCTAAGGAAACAATCAGATCATTTGAGAGGAATGAAAAAGAACAAATTTTACATAATCAAAAGCACATTCCTAAACTTTCTACTTGCATATAGGGGATGAAACTGACCTGGAATTTTCCTTGTGGGAGCAGAAGAACCCAGGACCCCTTGTAAATGCTTTACTGGTGGGACCTTTCTGAGCACAATTCACATTGCAGAATTTGTTGAACCTGATTCTGTTTTCTTAGTATTAATCACTTTTCACTTATATACCAACTACTATCCTCCCCAAAAAAACTAAAGTGGAGATCTAAGCTCTTGGGAACTTTTATATGAAGGGAACTTTCTAGACTGCCTTTAGATGCCCTACTTAAATAGCTATCAAGAAATCAAGACAGAGAGTTCTTCCAAGGAGTTGACGCAGTGTAACGACATGATGTACTATAGCAAGGGTCCCCAAACTTCAAGCCTCAGACTGGTACCTGCTGTCAGATCAGCGGTGGCACTAGCTTAGAAATAAAAGTAGAAACAATGACAGATTTTATCTTACTAGGCTTTAGAATCATTACGGACCATGTCTGCAGCCACGAACTTAAAAGACGTTTGCTCCTTGGAAGAAAAGCTATGACAACTTAGACAGCAGATTAAAAAACAGAGACATTCCTGCATTCCTTTGCCAACAAAGATCTGTATAGCCAAAGCTATGGTTTTTCCAGTAGTCATGTACGGATGTGAGAGTTGGACTACCAAGAAGGCTGAGCACTGAAGAATTGAGGCTTTTGAACTGTGGTGTTGGAGAAGACTCTTGAGAGTCCCTTGGACTGCAAGGAGATCAAACCAGTCAATTCCTAAAGGAAATCAATCCTGAATATTTGTTAGAAGGACGGATGCTGAAGCTGAAGCTCCAATACTTTGGCCACTTGATGTGCAGATCTGACTCACTGGAAAAGACCCTGATGCTGAGAAAGATGGAGGGCAAGAGGAGAAGGGGATGACAGAAGATGAGATGGTTGGATGGCATCATTGACTCAATGCACATGAGGTTGAGCAAATTCCAGGAGATAGTGAAGGACAGGGAAGCCTGGCATGCTGTAGTCTATGGTGTTACAAAGAGTCAGACACAGCTTAGCAACTGACCAAAAAAAGCGCACAATGAATGTAATGCACTTGAATCATCCCAAAACCACCCCCTCACCCCCAATCCATGGAAAAAGTGTCTCCCACGAAATCAGTCCCTGGTACCAAAAAGGTTGAGCTCCACAGCTCTGCAGGTCTAACATCATTCAGAGTGAGACATGCTATCTCCGTTTTAGAAAGCAAAACACAAGCAGACCAGGCCAAATGTGTGTTCCAACCACTTGACTGTGTGAATCCTGAAACTAACCTGGCAAAGGAAGAGATGAAACTTGGAGGATTTGGCAGAATCACAGAACACAGGAAAATGTTTCCAAAGGGGGCCCTCACATGACTCTACAAACAAGATGCGTTTTGGTCTGGAGGAAAAACATAAAAAATAGGGGTTTTTTTGTTCTTTTTGGTCTTCTTTAACTTGATCAAAGATGAGCCCCTTGTTTTTCTGAGGCCCTAAAAGCATTTAGGAAAGGAAATTTGGAGGTGGACACTAGCAGGAAAAGAGCTGTACAATAAAGAGAAAAAAGGTTTTGAAGCCCTATGGGAAAGGGGGAGGGACAGAGTTAGAGAGAGAAGAGAAGGATCTAGAAGTCTGGGTGTGCCAGAAAATCATCCAGTCCTGAGGCCCCCAGCTTCAGTAGAGTGCCATGAACCCCCAGTGTGAGTAGGCTTCCAGTAGGCATTGCAGAAGAGGCCAAGTTCTGTGTACAGAGAGAGTGTGGGGGAGCTACAGAGGTGAGTAGGATCCTGAGAAGACCCCCATCCCTGAGTGAGCAGGAAGTGGTTAGAGTTAATTTTACCTAGATCTTTAAAGAATCCACCTGCCAATGCAGGAGACATGGCTTTGATTCCTGGTCTGGGAAGATCCCACAAGCCACGGAGCAACTAAGCCCATGCACTACAACGACTGAGCCTGTGCTCCAAGAGCCTGGGAACTGCAACTACCGAGACAGACCAGGTGCCATAGCTACTAAAATCTGTGCACGCTAGAGCCTGTGCTCCACAGCAAGAGAAGCCACCAAAATGAGAAGCCCCTGCACCACAGTTAGGGAAAAGCCCACACAGCAGTGAAGATTCAGCACAGCTAAAAATAATTTTTTTTTTAAGTTTTAAATGTTCGGGAGTTTCCAACCTTGGCTACAACCTTACATCTGTGGCTCTATTGATGGTGCAGTCCCTGTGGGTGCACAGTCCATTTGGATCTTACTACTAGGGTTCATGGAGAAGGCAATGGCAACCCACTCCAGTACTCTTGCCTGGAAAGTCCCATGGATGGAGGAGCCCGGTAGGTTGTAGTCCATGGGGTCTCCAAGAGTCGGACATGACTGAGCGACTTCACTTTCACTTTTCACTTTCATTCATTGGAGAAGGAAATGGCAACCCATTCCAGTGTTCTTGCCTGGAGAATCCCAGGGACGGGGGAGCCTGGTGGGCTGCCGTCTCTGGGGTTGCACAGAGTCGGACACGACTGAAGCAACTTAGCAGCAGCAGTATCAGCAGCAACTAGGGTTCACATCTGTCCAACTGTCAATGGCCAATCTCCACATATCTTTGCTTGGAGCAGAACCCATTGATGGTGGCCAGGGCCCACTCTGTCTGTGCATGTGGTAAGTTTGAAGTACTGGGGAATTAATACACCCTTGGGAACAGGGCTGACTTGAGGTATGTATAAATACCCAGTTCCTCCACTCCCTCAGGGGAGATAACTTAAGCATGCATGTTCTCATAAACTAGGGTCAACACACTTCTTTCTCAGAGGAATGAGTGAATGAGTGTTAGTTGCTCAGTCGTGTCCAACTCTTTGCAACCTCATGGACTGTAGCCCGCCAGGCTCCTCTATCCACGGAATTCTCCAAGCAAGAATACTGGAGTGGGTAGCCACTCCCTTCTCCAGGGGATCGTCCCAATGCAGGGATCAAACCCAGTCTCATGCACTGCAGGCAGATTCTTTACCATCTGAGCCACCAGGAAAGCCCTTATTCAGAGGCCAGACGGTAATAAATATTTTAGGCTTTGTGGATCATACAGTCTCTCAGAGCTACTCCACTCTGCCGCTGTAGGACGCAAGAGCCATGGACAGTATACCAGTGAATTGGAGTGAATGTATTCCAACGAAACTTTACAAAACACGTGACAAGCCAGACTGGCTGAAGACTGTAGCCTACAAACCCCTGTTCTTTGCCATTTTGCAGAGTTAAGCAGAGAGAGAGTAAACTCTGTGAACCCTACAGTGGTAACTAGCCTGATAATGAACACTTTATCAGCTCCCTTCCCTTCCTGGGCTCTCCCCTTTCCCTTATCTTGCCTAGCCTAATAGACTATTTCCGCCCAAATCCTTGCCTCAGAGGCTGCTTCAGCAAGAACTCAAACTAAGACAATTAGTTGACAAAGGTGTTTTGGGCTGCATGTAAGAGAGAACTGAACTAAAAGTGGTTTAATTGACAATGACATAGGTTTGTTATTTCTTCCACAAAAAGCTCAGGCATAGGTAGTCCAGACAGGTTAATTCAATGATATCAGAGTATCAGAGGTTTTCTGATCCTTACTGTTCATTGCCAAGAACAGAGGACATGACAATGCTAAGCCAGTCACTGCTAAAAAGAAAGAGATGAGTATGCCTGGCTTAGGCCAATTGAGGCCCATGCCCTGAGGCCAGGGGAAGAGAGAAGCCCATCTTCTCTGGGTGTATCGTCAACTGATGCATGAACAAAATGAGAGTACTCTCCGCAGTGCAGAACGGGGGATGGCTGCTGGGTAGACAACCAACTCATACCCAATAGTACGTGCTCAAGAAATGCTATTTCAATAGGTGAATCCATGGGTCCCTGGATTTAGATAATGGATGGCAATTTTGTAAAAGAAAGATAAAGTAGAAAGATAAAGTAGAAAAGGTCATCCTTTTCTATGGATGCACAAGAATCATGGAGAATAGGCCTGGAGTGACTTGGATATTCAGGAGAGATGTTAGAGCCTCTAGAAAGCTTGATAGCTTGACAACAAAATTGAGAGCCATCAGAAAAAAATGAAGGGGGATGTGGGGGCTCTTATAAAAGCAAATATAAATGTGTTTTTCCCTGGTTAATAATGAGCATAACATTTCACAGTTCATAAAGCTCATTTCCATCCATTAATCTTACGATTTAATCCAAAATATGAACTCACACAATAGCCAGGTCAGGTACTGTAAAGTTCAAAGTACTGTTGAGAGAAATTAAAGAATACTGAAATTAATGGCAGCAAGTAAGAGATAGTTCATAAACTGGAAAACTCAATATTGTTTAGACAGAAATTCTTCCCTCTTATCTATAGAATCAACGCCATCCCACTCAATATTCCAGCAGGGTTCTTTCTGAGAAATTAATAAAATGACCATTAAATGTGTATGAAGATGCTCACAGCCAAAAATAACCAAGGCCATCTTGACAAAAAACAAAGCTACAGATACCACCAAATATCAATATTTAGTATAAAGTTAAAATACTTGAGATGGTAAAGTGGCCCGAGGGTAGGCAAATAGAACAGAAGACAAGTCCAGAAAATGTGTGACAAAAATACCACTGATTCAGAGAGAAAAGACAGTCCTTTCAATTAGTGGTGCTGGGTCAGTTGAATATCAATATCAAGTGTCAACAATGATGTAGGGAACCATGGCTGGGGAGGGTGTAGATTGGTAAAAACTGGGCCTTGGAAAACTGGCTACCTCTACAAAAGCTGAATATATTCCCCGTAAGTCAGCAATTTCACTCCTGGGTATATACATAACAAAATTAGTATATACATGCACCAAAAAGTTTAACATAAGAATGTTTGTAGCAGCTTTACTTGTAATTACCATAAAGGGAAAACAGTCCAAATGTCCATCAACTGTGGCTTGTTTGTACAGTGGAATAAAGTACAACTAAAAACGAAGTATAGCCACGTGAAGCAACATAAGCGACTCTCAAAAATATGTTGCAAAAAAGAAGCCAAACACGTATTCAAGAAAGTACATACAGTATGATCCTATTTACATGTAGCTCAAAAACAGACAAATTCATTAAGTGAAAGAAGCTAAAATAGCACTTCTCTTTGAGAGATACTGACTAGAAAGAAGCTCAGCTGAGCTTGCTGGGGTGCTCAATATGTTCTTAATCAGGATGGTGGTTACACTGTTTTATACATATGAAAAACTTATCAAGCTATCTACTTATGATCTGTACACTCATACTATTTGTATATATGTCACATGTCATTGAAATCAAGAGAATATTGTTAAATGGAAGATTTCCTAAAGAGATGGTGCCTAGATTCCTGAGGACTTGACTCACTCCAGAGATAAAGTCTGGGCTACTAGGGAAATTACTGTGATACTGTAACATTGACTAGTTTGCCTTGGAAACAAACAGAGATCATTCTGTTGTTTTTGAGATTGCATCCAAGTACCGCATTTCGGACTCTTTTGTTGACCATGATGGCTACTCTATTTCTTCTAAGGGAATTCTTGCCCACAGTAGTAGATATATATATAATCGTCATCTGAGTTAAATTCACCCATTCTAGTCCATTTTAGTTCACTGATTCTTAAAATGTTGATTTTCACTCTTGCCATCTCCTGTTTGACCGCTTCCAATTTGCCTTGATTCATGGACCTAACATTTCAGGTTCCTATGCTATATTGCTCTTTACAGCATCAGACTTTACTTCCATCACCAGTCACATCCACAACTGGGTGCTGTTTTTACTTTGGTTCCATCTCTTCATTCTTTCTGGAGTTATTTCTCCACTGATCTCAAGTAGCATATTGGGCACCTACTGACCCAGGGAGTTCATCTTTCAGTGTCCGATCTTTTTGCCTTTTCATACTGTTCATGGGGTTCTCAAGGCAGGAATACTGAAGTGGTTTGCCATTCCCTTCTCCAATGGACCATGTTTTTTCAGAACTCTCCACCATGGCCCATCCATCTTGGGTGACCCTACACAGCATGGCTCATAGTTTCATTGAGTTAGACAAGGTAATGCTGAAGCTGAATCAGTAATGCTGAAGAACCAGTAATGCTAAAGAAGCTGAAGTTGAACAGTTCCATGAAGACCTACAAGACCTTCTAGAACTAACACCCAAAAAAAGATGTCCTTTTCATTATAGGGACTGGAATGCTAAAGTAGGAAGTCAAGAGATACCTGGAGTAACAGGCAAATTTGGCCTTGGAGTACAAAATGAAGCAGGCTAAAGGCTAATAGAGTTTTCCCAAAAGAACACACTAGTCATGGCTAACACCCTCTTCCAACAACAAAAGAGATGACTCTACACATGGACACCACCAGATGGTCAATACTAAAATCAGACTGATTATATTCTTTGCAGCCAAAGATGGAAAAGCTCTATACAGTCAGCAAAAACAAGACCGGGAGCTGACTGTGGCTCAGATCATGAACTCCTTACTGCAAAATTCAAACTTATATTGAAGAAAGAAGGGGAAACCACTAGACCATTCAGGTATGACCTAATCAAACCCCTTACAATTATACAGTGGAAGTGACAAATAGATTCAAGGGATTAGATCTGATAGAGTGCTCAAAGAACCATGGATGGAGGTTCATGACACTGAACAGGAAGGCAGTGATCAAGACCATCCCAAGAAAAAGAAATACAAAAAGGCAAAATGATTGTCTAAGAAGGTCTTACAAATAGCTGAGAAAACAAGAGAAGCTAAAGGCAAAGGAGAAAAGGAAATACACACCCATCTGAATGCAGAGTTCCAAAGAATATCAAGAAGAGATAAGAAAGCCTTCGTCAGTGATCAATGAAAAGAAATAGAGGAAAACAATAGAATGGGAAAGACTAGGGATCTCTTCAAGAAAATTAGAGATACCAAGGGAACATTTCATGAAAAAATGGGCTCAATAAAGGACAGAAATGGTAGGGACCTAACAGAAACAGAACATATTAAGAGGTGGCAAGAATACACAGAAGAACTACACAAAAGAGATCTTCATGACCCAAATAACCACAACGGTGTGATCACTCACCTAGAGCCTGACATCCTGGAATGTGAAGTCAAGTGGGCCTTAGGAAGCATCACTAGGAACAAAGCTAGTGGAGGTGATGGAATTCCAGTTGAGCTATTTCAAATCCTAAAAGATGATTTTTAAAGTGCTGCACTCAGTATGCCAGCAAATATGGAAAACTTGGCAGTGGCCACAGGACTGGAAAAGGTCAGTTTTCATTCTAATCCCAAAGAAAGGCAATGCCAAAGAATGTTCAAACTACCGCACAATTGCACTCATCTCACATGCTGGCCAAGTAATGCTCAAAATTCTCCATGCCAGGCTTCAACTATATGTGAACCATGAAGTTCCAGATGTTCAAGATGGATTTATAAAAGGCAGAGGAACCACAGATCAAATTGCCAACATCCACTAGATCATTGAAAAAGCAAGAGAATTCCAGAAAGACATCTACTTCTGCTTTATTGACTACGTCAAAGCCTTTGACTGTGTAGATTACAAACTGGAAAATTCTCAAAGAGATGGAAATACCAGACCACCTTACCTGCCTCCTGAGAAAGCTGTATGCAGGTCAAGAAGCAACAGTTAAAACTGGACATGGAACAACAGACTGGTTCCAAATTGGGAACAGAGTATGTCAAGGCTGTATATTGTCACCCTGCTTATTTAATTTACATGCAGAGTTCAGTTCAGTTCAGTTTAGTCACTCAGTCGTGTCAGACTCTTTGCAACCCCATGAACTGCAGCACACCAGGCCTCCCTGTCCATCACCAACTCCTGAAGTCCACCCAAACCCATGTCCATCAAGTCGGTGATGCCATCCAACCATCTCATCCTCTGTCGCCCCCTGCTCCTCCTGCCCTCAATCTTTCCCAGCATCAAGGTCTTTTCAAGTGAGTCAGCTCTTTGCATCAGGTGGCCAAAGTATTGGAGTTTCAGTTTCAACATCAGTCCTTCCAATGAACACCCAGGACTGGTCTCCTTTAGGATGGACTAGTGGGATCTTCTTGTAGTTCAAGGGACTCTCAAGAGTCTTCTCCAACACCACAGTTCAAAAGCATCAATTCTTCAGCACTCAGCTTTCTTTATAGTTCAAAACTCACATCCTACATGGCCACTGAAAAAACCACAGCATTGACTAGATAGACCTTTGTTGGCAAAGTAATGTCTCTGCTTTTGAATATGCTATCTAGGTTGGTCATAACTTTCCTTCCAAGGAATAAGCGTCTTTTAATTTCATGGCTGCAGTCACCATCTGCAGTGATTTTGGATCCCCCCCCCCAAAATAAAGTCTGACACTGTTTCCACTGTTTCCCCATCTATTTCCCATGAAGTGATGGGACCAGATGCCATGATCTTAGTTTTCTGAATGTTGAGCTTTAAGCCAACTTTTTCACTCTCCTCTTTCACTTCCATCAAGAGGCTCTTTAGTTCTTCTTCACTTTCTGCTATAAGGGTAGTGTCATCTGCGTATCTGAGGTTATTGATATTTCTCCCGGCAATCTTGATTTCAGCCTGTGCTTCTTCCAGCCCAGCGTTTCTCATGATGTACTCTGCATATAAGTTAAATAAGCAGGATGACAATATACAGCCTTGATGGACTTCTTTTCCTATTTGGAACCAGTCTGTTGTTCCATGTCCAGTTTTAACTGTTGCTTCCTGACCTGCACACAGGTTTCTCAGGAGGCAGGTCACGTGGTCTGGTATTCCCATCTCTTTCAGAATTTTCCACAGGTTATTGTGACCCACACAGTCAAAGGCTTTGGCATAGTCAATAAAGCAGAAATAGATGTTTTTCTGGAACTCTCTTGCTTTGTCAATGATCCAGCAGATGTTGGCAATCTGATCTCTGGTTCCTCTGCCTTTTATAAAACCAGCTTGAACATCTGGAAGTTCATGGTTCGCGTATTGCTGAAGCCTGGCTTGGAGAATTCTGAGCATTGCTTCACTAGCATGTGAGATCAGTGCAATTGTGTGGTAGTTTGAACATTCTTTGGCATTGCCTTTCTTTGGGATTAGAATGAAAACTGACCTCTTCCAGTCCTGCGGCCACTGCCGAGTTTTCCATATTTGCTGGTATATAGAGTGCAGCACTTTAAAAATCATCATCTTTTAGGATTTGAAATAGCTCAACTGGAATTCCATCACCTCCACTAGCTTTGTTCCTAGTGATGCTTCCTAAGGCCCACTTGACTTCACATTCTAGGATGTCTGGCTCTAGGTGAGTGATCACACCGTTGTGGTTATTTGGGTCATGAAGATCTCTTTTGTGTAGTTCTTCTGTGTATTCTTGCCACCTCTTAATATGTTCTGTTTCTGTTAGGTCCCTACCATTTCTGTCCTTTATTGAGCCCATTTTTTCATGAAATGTTCCCTTGGTATCTCTAATTTTCTTGAAGAGATCCCTAGTCTTTCCCATTCTATTGTTTTCCTCTATTTCTTTGCATTGATCACTGATTATGGCTTTCTTTTCTCTCCTTGCTATTCTTTGGAATTCTGCATTCAAATGGGTATATCTTTCCTTTTCTCCTTTGCTTTTCGCTTCCCTTCTTTTCACAGCTATTTGTAAGGCATCCTCAGACAGCCATTTTGCCTTTTTGCATTTCTTTTTCTTGGGGATTGTCTTGATCCCTGTCTCCTGTACAATGTCACAAACCTCCATCCATAGTTCATCAGGCAATCTATCGAGAGACTATTTTGGGGGGCTCCAAAATCACTGCAGATGGTGACTGATGCCATGATATTAAAAGGTACTTGCTCCTTGGAAGAAAAGCTATGACCAACATAAACAGTATATTAAAAAGCAGAGACATTATTTTGCCAACAAAGGTCTGTCTAGTCAAAGCTATGGTTTTTCCAGTAGTTGTGTATGGATGTGAGAGTTGGACTATAAAGAAAGCTGAGCGCTGAAGAATTGATGCTTTTGGACTGCAGTGCTGGAGAAGATTCTTGAGAGTCCCTTGGACTGCAAGGAGATCCAACCAGTCAATCCTTAAGGAAATCAGTCCCGAATATTCATTGGAAGGACTGATGCTGAAGCTTAAACTCCAATACTTTGGCTACCTGATGAGAAGAGCTGACTCATTTGAAAAGACCCTGATGCTGGGGAAGATTGAAGGCAGGAGGAAAAGGGGATGACAGAAGATGAGATGGTTGGATGTCATCACCAACTCAATGGACATGAGTCTGAGTAAGCTCTGGGAGTTGGTGATGGACAGGGAGGCCTGGCATGCTGTAGTGCATGGGGTCACAAAGAGTTGGACCCAACTAAGTGACTGAACTGAACTGAACTGAACTAGGGAAATAGATGAGGAACATGTCCTAAGCCCTGGCCTCTTGTGTAGCAACTGTTTGGTTCTCCTTGACAATGGCAGAGCACTTTGGTAATGAACTGGGCAGTGTAATACCCAAAAAGGGAAATAACCTGAAAACAGTCAAAAGCAGACATGAATCATGGTGAAAATAGGAGTCAAGTTCAGCACCAGAAAAACAATAGATATCCTTCACCAAATCCCAAAGGAAATAATGACAATACTAACAACTAGCTTTTTTAAAGTGTTCACTATGTGCCAAGCATTTACAAGTTTCCCTTTACTCATTGAAACCTCACCACAACCTAAAAACACACCAAGTGTGTGGCACACATGAGTTGTCAACAGAAAAGTATGTCTCCAGCCCTCAGCTACTCCATCCTGTTCCACACACACTTCCTGGGGATTCAGAGTCAGGCTGTAAAGAAACATTTCCTGCCCAACTCTCTCTCACCACTGGGCTGGGTCTCAGGTCTCTCCCATGTGTTTCTTTTATAACCCTGTTCACACTCTTGTCATTATCTAGTTTTGCATTAGTTTTCTGAGACTGGTGTAACAAATTATCTCAAATTCAGGGGCTTAAAATAATAGAAATTCATTCTCTGCCAATTCTGGAGCCCATAATGTGGAAATTGGTTTTACTGAGATGAAACTGAGGTGTCAGCAGGGCTATGCTCCCACCAGAAACCCTAGGGGAGAACCTGCTTCTTGCCTCTTCCGCCCTCTGGTAGCTGCGAGGATTCCTTGGCTTGTGGTTGCATCACTCCAGTCTCTGCCTCTGTCATCATGTTGCCTTCTCCTCTTCTCTGTGTGGCATCTCTCTCTGCCTTCCTCTTATAAGGACACTTGTGATCAGACTTAGTGTCCACTTGGACAATCTGAAGTAATCTCCCCCATTACTAACTTAATCACATCTGCAAAGACTCTTTGTTCTCATAAGATAATATTTACCGATTCCAGGATTACAACCCGATGTATAATTGGGTGGCCATTGTTCAGTCTACTGTCTCCGTGTTAACTGTATCACTATCATTATCATCTCTGTATTAACTCTGCATTCCTTAACAGTAGAAACCATCTGTGGTTTTTTTCAAGTGGCCACATATTTTAACACTCCTCCTACTAACAGATGGAATTCTGTGATTGCTTTGATCTATCGAATATGGTGGAAATCACCCTGTTCCAGTTTCTGATCCAAGTTTTAAGAGATGGTTAGTCAGTACTTCTTATCTCTTGGAACAGCCACTCTTAGAACCCAGCCACTAGGCTACAAGAAATCCAAATTGCATGGAGAGGCCACATGAAGGTGCCCTGGGCAACAGTGTCAACTGAGAGCTCTAGCCAACAGCCAACATCAGCTTTCAGATGTTTGAACCATTTTGTATGGGCAACCCAGTCAAGACTTAGATGACTCCAACCCCAGCAACTCTCTGACACAACTACATGAGAGATGGGAAATAATAATCCTACTTCTCAGTCAGTACAGAATCATAACCATTAATATCAAATATTTTTTCCAGCCTTTTTGTGAGTAGGTCATTTTTCATGCAGCAGTAGATGATCTGAACATATCTTATTCAGAGTCGCACACCAATTGCCTGAAACTATGCTTGGAGACCTTTACATGCAGTAAAGGTGGAATAAATGGAAAACTACCAAACTGTAGAAGTTATGACTGAAAAATTGGGCTGGAGACCAAGAATTATTGATATTAGACCCCCAAAGAAAATGACAAGGTGATAGGTTACAAGAAACAAATTTTCTAGTGCCCATTATTAGTCCAGGCTCTCCAGAGAACTACAACCAATATTATGTAAATATAAAATCCCTCATAATAAATCTGAGAAAGACAGCTTGAGATTTATTATGAAGAACTGGCTCACATGATTATGGAGGCTAAGAAGTCCCACCATCTGCTGTCCGTGAACTGGACACCCAGAAAAGCTGGTCGTGTAATTCAGCCCAAGTTCAAAGGTCTGAGTCCCAGGGGAGCTGATAGTGTAAATCCTAGCCAAAGACAGGAGATGAGATGCCCCAGCTCAAGCAGTGAGGCAGGAAGAGGTAAATCCCTTCTTCCTCTGCCTTTTGTTCTGTTCAGGCTCCCAGTGGATTCGTGCTGCCCACCCGCATCGGGAAGCTGATTTACTTCACTTGAGTTCACTGATTCAAATCTAATCTCATCAGAAACATCCTCACAGATGCACCTGAATAATGTTTAATCTGGGTACCCCAGGACCCAATAAAATCGACACATAAAATTAACCATCACTGGTCTTCTGAGGGGTAAAGGGTGGGCAGGTACACTGTTGAGCAGGACCAAGTTCAACAAATCTTCAGTCAACGTTTGCTGACTTAGACATGCACAGGGTCTATTTATCGTTTGCTTTCCTTTTAATCATTCTTTTAATTTAATAAGCACTGTATTGAGTACTTACTGAGAGCCAGGCATTAGTTGAGTGAAGGATATTCAGTGGTCCTTCGTGGAGCTCTGAACCATATTTAGGGAGACCTTAAATCCACTCACGGATTCCCTTGTGGCTCAGCTGGTAAAGAATCCGGCTGCAAGGCAGGAGACCTGGATTCCATCCCTGGGTTGGGAAGATCCCCTGGAGAAGGGAAAGGCTACCCACTCCAGTATTCTGGCCTGGAGAATTCCATGGACTGTATGGTCCATGGGGTCACAAAGGGTGGAACACAACTGAGCAACTTTCACTTTCACTTTAAAACCACACATAGGTGTGGTTTTAATTACCCTCCTCTGCAGCAAGGCTCATCAAAAATCATTTTCTAAAAACATTAGACCATTAATATTGCTAAGCATCTCTTCCCCAAAGGATATGGTAAAAGTAGTAAGTCAGAGAAGATTAACTTGGCAAAGTCCTTCCATTCATTCTGGGGCAGCTGTTACAATTTCCTGTTATGAGAGATGGAGGGACAGGTCTCATCTGCTCAAGTGACTCAGCACACCTTTGCTGGGCACGAGAACAGGAAAGTACAGCTGTTAATGAGACAAGCCTGTATTTGGAGGGCAGGAATCAGCCAAAAGCCTTAATCTTCTCAAGACCACCATGAAGTGCCTTCACCATATGCTTCACTATAATAATAGCCCAGCAGCTGCAGCCATGGAGGTTCCCTGCTCAGATCTTCCCTCACAGGAACCTACTCTCAGGCTGACAACAATCTCTAATCACTGCACCTCTGAACTACCAGGGTGTTCATGCCAAGCCACTCTTCCCAGGGCTTCCCCAGTCAGCGGCTGAGCAGGGCAGCAGTACAAGAATCAGGCTATTCTATTCCAGTGCCAGATCTGACCAACAGGCAACTTTGTCGCAAGCATTCCCTGGGACTGGCCTGGCTGAAACTTCCTCGGAAGGCACTGAACCCCCTTCCTTCTCCCTCCCCTTTCGTCGGTGTCAGACCTGCATCACATCCTCAAGGCGCTTCCTGCCTGCCTCTGCACCCTCCCAGTTTTCCTCCCCGGGCATTTCTCCAATGAATTTCTTGCACGATTAATCCCTGTTTTTGCCTTCTGCTTCTCAGAGGACCTAAACCGACAAACTATTTGAAGATAACCATTATTTCATGCATGTTTTCTTTCGTTGTTGTTGTTTAGTGCATTTAATTTACATAGTTCTCATTTTGCTTTCTTCCCTCATTTTATACTATGATATATGTGTCATGTTACTATGCTTTCTGCATGTCATTTATTAATATAATCCATAATACTCCACTATATGAAAGGAGCGTAAGTGTCATCTGTCCCTCTTAGGTTGGACATTTAGGGTTTTTTTCCAATTTTTTCCTGGACTTTGGTAAGGGTTATCAGAGTAGATCAGTGTATGGAGGACCTCCCCACCAGGGGAGGTAGAGGCCCAGGGCTGCCTGAGACAGAAGAAAAAGTACTTCATGAAGAGCCAGGAGATCTGAGTTCTGGTTCTGATTCTGCCACATCCTAGCTACACAATTCTGAGCAAGTCACTTGGCTTCTCTGGGCTTCTGTTTCCCCACCCATCAAATGGGGCTAATGTCAGAGGGGAATGCTTTGTGAATATCAATTTATGTCATCCTTTGCAAAAGATTTTGGCTACCAGAGGCTGGAGAGTGAGAGAAATGGGAAGATGTTGGTCAAGGGATACAAAGCTGTGGTTGTGTAGGATGAACAAATCTAGAGACCTCTAAGGTACAGGCATGATGACTATTGTCAATAATACTATTATGGAATACTGGAAATCTGCTAAGAGACCAAGTTTCCAGTGCTCTTGGTATATACATACACACACCAAAAGTAAAAAACTGTGGCTATTGTTAGGAGATGGTTAATATAATAACTATTTCACTATGTATTATGTATATCAAATCAGCCTGCACACCTTGAATATATACAATTTTATTTTAAAACATAAGAATAAATGAAAAAAGAAACCCCAGAGAACTCTCTCATCCTCTTTCCACCAGGTGGGGACACAGCAGGAAGTCAGCAGTCTAGAATCCAGAGGAGGGCCCTCACCAGAACTCAGCTATGCTAGCACCCTGGTCTGGGACTTCCAGCCTCTAGAACAGTTAAGAAATACATTTCTGTAGCTTATGAGTTACCTGTGCTGTGCTTTGTTTAGTCGGTCAGTCGTATCTGACTCTTTGAGACCCCATGGACTGCAGCGCACCAGGATCCTCTCTGCCCATGGGGATTCTCCATGCAAGGATACTGGAGCGGGTTGCCACGCCCTTCTCCAGGGGATCTTCCCAACCCAGGGATCGAACCCAAGTCTCCTGCGTTGCAGGTGGATTCTTTACCATCTGAGCCACCAGGGATGCCAAAATACACCCGAGACATTTTCCTACCTGTCTCTACACTGTCTTTGTTCAGGCTGCTAAAACGAATTACCATAGGCTGGGTAGTTATACCTCCACAATGGGCTCTGCATCACATATTCCTGGAGATGGCAGAGGACGGAGCAGACGGTGGAGGAGGAGGAGACGTCATAAGGAAGCAGGACTGTGGTGCTTTGGATGGAAGCTGCTGATGAGAAAATACCTCTTAAAAGCATCTCTCAGAGTGAGACCTCAGGTGCAACATCAAGGTGGCCCTGAAGAACCAGCTGCAGTGCCTTCCAGAGCCCAGGACCCACTCTCCACACTCGCCTGGTACAACCCTTAGAGGGGCTGGTACTGAACCCCTCTAGTCTATAACCACATTCAGGGGGCTGCACCCTGGGCTCAGAGCACTTCCTGCCACAACAAGCAGGAGTGAGGGTGTCCCCAACTTGACTTCCTCACCTCTCTTCCACAACCTTTTTTAAAGGAGTTATTTGGGAAGAGTTAAAGCATTTGCTTTAAAAAATAAAAAGCAACAGAACCAGCATTTTTTTAAAAATCAGCTTGAAACATAAGGAACACTTCCAAAGGCAAAGGCGGAAATGCTGAAAACTGTCAAGCCCTTTCAACTGCTCCAACCAAGACTTCAGAGGAGATTCTGAAGGGAAATATGGTTACGGGTCTGGCATCTGGAGTCATGGAACAGCCTAAGCTTATCTTTCCATTTTCCCTGGACCCTTTCCCTACCACCCTGGAGCCCCACTCACATTCAGCAACAAAAACACAGCCTTTGGAAGAAGGAGAATAACTATTTTGATAAAAATAACACACCTCAAGCATTCACTCACCCTCTTCATCCTCACCCCCTTTCCAACCCCCTAAAATCTCATTTATCATGTTGATTTTCTCATCTCTTCCACACACTACACAATTGGGTAAATAAGTTCTGTGTTCAATCTTTTAAGGGGGGTTATTCAATTTACTCAAGTCAATGTGAATATTTCCCCTGGTTTCCATGACAACCTCGCCGCACATTCAGTCTTCACATAAATGAGTTATTGCTTTTATGTTCTCATATCCTAAGACAATGGAGAAATTAACATAATGTGGTCATACGGGGGAAAAAAAAAAACAATCAAAACAATCAAAATCCTCATATCCTCCCCTGAAATTCATAGACAGTGTGCTGTGAAAAAGAACCAAAGAGAAATGAGGACTTCACATCTGACAACACTGTTAACATTACAGATTTCATTTCAGATGCATTTAAATGAAGCCAGACCACAGTGGGATTCAAAACAGTATACAGACAGAGAATCAAAATGAAAGGGAAAGAGAAATTCATCTTTTGGACACAGATCATCCCAATGTGGCTGCCACAGTGTGCTTCCCTTTCTGCACTCTGGCCATGCTATCATTCCTGCCCCAGGACCCTCACACATGCTTGTTGCCTACAACTGGAACATTTTTCTGCTATTCTCCCCATTGTTTGGAAGCTAGTTTGCTTAGTTAATTTCTGCTCATCCTTCAGGTCTCAGCTTAGAAAAGATATTGCTCAGGGAAGTCTCACTTTACCACTCATCAACAGTAGGTAGGATTCTCTGGTGTTTTATATTTATATTATATATATATATTTTTTATATATATATATGCATGCATGCTAGGTCACTTCAGTCGTGTTCAACTCTTTGTGACCCCGTGGACTGTAGCCTGCCGGGTTCCTCTGTCCAGGTATTCTCCAGGCAAGAATACTGGAGTGGGTTGCCATGCCCTTCTCCAAGGGATCTTCTCAACCCAGAAATCGAAACCACATCCTTCATGTCTCTTGCATTGGCAGGCAGGTTCTTTACCACTAGCGCTACCTGGGAAGCCTCTCTCTATATATATATGGGCTTCCCTGGTGTCTCAGACAGTGAAGAATCTCCAGGAGACCATGGTTCAATCCCTGGGTTGGGAAGATCTCTTAGAGAAGGGAATGGCAATCCACTCCATCTTGCCTGGGAAATTCCATGGACAGAGGAGCCTGGTGGAGCTACAGTCCATGGGGTCGCAAAGAGGTGGACATGACTGAGCAACTAACACACACACAGAGAGGCATATGTATATCCTCATGGCCCTTGGCATTCTTTACAGAGGCGCCCTCATCATAAAGGTCAGGAAGGTGGGACAACCACCCTCAGTAGTTGGGGCATCCTCTCCTGAGTGTGCGTTTCTCTGCACTTCCTCAACCAAGAAAGCCCCAGGCATTGTCACAGGTACCTGAGGTAGAAATAGTAAGTACCAGTGGGTGTGGGCAAGGCACCAACAGCATCCACCACATCCTCCAATGCAAATCACATAATTGTTACTGGAGACTGGAGATCAACTGGAATAGGAGACAAGAATGCAAAACCAGCGCAAAAAGTAGTGGAAGCCCAAATGAAGACCAAGGCACAGGAATAAAGGGGAAAATATAGGCTCAAGAGATACTGAAGACCTTGACTCTAGGTCTGGGTGGGCTGACTGGATATTGGCATACAGATGTAGTCAGGGAGCTGGAGACAAAGGAAGAGGGGTATGTAAGGTCCTTCCTGCCATCCTGAAATTGCCCATCATCTCTTTTGCTGGTCATGGGCACACCAGGTTGGATGGTTCAATCCAGAGCAACTCCAGTTCACAGAACAAGGGAGATCAATCTTTGATCCCAAGTATATGAGTGGCTGCTCCCCATTGGACTTCAGAATGAACTCTCAACTTCTGTTTGTTGGACTTGGAAGCCTAAGCCTCTAAGCTTCTAGATGTTTCCAACTGGAGAAAGTAATTTGATTAACCATCAACAGAGAAATGCATCATTAAATAGTGATAAAACCATTCAATCAAATATTATGCAGTCACTAAACGTGATGGCTGTTTAGGGTAAGTATTCATAAGGATACAAATGTAACACAATAATAACAGTAAACATGAATTATGCTTATTGTTTCCTGATTGTCTTCCCACACTATTATGAAAGTTCACCAAAGGCAGGGATCTTTGCTTTGTTCAATGCTGGACCCTCAGCATCTAGGCCGGTTCCAGGAACAACATTCTCCAGCAGCCAGTAGGGTGAAATTCACAAAGTCTGGCATCCAACCAAAAACTACTCAGTCTACCTTAAGGGGGCGGCCAGAGCTGGCTTCCGTCACACCCACCAATTCCCAGAGGTGGAGATAAAACAGGATGGTGCAAAATTCCACCAGTAAGAGATAACAAGAGGCAGGAGGGAGTTGGCAGGTAAATGGCTCACCCTTCCCACCTCACTACAGACAGCTCTGAGATGCAGAGGTTCTAAGGAGCCTCCCTAAAGGTGGCCGTGGGACAAGTGGTGTTTCTATAAAGCTGCGGTCACTCTGTAGTATGTACCACCTGGCATTTTCTTTCTCTCCTTTCCTGCCTCACTTCCATTTTCCCTCGTTTCTCCTTCCTTGCGATTATTCAGCCCAATGAAGCATTAGTGCACACACTTTCTATTGGGCTCCGTTGCTAGGTGGAGAGAACCCCCTCCCAAAATCTCTGACTCATGGAATCTCTCTGGAAGGAGACTACTCTGCTCAATTCCAAAACTTATTGGCTTGAAACAACAACCATGGTTATTACAACTCACAATTTTGAGAGTCAGGAATTCAGGCAGCTTAGCAATTATGCTCCATGTGGTATCTACTGGGGTCCCTCAGTGGTATTCAGCTGACTTCTAGGCTGCGTGGAAGGCTCCAAGCAGCTTCAATGACATGCTGGGTTCCTTGGTGGGGACAACTAGAAGCTGGTCACAACAGGACCCCTCCTCCTCTGCATGTCTTCTCAGAGTCTCCCCACGTGTCTCTCCAGCAGGGTCATCAGACTTCTTACACCATGGCTCAGAGTTTTAAGACCAAGAGTTCCAAAAGAATGGAAGCAGAAACTGCCCAACCACTTAAAGGCTGGGACCAGAACCAATATGGCACCACTTCCATGGCATTCTATTGGTGAAAGCGGTCACAGGGCATCCCAGGTTTACAAGCAAGGGAGAAAGAGCCCCACTTCTCCATGGTGGAATGTCAGAAAGTTTGCCGTCATTTTACATAATCTCCAGATGTGGACACACAAGAAACTGGGAATAGGGGTAGGTGAAGACTAAAGCACTGGCGTAAGAGGCGTTCTTTCACCCTGTTGGCATGATCTTCCATGTGCACTGTATTACTTTTTCATGTAAAAAATGTGCAGGGTGAGGAGGAGGAGGGGAGGGCCAATGTCAGTAAGCTGAATCCTCATCTTCTATGGCAGACAGTCAATAGGAAATGTCTTAAATTGATAAATCAAGAAACAGCTGCATAAGCACCTTATTTGGAGTTACAGAGATAAACACCAGAAGACCTAAAAATGGAAACAACATTTCAAGCAGTTGCCTCTGGGAAATAGGACTCGGGGAGGGGAGAGAGGAGAGAAGGAACCAGGACTGCTCCTTCCATTAGAGGCCCTTCTGTTCTTTCACTTTTTACTATGTGCATATATTACTTTGATAAAAAATTTAAAAGGCAGGAAAAAGAAAAAAATGGTGATGGTTATTTTTAAAGCTATGTAATTAAACTTGGAAAAATCTCATTTTGCTAAGTGAAAAAAGTAGCAGGATACAAAACTATAATCCTAGTATGGTTGTAAGTAGGCTTACCACTTTAAAAAAAGAAATAAAGAAAACATATACTTGGGGAAAAGGAAGACTCCCCCCAAAAATGTACATATCAAATGATAATGGGTGGGTTGCTTTTCTATGTTTTCCAAATTTGCAACAATGTGATTCACTTACAGTAATAATGGAAAGGAAAAAAATGCATTACTTTAAATAAATGAACTGAGTGGTGATTAAATAGAAATGTCAGAAGAGTCTCTGAAGAACCCTTGTTTACTACACTAGAACTTCATTTAAATTTCCAGAGCCTCTCAGGTAAGGGGGATGGTTCTTTTGGGGGGGTATTGGGCAGCTCTGTTCATAGATGCTGACAGACTCTAGGCAGGCAGACCTATAGACTCGGTTATAAAATCTTCCCAGAAAGAATTTAGTCCATGTAGCTTTAACTCAACAAAACAGTAACTTCGGTAAGACTCCAATGTATTCCACTCCAAGTCTGGATTGCTCCTTCAATTATTAAGTATTTATCCAGTACCCCTATATGTCAAACAAAATGCAAGGGTCTGGAGTTACAATAATAAATGAGACAGGTGAAATCACTACCCCTTTGGGACCACAGTCGAGTAAGGGAGACAGATGAGTGACCAGGCGATTGCGATACATCCTAACAGATGCTCTGATTGAGGAAAATACAAGTGGGAGGAGATCACCTGGAGGACTTTCTGGAAGAGGCCAAATCTAAGCTCAGACTCAAAGGATAAACCCGAGGAGATCAGGCAAAAGGGGGAGAATATTTCCAGCACACAAAATATAATATGCAAAAGCTCAGAGACAAGAGAGATGATGGCGAATTCAAAGAATCAGGAATAACAAAAACAATCCCACGATTAAAAGAGTGAGTCTGCAAGGATGACTTGCTTGCGGGCTGCAGGGCTTGGCAGCCTGAATTGGAATCTCAGCCCTGCCACTTGTCAGCTCTGTGACCGTGGTCAAGAGATGCCATTTCAGTGTGTCTCAGTCTCCTTAGACTGTCCGGGCTGCTGTAACAGAGTAACATAGACGGGTGGCTTATAAACAACAGAAATTTACTTTTCCTTGTTCTGGAGGCCGGGGAGTCCAAGATTAAGGTGTCGGCAGATTCAGTGTCTAGTGAGAGCCCTCTCCCTGGTTCATAGGCAGCACATCCTAACTCTGTCCTCACGTGGAAGAAGGGACAAAGCAGCTTTCTGGGAACCCTTTAAAAAGGGTGCTGATCCCAGTAAGAGGGCTACACCCTCACCCTCATTAGGTGACCTAATCACCTTCCAAAGGCCCCACCTCCGAATACCATCACCTTTCAGATGAGGATTTCAATCTATAAATTTGGGGGTGTGGGCTGTGTGCTGAGTCGCTCAGTCGTGTCCAACTCTTTGTGACCCCGTGGACTACAGCCGGCTAGGCTCCTCTATCCATGCGATTCTCCAGGCAAGGATACTGGAGTGGCTTTCCATGCCCTCCTCCAGGGGATCTTCCCAAGCCAGGGATCAAACCAAGGTTTCTCACATTACATACGGATTCTTTACTGTCTGAGCCACCAGGGAAGCCCTGGTGGGTCTGCGGACATAACATCTGGCCCACAGAATCTATAATCTGGGGTAGAAATGAAATTTACCTCATAAGAGTTCATTAAGGATTAGGTCAGGCCCTGAGGGTATTAAACTAAGTGAAATAAGCCAGACAAAGAGAGACAAATACTGTGTGATCTCACATGTGGACTCTAACAACCCCAAACCAAAAACGAACAAAGCTCATAGATACAGAGTACAGACTGGTGGTTGCCAGAGGAGGACACAATGGATGAAGATGGTCAAAAGGTACACTCTTCCAGTTATAAGATAAACGTCATGAGGATGCAGTGTATAGTACGGTGACTAGAGTAACTAATACTACACGGCATATTTGAAAGTTGCTGCGAGTAAATTTTAAAAGTCCTTCCTCATCACAAGAGGGTAAAAAAAAATGCTTCCAATCTACGTACAGTGACAGATGTTAACTAGACTTAACTGTGTGGTGATCACTCCACAGTGTATGAAAATCTCAAATCGTTACGAAGCTAACACAAGGGTATATGTCAGTTAGACACCAATAAAAACTAAAAATAAGTTAACTCTGAAGACTTGGAAAGATTAAATGAGACATTAAGTGAGTGATCATTAATTGTTTGTGGTTGTTCCACAAATGCCAGTAATAATAATAGCTTATGTTTGCTGAGTCCTCAAGACCAGTATTAGGTACATTATGCCAGTAATACAAACGCAGTGATGTTTTTTAATCTTCACCCCAAAGCTCAGATATAGGTAATCAGTATCTCCATTTTACAAATGAGGAGAACTGGGGCACAGAGAGGTTACAGATTTGTAGCTACTCCTAAAGCCTCACCCAGATTCCCTTTACCAGTCAACCCATCCATTCCTCGGCCTTTGACAGTCTGTCCCTAATGGCTCAGGCCAGCACTTTCTGCAGTGAATCTCCCTTGGCAGACAGAAGCTATCTCACCCAGGGGAGTTACACCGTCACCCACCTCTAGTCTACCCTGTACCACTGGGACCACCCGTGACTAATTGACACTTTGTGGGGCAGGGGTGCATAAGTCTAGTCCTCCTGCCTCAAGGCAGAGACAGTGTCATGGTACAGCGTACATGCCAGAGCTCCCTCATGGGTCTTGACCTAAGACCCCATCCTTGCTGGGTGTCTTAGGTATCTCACGCTGCTGTAACAAATAGCCACAGACTGGGTGGCTGAAATGACAGAACTTTCTTGCAGGTCTGGAGGCTGGGAAGTCCAAGATCCAAGAACCGGCAGATTCGGCGACTGGTGAGAGCAGGCTCTCTGGTTCATACGTGGCCATCTTCTAGCCCTAGCCTCACACGCAGGAAGGGCGGAAGGAGCTCTCTGGGGTCCCTTTTATATGAAGGCTCCACCCTCATGACCAAATCACCTTCCAAAGGCCCTACACCTTCTAATAACCACCCTGAGGGTAGAATTCCACATATGAATTTGTGCCGGGGGTGCTGGGGAGGGAGAGGAAGGCATATATAAACATTCAGGCCATAATGCTGTAGTCCCAGGCTCTTTCTCCTTCCCTGCTCTTCTTCCCTCCCCTCCCTTTCCCCACGACCCCTAGAGCCCCCACCCCCACCTAAACCACACCCACCCCAATCCCTGTTTCAGGCTTCAGAGGAGCCGGACCAGTGACACAGCTCTCAGGGATTCAGACCCGACCCGGGGGGTGCCCCCACTCCAAAGACCACGTGTGAAGCCAGCAGCAGGCTGCCCCGGGTCACTTCCATAGGATGCACTGGGGGATCAAGGAACAGCTGTGATGCCAGCTCCACGCCAGGTAGACCTAGAGAAGCCAGACCCACTGCAGACCTAGAGGAGCAATCCAAAGGAGAGAGCAACAGAAAGAAAGGCAGCAGATCCCAGTGTACCTGCTGTGTTCTGATGGGTGCTGTATGCTGCTAGGGGCAGAACCTGACCTTGGGAATCGGACCGGTCCCAGCCTGACAGGTCGGCAGCCTCAGTGTATTCTGGCCATCATCAGGTTCACCTCACAAGGTAGATTAAACGACTCGTGTGCGTAAAATGCCCAGCAGGATATCTGGCACATGAGGGACCTGGAATGTGTCTACTCCTCTCTGCTTTGGGTCACCTCATTCAGGAATGGCAGAGCAGAACCCTCCTCTTTTACCAGAAATCAAAGAACGTCTACAAAAAAGAAACAGCCCCATACCCACTCCTGCCTCTGCCTTAATAGTTTCTCTCCAAGTTATTCAATGCAAGAGACTTAGCCCAGCTAAAATTATTCACAATCGACCTTGAGATCAGGAACAAATTGGCTACAGCAGTCAGCAATTGGCAAATGCAATCTAAATGCCCCAGGCGGCATTACAGCCTTCCAGGCTGACAGGAAGAGTCAATGTGCGTCTTGGAAAATTCTGAAAAAAAAAGTAAAGGTCACCACATTTGTAGGCAGAATGGATTTTCTTGAGACCATTACAAACAGACTGCCTAAACTGCAAGGATTTGAAGCTTGACAGCTCCTGGGGGACTTCAGGTGAAAGGAATCCCACCCCACAGCTCACAAACATCGGAGCTGCTGTCTGTGGGCGTTGGAAGGCTCCCCCATAACCTGTGCTCTCATGGAAATTTCCTGTTCAGGCTGCATTGCACCGATGAACCAGCAGTACCAGGTGGGGGCCAGTCCTGTGCTCCCAGTCTGACCAGGCTGAGAAGCCTAAGAGACACAAATCAGTTAAGATGCGTGCATGCGTGTTAAGTCACTTTAGTCGTATCCAACTCTTGTGATCCTATGGTAGGATCTGACCTGATCACTCTTGTGATCCTGGTAGCCCACCAGGCTCCTCTGTCCATGGGTTTCTCCAGGCAAGAATACTGGAGTGTGTTGCCATGCCCTCCTCCAGGGGAATCTTCCTGACCCAGGGATCGAATCCGTCTCTTACGTCACCTGCATTGGCAGGCAGGTTCTTTACCCCTAGGACCCCCTGGGAAGCCCAATCAGTAAGATAAGTCTGAACATTTCTGTAGGGAGGGAGTCTTGAGCCCATCAGGAAGTCCAAACTCCAAAGCCAAGTCTAGAAGGAAACAATGAGCTCATAATTGGAAAAGACACTCGGTTAGAGGAACATTAGGTCTGGGAACCAGCATGGGACAGGCTCAGATAATGGCCTTGAGCAGCATTAGAATACTGTGCTGTTTTTGTTGCAAGAATAAGATTAATAACAATAGCTAATATGTATTGGGTGCCTTCCAGAGCCTGGCACTGTGCTAAGCTTTTATGTGCATTCTCTTACTTAATCCCTCAGTACTCTGTGTAGTAGGTGATTTTTCCAACACCATTTCACAGAAAAGGCAACTGAGGCTCAGAAAGGCTTCTTCAAGGCCACCCAGATCATCATGAAAAGCCAGGAAATCTGGCCGCAGAGCTCAAGGTCCTGCCCACATTGCTTTATTACACATGGGAGTATGTGTTAGCTTAGCTCAGATTAATAGCAAAAGTTAATTCTGAACAGAAGCTGGTCATTTTTCAAACAAGGAAATTAATGCCCAGTAAAAATGAAGAGCATAACAGACTGAAGCTGCATTCATGGAAGCAAGAAATCCAGACATATCCATATACAATGGAAATACGATGTGTTGGTGTGTGTTATTGTTCGGCAAATATTTATCCTCCCCATTCCCTCTGCCATGAGAGGAATATAATTTCCTGCTCCATTAATATTGGGCTTGCTTTGGCCGCTGGAACGTGGACAGAAGTGACAAAGGGCCAGTTTTCAGCTTAGGCCTTAAAAAGCATCAATTATTTCTGCTCACCCCTTGGAAGCCACCAACTTTCACCAGTAAACCACTGCCTCTCCAGCTTGGGCCTCAGAAGAAAATGTAGGGATCAGACCTGAATGCAACCTAGAGCCTACAGCAGAGTCTCCCCAAGCCAAACCACAGACCCATGCCCGAGAAATGAATGCTTTTTTAAATTCAGATCAGATCAGATCAGTCGCTCAGTCGTGTCCGACTCTTTGCGACCCCATGAATTGCAGCACGCCAGGCCTCCCTGTCCATCACCAACTCCTGGAATTCACTTAGACTCACGTTCATCGAGTCAGTGATGCCATCCAGCCATCTCATCCTCTGTCGTCCCCTTCTCCTCCTGCCCCCAATCCCTCCCAGCATCAGAGTCTTTTCCAATGAGTCAACTCTTAGCATGAGGTGGCCAAAGTACTGGAGTTTCAGCTTTAGCATCATTCCTTCCAAAGAAATCCCAGGGCTGATCTCCTTCAGAATGGACTGGTTGGATCTCCTTGCAGTCCAAGGGACTCTCAAGAGTCTTCTCCAACACCACAGTTCAAAACCATCAATTCTTCGGCGCTCAGCTTTCTTTACAGTCCAACTCTCACATCCATACATGACCACAGGAAAAACCATAGCCTTGACTAGACGGACCTTTGTTGGCAAAGTAATGTCTCTGCTTTTCAATATGCTATCTAGGTTGGTCATAACTTTCCTTCCAAGGAGTAAGCGTCTTTTAATCTCATGGCTGCAGTCACCATCTGCAGTGATTTTGGAGCCCAGAAAAAAAAAGAAATATAAAGTCTGATACTGTTTCCACTGTTTCCCATGAAGTGATGGGACCAGATGCCATGATCTTCGTTTTCTGAATGTTGAGCTTTAAGCCAACTTTTTCACTCTCCACTTTCACTTTCATCAAGAGAGTTTTTGTGGTGCTTGTTTCACAGCTATAGGTGACTAATGCATTTACATGTTTTTGTATGTACATATTATATAGGATACATATCTGTGGATGTGTGGTATGGAAACATAAGTATGTAAATTCCAAAAATATGCCTCCACATATGGGCGCTAGTATTGGAAAATGACATACGATTTGGAGAATTAAGTTTGCATCCTTGCTCTGACATTTATTGGCTGTGTGTTTGGGGGCAAATTGCTTGACCTCTCTAAATACAATTTATTTTTTGCAACCTGGGGATAAAAACCATTACTATCTCATAAAATTATTGTGAGATTTAAGTGAAATAATGCACAAAATGGGCTTAGTATAGAGCCTAACACATACTCATTTATTCATTCAACAGACAGCAATCACATCTGTCAGACCCTTTTCTAGGTTTTTGGAATACAGTTCCTAGCTACAGAGAGATCTCCCAGGCTTAGATGGTAAATAATTTGCAAATAATGCAGGAGACCCGGGTTCAATCCCTGGGTTGGGAAGATCCCCTGGAGAAGGGAATGGCAACCCACTCCAGTATTCTTGCCTGGAAAATTCCATGGACAGAGGAGCTTGGTAGGCTACAGACCATGGGGTCGCAAAGAATGGGATACAACTGAGCAACTAACAGTTTTCCTAGCTACAGAAAGAAGAAAAAGTAAAGCAACTTAAGGAGAACCAGCAGCCCGGGAAGAGGAGGGAAGTCCTTTGTGGGAAATGATCTGCATGACCCCTGGCACAGAAAAAGTACTTGAAAAACAGCAGCCACTTCTATTCTCCATACAATTAGCAGGTAAGAACGTGGAACTCAGCTGTAGACAAGACGAAAATCAGCCTATCGACCCCCTAGCAAACCCCTTTCCTTTGAAGCCTCAGCAAACCACAGCAACATATCAAGGACCTTCACTGGCTGGACACAGCCTCAGGCACTGTTGAAGCTAACACATAAATCCTGCAGTTCGAGCCAGACTCATACAGCAGGGCTGAGGACAGGCCAGCTGCTGCTGGGAGATTGGAGCTCTGCTTCCCCATGAAAGAAGAAGGTTTCTGAGGCCTGAGCCATACTTCACATCCACAGATCATATCAAACACACACGGCTGGGGGCAGCGAGCAAGCTAGGTGTTCAGATGCTGGAGGGAGAGGTCAGTTGATGGGGACACTTCGCGTGGGTGTTACAGCGCCAGGAATGCTTCAGGGATCTTAAGGCGGTGGAGATACACACACACCTTTGCAAACACACTTAATGCGCTGGCCTCGAGGCCACCTCCTGTTTTTCACCCTCAGTTCAGTTCAGTTCAGTCACTCAGTCGTATCTGACTCTTTGCAACCCCATGGACTGCAGCACGCCAGGCCTCCCTGTCCATCACCAACTTCCGGAACTTGCTCAAACTCATGTCCATCGAATTGGTGATGCCAAACCATCTCATCCTCTGTTTTACACCCTAATTGGTATGTTTTCCCATCTCCGCATAAACAGCTCCAGGAGATGTTACATAGCTGTAAAACTGTGATTCTTTGGAGTAAGACAATCTGGGTTTGAATGGAGATTAAGTGGGATGACCTTATAACACCTTATATGCAAGCACCTTCCAAGCACAGTACCTGGTACACGGTAACACTCATAACCATGGCTCCTGTTATCAACTCATTTTGCAAACGAGAACACTGAGGTCCAGACAGTTTAAGCGACAGGAATTCTGACCTTGGCATCAAAGCATGGGATCCTTTTCTCTCCCACCCTATCCCCAACTGATATATTTCTCCAGAAAACCTTAAAGATCCTCCAAGGATGAATTCTGATCTACCTAGAGACATGCTGACTTAACTCAAGACCTAACAGATCGATATTTTCAGAACAGGAGACAAGTTGACCTTGAGCACTATGTGAAGTTGGGACTGGGATTGGGTCCCTGTATGAACAGTGATTACCACAGGGGATGTGCCCAACAGATTGACTATAAGGACCAGGTCTCAAGCTCAGATGCTTACAGCCTCTGGGTTGTACTAGGGTGGCTATCCATCGTGGCTTGAACACCAGGTCTCACATCATGGGAACCCACTCAGCACTAGGCACACTGGGACAGCTGGTCACCCCTGGTTGTAGCATAACTGAGTGAAGCAGTAAAAAGCTGCTCCATCTCTGTCTGAATTTTCCATTTCTCAGAAGCAATCATGTAGAGTGGGGTAGGAGCGAAGGCTCTGAGCCAGCCTCACTTGGTTTACTTCCTATCGCCATTGCTCAACAGCTATGGGACCTTGAGAGGACTTACCCAACTTTTCCATACCTGTTTCCTCTCCTGTAAAAATGGAGCTAGTAGAGCCCCTGGCCTATAGACCAGTGCTCCCCAACACTATTGGTATTTTGGACCCAACCATTCTTTGCTGTGGGGGCGTCCTGTGCACTGCAGGATGTTTAGAAGCATCCTTGACCTCCACACACTAGGTGTCAGGAGCAATCATGGCTATCAGAAGTGTCTCCAGGCATTGCCAGAGGTCTCCTAGGGGGCAAAATTGTCCCCACTTGAGAACCACTGGTCCAGGAAGTGCTGCAAGGATAAGTGAGGCGATGCACACACCCGATGCTCTAGAGGGTCTGTTTCTACAAGAACAAACAGACTGAAACCTTAGTGATAAAGTAGGAGGAACGTGGCAAGCCAAGAGATGAGCCAACAGCAACTGGGACTGGTGAGGGGCAGGCAGTCAAGCAACTACTGGGTGGGACAAACCCCACAAACGGAGCCCAGCCTGGCCAGCATCTCTCCTCCATGAGCCTGGGCTTCTGCTCTACCCCAGAGGCAAAAGGCTGAGGGGATTACTCCCTAGTTACTGGCATAGCACCATTATAGTGAACAAAATCTCTTATCGTATACATTCCTTTTCTCTTGAACGTGTTCATATACTTGTAAAGTGCACCTGTCCATCAAATCTTGAGTGCTGACTGTATACCAAGTATACAGTGGTGACAAAATAGAAAACTCTCTGCCCATGTGGAGCTTTAAACACATTGTGCTTAACATTTAATTTGTGTGTAATGCATGTTTAACCAATAAAAATGTGTCATGCTATAGAACTTATTCTGTTCCTTATGTCTTTCCCTCATCACTGTCTTTTTATGATCTATCCATATTGCTGTGCACACATCAGATCTATTCTTCCAACTGCCATCTGGTGGTATTCCACAGACACACCCACCATATTTTACTTACGTACGCCCCCTCTGGTGGGTACCTCAATTGCTTCCAATTCCCCACTACCACACACCCACCTCCTTGAACATCCAGGGGTGAAACTTTCTCTGGGGTATAAACCCAGAAGCAGATTGCTCTGTCTTGGGTCAGTGCCACTCAGACTTTACCCACATGGCTCACCCAGGTGCACATGACTCAACCAGGGAGCTTGTTAAAAGGCAGATTCTGACCCAGGGGGTGTGGAATGAGACGAGGGAACTTAGATTTCTAACAAGCTTCTAAATGATGCTGATGCTGCTGGCCCGGGACCACAGAGGATATGCAGACACCGTTTGCTCTCATGCCAGATCTCTCTCTGCAGAACCACCGAACCAGGCAACACTCCAAGGATTTGCCCAATAGCCACTACCACCCAAAAGCATGGTGTCCCACCACCTACTGATGTGCACGTGACCATCTTGCTGAGGCTCAGATGGTGAAGAATCCACATGCCAATGCAAGAGATAGGGATTCAATCCCTGAGTCGGGAATATCCCCTGGAAAAGGAAATGGAAACCCACTCCAGTATTCTTGCCTGGAAAATCCCATGGACAGAGGGGCCTGGTGGGCTACAGCCCATGGAGTTGCAAAAGTCAGACACAATTTAGTGACTAAACAACAACATCTTTGATTCTAAGTACATCACAAAATCAGGGCCCCTAAATTCTGGAGTAAAGTGACCTAGGAGGGCATCCAGTCCAACCCTTGCCTTTCAAAGGGAAAGGCCGAGGCTCAGAGCTGTGCAAGCAACCACAGACAATTTTGGCAGAGCCAGGATGAGACGTTCCTGTCTCCTGTCATCTTGTTCCTCTACAGAGCCCTGCTCCAGAGATCAGAAACTCGTCCATAATTTACAGGAGTTAGTTCACTTTGCTGACTTTTCTCCAATTCTCCTGCCCAGCACCTCCCGCCCCATCTCAATCCCCTCACGCCACCCTGCTTTTTAATACTTGCCAGAACCATCCATTTTGCAACCAAGTGTTGACTTCGAATGATATATGAGACGCGATTGACATTTCAAATATCCCAGGCAGGGGAGAGAATTCTGATCACAGCGCAGTCTGAAACGTCTCCTCCACGTCTCCTTCCTTACTCCTTCTGGGCAATAATTGTCCCCCCACCAGCCGACCTCCTCCCTCTTAGCCCCAACATTAATTTCCCCTGATTCATTTTTCATGCCTTTGAATTCTGCCTTTTCAAAGCAGAATATGTTTCTGTAGCGGTTTCTTATACCTCCCTTCTCCTCATGAATATTTCAAATGCAATAGTGATATGATCGCTCAACCTTAGAGGCACACCAACTTTATCTTATTTATCTTACTGAGCTGCTTCCGATCCTGGGATTAAGTCCAAAACAGCCTCTGAGAGTTTGTTTGGGCTATTTTTCCCGAGGCTGTTGCTGTTGTGGATGTAAATTACAAAGAGAGGCAGCCTCCCCGCTCCACCCCGGCCCCAGCCCTGGCGGCAGGCCCCTGGCCCCAGATACCAGCCTTGCTGGTGTCAATCCTGCTCCAGGGAGGTGTCACAGGCGAGAGAAAGCCAACTGGCAGGCCTCCTAACCATCCCTGTTGTGGCATAAATCACCCCTAACTTCCAGCCCACTCATCCCTTCAAAGCACAAATTTAACTCATGGCGTGACCTTGGGTAGGTCATTTTGCCAGTCTGGGACCAAGGTTTTCTGTCTACAAACAAGGGGATTGGACGTGTGACCCTAAAGTCTTTTCAGCTCTAAGGCTCCATGTGACATAGTATAACAGACAGAGCACAAGATTCAGAATCAGGAAGTGCCTGGTTCAAACCCAAGCTCTACCACTGAATGAATATTATGCCCTTTAACTGTGCCTACCACTGACTAGCAGTATAACTTAATTGTGTCCACCACTAACTAGTAGTATGACTATTAACTGCATTTATCATGTACCTACCCGTTGTGTGACCCTTAACTAACTGTGCCTACTACCAACTAGCTGTGTGATCACTGTGCAAGTTACAGAAGCTCTTGGGGCATTAGTTTCCTCCCCGAGTAAAACACACTTGGCTCTGGGGGTTGAAGAGAGGTGACCGGAAATCCCATCGAGCTTGCCTGGACCTGGGGAGGTTCCAGGGGCACAGCACTCTCAGTGCTAAAACAGGAAAGTCCTGAGCAAGCCAAGGCTCGGTCACCCTAGGTTGTTGTGAGATTTAGAAGTGAATTAGGTGATGTGTAAAGAATCTTGCAGATTTATAGAAATCAGTCCATAACATTAATTATCTTTCATTTTTATGTCCAAAGCTGCAGAGGAATTATTTTCATTTCCGTGTTTTTCAAGAATTAAAAACAAAAAAAAATTTGAAAGCATACAAGCATGTGATAAAAAAAAAAGATCTAAAATTAAAAAAAAAAAAATCTGAAATAAGAAACAAAGCTCTCTTGCCCCAGCTCTCCTCCCAATCCAGCCGCCACCCACAAAGGCAGGCACGTGGAGCCTTCCTTAGCCTCAGATAAGGGCTAAGGGCTGAGCTTGCCACACTCATCCTCTGTCTGCTCCTCTGCCCCTGGCATTTCTGGCCTTAAGGATTAGCTTCCTAGGGCAAGGCAGTATCCCTTTATAACAGTTCTGCGGCAGGGGCGCTGAGGATCAGAATAAGGAGAGAGAGCAAGCCCTGGAGGCCCATCTGCTGGACCAGGCATTAACCCTTTAGATGCTGGACCATGAGGAGGTGGGAGGCATAGGTGGCAGAAAGAGAAGCAGCTGTTTACCATGGTGTGGAAGTGTTTCCACCCTGGAGAAGGTCCGCAAGCCTCAGCTCTATGTGTGAGGGCCCCACTGCCTTCAGAGGGGAGGGCACCTCCCAGGTGGAAAGACTGGGATACGAGTCGGACATCTGGACCTCCAGGCAGAGCTACAGCCAATGCCTCCTGGACACCTGTTTTGCGTCTGCGTCTCCCTGGCAACGCTGTCTCCAGGAGATCATGGTCAGCTGGTCTGGGTCAAAGCTGGTCCATTTGGAGTGGGAACATATTAGCTCCATGAGGTAGATGTAATCAGCTCAGGGAACCGTCATCTCCTGGAGAAGCCCACGTGGCTGGGTGTCATGCCATGGACAGGAAGGAGGCCCTACACCAGCTGCTGACTGCCCTGCCTGGGAAAGACCATCGGCTTTCATATCGCCACCTGACAGCTGAGCAGACTGGTTCATACTCCTGTGGGCCGGTGTGCCTTGTCAACACTGGAGGAGCTGTCACCCACAGAATCCAGACCTGGCACCAAGAGCAGAGCAAAGCAGTCCTAGAGAGAAGCCGTCTCCCCCCACCCCCGCCAGGTGGGTCTTACAGGGGACAAAGAGAAGAGGCGTGTGTGCTCAGTCCCTGCAGTCGTGTCCAACTAGTCTGCAACCCCGTGGACTGTAGCCTGTCAGGGGACAAAGAGAAGAGGCGTGTGTGCTCAGTCCCTGCAGTCGTGTCCAACTAGTCCGCAACCCCGTGGACTGTAGCCTGTCAGGCTCCTCTGTCCGTGGGATTTTCCTGGAAAGAATACTGGAGTGTGTTGCCATGCCCTCCTCCAGGGGATCTTCCCAACCCAGGGATTGAACACACATCTCCTGCATTGCAGGCAGATTCTTAACCGACTGAGCCACTAGGGAAGTCCAAAGAGAACAGGGGAGATTTTATATCCCTATGGCGCTATCCCAACCATACCAAAACCCCACCCCAGAGAAGCTAGTGGTGTAGCAGAAAGACCTGGAAATTGAAAGGCCGGAGAAAATGAATACTAGCCTTGATTCTGCTTCTTATTTCTAAGGCTCTTTCAATTAAGCTTCTTCTGGTTGCAAGGAATAGAAGTAAAATCAAACAAAAACTGAAAGGGGAGAACTCATAGCATCAAAGAAAGAACAGACCTAAGGAGGCCCCAGGGCTCTCCCTGCCAGAAACACCAGGACCATCTCTCTACAGTGGCGGTTTTCAACCCTAGCTGCAGGTAGGAATCAACTAGAGAGACTTCTAAAAAACACTGATGCAGAGCCCTCACCCTCAGAAACCAGGATTTAATTCTTGTGGGTGGGGCTACCTGTCTCACTTCAGAGATATCCCAGTGATTCTACCGTGAGACTGAAAATGAGAACCACTGTTGTAGGGATGCTGTTCCAAGTGTGGTCCCCAAACCCGTAATACTCGCATCCCCGTCACCGGGAAGCTTGTTAGAAATGCAGACTCAGAACCTCCTGAACTTCCTTGAATCAGAATTTGCATTTTAATAGAATCTTTGGATAAATTCTCAAACAGATTAAAGTTTGAGAAGTACTGGGCTGGAGTGTCATGGGCTGAATAGGATCTAACCCCTGATCTAGCCACTCCCTGAGAGGTTCTGCTTAAGAGCAAAATCCCCAGATGAGGGACGTCCCTGGTGGTCCAATGTTTAACACAGGTTTGATCCCTTAGGAAACTAAGATCCCACCTGCCAGGGAGCAGCTAAGTCCATGCACCATGACCCCTGAGCCCACTTGCCTCAACTAGAGTGTCTGTGCAACTCAATGAAAGATGCAGCATGAAAAAAGAGATCCTTCATGATGCAACAAAGATCCTGAGTGCCACAAGTAAGACCCAACACAGACAAAAATATCCTCAGACAACAATCACTGGAGTTGGTCATGGTCACACCATGACAGAGGGTGGGTGAGTAGTAGGTAAGGATGCCCGGAGCCCCACCAAACCCACAGGCCGGAGAAGGGCTGCCCAGAAAGGAGTGAGGTTACAAGGCAGGTAAAGACAACACAGGTCTGCACAGTGATCTTGGACAAGTTCAGAGATGAACTTATGACCACTTTTTAAATGCTCACTGTACACCATTCACTGTGCCAAAGACTCAAACTAGCTCATGTAACTCCCCCTCCCGCCACCATAATCACAAGGCAGGTATTAATTACTGTCATTACTACTATTTCACAAAGGAGGAAAGTATGTTTAGAGCAGTAGATTTCAAACTGCAATGTGCATCAGAAGGTTTCTTAAATCACAGATTTCTGACTCAACAAATCTAGGATCAACCCCAAGGACCTGCGTTTCTAACAAGCTCCCAGATGACCGATGCTGCAAGGCTAAGCACACAATTTGGGCAAGGCATTATCCCTTCAAGAGGGAAAGGCGTAAAAACCAAGTTAGAGACTCTTCAGAAAGCACTGATGCCCCCCAAAAAGGTAATGCAAACCCACTCCAGTATTCTTGCCTGGGAAATCCCATGGACAGAGAAGCCTGGCGGGCGACAGTCCATGGGGTTGTAAAAGAGTCAGATAAACAACTTAGCGACCAAACAACAATAGCAACAGCAACAAATATTACGGAAGTTTCCATCTTCTCAATGAGAAACCACCCACCTCAGTTTAGAGAGACGATTTTCCCAGGAGACAAGCACAGCTGGCATTTTGCAGAGAGAGCACAGTGAAGGGGAGCAGACCTGCTTAGAACTATAGTTACTGGGAATTCTTTGGAATTCACAGGATCATGAGCATCATTCCCTTCAGCCACACACCTGACTGGGAGGGTAACAATTTTCTTAAGAGGACAATACAGGGAAAATGTTATTACCAGAGCCCTGGCTTTTATTTGCAACCAGTACTTTTGCTCAAGACAGATGTTGAGCAAGCTGTGCCCAGCACAGCTAACCATCAGGTAGAGTAACCTTCAACTGGTTGTCTCAATCTTGTGAAAAAAGTGAATAACACTCATAGAAGTTAGACTGCCAGGTTCAGACCTGGACCTCACCACGTACTAGCTGTGGTCAGTAACTTTATTCAGCGTGCTTAACCTCACTGAATATTCTATGCTCATCTGTAAATGAGGGAATTTTTATGATCCCTAACCTGAAGGTTACACTCGGAAAATTCCTAGTAAAGTAACTGTAATATTAAGAGGGGCCCTGGTGGCTCAGACTGTAAAGAGTCTGCCTGCAATGTTGGGAGACCCAGGTTCAATCCCTGGCTTGGGAAGATCTCCTAGAGAAGGAAATGGCAACCCACTCCAGTATTCTTGCCTGGAGAATCCCATGAATGAAAGAGCCTCAAGGGCTACAGTCCATGGGGTCACAAAGAGTCGGACATGACTGAGTGACTACTAGACACACACAGTATTATGAGCTCCCTATAAGCTTATTTAATTATTACTATTGGTGGGAGTGCGGGCGGTGCTAAAATATTGTTGGCAATGCCTAGATCAGGATTACTACCAACAAGTGCAATCATGATTCTGACATGGGACCCTCCCATGCTGCTAGTGGGAATATAAACACATGCGATTTCTCTAAAAAACCATTTGGCTATCTCTCTCTCTCTCTCTCTCTCTCAAGAGTCTCACAAAAATACTCACATTGATTGAGAAAGTCTGCTACTAGGAATTTATTCTAGGAAAGTGGTCCAGTAAGGGGATAAAGATGCATGCCCAAGGATGCTATCACATTATTGCAAATAGTAAAATATAAAGTGTCCATCAACTGGAAAACACTTTTAAAATTGTGCTCTGTTCATAAAATGGAATCCTCAACAATTATTAAAAATAATGTCCACAACTTTTAATTGGGGATTATCTAAGTCATTATATTTTGAAAATATACATGTAAAATTTCATACAGACTCTGAATTCAATTATGTAAATATATTAAAATCAAAAGGAAGGGAATGATCCAAAAATTATGCTCTGGCTCCTGAAATAGTGCTTCTTATAATTTTTTTATATATATATTTTCCTCAGTAGTCATCCCTATAATCAGAGAGGTTAGTTAAAATCTGATACACAAGATTTTAGCAAACTAGATAATTTGCTGAGAGAGATTATTTCTATCCAGGTGTGCCATAAGTTACAGGAACCTCTTGTAAATGTGGGTGTAATTAAAATAGGGACACGGTGTTGGAAAAAGAGACAGGAGGTAAAGAGGAATGAGGAACAGGAGTAGACATGGTTTCCAGGCATTCTTGAGAGAGTAGGGAACTCTCTTGAGATAGTATGGAGTAAGGAACATGAGGCAAAAGAGCAGCGGAAGGAGGAGGGAGCAAAATTAGAGGGATGTGGGACATTCCCATTTGGGGTCACAAACCGACCATGAGCTAAAGTGACATAATCCCCAGGTTAGGAAAGGGAATGGAGAGATATCCCATGGAAACATGTAGCCTTTGTGAGTTGCAAATTGACAAAAACTCAACTCACACTGACTTAACAAAGAGATTAACTCTAGGTGAGATCTGTCTTCAGGTTCAACCGAGCATCTGCTCTTAAAACAGTGTGATCAGCCTACTTCCTCCTCTTCCAGCTCTGTGGCTTCATCCTTAGCAGGCTCTGCCCTCAAGGGCATGAAGATGATGGCCAGAAGCTCCAGGTTTCCAACCTACTATCCGCACAACCCCAGCAAAAAGAGAATGCATCTTTCTCTATGGATCTAACAAACGTCCTACGGCTGACTCCCTGGCCCAGCCTGTTCCTGAGGCGGTCACTATAGCTGAGGGAATGGCATTTTCCGATCAGCCCGACCTGGGTGGGTGATGCCCCTTTTCCTTGAGTCACTCTCAGAGACTGAGAACAAAGAAGGGGAGGTTCCCCGAAAGACAGATGGGATGCTGGTCTAAGAAAAAGAGACATGGAGACTGAGCAGGCAAAATCAACAGAGAATCATGTTGTAGAGATTCTCCCCAGAATATGAACCAAAGACTCAACGTACTCTCAGATATCAGAAGGATAGAACAGTGCCCTCCAGCCAGGGCAAAGGCTCTCAACCTGGGTGGACTCCTCCCTGCCTCCAGGGGACATTTGGCAACACTGGGGAAAGGTGCTCCTGGATCTGGAGGACAGAGGCCAAGGATGCTGCTAAACATTGTACAATGCACAGGACAGCCCCCTTACAACAAATCATCTAACCCCAAATGCCTACAGTGCTAAGGTAGAAAAACCCTGAACTAGGGCATCATGGGCTTCCCTAGTAGCCCAGATGGTAAAGAATCTGCCTGTGATGTGGGAGACCCAGGTTCAATTCCTGAGTCGAGAAGATCCCCCGGAGAAGGGAACAGCTACCCACTCCAGTATTCTTGCCTGGAGAATTCCATGGACAGAGGAGCCTGGTGGGCTCAATCCACAGGGTCACAGAGTCGGACACGACTGAGAGACTAACACAGGGGCATCATGCAGTTTATCATCCTAACCAAACCACTTTTAAGACCAGCAAAACCAGGGAAAAACATGCTTATCAGGGACCCTCCCAACAAACCAGGACATACGGTCACCCTGCCCCCAACACACTGTACAAATGAGAGGTGAAACCATCATCACTGAGGCTGAGACTCAGGCCCCATGGTCAGCAGTCACAGGAACACAAAGGCTCACCTCCCGGGCAAGGCTAATGTCTGCCCTCTCCTACTCCTGGTGCTGCTGGCAGCCCCTGACATCTACTTCCACGAGGTCACAGAACTGACCAGATTGCAAGCACCAACTCTGGGGAGTTGCCCAAAGGGCTGGCCACAGCTGCTGCTTCGAGAAATTGTCTCTAGCCTGGTCTGTGCTGTGGTGAGAGAGGCCTACTGCCTTGCTTGTAGAAGGAATCCCACTCCAATTAAACTGCAGGAGGCCTGGTGGAAAGGAGGGGGTGGTCAGGGGAGTTGGGAGCCTGGCAAGCTGCTCCTGATTTTCCCTTTTCATCTCGGAAGAGCCAATTTCAAACTTGCCTTGGGTCATAAAAGAAATTAATTTGATTCTCTCCACCTTGCTCAGAGTGGACATATGTCCCCCGCTGGAGCATCTGCTGCTGGTAGATCCAGAGTGAAGGAACCATCCCCTGGAAGTGACTCTGGTTTCAGGACGGGCCAAAATCATTTGCCTGAAGCCTGGAGAAGCAGCTGCCTCAGATTTCTCTGGGCTGTAATTTTTGCTAGCAAGTTCCAAAAATGATTCTCCTAGCTAAGGCAAGTTCCAGGTCAAAGTAGGTTTACCCAGAGGGTTGTGCGTGGGCAGGACTGGTCCTTGACAAATACCTGAAGAGAATTCACCTTTGGCATCTGTTCCACCCACCTCTACCAATTACTAAGTATGATCACATTGAGTCCCTGTATATGCCAGGCATGGTCCCTGGACCTCATTTCCTGATTGCTACAACCACTGGTGACAGACACACCTCAGGGACCTTCTTGTGCAGTCTCCCTTTGAGTATGGGTGGAAACTGTGACTTGCTTCTAACCCAGAGAATATGGCAAAGGTGCTGGGTGTCACTCTCCTGACTATGTTCTATTACATAAGATCCCACCTCAGCAGACTAGAGAGAGAGTCCCTTGCTAGCTATGGGGAAGTAATCACCATGTTCTAAGAGGACCACATGGCAAGAAGTACAGGCAGCCTCTAGGAGCCGACTGAGGCCCCAGCACGAAAACAAGGCCTCAGTCCTGCAACCACAAGAAAATGATTTCTGCCAGTAGCCTAAGTGATCCTCGAATCAGATCTCTCCCCAGTCGAGCCACTGATGAGACTGCAGCCCCAGCTGATACATGGCTTGCAGCCTAGGGAGACCCTGAGCAGAGGACCCAGCTAATCTGTGTGCAGACTCCTGATCTGCAGAAACTGAGATAACAAATAGGAGGAGGGGGCCTATTACTTTAAGCTGCTATGTTTGTGGTAATTTTTACACAGCAGTAGAAAAGTAACACACAGTATTTCAAATGAGGAAAATGTGACTCAGGGACAATAGTACGCTGCAGTGTTTGAGTTTGAGGGGTGGGCTGCTGTCTCTGGGGTCGCACAGAGTTGGACATGACTGAAGTGACTTAGCAGCAGCAGCTTCAACTACCACCATGCAGTTTTAACATAGAAAAGTAGAAAAAGCCATTTACATCAGGTTAGTGAAAGATCAATCCAGCCTGTGAACCCAGAAGCCCTGCCCAATGTTCACACAGCAAATCACTGCACTGCTTTCAGACTCTGTTTCCTCATCTGTGAAATGGGTTCAGTTCAGTTCAGTTGCTCAGTCGTGTCCGACTCTTTGGGACACCATGAACCACAGCACTCCAGGCCTCCCTGTCCATCACCAACTCCTGGAGCTTACCCAAACTCATGTCCATCAAGTCGATGATGCCATCCAACCATCTCATCCTCTGTCATCCCCTGCTCCTCCTGCCCTCAATCTTTCCCAGCATCAGGGTCTTTTCAAGTGAGTCAGCTCTTCTCATCAGGTGGCCAAAGTTTGGAGTTTCAGCTTCAACATCAGTCCTTCTAATGAACACCCAGGACTGATCTCCTTTAGGATGGACTGTTTGGATCTCCTTGCAGTCCAAGGGACTCTCAAGAATCTTCTCCAACACCACAGTTCAAAAGCATCAATTCTTCGGTGCTCAGCTTTCTTTATAGTCCAACTCTCACATCCATACATGACCACTGGAAAAACCATAGCCTTGACTAGATGGACCTTTGTTGGCAAAGTAATGTCTCTGCTTTTTAATATGCTGTCTAGGTTGGTCACAACTTTCCTTCCAAGGAGTAAGCATCTTTTAATTTCATGGCTGCAGTCAACATCTGCAGTGATTTTGGAATCCAAAACAATAAAGTCAGCCACTGTTTCCCTATCTATTTGCCATGAAGTGATGGGACCGGATGCCATGATCTCAGTTTTCTGAATGTTGAGCTTTAAGCCAACTTTTTCACTCTCCTCTTTCACTTTCATCAAGAGGCCCTTTAGTTCTTCATTTTCTGCCATAAGGGTGGTGTCATATGCATATCTGAGGTTATTGATATTTCTCCCAGCAATCTTGATTCCAGCTTGTCTTTCTTCCAGCCCAGCGTTTCTCATGATGTGCTCTGCATAGAAGTTAAACAAGAAGGGTGACAATACACAGCCTTGATGTACTCCTTTTCCTATTTGGAACCAGTCTGTTGTTCCATGTCCAGTTCTAACTGTTGCTTCCTGACCTGATATGGGTTTCTCAAGAGGCAGGTCAGGTGGTCTGGTATTCTCATCTCTTGAAGAATTTTCCATAGTTTATTGTGATCCACACAGTCAAAGGCTTTGGCATAGTCAATAAAGCAGAAATAGATGTTTTTCTGGAACTCTCTTGCTTTTTCCATGATCCAGCGGGTGTTGGCAATTTGACCTCTGGTTCCTCTGCCTTTTCTAAAACCAGCTTGAACATCTGGAAGTTCATGGTTCACGTATTGCTGAAGCCTGGCTTGGAGAATTTTGACCATTACTTTACTAGTGTGTGAAATGAGTGCAATTGTGCGGTAGTTTGAGCATTCTTTGGCATTGCCTTTCTTTGGGATTGGAATGAAAACTGACCTTTTCCAGTCCTGTGGCCACTGCTGAGTTTTCCAAATTTGCTGACACATTGAATGAAATGGGTACAGGGCACCAAACCCAGGAACCAATGATAATGCTGATCTGGTGATGGTGACGGTGATGGGGATGACGATACATGATACTATATAAAACCTATTCTCCATTTTTCCAGACCAGCCTTTCTATTTCGACTTCAGACTGAATCTCTCTCCTCACTTAAACCCTACTCAGAGTGAGTGGTATAATCCATGTGACCAATATTTATTGAGAACCAAGTTCATACTTGGGCTTCCCTTGTAGCTCAGTTGGTAAAGAATCTGCCCGCAATGCAGGAGACCCAGGTTCAGTCCCTGGGTTGGGAAGATCCCCTGGAGAAGGAAATGGCAACCCACTCCAGTATCCTTGCCTGGAAAATCTCATGGACAGAGGAGCCTGATTGGTTACAGTCCATGGGGTCGCAAAGAGTCAGGCATGACTGAGTGGCTAACACACTAACACTTAAGTTCATACTAGGTACAGTGCAGAGGCTAAGGAAATTCAGGATAAGCAGACAGTCTCCCCAGGCTCAAAGCCTCATAATGAAGGGTGGCAGAAGGGAAAACAACTATGTAAGCAAGCTCCACTTGGACGTCAGTTGAAGTCTCCCCTTTGGTTTAAACCAGAAATGGTCAAAGACCACTGGGCATCCTGGTGGGTTCAAAGCCCACCTGGATATTTGTGTGAATTGCTTGAAACTGACGTTTATTTATTTCTAGATGGACCTAGCTACTCTACAGTGTCAGCAAGACCCAAAGGTTCCTGTCCTGCTCTGCCATCCTCCTTGTGTGGTGAGGTCTCTGCTCACTGTCACAGAGGGCAAGGGGGTTCTCACCCACTACACATGCCAGGCAGGAATGGACTCTCCCTTCCTGAGACACTACACATCTCAGAAAGGGTGGGACTCTTTCTCCTTACAGGGCTTCCCTGGTGGCTCAGCAGTAAAGAATATGCCTACAGTGCAGGAGATTTGCAGAAGACGTGGGTTCAATCCCTAAGATCCCCTGGAGGAGGAATTAGCAGCCCACCCCAGTATTCTTGCCTGAAAATCCCCATAGACAGAGGAGCCTGGCAGCCTTCAATCCATAGCATTGCAAAGACTTGGACACGACTAAGCAACTAAACAACTTGCTCCTTGTGCACCTCTCTTTCTAGTAAGGAACCCTTTAAACCCATCAGACAGTTACCCTTCTCATTCATCAGCCACAAGCAGATCACACGCCCATTCCTAGACCAACCCCTGGCACAGGGGAATGGCCTTCACGAGTCACCCCTAGGGCTGACCACAAGCTTACCTTCAAAAACAGGGTTGTGTCAACAAGGACCAAGGTTTGATGGCTTCTGGATTAGTTTAGTTAATGGTTCAACTTGACATCCAACACATGACCAGCTTCACAGTTTTAAAACATTTCTCTGGCTGCAGGGACCAGAGTCCTGGGGTGGATGAAACCAGAGTGAGCCCAGACCAGCTAGGATGCTATCCTGTAATTTAGCCAGAGGTAAACAGGGATAGAGCAGTAGGCAACTCAGCAGCTGACAGGGGATCCACTGCCTAAAACTGTTCAATGGAAAATAAAACACTGAAAACTATGCAAAACAAATCTGTGACTTATTGAATCATTATAAGACAAAAATTTTTGCAACTACCTGTCATCAGCAGAGAATGAGAAGTTTGGCAGTCCACCCTCACCAGAAGTCCCACAACATCCTTCATCCTGATCACTGCTGCTGCTGCTGCTAAGTCGCTTCAGTCGTGTCCGACTCTGTGCGACCCCATAGATGGCAGCCCACCAGGATTCCCCGTCCCTGGGGTTCTCCAGGCAAGAGTGGGCTGCCATTTCCTTCTCCAATGCATGAAAGTGAAAAGTGGAAGTGAAGTCGCGCAGTCGTGTACGACTCTTCGCGACCCCATGGACTGCAGCCTACCAGGCTCCTCCGTCCATGGGATTTTCCAAGCAAGAGTGCTGGAGTGGGGTGCCATTGCCTTCTCTGACCCTGATCACAGCCCTTTTCCACCTCACACTGTCCCAGCTTACACAGTCATCCCTTCCTTAAGGTTCTTTATAGTTTTATCACCTATACAAGCACTCTTGGACATCATAGCTTAGTATAACCCAATTTTTAACCTGATGTGTCTTCTCTCCTTTTTAGATGAACTTTATTTTGTAGTAATTTTATACTTACAGATCTGCAAAGATACTATGGAGACCTCCCATTTATTCTCTCATCTACTGTCAGTTTCCCTTAATGTTACCATCTTGCATTACTGTCAAACCAAGGCACCAACATTACTAGTAACTGAAGCCTAGACTGTATTTAAATCTCATCAGTTTTTCATTAATGGTTGTTATTGTTGTTTTTCTGTTCCAGGATTCCATTCAGAATGCCACATCATTTTTTTATTTTTCCAACTTTATTGAGGTATAATTAACAATTTGTATCTATTTTGGGTGTACAACATGATAATTTAATATACACATACATTGTGAAATGATTAGCACAGTTGAGTTAATTAAGTCATCCATCACCTCATAAAGTTACCATCTGTGTGTGTAATAAGAACAGGTAGTATCTACTCTTACAGCAAATTTCAACTATAAAGTACAGTATTATTATTAATTACAGCACCATGATGCACTTTAGATTCCTGGAAATTATTCATCCCCCAGAACTTACTCATCTTATAACTAGAAGTTTGTACCCTTTGATCAGGAATGCCCCATTTCTCCCCCTCCCCCAGCCTCTGTTCTCCTCTGTTTCTATTAGTTCAACTTTTTCAGATTACAAATATAAGTGAAGTATGTAAGTAAGGGTTTTTTCCCTTCTAGAGTCTACTTCATTTGGTAAAATCAGAAAAACAACCCATTCACATCTCCCAGAAACCCCCTGACTTCCTCCTCTCTGAAGAAGGCAATTCACCAAACACATAAAGGCTGAGGCTTAGGGATCATTCACCCTCTCCAGGTAGATCAGTCTTTGTCTGGCTTATTTCACTGAGTGTAATGTCCTCCAAGTTCACCCATGTTGTCGCAACGGGCAAAATTTCCTTCTTTTTATGAGTGAATCAATCATATAGTGTGTGTGTATATCACATTTTCTTATCCATTCATCCATCAACGGACAGAGGTTATTTCCATATCTTGGCTGCTGTGAATTGACATTGGTCTTGGCAATGATACTTTGGATAAGACACAGAAATCACAGGCAAAAAAAGAAAACCCTGTACCATTCATTCATCTTGTCTCTTTAGGCTCCTCAGAGACCATGACAATTTCTCGGTCTTTCCTTGTTTTCTGTGACTTTGGCAGTTAGGCAAGTATTGGTCGTGGATTTTGTAGAATGTCCCTCAATTTGAGTTTGATGTTTTTCTCATGATTAGACTGGCACTATGGATTTAGAGAAAGAATATTACCAGGGTGAAGGGCTCTTCTCCTCATGATGCATCTTTTGAAGTTTCTTTTAATCTACAGGTTTCCCTTTCATCCTTTTCTTTACATTACAATTGCTCTGTGGAAGGATCCAGGACATCTGGCTGGTAGTTATCCAGTCTGGATTTTGCTGACTGCTCACTCATGGGATGGGTTCAATGCATTCCTCTGTCCTGTGATGTTACTGCAAGCTGGCAGCTGGATTTAGACTCTTAAGTTGAGAAAAACCTCATTATAAGGCACAGAACTCACTTCAAGAAGAGAATCACTGTGCATTCGTTTCCTAGGGCTAACACAACAAACTGAGAGGCTTAAAACAATAGAAATTTACTCTCTCCCAGTTTTTGAGGGCAGAGGTATGAAATCAAGGTATTTGCAAGGCCGTGCGCCCTCAGAAGCCTCTAGGGGAAAGCCTTCTTCATCTCCTCCAGCTTCTGGCAGCCTCAGCTGTTCCCTGGCTTCTGGTAGCACCACTCAAACCTCTGCCTCATCCTCACATGCCCATCTTCCCTCTGTGTCCAAATCACCCTTTTCTTATAAGGACACAAGTCACTTTGGATTAAAGACCCACCTACTCCAGTACGGCCTCGTCTTAACTAACTTATACCTGCAACGAACTTTTTTCCAAATAAGGTCACATTCTGAGTACTGCGGAGGTTAGGGTCTCAATGTATCTTTGGACAGAATACAATTTTTTTTTTAATTTTTTAAAAAATATTTCTTTCTATTCAAGAGGAGGAGCCAAGATGGCGGAGGAGTAGGACGGGGAGAACACTTTCTCCCCCACAAATTCATCAAAAGAGCATTTAAACGTCAAGTAAATTCCACAAAACAACTTCTGAATGCCGGCAGAGGACATCAGGCACCCAGAAAAACAACCCAACTCTTCGAAAGGAGGTAGGAAAAATATAAAGACAAAAAAAGAGACAAAAGAGGGAGGGACAGAGTTCCGTCCCCGGAAAGGAGTCTTAAAAAGAGAGAAGTTTCCAAACACCAGGAAACCTTCTCACTGCCGAATCTGTGCCGAGCTTTGGAAGCACAGAGGGCAACATAACAGGGAGAAAAAATAAATAAACAATTAAAACTCGCAGATTGCGAGCCCTACGGTAACTCCCCCAGCGGAGAAGCAGCGCAGACGCCTGCACACGCCATTAGCAAGCGGGGGCTGGGCAGGGAGGCACGGCGCGGGCTGCATCGCTGAGAGTAAGAATCTGGCCTGAATAACCTGAGCGCTATCTGAGCGAAATAATTTGGGCTAGCAAACCAGACTGTGGGATATCTACCACGTGAAAAGCCAGCCCTAACCTAAGACCGCCAGGCCCGCGCACGGAACAAAGGACTGAACAGAGATAGCCGGCTGCAGACCTTCCCCCTCCGGTGACAGGCAGCCAGAGCCGGAAGGGGGCAATCGCAGCCCCAGAGAGACATTATCTATAAAACTGTAAGCAGGCTTCTTTGCTAACTAAAACTTCTTGGGGGTCTGGACGGTCAACATCTGCCTGAGAAGGTGCGCCGGTTTTGCACCCAGATAACCGAGTGGCGGGGAGGCGATAAGTCGCAGCATTGGCGCTCGCCAAACACTTCATCACCTGAGCTGCTCGGACCTGGGAAGAGCACAAAACGCAGGCCCAACTGAGTCTGCGCCTCTGAGGACTACCCGAGTGCCTGAACCTGAGCGGCTTGGACCTGGGAGGTGCGTGCAGCCCTGGGCCGGCCTCAGATTGATCCAGTCAGAACAACCTAGAGCCCGAGCAGTGTGGGCAGGGAGGCTACACGTTCTGTGAGGGGGGGGCAGACCCAGCGTGGCTGAGGCACTGCGAGCGCACACCAGTGTTATTTGTTTGCAGCATCCCTCCCTCCCTCCCCACAGTGCAACTGAACAAGTGAGCCTAAAAAAAAAAAAAAAAAAAAGTTTCCTCCACTGTCCCTTGTGTCAGGGCGGAAACCAGACACTGAAGAGACCAGCAAAGAGAAGAAGCTATAACAGAGGGAAACGCCCTGGAAGCTACAGGCAATAGATGAAAACCCTGTGGTTACTACGGACTACATAGGAAGGGGCCTATAGATCTTGAGAAATATAAGTCGGACCAAGGAACTACCCAAAAATGAACTGAACCCACAATACTCACAACAAAACCAGAAAAAATCCTAGATATATTTTTACTATTTTTACGATCATTCTTTCTTTCTTTTTTTTTTTAAAAAAAAAAAAATTTTAAGTCCTCTATTGTTCCTTTAATTTTCACTTTTATAACCTATTACTTTGCAAAAAAAAAAAAAAACCCTATTTTTTCTTCTTCAGCAAACTTCATATATATATATTTTATAATTTTTTGACCTTGTTTTTTTTTTTTCTTTTTCTTTAACACTGTATTTTTGAAATTTCAAACTCTACTCTAGTTTTTCAATTTTAGCTTTTTGGTATATGTTATCAATTTTGTAACTATAGTTTTTTATAATTTCTGTGACTTTTTTTTTCTGTTTCTTTCTCTTCTTCTTTTATATAACATTGTATATCTGAAATTCCAAACTCTACTCTAGATTTTTAATTTATGCTTTTTGGTATTTGATATCGATTTTGTACCTGTATTTTCTTTATGACTTTTAGACATTGTTTGTTTTTGTTTGTTTGTTTGTTTTCTCTCTTTATGCTTCTTCTTCCTTTTTTTTAACATTGTTATTTTTGAAATTCCAAACTCTACTCTAGATTTTTAATTTTTGCTTTTTGGTATTAGTTATCAATTTTGTACCTATATTTTCTTTATAATTTTTACGACCTTGTTTGTTTTTCTTTGTTCGTTTTTTCTCTCTTTCTTTTCCTTCTTCTTTTCTTTAACATCGTATTTTTGAAATTCCAAACTCTACTCTAGATTTTTAATTTTTGCTTTTATGTATTTGTTACCAATTTTGTACCTTTAAGAACCCAATCTTCAGGACCCATTTTTCACCAGGGAGCAAGATTACTGGCTTCACTGCTTTCTCTCCCTTTGGACTCTCCTTTTTCTCCACCAGGTCGCCTGTGTCTCCTCCCTAACCCCTCTCTACTCTACCCAACTCTGTGAATTTCTGTGTGTTCCAGACAGTGGAGAACACTTAGGGAACTGATTACTGGCTGGATCTGTCTCCCTCCTTTTCATTCCCCCCTTTTATCCTTCTGGCCACCTCTGTCTCCTTCCTCCTTCTTCTCTGTATAACTCCGTGAACATCTCTGAGTGGTCCAGTTGTGGAGTGCACATAAGGAAGTGACTACTGGCTACCCCACTCTCTCCACTATCGATTCCACCTCATCTCATTTGGGTCACCTCTAAATCCCTCCTCCCTCTTCTCTTCTCCATGTAATGCTGTGAACCTCTCTGAGTGACCCTCATAGTAGAGAAACTTCTCATCTTTAACGTAGATGTTTTATCAATGGTGCTGTATAGAAGGAGAAGTTTTGAAACTTCTGTAAAAATAAGACTGATAACTGGAAGCAGGAGGCTTAAGTCCAAACCCTGACTCCAGGGAACTCCTGACTCCAAGGAACATTAATTGACAGGAGCTCATCAAATGCCTCCATACCGACACTGAAACCAAGCACCACACAAGGGCCAACAAGTTCCAGGGCAAGACATACCAAGCAAATTCTCCAGCAACAAAGGAACACAGCCCTGAGCTTCAAAATACAAGCTGCCCAAAGTCACCCCAAAACCATAGACATCTCATAACTCATTACTGGACACTTCATTGCACTCCAGAGAGAAGAAATACAGCTCCACCCACCAGAACACCGACACAAGCTTCCCTAACCAGGAAACCTTGACAAGCCACCTGTACAAACCCACACACAGTGAGGAAAAGCCACAATAAAGAGAACTCCACGAACTGCCAGAATACAGAAAAGACACCCCAAACTCAGCAATTTAAACAAGATGAAGAGACAGAGGAATACCCAGCAGATAAAGGAACAGGATAAATGCCCACCAAACCAAACAAAAGAGGAAGAGATAGGGAATATACCTGATAAAGAATTCGGAATAATGATAGTGAAATTGATCCAAAATCTTGAAATTAAAATGGAATCACAGATAAGTAGCCTGGAGACAAGGATTGAGAAGATGCAAGAAAGGTTTAACAAGGACCTAGAAGAAATAAAAAAGAGTCAATATATAATGAATAATGCAATAAATGAAATAAAAAACACTCTGGAGGCAACAAATAGTAGAATAACAGAGGCAGAAGATAGGATTAGTGAATTAGAAGATAGAATGGTAGAAATAAATGAATCAGAGAGGATAAAAGAAAAACGAATTAAAAGAAATGAGGACAATCTCAGAGACCTCCAGGACAATATTAAACACTACAACATTCGAATCATAGGGGTTCCAGAAGAAGAAGACAAAAAGACCATGAGAAAATACTTGAGGAGATAATAGTTGAAAACTTCCCTAAAATGGGGAAGGAAATAATCACCCAAGTCCAAGAAGCCCAGAGAGTCCCAAACAGGATAAATCCAAGGAGAAACACCCCAAGACACATATTAATCAAATTAACAAAGATCAAACACAAAGAACAAATATTAAAAGCAGCAAGGGAAAAACAACAAATAACACACAAGGGAATTCCTATAAGGATAACAGCTGATCTTTCAATAGAAACTCTTCAAGCCAGGAGGGAATGGCAAGACATACTTAAAATGATGAAAGAAAATAACCTAAAGCCCAGATTATTGTACCCAGCAAGGATCTCATTCAAGTATGAAGGAGAAATCAAAAGCTTTTCAGACAAGCAAAAGTTGAGAGAATTCTGCACCACCAAACCAGCTCTCCAACAAATACTAAAGGATATTCTCTAGACAGGAAACACAAAAACGGTGTATAAATTCGAACCCAAAACAATAAAGTAAATGGCAATGGGATATACTTATCAGTAATTACCTTAAACGTAAATGGGTTGAATGCCCCAACCAAAAGACAAAGACTGGCTGAATGGATACGAAAACAAGACCCCTACATGTGTTGTCTACAGGAGACCACCTCAAAACAGGGGACACATACAGACTGAAAGTGAAGGGCTGGAAAAAGATTTTCCATGCAAATAGGGACCAAAAGAAAGCAGGAGTAGCAATACTCATATCAGATAAAATAGACTTTAAAACAAAGGCTGTGAAAAGAGACAAAGAAGGTCACTACATAATGATCAAAGGATCAATCCAAGAAGAAGATATAACAATTATATATGCACCCAACACAGGAGCACCGCAGTATGTAAGACAAATGCTAACAAGTATGAAAGGAGAAATTAACAATAACACAATAATAGTGGGAGACTTTAATACCCCACTCACACCTATGGATAGATCAACTAAACAGAAAATTAACAAGGAAACACAAACTTTAAATGATACAATAGACCAGTTAGACCTAATTGATATCTATAGGACATTTCATCCCAAAACAATGAATTTCACCTTTTTCTCAAGCGCACATGGAACCTTCTCCAGGATAGATCACATCCTGGGCCATAAATCTAGCCTTGGTAAATTCAAAAAAATAGAAATCATTCCAAGCATCTTTTCTGACCACAATGCAGTAAGATTAGATCTCAATTACAGGAGAAAAACTATTAAAAATTCCAACATATGGAGGCTGAACAACATGCTGCTGAATAACCAACAAATCACAGAAGAAATCAAAAAGAAAATCAAAATTTGCATAGAAACGAATGAAAATGAAAACACAACAACCCAAAACCTGTGGGACACGGTAAAAGCAGTCCTAAGGGAAAGTTCATAGCAATACAGGCACACTTCAAGAAACAAGAAAAAAGTCAAATAAATAACCTAACTCTACACTTAAAGCAACTAGAAAAGGAAGACATGAAGAACCCCAGGGTTAGTAGAAGGAAAGAAATCTTAAAAATTAGAGCAGAAATAAATGCAAAAGAAACAAAAGAGACCATAGCAAAAATCAACAAAACCAAAAGCTGGTTCTTTGAAAGGATAAATAAAATTGACAAACCATTAGCCAGACTCATCAAGAAACAAAGGGAGAAAAATCAAATCAATAAAATTAGAAATGAAAATGGAGAGATCACAACAAACAACACAGAAATACAAAGGATCATAAGAGACTACTATCAACAATTATATGCCAATAAAATGGACAACGAGGAAGAAATGGACAAATTCTTAGAAAAGTACAACTTTCCAAAACTGGACCAGGAAGAAATAGAAAATCTTAACAGACCCATCACAAGCACGGAAATTGAAACTGTAATCAAAAATCTTCCAGCAAACAAAAGCCCAGGTCCAGATGGCTTCACAGCTGAATTCTACCAAAAATTTAGAGAAGAGCTAACACCTATCCTGCTCAAACTCTTCCAGAAAATTGCAGAGGAAGGTAAACTTCCAAACTCATTCTATGAGGCCACCATCACCCTAATACCAAAACCTGACAAAGATCCCACAAAAAAAGAAAACTACAGGCCAATATCACTGATGAACATACATGCAAAAATCCTTAACAAAATTCTAGCAATCAGAATCCAACAACACATTAAAAAGATCATACACCATGACCAAGTGGGCTTTATCCCAGGGATGCAAGGATTCTTCAATATTCGCAAATCAATCAATGTAATACACCACATTAACAAATTGAAAAATAAAAACCATATGATTATCTCAATAGATGCAGAGAAAGCCTTTGACAAAATTCAACACCCATTTATGATAAAAACTCTCCAGAAAGCAGGAATAGAAGGAACATACCTCAACATAATAAAAGCTATATATGACAAACCCACAGCAAACATTATCCTCAATGGTGAAAAATTGAAAGCATTTCCTCTAAAGTCAGGAACAAGACAAGGGTGCCCACTTTCACCATTACTATTCAACATAGTTTTGGAAGTTTTGGCCACAGCAATAAGAGCAGAAAAAGAAATAAAAGGAATCAAAATGGAAAAAAAGAAGTAAAACTCACACTATTTGCAGATGACATGATCCTCTACATAGAAAACCCTAAAGACTCCACCAGAAAATTACTAGAACTAATCAATGAATATAGTAAAGTTGCAGGATATAAAATCAACACACAGAAATCCCTTGCATTCCTATACACTAATAATGAGAAAACAGAAAGAGAAATTAAGGAAACAATTCCATTCACCATTGCAATGAAAAGAATAAAATACTTAGGAATATATCTACCTAAAGAAACTAAAGACCTATATATAGAAAACTATAAAACACTGGTGAAAAATCAAAGAGGACACTAATAGATGGAGAAATATACCACGTTCATGGATTGGAAGAATCAATATAGTGAAAATGAGTATACTACCCAAAGCAATTCATAGATTCAATGCAATCCCTATCAAGCTACCAACAGTATTTTTCACAGAGCTAGAACAAATAATTTCACAATTTGTATGGAAATACAAAAAACCTCGAATAGCCAAAGCTATCTTGAGAAAGAAGAATGGAACTGGAGGAATCAACCTACCTGACTTCAGGCTCTACTACAAAGCCACAGTTATCAAGACAGTATGGTACTGGCACAAAGACAGAAATATTGATCAATGGAACAAAATAGAAAGCCCAGAGATAAATCCACGCACATATGGACACCTTATCTTTGACAAAGGAGGCAAGAATATACAATGGATTAAAGACAATCTCTTTAACAAGTGGTGCTGGGAAATCTGGTCAACCACTTGTAAAAGAATGAAACTAGAACACTTTCTAACACCATACACAAAAATAAACTCAAAAGGGATTAAAGATCTCAACGTAAGACCAGAAACTATAAAACTCCTAGAGGAGAACATAGGCAAAACACTCTCTGACATACATCACAGCAGGATCCTCTATGACCCACCTCCCAGAATATTGGAAATTAAAGCAAAAATAAACAAATGGGACCTAATTAACCTTAAAAGCTTCTGCACATTAAAGGAAACTATTAACAAGGTGAAAAGACAGCCTTCAAAATGGGAGAAAATAATAGCAAATGAAGCAACTGACAAACAACTAATCTCAAAAATATTCAAGCAACTCCTACAGCTCAACTCCAGAAAAATAAATGACCCAATCAAAAAATGGGCCAAAGAACTAAATAGACATTTCTCCAAAGAAGACATACAGATGGCTAACAAACACATGAAAAGATGCTCAACATCACTCATTATCAGAGAAATGCAAATCAAAACCACTATGAGGTACCATTTCACACCAGTCAGAATGGCTGCGATCCAAAAGTCTACAAATAATAAATGCTGGAGAGGGTGTGGAGAAAAGGGAACCCTCTTACACTGTTGGTGGGAATGCAAACTAGTACAGCCACTATGGAGAACAGTGTGGAGATTCCTTTAAAAACTGGAAATAGAACTGCCTTATGATCCAGCAATCCCACTGCTGGGCATACACACCAAGGAAACCAGAATTGAAAGAGACACGTGTACCCCAATGTTCATCACAGCACTGTTTATAATAGCCAGGACATGAAAGCAACCTAGATGTCCATCAGCAGATGAATGGATAAGAAGGCTGTGGTACATATACACAACGGAGTATTACTCAGCCATTAAAAAGAATACATTTGAATCAGTTCTAATGAGGTGGATGAAACTGGAGCCTATTATACAGAGTGAAGTAAGCCAGAAGGAAAAACACCAATACAGTATACTAACACATATATATGGAATTTAGAAAGATGGTAACAATAACCTTGTGTACGAGACAGCAAAAGAGACAGTGATGTATAGAACAGTCTTATGGACTCTGTGGGAGAGGGAGAGGGTGGGAAGATTTGGGAGAATGGCATGGAAACATGTAAAATATCATGTATGAAACGAGATGCCAGTCCAGGTTCAATGCACGATAATGGATGCTTGGGGCTAGAGCACTGGGACGACCCAGAGGGATGGTATGGGGAGGGAGGAGGGAGGTGGGTTCAGGATGGGGAACACATGTATACCTGTGGCGGATTCATTTTGATATTTGGCAAAACTAATACAATTATGTAAAGTTTAAAAATAAAATAAAATTTAAAAAATATTTCTTTCTATTCATTTATTTGGCTGCACAAATTAAATTTATTTATTTAGCTAGTTGCGGCACGCAGGATCTTTTAGTTGCACCATGTGGGATCTAGATCCATGACCAGGGATTGAACCTGGGTCCGCTACATTGGGAATGGAAAGTCTTAGCCGCTGGACCGCCAAGTAAGTCCCTGAGGGAACACAGTTTAACCCATGACACAGGGTACTCCACAAAACCCAAAGAAATATAATTAGACTTCATGGTAGAAAGCCAGCAGGAGCCAAAACAGTGTGTCCACGTCTTTCTAAGGCTGCCTGCCCCATCCTTCCATGTCTGTGTTTCTGTGTTTTATTCTGTGTGTGTGTGTGTGTGTGTGTGTGTGTGTCTCCCCCTCTCTCTCTCTCTCTCTCTCCATATTGTCTTATTTTCTCTGCTATGGGTGCCCAGTGGCCAGACATGCCTGTGCTGTCATCCCCTTTCCATCCCCTCTAGGTTCAAGCACCCACCAGTGATGAGCTCAGCGACTCTAAATTCCAAATTCCTGGGAGAGAGTCCACAAGACTTTGCTTTGATCCCGTATTTGCCCTTTGGTAGGTACAACTGGCCATGGCCAGAGCCAAAAGAATCATATCCTATGCAGAGTTCTGAATCGTCCAGGGCTCTGGGAAGGACAAGTTTCTGAAGAAAAGGAAAGGAGGTGAAAAATAAGCAATAGGCTGAGAAAACAGCCAGTGGATGAAATGGGATTTCTGGTAGAAAATGCAAGAGGCTGCTGTGTTTGAGAACACAAAAAAATCTCCCCCTGGATTCTCAGGACCATCTGAAAGGAATTTGGAAGCAGCTGAACACTCGCAGAAAAGGCAAAGTGGACTCATAAAAACTGTGACACTTGGTTCAAGTCTATATCCCCTATTGGGGGGAACACAGTTTACATCCCCTTGTATACTCTCCCCTTCCATTTTCCTCATCTCCCTGAACACAAGTTCTACTATGTGAAGTCCAACCTCACCATGTCTGAAATGCAGAGTCAAGAATACTCTCCCAGATGGGGCTGCCATAACAGAACACAGACTGGGTGGCTTAAATAACAGACATTCATTTCTCACAGTTCCAGAGGTTGGGAAGTCCAAGGTCCAGGTGCCAGCATGGTTAGGTTCTAGTGAGCACTCTCCTCCTGCCTACCAAAAGCTGCCTTCTAGCTGTGCCCCAGAGAACAGAGAGATCATATCTCTCATGACTCTTCTTATAAGGGCACTAACCCCTTTCACGAGGGCTCCACCCTCATGACCTAATCACCTCATAATACTATCATATTGGGGTTTAAGCTTCAACATACGAATGGGGACGGGGGGACACAAACAGCCCATAGCAATGAGGGAGAAGGAGGCATAGTTAGATGCATCTGGGAAGGGCTGGTATGGATGAGGCTGCAATGGTCCTCTGCACCCTGATAACTCCCTACAAAGATTTCTGCATCCATTTCCTCCCTGCAGCAGTGAGTCCAGTCCTGCATTTCATAAACAACTGTCATCAGGAGCCAAAAGAGAGGAAGAGTTGGGATGAAGGCTTAGATAATGATGGATGTGCCAAGCATCTCAATAAGCAATTCTCCTCAGTTTCCCCTGAATTCGTTCCATTATCTCCCCAGCTGGCAGGATGAGTCATCCAAGACACAGAGCTGGTCCACCGTTTCCTGTGTCAAAGCTCAGAGGGACAGAGCTGGACTGTTAGCTTCCTTTGTCAAGCCTGCAAATTGCACCAGGAAGAAGTGACTGTCAAGGCATTCTCCAGCCCTCTCCACATATGACAGATAGAACTATATTTAACTATGTGCTGGTATATTACCATGATGACATTAACTTTTTTACCACCACACACACTTGTGTGTCCTTCCCATTTTAAAGATAAGAAAATAGACTACAGAAGACCACTCAACTGGTAAATGAAATATCTATTTGCCTCTAAGTCCCACATTGAGCCCAACTGTCTCCTGAATAGATTTGAAGGAGAACAGAAGAAAATGGCAGATGCTTCCAGCAGATGTCTCAGAAAGAGTTTGGTGTAATTTTCACTGTGAGCATCTCAGACTTAAGAAAAAATGCAGTTGACTGCATAATGATTTGTCGACAGTCAGGATTTTTTCTGATGCAAATGAAACACAAACCAAACTTGTCTAAGCAAATGGTTTATTAACTTACATCCAGGGGTACATTCAGGCATAGCTAGATCCAGGAGTTCTGATGATACAAACAGGAATCTGTACTTCATCTCCAAGCTAATTATTTCCTTTGTGTTGGCTTCATTCCCAGACAGTTTGTTTCATACCCTAGCTTTTCCTAACAACTTTCAGCTTTTCTGCCAATTTAGCAACTCCAGTAGATTTCTGAGTCCCATCAAAAATCTCAGGGACAGTGCTCATTGACTTGGTTTGGGTCACATCAGTTGGTTCATAACTGAATCAATCACTATGGTTAGGATGCTGGTATGAACTGAATCACACGTTCAACCCTAAAGGGTGGATGAGGAACAGTCCCTAACAAACCACATAGCCTGGAAATATAGGAGAAAAAGGGGTGGTATGCACAACAGTTAACATCTAGCATGGCACAGAAACTCACTCATCAGAATGGATGCTGGCTGTAAGTAACTGGGGTTTTATATATATATGTTTGGTTTCCCAGGTGACTCAATGGTAAAGAATTCACCTGATGATGCAGGTGCCTCAGGAGACACAGGTTCGATCCCTAAGTCGGGAAGATCCCCTGGAGGAAGAAATGGCAACCCACTCCAGTATTCCTACCAGGATAATCCCATGGACAGAGGAGCTTGGTAGGCTATAATCCTGGGGTCCCAAAGCACTTGACAACTGAGCAGCTGAGCACACAAGGATGATATATGTATATGGTATGTATATACATTGCTTGCTAAGTCACGTCAGTCGTGTCCGACTCTGTGCGACCCCATAGACGGCAGCCCAACAGGCTTCCCCGTCCCTGGGATTCTCCAGGCAAGAACACTGGAGCGGGTTGCCATTTCCTTCTCCAAGGCATGAAAGTGAAAAGTGAAAGTGAGGTCGCTCAGTCGTGTCTGACTCTTAGCAACCCCATGGACTGTAGCCTACCAGGCTCCTTTGTCCATGGGATTCTCCAGGCAAGAGTACTGGAGTGGGGTTAATATATATGTATGTAAAACTGAATCACTGAGCTGTACACCCAAAACACAATATTATAAATATATAAATATTATAAATCAACTATACTTCAATAAAAATTAAAAAATTATTTTAATGAAAAGACAACATGAAATGGGAGAAAATATTTGCAAACCATGTAGCTAATAAGGGGTTAACATCCAAATATCTAAAATATACAATTATATATATTGGGCATCCCCAGTGGCTCAGACAGTAAAGAATCTGCCTGCAATGCAGGAGACCCGGGTTCAATCCCTGGGTTGGGAAGATTCCCCTAGAGAGGGGAATGGCTACCCACTGCGGTATTCTTGCCTGGAGAATTCCAAGGACAGAGGAGAATGGTAGAATACAGTCTATAAGGTCACAAAGAGCCAGACATGACTGAGTGACTGACACTTTCATCCAAATATCTAAAATATACAATTATATATATATATATATATAATTAAAATCCAGAATATACAAGGAACTAATAAACTCAATAGAAAAAAATCTGAATTAAAAATGGGCAGAGGACCTGAATAGACATTTTTCCAAAGACACATAAATGGCCAACAAGTACATGAAAAGATGCTCAACCTCACTAGTCATCAGGTAAATGCAAATCAAAACCACACTGAGATATCACCATACACCTGTCAGAATGGCTATCATCAAAAAGACAACAAATAATAAATGTTGGTAAGGATGTGGAGAAAAAAGAACCCTGTGCGCTGTTGGTGAGAATATAAATTGCTGCAGCCACTGTGAAAAACAGTATGGAAGTTCCTCAAGGAAACTAAAAATAGAACCACCTCATGATCCAAAAAATCCACTTCTGAGTATCTGGGTATACATCTAAAGGAAATGAAGTCAGAAGCTCAAAGAGATGTCTATATTCTTGCCCACTACAACAAAATTGACAATAATCAAGACACAGAAATAGCCTAAATGTCCACTGAAGAAAACGTGAGATTGAGAGATGGAGACAGATAGAGAGAGAAACATAGATAGAGATTTTTCAGTTATAGAAATGGAAGGAAACCCTGCCGTTTGCAACAATATGGATGGATCCTGAGGGCATTATGCCAAGAGAAATAAGTGGACAGAGAAAGACAAATACTTCATGATATCACTTGTATGTGGAACCTAAAAAAGCCAGACTCACTGAAACAGAGTGTACAGTGGTGGTTGCCAAGGGCTGGGAAGTAGGGAAATGTTGGGGAAATGTTGGTCAAAGGTTACGCTTCCAGTTGTCATGAGTAAGTTCTTGGGATCTAATGTATGGCACAGTGACTATGGGGAACACGTGTATACCTGTGGCGGATTCATGTTGATATATGGGAAAACCAATACAATATTGTTAAGTTAAAAATTTTTTTAAAAAACCATATTAATTGTATTCCGTAAACTTGCTACCACAATAGATCTTAAGTGCTCTAACCATAAAAAAGTAATTATGTGAAGTGATTGCAGTGTTTACTAACCTTATTTTGTAGTTATCTCATAATTGTGTAACAAATTGGCACAGCTGTACACCTTAAACCTATACCATGATATATGTCATTTATGAATCTGGGGGAAAACTGTATCTAAGTACCGAGGGTCAAGTCCAGCAGAGACCAGACACAAGCTCACAGCTGTCTTCTCCCACGGGCACTGTATAGACAAGCACCTAATTCTTCACGAAAGAATGTATGACAACGTGTACAAAGCATTACCAACCAAAGAAGTTCATCCAAGCCCTGTTGTCCAGGGTTTTTATTGAGGGTGAGTCACATAAGCATGGAGCACCCTCACAGCTGATCTTAGCTATTACTCAGCTTCTAACCCCACCCCCAACACACAGAGAGGGCAGAGCCTGAAACATACAAAATAGGTATTCCCCATAAATCACATCGTTGGCATAGATTACCTGGCAGTCCCAAGGCCCCAGTAAACAAAGGCGTTCTTTTTTTTTTTTTTTAACTTTACAATATTGTATTGGTTTTGCCATATATCGAAATGAATCCGCCACAGGCATCAGGCAGAATATTCCAAGGACTCAGAGTTTATCTCCCAGCAGTCAGTCAGGGGCAGATCTTCCTCTGGAAGATGTATGCAGGGTTCAAACACCTCAGACGTGCTGAGTCAACCCTTCGCAGCATAAAGACAGTATGCAGGTGAGAAAGATGCCAAACTCTTCAGCTTCTGGGCAGCAAAGTAAACAAGTGGGACCAGGTTGAAATGTGATGCACTCAGCTAGAACCAGGGCCACCTCCACCCTACATAGGACCTACCCTGTGGACAACAGGAACGTCACCCCGTCCGAGGGCACCTGGATGCAAGTGTTCCTTGGTGAGCCCTCCAGAATACAAAGGCAAAGATGGAGACCTGTGTGCAGGAGCTTTGCTGGGAGCATCAACCATCAGGAAGGAACGTGCAGCAGGCAGGGGGAGGAGTGGGACAGGGAAGCAGTTACTATGGACACCAGAGTCAATCCCACCAGGAACCCTGAAACTGGACAGCCTTTCAGAGATGTCCCAAATCAAGGCAAGGAACACGGCCTTTGGAGCCCTTAGGAATCAATCACTGGGTATGGATGCCATCAGGAAGAAGGTGGACTTCCTGGAACCAGGTAGCTTCCTTCAGCCAGAGGCACAGCTCAGCTGAAAGCTGTCAGCAGCCACATCGCCTGAGCACCGGGCAGAGGCACCTCCACAGTCCTACATGAAGGGCCAGGCGGCACAGCACCCAGAACAAAATGCAAGTCGCTCAGTCGTGCCCGACTCTTTGCGACCCCATGGACTATAGAGTCCATGGAATTCTCCAGGCCAGAATACTGAAGCCCGCCACCAAAGAGGGAAGAGAAAGATGAGGGAAACTTTGAACTTATTCAGACTTAAAATCCAGGATGACTTGGGAATCCTGCATTGACCGTTTAGCTAAGGGACTAGGTTTTCAACCAGAACAGTCTGAATGAACCCTGACTTGACAAGATTGAGTGAGCACTGGAGTCAAAGGGGGGCTGGTGTGGATATAGGAGAGAGAAGGAAAGTGTGGGATCAAGAAACACAGCAGACCCCATAGACTGGGGTAACTGCAAAAATGTGGCAGTTTCGTTATCTCTGAGGACAGCATCTCAGCGGCACAGTCAAAAGCCACAAAGAGGCAGCAGACAGACATCATTCCATCTCTGTGGGCTGAAGAAGAGCAAGGCAGCCACAGCATCTGTGAGCGCTCACTAAGCTCCACCAATATGATCTCCCTGAGGAAGGTGATGCTCCCTCCAAGATAAAGGATAAAACTTCCCTTTTAAATGAGAAGACATAATACTTTTAAATTTATTATTTATTTTATTATTTATTTGACTGCACTAGATCTTAGTTTTGGCATGTGGGGTCTAGTTCCCTGGCCAGGGATCCAACCTGGGCCCCTGCTTTGGGAGCGTGGAGTCTTAGCCACTAGACTACCAGGCAAGTCCCTAGAGGACATAGTATTTTAAATGCATGTCCTCTTTGTCCAGCAATTCCACTTCTAAACACTTATCCTACAGATGAAAGTACACATGTGCACCAAGATGTACACACAAGCACAAAGTATGGTGGAAAATGACAGGAAACATCCTGAAGGTTTACCATGAGGGAACTGGCTAACTAATTAACACATCTCTATACGCCTGGGAGGCTGCAGTCCATGGGGTCGCTAAGGATCAGACACGACTGAGCGACTTCCCTTTCACTTTTCACTTTCATGCGTTGGAGAAGGAAACGGCAACCCACTCCAGTGTTCCTGCCTGGAGAATCCCAGGGACGGGGGAGCCTGGTGGGCTGCCATCTATGAGGTCACACACAGTCGGACACGACTGAAGTGACTTAGCCGAAGCATACGCTGGAATACCTTACAGCCATTATAAAGATGAAGGCCCCTCTGTATGCACTGATACTCAACAAAGATACCTTATGAAGTGGAAAAAATCAAGACCCAGAATACTGTGTACATTCTGCTATCACTTACAGTTTTTAATTGGAAGAGGACCGTATAACCATACATTCTTCTGTATAAAGAGTGTATTTTCTGCTGCTGCTGCTGCTAAGCTGCTTCAGTCATGTCCGACTCTATGAGACCCCATAGATGGCAGCCCACCAGGCTCCCCCGTCCCTGGGAGTCTCCAGGCAAGAACACTGGAGTGGGTTGCCATTTCCTTCTCCAATGCATGAAAGTGAAAAGTGAAAGTGAAGTCACTCAGTCGTGTCCGACTCTAGCGACCCCATGGACGGCAGCCTACCAGGCTCCTCCACCCATGGGATTTTCCAGGCAAGAGTACTGGAGTGGGGTGCCAATCACCCTTCTGGAAGGTTTCAAAAGAAGCCAGCAACATTTGTTACCTTTGGGGAGGGGGATCTGGTAGCTGGGATGAGGAGACTTTCTTTTTCACTGTACTTTGTTTATACTGTTTCCAATTTTTTGCCTATGCACACATTCCCTATTCAGAAAAGAATTTTTTTTAACTAGAAACAATGCACAATCCTATAGGCATGCAAACTATTATAAATTAATTAGCCATTCCTATAGTTGCAACATGCATTTAAATTTGCAAGCATCCTGGACTCCAAGAATGATTGGCTGTAAATTGAGATCCTCAGCAATTTTCTTTCACAGGGACAGATGTTGACATTGTTCCTGTGATTTTTCACAGATGTTTGCCTTCCAGCATCTTTAAAATTTGGTTTCTCTGTCAATTTGGAAATCCCAAATTTCTCATACCAAATCGAGATGACAGGAAAATTCAAAACCATTCAGTTCAGTTCAGTTCAGTCGCTCAGTCGTGTCCGACTCTTTGTGATCCCATGAATTGCAGCACCCCAGGCCTCCCTGTCCATCACCAACACCCAGAGTTTACCCAAATTCATGTCCATCGAGTTGGTGATGCCATTCAGCCATCTCAACCTCTGTCAGCCCCTTCTCCTCCTGCCCCAATCCCTCCCAGCATCAGGGTCTTTTCCAATGAGTCAACTCTTCGGATCAGGTGGCCAAAGTATTGGAGTTTCAGCTTCAGCATCAGTCCTTCCAATGAACACCCAGGACTGATCTCCTTTAGGATGGACTAGTGGGATCTCCTTGCAGTCCAAGGGACTCTCAAGAGTCTTCTCCAACACCACAGTTCAAAAGCATCAATTCTTCGGTGCTCAACCTTCTTCACAGTCCAACTCTCACATCCATACATGACCACAGGAAAAACCATAGCCTTGACTAGACGGACCTTTGTTGACAAAGTAATGTCTCTGCTTTTTAATATGCTATCTAAGTTGGTCATAACTTTCCTTCCAAGAAGTAAGCGTCTTTTAATTTCATAGCTGACATCACCATCTGCAGTGATTTTGGAGCCCAAAAAAATAAAGTCTGACACTGTTTCCACTGTTTCTCCATCTATTTCCCATGAAGTGATGGGACCAGATGCCATGATCTTAGTTTTCTGAATGTTGAGCTTTAAGCCAACTTGTTCACTCTCCTCTTTCACTTTCAACAAGAGACTTTTTAATTCCTCTTCACTTTCTGCCATAAGGGTGGTGTCATCTGCATATCTGAGGTTATTATTTCTCCCAGAAATCTTGATTCCAGCTTGTGCTTCTTCCAGCCCAGCATTTCTCATGATGTACTCTGCAGAGAAGTTAAATAAGCAGGGTGACAATATACAGCCTTGATGTACTCCTTTTCCTATTTGGAACCAGTCTGTTGTTCCATGTCCAGTTCTAACTGTTGCTTCCTGACCGGCATATAGGTTTCTCAAGAGGCAGGTCAGGTGGTCTGGTATTCCCATCTCTTTCAGACCATTACCACAGTGTGAAAGAGTTTATATGTGGCAACTGGTGATGGGAAGGGGAAGATGTTTGAGGAGTATGACATCTCTTCCTTCAGCCCCCTTGTCTCCATGTGCATCAGTTTACTTAACTGAGCTAGCTGAATGGAAAGTTTGCATCAATATGTAGACGTGGGCTTTGGAGTGTTAACAGCCATGGGTTCTAATTTTGGCTCTACCCCTCTTGAGCTGTGCCACTTTGAACCTGTTCTTTAACTCGGCTGGTCCCTCTCCTCTCATCTGTTAAACGAGGCTAATACCGCCCACCTTGCAGTGAGGTTTTTCAATTAGGTGATATAACAAATGGAAGACCCTTGGCACCATCTGAGACTCAGTGAACGCTTTTTCCCATCCCCTCCTGGACTACTTCCCTGAAATTTTCCCTCCTTTATCAAGTTCATTTTTTGCTTTAAGATGTTAGGGTCCCCAGGTTTTCCCATTGTTGAAACATTAGATGGAAATGTCTCTGACCTCCAGGACTCTCCTGACTTGTGTCTTCTCCCCTTAGGATGCTGCGCTCCCTAAATGACAACAGACAGGAATGTCATCCACTAATAAAACCAAACCACTGCTGATTTTGTATTTTAGCTACTAATGGCCAATGTGCATCAAACACTGACTCTATTGGGGTCTTGATAGGCATTTCACCTGCATGATGCCCCCAAATCCTCTCAACAATGAAAGTGAAAGTGAAGTTGCTCAGTCGTGTCCGACTCTGCGACCCCATGGACTGTGTAGCTCACCAGGCTCCTCTGTCCATGGGATTCTCCAGGCAAGAATACTGGAGTGCAGATCTCCAGAATATTTAGTGCAGAGCTCTCTCGTTCTCTGCCATGTGAGAATATGATGAGAAGGTGGCCATGTGCAGACCAGGAAGAATCCACCAGACACCAAATCTCCCAGCACTTTGATCTCACATTTCCCAGACTTTAGAACTCTGAGAAATACAGGTCTATGTTTAAGCTGCCCGGTGTATGATATATCGCTATAGCAGCTCAAACTGATTAAGACAGTAAAGGATGGCTGGTCAATGCTTACCAAGGGAAAGGCAAGCCAGTGAGAGAAAGCAGGCATCACAGACATGGGTGCTCTTGTGCTACTGGTACTGGAAAAATCAAACAGAATTATAACCCTGAGACCATACAAAAATTGGGAAATTTTGCTAAGGGATATCAGGTTTGCACACACACACAAATGAGATGAGTTCTTTGTTTGCCTGAATAATTTAGAAAACATTTAAGAGAACATGAGTTTGAAATCTTATAGCTTGTTTTTTGTATACCGATAAACAATAAATGACATTATAAAGCTAATGTTTACTGAGTGGGTAATTTATGCCAGGTACTAATCACTGAGCATATTCTATGCATCATAACATTTAATCCTTATAGTGCTATCACTACCCTTATTACTGAACCAAACGTGGGTCCATTCACCCAAGCACAGTAATAAAGTGACTCTGCTGACACTGGGCTGTAATGAAAGCATAGCATTCATTGCAGGCGCCAAACAAGGAGTACAGATAGCTAATGCTCAAAAGACCTAAACTCTTCGTTTGGTGCCTGCAATAAACCGTGTGCTCTCCTTCACCACAATCTGGTGTCAGCAGATGGCTTTACTGTGCATGGCAAATGGACCCAAGTGTGGTGCCACAGGCACCCCAGATGGGATGGCATTCCCAAGGGGGCATCTCACCGGTGGCTCATCCATCCATCTTCCTCTGGCCAGTGGCAGCTCCCAGACCCTGTCCAGCAGCTGCCTGAGCACCTCTGTCTCAGAGACAGTGCTTAACAACAACCACCCATCATTACCCCAAGGTGCTTTTGATTTTTATGCTCAAGAAAACAAGAGGCAGGCAGAGGACATGGTGGGGGAAACATTGGAGGGGAAAGGGGTCTGTCCCAGGAAGGCTTCATAGAGTTCTACTCAGTTACACGCTTTTCAGGTAAAGGAAGTGACACTCAGAGAGGCTAAGTCACATCCCCAAAGTCGCACAGCTCCCAGTACCTGGTGAAGGCAGAGTTTGTTCCCCGGTAGTCTGATTCAAAGAGTCACCCACCACACTCTACTGTGATAACAGAAAATCCTTGTGAAAAGTTCCATCAGAATAAAATGTCTGTCCCACTGCAGCCAACCTTTTCATATACTATAACTCTAGGCAGATGGAAAAGAAAAATCAACCATAAAAGGAAGGGCTGGAGATGCCAGTCTTATCAATGCCCTACAGAGTAAGGGGAAGGATGGATCAAGCTGCTTAAAGGGTAAAACTGACAATAGTCATTCTCCAGGGAGGAGGAAAGCATCTTAGTGCCAAGAGGGGGTGGGCTGGGCACAGCCAAGCTGATGGTCACCCTCAATTGTAATTAGATTGGGGGAACACTCCCTTCAAATCAAGCTAAATTAAAACACTTTAAAAGTTCTGGCCAGAGCAGGCAGCACTGATGCAGGAGGTGAAGGAGTCTGGCTTCACCCTGCAAACCAAAGAGGAAAACAGGAGGTAAGACAGCAATTGCTCCTGAAGGAAGTATCCGTGTATTTCAATCTGCCAGCTGCCTGCAGCTGAAGCTTTTGTGACCCTAACATAATCAGGGACCCAGTCTCAATAGTCAAAAGCTGCCTGCAGCTGAAAGTGGTGGTGGTTTGGTTGACCCGTAACTCTTGCAATCAGGGACCCAGTCTCAATAGTCAAAAGAATGTACTTCAGCAGCTTGAAAGTGGTGGTGGTTTGGTTGCTAAGTCACGTCCAACTCTTGCAACCCCATGGTCTATAGCTTGCCAGGCTCCTCTGTCCATGGGATTTCTCAGGTGAGAATACTGGAGTGGGTTGCCATTTCCTTCTCCAGGGGATCTTCCCGACCTAGGAATGGAACCTGGGTCTCCTGCCTTGCAGGCAGACATCTGCACTGCAGGTGGGCTCTTTATCAACTGAGTTATGAAGGAAATCACTTGAAAGTAATTTAGCAGCAAGTTCCCATGCCCAAGCTGAAAAATATCAGAGGGCAGGGGTTCTCAGCTCCATCAGGTCCAGTGCCCCATGTTTTTGATAATATTTTGAAATGGAGAGACTAAGTGAAGTAGTCAGATGCTCACACCTACATGCAGAATAACTGAATGTGACAGTCACAAATACGGACAGAGCAGATGTGTGTCACAGTGGAGTAACAGCAAGTGTCAAGAGTTTCCCAAAATGGCAACTCCTACTTGACAATACTTTACACAAAACAAAGTGTGACAATCATAAACAGGTTTTCTAACCCATATGAACCCTGGAGAAGGGCATGGCAACCCACTCCAGTATTCTTGCCTGGAGAATCCCATGGATAGAGGAGCCTGGCAGGCTACAGTCCATGGGGGTCACAAAGAGTTGGACATGACTGAAGAGACATAGAACACACATAACCCATATGAATGCCTGGTAGACTATTAAAAAATCAAGCAGAATGTAGGTATTTTTTTTCTTTGCATCTAGTAAAACCATCTCTCATTTTGAGTAACTCCACCACCTCCCATTGTTAAGACAAGCAAAATCACAGATTCTTTTAAAAAATAGAAAAAGCAGAGGGGAGGAGCAAATCAGTCCCCAGTGAACATCTCTAACGGGATATCCAATTTCTAAACCTCAATGATGCTCCTAGAGACCCCCTCTCTGCCTTCTCAGTTCTCATGCATTTCTCAGTCCCCACATAAAAAACCCCTAACGAACGTTTTTGACCCACTAGACACCTGACAGTTGCTTGTTCCTCCCCCAACACCATGCCTCTCAATCCTTATCAAGTAGACTAATTTAACTGTTTCGTCTCCGCTTTTCAGCCATCTGTATTCTCTTCATTCCCAGATTTCATATCAGAAAAGTCCCAGGAACCAGCCAGGACAAGGATTGGGCTCTCCCTAAAATGCAGGGAAGGCTATGAACCCCCTCAAAGTAGGTCTTTCCCCCATAAATAAAGAATGTTTGTGCCAGGCACCAAACTAGACCTTTGAGATACAATATTTATTGGTACCTACTAGATAGGGGATGATTAAAGTAATTATTGTGCAAACCAGGGGTCAGCAAACTATATGGTCTGTAGGTCAAATGCCTTCTATCTGTTATCCTGTGGCCTGAAAACTAGGAATAGTTTTTACATTTTAAATGGTCAGGGAAAAAATCAAAAGAGGAATAATATTTCATGATGTGAAGATTACATGAAATTCAAATTTCAGAGTTCATAAATAAAGTTTTACTGGAATACAGCCACACACATTTGCTTATGTATTGTTTATGCCAGCTCTCAAGCTACAAGGAAGAATTGAGTAGTTGCTGCAAAGACTTTATGGCCTGAAAAGCTGAAAATATTTACCATCTGGGTCTCTTCAGTAAAAGTTTGCTGACTCCTGGTTTAGACACTGAACAAGTGCCCTTGAGCACCTACAACATGCCAGGCGCAAAGTTATAGAGAGAGAGGGCAATCAACAAGGGTGTGTGTGTGTGTGTTAAATTGCTTCAGTCATGTCAAACTCTTTGCAATCCTATGCACTGTAGCCCCTCAGGCTCCTCTGTTCATGTAATTATCCAGGCAAGAATACTGGAGTGGGCTGCCATTTCCTCCTCCAGGGGATCTTCCCCACCCAGGGATCAAACCTGCACTTCTTATGTCTCCTGCACTGGCAAGCGGATTCCTTACCGCTAGTGCCACCTGGATCGCCTAATCAAGGATCAGTTCAGTTCAGTTCACTCAGTCGTGTCTGACTCTTTGCGACCCCATGAATCACAGCACACCAGGCCTCCCTGTCCATCACCAACTCCCGGAGTTTACCCAAACTCATGTCCATCAAGTCGGTGATACCATCCAGCCATCTCATCCTCTGTCATTCCCTTCTCCTCCTGCCCCCAATCCCTCCCAGCATCAGAGTCTTTTCCAATGAGTCAACTCTTCGCATGAGGTGGCCGAAGTATTGGAGTTTCAGCTTCAGTATCAGTCCTTCCAATGAACACCCAGGACTGATCTCCTTTAGAATGGACTGGTTGGATCTCCTTGCAGTCCAAGGGACTCTCAAGAGTCTTCTCCAACACCACAGTTCAAAACCATCAATTCTTGGTGCTCAGCTTTCTTCACAGTCCAACTCTCACATCCATACATGAACACTGGAAAAACCATAGTCTTGACTAGACAAACCTTTGTTGGCAAAGTAATGTCTCTGCTTTTGAATATGCGGTCTAGGTTGGTCATAACTTTCCTTCCAAGGAGTAAGCGTCTTTTAATTTCATGGCTGCAATCACCATCTGCAGTGATTTTGGAGCCCCCAAAATAAAGTCTGACACTGTTTCCACTGTTTCCCCATCTATTTCCCACGAAGTGATGGGACCAGATGCCATGATCTTCGTTTTCTGAATGTTGAGCTTTAAGCCAACTTTTCCACTCTCCACTTTCACTTTCATCAAGAGGCTTTTTAGTTCCTCTTCACTTTCTGCCATAAGGGTGGTGTCATCTGCATATCTGAGGTTATTGATATTTCTCCCGGCAATCTTGATTCCAGCTTGTGCTTCTTCCACTCCTTCTTAAAAATTCTAAAAGCGTATTATTCCAAATTGGGTAGACTTGGGATCACATCTCAGCTCTACTGACTTTGAACATGTTTCTTGACCTCAGTTTCCTCATCTATAAAGCAGGGTTGTGAATGACCTACTCACATGGATACGTGGATATAAAATGATACAATCTGGGGACTTCCCTGGCTGTCCTTGAGGCAAAAAAAAAAAAAGCACATAAAACATAAGCAATATTATAAAATATTCAATAAAGACTTTTAAAAATGGTCTACATCAAAAAAGCCTTAAAAAATAAAATAAAACAGCATGATCTGTGCAAAGCTCCTCAAACAGAGAAGAGACCAGCAGCTAACAGCTCCTTCCTGGATCTCCCTTTGTTCCCACATGTGCCAGGAGAGCAGGCAAGAATGAGTGAATGAGGTCAAAGCCTCCTTGTCTAAATGTTCTCTTCTTAGAAAACATCTTTCTTCTTTACATCCTTCCCTACATGAAAAATCCCTGTCAGAGGAATATTAAAAGGCCTAACCAACAGTGAGATGGAAGGCAAGCTTGTGATCTCACAGCTAAATCATTTTTCCTCTACACTGATCTGATACTGCCCCCCTTTAAAAAAATTATAATAATATGAAAGTTTGGAAGTGAAAAACTTCATCCTCTGGAGTTTTCAAAAACTAATTCAGTTGTAATCATGGAAGATTGAAACGAGGATTCATGACACATATCTCTTCCTCCTGGGCAGATGAATCTATGACTTGCATTTGATTTTAAATGTGATTCTCCTGCATCGTCAGTGGGTTTGATTGATAGAGCACACGAGGCCACTCAGGAAAATGATACAGTGGAGATCAAAGCATGAAAGATAATTTTTGCTGAAATGTCTGCAGCCGACGGTGAGTTATAAGCCTTTGTCTCCCACTTTATGGAACACAATTTCATTTAAAGCCAAAATCTGTCACTTCAGCATTGTTTATCGGAATACATCCTACACCGCGGTCCCCCAAAGAACAGTGTCAAGTTGAAAGGTAAAAAATCAAATGGGGTACAAATATCCCAGGACAAAATTAAGTAAGGGGAATGGCTTCAGATCTGCATAAATATTATCCACCGGTGATGCATCTGGGACAAGAAATGAAGTCATTCATCTGCAAGGTAAATACTCAGCGTTGTCAGAGGGGCCTGACACAGCCCTTCAAACCCAGGGAATCCTGCTTGGCAGCTCCTGGGTCTCTGCTTCATAACTCTGCTTTATTCATGGGTCCACAAGGAGAGGCACAACTGGGTTTTTATCTTTGCACACCTTTTCTAAACCTTTCCTTTCGCAATTCACTCACATTGTGAATATATCATGATTGAGGATCTACCAAACACCATCAGGAGTTATCTGGAAGGCAGGAGGGCAGAATATGAGGACCTGCAGTTGCAGTCCATGGGATCGCACAGAGTCGGACACGAGTCAGCGACTTCACTTTCCCTTTTCACTTTCATGCATTGGAGAAGGAAATGGCAACCCACTCCAGTGTTCTTGCCTGGAGACTCCCAGGGACGGGGGAGCCTGGTGGGCTGCCATCTGTGGGGTCGCACAGAGTCAGACATGACTAAAGTGACTTAGCAGCAGCAGCAGTTAAAAGACCTAGGCTTGAGTCCAGATGCTCCCCTTTCCAGCTCTGGGACCTTGGACAAGCCCTTTCACCCCTCTGAACATAAGTTTTCCCCACTACCAAGTGGAGGGCAAATGAGTCCAGACTTGGAAATGCTTCATACACTGTTGTGCGCTTCACAGATGCAAAGCCCAAGGACAGTGCCACTCCAGGCACAGTCGCAGGTCCAGGAGGCCTCGGTTGTCACTGTCAGGAGGGTGTCTCTACAGCTAAGGGTCACCAGTCTCAGCAGAAAGGTTTTGTGCAGAAAATGACTTCACTGAGGCACCTCAATCTCTCTGCCACCAATGGACTCCACGGCATCCGTTTCTGAGTTTCCTAGAGGATGCCATATTCTGAACCTACCCACTCTCCTGCCTCATCACTCATTACCCGCCACCAGCTTTTCCTACACTTTAGTAGATGTGACTTAGCTAAGAAAGAGCCCCTTCTTCTTTGCTAAGGGAACCCCAATTTTTAGGTATTGAATAGTCACATGATTCAGAAGCATCCCCCTTCTGGGCCTTGAAGAATAAATCTTGATTGATCTAAACCAATCATAGTAATATTGACCCTCTTCTATTAATTACTCTAGGAGCAGGCACATGACGGATTCTGACCAAAGAGAGCTGTTGGGAAGTGTATTAGGAACTTTTATTAATAGGAAGTTCATCCTTATTGTTAAAGAGAGATGCAAAAGAAAGGAACATTTTCTTTTCTGGTCTTTGGGCATTGTTGTATGTGGGTGTGATGTTTGGAGCTATGGCAGCCATCATGTGACCAATAGAGGAAAAGACTGGGACAAAGGCCACAGTTTATAAGTGAGAGCAGAAAGATGGCAAAAGCCCAGGTCTTTGATGATATGACTGAACTACTAAATAAGCCAACTCTGGAGTCATCCTACCTTCAGACTCCTTTTCATGCAAGATAATAATTCCCCCAAAGGGTTCTTTAAACCATCTGAGCTTTCTCTTACTTGCTAGCAAATACATGTGGATTACAATGGAATTCACTCCTGACACAATTCACCCACGCTGGCATCAGTGGCAGGTGGTGGCTGGACTGGGGAGGGCCCTGGAGAACTCTTCAGGAACAGGGTTACAAGGAGCTGTCTTATCTTTGATCCCTGCTACTAAGTCTCAGGCTTTCTGTATCCCTCCTCTAACCACCCACCACCCACCCCCACTTATCTGGATAACTCCTCTTCATAATTCAGGTTTCAACTTAACAGTCACTTCCTCAGCCAGGCCATCTCTGACCAACACCCACTGGGGGTCAAGATATTCTATGATACATACGTTCTCATAGCTCCAATATGTTCTTCATAGCATTTGTCATAAATTGTAATTATACATTTGTCTGACTATGATTAATGTCCAACTCTATAAGCTCCATAAGATCAGAGACCACACTGCATTTACCACTATACATTCACCCCCTACAATAGAGACAGGCACATAATAGTTGCCTCAGTAAATATTTATTGAATTCATGAATTAATTAATTGTTTAATTAATGCTTCTTACATTTCAGTCATACTTAGTTTCTGAAAATATCCATATTCTGCCCTGAAATGTCCTTCCCACCTCCCACTGTGTGCAGTCTTGAGAAACAGAAGCCAGAGGGGGCAGAGTCTCCTTCCCATAATCAGGGGATTGGGAGGTTTTGTGGAATGCAGAATTTTCAGTGCTAAAATTATCACAGTCCCAGGAAAGTCAGGACAGTTGGTCACCCTGCTTGTGACTGAGCATGGGTTTGGGCACAGCCAATCAGATGCTTTCTCCTGCAACTTGCCTCTGATGCAAGAACACGGGGCCTATTGGGTTTCTGTGGATTCTCTGCTGGGACAGCTGTGATGTCTGCAGGCTTAGTCTATCCCCAACACACGCCCTTGGTGGAGTTGCCACTCTACAGACCTCTACAGCAACCTTGTTTGGGGGCCCTTTTCCTAGCTGGTCCTTCAGGACTCCCTTCAAAATATTATTTTTCTTTATTAAAGTTATCTTCTGGGATGAACAACTGAGAATTTAGAGACAGAAACAAGAAGTCACATCTTATACTTTAAATCCCCAGCATGAGTCCTGGCACAGAGTATGGGTTCATGGGAGGTTTGATGAATGAATAAATGAGTGAGAAAATTAAACGACCTGACTCCCCTCTCTGCAATATGGTGTCACTGCAAGAAACAGATGGCACACTCAAGTGGGGTAATCAAGAAGGGCTTAATAGGGATTTCCCTGGCAGTTCAGTGGTTAAGACTCTGAGCTTCCACTGCAGGGGGGCATGAGTTCAATCCTTGGTCAGGGAACTAAGATCCTACATGCTGCAACTCCATGTGGTGAGGCAAAAAAAATGTTTTTAACCTTAAAAATAGACGCATTTAGTAAAGAGCTACGTACAGAAGTATGAGGAGGATTTAGAAAAACCAAAAAGAGTTGTTGCATTACCCCCAGAACTAGCAGGAGTGAGGAGCCATTACCAGCCCTGAAGAGAAAGATGAAACAGCTGTGGAACCCAAGCAGGGCAGCTAGAGCTGCTGGAGAGAGCTGCCTGGCAGGAGCTGCAACCTGCAGTAAAGAAAAGTAGCCTACCCAAGGCAGGTCAACTGGGAAGAGCCAGAAGAACAAATCCCCCACCCTCTCTGTCCTCCCATCCTCTACTATCCTATGAGGGTCCTCCACTGACCAAACCCAACCAGCCACAGAAGGTAAGGGAACTCAGGTGACACAGTCCACAGAGGTCAACCTCCTGGGGTACAGAGCAGGAGAAGGAAGGGTGGACAGGAGGACTGGAGGGGCACGTGCTAAATATCCAGTGCAGCGAGGACACACTAAGAAAATCTCCTTCACCCACCACTTCCAGTCCCGGAGGGGCTAAAGCTCTTTGAAGAGTCAGTCCCACCCCACTGCCACCAGCATCACCCTGCAGGCTTACCCCAAACTCTGCAGTATCACCTTTTCATCTGTACACATTTCCACCATGATTTTGTCCATAAGAGAAACTTATCCCCCAAACCCTGTAGAGTAACTACAGAGCCCAGAAGTCTGGAGCTTTCCAACTTGGAAGCAGCTCCAGGGCTCAAGAGAGCCAAGAAATAAAATTGATGCCAGAAATCTAGACCCCAGGCAGGCAGTGTTGGTGAGCTGCCCCAGCAGATGAGCAGGCTCCCACCCCTTCACCCCAAAAGCAGCAAACACATCTTTCATTCACTGTGGCCCCTTCACCTCCAACTGGAGGTGCAATAACTTCTAAATGTTTAGTGTCATCCCACATCAGCAATCTCTCCTTCATGCACAGAAAACAGAAACTCACTCATCTCTGGGCATGAAACACAGACCCAAGCTACTTCTCATTTTATGTCCACTAACTCAGAGAGTCAGTTATGATTTATGCAAATTTTTAAAGCTATTTTCTAACTTATTTATTTTAATTGAAGGATAATTGCTTACAACACTGGTTTGATTTCTGCCATACATCAACATGAATTAGCCAGAGGTGTACATGGGTCCCCTCCTATGACCTGTGCATTTTTAACTGGTGCTGGAAGTAGATGGGGGCAAAGGATTTACTAGTAATAAGGAGTAAAACTGCAAAAAGTTTTATTGATAAGATATGCATGTAAGGGCCTTGATATAGTGCCTGACATGGAAAAACACTCAATAAATATTTGCCATCCAGTGTCTGTTGTCTTCATTCTTAGTAATACTAGCCATTTTATTGAGCATTTACTATGGACTAGGTACATTATGGACACTTGACCCTCACAGCAACTCTTGTTGAATAGCTGTGGTTCTCTGCCCCAGTATCCTTTTTCTAAGAACTGCCCTAACCCATCTCCAACCCCTGTGATCAAAGCTGACTCAGAAAAGACACATCGCCCAAGCTGAGTCAAAAGGTTCTTTCCTTGGAAATTTGGATATTGAGACCAACAGAACTGAATAACTCTCACTCCTGGTCATTGAACTGTTAAGATGTAAACCTTCACATTTATTTCCTGTCTATACAAAGGAACGCAAAAACAATTCTGTATATGCATCAGTCCTGGAGTCAGTTTTCCAAACCCCAGTGGCCATTCTGCCTTTTTTGTGACTTCTTGTTCAACAAAAATAAAATCCTCCTTTGCACTTAAGATAATCCGAGTTGGGCTTCTGGCATTTGTAACCACAAGCATTCCTTGAGACAGGTATTAATATCCTTACTTTACCTGGATGAGAGCATCAAAACTGAAAAAAAACAGTGAAATAAGTAATCTGCCTGAGATATCCCTGGTACTAAGGAAAACCACTCATTCAGGTATGACCTAAATCAAATCCCTTATGATTTATACAGTGGAAGTAACAAATAGATTCAAGGGATTAGATCTGATAGACAGCGTGCCTGAAGAACTATGGATGGAGGTTCGTGACACTGTACAGGAGACAGGGATCAAGAACCTTCTCCAGGATAGATCATATCCTGGGCCATAAATCTAGCCTTGGTAAAGTCAAAAAAATTGAAATCATTCCAAGCATCTTTTCTGACCACAATGCAGTAAGATTAGATCTCAGTTACAGGAGAAAAACTATTAAAAATTCCAACGTATGGATGCTGAACAACATGCTGCTGAATAACCAAAAAATCACAGAAAAAATCAAAAAAGAAATCAAAGTTTGCATAGAAACGAATGAAAATGAAAACACAACAACCCAAAACCTGTGGGACACTGTAAAAGCAGTCAAGACTCTGATGCTGGGAGGGATTGGGGGCAGGACGAGAGGGGGACGACAGAGGATGAGATGGCTGGATGGCATCACTGACTCGATGGGCATGAGTCTGGGTGAACTCCGGGAGTTGGTGATGGACAGGGAGGCCTGGCGTGCTGCAATTCATGGGGTCGCAAAGAGCCGGACACGACTGAGCAACTGAACTGAACTGAACTGAACTGAAGGGGAAAGTTCATAGCAATACAGGCATACCTCAAGAAACAAGAAAAAAGTCAAATAAATAACCTAACTCTACACTTAAAGCAACTAGAAAAGGAAGACATGAAGAACCCCAGGGTTAGTAGAAGGAAAGAAACCTTAAAAATTAGGGCAAAAATAAATGCAAAAGAAACAAAAGAGACCCTAGCAAAAATCAACAAAGCCAAAAGCTGGTTCTTTGAAAGGATAAATAAAATTGACAAACCATTAGCCAGACTCATCAAGAAACACAGGGAGAAAAATCAGATCAATAAAATTGGAAATTAAAATTGAGAGATTACAACAGACAACACAGAAATACAAAGGATCATAAGAGTCTACTATCAGCGATTATATACCAATAAAATGGACAACGTGGAAGAAATGGACAAATTCTTAGAAAAGTACAACTTTCCAAAACTGGACCAGGAAGAAGTAGAAAATCTTAACAGACCCATCACAGGCACAGAAATTGAAACTGTAATCAGAAATCTTCCAGCAAACAAAAGCCCAGATCCAGACAGCTTCACAGCTGAATTCTACCAAAAATTTAGAGAAGAGCTAACACCTATCCTGCTCAAACTCTTCCAGAAAATTACAGAGGAAGGTAAACTTCCAAACTCATTCTATGAGGCCACCATCACCCTAATACCAAAACCTGACAAAGATCCCACAAAAAAAGAAAACTACAGGCCAATATCACTGATGAACATAGATGCAAAAATCCTTAACAAAATTCTAGCAAACAGAATCCAACAACACATTAAAAGATCATACACCATGACCAAGTGGGCTTTAACCCAGGGATGCAAGGATTCTTCAATATCTGCAAATCAATCAATGTAATACACCACATTAACAAATTGAAAAATAAAAACCATATGATTATCTCAATAGATGCAGAGAAAGCCTTTGACAAAATTCAACATCCATTTATGATAAAAACTCTCCAGAAAGCAGGAATAGAAGGAACATACCTCAACATAATAAAAGCTATATATGATAAACCCACAGCAAACATTATCCTCAATGGTGAAAAATTGAAAGCATTTCCTCTAAAGTCAGGAACAAGACAAGGGTGCCCACTTTCACCATTACTATTCAACATAGTTTTGGAAGTTTTGGCCACAGCAATCAGAGCAGAAAAAGAAATAAAAGGAATCCAAATTGGAAAAGAAGAAGTAAAATTCTCACCGTTTGCAGATGACATGATCCTCTACATAGAAAACTCTAAAGACTCCACCAGAAAATTACTAGAACTAATCAATGAATATAGTAAAGTTGCAGGATATAAAATCAACACACAGAAATCCCTTGCATTCCTATACACTAATAATGAGAAAACTGAAAGAGAAATTAAGGAAACAATTCCATTCACCATTGCAATGAAAAGAATAAAATACTTAGGAATATATCTACCTAAAGAAACTAAAGACCTATATATAGAAAACTATAAAACACTGGTGAAAGAAATCAAAGAGGACACTAACAGATGGAGAAATATACCACATTCATGGATTGGAAGAATCAATGTAGTGAAAATGAGTATACTACCCAAAGCAATTTATAGATTCAATGCAATCCCTATCAAGCCAGCAACAGTATTTTTCACAGAGCTAGAACAAATAATTTCACAATTTGTATGGAAATACAAAAAACCTCAAATAGCCAAAGCAATCTTGAGAAAGAAGAATGGAACTGGAGGAATCAACCTGCCTGACTTCAGGCTCTACTACAAAGTCATAGTCATCAGGACAGTACGGTACTGGCACAAAGACAGAAATATAGATCAATGGAACAAAATAGAAAGCCCAGAGATAAATCCACACACATATGGACACCTTATCTTTGACAAAGGAGGCAAGAATATACAATGGATTAAAGACAATCTCTTTAACGAGTGGTTCTAGGAAAACTGGTCAACTACTTGTAAAAGAATGAAACTAGAACACTTTCTAACACCATACACAAAAATAAATTCAAAATGTGTTGATTTTATATCCTGCAACTTTACTATAGTCATTGATTATTTCTAGTAATTTTCTGGTGGAATCTTTAGGGTTTTCTATGTAGAGGATCATGTCATCTGCAAATAGTGAGAGTTTTACTTCTTCTTTTCCAATTTGGATTCCTTTTATTTCTTTTTCTGCTCTGATTGCTGTGGCCAAAACTTCCAAAACTATGTTGAATAGTAATGGTGAAAGTGGGCACCCTTGTCTTGTTCCTGACTTTAGAGGAAATGCTTTCAATTTTTCACCATTGAGGATAATGTTTGCTGTGGGTTTGTCATATATAGCTTTTATTATGTTGAGGTATGTTCCTTCTATTCCTGCTTTCTGGAGAGTTTTTATCATAAATGGATGTTGAATTTTGTCAAAGGCTTTCTCTGCATCTATTGAGATAATCATATGGTTTTTATTTTTCAATTTGTTAATGTGGTGTATTACATTGATTGATTTGCAGATATTGAAGAATCCTTGCATCCCTGGGATAAAGCCCACTTGATCATGGTGTATGATCTTTTTAATGTGTTGTTGGATTCTGGGAGAATGGCAATGAAACATGTAAAATATCATGTAGGAAATGAGTTGCCAGTCCAGGTTCGATGCACGATGCTGGATGCTTGGGGCTGGTGCACTGGGACGGCCCGGAGGGGTGGTGTGGGGAGGGAGGAGGGAGGAGGGTTCGGGATGGGGAACACATGTATACCTGTGGCGGATTCATTTTGATATTTGGCAAAACTAATACAATTATGTAAAGTTTAAAAATAAAATAAAATTAGAAAAAAAAAAAAAAAAAATAAAATAAAAACAGAATAAAAATAAAATAAAATAAATTCAAAATGGATTAAAGATCTAAACATAAGACCAGAAACTATAAAACTCCTAGAGGAGAACATAGGCAAAACACTCTCTGACATACATCACAGCAGGATCCTCTATGACCCACCTCCCAGAATATTGGAAATTAAAGCAAAAATAAACAAATGGGACCTAATTAAACTTAAAAACTTCTGCACAACAAAGGAAACTATAAGCAAAGTGAAAAGACAGCCTTCAGAATGGGAGAAAATAATAGCAAATGAAGCAACTGACAAACAACTAATCTCAAAAATATACAAGCAACTCCTACAGCTCAATTCCAGAAAAACAAATGACCCAATCAAAAAATGGGCCAAAGAACTAGACATTTCTCCAAAGAAGACATACAGATGGCTAACAAACACATGAAAAGATGCTCAACATCACTCATTATCAGAGAAATACAAATCAAAACCACTTTGAGGTACCATTTCATGCCAGTCAGAATGGCTGCGATCCAAAAGTCTACAAGCAATAAATGCTGGAGAGGGTGTGGAGAAAAGGGAACCCTCCTACACTGTTGGTGGGAATACAAACTAGTACAGCCACTATGGAGAACAGTGTGGAGATTCCTTAAAAAACTGGAAATAGAACTGCCATACAACCCAGCAATCCCACTGCTGGGCATACACACTGAGGAAACCAGAAGGGAAAGAGACACATGTACCCCAATGTTCATTGCAGCACTGTTTATAATAGCCAGGACATGGAAGCAACCTAGATGTCCATCAGCAGATGAATGGATAAGAAAGCTGTGGTACATGTACACAATGGAGTTTTACTCAGCCATTAAAAAGAATACATTTGAATCAGTTCTAATGAGGTGGATGAAACTGGAGCCTATTATACAGAGTGAAGTAAGCCAGAAAGAAAAACACCAATACAGTATACTAACGCATATATATGGAATTTAGAAAGATGGTATACGAGACAGCAAAAGAGACACTGATGTATAGAACAGTCTTTTGGACTCTTTTGGAGAGGGAGAGAGTGGGATGATTTGGGAGAATGGCATTGAAACATGTATAATATCATATATGAAACGAGTCGCCAGTCCAGGTTCAATGCACGATACTGGATGCTAGAGGGATGGTACGGGGAGGGAGGTGGGAGGAGGGTTCAGGATGGGGAACACATGTATACCTGTGGTGGATTCATGTTGATATATGGCAAAACCAATACAATATTGTAAAGTTAAAAAATAAAATAAATAAATGAAAAAAAAAAAGGAAAAAAAAAAAAAAAAAAAAGACCATTCCCAAGAAAAAGCAATGCAAAAAGGAAAAATGGTTGTCTGAGGAGGCCTTACAAATAGCTGAGAAAAGAAGAGACACTAAAGGAAAGATATAAGCATCTGAATGCAGAGTTCCAAAGAATAGCAAAGAGAGATAAGAAAGCCTTCCTCAGTGATCAGTGCAAAGAAATAGAGGAAAACGACAGAATGGGAAAGACTAGAGATCTCTTCAAGAAAATTAAAGATACCAAGGGAACATCTCATGCAAAGATGGGCACAATAAAGGACAGAAATGGTATGGACCTAACAAGCAAAAGATATTAAGAAGAGGTAGCAAGAATACACAGAAGAACTGTACAAAAAAAGATCTTCATGACCCAAATAACCATGATGGTGTGATCACTCACCTAGAACCAGACATTCTGGAATGTGAAGTCAAGTGGGCCTTAAGAAGCATCACTACGAACAAAGCTAGTGGAGGTGATGGAATTCCAGTTGAGCTATTTCAAATCCTGAAAGATGATGTTATGAAAGTGCTGCACTCAATATGCCAGCAAATTTGGAAAACTCAGCAGTGGCCACAGGACTGGAAAAGGTCAGTTTTCATTCCAATCCCAAAGAAAGGCAATGCCAAAGAATGCTCAAACTACCACACAATTGCACTCATCTCACACGCTAGCAAAATAATGGTCAAAATTCTCCAAGCCAGGCTTCAACAATACATGAACCATGAACTTCCAGATGTTCAAGCTGGTTTTAGAAAAGGCAGAGGAACCAGAGATCAAATTGCCAAATCTGCTAGATCATGAAAAAAGCAAGAAATTTCCAGAAAAACATCTATTTCTGCTTTATTGACTACACCAAAGCCTTTGACTGTGTGGATCACAATAAACTGTGGAAATTCTGAAAGAGGGAATACCAGACTACCTGATCTGCCTCCTGAGAAATCTGTGTGTAGGTCAGGAAGCAACAGTTAAAACTGGACATGGAAAAACAGACTGGTTCCAAATTGGGAAAGGAATATGTGAAGGCTGCATATTGTCACCCTGATTATTTAATTTATATGCAGAGTACATCATGCTAAATGCCACCCTGGTTGAAGCACAAGCTGGAATCAAGATTGCTGGGAAAAATATTAATAACCTCAGATATGCAGATGACACCACCCATATGGCAGAAAGCAAAGAAGAACTAAAGAGCCTCTTGATGAAAGTGGAAAAGGAGAGTGAAAAAGTTGGCTCAAAACTCAGCATTCAGAAAACTAAGATCATGGCATCCAATCCCATTACTTCATGGCAAATAGATGGGAAAACAATGGAAACAGTGAGAAACTTTATTTTGGGGGGCTCCAAGAAGGCAATGGCACCCCATTCCAGTATTCTTGCCTGGAAAATCCCATGGACGGAGGAGCCTGGTAGGCGGCAGTCCATGGAGTCGCACAGAGTCGGACATGAATGAGCGACTTCACTTTCACTTTTCACTTTCATGCATTGGAGAAGGAAAAGGCAACCCACTCCAGTGTTCTTGCCTGGAGAATCCCAGGGACAGGGAAGCCTGGTGGGCTGCTGTCTATGGGGTCGCAGAGAGTCGGACATGACTGAAGTGACTTAGCAGCAAAATCACTGCAGATGGTGACTGCAGCCATGAAATTAAAAGATGCTTGCTCCTTGGAAAAAAGCTATGACCAACATAGACAGCATATTAAAAAGCACAGACATTACTTTGCTGACAAAGGTCCATCTAGTCAAAGCTATAGTTTTTCCAGTAGTCATGTATGGATGTGAGAGTTGGACTATAAACAAAGCTGAGTGCCAAAGAATTGATGTTTTTGAACTGTGGTGTTGGAGAAGACTCTTGAGAGTCCCTTGGACTGCAAGGAAATCAAACCAGTCCATCCTAAAGGAAATCAACCCTTAACATTCATTGGAAGGACTGATGCTAAAGTTGAAACACCAATATTTTGGCCACCTGATGGGAAAAATGGACTCATTGGACAAGACACTGATGCTGGGCAAGATTGAAGCCAACAGGAGAAGGGGAAGATAGAGGATGAGGTGGTTGGAAGGCAACACCAACTTGATGGACATGAGTCTGAGCAAGCTCTGGGAGTTAGTGATGGACAGGGAAGTGCTGCAGTCCATGGGGTCACAAAGAGTCGGACACAACTAAGCGGCTGAACTGAAGAGGTAAAAGCCAGCATTCAAACTCAGAATTGTCTGAGTCCATTAAAAACTCACTCTGCCCCATTGGATCAGTTCTCCTCAGATCTGGACTTAATTATTCCTAATGTGAAATTTTAAAGAGAGAAAGAGAGAAGGAATGGAAGGCCATCCAATATAGTTTTGCATTCAGTTGGGTTAAACTAAACAGAACTGAATTGAGTGTCTGTGTTTCCATGAATCTAAGCTACGTGGTTTTTCACATTTCATCACTTTTAAAACACACTCATCTTACAATCAATATAAGTTTTTAATGTAGTGCATCTTTTCCCCCCAAAGAGCTCTTATCAAATCAATGACCTAACTTACAATCAATGGTACCTTATAAATAAGGAAATATGGTAAAATACTGTCACTCTGGGAAGGTACCTACTTATTCCAATGATGCTGCCATTGTCAGAAACACTTCTGGAGTTCTCCAGAATTCCATTCTTGAATGTTCATGTTGAGGCAGCTCATCTTTTTCAAGGAAAGAGACTCCAATAACCCTGTGCCCGTCCTGTTACCACTTTGTACCTGAGCAGCTGCTAACACTACATGGCAGCCTGAACTAAAAGAAAACTGTATCCTCAGCCAACTCAGAGAACACCCTGGTTTCATTTATAAATGCTAAATTTTGAAAACACCTAAATTTGGAAGGTTTTCTTAGTCCTACGTAAAATAAGTCTTTAGAGAGACACTTCACCGGAACTGAAGAATTTCATTTACACATCAATTCAAATCCAACCAACTCTCCTTTCCTTGCTGGGGAGACTGGACTCTCAGACACTGCTGGGGAGGATGGGTAGAAAAGGTGACTGGGTACAATCCCTATGTAAGAGGGATTTAATCATATCCAAATTTCTCTTTTGATCCAGCAATTTGACATCTAGAAATTGATATTACAAATGCACTTGTATACATATGCATAAGATTATTCACAAAAACACTGTAATGTCAAAATATTGGAAATGCCACCAACAGGAGACTGGCTAAACAAATTATTGTATGGCTGCTTGATAGAATACATTCAGCTGCTTCCCAGGTGGCGCAGTGGTAAAGAAGCTGCCTGCCAACGCAGGAGACGCAGATGACACAGGTTCGATCCTTGGGTCAGGGAGATCCCCTGGAGGAGGAAATGGCACCCCACTCCAGTATTCTTGCCTGGACAATCCCATGTACAGAGGAGTCTTCTGGGCTATAGTCCATGGGGTTGCAAAAAGTCAGACATGACTGAGTGTCTAGCACACACACACACACATTCAGCTGCTAGGAAAAAAAAAAAAAGAGAGAGGTTTCTCCATACTATCTCTATGTATTAATATCTCCCAAAATATCATATCAAGAAAAGCAAAGTATGGAATAGTATGTGTAGCAGATTATATTTTGAGAAAAGGGGGAAAGGAGAGTTTGTATTTATATTTGTATTATTCACATATATAAATTCTATAAAGAATGTAAGATAGCCTTGAAGGTGGGATTTATTAGGTACCCTCTGCTGTATAATAAATTACCCCAAACAGCACAGCTTAAAACAACAAGCATTTATTATCTCCCCGTGTCTGTGACCTGGGATCCACAAGCAGCTAGCTGGGTGGGTCTGGCTCAGGGTCTCTTAAGGCTACGGGTGAGAAACCAGCCACAACTGCAATCATCAGAGGGTTGTCTGGGGCTGAACAATAAGCTTCCAGCTTCACTTCTGCGGCTGCTGGCAGGCCACAGGTCCTCACTGGCTATTAGCTGGAGACCTCAATTCCTCAGCACAGGGACCTCTCCTAGGGTGCCTGAGTGACCTCACATCATGGTGCCTGGCTTCCTCCAAAGCAACTGATGAGAGACAGAGAGATGGACAGGCAGAAAGAGCCCAAGACAAAAATTGCAGTCTTTTATAACCTAACCTCAGAAGTGACATACCATCACTTCTGCAGCATTCTGTGGGTCACAAAGTCCGACGCGGCAGACTTCCCTGGTGGTAAAGTGGTTAAGAACCACCCGCCAATGCAGGGGACATGGGACAGGGGTTCAATCCCTGGTCCAGGAACTAAGATCGCACTTGCTGCCGGAGCCACTGAGTCTGTGCGCCACAATTACTGAAGCCTGGCTTCTCTAGAGCCCATGCTCTGCAACAAGAGAAGCCACCTCAACGAGAAGCCCACGCACTGCAACTAGAGATGCGGCAACAAAGACCCAGTGCAGCCAACAGTAAATAAATAAGTAAATAAAATAATTTTTTTTAAAAGACCAACCCTATTACAATACAGGAGGGAACCACTCCAGGGTGTGAATGCCATGAGGCAGAAATCATGGGGGACCCTCTTGGAAGCTGGTTACCTCTAGGGAGAACCGAGGTGCTGGAGATGGGGACAGGAGAGAGACATTTTACCATATTTTTTGTATTATTCTCTTTTTAACTTTATACTAAACTTTCTATTCAAAACATTGGGATTTAAAAGAGTGAGAGAAAAAGAGAATGCCCTCAGGGACAACCAGGAACCAGGATCAGAATTTGAGATGTCTTCTGATAGAACCATGGTTCTCAAACTGGGGCACAGGTACCCCAGGGGAACCCTACTGGATCCCTGAAAAATTCAAAGCTACAAACATGACCGTCTTCCTTGGAGCACCAGTACACTTGACTTAGTAAGAAACTTAAAATAGATGAAGCATGAAGCAGAATGCAGAATTCACAAATATCTAAGATAAAACGTGAAACTTCAAAGAAATGTTCACCCTTAGAGAGACTGTTTTGGGCTACACTTGCAGAATTTGAATTCTTTCTCCTTCCCTCTTAGGGGTAGTTTGTTAAAAGTTTGAAAACCACTGCTCTGGGCAAATTTACCTCCAAAATAGCACAGAAAATCTATCTCATTGCTGTAAGATAAATTTTATTTCAATAAAAATGAAACAAGTAATGAGTTGATTGCCTAACTATTGTCACACAACTTGGCCACAAATGACTTCCAAGTGCTTTTGAAAAATCCAACCCACCCTCAGAGGACCAATATGCTATTAATTCTGAAGATTACAGGCAAATGAGGTATGCTCACCCTTGGGGGGCAGCATTCACCCCTGGGGCAGCATCGGAAGGTACACACTCCAGTAGTGGCTGTTTGGAAGGGGGCAACGCACAAGTGAAACCATCAGCTTTGCTCTATTTTTCTACTGTCGCCCATGAACAGCAAGTGGAGTTCGGTTTCCCTGCTCTCTGTTTTCTCATTTGGTACCTTCCCTTCCCTCCCATGTACTCTCCTGGAAACCAAAAGTGGATCATGTTGTCTCTTGAACAATACATGGATGAAGAAATGATGAAGACCCTGGACTCCAGAGTCTGACTCTGAACCCAAACTCTAGCCCCTTCTACTCAGTTGCTGTGAGAAAAGGCTTCTGATAAAATAATTCTATTGAGCAATGAATGTCTTCAACAGTAATGAATTCTTGGTTCACCAACTAGCCCAAGGACTTACACAAGATAGATAAAGCTTTCTTCTTCTTTTTTTCCTTTTGGTCACATCGCTCAGCTTGTGGGATCTCAGTTCCCCAATCAGAGATCAAGCCCAGACCCTCAGCACTGAGAGCGTGAAGTCCTAACCAATGGACTTCCAGGGGAATTTTCTGCATTTTCTTTCTTTCTTTTTTTTTTTTAAGTTACTCAGTGTGTCCGATTCTTTGAAACCCCATAGCATAGACTACACTGTCCATGAAATTCTCCAGGCCAGAATACTGGAGTGGGTAGCCTTTCCCTTCTCCAGGGGAATCTTCCCAACCCAGGGATCGAACCCAGGTCTCCCACATTGCGAGCGGATTCTTTACCAGCTGAGCCACAAGGGAAGCCCTGCATTCTCTTCTTTATAATTTCCCTAGATTCCAAATGCTCTATCATGAATAAGTATAACCTTTGTAATCAGACACAAAGCTGGCATTATCTTTGTGCCAGCTCATCCTGAACCCAGCAACTGGCCACCAATTTCTGCTTTGGCTGATTCATCTTTAGAGCACGAATAATTACTCCAATTAAAGATGGAGTCTCAACTTGTTTTTTTTGTTAAAAATTAAGTAAGGGGCTTCCCTGGTAGTCTAACAGTTAAGACTCTGCATTTCCAATGCAGAGCATGAGGGTTCAATCCCTAGTTGGGGAACTTAGATCCCTCATGCACATGCACATGGCACAACCAAAATTAAAAAATAAAATATAATGGATATTTACCTTCCAGGCAGCATGGAACTTCCCAAGCTAGAGAGGATGGAGGAAATTAAAAAGGTCTCAAATATCTCCTCCTTCCTCCCACCCCCATTCCCTCCCATCACCCAACCTGGGCTCCAACACCCTGGAGAAAAACTGAGGGCAGCTAACTTTGTGCTTTTACTCTGGACAGTCAAGAGCAGAAGGTGGGGGGAAGGGTGGTGGCCCTGCTAATGTGGATGAAATCAAGGCAAATTAGGGAAGGGTAAATTCTGGAGCATGTTTTACAACCCCATTAGTTCCAAGCACACAGGATTTCAAATCAAACAGCATCCACACACATACTCTTGGATTATTTAAGAGATAAGGCGTATCCAAAATTAGCATATAGATCACAGGCATGCACTTGAGTGCTACTAAAGTGGGCTATAAATGCCTGAAAAGCAGTTGTTTCTCTGAAGAGAGCTTTACGCCATTCCAAAATCTTGCTCAGGAAATGTGAACCGTAAGTCAAATGAACTCCACTCACTTTCTGGTTTTCACACCTAACTCTTGTATCTCCTTGCAGCAAGTCACCCACTCTCTCCAAACCTTCATTTTCCCTACCAGTAAAATGAGTATTCTAGTTCCTCTCATCACCTCATGGGAGGATCTACAGGGATATGGTAAGCAAACACTTTGTAAACTATGTTGGCTGCTCAGTCATGTTGGACTCACGACCACATGGATTGTAGCCCACCAGGCTTCTCTGTCCATGGAATTCTCCAGACAAGAATACTAGAGTGGGTAGCCATTCCCTTCTCCAGGGGATCTTCCCAACCCAGGGATTGAACCCAAGTCTCCTGCATTGCAGGCAGATTCTTTACCATCTGAGCCACCAGGGAAGCCCCCTAAACTGTAAACAGCTGTGCAAATAAAAGATTATGTTCATCTCCTCTCATAGACTTATCTATACGCTGCTATGTTACAGAAGAAGACTTAAGGCAGATGTCAGCAAGGTTCTTTGTTTAATTTTGAAGTTCAAGAAAGAAATAAATAAGAATCCAAGGATTCAAATACAAATCGGAATTTGATACACATTTGATTCAAATACAGGGACACAAATACAATTTCCATGATGACACAAGCATAATTAGTTTACCTAATAAATTCACTGCTCAGACACAGTGGGAAGATAAATTCTCCCTCAGTCTCAAGGTTTCAGTTGCCTACATATTCTAAACCTATCAAGTGCCACTGAGAGCCTACTGTGTGTAGGACCCAACACAATGTCTGGCACTGAAACACACATCAGATACACCACCACCCCCATACATAGCACATACCCTTTACAAGCGGGAAGAACACAGGTTTCTGGAGTTCAAAGGATCTTAATGCAAACTGGCTCCCAGCGTCGTCTTTTCTCTCTTTGAGAATTACTTAAGTCTTCTCTGAGCCACCATTTCTTCACATGGAAACTGGAGATCAACCACCCTCAAATCCTCATGGGATAACTGGAAATATTAAATGTTAAGGACCTAGCAGAGTATTAATAGATTTTTAACAATGGCAGCTACTATAATTTTCCATCACTGCACATTTTGGAGTGTCTATGCTTAGAGTAGTTCAAACAAACTCTTTCTTTTCTTTTAGGCAACAAACAACAGCATTAAACTTTTTTTAATTAATATGAGTTCTCATAGTGTTCAGAACACAAATCACAGTGATAAATGCTTGCCTCTTTTCCCTCTTCAAAAAATTTACAGTTCTTACACATGACATTTAATGGAGTATTTTGTGTCACTCTACAAAAAATAAATTTAAATTGAAGAGAGAGAAACATGGGAGAGCCCTTTTTTTGGGCTTAATTTGTACTTGAGTACAATAAAATCTTATCCTAGAAGCTAGAGTCATAAAACTAAAAGTCGGGAAGGAAAAGAATGGCTAATTAGGTGCTGAAAGTAAAAATTCCTTCTTTATTACTGTTTCGTTAAGACCTAACAATTGGTCAGGCACAGGGGCTTAGATGTGCCATTCTAGTTAATGGTCGGTTACAAATTTCCACCATAAACTCATCTTCCTTCCCGCATCTTAAATCTCAGGCACTGGCAGCTAATAAGTAGAGAAAGCTCTGAGGCCCAGGGCAATCTCTCTCTCAATCCAATCTCCCTCTCACTCTGCTCCCCTCCCCTGCCATAACTGTCTGTAAGGGTTCCTGACTTCATGGAGAGAAACCCAACTCTAACTCAGATCATCATGAAAGGAATACACTGGTTTATCCAGCTGGTGTGATGTATGGAAAGAACCAGAGCCCCAGAGACTAGAGAAAGGACTCACTGCCACCAAGGCACACACCCTCCCCACCCCCATTTCGCTCCTCTGTCTTTATCTCTATCCTTTATTCTCTGTCTCTCCCCTTGGATGAGGGAAAGCATACACTGACAGCTCCACATTCACATCCTACCTCTTTAGGAGCCACGATACACTAATCCCAGGGGAGATTCTGATGGACCCTGCTCAGGCCAGTCAACACTATGTCAACACATAGTCAGGCCACAGTCAACACTGCCAGACAGAGGGGGCACTGGGTTGACTAGGCATGTGCCATTTGCCCATCACAGCAGACACTGGCAATGCCCCACCCATGTCCCTTCAACTTCTATAGCCCATTCAAGCTGAAGGCATCCCTGAGACTCACCACCTGAAGGCTTATTCTTGGCTGAGACAAAATGAGCCAGAAGTTCCAGGAAGTCAGCCCCTCCACCAGCATCCTTCAGACTTGTCAGAAGGGAGATGGAAGATGAATATCTATTTCCTCACCAGTCAGGTGGGACCCTCTGAGATGTGTTCTGCACCATCAGCTAAAGCTCACCAAAAGGACTGAGCCCAAGTGTCTGTAGGAGTAGCTTTCTCATTTCTGCACTCTGTGCTTAGTTGCTCAGTTGTGTCTGACTCTTTGTGACCCCGTGGACTGTAGCCTGCTAGGCTCCTCTGTCCATGGGGATTCTCCTAGGCAAGAATACTGGAGTGGGTTGTCATGCCCTCCTCCTGGGGATCTTCCCAATCCAGGGATCAAACCAAGGTCTCTGGCATTGCAGGTGGATTCTTTACCATCTGAGCCACCAGCGAAGCCCAAGAATACTGCAGTGTGTAGCCTATCCCTTCTCCAGGGGAACTTCTTGACCTAGGAATTGAACAGGGGTCTCCTTCATTGCAGGCAGATTCTTTACCAGCTGAGCTAAAGAGAAGCCCTATTGTATTCTGTATTGACTTAAACTCCATTGTCTCATTTCTCCCTGTGAAGGTCAATTTTATGTGTCAGCTTGATTGGGCCATGGGGTACCCAGATAGCGGGTAAGAAACTATTCTGGGGTGTGTCTGTGAAGATGTTCAGGGGTGAGATTAACATTTTAAATCAGTGCTTAGTAAAGCAGACTGCCCTCCCTAATTTGGTGAGCCTTGACCAATCAGGTGAAGGCCTGAAAAGAACCAAATAGGGTCACAGGTGGTGCTAGTGGTAAAGAACCCGCCTGCCAGTGAAGGAGACTAAGAGATGCACATTCAATCCCTGAGTAGGAAGATCCCCTAGAGGAGATCATGGCAACCCACTCTAGTAGTCTTTCCTGGAGAATCCCCATGGAGAGAGGAGCCTGGTTGGCTATAGTCCATAGAGTCACAGAGAGTTGGATGCAAGTGAAATGACTTAGCACACATACATGCCCCCAAGGAAGAGAGAATTTCTCCTGCCTGACTGCCTTTGAGCTGGGACATCAGCTTTTTCCTTCCTTCAGACTCAAACTGAGACATCAGCTCTCTTGGGTCACCAGTGGGCTGTCTCATCCTACATACCTTGGGATTTGTCAGCCTTCATAATTGTGTGAGCCTATTAATTAACTAATCTCCTATTGGTCCCGTTGCTCTGGAGTATCCTGACTAACACACACCCATGTTCATACTGGTGCTTCCTGGAGTCGTCCTACAAAAAAACCACTAACATGTAAATCCTTATCTCAGGGCCTTCTCATGGGGGAACTCAGCCGAAGAGATCTATGGCTATTTTAGGAGAGGAAAGATGCCTGGGGACTGGCAGCCTAGCTGAACCACACAGGAGAAAGGAGATGATGCTGGGCCAAAAAAACCACCTAAACCCATCATGGTCTGAGATGCTGAGCAGATAGGATGGGGTAACTCCCACCAAGTGCAAGCATGTGGAGCATGGTTCCTGGACCAACCTGACACAAAGGCAGGCTGCCTACCTGCTCAAACATCCATCTTAACCAAGGATTCTGCATGTGGATTGGTTCTTCCATTCTTGGCCTAAGCCCCATGGCTTCTCCAGCAGGTACATCGACTCTGTGGTGCCGACTCACTGCTCTTTGGCTGTTTGGTCAACCTCAAGCCTTGTCTCCCAACCTCCAGATTTGCTCTGACCCATTTGACTCCATGTCTAAGCTTGACTTTCAGAGTTTCAGCTTCTCAAGTGTCTTTTTAAAAATTAATGAATTAATCTGGGGCTGTGCTGGGTCTTCACTGCTATGTGAGGGTTTTCTCTAGTTGCAGAGAGCAGGGGCTACTCTCTGTTGCAGTGCCCAGGCTTCTCATTGGAGCGGCTTCTCGTGTTGTGGAGCACAGGCTTTCGGCGATCACTGGCTTCAGTGGTTGTGATGCACAGGCTCTAGAGCACAGGCCCAGTAGTTGTGGCTCATGGGCTTAGTTGCTCCATGGCATGTGGGATATTCACAGACCAGGGGTCGAACCCGTGTCCCCTGCATTGGCAGGTGGATTCTCGTCCACTGTACCACTAGGGAGGTCTTTTCAGGTATCTTTAAGGCAAGGGTTGCCAACTTATATGCCCACGGGGCGGGGGTGGGGGGGAGCACGCAGATATGTAGCACAAATGAATGAAGAAGGCTGGAGACAGGACGACAGGGCTGGGTGGGGTCTGAGGCGAACTAGAGAATGCATGCCTCATCAAAGAAAGGATTCCATTTTGAGTGACTTGTGGAAATGGAAGCTGAATATTGCCAGGCTGCCACTAGTCTTTAAAGAGAAGCAAAAGGTCCAGGTATTTTAAATGTAAAATATACAGATTATTTGATGCTGGCAACTCGCTTTTTAATGTAAATGGTGAGTCAACCAATGTTCCCACCAGCCCTGTGCCGCACAGGTCATCCATCACACGGTGGCCCTGAGGAGGAGTCTCACGGACCTCCGCTATGGGGGATGAGACTGACCAGGGGCTGCTGTGCTCCGAAATCTGTTTGCTTCCACAGGCCGCTCCCTGGGGTGACTGAGTAGAGCAGGGACACTCCTTCCTGAGAGACAAGAGTCCTGTCCCCAAAGATGGCTTGAGGACTCCCTTGTGGGGATGCCACCCGACTTCCCTCCCTCCATCCTTCACTGGAGGTTGGAGTTGCTGTGCCCAACTGGGGTTCTCCCCACCTCTCCAGGCTTCCTCCCCATTTCCTGTCACAGGTGTTTCTCCTAATAAACATCATGTGTGTCTGGTCACATACTAGAGCTTGTTTCTCAGAGGAACTCACTAACATGACATCTTGTAAAGTCAGCTTTCAACACTCAGCCCCCAGTCATTGACATTCCCCAAACTCTGGCTCTTCAGGTCTGACTCTAACCCAGCTCCCAGTTCTGGGTCCTCCCCTCTGCAGAGATCCCCACACTGATTGCCCATCTGGGGGATATGTCAACCCAAAGAACTCGAATCTCACAGGGCTCCATACAGCGTGATGAACTTTGCTCATTTGCTAATTGAACAAGGGCATTGCACATGGCCCTGGAATAACTGCAGTGCCTATAGGAAAGAACTTTTTCCCAAAAAAGATGATCTGAACTTTCCCACCAGCACTCCTTGAGTACAAGAGAGCCTCAGTGATGGCCTGCTTCTGTTTATTTTCTGAATCCCATCTTCCCAGCATCCTATCTCCTGTCCAGACACGGTGAGGGATTTATTTTTAGAGGAACTCATACAAACTCTGCAGCGGAGCGTTTCGTCGACAGCCTTTATGGTGTCTGGTTGGGCCCCATGAGGCAGAGAAAGGTCACAGGAAGCTGTTTTGTCAGAAATCAACTGGTTAATTTGAAATGAGCAGAAATCAGCAATACAGTATTTAGCCATGGAGAAGAAAGCACTGACCTTGAAGTCAGGAGCCCTTAACTAGATTTACATCCTGGTTTCTCAGCCACTTGCTGTGTAATCTCAGACAGGTTAATTAACCCCTCTGCACAACCACCCATACCTATAAAATGGAGCTAGTGATATTCACCTCTTATTACTCAGCCATTAAAAAGAATGCATTTGAGTCAGTTCTAATGAGGTGGATGAAACTGGAGCCTATTATACAGAGTGAAGTAAGCCAGAAAGAAAAACACCAATACAGTATACTAACGCATATATATGGAATTTAGAAAGATGGTAACAATAACCCTGTATACGAGACAGCAAAAGAGACACTGATGTATAGATAAGTCTTTTGGACTCTGTGGGAGAGGGAGAGGGTGGGATGATTTGGGAGAATGGCATTGAAACATGTATAATATCATATATGAAATGAGTCGCCAGTCCAGGTTTGATGCATGATACTGGATGCTTGGGGCTGGTTCACTGGGACGACCTAGAGGGAAGGTATGGGGAGGGAGGTGGGAGGAGGGTTCAGGATGGGGAACACATGTATACCTGTGGCAGATTCATTTTGATATATGGCAAAACCAATACAATATTGTAAAGTTAAAAAATTAAATTAAATTAAAAACAGAAAAAGAGTGGTTTTAAGATCCAAATTGAATGGAGTGAAAATACCTTGCAACTTAAGTGCTTGGACTGACCGTTCCATTTTCAAACAACTGGTTTTTTTCAGCACATCAAAAGAGTTCATTCCTGGAATGAAAGAATATGTAAGCAACATAGCGAATACATCAGTTCCGTCGCTCAGTCATGTCCTACTCGTTGCGACTCCATGGACTGCAGCACGCCAGGCTTCCCTGTCCATCACCAACTTCAGAAGCTTGCTCAAACTCATGTCCATTGAGTCAGTGAAGCATCCAACCATCTCATCCTCTGTCATCCTCTTCTCCTCCTGCCTTCAATCTTTCCCAGCATCAGAGTCTTTTCCAATGAGTCAGTTATTTGCATCACATGGCCAAAGTATTGGAGTTTCAGCTTCAGCATCAGTCCGTCAATGAATATTCAGGACTGATTACATATGTCCTGGACTTATGAATTCAGGCTAAATACATAAGTGAATAAAATCATTATGCTATGTATTCTTTGCTGTTGTTGTCGCTCAGTTGTGTCCAATTCTTTGCAACCCAATGGACTGCACCACACCAGGCTTCCCTGTCCTTCACTATCTCCTGAAGTTTGCAGTACACCTTAAACTTAAGCAATGTTATATATCACTACATCTCAACAAAACCTGAAAAAATTATTTTTTGATTCTAATAATCAGCTTTGGGATGTAAAGGCTAAACATAAGCAAAACTGAAGGAATGACAATAACTGTGGAAATGTTCTAAAACTGGACATTGGTAATAGTCATAAATTCTAGATATCAACAACTAAAAATCACTGAATTGTATACTTAGAGTGGGTGAAAATTACATTGTGTAAAGTTCAGTTCAGTTCAGCCACTCAGTCGTGTCCAACTCTTTGCAACCTCATGGACTGCAGCACATCGGGCTTCCCTGCCCATCACCAGCTCCTGGAACTTGCTCAAACTCATGTCCATCGAGTCAGTGATGCCTTCTAACCATCTCGTCCTCTGTCATGCCCTTTTCCTCCTGCCTTCAATCTTCCCCAGCACCAGGTTCTTTTCCAAAGAGTCAGTTCTTCACATCAGGTGGCCCAAGTATTGGAGCTTCAGTTTCAGCATCAGTCCTTCCAATGAATATTCAGGTTGATTTCCTTTAGGATTGACTGGTTTGATCTCCTTGCTGGCTGTCCAAGGGACTCTCAAGAGTCTTCTCCAACACTACAGTTCAAAAGCATCAATTCTTTGGCGCTCAGCTTTCTTTATGGTCCAACTCTCATATCTATACATGACTACTGGAGAAACCATAGCTTTGACCATATGGACCCTTGTCAGTAAAGTAATGTCTCTGCTTTTTAATATGCTGCCACATTAATGCTCAAAAATCTATGTTTAAAAAAAATGAAAAGAATAATAATGACCTTCTCTAACTATCCTTTCCCCTGGCCTCCCAGAGCTGTGTGATTTGGACCCTGCCCGAGTCTCCTAATATCACTGCTCACCACCCTTTGTCACTAGATCTCCTCCAGCCCTGGTGCCCTTCTTCCTGTTCCAAGCTTATTTCGGTCTCAGGGCCTTTGCACTTGCTCTACTCGCTGCTGGGACATCTTTCCCCAGGCCATCATTCTGTTGATTTTGTTGTTGTTCAGTTGATCAGTCATGTCCACGTCTTTGCAACCCCATGGACTGCAACATGCCAGACATCCCTGTCCTTAACTATCTCCCAGAGTTTTCTCAAACTCATGTGTATTGAGTTGGTGATGACATCCAACCATCTCATCCTCCGTCATCCCATTCTCCTCCTGCCTTTAATCTTTCCCAGTGTCAGGGTCTTTTCCAATGAGTCAGCTCTTCACATCAGGTGGCCAAAATATTGGAGCTTCAGTTTCAGCTTCAACATCAGTCCTTTCAATGAATTTTCAGAGTTGATTTCCTTTAGGATTGATTGGTTTGATCTCCTTGCAGTCCGAAGGACTCTCAAGAGTTTTCTCTAGCACCACAGTCTAAAAGCATCAATTCTCTGGTGCTCAGCCTTCTTTATGGTCCAACTCTCATATCCACACATGACTACTGGAAAAACTATAGCTTTGACTGGCAAAGTGATGTCTCTGCTTTTTAATATACTATCTACGTTTGTCATAGCATTCCTTCCAAGGATCAAGGGTCTTCTAATTTCATGGCTGCAGTCACCATCTGCACTGATTTTGGAGCCCAAAAAAATTACATCTGTCACTGTTTCCACTTTTTCCCCATCTATTTGTCATGAAGTGATGGGACCTGATGCCATGATGTTTGTTTTTTGAATTTGAGTTTTAAGTCAGCTTTTCACTCTCCTCTTTCACCTTCATCAAGAGTTTCTATAGTTCTTCTTTGCTTTCTGCCATTAGGGTGGTATCATCTGCATATCTGAGGTTGTTGTTATTTCTCCTGGCAATCTTGATTCCAGCTTGTGATTCATCCAGTCCAGCACTTTGTATGATATACTCTGCATGTAAGTTAAACAAGCAGGGTGACAATATACAGGCCTTGACATACTCCTTTCCCCATTTGGAACCAGTCTGTTGTTCCATGACCAGTTCTAACTGTTGCTTCTTGAATTGTTGCTTTCTGTTTTCCTTCCCCTAATTTAAGTCTCAGCTCAAATTCTCCCAGCTGCCCTCCCCAGTCACCCCATCTAATGGCACTTCCCACTTTAGACATTCTCCATCACAGTGTTTCCAGTGCTCATTTATTCAGAATACTTCTTACACTTGGAAATCTTTATATACTGACCTATTTATTGTTTGTCTCCCCAACTATTTTGTGAGCTTTCTACGTGAAGGGAACATGTCTTCTTGATGCTGCTGTGCTGTCAGTACTTAGAATAGCACCTGAATCATAATGAGAACTTAGAAGACATTTGCTGAATGGCTGTCAATAAAGAACATGAATTTGATGTGCTAACAATCCAGCATCTCTTAAGGTCAGTTTCCTCACCTGTAACATGAAGACACTGTCACCTGGGGTGATAGTAAAAATAAAATCAGCTATTAAGGAACTCCATAAAGGTTAGCTGTCCTTCCTCTGAAACCTTTTCCCTCCTTTCCTTTCTCCCTATGACTAAAACAACCAAAACTAAACAAATTATCCTTTAGATGAAGACCAGCAGCAAAAACTCCAACATAACTGGCCAGTTGCCACTTAACATCTGCGGATCAGATTTGCTATTGTAGATGCTATGCCTTCTCCCCAGGAGCAGATGAGACATCATGACTGAAAATAACAATCAAACCAGGCATGCCCTAATCTCAAACCTCAAGAAATGAAGCTGACAAAAAACCTTGCAAGTGTTGATTTCAACTACCCGTGTACGTATCTGGTTTAATAAAATGACTTTTTCTAACATTAAGAACAATCATCTTTGACTAGCAACGGAAGCTGAAATTCTAAAGAAGAGCTGTAAGGCAACAAGGAGAACGTTTTGCTTGTTGAATGCCTGCTACCCACAAATCAAATTAACATCAGACCCCTGGTCCAGCCTCTTTTATAGATAGGGGACTTGAGACCCAGAGATGGTGAGTAATTGATGACAATCTTCCAGCCAGTTAGCAGCAGAGCCAGAAACAGACACCAACTCTTCTTATTCCCTATACATTCCTTTCTGATATTTTTGGCTGGCTGCAGACACAAACCATTATTTCTGCCAGTCAGCATCCACCCTCCTTTGCTGGTCACAACATTTGTGTTTTCTTTTGGGGAACAATCCTTCTTTCACTGTTCATGCATATAGTTTAGTAGGACTGACACCTTCCCCTGGGACTCAGGGTGAGCACATGACCTGGACTGACCAAGAACCATCTTCAACTCCATAGTCAGAATAACTGGTTCAGAGACAGGCACATGACTCTTATGGCCTGATGAGAATCAGCCCCAGGGCTTCTGTCAAGTCTCTTAGCAATGATAAGTTCCCCTCCACCTGGGATTACTACGCTGGTAAGGGGTAAGTCAAGAGCTGTTGAAAAGAAAGTGAAGTCGCTCAGTCGTGTCCGACTCTTTGCGACCCCATGGACGGTAGCCTACCAGGCTCCCAAGTCCACGGAATTTTCCAGGCAAGAGTACTGGAGTGGGTTTCCATTTCCTTCTCCAGGGGATCTTCCCAACCCAGGGATCGAACCCGGGTCTCCTGCACTGCAGGCAGACGCTTTACCGTCTGAGCCACCAGGGAAGCCCCAAGAGCTGTTGAGGACACAGAAAAGAGCCTGTCTGAGAATGAAGCCAACATAGACAAAAAGTGAACTGAGAGCTAGAGATCAGAGAGATTCCAAAATACATCATTTAAGCACCTGGATCCAGCCATACCTGAAATTCAAGCCTATTTGTGGGTTTTGAAGTTGCATGGAACAATAGCATGTAACTGAAAGAGTTTTGCTCATATACCACCTTACCTCTCACCCAATTTCATGGAATATAAAAGACATTATCCATTTAAATTTACAGAGAGTACAGAAATAAAATTCCTGCTATCTTAAACATGGAATTTTCCTGTTCTTTCACTATGTGCCTAGGGCATTCCTATTCATTCTGTGCTTCAGCCTCTTCCAAATGGAGCAAATACAATAGCCTATTTGCTTTAGGAAGAAAGTCAGATTTTCTTATCCAGGAAAGTAGAGAGAAAAGTATACAATGTTATTATTTTCCAAGAAATTTCAGCACCTAAGTCTGGGAGCATATGAACAAGAACTCAAGGATCAGGTTGACTGGACTCAGATTCCAGCAATATCACTTGATGTTTGTAGGACCTTGGACGAGTCCCCTAACCTCTCTGGCCCTCAGTTTACCCATCTGTAATAGGGAGAGCCCAATCATACCTATTTAATTGGACAGTTGCAGAAATTAGAAAATACACAGAGTGCTTAATGCAATATCTGGCACAGCATAAACACTTAAAATAGGCATTACATAACTGTTGTCACGATTTATATATTTGATACTATAATTAATGCTATTAATATTGATCCTGGGAGTCTGATCTGAATACAACTTTACACTCAATCCACACTCCACACTCAATCCACCAGTCCCCTTAGCAGATCTAGCTAGATGACTGACTTGTCAAGGAAGTGACTTAACTTCTTCTCCAGTCAAGACAACTTCCAGGAAGGAAAATAAAATACAACGAGCCCAGCTTCAACTGCCACTCTAGAAAGTTTCCCAATTACCACAAAACTTCTGCACATCAAATATGAATTGTCCCATAAGAACATACTGTTGAAACATTTGACTTGCCCAGAACTAATTGTCTGTCAAAAAGATACTTTGCAGCCAAGCAAATCGCTTAATTGGACATCTAATTTAACTGAAACCTTTTTTTCCCTGCTTATTTCATGCTTTCTTCTCTTGTTTTTGCCAAATTATGGATGCTGGGCACTACTTTCAAAAATAGTTTATCTTGTTTTTTTTCCCCCTATTATAGAAAATAATAATACATGTTCATTATAGAAAACTGAAAAAAAAGTTTAATTCAAAATGAAAAAAAAAAACCAATTACCCCTAGACTCACTGCCCAGAGAAAGACTACCAAGACTTTAGCAAATCTCCTTCCCAATTGTTTTCCATAATAGATTGTTCTACATAGTCAACAAAAATATATATTCAACTTTGCAGCCTGAACTTTTCACCTTATGCTTTAAGTTGAACATTTTCACTTGCCATTCCAAGAGCTTCAGAACATTTTTAGAAACAGAAGACTATTCCCAACAACAGTATGCTTAACCTCCCACCTAATATTGGATCTTCAAGTTGTTTATGAATAAATGTTATGTTATGGTCAGATATATTTTCCTTAGGAAATGTTCTCTTTATTGGGAGACAATTCTCCATGCATCTCTCACATGACTGCACACCTTTACCAGCTTTTGTTCCCATCTATCTTTATAAGGATGTCTGTATAGCCAACAGCCCTGGAAGAGAGAGATAACAGGACAGAAAGCAGATTCGTTGGCTGACCAGGACTGTAAAGAGCAAAGGTTGGACAGCCCCTGTATGAAGTGATTGGGATTCCTCAACTGTGATGCAAATCCACTACATGCAAGGCAGCCACCTGGGTTCACTTCCACGTCATCCTTGAGGAGCTTTCGGGTCCAGGATATTGAGCACAAACGAGAAGCACAAGCTTCCTGCTGTGCTCTGAATAATGAAGTCTTTTGTCTCTGACCCAGGAATTTCATGCCTTCTGCCCACATCCATGAAACAAGCTAATGGGGTACCTTGTTAGCTTGCATGTAGAGCAACAGTTCAGGCCCTTTGTTGTTCCTGAGGACTTTCCCAATGGCTCAGCAGACCACCTGCGATGCAGGAGACACAGGAGATGTGGGTTTGATCCCTGGGGCAGGAAAAGGCAACCCACCCCAGTATTCTTGCCTGGGAAATCCCGTGGACAGAGGAGCCCGGCAGGCTACAGTCCAAAGGGTTGCAACGAGTCAGACACAACTGAGCGACTAAGCACATACACGGCTCCTGCCACACTAGAAATTTGATGGGTCAAAGGGCATTAACAATTGCCAAGACTATTCATACCTATTTCCAATTATCTCTCCAAACATAAACGTGAATCACTGCCTGGAATCTGTCTTGTCTTCAGGAAGAAATATAATCTATCTGACTAGAGTCTCGGGTAGATTTCATAAGGAGCCCACACCAGCCTAAGCCATCGTTCCTACCTCAGGTCACAGGAGAGGTTGTTTTCCTCACTACTCAGCTCCCTTAGGCAGGGTGACTTTCTTTTGGATTACTCTTTTGTATAACAGATAGTGGGCATGAGGATCAGGATGAAAGAGGAAAAGGGGGAATTTAATTTCTACCAAGTGCCAGGCTCATTACAGACAGCGTTCAGATGACATGGGAGACGCCCATTATTTTTATTTACCCAGCTCTAAGCTTTTGAACTGTGGTGTTGGAGAAGACTCTTGAGAGTCCCTTGGACTGCAAGGAGATCCAACCAGTCCATTCTGAAGGAGATCAGCCCTGGGATTTCTTTGGAAGGACTGATGCTAAAGCTGAAACTCCAGTACTTTGGCCACCTCATGCTAAGAGTTGACTCATTGGAAAAGACTCTGATGCTGGGAGGGATTGGGGGCAAGAGGTAAAGGGGACGACAGAGGATGAGATGGCTGGATGGCATCACTGACTCAAATGACGTGAGTCTGAGTGAACTCCGGGAGTTGGTGATGGACAGGGAGGCCTGGCGTGCTGCGATTCATGGGGTCGCAAAGAATCGGACACGACTGAGCGACTGATCTGATCTGATTTGAAGAAGGTTTAATTGGAGAAGGCAATGGCACCCCACTCCAGTACTCTTGCCTGGAAAATCCCCATGGAGGAGCCTGGTAGGCTGCAGTCCATGGGGTCGCTAGGAGTCGGACACGACTGAGCGACTTCATTTTCATTTTTCCCTTTCATGCATTGGAGAAGGAAATGGCAACCCACTCCAGTGTTCTTGCCTGGAGAATCCCAGGGACGGGGGAGCCTGGTGGGCCGCCGTCTATGGGGTCGCACAGAGTCGGACACGACTGAAGCGACTTAGCAGCAGCAGCAAGAAGCTTTAATAGAACCTGCACGTTGGCCCCTGACCTGGCCATGTGAGTGACCACGTGACCTAAACTGAGCCAATCAGAGTTGGGTCCTCCCCTTAGATTTTTCACACAGTAACCACGTGAGAGCATCTCTTTCATCCTGAAACAGGAAAGGTTGTCAGAATCTTGGTTCTAGCCAAGTGTGGAAAGGCACTCTGAGCAAACAAAACCACCACAGTGGAAACAGACATCTGAGGCATGGGGACAGTTTACCGCATGGTTCCAGTGCTCCTCCTGCTCAACTACACTCCTGCCCTTCCCAGTTTTGGCTACTGGAGTCAACAAATTGCCCCTTTTATTGCCTAAATTACTGCTAATGAGTTTCTGTCCCTCGAAACCAAAATAATTCTATTAATAGTAGCTAGCAATCAGTGAGCATTAACTAATGCTCATTAATCCACCTAAGTCTTTCTATAATGTGGGTAGCAGATACTTACATTAATCCCTAATTTATAAAAAGGGAAGATAAGGTTAGAGGAAGTGAAATGACTTGCCCAAGGTCACTCAGCTAATAAGGGGCAGAGTCCAAATTTAAGCCCAGAGCCCACACTCTTCACCACTGCCTTATAACACAGATATATAATCTCTTTCAGGGTGCTGCGGAAGTGGGAGAATTGGAGACTGAAGGATGAAGAGCTCAGGTGGGCACCAGTCCGGTCACCATCGCAAGGCAAAAGGTGTGGGGAGCAGGAGCCCTGTCCAAGACCAGCCAGTTTCAGTACGGTCAGGGGCAGCATGGTGCCCTCTTCAGCCACCCATGGTGTCACAGACTGAACTATGTCTTTCCGAACTTCATACACTCAAGTTGGGCTGCGAGAATAAAACCCTTCAGGTCCACACTTCTGACTCATCACCTAAAGAGAACTCAGAAGAATGGAATTTAAATAACCAAAGGCTCCAGATCTGTGTCTTAATTACTTTTCTCATTTCAAACAAACATTTCCATTTGTGTTTAATTTTATATTCATAATTTTGTATTCTTTTTCCCACAGAAAGAGCCCCAAATTGTGTAAGCTTCAGGTCCCACAAAGCCTGCATCTAGGTCCACCAAAGTGATAAATTCTTTGTGACACCTACAGAGAAATACTGGGCTTCCCAAGTGGCACTAGTGGTAAAGAACTCACCTGCCAATGCAGGAGACGTAAGAGATGAGGGTTCAACCTCTGGGTCAGGAAGATCCCCATTTCCTGGAGGAGGAAATGGCAACCCACTCTAGTATTCTTGCCTGAAGAATCCCATGGACAGAGGAGCCTGTGTCAGAGTCGGATGTGACTGAAGCGACTTAGCATGCACAGAGAGATGCTAGTTATTTCTGAGCATCTCATATTTTCTGGTACCAAGACAGGCTCAATTTTGAATATCCTTTTGTCTAACTTTAAAGACTGCAGGGGAAGCTATGTTTTGATCAGGGCCATAAAATCTCCAGGCTAGATGAATTTGAGGGAGTGGGTTAGTGGACTCTGAGGGTTGTCCTCAGTTTCCCCATGAAGAAAAGTGAGGAACATCGTTAATAATTACCTACTTTATTGGGCTGAGAGGATTAAATGAGTTGATATGTGTAGATCACTTATAACATTGCTATCTCCTTACAGAGTGCTATGTAAATATTTGTTGTTATGATTACTCCATGCCAGGCTCTGTCCAATATGATGGAGAATACTGCAGTGAATGGAATAAAGAAAATGCCTGTCCTTATGAAGTTTATCATCTACAGAAAGATAGAGACTTCTTTAACAGGAAAGCCCTGATTCAGTCATGCCTGAGGCCAAATCTACATCCTTGAACTTTCCAATTTCCTGAAGCATGAAATTCTTTTTTTTTTTTTTTTAATTTTGGATGTGCTGAGTCTAAATTACGGCATGCGGGCTTAGTTGCCCTACTGTATGAAGGATCTTAGTCCCCTGTTCAGTTCAGTTCAGTTCAGTCGCTCAGTCGTGTCTGACTCTGCGACCCCATGAATCGCAGCACACCAGGCCTCCCTGTCCATCACCAACTCCCAGAGTTCACTCAGACTCATGTCCATCTAGTCGGTGATGCCATCCAGCCATCTCATCCTCTGTCGTCCCCTTCTCCTCCTGCCCCCAATCCCTCCTGGCATCAGAGTCTTTTCCAATGAGTCAGCTCTTCGCATGAGGTGGCCAAAGTACTGGAGTTTCAGCTTCAGCACCAGGGATGAAATCCAAGTCCCCTGCATTCAAAGGCTGATTCTTAAGCACTGGATCACCAGGGAAGTCCCACAAAGTTCTTTTTCTTTTCCAATTTCCTAACACATTAGGGCCCATTTGAGCTGAATTTCACTTGTGAACAAAAGTCCCAAAAGTCTATCAGGTAAGGTCCCAAAGTTCTTTCAGGTAAGGACTGTAAGTCAGCTCTTCTTGCTTCAGCCTCTTTTCAGCTGAGGGTCTATTAGTTTGCACCTAACATCTCTCTGAGGGCCTCTTTAGTTTGCAACCAACACCATCAGTGTGTCAAATCTGTTAAACCACCTGGTGAGGCCCTTGAATATTCAAACCGGTCTTTCAACAGAGTTAGAAACCATAAACACTAAATTATAACAAGCATGAAATGGAAGCATGATGCGGATCAGTACACAGGAGAGCAATAAAATCCATCTTGGTGCCTATAAGTTTTATGGAAACCATGACTAGGCTTTAAAATCATTTCTTTATATAAAGAATAATTTACTAAGTAAATTAGATTTCCTCATGTTATATCTAATTATTCCAACCTTTAATATAAGAAGGATAACTTCTTAATTGCCAGCTAATTGCATCAACATAATTCATTTGTCTCACTCCTCAGAGGCCCCTCCACACCCAGAGGACGTTTGTCGCCCTGAGAAAATGAGGAAGACACGAGAGGTGGTGGGTATTGGTGAAACACGTGGGGATTCAGGGTCTGACAGGCCTGGTTTTAAATCCAGCCTTAGTGTGGATTTCCCCAGAAACAGACCCTGAGGTCCACACACAAGTACTCTATTCTGGAGGTAAAAGAATCAAGAGGAAGGGAGACAGGGGAGAGAAGCTAGCCAAGAGAGGGTGAATTATCAAGCAAGTGACCACTCTGGACAACCGGCATTTAATCCTGAAGGGAAAGTGTGGGAAACAGTGAGGAACACATCCAGTCATATGCTGGTGAGCGTTTTAACGATGGACTCTGTGGGAAAAAAATTTAAACTCTGATGTGCAGTGTTTGCCCATCGCCATAGTGTAAATCCTCTCGCCGAGGCTGATTTCAAACCACCCACATGAAGTCACTGAACAAGGAGTTGGGGATATGCACACAGCCAGCTCTTGCACATATGAGCACATCTCACAAGATTACATGCGAATAAGTGGCAGAAGCAGGATCTGAAACTCAGCAGTCTGATGAGAGAGCCCAAGCTTTTAAGGACTATGCCATGTGGCCTCTCTCCGCTTCCTACTAGAAAATTATCGCAGTTCTTTTTGCAAATTGATGCACCTTCTCCCCAGAAATCCCTTGTGGCACCAGGGATCTTGGGATGGCAGGCTTGCTTGTGTCAGAAAAGCTTTTGTTGCGTCCTATTCCCAGAAGGCTATGGCACCCCACTCCAGTACTCTTGCCTGGAAAATCCCATGGATGGAGGAGCCTGGAAGGCTGCAGTCCATGGGGTCGCTGAGGGTCGGACATGACTGAGCAACTTCCCTTTCACTTTTCACTTTCATGCATTGGAGAAGGAAATGGCAACCCACTCCAGTGTTCTTGCCTGGAGAATCCCAGGGACAGGGGGGCCTGGTGGGCTGCCGTCTATGGGGTCGCACAGAGTCGGACACGACTGAAATGACTTAGCAGTATTCCCAGAACAACTGGCAGAACAGACAGTCCACACAAGGGACTGACCAGGAAGTAAAGACAATTCCCATCATGTTTTCACTAAACATGCGACTCCAATGAATGAAAATCAGTTGTCTGCAGATTTTCTGTTTCTTGACGTCGTGACTGCAGTTGTCTGTGACGACACTGAACCCTTCCACAATCCAGGGAAGACAGGTAACAGTCAGTTTTCTTGGTGTTAGCGGGACCCAGTCACAAAGAACCAGCCAGTTTTAATTAATACAACTGGAACTCTTTGAAATATCCTTGTGAATTCGCAATTACAAAGCCTGGCTCAATCTCTTGCAAGAACCATGGTGGAATGCCTTTGTAATTGCTTCCACTTTACACTGTCTTCATGGTAACTCCCAGTTTAGGAGATTGTCTTGATTCGCATTGTTCTCTGCTTGGGGAGATTCAATGGTCGGACCTTCCTCTCCCCTAGCCAGCCGGCTGTGAAGTGGTTCAGCGCACACAGAACCTCTGCCACATCTGAGTTGTGGCTCAGCAACACCACTGCCACCAGGAGGGCAGACGCCAGACAACCAAGGCCAACTCCCTTATCTGTTGAGCCTCCACTTCCTATCTGGAAACTCTATTCATCATGGGTTGTTGTTTTTGTTTTTTTTTTTTTTTCCTTCTATATTTTATGATGCTTTGACATCTTGGGGCCTTTTGGACCCAGGGACCGACTGCCCCTCCCAGGGCTAGCTAGTTCCTAGAAAGGAAAATAACTTGACTTTGAACATGCCTTTGAATGCAAACCAGCCCATCCCCAAGCTGCATCCCCATCCCCCTCCTTTCCTCAGACTCCTGCTGTCTGGGACTCTATCCTCTGCCCTAAATCACACCAAGGTCAGGTATCAGACAACCAGCAACCACGCCTATAACCCAGAGACTGCCAAAATTATGCAAATCATCCAGTCCTAAACTTTCTCAGGACACCCCCTAGCTGGCCCACGGAAACCACACTACATGGTCAAGTCCACACTTTCCCTTTGTTCTGTCTACCTCCTGACTGACCCTGGTACTGCCACATGTGGCCGTGCATGGCAAAGCACATCTTTTCCTCTTGGGAGCTGAAGTAACAAGATGCCTTCTCAATGGCAGTCACCTCCTGGCCTGCTGGCCTCGTCAAACAGGAATAAGACCAAAATCATGGGTGAGTACATTCTAACAAAGTAATGAGTATCATAATGTCAGCTTGTGGTATTGTGCTTCTGAAATGCTACGAGTGTCTAAATACAGGACAAACCTTTTCCAAAGATACTAATAAAGAGAAGATCACAGTTCTCATGCAAACCTGCTATTCGTAGGTGGGTCTCCTTGGGCATGTTCTTTAATCTTTCTAGTCCTTAGTACCTTCATCTCCATTTGGGGGTTAACAATATCTTCCTTACCTGCTCCACAGAGCTGTTGTGGGACCAAATAATATCAAGATGTGAAAGTTCTTTGTAAACTATGAAACACCACCAGACTTGAAAATTCTTTAGGCCTGAGCTGCTCAGAGGCAGTTTAACATGGAGGTTAAGAGCTGAAGTTCTTTAAGTCAGACTACTTGGGTTCCAACATGACCTCAGCCAACCTGACTCTCTAAGATGAAGATGCATCATATCAGAAATTTATTCACAAATGATTTGGTGGGTAGGAGAGGCTACTGGACGGTTGTTGAGCCTTTTCTCTTAAGTTTGAGGTTTTTTTCCAAAACAAGAAAAAAATTCAGTTGTATGTCAGAGCAGAAAAGGGAATGTGAATGTTTGAATATGCAAATTGCAGGCTCCACCACAGACGGCACTTAAATAATTTATCAGAGGAGGTCATTCCAAGGAAATAATATTTAAAGCCAGAGACAAAGATGAAAAAGAGCCATCCACATGAAGTGCAGGGAGGCAACCTTTTCAGGCAGAAGGAACAGCATGTGAAAAGTAGCTGAACTTTTTTAAATTTATTTTTAACTGGTTTAGAATTGCTTTTCAATATTATGTTAGTTTCTGCTGTACAACAACATGAATCCGCTATATATATACATATATCCCCTCCTTCTCGAGCCTTCTTCCCACCCACCCCCATCCTATCCATCTAGGTCATCACAGAGCCCTGAGCTGAGCTCCCTGTGCTATGCAGCAGCTTTCCGCTAGCTAGCTATTTTACACATGGTAGTGTATATATGCCAATGAGTAGCTGAACTTCAAATTTTTAGAATTATGAGCCTTGCAGTATGGTTGAAGACACCCAGCTCTTAGCAATATGGTTGAAAATAACAACTGATTATTGCATCAGAAACCTGAGTAAATGCCACTGTGTGTACGAGCTTGTATCAGTCAGCTGTGGCCACAGTTGTGCTGTGAAACAAACAACTGTAAGCTCTGGGCAAGCATTTGCTTCTCATTCATTATTCTGTGGGTCAGATGGGGCACCTCTGCTTGAGGCTGTAGGTCTGAAGTCATGCTGGGTAACTCTGCCCTATGCGTCTCTCATTTTTCTTGGACCAGTGACTAAGGCATGCTGTTCTCGAGGAGAAGGCAGGAGCACAGAGGGCAAGCCTGACCACAGAAGCACAGTTCAAGCCATCTACTAGAGCTAGTTCCCTTCATATATTATTGGCCAAAAAATATCACATGGCCAATTCAACAGTCAAAAGGTGGGGGAGCACCCTGTGGCCCTCATCAGGGCAAAGTCATATGACCTCACTGAGCATCAATGAGGTAGAGGGAGAGAATGAATATTTGCTGAACAGTAACCTAATCCACCATAAAGCTCAAACACTTCACAAAAGAGCCACCATTGAAAATATCCTCTGTCAATGTGGTACATACAGGTACCATGGAATATTACTCAGCCATAAAAAGAACGAAATTGTGCCATCTACAGAGATGTGGATGGACCAAGAGACTATCATACAGAGAGAAGCAAGTCAGAAAAAGAAAAACAAATGCATTAACACATGTATGTGGAATCTGGAAAAATGGTATGGATGAACTTATGTGCAAAAATAGAAACACAGACATAGAGAACAAACGTATGGACACAAAAGGAGAAAGATGGGTGGGATGGATCAGGAGATTTACACTGTGTATAAAACAGATAACTAATGATGTAAAGCACAGGAACTCAACTCAGCGCTCTGTGATGACCTAAATGGGGAAGAAATTCAAGGAATAGGGGATACCTGCATATGCATGGCTGATTCACTTTGCTGTACAGCAGAAACGAACACAACACTGTAAAGCAGCTATATGCCAATAAAAATAAAAAGTAAAACTACCTTCTCTCTAATCTACTTTACAGGTGGGTAAGGGAAGAGGATGAATGCCAAGGCCTTTTAAAGAATTTCATAGGCCTGAAACACACCTACTTTGCGAGGCCTTACTAGACAGCATTTCAATCATATTACACATTTGCCTACATCTTACATTAAGTGGCTCTTTTGCTATAAACATTTTTGAGAAAATTTCTAAATTTTGCTTCTGAAATTATTTGGCAATAAGTGACTTATTTAATTTCTGATTGGATGTGATTTCTTGGCAATTTACATACTCAGAGGCTTTTGAAAGTGGGAAATTTTAATCTACCAGCGTTTTCAGATGTAATGAAATCTCTATGAACACGAAATTTAACAATTAGCAATATTGACAAAGTAGCACACTGTGGGAGAAGTTTTTTAAATATTCATTAATTTCAACTTCGCTGCTTTCTCTTTGCATTTTGGAGACAATAATTTTTTTCCAAGTCTCAGACATTTTTGTAGACCCTTGAAAAATTTGAAGATCCTAGAATGACTTTGGGCCTAATGGATTAAAAACACATTTTTCTTGAAATGAAATCTAATTGGGATTGGCCATGGGTACTTTCCAACTCCAGACTCCCTGACACAGAAAAATGAAAGATGCTAAGTATAACAGAATCCCACCCATTCAGAAGGCTCTCTGTCTGGTTTGAGTTCGCTGATCTGCAGAGCCCTTCAGCTCATTCACACCGTATCCACTTCATTTGTAAGATAAATAAAAGTGCCATCTTCCAAGCATGACTCGTTTCAACTTATATGAAAAGTCTCCCTTCCCAACGCTTTGCTATCATTTCCCTGAGGTAATTAAAAAAAGAAGCAATAAACGTTAGCCTACCTGTTGGTCCTCCGAGGACCACGATGTGATTGAAGGAGCACTAAACATACCCCAAAGCCCTGAGGAAAGTTTCCTTGATAATATAACAAAGTTAGAGTCAACGGTGGCAGAGCTAGTTTTATTGAAACTGCAGCATAAACTGCTGACTTTCAACTAGTCACATATGTATTAAAGGGCATCAGCATATCTTTGCAACAATCATCTGTATGGACAAAAGGTTTCACAAAAAATTTAGCTCTCTACCGCCTTCCAGAGATGTGGAAAGATGGGAATAACTACCAACCACAGATCCTGGAAAAGGGATGAATACTGATCTCTCTGGCTGCACCATGTCGGGCTCCTTCTCTGTGCACTTTACTCCTCTCTGTACACTTTACACACATATGTGGGAATGCCATGTTGATGTTCCTTTCAAACCCCACCACCTAGTCCAGCACCTGACACATGTTAGCCACTCAAGAAACACTTGCTGAGTGAGCAAACAAAAATTTCAGTGGTTCCAAGACCATACCTTCCAGATTCTCATCGGGACAATCCTACCTTTGAGGTCCTTATGTGTACTCCCCACCCAAAATCTCCTGATGAGCATCTGGGTCACATCAAGGGCTCCACGAGTCCACGCCTCTGTTTGCACATTGTCTGTCTCCTGGCCTCACCATCCTTCCCAAAGCCCCTGTTCACAACTTAAATCAGACACTCTGCAGTTCTGGGACTCCCAACCTCCTGGAACAAGGCTAACACTGTCACATCAAGCCTTGTGGGAGGAAGAAGACACTTGCTTTCCTGAGCATTTTCTATTCACGATGTGTATGCATGCTAAGTCACTTCAGTTGTGTCGACTCTTTGCAACTGTGGCACGCCAGGCTCCTCTGTATACCGGATTTTCCAGGCAGGACCACTGGAGTGGGTTGCCATGCCCTCTTCCAGGGGATCTTCCTGACCCAGGGATCGAACCCCTGTCTCTTAAACCTCCTGCATTGGCAGGCAGGGATAATAAATGCTTGGCTTACTTCAGGAGTGTTTTCGGTAGCAAGTCAGGAACTTAAGAGGTGAGGGCTATTCTCCTTAAACCCTGTAAAACACTAAGGTGGGTCAGGCCACCCATCCATCAACACCCTGTTTACAAGGGATGGAAACTTCATCACCAGCAGCAGCCTTACTCTCAAATAAAACTCAGTTCCCGAGTTAGAAGTCCATTTAACCATGAACACTAGACAAGCTCATTTCCTTCTCAAATCCTCCATAATGGTCCATTTCCCAGATGTCAGAAGCAACCCAGTTCCATCGTGCTATTTCCTGTCTTCCAATGAGTTACCTCTCGGTCCTTCCTTTTTCAACTTTAGGGCTTTGTAGTTCCAAGAAAACATCTCGGTTGCACATGCTCTTAAAACATCAGTCATCTGTTCACCTGTGCCTTCAACAAACTATTCAGTGAACGCCCACCATGGCAGTGGCTGTGTTAAGTGCTGGGGATGCCACTGTAAGCAACACACAGACTTGGTCCCTGCCCTCATGGAGCTCATAATCCAGTGGAAAAAGCAGATGCTGATCAAATAAACACAGAAACGGGTATGAAATGGATCAGAAACTAGAGAAAGCACTCTGTAGGGAAGAGATATGGTTTGATACACAGGGAGTTGCAGATGGCTTCCAGGGGATGTGCCTGGACTCTAAGGAATGAATAGGAGTTGATGCATAGGTAATATGGATTAAAGTGGTTCAGCACAAAACACAGCCTGTCCAAAGGCCCTGTGTTAGTGTGTTCCTCCCAAAGAGTGAGAAGTGGAATATGAGGCTAAAGAGATGATCAGGGCCCTAGCCATGTGAGACACTGTGAACCATGTTGAGGATTTTGGCCTTTATTTTAACACATAGTCATCTGAAGGTAACAAGCCCTTGATTAACCAAAAACTTAAATCAGCTAGATCCTTCTCTGCACTTGCCTTTTAGGGAAAGGGAGTCAAGAAGTCAAAAGATGAGATTTCAGTTTAAAATGTTTCCAGTATCTGCCTCAGGTCAATCCATCTCAAAAGCTAGATTAATTGCTCCTGTTAACTATTCATCATGTGCCAGGCACTGTGATGATGTACAATCTATAAACAGCATGGCATTTAATCCATCGCATTTAATCCTCGAAACAAGATTTAGGTCCTATCACTATCCCCATTTTACAGCTGAGGAAACTGAGGTTCAGAGAAGTCAGTAACTTGCCCCAAAAGGCACAGTAAATGGCAGAGCCAGGGGATTCTCAAGCCCGTGGGATTCTCTCTCCAAAGCATCCATGCCGCTGCCTCTGGGGTCCTGGGAACTAGGAGATGATCTTCAGAATTACAAGATGTATGTGCTGAAGTTTCTTAATCATCAAAGAAAGTCTGGAAAGATGAGGTGTTTGAAGGAAGGATGTTTTAGACAAAAGAAGAGCATGGAGGCATGAGCTCACAGGGCACACTCATAAATACGGCAGGGAGGGGGCTGTGAGCAGAAACAAACTGGGGAGATGTGATCAGATTACAGCGCTCCTGGGTGTGCATGAAGTGACACCGCAGAGACTCTGGCGTCACTAGCCATGAGGCGGCCAGACACACAGGGTTATACAAAACCTTCATGTTTTCTAAGTACAGCCCACTTGCGGATCTCAGCAAGATATTTCATCAAACCTCTGCCTGCACTTTGAGCTTAAAAATGGTACATTGTCGTCAATCAGCGTCAATGTGGGGAGGAGACAGGCACAAAGCGAGAGACACTCCACCCACTTTATAATAAATGTGTCCGGGGGAGGGAGTTGGCCAGCGATGGATGGCCTCCAGAGTCTAAGACGCCACATCAGTAGTGGCGGGAGGCGGGAGTGGACAGTGAGACATCCAAGACATCGGCTGGAATAACAAGTCACACCTTCAACAAGCCACAGGGGTTCTTTCTTTTCTTCCTTGTTGATCTGAGCCCTGGAGAAATGTCACAACAGTTTACAGAAAGAACAGTTCAAGGTAGACAGTGCCGAGATATTATTTCTGCCAGCTCATTTTAGTTCATTTTGTTAACATTTTGCATTTGCAAGTTGACGTGGTTTAATAATAACTGTCAATTTTGATGATAAACGCCATCATGATGGCGCAAATACCCTTCTGGGCTTGAGGGGTGGCGCTGGAGTGGGGGCCGACTTCCCTGTCTCCTGTCCCTTCAGTTGTTATTAATAATGATGATGATGATTCTCATTTGTATAGCTTTGTGATTTCAGAGAGCTTTAGGCTTTCTGCGAGCTTTCAGCCACATTACTTCATTTGTTCCCATCACAATATGCAGAACCTTTTTTGTCTCCCTCTGGAAACCTGAAGCTTGATTGGGTCAGAGAAGGCCATACAGTTCACAAGTCTATATACAAACAAGAACTTTGCTGCAGGTGACTCAGATGGTAAAGAATCCGCCTGCAATATGGGAGAACTTGCTTCAATTCCTGGGTTGGGAAGATCCCCTACAGAAGGGCATGGCAACCCACTCCAGTTTTCTTGCCTGGAGAATCCCCATGGACAGAGGAGCCTGATAAGCTAAGAGTTGGACACAACTGAGCGACTAAGCACAGCACACATATACCAACAGGAGCCACATGCCTGCAAAATGCAGGCAGGTCACATAAACAAAGAAAGAGGCAGGGATGGAAAGCAACAGAGAACGGTGGGGTCTGCGACAAACTGGAGTGTGTGCCCATGAAGAAAGGGGGGGCAGCTGCTGCTTATTTTGTATCTACCAACTGTTTTCATGTGGAAACATGGGCCCAGTGCTACCAGACCTCCTTATACACTAAGAGAAGCTAAAAGGCCAGGTGCCATTTAAATCTTCCAATTATCAGATGATAGAAACTGGATTTTTTAAACACCATACCAATCAAACAAAATACATCTGAGGACTGGAAGTAGTCCTTGCGTCCCCCTTGCCTGTGATCTCTAGAGCCACATCTAGATGGATTTGTTAAGTTGAAACTTTATGGAGTTGACAAAAGGGTTAATAATGATCAACCAAGCCACATTCAAAAGAACAACTCTATAGTTTTACATGCACTGGGAGTCACTTGGTTTTCAGTGAGTCAAATTGACTTAAACAAAAGGATAAATGATAGCTTTTTAAAAGGCTAAACAACCAAACCATTTGCTGTTGTTCAGTCACTCAGTCGTGTCTGACTCTTTGCAACCCCATGGACTGCAGCACACCGGGCTCCCTTGTCCTTCACTGTCTCTCGGAGTTTATTCAAATTTATGTCCATTGAGTCGGTGATGCCATCCAACCATCTCCTCCTCTGTCACCCCTTCTCCTTCTGCATTCAATCTTTCCCAGCATCAGGGTCTTCTCCAATGAGTGAGCTCTTCGCATCAGGTGACCAAAGTATTGGAGCTTCAACTTCAGCATCAGTCCTTCCAATGACTATTCAGGCTTAATTTCCTTTAGGATTGACTGGTTTAATCTCCTTGTGCTCCAAGGAAGAGGTAGGCTTCGGGAACAGCTGGAACCAGGAGGCTGCAATTCATCAGAGCTCACTCGTCCCTGTCTTCCATCTCTGTTTCCCCCTGCACACCAAAGTCTTCCCTCCCACTGCAGGCTGGCCTCCCCTCCAACCACCAAAGTTTCCAAGTTTCACCCTGTGGGCTTTCCATCCTCAGGGAAGTGCTGATCAACAACAGAAAACTCTCCCTACCCGATTCCTAGGGAAGAATTACAACTGTGTCAGGCTAGTGCTGGTGCCTGTATCCAGACCAAACACCAGGGGTGATAAAGACAGGTATCTTAATGGGCCAGCCTCAGTAAGGTGCCCTCCTTTGAGTCAGTTCATTCTGGCCAGAGGATCAACATGGAAAAACAGCAGCCGCCACCACAGCCATGTGGAGAGCACGGCTGTTACAGGCGAGGGGAGGGGTCCTGGATACAAGTGGGTTCAGTCTCCATTACAGACAGCGACTGAAGGGCAGGAGCTGCAGTGGGCACCCTGTCAGGCTGCACAGACCACCCCCAGTGGCCAGGCGCTTGGCTCTCGATGGTACGCCACTGAGCCTTCCCAAGTCTCCCTTGGCCAAAAAGAGTTACCTTGCCCAGGGTCACACCCGCAGCGAGCAGTTCTCAGCTCACAGTCGGTCAGTGTCAGGCACCAGGCGGCAGTCTTCCCCAGCTTCAGAGCTCTGAGGGGGATTCACTGAGGCCTCCATTGCTACCTCCTCACAGTCAGCTGCTCCCTTCACCTAATCCTGCTTCCCTTCTTCATAGGTGTGACCCCCCTGGCCACCTTCTCCAGGCAAGTCCCCATCCCAGACTCAGTTTCCAAGAAACACGACCTAGGAGACTGGATACCCAGAGGTGACCCAGGAATCAGGCTCCACAACGTGCTCTGGGGCAGCTCGCCTGCTGGCTGGCTGGCTGGCTGGCAGTCAGGGCTCTGTGGCTGGAGGAAAATTGAAAAGTAATTTCTCTTGGAAGACTGTGGCAGTGCAATTGTTAACCTTCCCACTAGAGGTGACCTGGAGTAGGTACTGGTGGAGGGGTGTGTGTGATAGCTTGGGAGTTTGAGAGGTTCAGGAGAAACTGTATTAGGTCCAGACTTGATACACACGGAGACAGAGACAAATCTGATTCAACTCAATTCCCAGCACAGGACCCAACCGGGGAATGCTGCTCAGCCATTTATGCTGAGTAGCATCTCCCTTTCTAGGCTCAGTCTCCTTTTGTGCAAAAATGGAGTCCCTTCTAAGCCAGAAACTTCCTAAGTCTAAGGACAGAATAAACAGGTGGACTTAATGGACTGAGAGTCATAAGCCTGAGGTGAGGTGGGCATTGCTCTCTCCTGCCCAGGGCAGGCAAAGGGCAGAGAAGGCCTGGGATGCAGCCGTGAGCACACCAGCCCATTCTATCCACCAACCACCCAAAACTCTCCCACTGCAGACCCCCAGCAATTGGTCCTGGGACCAGCACATAAGAGATGCTCGGAGGATGTGGTTGAAGGTCTTTACTGATTACAAGACACGTTCTCATCTGTTTTCACCCAGGATTCTCATGAGCACCATGCAAGGGATGAAGGCCTTCTGGACTTGCCTGTTGGTCTGCCTTCCAATGCAGGGGATGTGGGTTTGATCCCTGGTCAGGAAACTAAGATCCCACATGTCACAGGGCAACTACATCTGGACACCACAACTACTGAGCTTCCCCCCCATTTTACAAATGAGAAGCCTGAGGCTCTGGCAGCTCAGTGGCTGGTCCCAGGTCGTGTGGCTAAAAAAGACACAGAGCTAGCATTTGAACCCTGCCCCCTGGCTTTCATCCCCTGACCACATTTGAAGCCCATCTGGATGGAGAATGGTCATGTGGAACTTTGCTGCACTCTCCAGGGAGACAAGCCAGGGATGCATTTGTGTATCTATCCCTGCCCAGTGGATCTCCACTCAACTCACTGGGTTCTCACCCAAACCAGCCTCTACACCCCCACCCCACCACCATCCGGGCCTTTCCCAGGCCCTTCCTGCCTACCGTGACCCTCCTCATACACCCAATTTCTGCCATTCCTCAAGGTTCCACTGGAGTCTGGACTCCCCTGTGACTGCTTCCTGGATTCCAGCCTCCTTCCTAACCTTGGCTTCTAGCTTCTGACAGGCTGGGGTCTCAGGCCTGGATGAAATGACCTTTGCAGGGCCCATACTCCCTGGGTGTATATTTTGGGGAACTCTCTTCATATTTCATCAAGGCATTAGGCCTCCAGGAGAGAGTGGTAGCTTCTTGCCCACAGAGCTGGGTTGAGACTGAGGAGGTATGCTATAAGGACTGAATGTGGCCCCCTCCTCACAATAGGAATGTTAAAACCCTAACCCCCAACATGATGATATTCAGAGATGAGGCTGTTGGGGACTAGGGTTAGATGAGGTCGTGAGGGTGGGGCCTCACAGTGGGGTTTATGGAGTGCTCTTTCTCTCTGTCTCTCTCTCTGTCTCTCTCTCTCTCTGTGCCATGTAAGGACACAGAGAGAAGGTGGCCATCTGCAAGCCAGGAACCAAACAGGCCAGCACCTTGATCTTGGATTTCTAGCCTTCAGAACTGTGAGAAATAAATGTCTGTTGTTTAAGCTGCCCAGTCTATGGTACTTTGTCATGGCAGCCCCTGCAGACTAAGACAAGCTGGCTTTCATTCTCCAGTGAGGTCTAGCCCAGTACTGTGCACACAGCCAATCGACTTTGTTCAACACCACTTCCCTGGATCAGTCTGGTGGGAAGCCTCAGGACAGGGAAGTGCAGTTAGGGGGAGGTGGGAGGAGGAGATGGGGTCAGACAGAGGCTGTCTAGACACAGCCTCCTGGCAGAGTCCCCAAACACCCTTGGAGCAGCTGGCCGCACCTCCCCGGCACACCCTGCACCCACACCTCCCAGCCAGACAGCCACCCAGCCCTCCGCCAGTTTTTCCCTCAAACACTGACAGGTGCGAACCTCTTCCCTCGCCACCCCCAGGACAGTCAGATGGCACCTGCCAGCACACACGGAGCCAGAACCCCACCTGCCTGGACCCGAGGCTCAGTCTGATCTCAGCCTGTTTCAAAATCAGACCCTCAGCAAAGTCAGAGGAAAACTGAGCTTCCCTGCCAGCCGGTCCTGTGACAGCAGATGACCTAGAACTCAGGAAAGGGGTGTGACTGGGCCGTGAGGAACCTCAGACCAGCTCTCTCTCTCCCATTAACAAGCTGCAGAAGGGTCTGCTGTGCAGGTCCGTGGGAAGAGGCTGAGGAAAGACATGAATGGGAAAAGGGTGAGGAGACCATGTGAAAAATACCTTCAGGGTCACTCATATGTTGTATGCTTCGGTAGCCTTGTTTCAAGAAAAATTAACTTTTGACCTGCCCCCAATCTTTTTGAGATTTTCATGGGGTCTTTTATACAGTAGTCCACGTGGAAAGAAAAGGCAGCCTTGCAGCCACGGAGCTATGATCACGTTTATTGGGCTGATGGAGATTTACATGGTGAGGGAGTTCATGTTTCTGGAAGACAGGGCAGTTTCCTAGTGGAACTCCAAATTTGGCTTCACAAATGTAATCTTATCTAACCTTGTTTCCAGTCAAATGTAGTTTTATTGAGATATAATTGATAAGCAACACTGTGTAAGTTTAGGGCATACAACTAGATGACTTGATGTGCATCTGTACAATAATCCAGCCACCACCAGCGACTTAACTTGCATTTGCCTGGCCTTTCTCAGGATACCAGCTTCCAGACTAGCCTTGTTAAATTTCCTTTCTTTAGCAAATATCACACCAATACTTCTGTCAGAAAAAGTTCACATGAAGATGGGAAGCTCAGTGATTGACAGACTAAGATACCTCAGGAGGTGGGCGAGTCCAATCCTCTCCTAAACAGGATACATTCTAAATCTTAAACTGAGACACATTCTTTCAGAATTCTTTGCTTTGATATGAGTGTTTAAACCAATTCCACCCTCATGACCTAATCACCTTTCAAAGGCTGCACCCACCAAACACCATTATATTGGGGGTTAGGGCTTCAACATATGAATTTGAGGGGGACTCAAATACTCAGCCTCTGGTAATAGGCAAGACTCTGAAGAAGAAATGCAGGTCACCCCAAAAGCAAGGCTGAGGGGGTGCGGTGTGACCTTTAGAGTCAAACAGTCCTGAGACTTGGAGACTACACGGAAGGTGGGGCGAACAGTCAGTCTGTGTTCAAACTCCCTCTCTATGCCTATTGTCCCCAGGATCTGGACAAGCCATGTAACCTCTCTGAGCCTTAGTTCCTCAACTGCAGAATGGAGATAACAGTTCATGAGTGTTTGTGAGGATAAGATGAACATTTCGCTTCCGCTGCCAAGCCAGGCACATGTTGTGAGTAAACTCAAAGCTCTTTTCTTGCTGCAAAAACTGACCTCTAGGGAAAAAAGTTCAGTCTTGTCTAGCCATTACAGAATATCGCTTTCTCTCCTAACCTGATGTGCTACAGAAACATCCAATGAGGAAGCCAGCAGGTATTGAAAAGTCAATTATAAGACAGTTGTTAATCACTCCAAGTCCAGCCGGTTCCCAAGGAAGCACAAGCATGGACATCCTGAGCCTCTGATCCAGGCTCTCAGTGCCCAGGCCTTCTGCTTCGGCCATGGCCAGGGCTCTGTCTCCAGGGAAGGCATTTGATACAAGAAAAAAAACTTTCATTATCTTTGCCCTGAAGCACCAGCAACTGCCCACAAACAGCAGTGTGTGGAACGATGGGTAGTGAGAAATGAATCATTGTGTTTCCCCCTCGGTGGTTAGCCCATTTAGAAATGGGTAGATTCCGAGGAGTGTTTCTTTGTTCAGTCCCTCCATTTCTGTGATATCAGAGATGAACTGGTGACCAAGCTCGACCATCCATTGATGGGGGGCAGAGGCTGTACTGGACCAAGTTCAGATGTAGGGCCACGTCTCCCCCAGGCCTCCTGCCATCAGGGGAAGCTGGGGGCTTGGGTGAGTCCACTGTGGGGGACTGTCACTCTCCACCCCCTGTACCCCGGCAGCTTCCCAAGTCCGTGGCTTTGACTCTGGAAGTCAGCGAAGCTCACTTGTTCGTTTATTCAGTGTTAATTGAGCGCTTACAATGTGCCAAGACCAAGCTGAGCAAAGAGGATTCAGCAGTGACAGAGAGAGACGATCCTTGCCCTCCCAGAACTCCTACTACCGGGATTCTCAGCCTTAGCACTCTGGACATGTTGGCTCAGATCACTCTTTGTTCTGGGGGCTTCCTGTGCACTGAAGCATCCCAGGTCTCTACCTACTGAACGACAGTACCACTCCCAGTTATGACAATTGAAAATGCCTCAAAAATTGCCAAATGTCCCCTGGGGGTCAAAATGCACTCTGCCTGCCCATGGCTGAGAACCACAGTTGTGATGGGAGAGGCAGCACAGTGAAAAGAGCACAAGCTTTGAAACTAGATGGGCCTGGGTTCTCCCCAGCAGTGTCCTGTGTGACCTTAGGGGAATTACCTACTTCTCTGAACCATAGCTTCCTTACTAGCGAAGTATGAGTAGTAGTCATACTTTTACCACGTTTTTAGGAGAACTGAAGATCAAATGTATAAAATACTATGGTAGGCTCTGCTGACAGTTGCCCAAAAGCCATTCTCCCCACCATAGCTCTTCTTGCTAACAGAACCCCAGTTCTAGTTAGGGATTCTTATCTCAGGAAAGCTGGCTCAGTGCCTCATGGGACATGGTCATGTGACCCAGGACTAGCCAATGAAATACATACAAGGGGCATCTGAGGGTGGGGACGCTCTGGGGTAGATCTCTCTCTCTGATAAGAAACAGGTTGATAGTGGGAATATGCAGTATGATGCAGGGAGCTCAAATCTGGTGCTCTGTGTTGACCTAGAGGGGTGGGATGGGGTTGGAGGTAGGTTCAAGAGGAAGGGGACATATGTATGCCTACGGATGATTCATACTGATGAACGGCAGAAACCAAGACAATACTGTAAAGCAATTATCCAATTAAAAACAAACTGAAAAAACAAACCTGTTGATATCAGTGTGGTGAATTTAAAATATGTGCATAAATTGCACATCTTTGTGCACACATCTTTGACACTCTTCCCTTCCTCTTGTGTGTGGGCTATACTTAGTGCATGCGTGCAGGCTACGCCTCTTCGGTCATGTCTGACTCTATGTGACCCTATGGACTGTAGCCCACCAGGCTCCTCTGTCTAATAAGATTCTCCAGGCAAGAACAATGGAGTGGGTTGCCATGCCCTTCTCCAGGAGATATTTCCAGTCCCAGAGATTGAATCTGTGTCTCTTATGTCTCCTGCACTGGCAAGTAAGTTCTTTACCACTAGCACCACCTGGAAACCCCAAAATTTAGTGGTTCGCTTCTAATGAACAGAATATAACGGAAGTGACAACGTGTGACTTCCAAGAGTAGAATGTGAAAGGTATTTCTGCTCCCTCCGTGGGCTCAGTCTCAGATGGCTCTGGGGGACATGGCCGTCATGTGAGGACACACACCCAAGAAAGCCTGTGGAGAATTCCACATGAAGAGGAACGGAAGGGTTCCAGATGACAGCCAATCCAACTTGCCAGCCACGTGTTAAAGTCACACTGGAACAGATCCTCCAGCCCTGATCAAGCCTTCAGAACACTGCAGACCCAGCCTACATCTTGACTGAAACCTCACGAGACACCCCAAAGTAGAACCACCCAGGTAAAGTACTGAATTCCTGGCCACAGACAATAAAGGCTTATTGTTTCAAGCCTCAAATTTTTGGAGTAATTTGTTATGCAGCAATGGATAACTAACACAAGAAGGAATGATGTGAACCTTCACAGAATCTATCTTGCCTTTGAACCTAGACACATGAGAACGTGAGGTTAGAGCCGTGGCAGCCATCTTGAAGCCAAGAACAGGAGGCCAGGAGGGTCCCCGTGATGCTGACCAGAGCCAAAAACAATCTCTCAAGTCTCCATGAGTTCCAGCCCCTCTCAACTCCTCACCAGGTGCATCCACATCTTGAACTGGAGGGACCCATGTTGATAGTTGGTCATATCAGACCAGATCAGATCAGTCGCTCAGTCGTGTCCGACTCTTTGCAACCCCATGAATCGCAGCATGCCAGGCCTCCCTGTCCATCACCAACTTCCGGAGTTCACTCAGACTCACGTCCATCGAGTCAGTGATGCCATCCAGCCATTTCATCCTCTGTCGTCCCCTTCTCCTCTTGCCCCCAATCCCTCCCAGCATCAGAGTCTTTTCCAATGAGTCAACTCTTCGCATGAGGTGGCCAAAGTACTGGAGTTTCAGCTTTAGCATCATTCCTTCCAAAGAAACCCCAGGGCTGATCTCCTTCAGAATGGACTGGTTGGATCGATAAGGGGTGGGGGCCAGAAAACTGAGAAACTCTGAAGCGGTCACCTTCCACCCTTTATTCTAAGCGCCCTGATACTCCTGACAGTCCAGGACAGACTCCCATGCTCTGAGTCATCCTGGGCTGCCATAACAAAAAAATCACAGACTGGGTGGCTTAACCAACTGAAATTTATTTTCTCAAAGTTCTGGAGGTCAGGGTGCCAGCGTGGTCGGGTTCTGGTAAGGGCACTACTCCTGGCTCGCAGACAGCTGCCTTCTCGCTGTGTCCTCACATGGAAGAGAGAAAGAGAGCTTTGCAGTCTCTTCCTCTTGGTGTGTGTGTGTCTGTGTGTGTGTGTGCACGCGCATGCACGTGCTCAGCTGTGTCTGACTCTTTGTGACTCCATGGACTATAGCCCGCCAGGCTCCTCTGTCCATGGGATCCTCCAGGCAAGAATACTGGAGATGGTACCCATTTTCTACTTCAGAGGATCTTCCCCACCCAGGGATCGAACCCAAGTCTCTTGCATTTCCCGCTTTGGCAGGCAGATTCTTTACCACTAGGGCCACCTGAGAAGCCCCTTCCTCTTCTTATAAGGGCACTAACTCCATTATGAGGATGCTATCCTCATGAGCTCATCTAAATCTAATCACCTCCCCAAAGCCCCATCTCCAAATACCTTCACACTAGGAGTGAGGTCTTTGCGAGGGACACAGTTCAATCTATGGCTCATGACAGATCAAAGAAACCTCAATTTTCTCTTCTCTATATTAGAAAACAACAGTGCAATCCCCTTTCTTAGCCATTATCTTATTTATGAAGGGCTAGTATTCTTGCCTGGAGAAGCCCAGGGACGGGGGAGCCTGGGGGCTGCCGTCTGTGGGGTTGCACAGAGTCGGACACGACTGAAGCGACTTAGCAGCAGCACAGCAATTCTAAAATTGAGAGGCATGTCTCTTTTAACAGGTGTGCATGCTAAGTCGCTTCAGTTGTGTCCAACTCTTTGCAACCCTACGGACTGTAGCCCTTCAGGCTCCTCTGTCCCTGGGATTGTCCAGGCAAAAATACTAGAGTGGGTTGCATGAGCTCCTCCAGGGGATCTTCCTGACCCAGGGATCGAATCGACATCTCTTAAGTCTCCTGCACCAGCAGCAGTGTTCTTCCCCACTAGCACCACCTTGTTTAACAGGTGTACTGGACCTCAACTGGCCAGAAAAAGGCAACAAAAGCAAAATAAAACCACTGTGTCCATGTTCAAAAGATGTCAAGTAAAGGATGGGAGAAGAAGGCAGAGGTAAAGCTTCCTGTTTATTTATTCGGATTCTATTTTCATGTTGAGCCTCCTTCTAGTAATCGATCAACTCGGGGTCTGGGGCCAACAGCCTGGGTTCAAAACTGGGTCAGCCCCCCTTTCACTGGTGGTGACCTTGAGTTATTTCACCTCTCAGTGCCTCAGTTTCTTCACCTACATTATGGATACAAGTTCAAGGAGGTGCTTAGGATGGTATCTGGAAGACAGTAAACATTTAATCTCATGGTGGCTGTTTACTACTATTGTTGTTACTGTCAGCATTTTTATTATTTCTAAGGAAAGAGGAGGGCTAGCAGCCAGACCACAGATTGCTGACCCCCACAAGGAGTAGCCCAGAGGACTGGCAGAAGATCGCAGGACTGGGAAGCTGTACGTCGCTGCCAATGCTGGGCCTGTAACCTTTCAATGCTCAGAAGGTAAAGAATCTGACTGCAATGCAGAAAACCCAGGTCCAATGGGTCAGGAAGATCCCCTGGAAAAGTGAATGGCTACCCACTCCAGTACTCTTGCCTGGAGAATTTCATGGACAGAGGAGCCTGGCGGGCTACAGCCCATGGAGTTGCAAAGAGTTAGACATGACTGAGCAAATAACTTTCACTCAGTTGTCAGTTGCCTCATCTACAAAATGTGAGTAGGGATTTCCATCCTAGAGGATCACAAAGAAGGTGCTGGAAGCTTGAAACAGCATACTGGACACACACACTGTTAGCTCCCCTGGCTCTGACACCACCAGGATTATGAGCTGGAGTTTTGGGTAGGAGACAGATTATGTCCAGGTTTCTGAGGACAATGAAGACTGTCCTCAGTGGAAAAATGAAAAATCTGCCTAAGAAATATTCCTAACACAAAAACTGTATGATATTCAAATTTCGGTGCCCACAAGTAGGCTCATTCATTTACCTGTTATCTGTGGCTACTTGTATACTATGACAGCAGAACTGAGTAGTTGCTACAGAGACTGTAAGCCAGCAAAGTTAAAATATTTACTATCTGGTTCTTCAAAGTAAAAGATCCCTGGTCTAAGCCAGAAGTTCTCAAACTTTGTGTCCATCAGAGTCATCTGGAAGGCTTATTCAAATACAGATTGTAGGCCTCACCCCAGGGTTTCTCATTCAGCAGGTTGGAGGGTAGAAGAGGGGGGTGTGTGGCTAGAATTTGTATTTCTAACAAGCTCCCAGGTGATGCTAATGAGGTAGGTCTGAGACTCACACTATGAGAACCTCTGGTCCATGCTGATCATGGTAATTGCACTTCCCTTGCCAGTGACTGGCTTAGAAAAGGGCATGTGATATATAGTTCTGACCAACGAGACTCAAGGGGAAGTCAGCTGGGGGGTGCTTCTGGGAAAGTGATCAAAAGAGGCACAAATAGAAAGACTGGGTTCTGTCCTCCCCTTTCGGTATCATCTTGAGACCAAGAAGGGCCCCCTGAGGATAAAAGGTATGTGCTGTGGAGGGCAAAAGAGCAGAAAGGTGAAGAGAGACTGGATCGGCCACTACACGGCGAGGCCCTTGAATGAACCGATCACGGGGTCGCCTTCTGTGAAGCAGTAACCACCACTGTTGTCCAAGCCCCTTCCGGTCGGGTTCCTAATGATTCAGAGCCAAACACATCCTACGAGGTCCCACTCTGTGCAGCCCTGAGGCAGGTTCCAACTCCACCCCTCACACTCGGAGATACCACCAACCCTGAGCTATGAAGGTCAGGGTCAGGCACACGGGCTGCACTCCCCACCATCCTACAAGGGCGAGGGCAGACCTGGGGCAGAAGAAAGAGCGTTATCTGGAGGCCACAAAACCCCACCACTCAGTGGCCGTGTGACCAGAACACTGCTGACCCCATGTTCCAGGATGTGGCCCGTCCATCAGTGTGGTTTAATGCAGCAGCTCTGTCTGGGGATCTGGGCAGGTTACTTTCCTCTCTGAACCAAGAGTAAGCATTAGAGCCGGCATCTGGTGACCACGCACCAGGTCCCAGGCACTGTGGAAGTCCTTCACCTCCATGAGCCCATTTCATCCTCACACCTCTCCCTAGGAGGTGGGACCACTGTTCCCCTGACCTTACAGCTCAAGAAACTATGGCTCTGGGAGGTTAAGTGGCTGAGCCCAAGGTCGCACCACTTGTAAGTAGTCAGGATCCCAATTCAGATCTGTCTGGCTCACACACCCACACATTAGAGTTCCACTCTGTAAGGTTAGATTAAACAGCAGAATGTCCGCAGGGAACCTGAGCACATGTCAGAAGTTTAGGAACATCACTGCATCTGAGTGTCTAATACATTCCTTTCTCTCTCATCCCTCACCACTCAGGGGAAGAGAAGGGGGCGGCATGTGGACGCCACTTTCAGAAGCTGCCCAGCTCTGCCCAGTCTGCCTGAGTGAAGCTGACAGATGCATCAGGGGAAATATCAGGGATGACTCGAGATGTGGCCTCGAGGAGCCCTGCCTCCCTGAGAACCGCGGCGGAGGTGTGGCGGCCTGGTGCAGGCCAGCCCAGCATCTCCTTCACGGGCTGGGGTTCCCGCCACAGGCTGCCCTTACCTGCCGGTTGTCCGTGCCTGGCTGAGCATCCCCTGCCGCCCCCTCTGATGTCCAGGCGTCTAATCAGCCCCCGTGAGTCTGCCCTGGAGAGCCGGCTGTTTGCCTTGCCCCTCTGGAGGGCAGGCAGAGGCAGCAGCACGGGCAGCAATTCCGGAGCCGTCACAACTCCTGGCTGAAACCAAACATGACAGATTTACCATTGGGCAGGCTGTTCCATTTATTATTTAACGCTTGCAATAAATATTTGCATGACCCAGCGCTGGAGGGAACGCTCTGTGATAACTCACTGCGTTTCCCTGCCAAACACCACCGCAATTGGATTCCAAAGCCACAGCAGAGAATATTTCATGCTATTCTAAAGAGCTGGGCGATGGCCCTCTGGTAGAAAACATTCTCGCGTCCATCTCCAAAGAGGGAAGAGGGAGCAGGGAGACCTCGTTCCAAGAAGCAACTAGAGGAGGAGGAGGAGGACAAAGATGCCGGCTCTCATGCTTCCGGGGACTGCCGTGCCCCGGGCTCTGTGCTCAGAACTTCATTCACTTGTTCAACATGGATCTTGAGGGCAGAACTGCCAGACTAAGCAAACAAAACTCAGTTAAAGCTGAAATATAGGTAACAATAAATACATTTTAGTACCATGTGTCTCCTGCAATACTAGAAAGTTATTCGATGTTGATCTAAAATTCAAACTTAACTGGAGACCCTGTTTTTCTCTGGAAACCTTAACTGAGGTTATGTCCGACTGTGACTGAATAGCAAAGGGGATTTATTTTCAACTTGCGGGGAGTGGTCAGGGAAAGGCCTTCTAAGAAGGCGAGACTTGAGCAGAGATGGCAACGAAGGAGACACCCTTGACAAGGAGGGAATAGGGTTCCAAGCAGAGAGAAGAGCCCATAATTACATTAATGATAACACTGAAATCATGGAAAGAATGTGAGCATTTGAGAAACAGAGGGAGGCCACTTGAGTGGGGCTAAGTGAGGAGGGGGAGTGACAGGTGGACCATACGGGGCCTGTGGTGACAATAAAGAATTTGGATGCTATTCTAAGGCAAAGAGAAGCCACTGAAGGGCTTTGCAGCTGGAAGTGGCCAGATTGGGGTCTGACTCCAGCTGCCTGGATTTCTGAATCCAGCAGTGACACAGAGGACCTGACATTGGCCAGAAGGAGAAAGAACAAGAAAAGGAGAAACTGCTTTAAAGGAGAGCCCGTCAGGTCTTACAAGAAATGTTCACACAGTAACAAACTTGCAGCTTCAACAGAAACACCCCCTACCCCGCCCCGTGTCTTGCCAGAGTTGTTCTCCAGACAGGCAGCCTGAGGGAGGGGGGTCCTGCTGATGACAACACTATCAATTTCCATTTTGCTTTTGCCAAGAACAGAAAAGGATATTTCAAAGACTTTCAAAAATAACTTCCAAACAACTCAAGGGTGGGAAGAAAAAAGGAAGAAAAAATATAGTTGGCCTGCACAAGAATTTAGATCATCAAAATAGGTAGTACAAATAAAAACAACTGCATTTACACACACCACATTATCTGATCCTTCAGTTCAGTCACCCAGTGGTGTCCGACTCTTTGCGACCCCATGCAGCACGCCAGGCTTCCCTGTCCATCACCAACTCCCAGAGCTTGCTCAAACTCACGTCCGTCAAGTCGGTGATGCCATCCAACCATCATCCTCTGTTGTCCCCTTCTCCTCTTGCCTTCGATCTTTCCCAGCATCAAGGTCTTTTCAATGAGTCAGTTCTTCACATCAGGTGGCCAGAGTATTGGAGCTTCAGCTTCAGCATCAGTCCTTCCAATGAATATTCAGGACTGATTGCCTGGTTGGACTGATGGACTGGTTTGATCTCCCTGCAGTTCAAGGGACTCTCAAGAGTCTTCTCCAACACCACAGTTCAAAAGCATCAATTCTTTGGCACTCAGCTTTCTTTGTGGGTCCAACTCTCACATCCATACAAAACTACTGGAAAAAACCATAGCTCTGACTAGACGAACCTTTGTTAGCAAAGTAATATCTCTTCTTTTCAATATGCCGTCTAGGTTGGTCATAGCTTTTCTTCCAAGGAGCAAGCATCTTTTAATTTCATGGCTGCAGTCACCATCTGCAGTGATTTTGGAGCCCCAAAAAGTAAAGTCTGTCACTGCTTCCATTGTTTCCCCATCTATTTGCCATGAAGTGATGGAACTGGATCCCATGATCTTAGTTTTTTAAATGTTGAGTTTTAAACCAGTTTTTTCACTCTCCACTTTCACTTTCACCAAGAGGCTCTGTTCCTGACTGCCCTGCAAAGCAATCAGCGCAGGTCATGTTGTCCCCATTTCACAGAGAAGGCAACTGAGACCCAGAAAAGTAGGATCCAATAGCTGGGAAAGGGACTGGCAGGGTTTGGAGCTACATTTGTCTGGCCCCAATGCCTGGGCTCCCCAAAGCCCTCTGGGGTCTTGCTATGGGCTAAATTGTGTCCTCTGCCCCTCCAAAAAAATTCATGCAAAGTTCTGATCTCAGTGCAACTGTATCTGGAAAAAAAGGTCTTTAGGATGTACTTAAGTGCTGTGTTGTGTTCAGTTGCTTCAGTCATGTCCAACTCTTTGCGACCCCATGGACTGTAGCCTGCCTGGCTCCTCTGTCCATGGGGATTCTCCAGGCAAGAATACTGGAGTGGATTGCCACACCCTCCTCCAGGGAATCTTCCCCACCCAGGGATTGAAACTGTGTCTCCTGCATTGCAGGCAGATTTTTTACCTGTTGAGCCTCCTGGGAAGCCCTAATTAAGTGTAAATAAGGTCATAAATGTGGGGCCCAGAAGGGACTGTGCCATTATAAAAAGAAGAGATCTTCCTTTCTCCCCCTCTCTATCTTTCACACACACACACACACACACACACACACACTCTACCATCCCAGCTATGTGGAGCAAGATGTCTGTCCCTCCTTCCCCATCAGCCTTCCCAGCTGACATCCAAAGCAGCTCTCCACCTGACAAGCCTTCTGCCCTTCTTGCCTGGGACTCACATGCCTCTGTGAATGTCAAACAGTTAAGCCAGGCAGCGCAAGGACACCTCCTCTGAAGAGGAACAGGGTGGGGGGGGGGGGGAGAGCACCTCTTTGGCATTAGAAACACTGAGTTTGAATCCCAGCTCTATCACTAATAGGGCATCTCTGAGCAAGAACCCAAACCTTAGTTTCCTCTTCTTGTATGAGAATAATACAATCCACCCCACTGGGATCACTGTGGAATTAAATATATACTAGATCTAGAAAAATCAACACAGTGCCTGGCACAGAGTCAGTGTCTCGTTACTAATAATATTTACAATAATGATGACACTCAAATTGTGGGGTTCAGTGCTCAGTCAACAAAGTTTTATTAAGCACCTACTATGTGCTAGGCACTTGGGGATACAACACAACACAAGATACACATGACTCCATCCTCTTGAAGCTTATAATGAAAGAAACACACAGTGTAATGAAATAAATACATTCGTAAAAAATCAAGAATGAAAACTATATTAAAAGAGTTGAAGAGTGCAGTAAAGGAAGAAAGAGGTTTCAGTGAGATAATCATTTACTTCAGTATCAGAAGTAGCTTCAAAGTCTGTATCAGCTGAGACCTGGGGGTATGAAGGAATCAGCCAAGCAAAGACCAAGAGGGACAATTTTCCCAGTACAGAGAGCAGTACGTGTGAAGTCAGACACTCTGGGCGAACTGGTCTACTGGGAGGATGGGGGCACAGGTGGTGAGAGGAGGCCAGTTTGGCTGGAGGAGGCAAGGAAGGGAGAAGCAGTTACAGAAGTCAACCCGGATCAGGCTGAGCATCACCCATTTCTAAGTTATTCTGAAATCAAAGAGAAGCAGGCACTCAAGCTAAGAGCATAGCACCCCAACTGGCCCAGTGCTGTGATTAGTCGCTCAGTCGTGTCCGACTCTTACAACCCCATAGACTGTAGTCTGCCAGGCTCTTCTGTCCATGGGATTCTCCAGGCAAGAATACTGGAGTGGGTTGCTATTTCCTTCTCCAGGGGATCTTCCCAACCCAGGGATTGAACCCAGGCCTCCTGCATTTAAGTCAGACTCTTACTGACTGAGCTACAAAGGAAGCCCAGAATAAGCTCCAAAAATGTGAGTTCCCTTCTGTACCCTGAAAGAGTCAAGATAAATAAAAAATGGCTCCTCTGCTTTGAATTTTTGGACCTGACTTTGCCTTACCACTGTTTCTTTAAAAAATGTCCATGAACCAACAGGGTGACATGGGGAAAGGGATGTGAGGGAACAAGTTCAAAATCAAACAGACCAGAACCTCTTGACTGGAAGTTTTCTGTCTGGATCTCTGCAGGAAAAGCCACACTGGTGGGGCCATGGGAGACAGAACGGAAGTCAGAAGAGCCTGGAATTCTTTCTCTGACCAAGACTCAGGTGCCAGGAAGGTAGGGAACATACCCCCAACCCCACCTCCACGCCTGTCTGAGGATAGAGTCTGCCAATCCCCTTCTGACACCAGACTGACTCATCCAAGCCACTCTAGGCTGAAGCCATCAGCCTGGACCATTTTGATGCTAGGAAAGCAAAATGCATTGTTGGCAAAGAGCTAAAAACAAACAAACAAAAACTGGCAATGGTTATAACAGAGCCACAGTCTGAGTCTATGACAAATCATCCAACATGAAGTTTGGTGGGACACAGGTCCTTCTTGGACTTTTAAAATTCATTACATTTTATTTATTCACTCACTACCCACATAGAACTTAGACTCCAAGAAATATGTATGACAAAATTACAGAATACAAATTAAATTTGGGACTAGAGAAAAATTATTTAAAATAAAAGAGAAAGACAGGTTAAAGATACACAGGCCAGAAGTTCAGTTCCTAAACTGGCTCTGAGTTTCCTGGTGGCCACATCAAAAAGGGCAGTAGAAGCTGTTCTCATGGTCCACAAGGACAAAGACGCTAGACTCTCCAGGACCAGCACTGCCCTGCCGTGTGACCCCAGATAAGTGATTTAACTTCTATTTGGACTCAGTTTCCTTGTCTACAAAAACAGATGAGAAACTAATGAATCTCTGTGACTTCTTTTTTAGTGATTAAAACAAAAAAAAAAAAAAGCTGTAATAAAAACCAAGAATGGTAGATCTTCCTGCTTAGAGTCCAAAATAAGAATCACAAACTCAAAGATCTATAAGGGGCAATTAGTAGCAGAAATAAGGGAGGCAGTCTGGGCATAACACAATAGGAACTGAGGGGAACTGTGGTGAACTGGGCAGCTCATGCTCTTCTAAAGGGGGCAGCTGCTTCTCACCTCCAGCAATCATGCTCTGATTTTTAAGAACAAAATAAACAAACAAACAAAATCAGGATTTTTAACATAAACTCCTCTAACTTTTAAATGTTTGCTTTTAATTCAAGTTTACTTAAAACAATGCACAGATCAAACATGGCCCCACCTCTAGGCCAATTCCAATAAGAAAAGGCAAACTCCTTTAGTGTCTTACAAGTGGATTTTTCTATCTCCAGGTTAAGTTGCAATTTCTGGCCCCTATTTTCCCCCAGCTGAGCATCTCACAGATGCGTTTCCCAACAAAGGTAAGATCCTTTTTGAATCCAGCCCTATACACACTTTTGAGTCCCTACTGTATTTTACAAACAGGGAAAGATAAACCAGTGATCAACAAGTCTCCACTATGCAGTCAGGTGGGCCTGGCTATCTACTCCATCAAGACACCAGACAGCTCCAAGAAAGTTCTCAGCGTGTGGAGCTGTCTACAGAAATCAGCCCTTTCACCATCAACTTCAAAACATATTGTTGGGGCTTCCCTGGCAGTTCAGTGGTAAAGAATCCACCTGCCAGTGCAGAAAACACAGGTTTGATCCCTGAGCCGGGAAGATTCCACGTGCCTCAGAGCAACTAAGCTCATGCCCCACAACCACTGAACTTGTGCTGCAGAGCCCGCGAGACGCAACTACTGAAGCCCACATGCTCCAGAGCCTGTGCCCCGCAGCAAAAGAAGCCACTGCAATGAGAAGCCCACGCTGCAACTAGAGAAAAGGCCATATGAAGCACTGAAGACCCAGCACAGCCAAAAACAAATAAACAAATAAAATTTTTTTTTAATATATTGCTGGATTTACTTCTATAAGGAGCCAGGAAAAAAAAAAAAATTCCCTTAAGTGTACTTTCCTCTGTCCAGCCCCCTGGATGAGGTTTTCTTCATGGAGTCCTGGTACTCCATTCGGTGCCAGTTCAGTTCAACAAGCACTTGCCTAACACCCACTGGATACAGGTACCATGCTAAGAACTGGGAGAATCAAGATGAATAATATGACTCCACTGGTCTATGGAAGTCTGAGACATGAGAAGCAACTAAATTTATCCTAAAGAGCATTTTATCTCACAGAGAGCTAAGTGATATAATGGGAGGCAAGTACACTTGACCTGGGTTTGGTCCCACGCACAAGCCAAGTTGGGCTTACCTGGTAGCTCAGATGATAGAGAATCTGCCTGAAACGATTCTCCTAGCAGGAGACCTAGGAGATGTGGGTTCAATCCCTGGGTCCCGAAGATTCTCTGTAGAAGGAAATGGCTACCCACTCCAATATTCTTGCCTGGAGAATTCCATGGACAGAGGAGCCTGATGGGCTACAGTCCATGGGGTCGCAAAGAGTCAGACATGACTGAACAACTAACACACATAGACACAACCTATGTTATCCTGGACAACTCACCTACCCCTTCTGAGTCTTACACTCCACCTATTAAAACAGAATAAAATGGGATATAACACCACCTAGCTTACAGTTTGTTAGAAACATGACTGCCCCATACAGCTGCAAAGGTTGTGCACTACACAATTCCAAAGCATGCCATTCACCCAGGAGTTGTGCAGGGGTGGATATGAACAGCTGTATATGGCAGGTATGGTTGGAAGGAGTAAGTGTCCAGCACATTGCAGGGCTCAACAAATGAAACTGTGGTGAGTACAAAAACCAACTGGAAAATAGACCCTAGTTTTCTTAACTTCTCTTTTCCATCATCTTTTCAACAAGAACCTCACCCCACAAAACGAAGCACTCCTGAACAATTAGGGTCCCTCAGACTCAGGCTGAGTCCTTCTCATCCATCAGGCACTGATGAGACCTCCATCCTCCTCCAAGGAAACACACATACCAGTCCTGGAGGCTTGATTTATATTGCTGCCATTCCTGTCAGTCTGCAGTCCCTCCTTCCCCTCCTGGCCCAGCCTTGCCTGGATCCAGGCTGCCAACTACAGTCCAGCAGTCCACACTCTTGCTTGGTTCAGAGTGATTCCCAGGACATGTGCTCAGAGTTCTCAGCCATGGGATTTCCTTTTCCTTTCCAACTTTGAATTGATTTTCTCCAATGTTTACATATAGCTTGCATCTGGCTCTTACTTGCTGATTTTAGAGGTGATATTGGCCAGGTCTCTTTCCATTGGAAAGCAACAAAAAGGCAGCTGGAATCAATTCAGCAAAGAGTGAATTCACTGTTTCTTATGTCTGAAGAGTCCTGGGGTAGATCTGGGTTCAGGTATAGTAGGACTCAGGAGCCCAAACGATACTATGGGGTCAGGAGCCCAAACGATACTATGGGGTCAACCTCTCCATCTTAATTCTGCTCTGCTCCCTGATGGAGCCACGTGGTGGCTTCTGCTGATGCCAGGTGTTAAAAGCTGAAGAGAAACTTCCAGGCATAAAAAGAAACAAAAGTGAAAGTAAAGTCGCTCAGTCGTGTCCGACTCTGCGACCCCATGGACTGTAGCCTACCAGTAGCTTCTCAGTCCATGGGGTTTTCCGGGCAAGAGTACTGGAGTGGGTTGGCATTGCCTTCTCCAGGGGATCTTCCCGACCCAGGGATTGAACCCGGGTCTCCCGCATTGTAGGCAGACGCTTTACCTTCTGAGCCACCAGGGATGGGGAGTACAATGAAGTGAGGCAGGTTGGGGAAAGGAGTGCAGTCTTCAGTTACTGCCCCGTTTTCGCTTCATGTGGCTAGCTCCGCCCTGCAGGGAGGCTGTTTCTTAAGCTCAGCATCCAGATCATGGAGAAGAGGTGATCGCTGGGTGACCTGAGAGCTGGCCCCAGGGAATGGGGTCTCCTCACCTCTTCCTGTCCTTGGAATGCACTGCTCCTTCACTAGGAGCCATTTCAAGGACGCAGCCTTGAGAACAGTGTTGTAAAGACCCTCTGGCGGGGGGGATACATGTAAACTTCGAAAACAATGGCGGGCAGGTGCAGAGATCTCTTCATTGGGTGGCCACCAAGACAAGCCTCCTTTGTAAGTTTTCTTGCTTGTGAAAAACACCACCGACCAATTTGGAGTGACTGCCGCTTGCCTTGGTCTCTTCTGGCCCTCCGTGTGCGGGGCCAGTTTCGAATTTCACCCAGGAAGCCCCAAGCCCTGGAGCTTAGACATCCGAAGGCTTTCCTCCCAGCTCTATCGCCCCAAGCGCACCCCTCAGCCACCTTCATCTCCCTTCCACAGCTGAGGCAGAAGCCCCGCCTCTTCCTATTTCCAAGGCCCGCCCAACCAATCCTCCCATCCTATCCAAAGGGAAGCTGTCAGCCCTGTGATCATTGGTAGAGCATATTTGACTGTCAGATCCTGTACCCAGTAAATGATCAAGTTGGTTCCAGGATCAATTTCTGAAGAATTCCACCAATTTCTGAAGGATTATTTCATCTCTCAAGAGTCAGTGTTTCTCGTTGCAAGTGAAAGAAGCCTGACTTACTGGTAAGACACTGAAGAGTCTTTGTTACTATTATTTTTAGGTATCAGTTTCAGTTCAGTTCTGTCGCTCAGTCGTGTCCAACTATGCAACCCCAGGGACTGCCCCATGCCAAGCCTCCCTGTCCATCACCAACTCCCAGAGCTTGCTCACACTCATGTCCATCGAGTCGGTGATGCCATCCAACCATCTCATCCTCTATCGTCCCCTTCTCCTCCTGCCTTCGATCTTTCCCAGCATCAGGGTCTTTTCCAATGAGTCAGTTCTTCACATCAGGTGGCCAAAGTATTGGAGCTTCAGCTTCAGCATCAGTCCTTCCAATGAATATTCAGAACTGATTTCCTTTAGGATTGACAGGTTTGATCTCCTTGCAGTCCAAGGGACTCTCAAGAGTCTTCAACACCACAATTCAAAAGCATCAATTCTTTGGAACTCAGCTTTCTTTACGGTCCAACTCTCACATCCATACATGACCACTGTAAAAACCATAGCTTTGACTAGATGGACCTTTGTCGGCCAAGAAATGTCTCTGCTTTTTAATATGCTGTCTAGGTTGGTCATAGCTTTTCTTCCAAGGAGCAAGCATCTTTTATTTCATGGCTGCAGTCACCATCTGCATTGATTTTAGAGCCCAAAAAAGTAAAGTTTGTCACTGCTTCCATTGTTTCCCCATCTATTTGCCATGAAGTGATGGAACTGGATGCCATGATCTTAGTTTTTTAAATGTTGAGTTTTAAACCAGTTTTTTCACTCTCCACTTTCACTTTCATCAAAAGGCTCTTTAGTTCTTCTTCACTTTCTGCCATAAGTGTGATGTCATCTGCATATCTGAGGTTACTGATATTTCTCCCAGCAATCTTGATTCCAGCTTGTGCTTCAACCAGGCTGGCATTTAGCATGATGTACTCTGAATATAAATTAAATAAGCAAGGTGACAATATACAACCTTGACATACTCCTTTCCTGATTTGGAACCAGTCTGTTGTTCCATGTCCAGTTCTAACTGTTGCTTCTTGACCTGCATACAGATTTCCTCAGGAGGCAGGTTAAGTGGTCTGGTATTCCCATCTCTAAGAATTTTCCACAGTTTGTTGTGATCCACACAGTCAAAGGCTTTGGTGTAGTCATTAAAGCAGATGTATATGTTTTTCTAGAATTATCTTGCTCTTTCAATGATCCAACAGATGTTGGCAATTTTATCTCTGGTTCCTCTGCCTTTTCTAAATTCAATTTGAACATCTGGAAGTTCTCGGTACATGTACTGTTGAAGCCTCACTTGGAGAATTTTGAGCATTACTTTGCTAGTGTGTGAGATGAGTGCAATTGTGCAGTAGTTTGAACATGCTTTGGCATTGCCTTTCTTTGGGATTGGAATGAAAAATAATAAGACTATTATTAGACATTAGATATAATAGTAGTCATGTATCAGATATAGTGGCATATTATTGAGATTCCTATTATTAGATATAATAATAATATTATTGTAGTTACCAGGGGCTGGGAGGTTATGGAAATGGGGAGATGTTGGTCAAGGAGTACAAAAGTGAAGTTCACTCAGTCGTGTCTGACATTTTGCAACCCTATGAACTATACAGTCCATGGAATTCTCTAGGCCAGAATAATAGAATGGGTAGCCTTTCCCTTCTCCAGGGGATCTTCCTAACCCAGGGATTGAAGCCAAGTCTCCCGCATTGCAGGTGGATTTTTTACCAGCTGAGCCACAAGGGAAGCCCAAGAATTCTGGAGTATGTAGCCTATCCCTTCTCCAGCGGGTCTTCCCAATGAACCGGGGTCTCCTGCATTGCAGGTAGATTCTTTACCAACTGAGATATCAGGGAAGCCCAAGGAGTACAAACTTTTAGTTATAAGATGAGTATGTTCTGGGGATCTAATATGCAGCATGGTGATTAGAGTTAATAACACTGTATTATATGCTGGAAAGTTGCTAAGAGATCAGATCTTAAATATTCTCACCACAAAAAGGAAATCCTATGATGTGCTAGAGGTTGTTAGCTAACAATATGGTGGTAATCATTTTGTAATATATGAGAATATTAAATTAGCTTGTTGCATACTTAAATTTACACAATGCTATATGTCAATTATATCTCAATCAATCTGGGGGAATATTATATCTAAGTAGTAGTAGTAGATATAAGATTTTGGTTGTTGCTATTATTATTACTATTAGTAGGAGGAAGAAGAAAGAGGAGAAAAAGGAGAAGGGACATTTATGCAGCATTTAATACCTCCCAGATGCTATTCCAAGCACTTTACATGTATCTCTTATTCCTTACAACCACACTGTGAGGCAGGTATGCTCATTTATCTCATTTTTTCACAGAAGGCAAAAACTGCTGTCATGTACCTAGGCCATGAGCTAAGGCTTGAGCTGTGTGAATTGGTGACTGTACCCACCACCATTAGACTACAGTCAATGGAGTAACCGGAAGAGCAAGAGTGTACAAGTGTGACTGAAAACAAGCACTTGAATTGCAACAGCACATGCTCTTCATCTCTGCCTCTGTCAGTTTGTTCCTTCTCCCAGCAGATGAACCTCCCTGCTGCTGGCAGGAGATGAGCCCCAGGCCTCATGTCTCATAGCCTCCACCAGACAGAAGGACAGACTGACACTCTCTCCCTTTCCAAGTTCAAAATCCTAGAGAAGGACCCCAATTGGCCCAGCTTGGGTCACGAACCAACCTCTGGACCAATCACTTGTGGCCAAATCAATCAATGGGAGGTGGAGGCAGGACCCCACTAGGGGGTCAGAATGGGAGGGATGGGAAGTCATTCTCAGGAGAAGGGAGGCAGCATGCTGGGGACATTAGCATTTATTTCATCCTGAGAGCAAGTGAAGTTTGCCCAGAAGCCTCACTGGGGAGAAGCCAGTTGGCCAAGGATTGAGGGCCCTCCCAGCTGTGACCCTTCTGACATCTGGTCCAGATGCTGGCCATCATTCCCTAGAAGTGCACACACAACTTTAATGAGGGACTAAAGAGAACAGTCCTCCTGGACTCCCTTAAAGGGGCATTAGCATGCATTATCATCCTGCTCTGCCTGCCTGCATGAAATATGAAGGGGTTTTTTGAAGACTCATCCAGAGTGTTAGCAAATGCTCCAGAACAGCCAGCTCATCTGAAAATATCCCAAGCGCCAGACTCATTGTGTAATCTGTTACGTTCCACAGTTGGGGTTTTGGCAGGAGGTGGGCTGTACTGACATTCATTTCCATGTCATCTGATTTTTCAGTTCTGCTACCCTCCTCCTCCCCCACCTCCTCAATCCTGATTTACACCTTTAAGACCCCCGGCTTGGTGAGGCAAGAAAGCAGGCCCTACAACCGATCAGAGCTCACTTTGATTCTTGGATTTACCATGTACTAGTTGGGTAATCTTAGGAGAAAGCTTTTCCACCTCTCTGAACCTCAATTTTTCCTACCTTATAAGTGGAAATACGAATACCTACTTTGTAAGGCAGGTGAGAAAATTATAAACAATGTGGGGAAAGTCTATGAGTATGCTGCAGTGGTGAATAAATCCCCAAATGTCAGTAACTTAGTGCCATAAAAGTTCTTCCTCACTCCCTCCAAGTTCCCTGCTACAAGGAAGGAGCTTTTCTGCACTAGGACAAAATAAGGCAAGTCACCAAGAGATGTTAACACCAACAGAGAGGACAGATGGACAGCATCTTGGTATCAACAAGTCCCTGTCCATGGTCCATGAAGCAACCCCTTTCATTCCATATGCCTGTAATACCCAGGCATATTGCTTAAGTATGCTTGACGTGGCCTTGGTCACTTGAAGCTGAAGATGGGATCAGTAGGATTAGGATTAGCCATAGTGGATGCTGCTGGATCACTCGCTGAGTGCTTACTATGTACTATGTTCTATCAGTCATGTTATCTGAGCACATCCGTGCACTTCAAAGTAGACCAATTTCTGCTTAGTCAACCTTCACACCTGCCTGGGAGCCAGTAGTTAGCACCCCATTTCTCGTTGGGGGACTGAAGCCTGCAGGGTTGACATCACAGGCAGTCTTAGTTTGGGCTCCCCCAGAAGCAGACATGAGACAGGGATTCAACACAAGGGTTTGGGAAGTGCAGAAAATACCTGTCTACAAGTGGGGACGTGAGATAAGGAAGGGAAGCAACTGAAAAAGACTGGTCTCAAGACAACTCCAGCTGTCACCACTAGAGCATAATCCGATGGAGAAGGGCCATGAGTCCATGTGAAACCGACACCTCAGAGCCATCCCAGCCATGGGGTAGGGGAACCAGGGTATTTACACACCTGAGGGCTGCTCCCAGGAGCACTAATTCCCAGCCTGCCCTCTGCAAGGACAGGGTCACATTCCACAGCTTTGGAGAAAGCCCACAGGCAAGGAGAGACAGATGGAAGTTACCAATACCTACTGATGTAGGAAGACCAGAGCCATGGTGTGGTGGTAAATAGTGAGTTGGTCAAAGAGTTCATGTAAGTTTTTCCATAGGATCTTATGGGAAAAGCTGGATAAACTTTTTGGCCAGCCCTATATTTAACGACTGGCTCTTGAGATGAAAAAGAAGAAAAAAAAAAAGCCCTAATGTGTAATATTTGTTGATTTCTGTGGTGTAAATATGGTGGATTTCAAGCTACCCAGATCAGATCAGATCAGATCAGTCGCTCAGTCATGTCCGACTCTTTGCGACCCCATGAATCGCAGCACGCCAGGCCTCCCTGTCCATCACCAACTCCCGGAGTTCACTCAGACTGACGTCATTCGAGTCAGTGATGCCATCCAGCCATCTCATCCTCTGTCGTCCCCTTCTCCTCTTGCCCCCAATCCCTCCCAGCATCAGAGTCTTTTCCAACGAGTCAACTCTTCCCATGAGGTGGACAAAGTACTGGAGCTTCAGCTTTAGCATCATTCCTTCCAAAGAAATCCCAGGGCTGATCTCCTTCAGAATGGACTGGTTGGATCTCCTTGCAGTCCAAGGCACTCTCAAGAGTCTTCTCCAACACCACACTTCAAAAGCATCAATTCTTAGGCGCTCAGCCTTCTTCACAGTCCAACTCTCACATCCATACATGAACACTGGAAAAACCATAGCCTTGACTAGACAGACCTTTGTTGGCAAAGTAATGTCTGTGCTTTTGAGTATGCTATCTAGGTTGGTCATAACTTTCCTTCCAAGGAGTAAGCGTCTTTTAATTTCATGGCTGCAGTCGCCATCTGTAGTGATTTTGGAGCCCAGAAAAATAAAGTCTGACACTGTTTCCACTGTTTCCCCATCTATTTCCCATGAAGTGATGGGACCGGATGCCATGATCTTCGTTTTCTGAATGTTGAGCTTTAAGCCAACTTTTTCACTCTCCACTTTCACTTTCATCAAGAGGCTTTTTAGTTCCTCTTCACTTTCTGCCATAAGAGTGGTGTCATCTGCATATCTGAGGTTATTGATATTTCTCCCAGCAATCTTGATTCCAGCATGTGTTTCTTCCAGTCCAGCATTTCTCATGATGTACTCTGCATACAAGTTAAATAAACAGGGTGACAATATACAGCCTTGATGAACTCCTTTTCCTATTTGGAACCAGTCTGTTGTTCCATGTCCAATTCTAACTGTTGTTTCCTGACCTGCATACAAATTTCTCAAGAGGCAGGTCAGGTGGTCTGGTATTCCCATCTCTTTCAGAATTTTCCACAGTTTATTGTGATCCACACAGTCAAAGGCTTTGGCATAGTCAATAAAGCAGAAATAGATGCTTTTCTGGAACTCTCTTGCTTTTTCCATGATCCAGCAGATGTTGGCAATTTGATCTCTGGTTCCTCTGCCTTTTCTACATCAGGAAGTTCACAGTTCACATATTGCTGAAGCCTGGCTTGGAGAATTTTGAGCATTACTTTACTAGCGTGTGAGACGAGTGCAATTGTGCAGTAGTTTGAGCATTCTTTGGCATTGCCTTTCTTTGGGATTGGAATGAAAACTGACCTTTTCCAGTCCTGTGGCCACTGCTGAGTTTTCCAAATTTGCTGGCATATTGAGTGTAGCACTTTCACAGCATCATGTTTCAGGATTTGGAATAGCTCAACTGGAATTCCATCAGGTCCACTAGCTTTGTTCCTAGTGATGCTTCCTAAGGCCCACTTGACTTCACATTCCAGGATGTCTGGCTCTAGGTCAGTGATCACACCATCGTGATTATCTGGGTCGTGAAGATCTTTTTTGTACAGTTCTTCTGTGTATTCTTGCCATCTCTTCTTAATATCTTCTGCTTCTGTTAGGTCCATACAATTTCTGTCCTTTATTGAGCCCATCTTTGCATGAAATGTTCCTTTGGTATCTCTGATTTTCTTGAAGAGATCCCCAGTCTTTCCCATTCTGTTGTTTTCCTCTATTTCTTTGCATTGATCACTGAAGAAGGCTTTCTTATCTCTTCTTGCTATTCTTTGGAACTCTGCATTCAGATGTTTATATCTTTCCTTTTCTCCTTTGCTTTTCGCTTCTCTTCTTTCCACAGCTGTTTGTAAGGCCTCCCCAGACAGCCATTTTTGCTTTTTTGCATTTCTTTTCCATGGGGATGATCTTGATCCCTGTCTCCTGTACAATGTCACGAACCTCATTCCATAGTTCATCAGGCACTCTATCCATCAGATCTAGGCCCTTAAATCTATTTCTCACTTCCACTATATAATCATAAGGGATTTGATTTAGGTCATATGTGAATGGTCTAGTGGTTTTCCCTACTTTCTTCAATTTAAGTCTGAATTTGGCAATAAGGAGTTCATGGTCTGAGCCACAGTCAGCTCCTGGTCTTGTTTTTGCTGACTGTATAGAGCTTCTCCATCTTTGGCTGCAAAGAATATAATCAATCTGATTTCAGTGTTGACCATCTGGTGATGTCCATGTATAGAGTCTTCTCTTGTGTTGTTGAAAGAGGGTGTTTGTTATGACCAGTGCATTTTCTTGGCAAAAGTCTATTAGTCTTTGCCCTGCTTCATTCTGTATTCCAAGGCCAAATTTGCCTGTTACTCCAGGTGTTTCTTGACTTCCTACTTTTGCATTCCAGGCCGCTATAATGAAAGGGACATCTTTTTTGGGTGTTAGTTCTAAAAGGTCTTGTAGGTCTTCATAGAACCGTTCAACTTCAGCTTCTTCAGTGTTACTGGTTGGGGCATAGACTTGAATTACTGTGATATTGAATAGTTTGCCTTGGAAACGAACAGAGATCATGCTGTTGTTTTTGAGATTGCATCCAAGTACTGCATTTCGGACTCTTTTGTTGACCATGATGGCCACTTCATTTCTTCTGAGGGATTCCTGCCTGCAGTAGTAGATATAATGGTCATCTGAGTTAAATTCACCCATTCCAGTCCATTTCAGTTCGCTGATTCCTAGGATGTCGACATTCACTCTTGCCATCTCTTGTTTGACCACTTCCAATTTGCCTTGATTCATGGACCTGACATTCCAGGTTCCTATGCATTATTGCTCTTTACAGCATCGGACCTTGCTTCTATCACCAGTCACATCCACAGCTGGGTATTCTTTTCGCTTTGGCTCCCTCCCTTCATTCTTTCTGGAGTTATTTCTCCACTGATCTCCAGTAGCATATTGGGCACCTACTGACCTGGGGAGTTTCTCTTTCAGTATCCTATCATTTTGCCTTTTCATACTGTTCATGGGGTTCTCAAGGCAAGAATACTGAAGTGGTTTGCCATTCCCTTCTCCAGTGGACCACATTCTGTCAGATCTCTCCACCATGACCCACCCATCTTGGGTTGCCCCACAGGCATGGCTTAGTTTCATTGAGTTAGACAAGCCTGTGGTCCTAGTGTAATTAGATTGACTAGTTTTCTGTGAGTATGGTTTCAGTGTGTTTGCCCTCTGATGCCCTCTTGCAACACCTACTGTCTTACTTGGGTTTCTCTTACCTTGGGCGTGGGTTATCTCTTCACGGCTGCTCCAGCAAAGCGCAGCCATTGCTCCTTACCTTGGATGAGGGCTATCTCCTCACCGCGCCCTTCGACGTGGGATAGCTCCTCCAGGCCCTCCTGCACCCGTGCAGCCACGGCTCCTTGGGTGTGGGGTTGGTCCTCCCGGCCACCACCCCTGGCCTCGGGTTTAGGGGCGTGGGGTAGCTCCTCCCTCCCGCCACCCCTGTTTTAGGGATTAGGGGCGTGGGGTAGCTCCTCCTGCCCGCCACCCCTGTGATATCAAGCTACCCATGCGATATCAATTGCCTTGCAAAATTCCCCAAGATTTAACAGCTGGCTCTGATATTCGCATATCACTAAGCTGGGGTTGGGGGCAGGGCAACAAAACTGTCCACTACACATGCCCAAGTCACTCGGTTATCTAGAGCACAGCTGGGGTAGTTCAGCACAATAGCATCTGACTAAAATCCATAGCTGCTACATTCTACCATACTCAGTATTATTCATCCTTATTCCTTCTCACACAGCTTGAGACCGTGCATAGATTGTGGTGAGGAACAAGCTTCTGGGAAAAGAAAAGAGATGCAGATGCTAAAAAGAGAGGGGCAGTGCTGCTCATTAATGAGAGGGACCTTCAAAACCGTCCAGTCTGATATCACACTGAATTCTGAGCTCTTTTTGATAGCATCCCTGCCTGGTGATCATCCGACCTCCCCAGTCCCCATGACGGGGAGCTCACCACTCCTCTAGCAGAGAATCAGCATCTAAAGAGTCTCACCTTGCCAGACCCAGATGAGATTCAAACGGTCTGTTCAGGAAAAGTCATTTCACTGCATCCAAGGTAATGGATGGACTAGGCGCCAGAGGAAGGCACTTGAAGAATGAGCAAGCCGCTAGATCGGACAGGTGGAGCAGATAAAGTGCCTGGTTCCTGACCAACTTAAGCAATGGCTTCTTTTGTCAAAGCCACTCACCCAAAGGGAGACTATCCCATGATAAATGCTGGCCTGGATCAGGCCAGTGAAGCAGCTCGTGCAGGCTTCTGCCTCTAATAGGGCTCTGTGACTTCCTCCAGAGATTAAGGCAGAACTCCAACTTTTCTGTGCGTGAGAATCACCAGGAAGCTTCCCGAACCCCACCTCCAGAGACTCCCACTCAGTATGTCTGGGAGTCTGCATGGCTCTCCAACTCCCAGGCAGCGCTGATGCAGCTGGCAGGGCCAGCTTCGTGGGTGTAGAGGCCACGAAGCCCCACAGGACCCCAGGCTCAGAAAGGCCCTGGGCTTGGTTTAATGCTCTGCTGTCATCAGGGCTTCCCTGATAGCTCAGCTGGTAAAGAATCCGCCTGCAATGTGGGAGACCTGGCTTCAATCCCTGGGTTGGGAAGATCCCCTGGAGAAGGGAAAGGCTACCCACTCCAGTATTCTGGCCTAGAGAATTCCATGGACTGTATAGTCCATGGGGTCACAAAGAGTCAGACACAACTGAGTGACTTTCACTGTCATCACCTTTAGGTTCTTGATTTTTTAGTATGGAATCCCTCATTTTTATTTTATATCATGCCTCACAGATTGTACAGCCAGTCCTGGCTGCTGGTCCCCAAATCATACTGAAGCACCACTGAATCTTTTTAAAAACAGATCCAGGGCTTCCCTGGTGGTCCAGTGGTTAAGAGTCTGCCTGCCAATGCAGGGGACATGGGTTTGATCCCTGGCCCAGGGAGATTCCACAGCCCACGGAGCAACTAGGCCTGTGTGCCAGAAGTACTGAGCCCACACTCTAGAGCCCATGAGCTGCAATTACTGAAGCCCGCACCTAGAACCTGTGCTCCGCAACAATAGAAGGCATGCAGTGAAAAGCCCACACATCGCCGCACAGAGTAGCCCCAGCTCACCGCAAATTAGAGAAAGCCCGTGCACAGCAATGAAGACCCAGCACAACCAAAAATAAATAAAAAGTAAATCTTTAAAAAATAAGGATCCCAAACAAACCTCTTCTAAATGTAAATATGTTTTTCAGTGTTCACATTTACATTTATTTAGCACCTAATGTTTATTTAGCTCACTGAACAAGCTACTGGGGTGAGTGAGGATATGGGGTCACTGGGTTCACAAGAGCTGCTCCAGGGAGTTCACAGCAAATGCAGAGCCCTGCATTTTATTCACACTGCCCCCCGTGCCCAGCAGTGTGCAGGGGCCATGCATGCAGCGTTCACTGACCACAAGCCCAGGCTCTGCTCTAGGGGAGTTCAAACCTTCATGAAGGAGAGAGATGCCTCCACCCTCACGGGAAACCAAGTTAATAAACACCAATATCTAGGTGAGCTAAACAGAGATATTCAGAAGTCACAGAATCTCCTTTAAAAATTAAGATGGCAAGTAGAGCAGTAAGTGAACAAGGAACAACATTTTCAACATCACGAGCCACTTGTCATGTGTGAGCCAGTCTCGGGGCTGGATGCTCACCCAGTCCTCCCAGTAACCCCAGGGGGACTCTCTGCCAACCTTGGTTTTCAGTTGAGGGAACCAAGGCTCTGAGAAAAAAAGTGACATCCAAAGTTACATGGCCAGTAAATCCACACTCATGACTATTAATCTGTGTATTTTAATACCCAGAGCTGTCTCAAGAAAGAGAGACTAGGAGAGGTGGTGAGCTCCCACTCCTGGGAGCATTCCTACAAAGACTCCAGACCCCCCGGCAGGTGTCCTAGAGAACTCTGAGCATCAGATACTAGCTGGATGGGGTGATGAGAGTCTTTGCCAGAGCTGAGAGATAGTGTAGCGTGATGACTGTAACTGGGGCACCAGGACCAGATTGACTAAGGTCAAAGCTGGTCTTGTCACCCCCTAGCCACACAACTTGAACGAGTTATTTGGTATCCAAAGGCAAGAGTGACTACATTCCAAGCATCTGACTAGCAGACTGTACTCAGATCTAAACCCAAAGACTATGATATTAAGATATTCAATACCTCTGCAAGAGACATCTTTAAAAGATAGAGGCTTCCCTGGGCAGAGCAGTTCATGTCAACACAACCTTCAAAGCACACCCCACACCCATTGGCTTCTCTTCACATCCACTACTGCTGCCCTGGTCCAAGCCTCCACTGTGTCTCCACTGGATTAATCCACTGACCTCCCAGCTGGCCTTCCTGTCTGGGCTCTTAACCCCCTACAGCATTTATTGTAGACTTTTTGGTGATCATCATGCTGACTGGTGTGAGACGTTATTTCATTGTGGTTTGATTTACATTTCTCTAATAATTAGCAATGTTGAGAATCTTCTCATGTGCCTATTGGCCATCTATATGTCTTCTTCAGAGAAATGTCTATTTGGGTCTTCTGTCCATTTTTTTTTTTCAGTATTGAGTTTTAAGATTGTATATTATGGTTTTATATTATTGTATTTATGGTTGTATATTTTAGATATTAACCCCTTGTCAGTTGCATCATTTGCAAATATCTTCTCTCATTCCATAGGTTGTCTTTTTGTTTTGTTGATGATTTCCTTTGCTATGCAAGAGCTTTTAAGTTTTATTAGGTCCCGTCATAAGACTGTCTTTTTTTATTCCCCTAAATGCTTTAGGGCTTAGACCACTGCTGGGCATATAGCAGGCATGCCTTAAATTTTTGTTGAGTGAATAAATGATTTTGTCACCTCCAAAGACAAAAGAAGAGGCTAAAATTACAGAAGGGATGAATTAGGCCAGATGCACACACACACACAAACTCCCCTAATATAGTGAGACCTGAAAAAGGCCATGATAATAAACCAGTTTCCAACAACTAAATTAGGGAAAAAAAAAAAAAAAGTATAGCACCCAGGGCTTACTCATTGGTAAGACAATGAGTATCATTGTGGATGATGACAAACCCTTTGAAAAGCAATGAAATAATAAGCGTCAAGAGCCATAAAACTGCTCACTCATTATACTTGGCATTCCCACTCCTAAAACTTTAAGGAAATAATTCAACAGTAGCAAAGTTTTTTTTTTTGCATAAAAGTGTTTACTGTTTTTATTATCTGAAAAGATCTGGAGTGGCTTAACTGTCCAACAGTTGGAGTACCAGAGAAGGCGATGGCACCCTACTCCAGTACTCTTGCCTGGAAAATCTCATGGATGGAGGAGCCTGGTAGGCTGCAGTCCATGGGGTCGCTAAGAGTCGGGCATGACTGAGCAACTTCACTTTCACTTTTCTCTTTCATGCATTGGAGAAGGAAATGGCAACCCACTCCAGTGTTCTTGCCTGGAGAATCCCAGGGACGGGGAAGCCTGATGGGCTGCCGTCTATGGGGTCGCACAGAGTCAGACATGACTGAAGCAACTTAGCAGCAGCAGCAGCAGTTGGAGTACATGGCCTATAATCATGATTGTTATGAAAACTCAGTGGAACCACATAGAAAAAGGATTATGTTAAGTGAAAGAAAGCAGATAAAACTAGAATATATATATATATATATATATATTATATATTCTGGCTCAAGTAGGAAAACTATGTATGAGCAAGGACTAGAAGAAAGCAAGAAGTAATGGAAACACTTGTGCAGTGTGGTGGAGACTGCAAGCTGCCCACCAGATTTGGTCCCGCCCTTCCTCAAGGACTGGCTAACCAGATTTCCCAGCAGCCCTTGCACCTAGGTGGGGCCACATGGCTGAGTTCAAGTCAATGGAATGGGAACAGAAGTGATGTGCCACTGCCTGTTCTGGCCCATAAACTCCTACCACGCATGCTCCCCCATGCTGTGTCTCCAAGAGTTCCTTGGAAGACACAAGTTGGAGATGTAGAGACTCTGTGAGCTTGTGCCCCAAACAGCTGTGCATACCATAAACCACCCCTCCCCCCATTTACCTGGGACCCCGTCACAGTTAACCTGAGTCAGAAATAAACTTCCATTGTGTATATGCTACTGGGTTTGGGTCTATTTGTTACAACAGTTTAGCCGCCTCTCATGAATACACTGATATAATCAATGCCTGGTGGCTGAGAACTCAGGCTTTGAAGTCAGTGACACCTTTACAATCTGTGTGACTTTGGGAGAGTAGCTGCTCTGAGTCTCCGTTTCCTCTAGCAGTCTGTTGAGTATCAAATGAGAAAAATACTATAAAGTCCCTTACTTCTGTGCCAAAGATGAAGAAGGGGCTCGGCTGGTGGTTCCAAGTGTTCTGGAAGCCCAGCACATCCTGCCCTTCCTTGGATTCTGGAGACGTTTGTCTAAGCTAACGCAAGCTGGTCTCCAACCCTCGCAAACAAGAGTGCTGACTAGTCCAACGCTGCTCCAGAGGTCACTGTCTGTCTCCCAGCTCATCACCCAGGCAGAGCTGGTTCAGCCTGGGCACACCCAGAGAGAGGCGGGCTCTCCCCCAGGCAGGCTTAGGATGGGGCCAGTGGGCAGCAACGGGCCCAGTGTCCTCTGTGCCTTAGTGACAGAACCAAGTCCAGAAACCAGGTTCACCCAAAGCAGCCTCTCCCAAGATGTAGCCCCACCCCTGGTGCCCACTCAGGTCAGGCTGGGCTGTTTTCAGAGACATCACAGACCGGCAGGCTGTGCCCAGTCTGAGAACACCTCCCAGACCAGATGGCACCTCTGGCAGGCCCTCAAAGCCAGAAGAGGCCAAGTTATGCCCCAGAGGCCAACAGGCCCAATATGGTGGGGATGGTCCAAAGTCCCCTTGAACAAGGCATTCCAGTGCCCTCCTTCTTTGCCCGCCAGTCACTCCTGAAGGACCCAGAGCAACAGGTGGATGAGGCAGGCCCAGGCAGAGGCAAGCCAGAAGCGGGGCTCAAACCTCAGTTCACATACACACACACAGAAACCCCTATATAAATGCGTGCATGCACATATCACACACATCACACATGACACACACACATATCACACACATCACACATGCACACACATATCAGACAAGACACAGAACCCATATATAAATGCATCCACACACATCACACAGACATCACACACAGAACCCCATATATAAATCCATGAACACGCACATCACACACACAATCACACACATCACATGCACATCACACACACACATCACACACATTACACAAGACTCACACATCACATACACACCACGCACACATCACATGCATCACACATGCACACATCACACACACACATCACACAAGACACAGAACCCATATATAAATGCATCCACACACACATCACACACACATCACACACACAGAGAACCCCATATATAAATTCATGCACACGCACATCACACACACACCACACATACACATCACATACATCACACACACTCTCTTCCCAAACTCAACACCTGCTGGTAGCACAGCAGACAGCAGGGGCCAGTGTGTTGTAGGGGAAAGCCTGGAGCATGACCTCACATTTTTTACATGTGTCAAGGGGATAGCGATATTTGACAAAACCCTTGCATCATGTTCTCCCTGAAGACCCCACCCAACCAGCTCCATGCACATGGCCACTCAGACCCTTGCTCACAGGGTCCCCAAGACTGATCACTATTCCAGGGGTTGCATAAAGATATGTAACAGCAGGACACTGGTGGCCTCGGGCTGGGTTTCCTAGAAGCAGAGCCAAAGACAGGGACTTGGGTGGGCATGAGTTTTTAAGGGGTGGGGGCCTTTCAGGAGAAGGGAGGTGGGGGCCTGAGGAAGCTAAGGGGAAAGAGCTGAGCGAGAAGACAATGTCTTCCCTCGACCTGTGCTCTGGAGCACAGACTGCAGCACCCAGAGGCGGGGCCAGCCATCCCTGCGGCTGCGTCTACTCCCTGGGGCAAGGGCTCCCCTCCCACCTGGAGAGGGCGCTTCTCCAGAGAAGGCACGGCTGTGCCGCACTCACGGGCTGGGAAAAGGTGCCCTGGCCAGGCCAGCGGGCTCTGGGTCAGACTCCGATGGCCTCTGCACAGTGTAGGCCGAGGAATTGTCTGAAGCTCTGAAAGGAAGGAGAGAATTCATCTCTACTCATCGATGCCTTTCAGAATATTGAGCATCTGCTGTGGTGTGGGTAGTGACCAACCAGAACACTGCAACTAACTCCACTGTCACAGCCACACCAGTGGGTATCACCTAATGTCAGCCCCGCCTCTGAGAAGGGATTACACCACGAGGCAAGCCCTGCAGCAGCAGCAGGTGCTCTCTGAGCATCACTCTCCTGATCCTCACAGGATCCCCAGTAATGGCCCCCTGCTCCCCACTTTACAATGGAACAGCCACAGGCTCCAGAGAGTTAGGCAGCTTTGTCCAAAGTCACGCAGCCCAGCAAGCAACTGGGGGACAACTCACACTCAGACCTGCCTGCCTCCAAGCCAGTGAACAGTTTTCCACTCTGCCTTACTGATTGAAAGAGATTAAAAAAGAAAGCAAACAAAAGAAGGCCTGCTTCCAAGAGACACGAGGGTCCCTCGGTGATGCTGGGATCATGATTTTATCATGTTCAGAGGGGAATGAAAGGCACAGGAAACAAGTGATGTGTGATCTCCTGTCATGTTGGGAGATGCTGTTTCCCGAGAAATGTACATTTCACAGAATCAATATGCTCTGAAGCCTCAGAAAGCCGAGGAAGACAAACAGCCCCGACCCCTGCACGTGAGAGCCCTGTTGCAAGAGACGGTAGAATTAAATGGAATCATCTGGAGCAAGTAGGTTGTTAACATTCAATATTAATGATCCATTTCAGCCCCAAGGAAGTGAGCGTGGGCTTTGCCCGGCTGTGTGCTCCACTGTTAAAAAGACTAACCTGTCCTGAGATAGGGATTCCTTGCCCTTCCTGCTAAAGGATGGTGACAGAACTGTGTCCCCTATCCTGGGGTCAACAAACGTTTTCCTTAAAGGAACAAATAGATTATAAATATTTTGTGGGCCATGTGGATTTCTGGTACAACAATCCACTCTGCCATTGTCCCGCAAAAGCAACTATAGATGACATGTAAATAAACAGGCTGGCTATGTTCCAATAAACCTTTATTGACAAAAGTCCCTCCCCCAGATCTGACCCAAGGACCACCCCCTGTCTATCCTATTCCTTGGCTTTTCCAGGTAACCAATGTGTGCAGTCTGGATGCCGGGCCATTTCCTGACCTCAGGACATATCCCTAACTTGGGCTTTTTGTCCCTTGGGGTCACTGGCTACGTTGAAGGTCAGACAACAGAGGTTAGATGGCATAATATGAATTCATGCCCACAAACTAAACCAGGAAAAACACTACGAGGCTGAGCATGTGACATTGCCACATTCAATCTTTTTTTAAATAAATGTTTAAACTTTTTACTTTAGAACAGTTCTGGGAAAGATAGTACAGTTTCTGTATGCCCACATATTGATGCATTATTATTAATTAAAGCTCAAATTTATTCAGATTTCTTCATTTTTAGTTAGTATCATTTTTCTGGGCCCTTTATTTCTTCAGTCATTAATCTATGCCAGTATGGTACCATGGGTATTTATTCTATACTGTGAGTTATAATCCAGTACTACTTTATTCATTTTGTTGGTCAAAACTGTGCCAGCTTTGACTGCGAGAGCTCTTTCAGCTGCTCCTGTGTCCATTTGAGATGCTCCCCTCCCCACTCCCCATCATCAATGTGCTGATTTGTCTTGATTTGTTTAGTGCTCCTGAAACAGGCTGGGACCTGGGACCCTTTGCTGCAGTGTTTGCTGGACAACCCTCTCCAGCAACAAAACACAGAGAAACGATGATGGACTAAAAATAACTGCGTGCATGCACAGTTGGAGCAAATTATGGCCGACAAGATACCAAGCGACCAAAAACCCAACTGCCACTTTTGAAGAGCCAGGAGAAAAATCAGGGGATGGGGAGCAAAAACAGGGTCCTGTGCATGCCCCCTGCACTCAACACCAAAGTGAAAGTGAAAGTCGCCCAGTCGTGTCCAACTCTTTGCGACTCCATGGACTATATATAGCCTGCCAGGCTTCTCTGTCTATGGACTTCTCCAGGCCAGAATACTGGAGTGGGTAGCCCTTCCCTTCTCCAGGGGATCTTCCCAACCCAGGGTTTGAACCCAGGTCTCCTGCATTGCAGGCGAATTCTTTACCATCTGAGCCACCAGGGAAGCCAGACCAACACCAAAGAGGTAGGCAAACCGCCTAAGCCACCCTTCCTGCCCAATCCCCGGACACACCTCTACCCTCAAGCCATATAAGGAACCAGCCTGTCCCACCTTGCAGAGCAAGCAAGGAACACTATTACTTGTGTTTGCTCCCTGCTGCTGTAGCAGGTACCCCAATAAAGCCTTGCCTGAATGTCTTGTCTGGCCTCTTATCAATTTCTATTGATTGAGGAGGCCAAGAACCCTGGTCAGTATCACTTCCTTACTTTCTGACACTATAGGATGCTCCCAGCTCATCTTATATATCCCACCCCAGTCCTAGAATCAGACACTTCTCCATGGAGCCCTGGTGCTTTTTATTGAAGAGGGGCATTGTTAGAGAACGGGAATCTAGGCACTGGGGGTTTGTTGCTGCTATGCTGTCATTCCTTCCAGCCCCACTCAGCTGGCAGAGCAAGGAAGCATATGTATGTTACTAGCCTGTGTGTGTGCACATATGTATAAATATTTCCAAATGCAACCATCTGTGTCTATATGAAACTTGAGTTCATACTGACGTCTCCAACTCTAATCCATCACCACAAGGATCATTCTAGTCTTCTTTGCTTACTTGTATCGTTCCACTCCAACCGTGAGAAACTGGCTCCCACATTCACTGTCCATTTACTGGTTTAATTTCAGTATGCATGTATAATGGTTGGGCTTCCAGGTGGTGCTAGTGGTAAAGAACCTGCCTGCCAGTGCAGGAGACGTAAAAGACTCAGGTTTGTTCCCTGGGTTGGGAAGCTCCCCTGGAGGAGGGACATGGTGTGAATTAGTCAACCATTTTGACCTATAAAAGTGGCAGTTTCATACGGTTCATCCCAAACAGAAGACAAGTGTGAATTGGTGACATGGTCTCAATATGAGTCATGTGGATGGATCATGACCAACATTATTACTAATGACCATTCATTCATTTGGGATTCCCTGGTGGCTCAGATGTCTGGTAAAGAGTTTGCCTGCAATGCAGGAGACCTGGGATCTACCCCTGGGTCGGGAAGATCTCCTGGAGAAGGAAATGGCAACCTACTCCAGTATTCTTGCCTGGAGAATCCCACAGACGGAGGAGCCTGGCATTTAAGCTTGGCTGCACGTTCCCACCACTAAACCCCCAGTCATGGAGCAGGGTCTGGCATAGCCTAGATGCTCAGATAATGCTTGTTGAATGAACCAGTGTCTCCCCGCGCAAATCAAACTTTACAAAGTGCCCACTAGACTAGAGGTCAGCACACCTTTTCCATAAAGGGGCAGATAGTAAATATTTCAGGGTTTGTGGGTCATACAGTCTTTGCCCCAACTACTTACCTCCACTGTTGTCAGATTAAAATAGCCACAGACAATCTGCACGAAAGGGCATAGCTGTGTTCCCATAACACTTTATTTACAAACACAGTAGCTAACTAGTTGGCCTGGTGGGGTTGTAGTTTTGGGGAGGGGGTTGTTTTGTTTTTTAGCAACTTGAAACTTTTGTTAAATTGAAGTATAATTGATTTACCCTGTTAGCAAAGTGATTCAGATATATATGTGCGTGTGTGTATATGTATATGTATATATATATATATATATATATATTTTAATTTTCAGGTTCTTTTCCATTATGGGTTATTACAAGACATGGAACATAGTTCCTTGTGCTATACAATAAGTCTTAAAGAGTGTATTAATCCAAAATTCTAATTTATCCCTCCCCTACTTTAGTAACCATAAGTGGGTTTTCTATGTCTGCAAGCAACTACTATAGAGAACATTATGGAGGCTCCTTAAAAATATATATAAAAAATAGAGCTACCATATGATCCAGCAATCCCACTTACGGGCAAATATCTGGAAAAGATGAAAACTGTAATTCAAAAAAATACATATAGTCCTATGTTCATAGTAGCACTATTGATAATAGCCAAGAAATGGAAACAAACTAAATGTCCTTCAACAAATGAGTGGATCACAAAGATGTGCTACATATAGACAATGGAATACTATTCGGCTATTAAAGAATGAATATGTCTGGCTGAATCCTTTTGCTGTCCACCTGAAACCATGACAGCATTGTTAATCTGCTATACTCCGATACAAAATTAAAAGTTTTTCTTTTTTAAAGAATGAAATGATGCCATTTGCAGCAACATGGATGGATCTAGAGAATATCATACTAAGTGAAATCAAACGAAGATAAATATCATATGGTATCACTCATATATGGAATTCTAAAAAGTTATACACATAAACTTATTTGCAGAACAGAAGTAGATTCTGGGGGCCAGGGTTTGCAGACCCCCACCCTCAACCACCGTCACGCTTAGACCTTGCCTTCACACGTGATCCGTTCTTTGCCACCATTAACTAAGTATCAGTCATCACTTCGGTGAAGTGTTCCCAAAACTGGCAAGGGAAGAAGCATCTGGGGTAGGCAGCAAAATGTTCTTTCTCCGTATACCCATCCACCCCAGCCCTGAAGAGGAAGCGAGAGAGGCCCATCTGGAGTTTGATCACTCAGCAGCGGTCAGCCACCTCTTCCTCTCAGCTCCAAGAGTAGAAACAGGATAAAAATGCAGCAGCTGTCAGCTTCCCTCTTCTTGCCAGCCGTCTCCCCTGCAGACTAGACAGGGAGGGGCAGCCATCAGTCCCCAGAGGCACAGATTCTGCACAGACGTGGGGACCACTTGTTCCAATGCATTCATCTATTTTACAGAATCTTCAAATTCCAAAAAGCAAATGCAAGATGGGCTGCTGTTTCATCCACACGGTGGAACAGTGAAACAGTCACTCATCTGAAAGGGTACGGAAGTGCGCAGCATCGTAGACAAACCCAGGTGTGGGGGCACAGCAGGACTTAGTGACAATGGTCAAGATCCCCCTGCAATCCCACCACTGTATCATGAAGCATGAACACCCCGCCCCCGCCCCGATAAGGGGGAGGAAGGGGGTCTCTGCATACCTTCCCTCTGAGGCCTGGCACACAGTAGGCCCACAGGAAGATGAGCTTCTTCCCTCCCCTGGGCATGTTGTAACAAAGCCATGGTTATTTGCTAATGAAAAGATAAAGCCAGAAATGATGAGTGACTGTGACCTGGTCATCAAGCCGTGAAGGGAGGAGAGCTGACTTCTATTGGTTTTGCCCACCCAGGATCCCTTGTTTCTCTGGGAAATGCACATCCCCACTGCGGGAGCTTTGCATGGCATAGATGGAGCTGTGGCTTGGGGCCTGGCCAGGCCCCTGCAATCCTGCAGTTTGCCCATCAGTCCACCTTCCCCAGATAGACACAGGGTCTGTGGGTTGGGAATTCTCTTTCTGTTGGGCCTGCAAATTGGGATGATTTAGGCCTAAAGCTGCAGGGTGACCACCTTCTGCAGAAGCAGGACAGGCAGAAGTCAAAAGCCAGTTTCCCAAACTTCACTCACAGTGGAAGTCTCCCCACGGCTGCCCTGCCCCAGGCAGAGCACAACTGAGCAAGAAGCCGTGGACCTGGTTTCAAAGTCGGTCGGTTTCCAGCAAAGGGCTCTTTCAGAGCTAAGCACTGAGAGCTGGCGTAGAGCCTTGATGGAGGGAAGAGCATGGTCAACTCACTAAGGGAAACAGAACTGGGAGGCTAAGACATACCCTGGATGCAGCCACCAACGGAGCCAGACACTCCTGGGGTTCTCCACTGCACTGGCAGTGAAATGCCCCATTTTGCTTAAGCTAGTTGGAGTTGGGCTCCTATTACTTGAAATGAAAATAGCCTTGACTAATACAGGTAGAAATACATTGATTTACTGGAGGTCTCTCAGTCACTGTCCATTGATGATAGACCTTTATTGAGTACTATTCCAGCTACCTAGTGTTGCATAACAAATTACCCCATAACTTAGAGGCCTAATACAATCATACATCATGCTCACAGATTTCTGAGTCAGGAATTTGAGAAGAGCTCAGCCAGGCAGGGTTTCTGAAAGGGTCTCTGAAGCAGCAGCAGTCTGATGTTGGCTGAGGCTACAGTCATCCAAAGGCTTTACCAGGGCTGAAGGATCCAGGTCCAGGGCCCCTGAAGTGCCTGGTTGACAAGTTGGATTGGCTGCTATCCAGGGAACTCAGCTCTCCAAGGGGCTGCCTATGTATCCCCACACAAGGCAGCTGGTTTTCTCCAGGAACAAAATGGCGAGTGCAAAGCCCTTTATTATTTTTTTATTATTATTAAAGGGACTGTATTATTAAAGGGTGGGACTGTAGCCCACCAGGCTCCTCTGTCCATGGAATTCTCCAGGCAAGAATACTGGAGTGAGTTGCCATCTCCTGCTCCAGGGTATCTTTCCAACCCAGGGATTGAACCTGAGTCTCTTGCATCTCCTGCTTTGGCAGATGCTTTACCTCTGAGCCACCTGGGAAGCCCTTACTGAAGTATAGTTGATTCACAATGTTGTGCCAACCTCTGCTGTAAAGTAACTCAGTTATACACATACACTGTACTATACACACTCTTTCACTACGGCTTATCACAGGATATTGAGTATAGTTCCCTGTGCTATACGTTAGGACCTCGTTGTTTATCCATTCTAAATGTAATAGTCTGCATCTACCAACCCCAGACTCCCAGTCCATTCCTCTCCCTCCCACTCTTCCCCTTGGCAACCGTCCGTCTCTTCTGTCTGTGATTCTGTTTCTGTCTCATAATCTGTGTCATATTTTAGATTCCACATATAAGTGATATCATATAGTATTTTTCTCTCTGTCTGACTTACTTCACTTAGCATGATAATCTCTAGTTGCACCCAAGTTGCTGCAAATGGCATTATTTTGCTTTTCTTTATGGCTGAGTTGTATATATACACACACATCTTCTTTATCCATTCATCTGTTTATGCGATGCCCTTTATAACCCCATCTGAGAAGGCACACGTCAGCACTCACATCTGAGTGCAGCCCTGACTCAGTGTGCAAGGGGAGCCCATATGAAAAGGCCGTGGGGATGGTTGGGGGCAGTCAATCTGAGGCGGGCTCCCTTCCTCAGGCCCCCACTGTGTGCAGGGCCTGGAACCACGGATGGCTGAGACACTCCTCATTCCCAGTGAGCACTCGGTCTAGACAGAATGGAATGGAACCACACAAACTTTGTTCCCAGAATCCTTCCCAACTCCCCTCATCAGGTGGCTCCAGCTTTTGAGGAAAGGGGGAATGCTGCCCATTGGATTTGGATTTGGATTTGGGGAATTGGGTTTAAGCATTTAGCCATGTAACTCTGGTTCTAGAAACAATGCTGAAGGAACAGTTAAAGGCCTGACCCTCCGTTGCACACATGGCTACATGTCACTGTGCTTTGACTAAATTTATCACAGCTCATGCCCCCATCTCTGGCATATGATATTCTCTTTCTCAACACCTGAATTATCCCCAACCTGGCACACAGATGCCCTGTCTCATTTTGTAGAGCAGGAGACAGCAGAGCACATGGTTAAGAACTCCTGCACCCGGGTTCAAACCCCAGCTCTGCCACTTAGTGGCTGCGACGCTCGTAAAGTCTCAGTTTCCTCCTGTAAGGTGGAGTTGAAGACATAATCATGTCGTAAGGTCCTGAAGACCCAGCATTTCATGCATGAAAGGACTCAGTGCGGTGCCTGGCACATGGTCACCACTCCTTTCCGCCACTGCTCGTCACTCAGGGAGGTAATCGTTCGCTTTCCCCTTATCTCATGACTCGTCTCTCAACAGTTGAACACAGACCGTTGAGAGTTGAGCACGAGGACCACCTCCTCTCCCTACCTCTCTTGGAGCCCCTGCCCCCTACACACTCCCCATGCCCACCTCCAGCACCCCTCCACCCATGTCCAACCGTCCTTGCTGGTTGGATGATAACATTCCAAACAAAGGAAACCCAGGGAAGACTCAGGTGAAGCCAGCACCTTAGAATGGCACCTCCCTGTCTGTCAGTCTCTGGGGGTATCCTCGCTGAGGCTGGGCTACTTTAATAAGCAAAAAGGCGCAAGCAAGGGAGTTCTTCAGGGACCCGTCATTTAAGACATCTTTAATTTCTCAGGGGGGAAAAAAAAATCTGTCTCATATAACTTTTGCTGCATTTAAAATTCTCTATCCATTCATTCTCACACCTCACAGAGGGGACAGGGGAGTTGTCTTGAGATTGCCAGAAAATGAAGACAATCTCAGGCAACAGGCCGAACTTCCATACGGGCTGAGAAAGGCAGCAGCCTTTTTCCAGGAACAGAGCCCTTTCAGAAGATCCACCGGCAAGAGAGGTGACCTGCAGCAGCGACGGGGGAAGACTGCCCCTTAGTGGCGGCGTCCAGAACTGGATGGAACATATTGACATTTAGTTGTATCTTCCACGAGCTCTTAACCTTTACACTGCGTCAATAAAAAGCCCCATTAACATTTAAAAGGCATGTTTCTGGGTGTCCACTTGGAAGAAGAGTTAGAAAACACTCCAAAAAATGGATTATGCATCTCGTCTCTCCCAGATCTCCAAGAGCATACTTCCTTCCACAGTGAAAAGTAATACCTGTGAAATGGCCAAGAGCCCAACAGCCGCTGGGCTAGAAGTGCAGCAGCTCTTCGGGAGGCCCCCTGGAGCCCGGGAATCCTCAAGCTGACCGTCCTCACTGGCTGTGGCACCCAACAAGACCTCCTTCCTTAGTCCTCTTTCCCTTTCAGGTCCTTCCAGACCCGGCCTGAACATCGTGCCGGGGAAGCTTCCCTAAGCTCTCAGGTGGGACCTGACCTCTGCTCTGTGCCCCCTTGGCCACCTGAGCCTCCTCCACCAGGAAGCCTTTGGCTCTCCACCTTGCCCTGTCCCCTGACCAGCTTGTCTTCCACCCGACGATGGATGGGTCGTGCGCTCTGAGAGCGGGTGCCACGTGTCCACATCCTCGCCTCTCCACGCATGCATTCATTCATTCGTTCCTTCTAAAGTGCCCACTCCACACGGAGCGCCAGGGACACAAGGAACAAAGCGGGGCAGGGGGGAGGCGGGGGGCGGGTTCGTCCTCATCCAGCTCCTGAAGTTTATACTGTTGTCTGCTCTGCTCGTCTCATAGCCCCGGTGCCTGTCACACGTGGGGCTCAATAAGCATTGGATGGCTGGATGTCCCTGCTTCCAGGGTAACTTAATTACTTCCCATAAGAATGAAATTAATGCCGTTCAAATGCTGAGAATTCCTGTGGATCCCTTATGCAAACTGGCAGCCTTCAAGCTTCACACAGCCTACGTATGTATTTTGTTTCGCCAGAAGTTACAAACTGAATTTGTCGCTAACATTTAAAACTTGGAAGAGTTCACATAAAACTCAGTTTTTCCGGCTTGTCTAGAGACGTGAACACATGATCCCGCAGCACAGTGGGGGGGCCTCTCGGACTCCTTCAGACAAGGCGGGGCTCTTCACACCGTCACCCCCCACCCTCAACCAAGGTAGGGCCCTTCACGCCGTCACCCCTCACCACCTCTCCCGTTTTCCTATCATTGAGGCCAAAAGCCAGCTGCCACGTGTCATCTCGGCTTCACTCAGGACCCACGTGTCCCTCCAGGCGGTGCAATCGTGACCCCAGCATTAGGCCAGGGCCCTCCAAGGACTGCACCCGAGATGAGCTACAACACAAACAACTGGGCCATTTTATTGACTTTTTACCGCATAACACACCCTCCTAGGAGTACACACAGGCTGTGCGGTTTCCAGCAGGGACCTCAGATACACAGGGACGTTAAGGGGAGGGTCAGTCCAACAGGAGCTTGATTTGGGAGTCAAGACACCCATTTACTGGAATTCTTTTTGCAAATGAAGCTGGAAGACTCAGGATAACATTCGCACACCACCAGCACAGCTTAAACACTTCTTTGACAAAAATAAAAATAATAAATTATCTTTGACTCAGAAAATCAATTGTGCTCTGCAGAGTGACAGGAGGGTCCCTTCACGGTGTCACATCGGGGCCGGGGAGGGGAGGCTGACGGGTGGCTGCGCCCGCGGAGCTGATGACAAGAGTCACACGCATCCTCCACACCAGGGGCCTGTCCCGAGGGAGATCCCTCACGTCCGCCTTGTCTTCTGTTTCTTGGCTTGTCTCTTTGCGTCTTCCGGGCCGCTGTTGTCAGAGGCTGTCTGGCCAAGGGCTCGGACTCCCTGCAGGCGGCTTGTCAGCTGCAGCAGCAAGGGGATGAGCTGGGAAGAAAAAGGGTATGAGAGAGGGGGGCTCCAGGAGAAGACGTCTGTCCAGCGGGACACCAAAGTCCCCGCCCCCAGCCTGCCCTGGCCCATCCCTGCCGCTCTGTGCTCTCAGCCCAGCCGAGCGCAGGTCTTTGTACCAGAGAGGGTCACCAGAGACCCGGAAGTACTTCAGGGTTAAGGGGTAGGAGGGATACAAGAGGCTTCTAGCCTTGAAAGGAGGCCTTGGCACTGGTCTTGGGAATATCCCCTGGAGAAGGAAATAGTAGCCCACTCCAGTATTCTTGTCTGGGAAACCCCATGGACAGAGGAGCCTGGTGGGCTACAGTCCATAGGGTTGCAAGAGTCGGACTGGACCCAGCTATTAAACCATTATCGTGAAGCGCGGTCACCTCTGTAACAATGGACATTCCTCCCCGGCCACATCCCAGCTATGAGGGATCCGCCCCCCACCCGCACGCCTGCTGCCCTGAGGGCTCGGGCCCCCTACCTTGTCGTGGTTGTAGCCGGCCAGCAGGACGAGCAGCGTCAGGGGCAGGGCGATGTATGATCCCTGGGCGATGTCCTGCTCAGGCAGTTTCCTCTGCGAACACCCAGAGCACCATCACCCCAGGCCAGCTCTCCGCCAGCACCCCATCCACAGCCCAGACGTGCCTGGCCTCCTCAAGACCCCAAGCACCCACGTGACCCAGACACTCAGTACCCAAAAGAAGTAACTGAAGCGACACAACTAAATCCTAAGTGAATTCTCTGCCGCACAAACTCCCCTCGCCTGCTCTCTGAAGCTCGGGAATAACCAGGTTCCAAGAACAAGGTGCTCCCCACCCCCGGACCCTTCACTATCTACACTGAGGAGACACAGAGCTGCGGGCGGCAGGGCACCCCTGTGGTTGAAAAGTACGAGGAGCTCATTTTGCTGAGCCCCGGCTGCACCCAGGGACTCTCTCCTCTAAGGAGGCATCAAGAAGCCACTGTTCCCAGACTCGGGGGCACGGTGAGTACCAAGCAAGTGCCAGAGGTCACACCCAGTGAGGCGATTAAGCAGTGCTGGGGACCAGGGGCCGCTCACCTTTCCTTCCAGGGGAGCCCAGACTGTCAGCAGGGCCAGTGAGAACAGAACACAGTTCCCAGCCTCCCTCGCAGCCAGGTGGGGCCCCGGGGTCAACTCTGGCCACAGAACAGGAAGAGAAGTGACAAGTGCCACACCCAGGCTGTACCCTGGGTGTGCCCTTCCTCCCTGCTGACCGGACAGCCTCCAGCCACCTGTGCCATCCCAGGAAGGGCGATGTGCTGGAGGACAGCAGAGCCACGGACAGGAGGAGCCCGACACCCAGGAGCTTCCGCGCAACCCCCGGAAGGTCAACATAAGATAGAACCTTCCCTCCTGCTGAAGCCCTGAAGTGCTGGGTCTCTGTAATAGCAAATGAACCTATATCCCAACTAGCTCACTCCACCTCAACAATGGAAACAAATAAAGAACTTTCGGATGATGATAAAACAGGTTAACAAGCCATAGCGCTGTTCTCAAGGTACAGCCTCTTTCAGGAGATTTGCACACTCTACACTGTTCTCATCATACTGTGAAGATACAACGTGCCAGTTTCTCTCGCATGTTCCTACGACGGGGCAGGGGACGTTCCCAGAGGCTGCACCGTGACGATGTCCTCACTCTGACAGGTAACGGGACGTGTGGCCTTTGGATGCTTGTGTTTTACGCATGTCTCAGTTTGCATTTCTAATATGATAAATATACATATAACCCACACAAACCAAAGGTCTTTGAGATTCGCAACTAATTTTAACAGTGTAAAGAGGTCCCAAGATCAAAGCATCTGCGGATACGCAGGAAGGAGAAGGACCAGAGGGCCTCTGACCCGAGACGACAGCCGGAGACAGACGCTCCCTTAATAAACAGAAGAATAGCGCAGAATCCCTAACTGTCTGCCCCCACTTGTTTTGACTTGTTTTAGATCCCAAACCAGTTTCCATCAAAGTAAATCCTTAAGAGCAAGTTGGAGTCAGTGGGCAGAGGCAGAGCAACTATGAGGCGAAGCTTTGAGGACCGCAGGCCAGGCTCCAGGCCGGGTCTTCCCGTGTGACCTTGGGCAGTCACGTTAAGACTTGGTTGACTCAACTATAAAATGGCGATAATACGAACAGCATCTACTGTGGGGAATGACGAGGTGTGTGGAGTGGTTAGCAGCGCGTGAAACACTGAGTGATGCGTGAGGAACATGGTTGTCGGTACTGACGTTCAGCACAGGATGCAGGGAAGCGCCCTGACAACCCTCGTAGGCATGTGGTGCTGAGCCGCCTGGCCAGCGGCCGGGACGAGAGAACCTGGCTCTGCCGAGCACCCCCAGGTAAGTCGCTCAGTCTTTGTGAGCTGCCAGAAGGATGGAAGAGAGGCACCTCCCCACGGAGGACTGGGATGAGGACCCACCAGGCCTTCCCTCCCCTGGCAGGTGGCTCTGCTCCCATGGTCTCAGAAGTGGGACCACACTCCTGGCAGCAGGGACGAGGCCTGCTCACTTGGGCCCACCAGGCAGCACCTCCATCCTGCCTGGGCTGCCCACACACTCCCCGGAGCTGGGAGGTGCCCGGCGGACGTCCAGGCTGCAGCCCTACTGCCCTCCACGGAGGCACTGCTCCTCCCTGGGGTTGCGTGCGCCTCCACACGGAGACAAACAGTTCCCGGCCTGCTCGTCTCTGTCACTTCCTCAGTCTCTGCTGAGGTGAACGAGACAAGTGCTTCCTCCTGGGATCGAGGAGGAACCCTCTACTCAGGGTAAGATCATGGAGGCCAAGTCACCGAGCACGAGCCGGAAACCAGCAGAAGGGCCGCGTCCAAGTCCAGGCTCCCCATGCACGAGCCTCCCGCCTTCTCTCTACCTCAGGACAAGGACTCCCGCCAACTTCCCACACGGACGGAGGTCTGAAGAGTGCTCAGTGGCACCTTGGAACCACTGCATACTCCATGCCGGAAGCCCCCTTCTCCTTACCGTGGGATTGAAGACCAAGGTGATATGTTTGTGGTAGCCCGCTGCCGTGAAGGACACCTGTGGCAGGACGAAGTCGTACTGGGACCTGGGCAGCGTGGAGTCCAGGAGGACCACATAATTCTGTGCACAAGGAGGGAGGGGCAGTCTTTACAAAGGGCAGTTGGGGCAAAGCAAACGAACACTAAGTCCTAATGTGTGACTGTGATGCAAAGGACTTGCTGTTTCCTTTAGGAACCCCCAAGTTTACACCTCCACGCCTAGGTCACTAACTCGCACGTGACGGCCTCAGCGGGCCAGTCCAGCAGGGTCAGCCACGCAACCCTGCCATCTCCAAACAGCCGCTCGGAGCCCGCGGCTCGTCTTTCTAAGTGTATCCAACCATGGCGGCTACATGGTCCTTAGAGAACCTGACTTTACGAAACACACAGTTCTGATGAATCAATTCTGATGAGGGAGACACAAGGTTAAACTGAGGAAGACTGTTTTTCATCCAAAACAAGGTTGACTTCCAAGGGACGATTCTTGGCTCATTAGCTGGTGAGTTCTAAGAATGCAGCATCCTCTGCAGAGGTCCTGGTCACCGTCACAGGCCTGCGTGCTGAGCCCCAGCCTGGGGCCCAGAGCTGTGAGCACATTAGGCGTATGCTCTCAACCACTGACAAGACTGGGACTATTGCCCCATTTCACAGATTGGGGGAGAGAGGCCCGAAGAAGGGAAGTGTGACGTACCCAGGGTCACTCAGCTTGTAAGGCACAGAGCAGGCTGCGAGCCCCGAGGAGCCTGTGACCACACTAGGCGTATGCTTTCAACCACTGACAGGATCAGGATTATTGCACCATTTCATAGATGGGGGGAGAGAGGCCCGAAGAAGGGAAGTGTGACGTGCCCAGGGTCACTCAGCTTGTAAGGCACCAAGCAGGCTGCACACCCCGGGGAGCCTGTGACCACATTGCTGTGCTGCCAGAAGTGGCTCGATTACTAAGGGCACCTGGAGCAGTGCAGGGGAGGCCCCAGACTCTGTCACAACCTGCTTTGTTATTTCACTTCACACCGGGAAAGGCCAGAGGATCACCCCTGTGGCAGGTGGCAGGAAGCCAGGGGAGGAACCACACAGGCTCTCTGCTCACGCTCTCAGGCTAAGTCCCCAAAAGGAACCAAGTTCTCTCCACAGTTTGCTGCCACCGGGGCAGCCACAATAGCTGGCTCTGTGCAATTAGAGCTGACGACAAACATCCCGTCATCAGTAAGTGATGATGACCTTGGTTAAATAGATTACGGTATTTTCTCTATCGTGGTCTCCTGTGCAGTCATTAAATACCATGCATGAGAAAGTACGGGTGAGAAAGTCTTCACTGAAAAGCACAGATTACAAGAAAATGTACAAAACAGTCCCAGCTTTGTATCACTAAACAAATACACGTTTTTATATTTATACACACATGCGCATGTGTCAAAAAGGGTCAAAAGGAAACTATGGACATGTTAACAGCTGCTTCTGGATGACAGTATTATGTCTGATCTCCATCCCCTTCCCCGATCTCCTGCCGTGATGAATGTGTATTATTTTTATAACAGAAAAAGAGCTAATTCCGGAAAAAAAAATCCCTAGAGAGCCCCACCTCCTCTGATTCAACTGTGTCAGCAAGGTGGCATGAGGGGAAAAACTGGGAAAACTGAGTTCCTTCAGCGGAAAAGGGGAGTCGTTCCAGCAAAGACAGCGCGGAGAGGAGCGGGCTCACCTGGCCGTCCCTGAGCAGGGGCGGGAAGTGGAAGAAGAGGGACTGGCCCAGGGACACCGTCTGGATCGGGTTGTCGAGGTTGTCGCTTTTGTAAAGCTTCACCTGGAGGGCAGCGACAAAGCAGGGCGTGCTTTTAAAACTTCAACACGGTAAACACCACCTTTTCGACACCTTAGTATGGCTTATCTCTGAGGGGAGAGGAACTCTGGAAACATGGATCTTTGAAAGGGCAACCGTCCTCCCGCAACAGACCGTTCCTAATGCTTTTGAAACACCAGTGATGTGACAGTTGTCAAAATGTTAAAATTTTTAAATTTAAGATTCTGACAACTTACGTTAATGCTCAAAATAGTAAACACCTGTTAGTGTAGTGGGAACATTAAAGAGAACATGCCAGGCGTGGGGCAGGCACTTCACGTACATCGTCACCAACCCTGACTCCCAAACAGGCATCACTGTTGTCCCCGTGGAGATCCAGAGAGCCTGGTCACCTGATGTCATCACCGCCAGCCTTGTTCACTCGGCATGCCCCCCACCATGCACTGTCACCTCAACCCCACAGCTGTTCCTTAAACTCCAAACACGTTCCCATTTTGCACTGGGTTCCTGGCTGCTTCCAGGAGCAGTTTAGTGTTCTGTTGGTGGCCTTTCTTTCTCTCCAGCCCAGGTTCGCTGCCTGTTCCCACCATCGTCTGACTCTGAGTCCACTGCCTGCCACACGCACCTTGCGTAGAATTTAGAAAGTGACCAGGTGCTTTGCCCTAAAGCCATCTCTCTGCTTTAGACCCCAGATCACACTGCTCATTCATGAGGCTTCTACTGTGATGCTTCTAAAGACACACAAGGCTGGCAAAACTGTCATCTGAAACCAGACCACGTTTTTCTCTAGCGATCGGCAGTCATTCCACCAGATACATGCTGGGCCTGAAGATTCTTAATCTCAACCTCAACCCTCAGCTAAACAAGGGCTAGAGCACGTTAGCTATCAGCAGCTGGCCTTACCCACAATGTAGGAAGATACTCAGAGGAAGTGATCACATTTCCACTTAAGTCGAATTGATTTATCTGCCGGAAAACTATGATGTTCACATCATCAATGTCATTATTCCCGACCTGGAAAGAGAGAAAGCAAGCTGGGCCAAGGAAGCTGGAAGACGGGGGCCTCTGCTCCAGCAGGGGACATCCCTGGAGCTCTATGTCCTAGCGACTTCCCTTTGCATTCAGGGAGCAAAGCTTGCTGTCCGAGCAGCCTGAGTCTAAGGTCCCAAATTGAGAGGAGATGGGTGACACTTGGCCATGGACGTGCTGTTTGACAAAGACAGTACTTTTTTCCTTAAGTTTGACTTATCAACATTTTCAAAAAGCAATTTCATAGTAAAAGAACCAGACTTTCCAGCGGCTCTTGAAAAAGAAGGATGCTCTTGCCTGGCAGGATTGGCAAGAGTCAGGCCCCAGCTCCCCCGCACCCCCTGGGGTGGGCACGTGCCTCCGCCAGTCACCTTTTCATCTGTGGGGCCACAGTCCACATGACTGCCCGGGACCCCGATCTGAATCCCCATGGCAGGAAAATATAACATAAGATGCAGCCATCACAACCACTTAAACGCCAAATGCCATAAAGATGTCAAGAAAACTCATTGTCTAGGCCAAAAATCCTGAATGGCCAACCAGTCTCTGGACCCATCGTAATCTTTATCCATAATGGCACCTAATAAAGCCACCAAAGGCTTCTTGTCTGGTCCCAAATCCTCTGGTCTAGCAAATGAGACTTATTCCATGGGAAAAAACTTCACTGCAAATGATGCCAGGGACACCTCCTGTGACCTGGAGGGCTGCCTCTTTAGGGATCAGTTAGCTGAGTCATGATCTTAAAGATCAAGAGACTCTATTTGGTGGGAAGAACAAGGTCACCAGAAGATAAGAAATGTCAGTGGCCCTGTCACTGATGAAGCCCATGTTCCCTTTATTCCCTCCCTTGATCTAAAATGCTACTTAGGCCTTAAGATCCTCAACTTGTAGAATAATGATCAGAGCTAGCAGGGGAAGTGGGGAAACAACAGCTCAGATTTCTGCTCCGGATGCAAGTCAGTGCTGCTGTTCATTAAAAGCCCACAGAAGACGCTGCTTGTAAAGATGACACTATTCTGAGAGGACCCTTAATTAGGATGTAAAGTACCCCCCAAAACAGATGAAAGGCAGCCAGCCAGAGGAACGCTGAAGGATTTTTGATCAGAGATGCAATCATGCAGTGATTCTGCTGAAGAATTTCATGTCTTACCACGATGACCCGGTGGTGGGGGAGGGCTCGTTCGATGTGGTCGTTGCCTTCCGCCTTGAGCTGAACGTGGTACACACAGCCCGGCTGCAAACAAATGCAGGAGTCTTATCTGGAAAAGGGCTTATCACCTGAGACCTGGTTGGAGCCTGCTCTGCCTGCAGGCCCCCATCCGGTGGACAAGTCTCTGTCCCACCTTGGTTCCCAGGCCTATCACCTTTCTTAAGAGTTCCTTGAAAATGTACCCTGATGTAGAAACCTTTTTCTGAAGTTTTACAATTCCTTCAAACTGTATTCAGCTTTTTCTACCCAAGGAAAATTAAATGTGGTTTCTGATTTCAAAATTGCAAACAAGATAAGCTTATTCTTGTTTAATAAATATGATGAAATTATTCCCTTTTGCTGTCCATCCCTCCCCTGCACCTGTATGTATGTACTGAGTGGTGTCTGGAATGCCACTCCCAAGGGGTATTATTTCTGTGAAGTAGGATTTGAGATTTTTCCTTTTTTACAACAGATTTCCTTTTTTACAACAGATTTCCTCTTTATACATGTTATTCTATTCCTCAAATGTATAGGGACATATGATGTTTACCCAAACAAAACTCACTATTCTAAAAAACTTTTTGTTGTTGACACTGCACACATGAAGGATGTACATTATTTACTCAGATCATTTTTTAGCAGACCGCAGTAAAGCACTTTGTTCTAAGCCAGTACATTACGACAGCTTCCCTGGTGGCTCAGGGGTAAAGAATCCGCCTGCCAATGCAGAAGACATGGGTTCCATCCCTGGGTCAGGAAGATCCCCTGGAAAAGGCAATGGTAACCTACTCTAGTATTCTTGCCTGGGAAATCCCATGGACAGAGGAGCCCGGCCGGCTACAGTCCATGGGGTCACAAAGAGTCAGACATAATTCAACAACTAGACAACAAGCAACAACGACAAACCGCCTTGAAGAAATACAGTTGTTTCATGCGTTGCTATGTGGGCTAGCGGCAACTCTGAGAGAGAAAGACATATGAGTTCCAAGGAAATTTCTCAAAACGCTGCATATCAGATAAAATTCAGCTTTACGAAGGCTTTAATAGTCTAAATGAACCCACCATTTGTCAACTTCTGAACTTTTTTTTTCCTTACACATTTATTAAAAGAAAAGATCTGCATCTTTCCCCAGAGGGTGACAGATCACTTATACTAGCAGGGTTTAAAGAACTTTTAAAATAACCAACTTCTGATCACCAACTGCACACCAAATCTGATGACACATGAGCATCTAGAGCCAGGGGCCAAGTTCAAAGGTGACTGTGTGTGTCCAAGAGGGGACAACCCTGAGACTAACTGCTGATTTGTACACTAGCGAGGATAACACGGCCCGGTTTCCTAAATCACGTGCACTGTGACCTTCTCTGTGTGTGAGCAGAGCAGCACCTTAAACAACATTCCCTCTATATTAACCACGAGTCCTGGAGGCCAGTGTAAGGCTGATCTACTTTTTCCCCTTTCAAAATTTTGTCCTTTTCATTATGTTGCTTTCAACTATCTTATAATGAGCACATGGAACCTTTACAAAGACAATAAAACTATTATTTTTTTAAAAACCGAGAAAAGTCAAATTTATGATCACCAATAGACGAATTAATTCACTTTATAGCTCAGTGAGGACTGGCAGCACTGGGTTTGTTCAAAACAGCTCTTAGCAACAGCTATTTGCACCTCAGAAAAAGGTAGCAAGGTGTGAAAAAAAGGAGACGGCACTGCTGGAGATGGGGATCGCGGGCACTGCCCCCTCGCTCCCATGCCCAGCAGCGCAGGAGCCCACCCTAACCACCCGGCTCCTCGCTCCTGGCTGCTGACTCAGCGGTTCACCTTCAGCCTCTGGCAGCAAGATTCAGGCAGCTTCTCACCCAAAATATCTCACAGCTTCTCACCCAAAATGCCTCACCAAATACCCTGCCCAGAAAGATCAACTGCAGAAATGCATTCTCCTCGGGGTCAAAATCCTGAGGAAATCTTCAACCAGGGCTCTCCAGCCTGGTGTCCCCTAGGAGCCTGGCAAACGCAAGTCCAAACCTTTGACGAGAACCATCTGAGGCTATTCATTCCTTCAGCATCTGAGGCCTGGCACGTGGAAGGCTTTGGCTGCTACAAGGGGGTGACTCCACATAGCATTTTAAGTGCTAATGAATTAACATCTATTACAAGGAGGAGGGTGTGAGGGAGCATTAATTGAAACGTGAATCTATCACGGTGGAGAAGGAAACTATATTTGGTTTAGCTAAATAAAATGTGTTAAGTTGGTGAGTTTAGAAACACATGCCTGGCATATATACACTACCATGTGTATGATGGATCGCTAATGGGAGGCTGCTGTATAGCACGGGGACCGCAGTTCAGGGCTCTGAGATGACCTACAGCGGGGGGATGGGGGTCAGGGTGGGAGTGAGGCTCAAGAGGGAGAAAGGGATATATGTATGCATAGAGCTGATTCCCGCTGCTGTATGCATAGAGCTGATTCCCGCTGCTGTACAGCAGAAACTAACGCAACACTGTAATGCACCTATACTCCAATTTAAAAAAAGAAAAATATGTATGGGCCCGTAAGACTCCGGGGGGAATCAACATGGTGATGCAGAACCTGAATTCTTGCAACCGTAAAAGGGAGATGAGCCAGGAACACTGGGTCCACCCAAGAAGAAGGCAGACTGAAGGCCACAGACACCCCCCAGGCCTGCCTTCTGCTGTGGCTTGGACCAAGGAAAGCTGCACACAATCACCCAAGCTGGCAGTTCTGGTGAGGAACTGCCTCACCAGAGGGAAAGGAGTGGTCTGACCTTGCTTCTAACCACTTGCAGAGTCGGTGCACCAGGCACCATTCCGTGTGTATTAACTCACTTCGTACTGACAGCCAACCTGTAGGGCAGCCGTGATCCTCATCCTCACTTTACAGATGATGAAACGGACACAGAAGGCATGGGACGCCTGCCTGAACTCACGCAGCTAAGAAATGACAGAGGCAGGGTTCAAACCCAGGCAGAAAGGCAACTAAGGGCGCAGTGTCAAAGCCTGCATCTGCATGAACACATGCGACAGAGACCCGGATCTAAGGACCCATCGCCTTTCCCGGGGTCCTGGCTGCAGCCGGCCTGGGGGCGGGGGACACCCATGTGGCCCACCTGTTCTCTCTGGAACCACTGCCACGAGGAAGGGAAGCAGGCCTGGGGGACAGCAGGGAGCGCCCTGGGGCCCTGGGAACATGTCCCGAGGGCAGCGTGACAGCACGCTCCCCGTCTAAGGCTATTCCTCCAGCATCCGAGGCCTTTTCCATGGAACAGGTCAGCAGCCACAAGGTGGCGACTCCACACAACTGAAAGTGCTGAGTTAACATCAGCGTTCCCTGGAGCGGGCAGGGCCTCCCCGAGGACAGAGGAGGCGGAGAAGGGAGCATCACAGAAAGGCTGGCCAGACCCCAAAGAAAGCCCACCCAGCTGGCCCACGAGAACAGACATTCTCCAGTCCTCAGCACAGCCCCAGGAGACACCCCCAGGCCTGCATTCCTCCTTTGCCTTGAACGCTCCTCACTCACCAAGTGACCTCCTGCCCTGACCTCCCAATATTGGTGAGTGAGGACACCTGGACACGGGACATGGTCTTCTTAACTTTGGGAAAGGACAGCATGGCCCCAGTAAAGTGTTAGTTGCTCAACTACGTCCAACTCTTTGTGACCCCATGGTTGTCCGGCTCCTGTCTGTCCATGGAATTTTCCAAGCACGAATACCAGAGTGGGTAGCCAGCCATTCCCTTCTCCAGGAGATCTTCCTGACCCAGGGATCAAACCCTAGTCTCCAGCATTGTGGACAGATTCTTTACTATCTGAGCTACCAGGGAAGCCCCTATTTTTTTTAAATTAGTGGTTAATATCTAAAAATCAGGAGTTGTCACGTGGAAATGTGAATTTCTGACTTCTCTTTTACAAACTCTAACCATCGGCAACCCTGAGTTATCTTCCCACACGGCTACAAAGAGCTGGAGCTGCCTGGCTGTTGCCCCTTCTCCTGGGCCAGGACCTGTCCACGGTCCACAGTCCACACTGCTCCCGACAGGCGCCCAGTCCACGCCAGCCTTTTACACTTGTCTTCGAGCCCCACAGGAATCCGATGTGAGAGGCTGGCCTAAGCCAGACCACCTGTTCTGCACCAAAACCATGGTTTTCTACCTGTATTTTGCCATAAAACCACAACCCAGTACGTCAGCTACATAAGTGTTGGGCATGTCAGTTAAGACAGGGATTGGGGAGTTTCAGAGCCCCACGCCCCCTCTCAACCCTCTTGCCCTCATTCCTAGCGTCTTGGGGGCACCACTGAACCCAGGCACCGCTGAAGCCAGTATGAAAAAATCCACTAACGAAACACATCGAAAGGCTCACCAGCAATCCACGTAACCTGAACTTCCCTTCCTCGTCCGTCACGGTGTCTTCTCCATAAATACTGCAGTCGCTCTGGCCCACTGCTTCCACGGCAACACCCTGTTCTGGCTCTCCGTTTAAGGAAGAAACTGTACCATAGCAACTAGAGAGACGAGAGAAGAAATGGAACACGACATTCTCGGGGCTTTCTGATGCACACAAAAGATTCCAGGGACAGTGTCCGGCATTCACCAACAATTATGGTGCAAAATAACTCGGTGGAGGACAGTACCCCAAATGACCCAGACAACGCACTTCCAGCTGTGTCACCTGCAAGCTGAGCCTTCCTGCCAGAGGGCTCAGGCCACTCCTATCATCAATTTCTCTTCTCATACATTTTAAGGGGTGCTCCAGAAAATCGTAATTTAGAAAGGCTAAACTTTCTTTCACTCCGCTTTATTGCATTTTTTGTTAAACTTTATTTTAAATAATAAAGCATCCAATAAAATGAAAATAAATCACTTCCCCTTTCGTTCTATTTTTATATTCAATTGAAAATGGTCCGTTTTTCTAAACCTGTTCCTTCTGATTAATCAACCTTGAAGTGCTTCTACACATGTATATAAATACATACGCGTGTGCCTATAATTATAAATACTTATGTGAATAAACCATCTCTGGATGCACTCAGCAATGCTGGAACACCTAGGTGGCTGGGAGGCCAGGACAGAAGGGAAACTCCACACGGAATATCTTCTTTTCAACATTTCCAAATTTTTTTCAAGTGAATGCATTTCCTCCTTTCCAAAATCTAACTAATGTTTCAAACACTTTAAAAAAATAAAAATTTTTAGGAACTCAGTAGGTTCTCACAGGCCAATTTCAAAAGAGGAGCTTTGTGACTAAATCATTCATGGGGGATATTAGGAGAAAAGGGTTGCAGTCAGGAACCTGTGGACTCGTGTCTCATGGCTCTTGTCTTCCAAACAGAACCAACCTGAAGACTGGGATGGGTTCCGAGAGAAAAGAGTGTGTGAGTGATCCCACGGCCCGGCCCGGGGGAGACGGGAGAGGGGGCAGCCCACCTGTAGGCCGTGCGGTAGCCCGTGATGGTGATCTTCAGGTTCTGCCCCTCCTGCACCTCGATCATCTGCGAGGACGGCTCAAACCGGAATTCCTTCATCATGGGCTTGAAGTAGTACTGGCCAGGGCTCTGCCAAGACACAAACACGAGCTGAGCCTCTGCTGCAAGTCGAGGGGTGGCATTAGAGGGAGCGGCTCAAGTCATGAAGGAAAGAGGCCAGAATGAGGCCCCAAGAGCCCTAAGGCTACCCAGACACACAGAGATGGTAACTAACTCTACAGTCAATCATTACAGTGACAGCAATTACCATTCTAATACCAGCTGTCATTACTGCACACCTTTAGTACCTCTGCAGGGTAGAAATCATATTTGAACTTTATGAATGAAGCAACTGAAGCTCAGAGAGGTCAAGTAACTAGCCTGAGACGACATGGCAAGTTAAGTAGCAGAGGGAAGATTCGAAGGTGGGCGTGCTTCACGTCCCAGTCTGGGATCTTTCGGCTACACCTCACTGCCTGTTTGCGACATCCCTGGAATGGTGACTTTATTCCCAGGGTTGACAAGATGACCAACTGACGTGTCCACCATTGAGGGCTTCAGACTACATCCTCAGTGGAAAATGGGTGCTGTCCACCCACTGCAGGGAGCGTGCTTTGCAGAAGAAACACAAGCTCACCCCCTGAACGAGACTTGGCATTATAAACAATGAGATCTGGTGGTAAAACAAAGGGACACTTAAGACAGGAGCTGCTGGGGCCAGGGTAATTAATTACATTGTCTCAGTGACAAGTGGGTGACCAGAAAACAAGACGTCTGTGCGGAAGGGAACATGCATCAGCAGCATTAAGTTCTAGTGAGAGCCATCCTTAATTACAGCTGGTCCCCAAAGAAATGTGAGGCACTCCACAATGGTTTTCTGTTCTCACATTGTCAAGCAATACACAAGTCATGGCCACTGTGTCCTTGCGCGCTCATGGGGGAGCCAGGCAGGCGATGCAGTAGTGGGCACCTTACCAGGTTTGAGAAGGTCAGGATACCGTTGTCCTGAGTCAGGAGGTTGGAACGGAACACACCACCGCTGAGGGATAAGAGGACCCCAGGGAGGGGCTGGTCGTCTTCGGCTTTTATCTGGGGATGAGAAAGGAACCCCAGAGCAAGATTAACTCATACAAACCATGAAAGTGTCAAGAGGTAATTATCAGCAGCTAGTTTTTCTTTTATTGTCATTCACTGGGGCCCACGGGGAAGGTCAGAAGGTCTCCTCTCCTCCCCTAGGGTAACCAGTATAAACAATTTGCTTTGCAGCCTTCCAGAACTCTCTGTGCCCACACAAATCTTATCAACACTATGGCTACTATTGATGGACTTCATAAGCGACTGAGTGGGAGTGGGGTGGAGGAGGGCCCCCAAACCCTCTGGCCAAGTCGAGTTCTCTGGCCTCAGCTGTTTTCCCCACTGCCCTCGTCCACCAGTCCCCACCAGTCGGCCTCACTGTTTCAGAAGAGCTGCATCTCACTCTAAAGCAGAGGTTGGCAAACCATGGCACACGGGCCAGTCTCTGAGTTTTGTGATGGAAAGGAAGGGATGAAGTGAAAGTCCCCAAGCGTGTGTATCTTTGCACAATTAAGTTCTTCTTTTTCCAAAGAGTCAATTCCTAGGAGTAGAAATGACTTCGTGGATGTGTGCACTTGAAATCCAGAAAGAAACCCCCGATCTGAACTTCAGGGTGGTTGTAACCATTTCCAGCTCCTAAATTACCTATGTGTGGGAAAACACACACTTGCCAAAAAAATGGATATTGTCTTCATTATTACAACTATAACCCCAAACCCAGTGTTTTGATGGTAACTTCTTTACGTTTGCCTGGTCACTATCGAAGTCAAGTGTTCCCCGTGTGATTATGAGTGACCTGGATGACTTCTGTGAATGGCCTTTCATGTCCTTGATTCACCTTTTCTCTGTTGGCTTGTCTTTTTCTTTTTTTTTGGCTTGTCTTTTTCTTATTGGTTTTAGGAGACTCTTGTAAACTGGGGTTGTTATTTATGGAATAGATATTTCTCTCCAGTTGGACTATCTTTCCATTTGTTTTAAAAGGCATTCTGCAATGCAGAATTTTAATTTATTAGGTGATGGGATGTTTCTCTTTTGGTCTCGATATCGACAACACTCAGCCTCAAGGGTCTCTGGACTCACTCTGGACTCACTCACTTCTTCCCAAGAAGGAAGGAAGGAAGAGAGAAAGATATCAACTTCACTCTAAGAACATTCTGTGTCCTTTGACAGAGAACAGAGTCAAGGATGAAGGCTTAAAATGCTTCCCAGAAGGTATGCACATGAGCTGAAGTCAACAGATCTCCAAAATTACAAGTGAAAGAAAGCAGAGTAAAAAGAGTACGGCCTGAATAATTCCGTTATATAAAATTCTAAGAAATGCAAACTGATCCACAGTGACAGAAGGCAGATCAGAGGGGTGGGGAGGGCCAGGAGAGAGGGGTTACCAAGGGTACGAGGAAATTCTGAGGGGCGACAGATGTGTCCGCTATTTTGACTGGTGGTATGCTCACGGGTGTTGTCATGTGTCGAGACTGTCAAATTACACACTTTACGTGCAGTGTATTGTATGATTGTTATACTCCATAAAACTGCTTTTTAAAAGCACACGGTGTTACCTCAAAGCTCACGCCTGCCAAGGCATAAGCCTTAAAGTCGCCTATGGTTCCTTCCACTGCAGTCAAAACGTAGCCCTCCTTCTGCGAGGACACAGTATACTCCAGGTCACTGTGCAAGGGCCCAACACTGAATAAAAGAAAGAAACGCTGGTGATGCCTTGCTTCACATCCTAGAGGAAGCATCACCTGCCCCCAGGAAACCTGGCTCCCCAGCTTCTTTCCTGGGCTTCCCGAATGAAAATGTGGAAGTGTTAGTTGCTCAGTTGTGTTCCGACTCTCTGCAACCCCATCAACTGTAGCCCGCCAACTCCTTTGTTCATGGGATTCTCCAGGCAAGAACACTCCAGGAAAGAGTGGGTTGCCATGCCCTCCTCCAGGGGATCTTCCCAACCCAGGGATCAAACCCAGGTCTCCTGTATTGCAGGTGGATTCTTTACCGTCTGACTCAGCATGGGCTCCCCGACTGGTCCCAATAACTGGTTCTTAGTCAAGGGCTTACCTATAGGCACCTTTGTCATCGGTAAAGACTGTGATCAGGGGTGAACTTGCCCCCTTTTCACTGATGACGATCTCGACTCCTTCCAACTCTGGGTGGATCTGGCCTTCTAGAAACAAGCCTGCTTTCCCTTGGATCTCGATCAGCTTCCCTGGGCAGCTTTCTACACAGGAAAGAGACAAACAGAGGAAGAGAGGGGGGCTTCCCATTAAAGAAGGGCCTAAAACTGAGATATTCGAAACTAACTCCAGTGAGGCTTTTGACTACCTCAGAATCCTCAGTTACTACAAGAGGCCCAAGCCTCTCAACATTTATGAACGGCCCTGTTAAACTGTCAGGAATGTTAGCAGGAATAGCCAACAAAGCTGGCTTTCCCCAGCTCCTCTTCCTCAGACCTCACTGACCACAAGTGAGGAGAGAAGCCAGTACCGCAGGTCAGGGCCTCTGTAGCCAGACCTCAGAGGACCCAGCATGGAAGGCGGCCCCAGACAGGCTGCCCACTGGACAGCCACGCCCTTCAACACTCTCCTTCCAAACACAAAATGCTCAGGGTTTACTGAACCCGCGATGCTGGCAAAAGCTGCCTAAACATTCCACCAGCACCTGGTTATCTCATCCCCAAAAGACCCTTCCATCACCCCAACCCAAAACAAACATCACGAACAGTTCAGATACATGAAGACATTTCAGACGTTTCAACCACGGATGCTGTTGCTTTTCATCTGCCTTCTGGTGTCAACCTGATAACATCAAGGAAAAGCAAGTCCTTTTTCAAAAAGATCCCCAATTCTAACAGTGAGAGTTACGTTTACCAATTTAGACCTCTCACTCATTCACTCACTCGTCAGATAGTAACATCTATGCACCAACGGGGACTGAAGATGCCTTAGGAAGACAGCTTCACTATAAAACAGCACAGAACAGAACCCTAAAGGCAGGGAAAAGACAGGTGTGAAGGCGTGCCGTCGGCGAGCTGAGCTGACATTTACCTCCACTGACGGTGGCTTCCATGGAAGGAGGATAAAAGAGCAGCTCTTTAGATGAAGGTGTGACAGTGATTTTCTCTCCGGATCTAAAATAATTAAGACATTTCAATGTGGCTGGCCTGTCCCCCCAGAAGGAAGGACATCCGAACAGGGGGACCCTGCAGGGAAAGCCCACCACGGGCACTTACCGTGCCCAGTAGGAAAAGTCGTAGAAGAAGGGGCCCTGCAACTCGTCTACCATCTCCTGCACAGGGGGCTTGGTCCTCCCCTCGCCTCCGGCCTCTCCGCCGCTCCTCTCCCTCTCCTGCCTGCGGCTCTCGATCTCGGCCAGCTGCTGCTCCCTCCGCAGCTCCTGCACAGACTTCAGGGGGCCAAGGACCAGGGCAGGCTCGCTGTCAATGGAAGACCTGGAAGAAAGGAGCAGCCCAGAACACAGAGTCAGGGACCCCTGAGGTCGGTCGAAATCGGTTAAAAAAAAACCAAGGACCTCATCAGACAACCAACTGTGGCACAGTCTTCTCCTGTTTGGGATCAACAGTTTAAAAAAGAAAAAACAGGAAATTGAACTTCTTTGCCATGTGGAAGCATCTGGGAGATCTGGGCTGGGATGAAATATCACTGACTTTATGATCTGAAGGAAACTGTCAACTTCCTGAAGGATGTGGAGTCCCTTTCACATTACCGTCTTCTGTCTTTCTTCCAACCTTTATTGAGAATGTACTCTGCAAGAGAATCAGGGGCTGGGGAGACTGTACAGGACAAACAGCATCCCCTAACCTGTGGAATCCACATTCTGTGATAAGAGGCAGATGACCAACAGAAAAATGATGCCAAGTACAATGATAAGTACAATGAAGAAAACTAAAGCAGCGTGGACAGAGCAGAGAGCTGGGCGGGCGGGGATGGAGGGGGGAACTATATTCTATTAGGGACTCAGGCCTTTCCCAGAGAAGGAATGGCAGCCCACTCCGGTATTCTTGCCTGGAAAATCCCATGGACAGAGGAGCCTGCCGGGCTACATTCCATGGGGTCACAGAGAGTCAGATACAACTGAGCACAGGCCTTTCTGATAAGGTGACACCAAGCCGACTTGAAGGGAGAGAAAAAGCCACACGCTCTGGGTGAGGAGGCCCCAGGCAAGAGGTGATAAGTGCAAAGTCTCAGAGCCTTGGAGGCAACTCCCTGGCCATGCTCCAGGGACAGCAAGGAGACCAGGAAGGGGGACAGAGGGACCCAGGCAGAGTCAGATTAGGGGTCAGACAAAGGCTTTGCAAACCTTGGTGTGGACCCAGGCTGGATGGAGTTTTAAAGAGATGACAGGGTCTCTTGGATCAGACGGTAAAGCGTCTGCCTACAGTGTGGGAGACCTGGGTTCAATCCCTAGGTTGGGAAGATCCCCTGGAGAAGGAAATGGCAACCCACTCCAGTATTCTTGCCTGGAAAATCCCATGGACAGAGGAGCCTGGTAGGTTACAGTCCATGGGATCGCAAAGAGTCGGACACGACTGAGAGACTTCACTTCACTTCACTTCTACTAAGGTCACTCTGATTCCACATGAACAACACTGTTATGAAGCAACAGCCAAAACACAGAGTTCAGACAGGAAGCTACAGCAACAAAACTGGAAGAGACAAGAGTGGGTCAAACCAAAGCATAGAGGCCAAGAGCTAAGAAAGGGACGGATGGAGGACGTACAGTCAGTCCTCCGTCTCCACAGGCTCCACATCTGAGGACTGAACCAGTCACAGACAGAAAATGTTTGGGGGGGAAAAGTTCCAGAAAGTTCCAAAAAGCAGAACTTGAATTTGCCACAAGCTGGTAACTATTTACATAGCATTTACATTGCACTGGATATTGTAAGTAACCCAGAGATGACTTACAGTATATTTAAAGCACAGGGGAAGATGTGCAGTAGGTTATATGCAAAGGGACTCTGTTTTATAAGGGACTTGATCATCTGCAGATTCTTGTAACCACGGGGGGTCCTGAAATTAACTCCCATGGATTGTAGAGCCCAGGATTTGCAGGTGGATCAGCTAGGTATGCGATGCAAGAGAAAAAAAAACCCTTTCATTTCTTGAGAAAATTAGGGTGTCAGATGCAGCCACCACAGGCAAGCATTCCTCTCAAAGGCGCCATGCGAGCAAACCTGACCCTCAGCGAGAGCGCCCTTCATCCACTTTCTCTCATGACCCTTCTCACATGAGGTGTCATCTCTATTTCCCAAGCCTTCGAGAAAGGGTCTAAAGAAAAACAGGCACATGTTTTTGAATTTGCTAAAACACTTGAAATATAGTGAACAAACCAGAGATTTTTTTTTCCCTTAGCAGAGACAGGAAGTATAAAGAGTTCAGGCAGAAATTTGAGGCACTGAAGCGAGCTGTCAGGAGGCTCTTCCTCATCCACGGTTAATTCCTGAATCATAAAAGGAAAGGAGGGCTGTTGTGAATTTATGGCCATGTCATATAAGAGCGAAGGCCATTTGTATGTATACCTAGAGATAACAAATCAAAAATAGTTTTCAGAGCAGCTCTGAGAGAAGACGGCCTGGCCCCCCACCCTCCCACGCTCGGCCCACCATGGAACACCGGCCTTACTTGATTGTCACGGTCACATCCATCATTTTGTCAGTGGTGATCGTTCCAAGGACGTGGTGGCGAATGGCTGTCAATGTCAAGATACTGGGTGAAGACCTGTAAATCAGAGAGGGAGAAAGAAAACACCATAACATCACCTCGACGTCCTCAAAGGATCACAAACAATGCCCTTTATGGGCGGCCTTCCTGACCCTGAAATATACTACGTGAAACTGCTCTTAGCTTGGCATGAGAAAACTTCTGAAATACATACAAGTGTCTTTAAGGGTCAACTGATTCTCCACTCCCAAACTTTATGTCTCTAATTTCCAGTGAAACCCACAAGCATTTGTGAAAACAGGAAAATGGCAGACTTGAGCTTGAGAAATTCCTATCAGTGAGGCTGGAAGATTCAACAGACATTACATTCAAGCCAGTTCAAAACCACAGCCTTCCGTCCTGGGTTTACAGAATTCTTGGGGAAGAGCTGTATCTTCACTTCCTCGGTTATTTACCCAAGTGTCTTAAAATCCTTATCTGCAAATTCTTTTCACTGCCTAACCTTACTACTTCCAGAAAACATACAAAAAAACTCCCTTGTTCTCAGAAATAACTGTCGCAGAGATCCACGCTCACCCCCCTCCACAGACAGCACAGAGCGGTCGGCACCCGGCTTACGTGTCATAGGTGTAGAACGCTTGCTCGAACCGGTGGCAGGAGCGAGGGGTCACCTTGTACACGCCTGCAGCCAGGAAATCAAAAGTCATTTTCAGAGAAGAGCATCTATTCCACTGAGCAATTCCAACATCTGGAATCCTAAGGCAGTGCCTCTCCTTCCTAACAGATCACATACGGGATCTGAAAAGCCTTTTGTGCTGCCTACAGACGGCTTCTTACCAATGACCCATCCACTCAAAGGTCTGCCCACCACGTCAGGATTTTCATTTTCCATCATTTAACAGCTCACAGTAGTTTATTCTGTGTAGACCAAGCTAACAGACACATGCATGAGGAGGAACAGGAAGTACATTTCTACTGGGATTCAGACTGAGAATTTCCTACGTAACAGATTCTGTTAAAGATCCAAAGACAGCCAGAGTCTGGACTCCATCCTCTAAATATTCCTAAAAGGTGCATGGGGCAGGGAAGTCCCAGAAAACCAAGAAATAACTACAGAAAACACTTCCACGCCATGAGCGCATCAGGCTAATACTCAGATTAAGGGCATATGATGTCGTATGCCAGAAAAATACAGTTTCAGGAAGGAGCCAAGTGTAGTAACGTATTCTCCCAAATGATCTTTCACCAGCATTCTGGCCATCCGCCCAACCCAAACATGAAATTCGTTCAAATTCGTTCTCATCACACTGATCAAGCCTCAGTGCAGTTACCTAAAAAAAAAAAATTGTTAGGTTTCTTCATTCACTTTCTTTGTTCTTTCATTTGACAAGTGTTGACAGGGCAACACTCGGGCCAGGTGTTGCATCAGGTGTTGACACAGAGTGGGGAACACGCAGAGTCCCTGCCTTCATGGGGCCTGCCATCTACAGAGAGAGAGAAGGGTTCCACAGCCACCAGGTATGATGGGTGCGGTCCAGGGAGGAACTGGGCCTCGTGGGCACAAGCACAGCAGAGATCCCAGCGACACTGGGGCACTAGCCTCTCTGGGGAGGAACATCAGAGCCAACAAGTGATGGCGGGCAGGCAGAGCTAAGTGAAGGCAGGTGGGGTGGAGGTGCTGCGGCAGAGCACAGCATCTGAACCACGGGCTTGCTGGCTGCCTCCCTAACAGCTGCCTTCCTGCCTTCAAACCAGCTCCCGCTTATGCTCAGGGTGAAAGCATGCCAGCCTCCAGCAGCAAATCCAGCTGCCCCAGGCTCCCTTGCAGCTAGAAGTGGCCATGAGACATGGTTCTGGATGATAAGACATAAAGGAAGTTTCCTGGAGGACGTGGCATGGAAAATGTTTGCCCACCCCTCCTCTCATCTTCTTGCCTTAGACATAAGTTTTCTGGAGCAACAGTAGGTACCTTGAAAACATGAAGCAGAAAATAAAAAAAAACCAAGTGGGGGTTTCCCTAGTGGCTCAGTGGTAAAGAATCCATCTGCCAATGCAGGAGACAAGGGTTTGAACTCTGGTCCAGGAAGATTCCACATGCCATGGAGCAACTGAGCCCATTCTGCTGTTGTTTGGCCACTACACCACGGCTATTGGGCCAGCACTTTAGGGCCCAGGAGCTGCAATTACTGAAGCCCACGTGCCCGAGAGCCCACGCTCAGCAACATGAGGAACCACCACGATGAGAAGCCTGCACACTGCAACTAAAGAAAAGCCCACAAACTAATGAAGACCAAGCACAAAATACACTTTAAAAAAAGAAGTGCATAGTTCATTAAAAAAAAAAAAAAAAGGAAAGGACTAAAAGAATCACAAAGACACCAACCCTAACACCTACCATCTGAACCCACGCCTGAGCTGTTAGTCTTTGTTTTGTTTTGTTTCATTTTTTGGCCATACTGCATGGCATGCCGGATCTTAGTTCCCCAAACAGGGATCAAACCCGTGTCCCCTGCATTGGAAGGGCAGAATCTTAACCACTGCACCACCAGAGAAGTTCCGCTGCTAGTCTTTGTTAATGAATCAAATTAACCCCACTTGTCAGGGGTTGTCATACAGATTTTGGTACCTGCAGCCAAAGGCATCCTAATTAAAACACAGAAACAGTGGCTGGAACAGAGGGTGACAGGTAGAGCTAGATTACAGAGGAGTTCAAGGTCTGAATAAGGGTTCTATACATGACTGTGCCCTATCTGTGGTGTACACATGGTAAGACCCCCAGTGGATGCCTGATATCGCAGACAGTACCAAACCCTCTACGTACCAAGTTTTTACCTACACTGACAGGTGGGTAACATATATGGAGATGTGCCCAAGGGCCGGACAGGAGCAAGACAGTCAGAGACTTCACCATGCTTCTCAGAAGGCACGCAATTTAAAAGGTATAAACTGTTTACTTCTGAAATTTCCCATTTAATATTTTTGGACTGCAGTTGACCAGAGGTAACTGAAACTGTGGGAAGTGAGGTTACTGTACTTTATCTTGAGAACCAACAGAAGTCCCTAAATTATTCCTTAGGAAAACACAAAATAAAACTACAATGAGATACTACTTTAGAACCACCAGGATGCTACAAATCAAAAAGACAGTAACAAATAATGGTAAAGAGGTAGAAAAATGAAACCCTCAGACATAGCTGGTGGGAATATCAAATGGCAAATACAGCTTTTTCAGAAAATATTTTGGTAGTTTCTTAAAAAATTAAACATAAATTTATCATTTGATTCCATTCCTAGATATCTCCCCAACAGATGTCCACACAAAACCTGTACACAAATGTTCACAGCAACATTATTTATAATAGCCCCAAACTGGAAACAATTCAAACACCCACCAACTGGTGAATGGATACACAAACTGTGATATATCCATGCTATGGAATACTGTTCACCAATAAAAAGGAACAAATTATTAATATCTGCTATGACCTGAATGAACTTCAAAAACATTATGCTAAGTGAAAGGAGCCTAAAAAATAACAGTATTGTATGACTTCACTATATGAAGTGTCCAAACAAGGCAAATTCATAGAGACAGAAAACAGATTAGTGGCTGCCAAAAGCTGGGAATAGAGATGAATCGTAAACATGTAGGAAGGAATCACTGGAACAATGAAAATGTTGTGAACTGGATTATATGGCTGTATGGCTAGGTATATTTACTAAAAATCACTTTTAAAAGTATTGTACACTTTAAGTGGGTGAATTTTATGGTCTGCAAACTGCATCTCAATAAAGTGATTAACAAAGAGAGAAAGCAGCCACTGGAGGATTTTTAAGCAAGGTGGGAGTGATCACTCAGCAGGAGAGATCATGGGCTGATGGTGTTCGATTTTTCGAAGTGAAAGGGCCCCGTGGTCTGGACTCAACTCAAACTCAAGAGCCTGGGAACATGTGCCAACCCCCAGCTCTAATTCTCTGGGTAAAAATGCTGCTCCCTCCAGAGGCGTTACCCACAACCAAAATCGATAGCTTGATGCAAACTGAACCGAGATGGGGAAAAACACCTCTGAAAACACTCTCGAGAGCCTCTCCATTTCCCTCGCTCAGAGGACATCGATCCTTCCAGACTCACCGGGCTTGGACAGGCAGAACCGGTTGACTCCTTTGGAGAGGTTATAAATCCCCACGTTCTCAGGTCCATTCCCATCCTGGTAAAATTCCTACGGGAACAAAGCCAAGATGATGCCTTACCAGGGAAGACGGAGACACCCAGACGAGGAATAAGCTTTCTGCTTCTGAACCAGTCATCTGTTTTGCACATTAATCATTTGAACAGCTGGATGCCAGGGGAAAATTAAAAGCCTTCCAAAACTTCCAACAGAAACGTGATCTTTTTCATTCAGTCAACGAACATTTACTGAGCACCTGCCATGTGGCTGACCCAAGGCTGGGCCCTGGTTGCTGCCACGGCTCTTATTTTCAGCGTGGCTTACGTTCTGATATGGGAAGACAGAAAATCCACGCAGTCAACAGAGAAGTCAGTAGATGTCATCTAGGAAGTCACAGAGCTTAGCGGGAAATAAACAGGAAGCAGGACAGAGTGCCCTCCGCAGAGGCTTGTTCAGCTTGGCCTCAGGATAGGCGCCCCCACCCCCTACCCCCCGAGCAGGTAACACTGGGGCTTCAGCCTGAATGATGAAAAAAAGCAACTACACTCAGTTGTGGAGAAGACACAGCATTTCAGGCAGAAAAGAGTACGTGCAAAGGCCCGGAGAAGGGATCGAGCTTGGTACGGAACTGGAGGCAGCTAGTGAACGAGGGGGTAAGGGGTAGGGGTGAGACGGGAGTCAGCGAAGGGCTGGCTGTAATTAGGAGTACGTTCTTAGTCTAAGAGAAATGGAAATCAAGGACTGGTTTCCCAAATGTCTCTCGCTTGTTCTCAACTGGATATTAATCAACCCGTTTCCTATAACAAAGCTGTCTGTGGACCATTTGTAGATAAGTGGTTCGAGCGTTCAACTGGCATTAGAGAGACCAGTCTCACTGCTCTGGTGTCTAACATAAGTAGCCACTTAAGTGTCGTTTGCCCCTGTTTTGCCACTGAGACCTAACAATGACACCTGCCATTGCTAGAAGTCAGATTATACAAAATTCAGGAACAGACCTACGCAGGGCTACACAGGTGCTCCCAGCCTAAAACCCACTGGGTAACTGCCAACCCAGCCACAGACACTGCAAGAGGACAACCAACTCTGCTCAGCCACACCTGTTCCTAAGAAAGAGCAGGGTACACAGGAAAACTTCAAATACGTGAGAGATTTGCTCATACCTCACTACAACCCTGGGGAGTGAGTATTACGATCTCAAGTTCAGAAGGAAAAATGGAGGCCCACAAACATTACTTAACTTGGCAGGGCCTACATAGCCCACATGCTCTGCACTACATCAACGGCTTTCCAAAATCACTAGTCAAAGTTAGAGTTTAACATGGAGCCAGGACAAGGAACTCTCCCCAACAAAGGCATCTTTCCACTAAGGGACTTAAAATGCTTCCTGACGGTGTTTCCATAATAGGTGGGTGAGCTGAGAGGCAGAAAAGGAAATCTGGCTTGACTATGCTGATGATCCTCTTGGCACACTAGTCTTTCTCACTCTCCAAAAGGCGAGTGTCCTTCCAAATAAGAGCATCCTCAGCAGCCACTTACCAGAGTGATGGCGTGGGAAAGGGAGCACCGGAGCATGTAGCCCGTCTGCCTGAACTCAACGGCAGACACATCGTCCTCCAGAACCTCCACCTCCAGACTCTTGTTCTTCCAGCACCAGTCTTCATGCAGGATGCTGACTGCAAAGGACACGACATGGACACCCATGTGGGCAGAGCACACCACCTCCCTGAATACCCCCAGAGAAACAGTGCTAATGAAGTGCGTGAGTGAGTTTATACACATGCTGTTCTTATTAAGTCGCTCAGTCGTGTCTGACTCTTTTGAGACTCCACGGAGAGTAGCCTGCCAGGCTCTTCTATCGAATTCTCCAGGCAAGAATACTGGAGTGGGTTGTCATGCTCTTCTCCAGGGGATCTTCCCAACCCAGAGATCAAATCTCTGTCTCCTGCTTTGGCAGGGAAATTCTTTACCACTGAACCACCTTGGAAGCCCCTATATGCACATACATACAAACAAGTATGTGTGTGTAGGTATATATACAGAGCTGGCCATGCTGGGAATAAGCAATTGCTTAAAAAAAAAAAAAAAAAAAAATGAAACCAATGGCCATTAAAATCACTAACAAGGAAATCCAACTGAGCCTAAGACCAGGCTATAGGTAAGATATTCAGACACTGGCAAACTTGCTCTCTAAGGGACCAGAGAGTAAATATTTTCACCTCTGCAGGCCACACAAGTCTCAACTACTCAACTCGGCCTCTGCAGCACACAAGCAGCCACAGATGACACACAAACAAATGGGTGTGGCTGTGTTCCAATAAAACTTAATTCATAAAAACAGGCAGCTGCCCTCAGATCATAGTTTGCCAACACCTGACATTAACAGAAAATACAATCTGCCTGAAAAATCAGTCTACTACTTTTGAGGCTGTTTACAGCCAGCAGCTTCAAGCTGAATTCTGACAGAGCAAAAATATAGGCAATGGGCAGCTTCTTGAGGAAGATGAGGAAAAGTGCCTTCTCCTTCCCAGGCACTGTGTCGGGGCTTTACAAACCGGATTCCATCACTCTGCAGAAAGGTTCTGTGACTCCTACTTCAGAAGGGGAAACCGAGTCCCAGGGAGATCAAGTAAGCTGCCAGGCTCACACAGCTGCTAAGTGGTAGAACACGTCAGTGTGATCATATGACACTGTTTTCAGGAATTTACAAATAAAATGGCATGAGAAGTGTGTGGATCATCCTGATGAGGTGGCAGTTGGTTCAGAAACCTCAACTCCTGCATTACTGCCCAAGCTAAATAATGCAAATTCAAGGTCAAAGGACAAAGACAAACAAGAGTTAAACAAGTATAGTTGGGATGCAACTAGAGAGCGAGTTTTCAGAAACTTTACAGAGACAGGAAGTGCTGCCTTCAATTCTTACTCTTGTATTTTCCGGGCAGCACGTTGTCAAACATGAAAGTCATCGAGTTGACCTTGCCGGAGAGGTGGAGGCTCCGCTTCTCGCCCTGGCGGCTCAGGGACTGCAGGGTCACCAGCAGGTCACCGCAAGTGTCTGCAGAGAAAAGATGCAGGGGCCTCGCTTGGCGGCTTTGGGAACCACAGCACCTGTTCCAACCCTCAGCTGCTGTGTATTGCTTGCTACCACTTAGCTCCTGGAGGGCAGCCCCAGGAGAGGTCCTTCAAAGCTTGCAGGCATCTACTTGATTCTAAGGCATTTCCCCACATCCCTACCTCTGCCACCACGTAAGGCACTGGCACCAAGCAATAAGGCCGCCCAGCATTTACTGCACTGGCAGAAACAGTATCTGCTGCTGCTGCTGCTGCTAAGTCGCTTCAGTCGTGTCCGACTCTGTGCGACCCCATACACTGCAGCCCACCAGGCTTTCCAGTCCCTGGGATTCTCCAGGCAAGAACACTGGAGTGGGTTGCCATTTCCTTCTCCAATGCATGAAAGTGAAAATTGAAAGGGAAGTCGCTCAGTCATGTCCGACTCTTAGTGACCCCATGGACTGCAGCCTACCAGGCTCCGCCATCCATGGGATTTTCCAGGCAAGAGTACTGGAGTGGGGTGCCATTGCCTTCTCCGAAACAGTATCTATGGAGCACCAACGGGAGCCAGAGAAAAAGTCAGACAGGCAATGAAACTTTCCTGAATGCCCATTTCATACCAGGTACAGAACTGGGCCCTTTATCATCATCATCATCATCATCATATTACTAATAATGGCAAAGATTTATGTGGCTCTTGCTGTGTTCCAGGTACTTCTAATGGCTATGAAAAAAGTGTTAGCTGCTCAGTCGTGTCAGATTCTTTGAGAACCCATGGACTGTAGCCTGCCAGGTTCCTCTGTCCATGGGATTCTCCAGGCAAGAAGACTGGAGGGGGTTGTCATGCCCTTCTCCAGGGGATCTTCCTGACCCAGGGATCAATCCTGGGTATCCCACATTGCAGGCAGATTCTTTACCATACACACATTAACTCCTTTGATCGTCACAATAACCTTGTGAGGCAGGTACTATTAACATCCCCACGTTACAGATGAGGGACTCAAAGCACAGAGAGGTTAAGTCACTTACCCTACATCACACAGCAATGGTTCAAACACATGTGGTCTGGCTCTGGAGACATGGTCATAACCACTACGCTATACAGCCTCTTGATATGACCATATTTAAGCCTCATGAAAACCCTCTGAGAGCAGCAGTATTCCCATTTTATTGAAAGAAAACTGAGGCTGGGCAAGTAAATGCTTACAGTCTCATACTAGTAAATGACAGAGCTGGGACTGAAACCGGGGCCAAACTCCTTTCAGAAAAAGAATCCCACATGTTCTTTTGGGAGCCAAAGCAGGAGTATTCCCAGTAAAATGTTCCCGGTGATTGCGGCGATTATTCAGAAAGAACTGCACACAACACGGCCTCACACACAGCACTCCCCCGAGCAGCTTCTGCTGTGACCTTCGCCACCGCCCAGTGAGGAAGAGCCCACCCAAATCCCACCTCTCTCAGCCTGCCTCTTCGAACTCATCCATTCTTGCTTTCAACTGACGTCTTACCCAGACAAGAGACTTTCCCAGAAACCGATGCCAAAAACTGCACAAAGGCCACGTCCATCACAGGCCGGTCGGTCACAGCCAGCAGCAGCGTCTGGGGTTTCAGCGTCAGCCCCGCCCTGGTCTCTGCCTCAGGAACCATCACCTGCGAGACACACAGGACGAGGTCAGCGGCTGCACCAGGGTCGCTGCTCCCTGGGCAACAGGACACCAGATCGTCCATCTGGGCCTGAGGCTAGACGGATTCAGAAGGAGAAGGTTCATTCCTAGGCATAGTTTTAGAATCACAACAAATCTGCATATTGCTGGTGTGAAGAAAATGTATTTCTAATCAGACATAGAACACCAGCCTTCCGTGGTGTAAGGGTGCACACAAAAGCGTGTCGGGGCACACAAAGCTGTTATCGATCATGTGTATCCTGGGTGGAGACCACACTAAACCCTAGAACCCGATTCTCGCGTGAGGTCACTCGTGATATGAACTGTGAGCTCGTGGACCCACGTGGATGACCATAGTGGACCTGGGCCATGTCTTCCTCCCTCATTTCTGCGTGCCTCTCTCAGGCTCACAAGAGGGGCTGGGAGAGGAGGCGGTGCTGGCCTTCTTCATCCCTAGAGAGATCACATTCCAGAGCTGCCCTTCCTTGGAAAAGTCCCTGACTGTGCCTCTGAAGGAGTCTCCAAAGGCTTGTCTATGTGGCCAACATCACAAGAAGCGGGCTGGCTGGTAAAGGAGCTGACCACCCATACAGCATGCTGTTCGTGGAAGCAGGGGGAAGGCTATGTCCCTACCCCACCTCCTCAGAGTGGGGAGATCCCACTGGCCGGGAGGAGAGCAAAGTCTTAGAAGCACCCTCCCTGACTCCCTCCCCTCGCCCATCCCCTGCTCCTCCCCAAGGGAGGAGAAGGAGCAACAGCTGACATGGTCTCAGTGTGGGGCTGGTGGGCTGAACCTCTGCTTCTGTCTTACCTCTGACCTCCGCCCCGACCTGTGCTCAGGCCTTCACCCCTGTGGTGAGACCACAGGCCAGGGTCTCCCCAGCTTCTTCACCAGGGAGATGGATAGAGGAATCAGGGGTGCCTGCTCAGCATCTCCAATTGACAGCAGGGCAGGAAATGTAAGCTCCATTTTGGCCTCAGGGTCCAGAAGCCATGCTCTGTGGATGTAACTGAGCTGTCACTAATAGAGAGTTCACTCTGATCTCTTCTGGGGACCCATGGATAATCTACAGCAGCCAGAGCCTGAGGAGGTAGACATGTGACTGGCAGCCTGATACTAACCCCTAATAAACATCAGGACGGGAAGAGAAACACCTGTTGCATCCTTTCAAGCCGGCTGCCTATCTGCTCTACTGACTGTGACACGCAGGAATGTAAAGTTACCAAAATAAGCAGCTGGGAATGAAAATGCTCCTTCTCTGATCCCATCTTAAAACAATCCTTTCAAATCATTGTTGTTGTTGTTTGTTTGTTTTTCAAATATCTTAAACAGAACAAAACTCGTCATACCTGAACTTTATAGGTCCCTGGTTTCGCTTTAAAACAGAAAGATCCCTGAGCGTCCGTCTCCACGGTGACCAGAGACTTGTCCTTGTCTTGAGAGGCCAGGACAACTTTGTATTTACCCATCTGCTTGACTGTGTCAGGGAAGCGAGTGATTGATATCTGGCCACAGACACTGAACCTGCAACAAGAGGACCATTCAGCCCAGCAGGAGAACTCAATTATCACAGGAAAGGTGCTTGGCGACCCAGACTCTGCATCCCGCTTCCAGCCCTCATCCCTGAGACTAGTGTGATCTTAATGAAGAGACAGGAATACAGACCAAACGACTCCAGTTTTATAAGCAATCATTAGAAAGAAGATTGGACCTCTTTCTGCACATGGCAAGGCAGAGGGAGGGCCTGGGGCTGTTTGTGTGTTCTGGGTGACAGCTGGCCATTCCCCACTGCAGAAGCGGTTTTCAGACAATTTGTGGATGATAAAAATGTTTCAGGTAATTGGGTCGTTGACGATGGAGCAGCCACAACCAAGAATGCGGATGAGTCCTTAAAAGCAAGAGCTGTAAGCTGCCTAAGGAAGTGTGGTATTACCCAGGCGATAAAACAAGGCAGGGTTATCAAAGACGGCTTCCTCGCCTGTGATTATATATAATGCACAGAGAAAAGCAATCTGAGAGATCTGAATAGGAAAGGTAATTAAGTTTAAAGAAATGCAGAGCTAAAATTGAACTCCTTAGGAGCTAGGAGCTACAGAAGCAACTTATAATTGAAAAGCCCTATTAAGGTAATGACTCAGACTGGAGACTGCAAATGAGCAGAGTGTAAAATACGACATGGCACATTTCCAGAAGCACATGAAAGGCACATCTACCCGCTAATAAAAACCAGCAAAGCCCAGTGTCCACTGAGTGGCCGTCTTCACGTTTAGTCAGTTGTAATCATGTCCCACAGCCGGAGGTCACAAGCAATTCTTCAACTGCCTAAAATTTACATTTTGTAATCTTCAAGAGAATCGCTTTAGATAAAAATCAGTTGTTACTTTTGACACGAAGCGAATAAAAAATGCTGGATTCAGTGCTGGACAATAATGGGGTGCACTAGATACTGGCATGCCCACTCGGCTGCAAAGAAAAAATAGCAGAAGGAACCACGAAGCGGTGCAGGCCACAGTCGTCTCTCCAGAGCGAGGTCCCAGCCTCCTGGATCTAATTAATGCCTGATGATCTGAGGTGGAGCTGATGTCATAAAGAAATAAAGCGCACAATAAATAAATAAAGACCTGAATCATCACAGAATCCCCCTCCTTCCCCTAGACCATGGAAAAACTGTCTTCCAAAAAACAGATCTCAAAAAAGAAAAAAAAAAAAAAAAACAGGTCCCTGGTGCCACAAAGGCTGGGGACCACTGCTCTAGACGGACATGCAGGCTGGCCACCAGGGTTCAGGCTGGAGAGCAGGGGGTAAGACACCACAGCCCACGGATCAAGTCACACCAGCCACCTGTTTTGGTTGGGATCATGAGCTAAGAATGGTTTTCACACTTTTAAAGGGTTAAAAAGGAAAAAAAAAATCAAAAGACTATCTCGTGACATATAAAAAGTATATCATTATAGTGTGCGCACATAAAGTTTTCCTGGAACATGGCCACACCCGTTCATTTATGAATTGTCTGTGGTGGGCTTCGTCACAAAGACTGTATGGGCCCATGAAGTCTAAAATACTTATTCTCTGGTCCTTGATGGAAAAAGTGTGCCAACCCCTGATCTGGATGCAAAGTTTTGCCTCTTTTTTGTGCTGTGTTCTTTCAGAGAAAATCGACAGGAAGGGAATATTGAAAAATTGTTCTCAAGGCCCTTCCATACGCTCTTCATTTGTGTCTTTTTCAGGGGGGAGGTCCCCTTATTCATTACAAGTTGAACCCCCTTCCTTAAGTTTTAATACTTTAACCATATGATGTGTTTTAGCTCATATTCGCCATTAAAGACAAGTGACCAATTACACTACACCTCAAATACACATTCATTTAGAAAGAGAACTAAAAAGCTGGTAGGAAAGTGTTTGTTATATTGAAGCCCTTAAAAATCAATTTGTGTCAATAAATTCTTTCATCAGACAACACTGGTAATGGGCTATACCCCAATACAAAATAAAAAGTTTAAACTCTGAAAAAAATTCTTTCATCAGAATTTAATACATTTATGGAGAGAAATTAGTAATTTTGGTGCCTAGTGAGATAGCTACATTCTGTCATTTAACTCAGTTTTTTCTTTTTCAAATAAATAATGTTTTGAAAGAGCATGAAAGAAAAAGTAAGAAATATCAACGAATTAAAAGACAAACGCGCTATATGAACCAAAAGAAAAATGATCAGCTTTTCCAAAGATATTCAGAGAGTGCTGTTTCTCATGTATACCTGTGGTGGATTCATTTTGATATTTGGCAAAACTAATACAATTATGTAAAGTTTAAAAATAAAATAAAATTAGAGAAAAAAAAAAAAATGCTGTTTCTCTTTGATTCAAAATTCCATTTCAAAGAATAAATGCAAGATTAAACTATGTTTCCCTACCTCCATGAATGGGGATGGTACCTCCTCCATCTACCCAAATGGCTGAAACAGGAAACCTGGGCTCTGAGGCACAGGCCTATCACCCATCAAGCTTACCCACTCCTTCCCTCCCCCCAGAACCCGGTCTCAGGTCCCACTGGTCACCATCTCCTCCAGCAAACTCCTCCAGCACCTCCTATTTACTCCCTCAAGTTTACTCTGGCTCCCCTCGCCCCATTTATTCCCCACACAGCAGTCAGAAGAAAAGAAAATCTTTCCAAAGCACCCTGATTCACAGCTCCCTTGCTGAAAACCCATCCGGGGTCTCCACTCACCTGGGGAACAGCGCACCCACACAAGATGGCCACAAGGCCTCACCGTCCCCCCCACCCATGCTGTCTGTCCCCCTACCCCTCTACCCAGAGAACCTTTCAGGAGGAGCCCCCCTCCTGCAACACACTGACCCCTCCACCTGCCAAGTCGTCCACTCGGCAACCTTTCAGTCCTCCCGAAGGTCTCGGCTTCCACAGCCCCCAACCTGAAGGAAGTCCCCTGGGGGTCCCCAAGCGCTTCAACACACCCCCATAACTTACAGTCACTGACTCCTCACCTTAAGCCCAGGAAGACCACAGCCCTGCCTTTGCAATGTTGGTCTGGCTCACTGTACACACCCAGCATTCACCTCGGTGCCTCACCCAGAGTTGCCGCTCAGAACTGCTCGTGAAGGGAGAACTGAAGCCCAGGATCACTTCCTGAGGCTCCTCAGGGGTCTGCTTCCTCGCTGAAGCCCTGACCCAGAGCCCCACCTGCCTAGAGAAAACCTCCTCAGGGACCAGGCCAGTAAAGCATGTCTTCAGGGCTCAGCTCCCAGACCCCCGTGACCGGCGGGAGGTCACATCTAAAGCCCCCGCCCCTCAAGGGCTGACATTCTATTTCCGGTCCACAGATCCACTTCTACCCGCTCCTACACTTTCCAAGGTTCTGCCACCAGGTCTTCCGGATTCACAGTCCATCTGAGCACCTGGTGAAGAGTGCCACCTAGTGGGCCTGCAGACCCCGTGGTCACAACTGATGCCTCAGCCCCACCTGGCTCCTCTCCAGGGCTGCGGCCACACTGCCCCTCGGGCTGGGAACCCCGAGACATTTCTCCATCAGACAGGCCCTCGTCAGGCTGGGAACCCCGAGACATTTCTCCATCAGACAGGCCCTCGTCAGGCTGGGAACCCCGAGACATTTCTCCATCAGACAGGCCCTCATCAACTCTGCTTTCAGGCCTCCCGCACCCTCATCTCGACCCTTCGAGGCCTTCCCCGCCGTGGCACCAACGTGTCTCACTGAAGACAAAAATCTAACCATGTTACCTCCATGCTTACAACTGTTCACTGGCCTTTGACTTTTCTCCCTGATGCTCCCCACTTCCAATGGGGCATGAAGAGGCCCTGCGACACCTGCTCCCTCCGTCTGCTCAGCACTTTCCACTCCAGCAACGCCAGGCGCTGTGCCCCCATCCCTCACCCACACCATGCTGCTCTGAGAGGCCGCTCTCCACGCAGACCCTGCCCCACCCCATAGCCCGTCAGGCTCCTCTGTCCATGGGATTTTCCAGGCAACAATACTGGAGTGGGTGGTCATTCCCTTCTCCAAGGGATCTTCCCGACCCGGGGATTGAACCCAGGTCTCTCCTGCACTGCAGGCAGATTCTTTACCAACTGAGCCACCAAGTAACTTTTTAGTGAGCACCTATTGCCAAGGAAAAGATGGCAGCCTCCCCCCACCTCCGCTCTCTAGGGAACGTGCAGATAATAAAGACCCAGACTCTACTCCAAGGCCGGGGTTCTCTGCACTAAACGTTGCCACTGTGTGATGAAACTACAGGAATTCAACCACGGCATGTCCCCTCACAACTCACTCTAAGCACAACAAAACAGGAAGAACTGTGACCATGACCCGAAGCATCTTACAAACAACGTTCTCAACCAACTACACTGCCTTCCGATTAAGCCAAGGAAGGCCCCACAGATGTGAAGTCAGGCACGACAGATCCTCTCCTATCGTAAACCCACTTTAATTCTGAAGCAAGATGATTTTCCGGAAGCAGCCAACAGCCAAGTACTTTCAGTTTATAACATTTAGCTCTGATTTTTCTAAAGAAGCCAGCTGCGTCTCCACAGGTGTCAGAGACTGGATGAGACTCCGTGGCAGAAACACACGGTCAGACCGGAGGTGTTCTGGTCTCTGCTGACTGCCAGCGTGAGCCCCGCGGCCCCCCACAATCCCCTTACCCCGTGGCGATGATGTCCGCCAGCTGAGGCGTGTTGGGTGCGATTTTGATGGTGACAGTTTCAAAGTACAGGTGCTCCTTCTGGGCGTGGATGGTGTACGTCCCGGTGGTTATGTTCTCCAGGCGGAACGAGCCATCAGCTTTTGTTCTGACTGTAGAACAAAACATGCTGACAAAGGATGAGCCAAAAACAGCTGCATGTCCCTCATCTACGCGGTGATACCGAAAGCTGGCTTGTTTTCACAGAGTCATTAAGATTTTGTTTCCTTCCCATTTCCCCCGGTAGCAAAACCCAGCCCGGGGAACCAGGCCTGGGCCCAGCGTGTCTGCCCACCTTTGATCTGGCTGTTCAGGGTGACCACCGCATCCGGCACACCTTCGCCTTCTGGTCCATTCAAGACCCTCCCAGTGACAGAGAATCCCATGACGTGGAACACCGGCTGAAGATGAGAACAGGGAGAAGCTGTCGTGTACTTGAGCTGAGGAAGCCCCACTTAGGCCCCTCAGGCCACCGCTTGGCACGCCGGCCCACGCTGGCTCCTCCTGGTCCCCCGCGACAGCCCGGCTCCCTCCCGACTCACCCACCAGCAACCCTTTCCCACACCTGTCTTCCTCCTTAGATTCCCAAAACATGGGTATTTGTCAAATAACTGAAGGAAAAAGATCGAGAGACTGACTTCCCCAGAGACCACTGAGTCAGACCTGTGAGAGCACCCCTCCACGCCTGCTCCCCTCCAGATGCTGTTTCCGGGGGGCCAGGCCACCCGTAGTCTCCCAGCCTAGACCAAGGATCACCGTGCACCCTGCTGCCCACCTGCCAGCATCACAGTCCCATGGATTCCACCTCTGCAAGGTCTCTCGGGCCCTTCTGCTTTCCTGCCACACCAGAATTCAAGCCCTAGGTCCGCCTACACCCCCTCACTCAGCCCCTGCTGCTGCGCATCGCCTCACCACACGTTCTCAGCTCAGTTTATGTGTCTACACCCTCTCTGCCTGTGAGGGCCAGGGCCCGGCCGTCCGCAGCTGCTGGGCTCCAGCCACCCTGATCTGGGGTTCCCACGTGCCTTCACCATGTAGGGCTTTCACACCAGCTGCTCCCTCAGCCTGGATCTCCTCCCACACCTGGAGAAGATGGGAGACTGGCCGCCCCATCTCATCCTTCAGGTTCTGCTCAAACCGTCACCACCTCCGAGACACCCTCCCTGACTACGCTCTCTTGGGAGCCCCCTGCCTCTTGCCCCAACCATGCACTGACAATCACACTAATCTACTTTAGAGGCTTCAGCAAAAGCCTTCCCAATAGCCAGTAACTTTCCAATGTCCTTGTTTGATTTCTTCCTAGTTTGTCTACCTCCCACTAGAACGTGAGCTCCATGAAAACAGGGACCTCTTCTGTCTTAGTCACCTGGTATACAGTAGGCACTTAATAAATGACTCCTGAATGAATGGATGGAATGCATGCATGTGACAGTATTTGAGAGCTTTAAGAAAATGGCTTCCTCTTTAGTCAGATAGCTCTTTGTCTAAAAAGACGTGGTTAACCCACTTATTAAATCGCCTATTCGCGCAGCAATCATCTTTATTAGGCACCTGCCATGTACCTGCCACTAAACCACATGTTGCGAAAAAAGAACGAGACTCAACGGTCCTACGTTATTTAGTTTATAGATTGCTTCCTGAAATTCCACTCACGTCTGTTTAAAACTTCGGTTTGCAATCGGGAAATGTGTTTCCCCAGTCACCTGCCCCCATCCTTCCTGGCAAGTCCCTTGAAGCACCAAGGGCCTGACCTTTGCCCTCCCATCCCCCCTCCAGCGCACAGAACAGTCAAATGCTTTCGTGGGTCTTAAAGGCAGAGTCAGAATCCCGGTGAGCATGTGACCTAAAAGCTAGCTTCCACCCAGTTAAGCCACTTCAATGTAGTCCTTTCTAACGTAAAAGAAAACGATTAAAATCTCATTTTTTCAATAACTGTAACCCTAGGTGGCCCACTTATAAAAGGCTGCTGTTTTCTTTGGGATTTGACCCAGCACATTTTCTATAGTAATCATCTTCTACCTCTGTAATTAAAGACGGAAATGTGATGAAGAACACGTTCACCACCTGTTTTAGGTCTAAGGAGCTTGTCAGGCCACCTCTCACCCCACCCATCGCCTCACCTGTCACCCCAGATGGCCCAGGCTCTGTCAGTTCACCTGGTCCCTGCCACAGCCTCAGGGCTGGTCCCTCGCTTCCACTTGCCCCCTGCAGACTCTGCTCAACGAGGCAGGCAGGGGGGCACACCTGCTTCTGCTCAGAACCTTTCCGTGGTGCCACCTGTCACCCAGAAAGCCCAGCGGGACCTGCACGACCTGCCCCATCACCTCTCCTCCTCCCCACTTCACTCCCTCCGTTCCAGCCACCCTGGCCTCTGGGGGTTCCCCACACCTCCTAGCCACACTCTTGCTTCAGGACTTTCGCACCTGCCACGCCCGTGTCTTACACACTCTTCCCACAGACGTAAGCACACTTCACTGCCTCTTCCCCTTCGGCTGTTACTCAAAAGTCACCTCCCGGTGAGGCCTTCCCAAGTACAACCTAGGAGACCTCAACCCCCACTTGACCTTGAAACGGTATAATCTCCTTTCTTGCTTTGTTTCTAAAGAACACAAGACCTTCTCATATACTTTCTGATTTACTTATTTATAAATGTATTGTCTCTTTCTGCCATCAGAACATGAATTACACAAGAACAGGAATTTTTGCCTCTTTCAATTACTCCAATAAGCCCAACACTGGAATAGTACCTGAAATATATGTCACTGACACTCAGTGAACACATCTCACTGAATGAAGTAGATAAAACTAGGGCTCCGATTCACTCAGATACAGATGTTAAGTGAGCGATGGGAAGGATTCCGTGGATCCCAGAATAAAGTGGAAGAAAGTGGAAGAGTCTGCTTTTTCCAACAGCACTTTTAGATAAATATTAATTGTTTTTTAACACGTTTGCAATACCCGTGCCCAGGAATGGGCACTCCAACACCTGTCCCTCCAGAAGGCAGGGAGGTCTTACCTCAATTTTCAGGCTGTCATGTTCCACGGTAAAGTCAAGTCTGGAAGGAGCAACATCAAAGGTAATCCTCTCTCCTCTATAGAACGGAATCTGGAAGGAAACATCTGTTAATTACCAAGAGCCAGGAACATGATTCAACCATCAATACTAACACTCAAAGCCAGCAGCCCACAAATAACCAGGGGTTCAAAGTGGGCAAACAGATACTACTAATCACAATGGCCTCACATTTAAAAGAGGAAAGACTTAGGCTTTCTGCACCTGTTACTGAGGAGACAGAGCCACACCTTAAATTACTGCTAAATAAAATGTTTGTGGAACTGCAGGCCAACCATTCGGTCCTTTGATAACCCAAGGGTACTGATACCTCCTGTTGTAAGACTCCCAGACACAAACAGAATGGAAGTCAGCTTTCCTCACCACAGTGTAGCCCCCGCTCGGCAGGGAATAGAAGGAAAAGGAGCCGTCTTCTTTGGAGACCGCGTGGCACAGGTACTCCAGACTCTCATCCTGGGGCTGGAACCCGGGCACCGGGGAGAGGTTGCAGCCCAGGACATCCTATGTCAGGAGAAAAAGGCCAAAATGACTTCCTTTTCCACTTCCACGTTCTGATTATTATCAAAGAGCCACCTTTCAAAAAATTTGCATAAGTTTTATTTCACAAAATATTTCTGAAACCTACGATGCAGTAGAGAACAGAGCACAATGTAAAAATTTTTACATACAAGTTTGCAAAGTTAAGGGTTTCCCAGGGGGCTCAGATGGTAAAGAATCTGAGTGTAATGCAGGAGATCTGGGTTCGATCCCTGGGCCAGGAAGATCCCCTGGAGAAGGAAGTGGCAATCCACTCCAGTATTCTTACCTGGAGAATCCCATGGAAAGAGAAGCCTGGTGGGCTGCAGTCCACGCAGTTGCAAAGACTTGGACATGACTGAGTGACTAACACTTCAATTTTCATTTGCAAAGTTAAAAATGGTATAGCCTTCTTAGAAAAAAAATCACCTGTCCTCCCCTACCATGGATCACCATAGTCCGGATGAGAAACCATACTGGCCCAAGTTCACACAGCTGCTCAGAGGCAGAGCTGGGATCTGTCTGAAGCTGGGTCTGTTTGATTTCAAAGCCTGGGCACTTTCCACTGAATTACACTGCCTCCCAGAGCAGACATTCAATTTCTTGTGAGCAAAAGAGATACACAAGGTTCTTAGATGGTGACACTATCCATCAACTTTGACCTGATTTTTTTATTTAATTGAAGTACAGTTGGTTTACAATGTTGAAAGTACAGTTGGTTACAATGTCCTGCTATACAGCAAAGTGATTCAGTTATATATATATATATATGTACATTCTTTTTCAGATTCTTCTCCATTACAGCTTATTGTTGTTCAGTCACTGACATGTCTGACTCTCTGTGACCCCACGGACTGCAGCACACCAGGCTTCCCTGTCCTCAACTATTGCCCAGATAGCGTGCAAACTCATGTCCATTGAGTCAGTGATGCCATCCAACCATCTCATCCTCTGTGGTACCCCCTTCTCCTCCTGCCCTCAACCTTTCCCAGCATCAGGGTCTTTTCCAGTAAATTGGCTCTTCACATCAAGGGGCCAAAGTACTGGAGCTTCAACTTCAGCATCAGTCCTTCCAGTGAATATTCAAGGTTTATTTCCTTTAGGATTGACTGGTTTGATCTCCTTGCAGTCCATAGGACTTTCGAGAGTCTTTTCCAGCACCACAATTATACAGTTTATTACAAGATACTGAATATAGTTCCCCATGCTATCCCCTGGAGGAGGAAATGGCAACCCAGTTCAGTATTCTTGCCTGGAAAATCCCATAGACAGGGGAGCCTGGTGGGCTGCAGTCCATGGACTCACAAAGAGTCAGACATGACCGAGTACGTATGCACCTCTGTGCTATACAGTAGGATCTTATTGTTTATCTATTTTATATTCAGTAGTGTGCATATGTTAATGTCAAGCTCCTAATTTATCCCTCCCCTGCCCAGCTTTCCCCTCGGGTAACCCTAAGTTTGTTTTCCATGTCTGTGACTGACCTGAATTTCTTAGTCTCTGATCTCCCATCTCCTCCACTCCCTGCCCACAGTCTCTCTTGTTCTTCACTCCTCTTTGCTTACCTCTTTGGTCACTAAAGAAGAAAAGAGAAGAAACTTCACCCCTTTCATGGGTTCCCCATCGCTGCGGACAGAGCCAGACACGTTGTAGCCGGCCACTACGAGGGGACCCGCGGCGTTGGCGTTGGAGTTGGTCACTCGCACAGTGGTGCTCGCCTACAAAAGAAGATTTTAACTTCCAAAAGGACAGACGCTCACAAAGCGTTTAACAACAGGAGGACATGCTTCCACTAAAATATTAAGTCGGAGAAAAGCAACAAATGAAATGGTATAAAACTGCGTACGAATGTGTAGCATGATCACAACTGTTTTTCATGGGCAAGATGAAGTGCAGGGAAAAGCGGCAAAATGGAAATGATGATGGTGGCATTTTATTTCTTTTACACTTTTCCACCTTCCAAATTTTCCATTTCCACTCCTTTATGTTCTTCTGTATGTTCCGACTTTTTTTTAATGAACATTTTTTTCTATGTTGAATGGTATGCATCCATGTATTTTTAATCTCTTCGTTAAAAGTACAATTCACACAGGAACAGTTATTTTCCCAAACACACCATACATCCAGCACCCAGACACTGGGTCCTCAGAAGCCCCCCCTGCTCCTTTCCTGATACTGCTCCCCCAAAGGGCAACCATTTTCCTGACTTTTAATAGCCTGCTTTACTTTTTTTTTTTTTTTTCAAGGTTTTATTTTTTTTTTGTATTTTATTTATTTTTTTAATTTTATTTTCTTTTTAAACTTTACATAATTGTATTAGTTTTGCCAAATATCAAAATGAATCTGCCACTATTTTAAAACACAATTTTACATGAATAAACTCAAATTCCTTTTGCATACAACTAACAAACGCAAATCTTAAAACGTATTCTATTTATAATGTGTAAGCTACTGAGTTTTAAGTGAAACATTTTAAAATGTTGACCAGAAGAGAAAAATCCTAAGAACCAGACCATAAACAGTATACAGACACATCAAGGTGTGAAATTATATCATCACTTTTAAATGCATAAAACTCACAGAGTAAAAACTGAAATTCTGATGCTTCTTTAGCAAGAATGAAACACAGCCTCAAAAACCAATATAAAAACTAACCTTTTGAAAATGTCCTTTAGGTCTTATTTCAAACTGTTTTTTCAGCTATTTACAGAACCACATTTAGTAGGTGTCTTCTTTTTTTCGATCTTTTACTATAAACTATTTCAGTCAAACATAAAGATACAGGGATCTATACCAAAGAAGACCTACATAAGCTCCAACCAGCCAAAGAATAAAAGAGAAGAAATGCAATTCCAGACCCTGCAGACCTGCACACCCCTTCCTCCCTCCCTCTGCAGACATCAGTACCATGGTGAATACACTGCTCGCCATTCCCATTTGCAGCATCTTTATAGTTTTTACACATATGAATGTATCCAGAAGTGGTTCTGATCACAAGTGTTTCTAATCACTATATAAATGGCATCATATTTCCTTGACCTTCAGCAGCTTGCCTTTTCCCTTCAATGTTACATTTTGAAGTACAGTCATATTGATACACGTGGCTCTGGTTCATTCATTATTGCTGATATACAGAATTCTATCATGTGATGAAACCACAGTCTACTCTCCCCTTCATGGACATATAGGCTGTTTGCAATATTCAGCTATTACAAACAAAGCTGCAATAAACATTCTTACATATTCTCCTTGGGCACAAGAACAAGAATTCAAAATAAGTATTGCTGTTACAGACAGAAAAAAGAACAATAAAATAATCTCATCAGGTCCCTCTGGTGTTGATTTAGCTTAAAATAGGTATAAGTTAATAACAAACCAACTTCACAGCAGGAAGACAATGTCATTACCTAAAACAGAAACCAACGTAAGCAACATCTGCTACAGTGTGTGAGTTTTCCTGTATAAACACCACCAAACTAATCAGTAGTATCATTGTTTTTTCCATGAACTTCTAGAAAAAACATAAAATAATTTCATACCCGAAATTGAAAACCACTCCATTTGTCCCCAAACCAGCACACTGTTGGTATGGCCGTCAACATAATGGAAATAAATGCTCACCTCTTTCAATGGCCAGGTTGGATGAGTTGCAAGGATTTCATAGTCTCCAGGAAGAACTTTAAAAAATGCAAACCTAAGAAATAAAAAATACCACTTCACTTTCTCCCAGCAACCTGAATATTTCTAATTTAGGACTACTCTTCCAAGCACAAGAAAATGATGCATGAGTTACCACAAACTTGCCCTGAGCCAGTTAAAGGAGCATAAATGAAATTCAATCCTTCGCTGTTCAAATCCTCATCAGACAGCACTTACTGGGCACTGGCTGTGTGCAAGGAGAGGGGCTCGTGTGCTAACGAGAAGGAAGGCTGATGTTTTCCTTCAGCCCCAGGGATTCTAGTCTAAACACCAGCCCCTGTGGTTCAGCAGGGGTCAGTCACAGATCATTCAAGCGTGTGCTGACAGAGAGGCATGAAGAGGTGAGGAGAGGGGAAGTGTCTAAACGAAGAGAAGTGGGAAGGGAGGAAAGATGTGTGAAGAATGGGGGACAGGGACTTTTCTGGCGGTCCAGAGGTTAAGACCCCACGCTTCCACTGCAGGTGGCATGGGTTCAACCCCTGGTTAGGGAATGAAGATCCCACACGCCACACGGTGAGGACGAAAAATAATATTAAAAAAAAAAAAGGCCATAATCAAGTGACTAATCGAACTCATTAAAAAATTAAAGGAGAATATTGAAAGAAAAAATCGGCGGACAGGCCCGCTGAGCTGACGGACGCTGACCCAAGACGACACTAGCGTCAGGGGCAGGTGATAACGAGCTGACTCCAACCCCAGACAGTTTATTAAGATCTGTTATCAGGAACAAACAGAAGCCACTCTGGGCTCTTGCGCAAAGCAACTGTGATGAAACCAGAAGCCGATAAAGACTGTTCTAGCAGTTGTGAACAAACCAAGACCAGGGTGAGATGAGTTGAGGCTGGAAACACTGCGTCCAGGATTCTGACACAGTTAGCCCTTCAGATGTGCAAAAGCACCAGACCACAGGCAGGCTAATTCCAGTGACAGGAATGCCAAAATTTCAACTCAGCTCCTTCTTCCGCGGTGGTATTTATCACATCAGATGTCGCCTGTAATAACTGCACAGGGCCGCGCTGGCCACAGGGGTGCTGATACTGCCACTGGGTTTCGGTCTGGGTCAGATTCAGCCTCTAGCTCGTGCTCACAGCACCCCAGTTCTGCACATGACTCTCCGTGCGTGCAGGAAGGGGTTCAGAAAGCTCAAGTCCCCAGCAGGGCCAGCAGCAAATTACTGAGACCAGAGAAAATGAAAGTCCTACATTCCCTTCTACAGATCAGAGGAGGGGGCTGGAGAGGCAACAAGAAGTATTTTTCAAAACTGAAATATAATTCCAACAAGCATCAGTTAAAAATTGGATGATATACTGACAGGCTCATTATAAATTTCTATTTTGCAGTTTAGTCAGATTTGTGTACTGAAGCAGTCAATGGTGATTTGTATGCTTTCAAAATGATCAGCTGGAACTATTCGGATATTAATCTTGGCACATCTATTAACATTTACAACGCAACAATATAAATCCATTACATAAATGCTTTAAATTTGACTCAACAAGGTTAATTAAATAGTCATCAGTTCCAACTACAAAATGATTGCGATGTAATAGTGATAAAATGATTTTTAAAAATTGTAATTGAGCTAATCTGTATTGAGCTAAAAGTTATTAAGTGCATATTCTATGCCAGACAGTTTGAAACAATAATACCGTAATTTAATCTTCTCAATAACCTTAGGTGGTAGGTTCCATGATTATCCTCATTCATAAATGAAGAAACCAAAGCATAGCAGTCTTAAGTAACTTGCCGTGGGGCAGACAGCCAGCAAATGGGAGAAACAGGATTCAAACCGGCTGCTGGACTCCAGAGCCAGTGCCACACCACGCCATGCTCAGTCATGTTCAATTCTTTCGTGACCCCATGGACTGTAGCCCACCTGGCTCCTCTGCCCATGGAATTTTCCAGGCAAAAATACTGAAGTGGGCTGCCATTTCCTACTCCAAGGGATCTTCCCAAACCAGGGATCAAATCCACGTCTCCTGCATTAGCAGGTAGGTTCTTTACCACTGAGCCACCTGGGAACCAGAGCCAGTCCCAGCCAGTAAATGAAGCCTTAGTCCTGCAGCGGGTGCTTTATTTATCTCGTTTTTAATCATCTCATCACCGCTAGATATGGGTCAAAAGACTTCCACTTCACAGGTAAGGAACGTGAGGCCCTGTGGGGTATGAGCCTGTCTGAGGGTAAGAGGCTGAATCAGGGTCTCAACCCACCCCCAGCATCAGGGTCCAGCTGTAGCTGCAGGGCAGGGCAGCACAGCATTAACTCACTTTCCGCCAGGCTGTGTGACTGTGGACTGGATCTTCGCGTCGGTGCCCGTGTTTCGCAGCGACACCTGAACTCCTGCGGGGCCCAGGGGCTGCCCTTTGCTGAGAACCTGCCGTGGAGAAGGAGGAGGAGGTTAGGAGCCGCCCAGCAGCCACATCCTCCCCTCAGCAGCACTGTCCAGTCTGCGCCTGCTGCCATGACCTTCTTTGGGTCAGGATTCCTTGGAAAAGACGGTAGAGATCGTGGTTGCCCTTCCTGGGGAAGCAGGAGCACAGGGAGAAGGAACAGCAACAGGAAAATGACACTTCAGCTCATTGACTCTATTGCGTGCTTGGCTGCTCCATCATGTCCAATTCTTTGTGATCCCCTGGACTGCAGAATGCCAGGCTCCTCTGTCCATGGAATTTTGCAGGCAAGAATATCAGACTGGGTTGCCATTTCTTTCTCCAGGGGATCCTCCCGACCCAGGGAGTGAACCCTTGTCTCCTGCGTTAGCAGGTGGACTCTTTCAGCTCTGAGAGTGACTCTAAAGCATCGTCAGTTAAAGATGCACGACCAGGCCACAGAGAAAGAATAAATGCCCGGGGTCCCCATCTCCAACAAGAAACCCAGACACAAAGCCAGGACCAAAGGCCCTCCCTCTCAGGGTAAAGGGAAAGGAGCATAAACCCACTGTGAAGAAAAGGTAGGCAATAACAAGTGCATCTCAGCCGTGGCACTGCAGGCCGCGCAGGGGAGACTGGCCCCTCAGACCCTGTCTCCCTACAAGGCCATCCTGCTGTCTGTACTCGGACAAAGGAGTGACCAGCAACCCAGACCCAGCCCCCTAGAACACCTGCCACATTTTACATACAGTTTCATCGAGCTCCCAGGCCCTCCTGAAGCTTGTCTGTGCATCCCTCATAGCCTCAAAGCCCCCGTTTCAAAACTCTCACTTTTTTAAAGGTAAGAGGAGACTGAGTCTGTACCACAGAGCAAACGTGACAAACGCCAGACCTTTCCATTCACGGAGAAGCCTGTGAACACGAAGTTGATGTCCCCGCCCTTCGTGCAGATGTCGCTGACACCATCCACGTACAGCTCCACGGTGGTCGGCTCTGTGCGATGACAGGGGGGTAGGGAGAGGGGGACAGGGGACAGGACACAAGAGCAAGCTGAGTTCTGGGACAGGATACAAACTGTCACATAAAACATACTGCACTGCTTAATTTTCACTGTATTCATTTCTGAGCCACTCATGTGGCTGGAAATCCAAAGGGGGGAGGAGGAGGGAAAAGTCTCCCTCCCCCACCCTAGAGGGAACCAGGGTTAAGAGTATAAGATACGTTTATAACAGTCTCGCGGCTGAGTTGTATCTCAGAGTCCCATGGAAAATCTAGTAAGCACCAGAAACTTTTATTTACTGAACACCCACCAGAGACCAGGCACTGAGCCAGGTGCACTTAACCCTGACAACTATCTCAGAGGTAGGTAGTAACACTGCAGCTGATTGAAGGGTAAACTGAGGCACAGAAAGGTTAAGGATTCTCCTAAAATCAGAGCTCCTGAGGGACAGAGCCCACTCTCAACCCCAAACGTCTGGCTCCAGATCTGTCTCCTGATCGAGTACGTGAGTTCAGCCACATTATACCAAGACCATAAACTCCAGGGTCCATAGTAAACTGGGGGACTGGAAGTCAGCAGAGGCCAAGTGTGGACTGAGGCAAATGGAAAAAAGGGGACAGCTTCCACCCACTATTGCTGCATGACCCAGTGCTGCCCGAGCTTCCAAGTTCTCATGAAAAACTGAAAATCTGGGTCTTATCTGCTGTGTCCTGATTTTTCAGTATCAGCAACCAATTCAAGGAAATTAAAAATAACTGAAGAGTTCATCATAATATGGGTTAAAGTTGAGTTTTTAAAAAGTTAGGAAGAATGTGAAGTGATAGGGAGAGGAAAAAAAATGGACAAATCAAGAGAATTTCAGGGGAGTTCCCTGGCGGTCCAGTGGCTAGGACTCTGTACTCCCAATCCAAGGTCCCAGGTTCGATCCCTGGTCAGGGAACTAAGATTCCACATGTTATGTGGTGCGGCCAAAAAAAAAAAAAAGAGAGATGACTTTTTTAAAAAGAGAACTCCAGGTAAAATAAAGAATTACAAACACACACAAGGGAAGATGTCAGTGGAAAATGGATAAAATCTATCAGGCACCTCACAAAAGAGAATATCCAAATGGCCAGCACACACATGAAAAAGTGTTCAAATCATGGACCATCAGGAAATGCAAATTGAGACCACAGTGAGTGGCTGAAACCGCCCCACCATCAGGACAGCTAAAAGAGACTGACAGCCAACGCTGGTGAGGATGTGGAGGACTGAACTCTTACACACGGCTGCTAAAGCAAAGCTCTGCAACACCTACTCTGCTGGCCCAGAAATCTCTACTAGGGCTGGATTACACATAAAAAGTCTACTGCCCAGCAATTCCACCCCTGGTATATATTAATACTCAACAGGAACGCAGACACGTGTGCACCACAAGATTCACAGGAGTAACAAGGACGTTCACAGAACGCTATTCTCAGTGGCCAAAATCGGGACAAGACCCAACTGCCCACCAACAGCAGAAGGGGTAAATCACTTTCTGTCACACAGCAATCGAATGAACTAACATAGTAACACACAGCAAGGATGAATCCTGTGAACAACATCGAGAAAGAAACCAGGCACAAAACTGTACCTTGGATGATTCCATTTAATCAAAACAGGTAAAATAAGCTATCATTTTAGGTCGGGCAGGGCAGTTCGTAAGCACCTGGGGTGGAGCACTTCTGGGAGTTGGTCAGGTTCTGTCTCCTCATCTAGGAGGTGGTTATGTGTGTTCACTTTGTTGAACTTCATTGCCTGATACCTCTGTCACAAGAATTTCTGAAACCAAGAGAATCGGGTTCTATCCCTGGGTCGCAAAGATCCCCTGGAGGAGAGCATGGCAATCCACTCCAGTATTCTTGGGTGGAGAATCCCATGGACAGAGGAGCCTGGTGGGCTACAGCCCACAGGGCCACACCGAGTCGGACGTGACTGAAGCGATTTAGCACACATGCACACACGCATGCTATGATTCAATTAACAAGCTTATCAAAAGAAAAAGAACTGACAAGTAGGGAGGGGATTCAAACAAAACACTCCCGCAGGCCTCCAATCTGCAACCTCTCAGGCCAGGGCTTGGCTCTGACTCCCCTCCAGTGTCTGGACCCCAGCAGTCAGGCAGCCCCGGCTGTGACCTGAGAAAGAATTTCGTCTCCCAGATGCAAGTCGCTGCCTCTGTGACAGCAGGGACTCAATTCCTCCTCCCCTAACTCACAGGCAGGCCTGGTAGGAACAACTGGGCTCCCTTTCTCCCCCCAGGCTACAGAACTGGGATCACACACCCACCTTTACCAAAATATCCAGGCTCTGCTCTCCAAAAATATCAGCCACACCAGGGTAGAACCCTTTCTTCTGATCAACCCCACTTTCGCTCCTCCAACTGTGCTAAGACACGCACCTCAGGGAAGTCTGCAGCCTTTCTGTGTGCAGAAAGACTGCTTTTAAGAGTCGGACACAACTGAGCATGTATGCACACATTTTAAGAGTTGTGTCCGACTCTGTGACCCCATGGACTGTAGCCCACCATGCTCCTTAATCCATGGGATTTCCCAGGCAAGAATACCAGAGTGGATTGCCATTTCCTCCTCCAAGGGATCTTCCTGACCCAGGGATTGAACCTGTGTCTCTTGTGTCTCCTGCACTGGCAGGTGGAGGCTTTACCAGTGAGCCATCTGGGAGCCTGATGGATGCTGACCCAGTGGAAATAATTGTCCAAAGTTGTCACAGAGCTGGTAAGGCCTCAAGGTTGCCAGATCTTCTGATTTCTTAAGTAGATCTGAATTTTTATGTCAAATTTCACAATGTTTAATATTACCATTAATTCACTAAAAAAAAGTTTATTAAAAAAAACACTGAGGGAGCTAAGAAAGAAGCCATCCCAGGCCAGAAATCACGTCCCCACTCCTGACCCCTATAGGCATCAAGTTCTTCTGGCACTAAATGAATGAAGCTGCAAAAACGGAATTTCCTATGATGTACAAGAAAAGATGCCTATTTCAAGAAACAAGACACAAAACCTTAGGATAGGTCTAAAGTAAATCCAATCTACTCTAAAGTAACAGGGATGGAGGAGTTAAAAACGCTCTTGCACACTAGAAATGAATCCTTCATATTTTAACAGTCTCTGCACTCCATCAATTTAATATTCACCATACAGCCTAATCCTTTACAAAGTATACCTGGTTATTTGTTAACTTACCAAAACTCCACCCTAGAGGAGGCTCAATCTTCAGAATGAAATCTCCCTATGAGGGGGGAAAAAAAAAAAATCAATGCAGAAGACTAAGAACTGATGACCCTTCAACTTTTACAATCATGTAAAGTAGAATTTTCACACCTGGAATGGAATTCCAAGTGTAAACTTTGCGCTCATAAATGGGAGTGGACTTTTGACTCCCTACCAGTGTGGCAAGTTCAACCCCAGAAACTCCTATTTAATCCAGCAAAGAGTTGGAGACACTGTATTCAGCCACTCATGGTCTTTCAATACCAAACATTCTACTGTTTCATGTTTACCCTTCATATGTTAACCCTGAAGTCTGCCAGGGTCAGCCAGATCTTTAGAAACTAAAGCCAATTCTTAAAACGAGATTTTATTCATACACCCTTGAGTAAAGGGTTCCTTGAGAATCCTTTAAAAAAAAAAAAAAAAGATTACAATATCAACTAGTCCACCTCTAGAAAACAATCTTAGCTATTATGCATAGATATAAGTTCAAGAATATTTATCTCTTGTAATTCACTTATCGTGTTGTTAGTAATAACTTTTGTAACTTCCTGTGTTTATCTACATTTCCACATAAAAAGCTGAAATGTGGGGAGGATGGGGAGTAGGAATACAGGCATGCGGATACCCATCTCTAAGCACACGTGTTTGCATGTCTGCATACGTGTATATGCATGTATATTCTTGGATATCCGTACAACTCTAAACACTGAGAACGCCATCTGCTAGGATACACGCTGAAACTTTTATCAGAAGTCATCAGGGGGACTTGGGGGATAAAAGATAAAATATACTTTATATACTTCTAAAAACTTTGATTTTTTTTTTCCCCCCACAATACTTATGAATTCATACACTACTTGTATAATACTTTTTAAAAATCACTTGTTTGTCTGTTTATCACTGGCTGTGCTGGGTCTTCAGTGCTGTGCGTGGGCTTTCTCTAGTTGTAGCAAGCAAGGGCTGCTCTCCAAGGTGCCCAGTGTTCTCACTCCGGTGACCTCTCCCGTTGTAGACCACTGGCTCAGTAGTCGTGGCGCCCGAGCTTAGCTGCCCCGCAGCACGTGGGATCTTTCGGGAAGAGGGATCAAGCCCATATCCCCTCCATTGGCAGGGAAGCCCTGTGTAATACTTTTTAACAATGTTTTAACCTGCTTGCAAGTATTAATAGGAAGTTCTATTAAGTCAGGGTTTCTCAGACTTGGAACCACTGACATTTTCCCTGACCTGCACAGCATGGCAGCCTGTTTAGCTCCATTCTTGGCCTCCAAGCAGGAGATAATGGACCATTCTCCCTCCCTCACGGTTCTAACAGCCCAAATGTCTCTAGACACTGCCAAGTATCCCTGGAGACATTGAGAATCACTGCTATTCAATCAAACCAGTACATAAGCCGTCACCCTCATAGTTTGGCCAGAACTGCCATATTCCGCTTGTAACTTACAAAACAGAGGTGTATTTGCTCACTTGGCAAAGCTACTCTCCCAGTTAGCACAGCCCTGTGGGCCACACTGACAACCTCCCATCATAAACCACTGAAGTGCTCTCTCCTCTTACCTTATCATACAAGGGGATCATAAAGTAACCATTGTTAGGGGCACAGTCTGTCTGGTATTTCAAAGTCCCATGTTTGGTGTACAACTTTATCTAGAAAGGAAAGAGAAGTCATGTTATCACCATTGAGAATTAGCTATATACAATGAACCTGAATGCATTCAGTCAAAATGCATTTGCTGAGGACCTACTTTAGGAAGCTGAGAACAATGGGCATTACAGACAGAGGGAAATAACACAAAGCATCCCAAATAATGTGATTCGCTATTTTTCAGATTAGAAACTAAAAGTTGTACTTTTCAATGCTTTTCAGTTTATTTTAGTCTGTCTCTATGTTGTTTTGGGGTCTAAAACCAATTTTGCTGTTAGAAAGGGGCTTGTTAAAATGCAATTCCTGGGGAGGGTTGGATTGGAAATTTGAGACCACCAGAAGCAAGCTATTGTATATATAGGATGGATAAACAACCAGGTAGAGTTGAATAGCACAAGGAACTATATTCAATATCCTCCAATAAACCTCAATGAAAAAGAATACGAAGAAGAATGTATACACACGTATAACTGAATCACTGTGCTGTACACCAGGGACTAAACACAGCACTGAAAGTCAACTATACTTCTTTTTTTTTTTAAGTACCTTAAAAAATGCAATTCCTGAACTCCACTTGTTTCTAAAAAAAAAGGTCTAAGGATAGGTCCTTGGTCTAAGGCCCTCACCTTAGACCTTCTGTTTTAGAAACAGAAGTGGAGTTCAGGAATTGCATTTTGATGGTGACTGCAGCCATGAAATTAAAAGACACTCCTTGGCAGAAAAGTTATGACCAACCTAGATAGCATATTGAAAAGCAGAGACATTACTTTGCCAACTAAAGTCCGTCTAGTCAAGGCTATGGTTTTTCCTGTGGTCATGTATGGATGTGAGAGTTGGACTGTGAAGAAGGCTGAGCACCGAAGAATTGATGCTTTTGAACTGTGGTGTTGGAGAAGACTCTTGAGTCCCTTGGACGGCAAGGAGATCCAACCAGTCCATTCTAAAGGAGATCAGCCCTGGGATTTCTTTGGAAGGAATGATGCTAAAGCTGAAACTCCAGTACTTTGGCCACCTCATGCGAAGAGTTGACTCATTGGAAAAGACTCTGATGCTGGGAGGGATTGGGGGCAGGAGGAGAAGAGGACAAGAGAGGATGAGATGGGTGGATGGCAACACTGACTCGATGGATGTGAGTCTGAGAGAACTCCAGAAGTTGGTGATGGACAGGGAGGCCTGGCGTGCTGTGATTCATAGGGGTCGCAAAGAGTCGGACACAACTGAGCAATTGAACTGAACTGAACTGAAGGTACTTAAAAAAAAAGACATATAGTTGACTTTCAGTGTTGTGCTTAGTCCCTGGTGTATAGCACAGTGATTCAGTTATACATGTATATAACCACTAGACCATTCAGGTATGACCTAAATCAAATCCCTTATGATTATACAGTGGAAGTGAGAAATAGATTTAAGGGCCTAGATCTGATAGAGAGAGTGCTTAATGAACTATGGACTGAGGTTCATGACATTGTACAGGAGACAGGGATCAAGACCATCCCCATAGAAAAGAAATGCAAAAAAGCAAAATGGCTGTCTGGGGAGGCCTTACAAACAGCTGTGAAAAGAAGAGAAGTGAAAAACAAAGGAGAAAAGGAAAGATATAAGCATCTAAATGCAGAGTTCCAAAGAATAGCAAGAAGAGAAAAGAAAGCCTTCCTCAGTGATCAGTGCAAAGAAATAGAGGAAAACAACAGAATGGGAAAGACTAGAGATCACTTCAAGAAAATGAGAGATACCGAGGGAACATTTCATGCAAAGGTGGGCTCAATAAAGGACAGAAATGGTATGGACCTAACAGAAGCAGAAGATATTAAGAAGAGGTGGCAAGAATACACAGAAGAACTGTACAAAAAAGATCTTCACGACCAAGATAATCACGATGGTGTGATCACTGACCTAGAGCCAGACATCCTGGAATGTAAAGTCAAGTGGGCCTTAGAAAGCATCACTATGAACAAAGCTAGTGGAGGTGATGGAATTCCAGTTGAGCTATTCCAAATCCTGAAACATGATGCTGTGAAAGTGCTGCACTCAATATGCCAGCAAATTTGGAAAACTCAGCATTGGCCACAGGACTGGAAAAGGTCAGTTTTCATTCCAATCCCAAAGAAAGGCAATGCCAAAGAATGCTCAAACTATCCCACAATTGCACTCATCTCACACGCTAGTAAAGTAATGCTCAAAATTCTCCAAGCCAGGCTTCAGCAATACGTGAACTGTGAACTTCAACTTGAACCAGATGTTCAAGTTGGTTTTAGAAAAGGCAGAGGAACTCTCAGAGATCAAACTGCGAACATCCGCTAGATCACTGAAAAAGCAAGAAGAGTTACAGAAAAAATATCTATTTCTGCTTTATTGACTATGCCAAAGCCTTTGACTGTGTGGATACAATAAACTGTGGAAAATTCTTCAAGAGATGGGAATACCAGACCACCTGACCTGCCTCTTGAGAAACCTGTATGCAGGTCACGAAGCAACAGTTAGAACTGGACATGGAACAACAGACTGGTTCCAAATAGGAAAAGGAGTACGTCAAGGCTATATACTGTCACCCTGCTTATTTAACTTATATGCAGAGTACATCATGAGAAAAGCTGGGCTGGACGAAGCACAAGCTGGAATTAAGATTGCCGGGAGAAATATCAATAACCTCAGATATGCAGATGACACCACCCTTATGGCAGAAAGTGAAGAGGAACTAAAAAGCATCTTGATGAAAGTGAAAGAGGAAAGTGAAAAAGTTGGCTTAAAGCTCAACATTCAGAAAATGAAGATCACTGCATCTGATCCCATCACTTCATGGGAAATAGATGGGGAAACAGTGGAAACAGTGTCAGACTTTATTTTGGGGGGTTCCAAAATCACTGCAGATAGTGACCGCAGCCATGAAATTAAAAGATGCTTACTCCTTGGAAGGAAAGTTATGACCAACCTAGATAGTATATTCAAAAGCAGAGACATTACTTTGTCAACAAAGATCCGTCTAGTCAAGGCTATGGTTTTTCCTGTGGTCATGTATGGATGTGAGAGTTGGACTGTGAAGAAAGCTGCATGCCGAAGAATTGATGCTTTTGAAATGTGGTGTTGGAGAAGATTCTTGAGAGTCCCTTGGACTGCAAGGAGATCCAACCAGTGGAGATCAGTCCTGGGTGTTCTTTGGAAGGAATGATTCATGGGGTCACAAAGAGTCAGACACGACTGAGCAACTGAACTGAACTGAACTGAACATCCATCTAAAAACTTTCAATGTTAGTAATCTGTGAGTATAACACGAAAATGACAGAACCCAGTCATATCAGCTAAGACAATGTAGAAAGCAGCAAATCCACAATGTGTGTGCTTAGGAAAGGAACACTGTGAAATGACGTACAGACTGCAGGCTCCCATGGGCAGTGACCATGGCTTACACTTCATGAGTGTCTTATGCAGTGTAAATACTCCACAAATACCCGACCTTATTCACAGGCCAAAAAGAAATTCAGATGCATGCACTTAAAGCAGGGACTGAAGATCCACCTGTCCAGAGGGGCCAGGGAAGTCCCGTCAATGGGCATTCATCTAAAAGGTGACAGGACTGCTTCTTAACCCAAGCCAAGTTTTGCAGCCCAAAGATCAGCTGGCTTTCCAGAGAAATCAGGAATGCAGTTTTTAATGTGAAACCTCCTAACAGTTAAAAAATTAGCAACCAATACAGTTTTTCTTTTTTAGGTACTTTGTCTGCTCTGTTCACTGAACTATTCAGAACACCAGGGACAAGGCTTCAGAACACACTGGGGCTCACTCAACAGTTACTAACTGAATGAATATGATGGAAAAATACCCAGAAGGGAAGAAGGATGGAGAAGACTGAAGGTAGTTTTACTGGGACACAGAAAACACAACCCAGAAATGATTGTAAAATATCTTATTCACATTTATTCTGTAAAGCACAGGTTAGGACACAGAATGACAAGATATATTATGTGTATGAAACACTAGATTTCATAATCAGAAATGAAGAAAGAATGAATTTCTCAGGCCATCTGGACAGGCAGCCCTAGGGCTCAGGGAACATACTTCACACTAGGTCACAAAACCTGCCCTCCACTCTCATAGTCACTATTAAGTGTTTGGGGTGGGAGTGTCCCTAGCGTTCTACACTTTTCTCCTGAAGCCCCAGGAAGCTACAAGTTGCAAAGCCTTTCAAGACAGCTTCTGGAATGCCCTGTGCCCACAGCCCAGAAGGTGGCATGGGCACCCAGAGATCCTAGAAGCCTTGCCATTGCCAGTGGGTAGATTCATTAAACACCTGACTTCTTTTTAGATTTTTTTTTTTAATGTGGACCATTTTTAAAGTCTTTATTGAATTTGCTACAATATTGCTTCTGTTATTTATGTTCTGGTTATTTATGTTCCACTGGGTTTGTGGGATTTTAGTTCCCTGACCAGGGATTGAACCCACACTCCCCTGCATTGAAAGGTGAACTCTTAACCACTGGACCTTCAAGGAAGTCCCATGCCTGACTTCTTAAGACCAAAAATGATGGAGAAGCCACAGATATAGGGGTCTTGAAGGTGATGACTAACTTCTTTAGGAAATACACGATGCTGAGCTCTGCAGCCTCTCTCCCAACGCCATGCTACAGGAACAAAAATTGGGACTTGGAGCAAGGCTAAGTCAAACAGCTGTAGAATCTACTTCCAACCCCTCCCCCAATTCTCAGGAACCTGCTTTGTAGGAACACGCTGGTTCAACTCTTCACCATAGCCCTCTAGGTACTCAGGCAGAATGCCTTTGGGGTCTTGGTCCCCACTCCCTTCTCTTTGGCATCTCCAGCGTCTTTCTTTTCTAATTCCCTTATTTTGACTCATCATCAGTAACTACCCTCCTAAAATAGAGGCCAGCCCTCCCTGGGGTCCCTTCCTATCTGTCCTGCAAATGATTTTCTATGCCCACCTCCATCTATCTCCCTTTCTCTTCACAAAAGCTTTCTGGGTCATAATTCCACTGGGCTAATAACCATCTAACTGAAGAGAGCTTTGCAACTTAATAAAAAGACTTCTGCAGAAATCTCTTGTGTAATTCCAATAAATACCCAGCAATAAGGGCGCTGACAACTCTTCATTATCAGAGGAAAGGGGTCCCAATGGGGGAACCAGGGAGATTAAAAATAGTTTCCCAGCCCCAGAGATACCAAGAGACAGTAACTGGGTCATGATCTCTGGGATGAGAATTCATGCTCTTTTAAAGCTTCCCAGAGGGTAGGAGGAATGGTCGATTAGAATTTGGGGGGGAACTCAGTGTTGTGGGGGTTAAGACTTGCGGTCTCTAGGTTCTGGAATACAGGTTTCAGGAAATCTGAGTTTCAGAAGGTCTGGGTTCCTGGGGGTTTGAGGATCTGGGGTCTGCGTTCTGCTGAGACTGGGTTTTAAGAGATCTCGGGCCTGCATTGTGGGGATCTGGAGTCTGCCTTCTTAAGTATCTGGGGTCTCGATCTGGAGGATCCTCAGTTTTGTGTGACCTAACAAAAGTTATAAACCATTATCATCGTCACCAAAAATGTCCTTCACACCCACATGCACACACCTTCAGAGCTCCACCACCCCACCCCACCGCGTAGCTGACCCCAAGATAAGAACCCCCACCCCAGCGCTACTGGGGAGGAGACCAGCAGAGAGCCCGCAGAAAGCAGCGCCTCTGAAGAGGAAAGGGCTCCCAGAATGCGGGCAGTTGCAGGGAGGGCTAGTGGCAACCGCCTGGGAGGCGAGGCCACCGCGGCTCAGCGAGGCTGTGCGCCTGGCCCCGGGTCACACACCGAGCTCCGGGCCGCGGGGCGGGCACTCACCTCAATGAGCGAGTAGTTGATCTCCACGTCCGACTTGACGAAGCCCCCGCAACCCACCACGATGTCCTCGGAGCCGCACGCCGGCTCTACCCTGCTCAGCAGCAGCAGAACGGTGGCGGCCACCACTGCCGGCTCGGGTGGCCCCATACCCCGGCGCCCCCGCATGGCCCGGCCTCTGCAGCCTGAACCTCCGCAGGCCTCCGGGTCCCGCCCCTCACCCCGCACGTTGCCGGCGGCTTCCTCTTCTGATGGCAACTGACAGCCCTGTCCCCGCCCCCCGCCCCCCCTCACGCCGCGACTGCGCATGCGCGCCCCGCCCCCACGGCCATGCCCCCAGACCAAATAACTACAGTACAAGCTCAGCAATGAAAGGAGACCATTGGTGCCCTCTGGAGGCCTGGAGGACTCCGCGCACCATCTGGCTGGTGCAGTTGCAAGGGGCGAGTATACAGGCATAAACTGAAAAGTTGAATTTCGTAGTTTCCTGGTTTGGAATTAGGAATTTGGAATTCCAAATCCCCTACTTTGGAATTCAATAGCACTGAAACTGGAAATGACGAGAGACTATTGATCGAAGTATCCAACAAATTTCCCCAATCTATTTGACCCGTAAATTTCACAAGTGATGTATCATCTCAAACTCCTTTTAGGGATTTGTGTCGACTGGTGTAACTTTCCATGATAAATGATCAATTAGCTTTTTTTAAAGCAAAACATGTCGTTTAAGTTCAGCATAATATTTTAAAAGATATTTAAATTGTATTTAATCCCACCTCTGCTGCTGCTGCTGCTGCTGCTAAGTCGCTTCAGTCGTGTCGGACTCTATGCGACTCCATAGACGGCAGCCCACCAGGCTCCCCCATCCCTGGGATTCTCCAGGCAAGAACACTGGAGTGGGTTGCCATTTCCTTCTCCAAGGCGTGAAAGTGAAAAGTGAAAGTGAAGTTGCTCAGTCGTGTCCGACTCTTAGCGACCCCATGGACTGCAGCCCACCAGGCTCCTCTGTCCATGGGATTTTCCAGGCAAGAGTACTGCAGTGGGGTGCCATGGCCTTCTCCGAATCCCACCTCTAGTAACATTTTTATAGAAACAAACTTTGGGGGTTTTCCCCCAGGAAGCAAAAGATGCATGCAGTTTGACTTACTTTGAACTAGCTCTGTGAGGCGATGCATGAAAATCATCTGAAAGCATCTGTCTGAAAATCAGTTCAAAAATCAGCATGTTATGTTTTGTCTCAAGACTGAATGTATGCCATAATGAAGATGAACTACAAGTCACCATATCAAAATAGACAAAAACTGCCCTTCTGACCAGATGTTTGAAATTCTTCCATTTCACTCAAGAAAATCAAGGGCTTTTATTTTGATAGTTGTTATACCTTGCTCCTAAATGATGAAGTAAAGAGATTTCCCACTGAAATTCGCCACTGTGGTTAAGACTCAAGCACTATGCAACTATGAATCACTACACAGTGGCGACAATGGAAGGATACATGCACTAGAGGATCTCAGCCATGAACACATCTGATTTCTCTCACTCTTCGTTCTCCTTCCAAATACAGTGAGACTGTCAACTGTTTGATTATAAAGAGAAACCACTTAAGTAATTGTTTTATTTTTTAGAGGTTCATTATTTATCATTACAATTAAAACAGATGTTTCCATTTGTTTCCTAACACAAATCCCTGGTTTGTCTTAGCAAATACCAGGGGATTGAAAGTCATCAATTAGGAACTGCTTGGCCTATGGAATCATCTTATTTTACAGACGGGAAACCGAGGCCCAGAGAGGTAAGGGGACCTATCTAGGGTTGGTGGTTCAGTCAGTAAAGTATCTTCCTGCAATGCAGGAGACCTGGGTTCTATCTTTGGGTCAGAAAGATCCCCTGGAGAAGGAAATGGCAACCCACTCCAGTATTCTTGCCAGGGAAATCCCATGGACAGAGGAGCCTGATGGGCTACAATCCATGGGATTGCAGTAGTCAGACATGACTTAACGACTAAACCACCACCATCAGAGCTCAGCACTCAGCCATGTGCTGTTCAGAGAGCTGGAAAATAGGCTCTGTATTTGAGTTCTGTTCTTGGCTTACCTGGTTGATTTCCTCTGTGTGCTTTCTGCCTATCTGACCATCCCCCCTCAAACCTTCATCATTTCCCTCAAATTCATCTTCATATATACAAAGAAATAAAGCTCTAGGACCATGTCCAGTTGCAATGGGGATTTAAGGGGGGTCCTCAAGCCTCCTGATAATTTCCATCAGCCTTCACCAAAACCACCTCAAACAAACAGAGATGATCGGAATGTAAACAGCAGACCTGCCACACTCAGCTTCAAGAAAAATCTTTGAGTTTTTGCATCCCTGCTCTTCCAGAAGACCCAAACAGGAAGACAGCTGAAAGCATACTGCCAGGGCCCCAGAAGAGGGTTGGGGAATCTCAGGAAAGAAAGGGAAGAAAAGACCAGGGAGCCCCTGCTGTCGAGGCCCTGAAAAAGGCAAGAGAAAAAGAAGACACCAAAGTAACAACGCAGCCTGGAGAGTGCAAAGGATTTGAATTCTTCACTCAAACTGAGCACCTGTTCTTGTCTGTCTGAAAAAGCTCAGTCTTTTATTCCTGTCTTGAAAGGGAATACAGGGTCATTGCAGAAGGAAAGAAAATTGAAAAAGGAAAGCAAGAAAAAGAAAAGAAAAGTAGGAGTTCCATGAACACTGCTTTAGTGCATTTCCATCGTTTTGTCTATGCATATATGTTACATAAAGTCATTTCCCAAAAGAACGCTTGGCTTGGGACACACATTACTTTAAGACCCAGAAGAAAAAGGTAAATGACTTGAATTCATTCCCCACTTTCCCTAACTTAAGCATATACTATTTTTTTTTCTTTGCACACATATCGTAAACTATTTTGTATTATAATCTTTTTTCACTTAGCATTCAGTAACCGTTTTTCCGTATTAAACCTATTTCTTCAATGGCATTTTGAACCACTGCTCAGTAACCTAGGGATGAAATAATACTACGAATGCTAATAAAAGTTAACTCTGATTGAACATTTATAGTGTTCAAACACTCTGCTAGACGTATTATTAGTAATCTTAAAATCTTCCCACCATCCTAGAGGCAGACAGGGTCGGTCCCACAGGTGAGGGGGCTGCGGCTCCAACGTTAACCCGGGTCCTCCCATCCCCCATTCCGTCCGTCGCTGGACTTGAGCACACCTGCTGGGTTCGTTTATCTAGATAAATTCCTGGAATTGCTGATCCACAGTATTCGGGAAGTTCGGAATGACACTTGCGCCAGGGGGAAAGGGGATTATATGCAGACATCACCGCACTTTCTGGGGCTCCGGGACCCCCGCCCTCGCTGCCCTGGGTGGCCGCCCTGAGCGCCCCGCCACCTCGCCTCGCTTCACCCCTCCGCGCCCCACCCCCGCCGCCCGGCCGGACCTTGCCCCCCGGCCTCGCAATCCGAGAGCTCGAATCCCCGCCCCTTCCCCCGGCCGGAACGCGGCCGAGGAAGCCGTCCTCGGACCCCGACAGTCCGACAGACAGACCAACAGACGGACGACGCCCGATGGCCGGGCAAGGCGAGCCCTGCGCGGGCCCGGGGGTGAGTGTCCCCATCCCGCTGTATTCCTTCTCCGGCTGGCTCGAGATCTCTTGGACAGATCTCTCGGGCTGAGATACAGAGGAGGGCGGGCCCCCGGGGAGGGTAACAGACCTGCCAGTCTAACCCCAGGGCTGGGCGATCTCCTTAACCAAACTGTTCCCCAAGAGACCAACCCTGTGAAAGGGGCCTCTAGACCCCCCAGCTACAGGACTCCCCACGTCTCTGGTTTCTGCCTCAGCAAAAGACTCTAGTGGGAGGGTGGCAGTGGTGTAGGAGGGAGAGAATTAAAGCAACTGTGTTTTCTGAAATTCACATTCACACTTCTCTGGTTAGGAAAGGCCAGCAGAAGATCTGAGATAAGTACAGATGGAGACCTCTGATAGAACAAGTTTTGGGGTTAGCCAGGCCAGCGTGGAGTCAGCTCTGTCCCTTCCTATTTGTGTGGGCCTAAAGGAGCCTATTACCTTCCTGGCTTCTGAGTTTCCTGGTCTATGAAATTGGAACAGTAATACCTGCCTCCTAGAGTGGTTATAGGGCTTGCCTGGTGGCTCAGTGGTAAAGAATCCACCTGCCAATGCAGGAGACATGAGTTCGATCCCTGGCTTGGGAAGATCCCCTGGAGAAGGGAATGGTATCCACTCCAGAATTCTTGCCTGGAGTATCCCATGGACAGAGGAGCCTGGCGGGCTACAGTCGTGGGGTCGCAAAGTGTCAGACATGACTTAGCGACCAAACAACAACAACAGAGTGGTTTTAAGTCTGTGCCCAGCAGTCATCATGGATCCCAGGTCTCCTAGATTCTAGGACCCAACTGCCTTGGTTCAGATCCCAGCACCACCCCTGTCCAGTTGGGTGAGGTCAGTGGAGTTACTCAATTATGAAGTACTCTAGGGACAACAGAGGATGAGATGGTTGGATGGCATCACCAACTCAATGGACACAAGTTTGAGCAAAGTCTGGGAGATAGTGAAGGACAGGGAAGCCTGGCATGCTGCAGTCCATGGGGTTGCAAAGAGTTGGACGTGACTCAGTGACCAAACAACAACAAAAATTGCTTAGCACATTTATCTTGTAAATATTTGGAGTCCAAAGAGTTGCCTAGCCCCCCAAGTGGTGAGTTTGGGACCCCTGCATTGTACCATCATAAGGGTCACCCTGGTGTTCCCTCAGGTCTGGAACCAGACGGAGCCCGAGCCTGCTGCTGCCCGCTTGCTGAGCCTGTGCTTTCTGAAAACAGCAGGGGTCTGGGTGCCCCCCATGTACCTCTGGGTCCTCGGCCCCATCCACCTCCTCTACATCCACCGCCATGACAAGGGCTACATCCAAATGTCCCGCCTCTTCAAGGCCAAGATGGTAGCCCCTTCCTCTGGGAGCCTATAATCAGACAATGGTCAGGGGGTGGGGGAGCAGGCTGGAATCAGGCAGAGACCCCAAAGTGGACACGTGGGACCCTGTTAATCAGACAGAGCAATACCCCAGAGGCTGCAGAGGGAAACTCAGTGGCATAGATGCTGCCAAACCAATCATGACAGATAATAAAAACCGTACATCCCAAACACACCCGCAGACACCCACACACACCCAGACAAGTTTATGGCCACCACAGCCTGGCGTTCCCCGAAGTGTGCAGTGTACACTCCTGAGATACACACGGTGATTTTAGAGCCACACCAGGACGCACCTTTTAAATGTTAACACTTAGGCATTGATTTTTGTGTTTCCCCGCCAGCGATACTAAAGAACACTCCTTAAAACTGGTGTGTAGTTGTTTTCCAGTGTTAGAAAAACACTGGCATTCCAAATGTGAGCATCTCTGCTCATTCTCCTGTTCCCCAAACCTCTAGAAGCACGCCCTCCATGGTTCATTTATTCCCACACCACCTTGTAGATATTTGACCTCTTGTCAACCACCTCTCCAGGGTCAGCACACTCCTCCTTAAAGGGCCAGAGAGTATCAGTACTTGTCTGAGATTCCAAGGATCATGTGGCCTCTGTCTCAACTACTCAGTTCTGCTCTTGCAGCAGTAAAGCAGCCACAGACAACAAACAGTAAGCAAGTAGACATCACTGTGTTTCAGTAAAACTTTATAGTTACAGAAATTTGCATTTCATATCAATTTCACGTCATGGCATATTAGGCTTTTTAAAGTTTTGTTCAATGAGTGAAAAATGGGAAACCCGCTCTTAGTTCCGAGGTGATACAACAACAGACAAGAGGCCAAACTCAGACTACAGATGGTAGTTTTGACTCCTGCTTGAGACTAACTGACGTTCAGTGGTTTCTCCGAGGCTCCCAGGTCTGCGTGTGCGTGCTCTCTCCCGTTCTTGATTTCTCTTGTCCAAAAGAGGGACCGATTTGACCAATGGCAGCTCAGTCAAAGGCCTGGAAACGTATCAGTCCCAACAGAGAGTTCCTCCTTGATTTAACAGTAGGGATGGAAAGAGACTTAAAGAAAGTATAACTTTTTCACCTGGAGAGTAAATAGCTTTTCATGCTGTTCCTTCATCCCGAAGCATCCTCCTGTGCATTGTGGGAGCACTACTGGCATTTTGGAAACCACTGACGTTATTTGTATGGTGCATTATTTATATGACAGTTACAGGTCAAGCTTGAGCTGCATCACCCCTTACAGCTTTTTTCTCTCACGTCGGCCCTGTTCAGTGGTCACGCTGGTACATTGCAGTGCCCCACCTGGGGCCACTGTCCAGTTGGACGTGGAGTCCCTGTCCAGTTGGCAGGGAGTGGCAGAAAGGCTGCCATCTTTCTTTCCCCCACCAGCCTTATCCCAGCCCGTTTCTCCAGGTGCTTGGGTTTGCCCTCATAATCCTGTGCACCTCCAGCGTGTCTGTGACTCTTTGGAGAATCCAGCAGGGAACGCCCCAGGCCCTCGAGTTCCTCATACACCCCACCGTATGGCTCACCACAATGGTGAGTCGCGGCCCAGACCTGCTGGCTTGCTCCTGGGTGCTGCTTCTCCTGTCCCGGTGGAGGGGTGGGGCAGAGGGGGCTCCCTCCAGACCCTCTCCTCCCCCAGCGTCCCCCACCCCTGGCCCACCTCCCACCCGACCCTCTTGTCCAGAGCTTCGCCGTGTTCCTCATCCATGCCGAGAGGAAGAAGGGCGTCCAGGCGTCTGGGGTGCTCTTCGGGTACTGGCTACTCTGCTTTCTCTTCCCAGCCACCAGCGCCACCCAGCAGGCCTCACGAGGGGTAAGTGGGGGTCTGGGTCACCCGGGAACCAGTATAGTGGTTTCAGGCCTTGGGTCCCATCCATCCTCCTCCCGCTTCCACCAAGGCTTATTCTCTCTGCAGAGACACACACTCCGCAAGCACTGAAACTCAAGCAACACACACAGGCATTTCACATAGATGTTCTCATCACCCCATACCTTTTTATCAACAGAAATTCTTATTGTCTTACACACTCAAGTCACACACTTCACTTGCACACACTTGTATGCTCCCATTCACACATTGGGCTTCCCTGGTGGCTCAGTCAGTCAAGAATCTGCCTGCAATGCAGGAGACCTAGGTTCAATCCCTGGGTCGGGAAGGTCCCTTGGAGAAGGAAATGGCAACCCACTCTAGTATTCTTGTCTGGAGAATTCCATCAACAGAGGAGCCTGGTGGGCTATAGTCTATGGAGTTGCAAAGAGCTGGACACCAGTGAGCAACTAACACTTTTCACTTCACTTTTTTTCATTCGTGTATCACACAACCACAGACTCCAAAACATCACATACACACACATACACTCGCCTACACTCACACTTGCTGCCATCCAGTTGTGTCTATACTTTCGAGCTCCTACAGGGCTTGTGCACAAATGTCCCACACTCATACACACACACACACACACACACACACACTGCATGGGCACCGACACACTGTTGGTTCAAAACCTCAGGGGTTCCCAGGTGAAATTAGAAACCAACCCCAGACCTGGAGGACCAAGAGAGACCAAAGAAACAGACCACCACTGCAGTTGGTAGGCGACGATTCTCATAAGCAAGGGAACTTACGTACGATGCTTGTCTTGGCCGCTGCAAAATACACTGATCTCCGCACCTGCCCGCCAGAAACTTAACAGTTTATGGAGGTTTTAACAGGGTTCAGTCATATGTGCCATCCAGTGGATCTCACCAGCACATTGCTCTTCCAAGGTGGCATCCTTGAAGTACTTCCTAGTGCAGGAACAGTGTGGCCAGAATGCACACTTCAAGGGCGGGAGTGGCGAGTGGGGGTGAGGAGCCTCTGGGTCCAGCTCACAGGTCAGCCAGGGCTCACGTCCTCTGGATGACTTCCTCTGGCACACAGCTGTGTTCGTTCTGACGCCACGTAAGTGCATGTCTCCCCTCATTCTCCACCTTCACCTGTGCCCTCATGCATCTGTATTTACACACTCATTTTGCACATTCACCTGTATTTCCACATTAGGGGGCGTGATCTGCAAAGAGAAAAATCTATAACTTCAACCAGGGTTTTTCAACCTCAGCACCTTTTACCTACTTCTCTCTTGGGCGGGGGCGGAGAGGAGCTGTCCCATGTGCTGTGGGATGCTGAATAGCATCCCTGGTCTCCACCCACTGGACGCCAGTAGTACCACCCCATTACGGTAACCTGACACCTCTCCTGACAATGGTAAATGTCCCCTGGGGGCAAAGCCACCCCCAGTTGAAAACCGCTTGCATGGCTGGCACACTCACCCAAGACTTCTGATCAGGAAACTGATCAGAGTCTGCTGGTCATCATTTCATATGGTTACTCCCTTCGGATCCCGAAAGAAGAAGGCAGAGAAACACTTTCTATCCTAAAGGACAGATTTTTAACAAAGCAATTTTTGTAACTAATGGGAATAGCCCCCAGGCCCTCCACTGATTTATGAGAGGGTAGCTTTCTACAGTTGACTTAGCAGCTAGCTGTTGGGAACACAGCACTGAAAGAATAATATTGGGACCACATATGCTCTGGAGCTCCATGTGCGAGGCCCTGTGGCAAGCACTTGATGTCATGAATTCAGTGAAGATCTGAATGATCCCATTTTAAAGATGAGGAACCCTAAGCCATAGAGAAGTGAGCGACTTCCTCTAGGTCACGCAGCTCGGGACTGCAGAGCCAAAGTCCATCTCACCCAAATTCAGGGCAAACTTTCCGACAGAAACGATACGAAAAATGACACTATGGGGAGTAATGTAGCTGCACTATCAAACTGTCTACTATCTGTCCCCCAAAACGAAACCAAAAACAGGGAAGTAAAAAATCCAATAGAGAAATTGTGATCTGAAACTTGGGCTCGTGTTTAAAAACATAAAAACTCAGTTCACACTGGCTCAAGGGGGAAAAGTCCAAGGGTATCTATTAGCTCATATACCTGGGACCTGCTAGGAGGCATAGCTGGCCCAGACATTCAGAGAACACAGCTAGAGCTCCATTTCTGCCTGTCCCTTGGCTCTCGCCTCTTGGCTTCATTCTCCAATGGGATGGCAAGGAGAGCCCCAATTATTCCAGGCTTTCGTTTCACAAATATAGCAAACCTGGAAGATCTCCCGATGGTTCCAGCTCTCGTTGCTCCAGCGTAGGTCCTGCGTCCATTCCTAGCCCAAGCACGGTAGCCAGGGACTAGAACATGCTCTTTGGTCAGGCCTCCATCATCTGCCTGCCCCGCCCCTCCCCACCCGCTGGGATGGAATCAGCTCTACATAAACCTCATACCTGAGCATGGGGGGAAGAGTTAGGGTGCTCTGGCCAGAAAGGGCAGGGGGTGAAAAGCAATCATGGCAGGGCAGCAAGAGCTCGTGATCTGGAGCAGATCATCTGTGTGGCCTTGAGCAAGGTACTGTCACTTCTCTGAGCCTTGGTTTCCCATTGAGTAACACGTAGCAAGTAAACGCCCCCTGGGGCAAGGTGGGGTGGGACTTGAGGAGACAGTGTATGTAAAGACTCCAGCATGTGCCTGAGGCAGAGCGAATGCTCCCTGAAACCAGCCCCCTTCTTAAACCAGAGAACACTGGCCACAGGGAGTGGGATGGGAGATTGGGAGGTGGGGCTCCTTTGTTGCCCAGGGAGAAAGATAAAGTGTCCTTCAATCTGTGTCCTGGAGGCTAAGGCCAGTGGCCACCTAACTAAGGGCACACACCCTGCCTGCCGTTTGTCTGGACAGAATCTGTGTAAGCCAGGTGTTTTCAAGGCCAGGAAGGCTGGGGGCTCCAGCCACCGGCCTGGGCACTGCTCCCAGCATCAGAAACCCCGTTCTGCCTCCCCCTCTTCTCCCCTTTCCGACACCCTCCCCAGTCTCTGCTCCTCCTAAGCCCTGACTCAGAGACTTCTGCTTCCTCTCCCACAGGATTTCCAGAGCGACCCTTTCCGGCACCTGTCACCCTACCTGTACTTGTCTCTGGTGATGGCGCAGTTTGCACTGTCTTGCCTCGCTGATCAACGCCCGCTTTTCCCGAAAAGGCCCCCGCAGGCTGTAAGTCACCATGTCTCCAACCAATGCCTTGCTTGTCCCTGTTCCTCTTCTGGTCCTCAGTGGCCCCCAAGTGATGGAAGGAAGTTAAATTAAAGCACAGGCCTTTATTATTTTTTTTTATTCATTCAGCCAAAAAAAGCGTATTATATATCGACTCTATGCCACAGGTTGGCCAACTCTTTCTGTCCAAGATAGAAAATATTCTGGGCTTTGTGGGCCATATGGTCTCTGCATGGCAGCTACGGAGGTCAGGTTTTACAAAAAGCAGACAGACTATATGTCAACAAAAGAACATGGCTGCGTTCCAATAAAACTTTATTCGCAGAGAAAAACAGTGGGCCGGATTTGGCTTGGGGGCTGTAGTTTGCCAACCTATTCTGTGCGCCAGCTCAGTACTGAGGATCTCTGGTAAAAAGTGATGTCTCTGTCCTCATGTGACTAATACCCAATAGGGGAACCATTAATCACACAATTACACAAATGTGTGGAAAATTACAACTCATGATCATAAAAATTCAGGATTAAAGTGACTTGCTCAATAGAAGTGCTCCATCGGAGAAGTTCATGGTCCATAAGAGTTTACAGCAGATAACACTGTGAAATCCGGAAAGAATTCTCTGAGAAAAAGACAGTTGAGTGGAGATCATCTAAAAAGATGCTCAACAGTTTGAATAATTAAGTTAAAACTGTAATAGGACTTTGTCCAATGAGTAGCAGAAAAAAAATTAAAATTGATAACACACACTGATGGCAAAGATGTGGTGCAATGAGCATTCTCATGCCCTATTGGTAAGAGTATAAATCTGTGCAGTCTTCCTGGAGCCACTGGTAAAATCCCACCTCTTCTTCACCTTCTTGTCACATTCACTGAGGGATATTGTTGAAAACATTGCTTGTGTCATGCATGGTCCTTGCTTTGAGAATTTCTTGGTCTCAGTATTAATAAAGTTGTTCTGAGCAACTGTTAGTTCTTACTTAGGCACTTCCACCGAAAAAGCAAGAGAGTTCCAGAAAAACATCTATTTCTGCTTTATTAACTATGCCAAAGCCTTTGACTGTGTGGATCACAATAAAATGTGGAAAATTCTGAAGGAGATGGGAATACCAGACCACCTGACCTGCCTCTTGAGAAATCTATATGCAGGTCAGGAAGCAACATTTAGAACTGGACATGGAACAACAGACTGGTTTCAAATAGGAAAAAGAGTACATCAAGGCTGTATATTGTCACCTTGCTTATTTAACTTCTATGCAGAGTACATCATGAGAAAGGCTGGGCTGGAGGAAGCACAAGCTGGAATCAAGATTGCCAGAAGAAATATCAATAACCTCAGATATGCAGATGACACCACCCTTATGGCAGAAAGTGAAGAAGAACTAAAGAGCCTCTTGATGAAAGAGAAAGAGGAGAGTGAAAAAGTTGCCTTAAGGCTCATCATTCAGAAAACTAAGATCATGGCATCCAGTCTCATCACTTCATGGCAAATAGATGGGGAAACAGTGGAAACAGTGGCTGACTTTATTTTTCTGGGCTCCCAAATCACTGCAGATGGTGATTGCAACCATGAAATTAAAGGACACTTACTCCTTGGAAGGAAAGTTATGACCAACCTAGACAACATATTAAAAAGCAGAGCCATCACTTTGTCAACAAAGGTCTGTCTAGTCAAGGCTATGGTTTTTCCAGTGGTCATGTATGGATGTGAGAGTTGGACTATAAAGAAAGCTGAGCGCTGAAGAACTGATGCTTTTGAACTGTGGTGTTGGAGAAGACTCTTGAGAGTCCCTTGGACTGCAAGGAGATCCAACTAGTGGAGATCAGTCCTGGGTGTTCATTGGAAGGACTGATGTTGAAGCTGAAACTCCAATACTTTGGCCACCTGATGCGAAGAGCTGACTCATTTGAAAAGACCCTGGTGCTGGGAAAGATTGAGGGCAGGAGGATAAGGGGACGACAGAAGATGAGATGGTTGGATGGCATCACTGGTTCAATGGATGTGGGTTTGGGTGAACTCCAGGAGTTGGTGATGGACAGGGAGGCCTGGTGTGCTGTGGTTCATGGGGTTGCAAAGAGTTGGACACGACTGAGCAGCTAAACTGAACTGAGGCACTTTCAGCCCTGTGACCAAATCCCTTTTTGCCTTGCCTGCTAGGAAGCACCAAGCCCTTTGGTATCTACTATGGTTAAGTATCAGAGAAGGACATGGCAACCCACTTCAGTGCTCTTGCCTAGAGAATCCCGTGGACAGAGGAGCCTGGTGGGATGCTGTCCATGAGGTTACACAGAGTCAGACATGACTGAAGCAACTTAGCATGCATGCATGCATGCACTGGAGAAGGAAATGGCAACCCACTCCAGTGTTCTTGCCTGGAGAAGCCCAGGGATGGGGGAGTCTGGTGGGCTGCCATCTACGGGGTCCCACAGAGTCAGATATGACTGAAGCGACTTAGCAGCAGCAGCAGCAGTGGTTAAATATACAGGACATCTCAGTCTGGTTTTCAGTATTAAGCTTGTTGTCAATTCATTCTGTCTTCCTGCCCTTAGCTCTGCTTGCCACATACTGGCCATTATGAGACCAAGTCCTCCCACTTCTAAATCTTTTGTCTTTGCAGAATCCATGTCCTAAGGCTGGGGCCTCCTTCCCCTCGAAGGCCATGTTCTGGTGGGTTTCTGGGTAAGTAAAGAAGCAGGGAAGGGGCCGGGGGTGGGGGTGGGGGGTGCCCCGCCCCCACCTACATGTGCCACTCTTGTTTGTTACCACAGCTCTTTCCCAAGCAGATTTCCCCAAGCCTACCAAAGTCAGCCAGGCTTTCTCCATCCCAGCCTGGGTGCTGGGATTTTAGTGTGTCCACCATCCATATCCCATTGCTACTCACTCACTGGAGTGAGATTGAGTCCTGGCTCTGTCTCTTAGCTGGCCACATCACAAGCATTTAGTCTGAGTTTTCCCCTCTGTAAAATGGGAACAACTCTACCTTCATTAAATGTAAAGTACTTAATGCTTGTATATAGAAGGCACTCAATAAAATCATATCTCTATCTAGTCCTTCCACCAACATAGTAGGTGTTTAATAAGCACCTACTATCTGCTAAACACCAAGGGTGAGGAGGCAAAAGACCAAATCTTTACTCACTAGAGGCTCCCAGGCTGGTGGAGAAGATGTTTCTCCAGGGTTAGCACACCAGGCATGGAGGAGGTACCTACCTCCTGGACCCTCTCTTGACCACACTGCCATCGGAATTCCGTCTCCACCACTTCCTGGCTGTGTGACCTTGGGCAAGCTACTTAACCTCTCTGTGCTGCAGTCTCTGCACTTGTCAAATGAGGATCATAATAGCATCTACCTCACAGGGTTTTGAGGATTAAATGAAATGAGGTTTCTGAAGCACTTAGAATCTGGCCCATAAAAAGTTTTATATAAAGTGGTTGTTAAATAAATGAAGGATAGACTACTCTGTGGAGAAGGCAATGGCACCCCACTATAGTACTCTTGCCTGGAAAATCCCATGGACAGAGGAGCCTGGTAGGCTGCAGTCCATGGGGTCACTACGAGTCGGACACGACTGAGAGTCGGACACGACTGAGCGACTTCACTTTCACTTTTCACTTTCATGTGTTAGAGAAGGAAATGGCAACCCACTCCAGTGTTCTTGCCTGGAGAATCCCAGGGACGGGGAAGCCTGGTGGGCTGCCGTCTATGGGGTCGCACAGAGTCAGACACAACTGAAGCGACTTAGCAGCAGCAGCAGCAGACTACTCTGAGGGCTTCCCAGGTGGCTCAGATGGTAAAGAATCTTCCTGCAGTGCGGCTGACAGGTTTGATCCCTCGGTTGGGAGGATCCCCTGGAGAAGGGAATGGCAACCCACTCTAGTATTCTTGCCTGGAGAATCCCCTGGACAAGAGGAGCCTAAAGGGCTACAGTCCATGGGGTCACAAAGGGTCGGACATGACTAAGCGGCTAAACAACAATGAAGACTACTCCGAGGGAACGGAATTGGTGGAGGGCATGGAGTTGGTGGAGGGTATGGAATTGGTGAAAAGAGCCTGGAAGTTTGCTAAACATCTCTGAAGAGAATCTAGCCCACTGTTTACCAAATGCAGGCATTTATGGGCCATTCCTCAAGCTTTTTGCCTTATTTGGGTATCACTTATACTCAATTTACTTAATGTTCTTTCTTTGGATTAATTTGCTTTCTCTATTTTGTGTGTGTGCTTAGTCGCTCAGTTGTGTCTGACTTTGTGACCCCATGGACTGTAGCCCACCAGGCTCCTCTGTCCATGGGATTCTCCAGGCAAGAATACTGGAGTGGGTTTCCATTTCCGTCTCCTTTCTCTACTTTAGTAACCTGTTATAAGGGAAACTTCCTATCACTACCAAGATCACAAAAATCTAGAATCCCTTGCCATGTAGAATGCTAAAAGTAGTTTCAGTGAAAAACAAATATTATGAATAATTTCTGGATTCAAACTGTTGCTTGCCTGAGTTTACTCTGTATTAGAAAAGGGAACTTGAAAAGTCTCAAAAAGGAGCTCAAGACCAGCTCCAAACAAGGCCTCCTTGGTGTCACAAGAAAGATGAGAGACCTAAAAGGAAAAAAAAAAAACCATTCCTGCTGTGGAAGTCTGCAGTGGTTAATTTCTTTTCTTTATGGCCTGCTGGCTTATTTGCCCCAAGGCATATGGGATCTTAGTTCCCTGACCAGGGCTCAAACTCATTTCTTCTGCATTGGAAGGTGGATTCCTAAATCCCTAACCACCAGGGAAGTTAATTTCTTGTGTATGCACGTTGGTTTGAAAACTGGCCTCAGTTAACCAAGGGCAAGGAGAGACAGAAGAAAGAGGCAGCCACTCCAGGCTGGAAGGAGGCAGGGTTAACAACAAGCCAGGGATCTTACATACGAGGCCTGTCTTGGGCCCTGCAAGCTGAGTACATCTCACTGGACTCCCTAGAGTTTACAGAGAAGCCTTAACGGGGTTCAAACATGTACATCATCCAGATAGTCTAACACTTACTCTCAAAGTAGCTCCTAATGTGGGAACAGTGGGCAGAATGTACGTTCCAAGCACAGGAGAGGGAGGAGCTCAGATTGCCCGGGTCCAGGTCATAGGTGCACCATTGGCCACATCCTCTAGATAACCTCCTTCAACAGTGCACCAACTACAGTCATCTCATATACCAGTCCCAAGATCGAGAAAACATTCTCATTTTAAGGTGAGAAAACTGAGGTCCATTGTTGGCAAGTGACTTGCCCAAGGTCACAGCACTGAAAAGTGGTGATTTTATTTGACAAATCTTGTGCCCGGAGCCCGTGGTAAAGAACCCACCTGCCAATGCAGGCGACATAAGAGACGCAGATTTGATCCCTGGGTCAGGAAGATTCCCTGGCAACCCAATCCAGCATTCTTGCCTGGAAAATCCCATGGACAGGGGAGCCTGGCAGGCTACAGTCCAGGGGTCACAGAAGAGTCGAACACAACTGAAGCGACTTAGCACCCATGCACACACATGCCCTGAGCTGGGAGGTGGTGATAGAAGAGGGAGAATCTTTGTCTCCATGAAACTTATCGCTAATGGAGGAGAAAGACTAAATAAATAATCCGACCAAAAAAAGTAAACAGTGGTCATCGCAGCAAGCATTAGAAAGAAACAGCTCAGGAAACTATGGGATCTTGCAATGGGGAATCTACCTGGACTCAGGTGTGGGGGTCATCAAGTGGGCTTTTAAGGAAATCATGTCCAAGCCAGAGATGAAGGACAAGTGAGAAGTGGCAGGGAAAGAGTTTTAAACAGAGGGACATGCATGTGCAAAGGTCCTGAGGCCAGGTGGCTGGAGCAGTGAACCAGGGGGAGAATGGGGAGAAGTTCAAGTTTCCTCCACTATAACAGTTTTCAACTCTGGACTTCTGACTCCTAGGGAGGCTTATTTATTTCCCCTGTTACAGGTTACTCCTTGGTTAAGTCACTTAATCTCTCTGAGCCTCTGTTTTCTTCCTCATCTGTAAAATGGGTCAATAGTAATCTATCATATAGGCTCATGTGAGAATTAAATGATAATCTTTGTAGACCGGGAAGCGCCTACCACTGTTCAGTTCAGTTCAGTCGTTCAGTCGTGTCTGACTCTTTGCGACCCCATGAATCGCAGCACGCCAGACCTCCCTGTCCATCACCAACTCCCCGAGTTCACCACTGTTAGATAAATTGCTTTCCTTGTACCGAGGGGCCAGCGCAGGTGCAGAGAGGCAAACAACTTACCAGGGATCACACAGCTACCAAACCAGGGCACTGCAGAGGTGGACGCGGGAAGGGCTGGCTGTGGTGACCCTCTTTTATAGGTTGGTCTGGAAGGGCTACCGGAGGCCACTGGGGCCAAAAGACCTCTGGTCACTTGAGAGCAAAAACTCCTCTGAAGAACTGGTTTCCCAGCTTGAAAAGGAATGGACAAGGAACCGCAGCGCCACCCAGCGGTGAGTGTGTGGAAGGTGGGCGCTTAGCCCGAAGCTGGTCAGCAAAGCCCTTGGTCCCACAAACCCCGCCCCTACTCTGGGCTGAGTCCCCGAGAAATAAGTTCTCAAATAGGTATAATTAAGCCTGGGTTAAATGTAGCCCTGCCGTCGAGTGGTTGATGACCTTGGACAAGTCGCTTGACCTCACTGGAGCTTGATGTTTCAGGGCACAGACAAAAGTAGCTGTGTGGCAGGACTGAGAAGTTTCCCTTGCATACTCTAGGACTTATCGATGGCTAAATCCCACACATTAGGAGGAGACAGAGAGAGACAGAGCCTACTGGCTCATATAGCTGAGAAGGTGGGTCTGGCCTCAGGTGTAGCTGGATTCAGAACTTGCGTGATGTTCACTATTGTCCGACACTGGTCTCTCCATAAGGCCTGTCCCATACTACGCCAACTCAACACCCACTTCCTCACCATCCACCTAAAAAAAAAAAAAAAAAACTCAAGGAAGGACTCTGATTGGCTGGCTGAGTCATGTGCCTCTCAGGAGCCAATCCCATGGCTGAAGGGCAGGCCACATGATTGGCAGTCCTTTCAGAGCCACACAGGGAGGGGAGGGGCTGCTTCCGGAAGGAAAGGTGTATGTTTTCCAAAAGGGATAAATAATATGACAGATCGAAACAGCAGCTCTCTCTCACCTCAGGCATATCTTGCTGTACTGCCCCTGCACTCTTAAATGAGTTTTGAGTTCATCCCAAAGGGCCCTGGAGGTCTTGTCCACCCTCTCCCAGCTCTGCTCTCCCCTGCCACCATAAGAATGATGGTCACCCAGTATTAGAGCTGAAGTAGAAGCATTCTCCAGAACGGCTTGAGAATCTGTGAACAACTGACAGTAAGAATGCAGAGTGGCAGGGTTATACAGAGATCTGGCTCAGGCATTTTCTGAGCTCACTGCTTATACATAGGAAAGAACTTTGGTTTTGTTTCTAAAATATGTTGCAACCTTTGCGGGAAGGGCGAGGACGTCATCTTAAGAGGTCACAGACCGATTCGTCTGCTGGCCAAGTCGGGGTCACAGGTGTGTTTGGCCAGCATGTATCGTGCTGTTGTTTGAGGTTTGTGCTTTGTTTTGTTTTTTTGTGTAAGTTGCCAACATTTAAGCTGTTGGAGATGTCACAAAAATATGGAATTTGGGTGTCTCTTAAAGTGGAATGGCAGTGTTAGGTCGTATCCCTCATGACAACGGGAGGGTGGATCTGGGAAGTGGTTGCCCTGTGGAACAGGGCGTGTGTGCTTCAGTTTGCCACAGTCTCTACCCCTCCCTTTTACATCCCCCAGCAACACCCGGCCCTCACACCCCCTTCCTTGCTCTGTGGTCATTTTTGGAGCTGGCACTAAATCGCTTTGGGACCAGACACGGAAGACCAGCCAACAAGTCTAGTGGTTTCCCTGCTGGCTCAAACAGTAAAGAATCTGCCCTCATTGCAGGAGACCTGGGTTTGATCCCTGGGTGCCGGGGCCAAGGAGAGGTGACATCTTGGGGCTACAGGGATGACCAGGGTAGAGATGTGAGTGCAGGGTTAGAAAAATGGTTGAATTAGAAATACTGCTGGCCTCAGAGGCTGGGGTAGGGGTAGGCTTCAAGACAGGTAGTAAACTAATATTTGTTTATTTCTTTGCAAGCAAAGTGGTAATGACTGGCTCCTTGTAGCCTTTTGTGCTAAAAATACCAAGTTGTCCTAGGACTGCTAGTTGAGATTTGTCCTTCCCCTTCATCCTGAGGGGGGCTTCCCTGGTGGCTCAGAGAGTAAAGAATCTGCCTGCTATGCAGGAGACCTGGGTTCAATCCCCGGGTCGGGAAGGTCCCTTGGAGAAGGGAATGGCTACCCAACCCAGTATTCTTGCCTGGAGAATTCCATGGACAGAGGAGCCTGGCGACCCACAGTCCATGGAGTTGCACACAACTGAGAAGCTAACACTTTCACACTTTTCATCTGGAGGAGATGCTCAGAAGATTCTTGAGAGGGGAAGGGGGACTGGAGGCCCAGCTTGTGGTGGACGGGTATTCACCCCGTTAGCTGGGCTCTGGGAGTATAAAGGCTGACATTGACGGGGCAGGGAATGGGGATGTCTCAAGTTGTCTCTCTAAAGAAAAAGGCCCAGGCACGCCACTGATCCTTAAACTCACTCACGTGGAGGAGGGCTGGGCCATTTGCTCTGCAGGACAGCTGGAAACTCGGCTCTGTTAAAAACCAGGCCAGGAGACTAGTTGCACAGCATTCTAGTAAAAGCAACCAGTGGGTTAAGTCGAGTGTCAGGAGGAAATCTGGAGAAGTCAGTCCATTCCCAGCCCGTGGGTGCTTGACTGAGGGCCTGGCAGCCAAACCCTGTTTGGATGATGGGGATACAGCCATACACAAGACAGCTGAGGCCTCTCTTTCCAGAAAGCTGATTTTTTGGTGGAGAAGACAGATACTTGCAAGTTGAAGTCAATGCTGGGACAGAAATAAGGGTCTGGGATGGGGAAACAGGGCTACTGCAGTTTCCCAGCAGGGAAAGTGTCTTTGAGGAGGTGATGCTAAAATGAAGTCAAGCCTTGGAAAGAACTGGGCAGAGACATTCCAGATCAAGGGCAGTTTGTGCCAAGGCCTGAGAAAGGTGAGCTGTGGGTGTGTCAAGGAGCAGAAAGAAAACCAGCCCAGGAAAGAGGACCAGGATGAAGTGGGGAAGTGGGCAGGGGCCAGGCCACACAAGACTGTGTCTAGAAATGGAGACATTTTATTAAACCATTGAAGGATTTTATGCAGGAAAAAAAAAATAGTCTACCCACTTGGAGTCCTAACAAGACAGATGAGAAAAGGAGTTGGAGACAGCATGGCTCTGAGGGTGATGAATGAAATTATTCCAGCCGGTGGGCAGGAGTGGGCAGGGATGGCCTTTATAAGAAGGTAATATCCTTTTGGCACTCAAGACCCAAATATCCAAATGTGAGTGGCAGGCCATGCCCAGCTCATGATGGAGGCCAAGCCACAGCTCACCAGAGATGCCAAGCTAAACCACAAGCCAGGTCAAGCCGGAAGGGGCAAGACCTTGACTTTGTTCGTGAGGGCTTGGGAACCTACCCTCATCAAGGGCTTTTTTCTTTTTAATTTTTTGGTGAGAGAGGGGGCTCTGTGTGAACTGTGAGTCAAGGTCTGGGTTCAGGACTTCGCTGGTGGTCCAGTGGTTAAGACTTCCACCTTCCAATGTAGAGGATGCAGGTTCAATCCCTGCCCAGGGAGCTAATATCCCAGGTGCCTCACAGAGAAAAAACCAAAACATGAAACAATGTTGTAACAAATTCAATAAAGCCTTTAAAAATTATCTACATTAAAAAAAAAATCTTCTAAAAAAATTCTAGGCTCAAATCCCTGCTCTGTCCTCCATGTGTGACCTCAGGCACCTGTCACCACCTCTCAGAGCCTCAGTCTCCTCTGAGGTTAAATGAGGACCCTGTGACACCCAGGGGGCAGGGAGGTTGAGGGGAGTTGATGAGCTTATGTGTGTGAAGGACTGATCCTAGTGCCTGGCCCCAGGTCCCAGCTCTCAGCACCACTGAAGTTCTGATAATCTCATAGGCTGTCAGAGCTGGAAGGGACCCAGAGTGGGGCCAGCTCCATCTTTGCATGAGGATATAGAGGCACAGGGAGGGGAGCAGCCTGCCCAAGGCCACACAGCAACCGCATGGCTGCCAGGCTCTCCCTACAGCCAAAGCCTGCCTCTGGAAGGGCCCTCGGGCCTCCCCGCTCCTCCTGTCACTTCTTCCCCCGAACCTTTCCCTGATAACCCAGGGCCTGGGATCTTAGACATCACAGCAGCTTGAGCTTACATCTGTGGTTTCACTCAGACCAGGGGTGCCAGGCTCAGACCTCAGCAGTGATTCTAAACTGGTCCTCAACCAGTTCTAAACCACCTCAGGGCTGGCTGGGGTGGGCTGCCTAAGGGATCAGAAAGTGCTCTGAAGGTTGGGATTGAATCCCAACCCTTTTATTTCTCAACCGTGCATCCTTCCCCAGCTTTAGTTTCTGAGCCTCAGTTTCCTCATCTGTGAAATGGGGTAACACCCGAGGGAGCTCTCTGGGGTCTTTTTCTTAAGGTCACTAATCCTACTCATGAGGGCTGCACCCACATGACCTAATCACCTCCCAGAGGTCTCACCCCCTAATACCATCACACTGGAAATTAGATTCAACATGAATTTGGGTGGTGGGCGGGATGGAGGTGGGGACAAAAACCTTCAGTCTATTAAAAGGGCCCAGAGCTGATGTCTTCTCTCCCCTAAGGCACACCAAGGCGACAGCATTTAAAAGGAAAGGAAGCCGTAACAAGGAGGCCCCAGAGACGGAGACCCTCTTGCCGCAACAGCGGGGGAAGAGGGGCCCGCTGCTGAGAGCCATCTGGCAGGTGGGCCGCTCCGCCTTCCTCCTGGGGACCCTCAGCCTCATCATCAGTGATGTCTTCAGGTTCACGGTGCCCAAGCTCCTCAGGTGGGTCCAAGCCTTGGGTGCTTTGTTGAGGCTGGTGGTCCCCGAACGGTGTCCTTCCAGGACCTGGAGGACCTTCAACCCTCCTTCCACCCCTGCCTGGACCTCTGGCGCTCAAGGCACTGAGGGTGGATGAAAAGGGTGCTGAGGAAGAACAGAAATAAATGAAAAAGTGACTCCCGTTTCCCTCGGGGAGAGAAAATGAATGAATTTGGGCTGACTGCATCACTTTGCTTTCACTGTACCACAAAAGTCCCCAAAAGTGAGGGGCTTCAAACCGCTTCCTTGGCTGTGATGGTGTGGGGCATCAGTTCATGCTGGGCGCAGCCTTGGAGGGTTCAGTCGTGTGTCTGCAGTCACCAAGGTGGTCTCAGCTGGGACATCTCGTCTCTCCCCTGATGGTCTGTCACCCTCAAAAGGCTGATTTCCAGCTCTTTTGCAGGGCTGCTTGGCAGGGTCTCTAGACAAAGCCCTTTTCTCCTGAAGCCAAAGCTGGTTGTACAGCCAGCCCAGATTCAAGGGGTGGCCTGTAACTTTGCTCAAGCTGCCGTAGCAAAGGACTACAGCCTGGGTGTCTTGAGCAGAAATCCTTTTCCCGGTGCTTATCTTTTCTACTGTCGTTTCTTTCTTTTCTTTTTTGTAAAATTGAAGTTTAGTTGATTTATAATGCTGTGTTTCAGATGTACAGCTAAGTGATTCCGTTTCATCAGATTCTTTTCTCTTAGAGGTTATTATAAACTATTGAGTGCAGTTCCCTATTCTGTACAGTGGATCCTTGTTGGTTATTACTATTTTATAATAGTTAATCCCAAACTCTTAATTTATTCCTCCCCTTTGGTAACTTTGAGTTTGTCTTCTATGTCTGTGAGTCTATTACTGTTTTGTAAGTTCATTTGTATGATTTTTTTTTGTTCCACATGTAAGTGATATCATGTATTTATCTTTGTCTTACTTCACTGTGTGATAATCTCCAGGTCCATCCATGTTGCTGCAAATAGCATTATTTCATTCGTTTTTATGGCTGAGTAGTATCCATCTCTTTAATCTGTTCATCTGTTGATGGACCCTAGGTTGCTTCCACATTAGGGTGGAACAATGGACATTAGGGTGCATGTATATTTTGGGATGGTGTTAGTGGTAAAGAATCATCCTGCCAAGGCAGGAGACACAAGAAATGAGGGTTCAATCCCTGGGTTGGGAGGATCCCCTGTAGTAGGAAATGGTACGCAACTCCCGTATTCTTGCCTGGAAAATTCCATGTAGAGAAGAGGCTGGCAGGCTACAGTCCTTGGTGCCTCAAAGAGTCGGACACGACTGAGCGACTGAGCACAGGCACACACATCTTTTTGAATTATAATTTTCTCTGGATATACCCAGGAGTGGGATTGCAGGATCATATGGTAGTTCTATTTTTAGTTTTTTTAAGGAACTTCCATACTGTTCTCTTCCCCGAGAAAAGGGATAGGCTGCCCACTCCAGTATTTTTGGGCTTCCCTTGTGGCTCAGCTAGTAAAGAATCCTCCTGAAATGTGGGAGACCTGGGTTCGATCCCTTGGTTGGGAAGATGCCCTGGGGAAGAGAAGGGCTACCCACTCCAGTATTCTGGCCATGGACTGTATAATCCATGAATCCAGAATTCCAAGGACTGTATAATCCATGGTGCCTCAAATAGTCAGACATGACTGAGCGACTTTCTCTCACATTCCTACCCCTCTCACATACTGTTCTCTATAGTGGCTACACCAATTTACATTCCCAGCAACAGTGTAGGAGGGATCTCTTTCTCTTCACACCCTCTCCAGCATTTATTGTTTGTAGACATTTTGGTGATGGCCATTCTGACCAGAGGATGAGATGGTTGAATGGCATCACCAACCCAATGGACATGAGTTTGAGCAAGCTCTGGGAGTTGGTGATGGACAGGGAAGCCTGGTGTGCTGCAGTCCATGGGGTCGCACAGAATTGGACATGACTTAGCGACTGCACAACAACAAAGTCTAACCGGTGTGGAGTGATCCCTCATTGTAGTTTGGATTTGCATTTCTCTAATAATTAGCAATGCTGAACATCTTTTCATGTGCATTTTGACCACCCATGTGTCCTCTTTGGAGAAATGTCAATTTAGATCTTCTGTCCATTTTTTATTTGGGTTATTTGTTTTTTTGATATTGAACTGTGGGAGCTGTTTGTGGATTCTGGAGATGAATCCCTTGTTGGTCACATCGTTTGCAGATATTTTCTCCCAGTCTGGAGGTAGTCTCTTCATTTTTGTTTCTGGTTTCCTCTGCTGTACAAAAGCTTCTGAATTCAATTAGGTCCCATTTAAACAACAGACACTTTTGTCTTCCCATCACCGAAAGCTAGAAGTTCAAGATCAAGGTTGTTTGCCCTGAGGCCTCTCTTTGCCTCGTGCACAGCTGCCTTCTCTCCGCATCCTCACATGGTCTCTCCTTGGAACACACGCACCCCGGGGTCTCCTTCTGTGTCCAGATTTCCTCTTCTTCTAAGGACACCAGTTGTCCTGGATTCAGGCCCCTCCTAACGGCCTTGTTTGAACTCAGTCGCCTCTTTAAGGGCCCTGTCATCAAATGCATGGTCATATTCCGAGGCACTGGGGGTTAGGACCTAAACATATACATTTTGGGGGGACACAACTCAGCCATAACAGGTGGGGATAAAAACTCTGCCTGTTGATTGGAGATGTAAGTCATGGTGGAAATGAGCGTGGACAGTGGGAGAAATAGTTGCAATCGTTTTTGCAAAAACAAAAGACCCTCCAGTACTGTCTGGTCCTCCAGACCTGGCCAGGCTTAGGCAGAGGCAGTAGCCATGGGCACCCTCTCTCACCAACTTCTCCCTCCTTCTCCTCCTGCAAGCCTCTTCCTGGAGTTTATCGGGGACCCCAACACCCCAGCCTGGAAGGGCTATCTCCTGGCCGTGCTGATGTTCCTCTCCGCCTGCCTGCAAACGCTGTTCGAGCAGCAGCACATGTACAGACTCAAGGTGCTACAGTTGAGGCTGCGAACAGCCATCACTGGCCTGGTGTACAGAAAGGTGAGCCCCGGGGGAGGGGTGTGGCCTTTCCTCTCTTTCCAGCCTGTCCCAATTTACACACAGACGTCCCAGCCAAGGAGAGCCACGTCACTGAACTCTCATCTGCGCCCCCAAGCACACTCATTCATCACGTTTCTCATAGTTGCTCATACTGCACTCTCACCTTCTTGGTTATTTCTGTAAGACCTTGTGTGATCTGACCCTGAGACCTCTTCTGTCTGATTACATCACATGCTTCCTTCACACCTCCTTTCCTTTCCTCCAGCCACACCAGTCTCCTTTCAGTTCCTCAAGCATCCTCCTACCTCAGGGCCTTTGTACGTGTGGTTCCCACTGCCTGGGCACCCTTTCCCCAATTCTTCATGTAGTGAATTTCCGCCCATCTCTCTGTGGATAAAGGACTAACCTTTGGGCTGTGTGGAAACCAGATAAAGGTAGACTGTCAGCTATTTGACCAGGTAACACTGCTTACAGTTGAAATGACCCCTGAGCCACCGGTAAATGGAATCTGGGCTGGAAGTTCTGTCAGTGAACTGTGACACCTGGAGGGAAGCCAGCGCTTTGGGCTTCTCTCTGTGTGGTCATTCTTGGAAACGAAGCCCGTGAGGCTGCTGCTCTAAGACATGTTGGCCCCTCTGGGTCTGCAGCCTCTGAGCCAGGACGACCCAGTCCCCACTGAGTCCGTTTCTCACACCTGAGCTGTCACCTGGGAGAGGAGGGGAGCAAAGGGAACAGCTCCAGGGTGGCTGTGTGTCTCCTGAGTTCCCAACCACGTGGCTCGCTGGGAACGGGTGTGACCTGTCCTGTCTTTTGAGTCCACATGTGGAGCTGAGGCTGTGGGAAGGCAGCCTAAGGGCTTTGCATTTCCCATATTTTGGAGAATTTCAGGGCAGCCTCTTCATCTCCTGATGGGTCAGACCCCCCAGTCTGCCCTCTGGGCTGCTTCTGTATTAACCAGGTTTAAAATTAATTTATTTCTTTTTGGCTGCACTGAGTCTTTGTTGCTGTACTCGGGCTTTGTCCAGTTGCGGCGAGCAGGGGCCACTCTCGAGTTGCGGGGCATGCACTCCTCGTTGTGGTGGTTTTTCTTGTCGTGGAGCATGGGCTCTACTGGGCAGGCTCTGTAGTTGTGGCTCACGGTCTTAGTTGCCAGAGGCATGTGGATCCTCCCCGACCAGGGGTTAAACCCATATCCCCTACATTGGCAGGTGGATTTTTAACCACTGGACCACCTGGTAAGTCCAGCTGTGCTTCCTTATTTTCTGTCTGGTGCTTCGACATCTGGGGCCTTGCTGACCCTGGAGGGACTGTCCCTCTGTCCCTTCCGAGGTCAGCCAGTTCCTCCAGATGGTACGTGACTCATCGGAAAGCATGCCTTTCACATGCAAACCAACCCACCCTGACTCACACTCCACCTGCCTCCTTTTGAGGCCCTCAGCCTCTGGCCATTGTCCTTGCTATAATCACCCCAGGGCCACGTATCAGACAATGAGGCCCAGTTCCTATGCCCAGAGCAGCTGGAATTACTCAAACTAGCCAATGCTAAACCTGCCGACCCTGTCTGACTTTCCCATGAAAACCACAGCAAGCTCTTGCCTATGGTTCATCTCACCCTGCCCCACTCCAGTGCTTCCCCAGGTGCTCCCACCCCATAGTGTGGAATACCCCTTTCTATTGAGATTGTTCAGTGTAATAAACCCTCTTGTCAATATTAGTCTTCTCTGGTCTGTGGGCTTGCCATACTTGAATAATAATAAAACCTATATTTTAAAACACTTCATGACACTCATCATCAGTTCAGTTCAGTTGCTCAGTCGTGTCCGACCCTTTGTAACCCCGTGAATCGCAGCACGCCAGGCCTCCCTGTCCATCACCAACTCCCGGAGTTCACTCAGACTCACGTCCATCGAGTCAGTGATGCCATCCAGCCATCTCATCCTCTGTCATCCCCTTCTCCTCCTGCCCCCAATCCCTCCCAGCATCAGAGTCTTTTCCAATGAGTCAACTCTTCGCATGAGGTGGCCAAAGTACTGGAGTTTCAGCTTTAGCATCATTCCTTCCAAAGAAATCCCAGGGCTGATCTTCAGAATGGACTGCTTGGATCTCCTTGCAGTCCAAGGGACTCTCAAGAGTCTTCTCCAACACCACAGACACTCATCATAATTACTATTAAACGGTGAACTGTGTACATCTTTAATTTTGTTCCCCAGCTCAAACTCCACTCCCAGGAGACCAAGCACCTCGCCTCTTTTGACCATAGAACTCAGAGTGAGGCCCAGAGCAGGTGCTCAGTAAAGATTGGAAAATTTTTTTGGAGAATTTCTATACTTGTTTGTTTCCAGCTCATCATTTCACCCCCTCACTTCTTCCCTGACACACCCAGCAGAGACGATTGCAAGTAGAATGTAGTATTCAACAGGCTGGAAGGGGTCCACTGTGACCCCAGAATCAGGGCAAATGTGTGGCTGTTAGAAAACCAGGTTAGTATCTACAAGGCATGTTGAATGCCTGGGGGGAATCAGTCTAACACTCTGTCTAGCCTCTGTTATCCTGGATTCCAATCTAAACCTTCTGGTTTTGGGCAAGTTGGTCAATTTCTCTGTGCCTCAGTTTCCTTGTCTGTGAAATGAGATTAATAATTATCCATCTCATTGATTCTCGTTTCACTTTTTCTTTCCTCTTTTAATCAAGATGTTTAATTTACTGAATGGTTGGCTTTGATTTTTTTTCCCCCAAAGTGATACAAAAATTGTTGTTTACTTGCTAAGTCATGTCCAACTCTGTTGTGACCACATGGACTGTAGCCTGCCTGGTTCCTGGGTCCATGGGATTCTCCAGGCAAGAATACTGGAGTGGGTTGCCATTTCCTCCTCCAGGGGATCTTCCTGACCCAGGGATTGAACCTGCGTCTCTTGGGTCTCCTCCAGTGGCAGGTGGATTCTTTACCCCTGCCCCACCTGGGAAACCCTATATCCTGGGCACTGTGCTAAGTAAATGAAAATTTTCATCATTTTTTCCATGATGGGACACAACAGACAGCTGTATGGAACAGGCACAGTATGTGCCATTTAATTTAAAACACTGTGGATAAAACACTATATTTTTGCAATCAGGCTTCCCTGGTGGCTCAGTGGTAAAGAATCCACCTGTCAATGCAGGAGGTGTGAGTTCAATCCATGGGTTAGGAAGATCCCCTGGAGAAGGAAATGACAACCCACTTGAATATCCTTGTCTGAAAAATTCCACGGACAGAGGAGCATGGTGGACTATATTCCATAGGGCTACATAGGGCTGCATTCCATACGGTCACAAAAGAGTCAGACACGACTGAGCCTGAGCAACTGGGCACAGAACAGCACAGCTAGGACATAGCGCCCAGCAGATGGCTACCATTATCATCATAAATTCAAGGTTTTGATGTATTGTGTTATTGTTATTGTTTCCACTACTTCACGGATATCAAGGTATTTTCGTTTTTGTCATCTCCCTGGATTCTTACAGTGGTCCTGGGAGTTGTGCTTAGGAGATTTTTTTTTTTTTTAGCACAAATTACTATTTATTAAGATAGACCATATTTGGGGTCATAAAACAAGATTTAACAAAATTAAAAGGATTTAGATCTTACAAAGTATGTTCTTTAACCAGAATGGAGTTAAATCACAAATTAATAATAGAAACGACTCTGGAAAATCCTCAAATATTTGTAAATTAAGTAGCCCGTGGATCAAGGAAATTAAAGAGGAAATTACAGTGTTTTCAACTAAAACACCATGGCTTGGACTGAGCAAGAGCCCAGCCACCTGGCAGACTGGGCTCTAAGTTATGCTGCCCCTGCTGGCTGAGGCAGGTTTCTTTACCATCTGAGCCTCAGTTTACTCATCTGTAAAGTGGGCTGATAAAATCTCCTAAGCATGCTTTACAGATGAGTAAACTGAGGCTCAGATGGTAAAGAAACCTGCCTCAGCCAGCAGGGGCAGCATAACTTAGAGCCCAGTCTGCCAGGTGGCTGGGCTCTTGCTCAGTCCAAGCCATCGGCCTCCCCCACGTCCCTCCGACTCAGGTCTCCATCTGCCCGCCCCTCCCAGGTCCTGGCTCTGTCCAGCAGCTCCAGGAAGTCCAGTGCAGTGGGCGACGTGGTCAACCTGGTGTCTGTGGACGTGCAGCGGCTGACCGAGAGCGTCACCTACCTCAACGGGCTGTGGCTGCCGCTCATCTGGATCGTCGTGTGCTTTGTCTACCTCTGGCAGGTGTGCTGGGGCAGAGGGAGTGGGATTTGAGCAGAACCCTCGTCCTCCTTGTCCCCTTTAATCCTGTCTTTGTCCGCAACCCGTGGGCTGCTGTTATGGCCAAAGTCTCAGGCCAGGGCGGCCTTCACGTTACCCTGGGCAGGATGCTCACCAGTCTGGGCCTCGGTTCCCCTTCTGTCAAATAATGATGATGATGGTGATGACATGGGCACTTTGGGGGTGTGGTATCGGGACTTCCAGGTGGTGCTAGTGGTAAAGAACCTGCCTGCCAATGCAGGAAACATAAGAAACATGGGTTTGCTCCCTGTGTCAGAAAAGTCCCCTCGAGAAGGAAATGGCAACCCACTCCAGTATTCTTGTCTGGAGAATCCCATGGACAGAGGATCCTGGCGGGTTACGGTCTGCTATTGCTGCTAAGTCACTTCAGTCGTGTCCGACTCTGTGCGACCCCATAGACGACAGCCCACCAGGCTTCCCCGTCCCTGGGATTCTCCAGGCAAGAACACTGGAGTGGGTTGCCATTCTATAGGGTCACAAAGAATCAGACATGACTGAAGTGACTTAGCACGCATGTATGCACGCACGCGTGCATCAGGATACGGTTTGAAGTTATCAGTAACGCTGGGGCCACCAGCACTACCACAAACAAAAATGAAAGAAAATTTAGGGGCAGGAATTTACTTAGTTTTTAAAACACATAAAGTAGCCACTGGGGGCAGGGGCGAGGGGCGGAATCAGAACTTAATTCTGACTCCCTTACATCTGTTTTGTGATGTAGGACCTTTTTTCGGTTGCCCACGCAGCTTGTGAGATCGTATGTCCCTAACCAGGGCTTGTACCTGCACCCTTGGCAGTGAAAGCTTGAAGTCCCAGCCACTGGACCGCCAGGGAATTCCCTTCTTTTAAAATTTTTAATTAAAATCAGACCTTGCAGTGAGCCCATACCCTGCTTTTATCACTTGCTAGTTGCGAAACTTTCGCATAACTAGCCCCTCTGTGCCTAATTTCCTCATCTGCAAAGTAATAATGACATATAAACTCTCTCTGGCAAAAATGCTACAGTTGCTAACCCCAATGCCCACCCTTCCCCCTTTACCAGGGTCTCCTGGTGACTTTCTGATGTTAGGGACCGTCTGCCAAGAGGCAGAGTGATGGGTGGTGTCATCTGCAGACTCACTGGGGTCGTTGGTCAGCCTGCTTCACTGCCCTGCATTTTCCCCCGTGTCCTTCCTCCCTTTCTCTCCAATAATAATAGTTAACGTCTGTGTACTTGCTGAGCACCCGCTGTGTGTGCTGGGTCCTGAACTGCAGGGTGGCAAGTCGAAAAGCATCCAGGCTACAAGCTTTTACGGGGGTGGGGTGGGGATGGAAGCAGCAGCAGAGGTACAATAATGATGATAACACATAACTGGTATTCTGGAACATTCCACACACTCACCCACAGCTATTTAGCCACCAATACACCCACCCAGGGGCCCATGAAACCTGGCATGCAGGCCAGATTCCTCCACCTGCTTATGTGCGGACCTCAAGCTCTACAAAATAATCAGTAACTTTTCCAAGAGAGACCCTACTGCCTCCAACATCATACCCTGCATATGGAATTAAAGAAAGGGCCTCTGCCCTTGAGTTGAATTCAGTGAGCGCGTAGACAGCAAGACCCAGCTGTACCCTATAAGTGTTTGTCTTGTTGATTACACATAGGGATGGAGCTCTTTAAAGATCTTCCACTCTGCTCCAGGTGTGGGTGTCAGGCTCACAAACTTTTCTGTAGAGGACCAGGTCAGATTTTTTTTTTTTAACTTTTGTATTTGGAGGATAATTGCTGTACAATGTTGTGTTGGTTTCTGCTGTACAGTCAAATCAGTCATGACTATAACTATCTGTCTATATATTTATATCCCCTCCCTCTTGAGCCTCCCTCCCACCCCCCTTCCCACCCCTCTAGGTCATCAGAGTGCCAGGCTGGGCTCCCTGTGTTATGCAGCAGCTTCCCACCAGCTGGCTACTTCACACATGGTAGTGTGTATATCGGAGAAGGCACTGGCACCCCACTCCAGTGCTCTTACCTGGAGAATCCCATGGACGGAGGAGCCTGGTGGGCTGCAGTCCATGTGGTCGCTAAGAGTCAGACACGACTGAGCGACTTCACTTTCACTTTTCTCTTTCATGCATTGGAGAAGGGAATGGCGACCCACTCCAGTGTTCTTGCCTGGAGAATCCCAGGGACCGGGGAGCCTGGTGGGCTGCCGTCTATGGGGTCACACAGAGTCGGACAGGACTGAAGCGACTTAGCAGCAGCAGCAGCAGTGTGTATGTATGTCAGCGCTACTCTCTCAATTCGTGCCATCTTCTTTCCCACTGTGTCTACAAGTCTATTCTCTACATCTGCATCCCCATTCCTTCCCAGCAGATAGATTTCTTAGTACCATTTTCCTAGACTCCATATATGTGCATGAATATGCAATATTTGTTTTCTCTCTTTCTGTCTTGACTTCACTCTGTATAACAGGCTCTAGGTTCATTCACCTCACCAGAACTGACTCAAATGTGTTCCTTTTATGGCTGAGTAATATTCCATTGCATACAGGTTCCGCGTCTTCTTTATCCATTCATCTGTCAATGGATATCCAGGTTGCTTCCGTGTTCTGGCTATTGTAAACAATGCTGCAGTGAGCATGGGGGTACATGTGTCTTTTTAAACTGTGGTTTTCTTAGGGTGTGACATTCTAGGAGCAGTAGGGTCTCTCTTAAAACTATTCAACTCTGCCCTTCTAAGCGGCTACAGACCATACTAATCAAACAGGCCTGGTGGGGTTCCAATAAAGTCACTTATGGACACTGAAGTTTGAATTTCACATAATTTCCATGTGTTGTAGAATCTTCATTTGATTTTCATTATCAGTCATTTGGTAGTGGAAAACCTATGGATCATTTTGTACAGCTTGAGGTCTGCACATAAACAGGTGGAGGAATCTGGCCTGCATGCTGGGTTTCATGGGCCCCTGGGTGGGTGTATCAACGGCTTATTGACTGTGAGTGAGTGTGAATGTTCCAGAATACCAGTTGTGTGTTATCATTATTACACGTCTGCTGCTGCTTCTACCCCGACCCTCCCCATGAGGGCTTGGAGCCTGGATGCGTTTTGACTTGCCGCCTTGCAGTCTAGGACTTAGCACACATAGTGAATCCTCATCAAGTAAATAGATGTTAGTGCTTATTATTGGAGAGAAAGAGAGGAAGGACACGGGGGAAAATGCAGGGCAGTGAAGCAAGCTGACCAACGACCCCAGTGAATCTGTAGATGACACCACCCATCACTTTTGTCTGCCTCTTGGCAAACGGTCCCTAACTTCAGAAAGTCACCAGGAGACCCTGGTAAAGGGGGAGGGGTGGGCATTGGGGTTAGCGTTTATAGCATTTTTTGCCAGAGAGAGCTTATTTAACCTTCTGTTCATAGTTCTCTGAGTATTCTCCCAGCTCTGGCAGGCGTTTGCCTTCTGGGAGCCTCTCCATGTGACCCCTGGGTGGCGATATTGCTGCATAAATGAAACAGACGGGCTAGCTGTTTCATTTTACTGTTTCAGCCACATAAAAATCGTTTATCCTCTTGGCCACTTTCACATTTTCCAGAGAGAGAAACCAAAGAGGGAGGGAAGAGACCTGTCCCCAGTCACAAAGCTGGTGGGGGCAGGGCAGCCAGAGAAAATACAGGACATCGAACTAAAGGTGAATTTCATATCAACAGAAGTATTTCTTATTGTAAATCTATCCCAAACATGACATGGGATATATTTACACTAAAAACTTATTTGCTGTTTATCTGAAATTCAGATTTAACTGGGCTTGCAGTTAAATATATTTATTTGCTAAGTGTGGCAACCCTTGCGGGGGGGTGAATTGAAGATTCAGCTAATGGTTGTATAACAGCAGCCCTTGCTACAGGCGGTGGAAACAGCTCCACTCCCCTCTAATATGAGGAAACTGCAGCGTAGGGAGGGTTACTATCTTGCCCAGGTGTTGCTGTTCAGTGGCTCAGTCCTATCTGACTCTGCGGCCCCATGGACTGCTGCACGCCAGGCTTCCCTGTCCATCACCAACTCCCGAAGCTTTCTCAAACTATGTCCATCGAGTTGGTGATGCCATCCAACCATCTCATTCTCTATGTCCCCTTCTCCTCCTGCCTTCAGTCTTTTCGAGCATCGGGGCCTTTTCTAATGAGTCGACTCTTTGCATCAGGTGGCCAAAGTATTGGAGCTTCAGCTTCAGCAACAGTCCTTCCAGTAAATATTCAGGATTGATTTCCTTTAGGATTGACTGGTTTGATCTCCTTGCAGTCCAAGGGACTCTCAAGAGTCTTTTCCAACACCACAGTTCAAAAGCATCAATTTTTTGGCGCTCAGCCTTCTTTATGGGTCCAGCTGTCACTTGCCCAGGGCCACACCAAAGTGCGGCATAAATTCAGGATTGGAACCCAGATCCCCATCCAGAGTCTGTTTTCATCATAGTAGCCAGGCACAACCCTGCCCATCTGGATGCATGTCCTGTCATGACTATGACCGCCCCCTCCATCATGTGAGGTTCATCATTTTTCCCTCCCCCACCAAACACAGGTGGGCTCCATCTTCCGCGTGTTCCCTTCTAAGGAGCCCAGGAGTCCCGGTCTCTATGACCTGGTGGCTGCTTTCATTGGACTCTCTGACACCTCACTGCCTTAGGACCTGAGTCTGAGCATCACAACCATCCACAACCACATCCACAACCAGCCCCGTATTGACAGCTGGGCTCCTGGAGGCGTCTCATGACATCCAGCCCCCTCTTTATCCAGCTTCTAGGGCCATCTGCCCTCACCGCCATCGCTGTCTTCGTGAGCCTCCTCCCTCTGAATTTCTTCATCACCAAGAAGAGGAACCACCATCAGGTTTGGCATTTGGAAGAAGGGACACTCCAGGCTGGAAGGGGGTGGCAAGCCTGTAGGTCTCAGGACCCGTGCTGGTGCAGGGCAGCGGGGAGGAGGCAGGTGCAGGATAGGGGTGGGGGCTTGTGGCGGTTGCAGAGAAGGAACATTCCAGACTTCCTATCCTATCCTGTCTTCTTCCCTCTGGTCCCAGCAAGAGCAAATGAGGCAGAAGGACTGTCGGGCGCGGCTCACCAGCTGCATCCTCAGGAACGTGCGGACGGTCAAGTACCATGGCTGGGAGGGAGCCTTTCTGGACAGAGTCCTGCACATCCGGGCCCAGGAGCTGGGCGCCTTGAAGACCTCCAGCCTCCTCTTCTCCGTGTCTCTGGTGTCCTTCCAAGTGTCCACGTTTCTGGTGATGTCACTCTGGTCCCCCTGCAGAGCAAGGACTCAGTGGGGGGGAATGCTGGGGGTGCGGGATGAGGGCTCCCCATATAGGCTCATGGGGTCACCATCACACCGAGTGACTGTCACAGACTGACCATCACCTAGCATGACCATCGTATCAATAACACCCAGAAACATAACACCACCAACCCCTGGAAATGAACCTCCCACCCAGTGACATTTAGAACCACAAGTGCCACCAGGACCCAGAGTACTCCATGGTGGCTGATACCTTCAACTTGAGTCATCTTCCCAGAGTCTAGAGTCATAAATCCCACTGTTGTCTAGAACCACGAAAATGCTAACAAGATGGAAAAATGCCTCATCATCCAATACCTGGAACTAAGAGTTTCTGATACTAAGAGTGGGGGCCACATACACACAACTCCCTCCATCAATAGCAGAATTTGGGGGACGATCTAGGTGGAAGAGAAGCCATTGCAACATGGCAGGTGTGGCCATTTGGCCCCTGGAGACCCGCAGCCAGCCTGCCTTCCCTGGCCACATTTAGCAGCTCATTGTCGCCACCCGTGTCTCACCCAGGTGGCCCTGGTTGTCTTTGCTGTGCATACTCTGGTGGCCGAGGAGAACGCCATGGACGCCGAGAAAGCCTTCGTGACCCTCACGGTTCTCAACATCCTCAACAAGGCCCAGGCTTTCCTGCCCTTCTCCATCCACTCCATCGTCCAGGTGAGGCCGCGGGGAGGGGAGGCTGTCCGGGAGGAACCTTGCAGGCTAGGCTGAAGCAAGGAAACAAAACTGGGAAAGAGATGGCCGTTCACAGGGAACAGTGGGAAGAAGCCAGCAAGCATCCTCAAAATAGGCAGCATCACCTTTCTAGCAAACCCATCTGCGAGGATCCATTCTGGTCCCTTTTTTACATTAATACAAATGGATTTCATTTCATTTCTCTTCTTTTACTGTCTCTACTCACACTGTGCCTCCTTGCACATGATAAAAATGAGAAAACTGCTCCAGCTGAGACATTCCTGTTTATTCTTTCATCCCGGAAGACGGGCTTGGGGCTGGGAGTGGAGACACCCCCAGATGGACAGAGTTTGTAATTGTTCCTGATGTCAGGCAATCAAAAAAGCCACCGTCCTCCTCCCTGGTCTGGTCTGCAGAATGGAAGCAAGGAGCTGGGAGCTCACCACCAGCATTGCTCCAACCTCATGCACTTCATCATCCGTGACCTGGAAAGCTTTGTGCTGGTGCCTTGTAAATGTGTAGGGCTTGGTAGGCAGGAAGCTTTCCCAGTATCCTGAGGCACCCGACACCCGAAGTCTGAGTTCGTTTGTGGCCCTTACTGTACAGCTGACCTAAGGCTTTGGTTTCTCCAGGCCCGGGTGTCCTTTGACCGCCTAGCTGCCTTCCTCTCCCTGGAAGAAACTGACCCTGGGGCTGTGGACTCGAGTCCCTCCAGATGCGGTGAGAGCTGAGTTCAGCAGGAGGGGGTGGGAGAGACAAGAGAACCAGCAGGGCCCGCCTTCCCACTGGTGGAATGCCAGGACCCCAGCTGGGGGCTGCCAGCGATGGGACTGCATGTGCAGACCATGCTGTAGGTGGTGTTACTTGGAACAGGCACTGTGTATGAATCCTCCCCTTGTGACTAAGCAAGCTTCAAGCTGCCTACCTAGAAATCATCCGAATCCAAATTCTGGCTCCAGCACAGACCCCAGGATGGGTGACCTTGACCAGTTATTAATCTGCCCGAGCCTCAGTGTTCCCATCTGCAAAATGGACATGGTGATCATCATAGCACCTCTGCACAGGATTGTTGTGAGGGTTGAATGGGTCCTCTGAAGCCTCGCAGTTAGAGCAGGGCCCTGCAGCAAGTCAGCATCCAATGCATTTTAGTTATTATTAGAATTATTATTGGTAAAAATCCAATAATCCAATAAAACTTACGTCAGCAAAGAGAGCTCTAAATAACCCCAGATTGGTGTTTCTGAGGCTCCTCACGGTTCTGGCACGTTTTCAGCTGGGCACAGCCACATTTAGCCGAATTGATGTGATTTGGGTGTTTGGAGGTGGATGCTGGCTTGGAATCCCAGGATTGCCTTGCTGCTGTGTGGCCCAGGCAGTAACAGCCCCACTCCTGGCCTCTGCTTCCCGCTGTGGCAACCCACCTCCACTGTCCTGAGGACCGTCCTGAGGGCCACCAAGAGAGAGCAGGCCCCTGACTCTCGGGAGATGCCCACTAACTAGCCTGGGGTCCGAGATGTCATGCCTGAATCCCGGCAGGAGGCCCCATGGGCCAGAAACCCCTGAGTGTTATTTAAGTCATGACTCTGACATACTTGATCACCTGCCTATGACCGGAGCCTCACCACACCCCCTGCCCCCACCCCAGTCCTTGCACTCTCACACACCCTGAGAGTGAGATTAACACAAACACCAACAGCTGGCAGTGACCAAGCATTTACCATGAGCCAGCACTTTGGAAATGCTTTACTTAGTGATGACCCCCTTGAACCTCACCACGGCACCACGGGGTAGGTGCTCCCATGACCCACCCCCTTTGCAGATGGAAATGAAGACGTACCCCCACACCCCAGACTTAAGAAAGGACAAGCCCCCAGAGCAGGGTAGTCAAACTCAACAAAGGAAAACACAGGACTCCCAGTTAAATCTGAATTTCACATATTAAGAAATTCTGATTTTTTTAGCATAAGTATCTCCCATGTAACGTGTGGGCAAAATTATCCTGAAAAAGTGCTCATGGTTTATCTGAATTTCAGATATAACTGGGCATCCTGCAGTCTGAAACCCTCCCCTAGAGACCATCCAGTTCAGTGGGTGTTGACTGCTTATTAAATGTAGGGTTCTCAGGCCTCACCCTCAAGCAGAGTCTCCTTTATTGGTTTGAGCTGAACCATGGAGAGCTTTGTGTTTTTCAAAAAAAATCTTTCCAGGTGATTCTAAATGTGTATTCAGGGTCTGAAACCACTAATCTGGTGCCTCACTTATTACATGGATAAAATATCTGAGACCCAGAGACATGGGGAGACTATATGTTCCTGGTTACATCAGTGGTCCCAGTGAAATTAATAACACTCCATCTCCAGGGTCCTGGATCAGGTGATAAATTGTATCAGCTGCCCTCTAACCTTTTCTGTGAAGGACCCAATTGTACTTGTTTTAAGCTTTCCAAGTCCTTTTTTCTCTGTCATAACTGCTCACCTCTGCCTTTCTAGTGTGAAAGCAACCCCAGGAATACATAAATGAATGGGCGTGGCTGTGTTCCAATAAAACTTTATGAAAATAGGCAGCAGACAGGGTCTGGCCCCTAGGCTGTGGTGTGCCAACCACTGAGTTATGTAACCATCCGACAGGGAGAGAATGTGACCACTTCAGGGTCACACAAGCCCGTGCGTGGAGGAACAGTTTGTTTAGTGGGGGAGATTTCCTGCAGCCCGTGGGTGTCCTGGAGGAGGGGCAAGCCGGGAGCATCTTGTGTAACTGGCCTGTATGCCTTGTAGCTGCTGGGGAGGACTGCATCAGCATACAGGAAGGCACCTTCACCTGGTCCCAGGAAAGTGCTCCCTGCCTGCGCAGGTACAGCTGGTTGCCCCCGGAACAGCCTTCCCTTGGATGTTGGCGAGGTGGGGGAGGCAGACGGGAAAGCAAGAGTTCCCACAGACGGATGGGGAACAGGGTTTCTGAGCCTTGCCTATCAGGGAGGAGACGCCCCTCTGGTCCCCAGGCTGGTCATGTTGATGTTGATGGAGGCCTGGCCAAGAGGAGCCCCAGGGTCCGGTAAGCCGTGGCGACTTCTGTCCCTGCTATGTCAAACTGGCCATTGTCACCTCCAGCCCCCAGTTCTTTGGCTGGGTCTCTGTGGCAGAAAACCCCAGCCAATAGCAAAGCTCCCTGTGAAGGGAGAGGAAACACCCTGGACTGTATCTGTGTTACTTGTCATCCACTCATTTCATAGTGTTTATTGAGCACTTGCTATGTGCCAGGCCCCGTTCTAGGAACTGGGAATAGAGTGAAGAAAACAGACAAGGGCCCTGTGCTCTTGGGGCTGACATTCTGATGGCAGAGGGTGGGGTGGGGTGGGGGTGGGGCAGCGGGCACAAATGAGAAATCAGGGTGAGGGGGCAGAGTGATGTCAAGGGAGGGGTATGTGCAGTGAGGGAAGGCCTGGCATTTAAACAGAGGTCAGATAACGGGAAGGAATGAGCCTTGCATGTGTTTGGGAGAGAAGCTTTCTAGGCAGTGGGAAGAGCAAGTGCCAAAGTCCTGAGGCAGGTGTGTGCCTGGACCCAGGACTCTCCACCTCTGCATCACTGACATTTGGGGCTGAGAGTTCTGTATGGTGGGGCTTTCCTGTGCCCTGTCGCAGGATTAGCAGAAGTCCCAGTATTGAGAGCAGCCCCACCAGGTGTGACAACTGAAAGAATCTCTAGACTTTGCCACTTGACACTTGTGGGGCACGATCGCCCAGGTGTGTGTGAGAAACAGGACACTCAGCATGGCTGCCGTGATGGTATGCTGGGCGTCCTTCAGGATTGTCAGAACCTCACCTTTCACCCCAAGTGAAGCGGGAACTGCTGGGGCTGCCACTGGGGAGTTGGGTTTGAACAGGTCCCTCGGGCCTGTGTGTGGGGGATGGACTGAAGGGCATGGACAGGGTGGGGGGCAAGGGCTTCAGTAGGGAGAGCAATGAGGAGCCTGTGGCTGTGACCTGGGCAACAGGGGATGCTAGTTAGATCCTCCCAACCAGTACACTCTGTGTGTGAGTACATGTGTACATATGGGTGTACATCTGTGTGTGCACACAGGTGTGTGTGCGAGAGCACTTGTGTATGCACTTGTGTGTGCACAGATTGTGCATATGTCATGTGCATGTCTCTGTGCACATGTGTGGTGTGCGTGTGTATGTGTACTTGTGTGAGGGTGTGCATCTGTGTGCAGTCTGTGTGTATAGTGCATGTGGGCACAGTTACATGTGCCCTTGGGTATGCTGGCATGTGTGTATCTGTGTACAGGTGTGCATGAGGTATGGTGTAGTGAGTGTGCACAGACCCATGTGTGCATGTGTGCATCTGTGTACACATGTGCATGCATGTGTGATATGTGTGCACAGACCCATGTGCACATTTGTGCACGTGTGTGTGGTGTAGTGTGCCCAGACCCATGTGTGTACACATGTGCATGTGGATGTGGTACAGGGCGTGTGAACAGACCTGTGTGTGTGCATGTGTGCATTTGTGTACACATGTGCATGTGAGTGTGGTATAGTGAGTGTGCACAGACCCGTGTGTGTGTGCATCTGTGTACACATGTGCATGCATGTGTGGGCACGTGTGCAGTCGCATGCAGGATGGCAGCTCGCATAGCCATACAGGGGTTGGGAGAGGAAGGGGGCCCCAGACATCCTCTTAGTGGCCCCCCATCCTGGATGAGTTACCAGGAGCCGAGGCCAGTTGTCTGGTGTTCACCAACTCTGCCCAGACTCAGGCTGAGTCCTAATCAGGGACACATCACCCCTTCTGTGTTGCCAGGATCAACCTCACGGTGCCCCAGGGCTGCCTGCTCGCTGTTGTCGGTCCCGTGGGGGCAGGAAAGTCCTCCCTGCTGTCTGCCCTCCTCGGGGAGCTGTCCAAGGTGGAGGGGTCCGTGAGCATCAAGGTGAGGCTGGGCCCCTGCCGTTCACTGGACTGTCCCCCGCCTCTGCTCCTCCTGGTTCACCGTCTCACAGCTAAGCTCCTCTCTGCCTTTCACCACTGCCAAGAACCTGGCTCCCACCGCTCCTCCAAAACTGCTCCCAACCCCGTCCCCATCAGCCTGTTTGTCTTTTAGGGTCCGGTGGCTTATGTGCCCCAGGAGGCCTGGGTCCAGAACATGTCTGTGGTGGACAACGTGTGCTTCGGGCAGGAACTGGATGCACCGTGGCTGGAGACGGTCCTGGAGGCCTGTGCCCTGTGGCCAGATGTGGATGGCTTCCCTGCAGGGGTCCACACCCGAGAACTGGGGAGCAGGTGAGGGTCCTGGGGGGCCTTCATGGGCCAGGGAGGCACGGTGGCTGGGGGCCATTGGTTGCCCTGACCTGTGAGGGAAGGATACAGGGGAGACAGAGTGGGCAACGAAGTAGGGGAGGAAAGGGGCCCAGCTCAGGGCCAGGCACATAGCAAGTGCTCAATAAATAGTCTTTAATGAGAATGGTTGAAAACGGAGACTGAAGAGAGGCCAGGAGACATGGCAGGGGTTGGTGGGGTGGGGGGTGGGGGCTCTCTGGAGAGCTGGGAATGAGGTGACCCAGGCTCCTGCCCTGCCTCTCTGCGTGACAATGGTCAGATTGCTTCCTCTCTCAGGACCTCACCAAAAGATCTGGGCTGAGATGTTTAATAAACAGGATGTGTGCATCCAGAGCTACAGGTTGGGCTGGGATTGACAAACTATGACCCACAGGTCAAATCCAGCCCACCAGCTGGGTTTGTAAATAAAGTTTTATTGGAACCCAGCCACACACATTCATTTACCTGTGGTCCGTGGTTGCACTTGCATGATCAGAGCAGAGATGAGCAGCTGTGACAGAGACTAGGGTCGGGGTGGGGCAGCAAAGCTTTATTTATTTATTTTTGGCTGCACTGGATCTGCGATGCTGCACGTGGGCTTTCTCTAGTTGCAGAGAGCGGGGCCTGCTCTAGTGTCGGTGCACAGGCTTCTCACTGCAGTGGTTTCTCTTTGTTGCAGAGCATGAACTCTGTGGTCCACAGGGCTTTAGTAGCTGCAGCATGTGGGTTCAGTAGTTGTGGGACACGGGCTTAGTTTCTCCACAGCAAACGGGGTCTTCCCAGACCAGGGATCAAACCATTGCAAGATGGCTTCTTAACCACTGCACCACCAAGGAAGCCCCTGCAAACCTTTCAGTAGTTCTTATCTGGCCCTTTACAGAACACATTTGCTGACCCTTGGATTAAGGGGTTGAGAGTGGAAAAATGGGAGATAAAGTTAAGTAAATGGGTAAGGTTTCCTGGAAGGAAGAGGAGAGTTTCCAGGAAAGGGTCTGGAGGAGCCAGAAAGAGCAGCTAGAAGGCACATCTGGGGAGAAAGACAAGGCGTCCTGCAGCCAAGTGGAGGGAGTGGGGTGCCAGCTGCCGTCCACCTCTGTGCACCTGTGCCACACCCTAAACCAATCATGGTTTCCCATTCCCTGCTCCCCTGAAGCCCACCCCGTCCTGGGCCACAGAAGCTCCATCCTTAAAGAGCTCAGAGCCCAAACCTTGGTGTCCTTGATTCTGCCTTTTTCTTACACCCATGTCTAATCCATCAGCAAATCCTGCTGGATCCCCCTTTGAGGTAGACCCAGACTGTTCCACGCCCCACCCCAACATCAGCTCTCCCCACATAATAGCCAGGCAGTAAATATGAGTGGAATGATGAATGAATGAAAATAAGGACTGAAAAGTTCCCACTGGATTAGGCAACAGGGGAGTGACCAGTGTCCATGAGGAAGGCTTTATCAGTGGAGAAATGGGAATAGAATCCGGACTCAAGGGGAGGGAGAGGCAGATGCAGGAAGCTTGGCTGGAAAGGGGAGAGGCCAGGCAGGTGGAGGCTGGGGGCATGTTGTCTTGAGAGCAAGTGCTTCAGGTCGGAGGTGGCCATGGAGGACAGGCACTGTGAGCCATAGCTCGCTCTGGTGAGCAGGCGTGTCCCCCATCACACTGGCATTGTAGATGTAGACCCAGGTTCCTGTCCGTCCCTTGTCACCACAGGGCATGAATCTCTCTGGGGGCCAGAAGCAGCGGCTGAGCCTGGCCAGGGCCGTCTACAGGAAGGCTGCTGTGTACCTGCTGGATGACCCCTTGGCAGCTCTGGATGCCCAAGTTGGCCAGCATGTTTTCAACCGGGTCATTGGGCCTGATGGGCTGCTCCAGGGGACGGTAAGTTTGGAAAAATGTCTCAGAGGCCATAGTGCAAAGGTAGAGAAAGTTCTATCCTACATCTGCTCACCACCACCCTCCTGGAATTCAGTTTTCCTCTTTGTAATGGTCAGCCTTTGCTGTGACCACGCTGCATAACAAACAGCCCCCAAATCTCAGTGGCTTACATCTTCAGTCAATTCTTGCCTACGGGCCTGTGGTTAAACTACCACAGCTCTGCGTCAGGTCACTGGCCAGGTTCAGGTGAACTGTGTCTTCTGGTTTCATGACAGGTTGAAGGAGCTCCTTTACTTCTCTGTTGGGACATGCCATTTTCAAGAAACAGGGCAGTAGCACAAGAAGGGGAAGTCTTCCCACTCTGAGCCCCAGGACATTCCCCCAGCCAGCCCCCTCCCCCAGCTCTGGAACAGTGGTCAAGTGCGTGAGTGTAACTTCCATCCCTTCCTGCCAGACTCGGATTCTCGTCACCCATGCACTCCACATCCTGCCCCAGGCTGATTGGATCGTGGTGCTAGAAGATGGGGCCATTGCAGAGATGGGTTCCTTCCAGGAGCTGCTGCACAGGAAAGGGCCCTGGTGGGCCTTCTGGATGGAGCCAGCCAGCCAGGAGATGGAGGAGAAGGAGGTACAGGCTGGGCTTTGCTGGTTCTCTGTGCCTGGCTTCTGCCACCCTCAGAGAGGAGGCTACACAGCTCCCACTGGCCAGAGTGGAGCCTTCAGACCACACCCTCCCTAGAGGCCCAGGCCAGAGGCAGACAGCTCTCCCATGAGGTCACCCGTCCCCCAGTTGGTGCCAGTGGAACTTTCTATGAGCCAGGGACTGTACTAAGTGCTTCTATAAACATGCATTGTCTTATTTGGTCTTCACAACCCCTCTATGAGGCACTGTGCAGTTATTTTTTTCTCCTTATTTTTCATTTTTTTATGCAAATGCAGCTTACGAGTCCAGCTTTCATGTGTCTGTGTCTTTACATGAGCCAGGCTCACATCTGTTCATCACGGTGGTGGTTCACAGACTTTTGGATGCAAAAATTTACTTGAAACACTCATTTAAAATGCCATTCCAAGCTCTCCCCATGAAGATTCTGGGATTCAAAGGCTTTTGATGGTTGTGGTCAACATACCACATTTTGAGTAAGAAGACCCAAATATGATATCCCTAGACTGGCTTCTCAGCCTTTTGGCCAGGGTCAAGTGCATGCGTGCATAGTTGTTCAGTCGTGTCCGACTCTTTGTGACCCTTTGGACTTGAGCCCACCAGGCTCCTCAGTCCATGGGATTTTCCAGGCAAGACGACTGGAGTGGGTTGCCATTTCCTTCTCCAGGAGATCTTCCTGACCCAGGGATCCAACCCACGTCCTCTGTGTCTCTGGCATTGAAGGCAGATCCTTTACCTGCTGAGTTCTCAGGGAAGGTCAGCTTTAGTACGAGGGCTTCCCTGGTGACTCAGTGGTGAAGAATCTGCTTACCGACAGAGGAGATGCAGATTGGGTCCCTGAATCAGGAAGATCCCCTAGAGTAGGAAATGGCAACCCACTCCAGTTGTCTTGCCTGGAAAATTCCATGGACAGAAGAGCCTGGTGAGCTGTAGTCCACGGGATCACAAAGAGTTGGACATGACCTAGTGACTGAAAACAGACTAGAATACCTAGATGTACTTTGATATACCAAGTAAGGCAATAAGAATGTAGCTCTTGATTGGCAAATGTAACTTAGTGGTAAGTAAATTATAGCATTTTATATCGAAACAAGTAGGTATAGATAAGTAGGTATTCATACAAATCTTCAAGACAGCCATGCAAGAAAGTTTTGTGTTTTTTGTGGGTGCTATGTACCACAGAGGTATCATTTGATTTTGTTATTAGATGGGGATATGCACTTGCTCAATGAATTGCCAGCAGTTTGAAAGTTTGATGTTTGTGTTGGGGCAGGAGATTCATCCTGAGTTTATTATTTATGCCATGATTAATCCTACTGAGTTATGTAGCGTTATCAGAAGCATTGTTGGATGGGACTTCCCTGGCTGTCCAGTGGTTAAGACTCTGGGTTCCCGGTGCCGGGGCCATGCGTTCAGCCCCCCACACTGCATGGTATGTCCTGGCCGAGAGCTTCCTCAGGACCAGGTGCCAGGGCAGCAGATTCACGGCACAACTGTGGACTCTAGGCGCCCACTGCCGCCAGCCCTCAGACAGGACTCACCACCCCAGACCCCAAGCGCATTCAGCACCCCCAAGGCCTCATGGTGGCCAAGGAGGAAGGGGACGGAGCCGCGGGGGCTCAGCAGCGGGGTCCAGGTCGGAGCAGGAAGGGGCCCACAACGTGCTCACGAGGGTGCTCTGTGAGTCCATCCCGTTGTGCAGTTATCGCAGCCACTTTTCAGAGGAGCAACTCAGCCAGAAGAGAGTTAAATAATTTGCCCAAGGTCTCAAGATTAGAACTTGGGCATGTTTGGCTCTCGAGTCTGTGCTTGTAACTGCTACAGGGGCCGAGCAAGGAGGTCACTTGGTGTCTTGAGGCCAGAGGCCCCGGGTGGGCCAGCTAGGGGTTCTAGCTACCCAGAGAACACAGTCCTTACTGGAAAAATTGACAGTGTTCTGGTAGGAAAGTCAGCGATCCACGTTCAGCCACAGTGATGATAAAGAACTGCCAAGGTCACCTCCATTAACTCATTTAATCACCACTTAGCACCTGTGAGCTCAGTACTGTATTTACCTTCATTAAAAAAATTTATTTATTTTAAGCAGAGCATAATTACAGTATTGTGATGGCCTTGGCCATACAGCCACATGAATCAGCCACGGGCATACTTGTGTCCCCTCCCTCCCTCCTGAACCCCCCTCCCACCTCCCTCCCCACTCCAACCCTCCAGGTTGTCACAGAGCATCAGCCTGAAACACATACATTAATTACTATATGTAAAATAGATAGCCCGTGGGAGTTTGATGTATGACACGGGGAACCTCCATTTTTTAGATGAGAACTGAAGCCCGGAAGTTCAAGAACTGGTCCAAGTTGACCTGATTCGTAAGTGGCAGTGTCAGGCTTTGAACCTCCATCTGTATGCTGTTTGCTGCCCCTGCAAGACAGAGCTGGGGCTCACAGCCAGTTTTCCCCATCCCAGGCTCCGCCTCCTCTGCTAAGCAGTAGCTCACTCTGGTTAAGTCCCTAAACATTGATTCACTGTGTCACCCACCTGAGGCTTGAAGATAGGACCCTCCCAGCCTGGGGGATGGTGGGCAGGAGGGTCTTTCCTTGGGGAGAGGACATCTGAGATTGGGTGAGAGCTACATGGAAAAGAACATTCCAGAAACAGTGGACTGCTTGTGCAAGGGCACTAGGGGGACTCAAGTGGTTGGACTTGGTGCAGTGATTATTGCTGTTTCCCAGCCCCAAGTTTATAGCAGATGCTTGGTTATTTTTGCCAAGTGAATAAGTGAGTGAATGAATGAGGTTCTGGGAAGAACCCAGGGAGGACAGGGTGAGAGAGAAGGAGCCAGGTGAGAGGACGCGGATGCTCAGTGAGTGGAGGCAGCAGAGCCAGTGGGTGTCAGAGCCAGCATCAGGACCCCGAGGTGCCGACCTCCATTGAGTGACGCGGCTCTCTTGATCTTGCAGACACAGAACCCTGGCGGTGCCAAGGACCCCAGAGGCTCTGCTGCAGGTGGGAGGCCTGAGGGCAGATCAGAGAGGTGAGTTCGCTGTGGTGCTGAGCACAGGGAGGGCCCGAAAGCCGAGGCCGAAGCAGAGGCACTGTGTTATACCGCCTGCATTTCAGGAGGGTGGGGCGGCCCCAACCATTCTGGGTTGAACACCTGCTGAAGACCCACCACGGGGCCCAGTGCAGGATGACTCACCAGAGACCACTGGCTGGTCAGTTAGCCAAAATAACTGAGTCCCCATGTGTCCCTTTCACAGAATGACCAATCTGCCCTCAGGTGTGATGAAGGTCGTGGAGTTTGTCAAAGTTGTCTTGTGGCTGCAGCGGGGCAGGGCCGATGCAAAGAAGGAGTCAGGCCATGCTTGTTATTGTCCGTGCCAGGCCCTATGGCTCATGCTTTGAGGGGCATTGGCGTAAATTGGTGCTGGCAGGGTCACCAGGGGGAGGCCTGGTGTCCCCCTTTCTCCAGCTCCCTCTAGCCGCTCACTGATGGACTCACTGAGGTGCCATCTGCAGCAGGGGAATGGGCCACCTGTGCGCTCCATTTTTATGGAAAGTGACCTTGTAAAACAGAACAATAAGACCACTGGGCACTGGAGAGTGAGAACTTAAGTGCCAATTGTTGGGGGACTACAAGGGGCAGTGGAGGGGCCTCAGTCCCTGAGGCTGGGCCCAGTTCCTCCCATCACAGCCAGTCACCCAGAGCACTCCTGGGCCATTCGCTGGGCAGGCCCACAGTGTATAGTATCCTAAGTAAGAGAAGATAGATAGACGTGTAGATAGATGATGGGTAGATAGATAATAGATAGAGAGGTAAGTAGGTAGGTAGGTAGACAAATAGCAAGACAGAGCAAAACAGATACATAGATGCAGGTAGATGAATATTGTATTGGAAAAACTTGCTAATCATCAACCCAACCCCCTTTCTCTCCATCATTGTCTTTTCATTGCTAAGTTGTGCCCGACTCTTTTGTGCCCGGACTATAGCAGGCTCCTCTATCCATGGGATTATCCAGGCAAGAATACTGAAGTGGGTTGCTATTTCCTTCTCCAGGAGATCTTCCCAACCTGGGGTTCAAACCTGTGTCTCCTGCATTGGTAGGCAGGTTCTTTACCACTGTGCCACCAGGGAAGCTCTCACACAACTACATCATTCACTTCTGACACCAGATAGGTGCTCCCCTACTCCCCGCAAACCTTCACAGCAAGCGATTCTCCAACACCAACAGGATGTCCTACAATTGAACTCAGTTCTGACGCTGACCACCTGGAAAGAATGTCAGCTCCCACAAGTGAAGGGCTCAATCCCTCAAACCTGCTCCCCCAACTTCAGATGCCAGTCACAAGTAGTAGGTCCCCAGGGTTCACACAACTTCTGTCCTACTTGGGGACGAATCAGGGGCTTGCATCACACCCTCCTTGAGTTTGATTAATTTGCCCAAATAGCCCACAGCACTCAGTGTATTGAAGGGTGCGATCAACTGGACAGCCAGATAAAGAGACATGCAGGGTGAGGTCTGGGAGGGTCCCGGACACAGGAGCTTCTGTCTGCATGGAGCCCCATGTGTCAACCTCTGGGTGTGTGCGCAAACCTGGAAGCACCCCAAATCCCATATTATTGGGGCTTTGTGAAGCCTTCCCCATGTGGGCATGATTCATCATTAACTCCATTTCCCGCCCCTCTTCCCTCGCTGGAGAATTGGGGTGGGGCTGAAAATCCCAAGCTTCTAATCATGGCTTAGTTTTTCTGGTTACCAGCCCCGATCCAGAAACCCAGCCAGAGTCATCTCAGTAGAACAGAGATGCTCTCAAGGCTCTTCTCACTTAGGAATTTACAAGGGTTTTAGGAGCTCTGTGTCAGGGATGGGGTCAAAGACCAAATATATATTTCTTAACATAAATCACAATATCACAAAGATAAATTGATAGATGAATAAATAGATTGATGGGTAGATGATTGGTTGATAGATGATTGATAGATAGTCAGACAGACATAGAGTATCCCCATTTTACATCTGAGGAAACTGAGGCATGGAGAGATTAGTCAACTGCCCCATGGTTTCACAGTAAATGGCAATTCATACTTAAGGTCATCTGCCTACTCAGCCACAGTTAATAGGAACAATCCGAAAGCGTTCAGCAGACTTCCTGAAAACCTGGACTGACAAATCTGAGAGTAAACAGCAGGTGCAAAATGATTGCAGCAATGCTCAGGCCAAAATGAAAGCCGAGAAGCTCCTTCAGTGAGATGGCATTGGAAGAACAGGCTTGGCCAACTCTGGGGTAATAGGTGGCATCTAGCTGGCACTGCAGATGAAGAATGGGAGCTTGGCACCTAATTGGTGCTCACAGTGTTAGTTGAATGAATGAATGAGTGAGTGAGTGGCTCAGTGGCTACCATACACGGCATGAGGAGAGACACTGATTTGTCTTTATTTGCTCTAAATGACAGGTTCAAGAAGTTAGTGCCTGAGAAGGACAGCGCTGCCTCAGAGGCCCAGACAGGGCTTCCCCTGGATGATCCTGAGAGGCCAGGACAGCCGAAAGGAAAGGACGGCACTCAGTATGGCAGGGTAACCATCTGCTGCTCCCCTCACCCCACATCCACGGCTGCTGCGGCCGCCCAGGGCTCGGGACCTCCCAGCATACACAGCACTGGGTGTGGGAAGAGGCTGGGGGGCACGACTCACCTTTATTGAACGCCTACTATGTGCCAAGTAAGATTCCAGACACTTCATACTCCTTAATGTTCACAGCCACCATAAACTCAGATGATGATGGCTCCATTTTAGGGAGGAAGAAACTGAGTCCTTAAGGAGTTTAGAGATTTGTCTGTGTTCTCACAGCTAGCAAGTGACCACCTGGGACTCAAACTCAGGACAGTCTGAATCTGAAGTTTACAGTATTTCTTCTTTCCTATGCTGCTTTGTCCACCCACCCACTCCTACCTGTTCATTCATTCATCCATCCATTTTCCTTTCCACCCACTCACCCACCCATCTACTCAGGCTTCTATCCATCTCACCCAGTCATCTAACTCTTCACTCACCCAGTCATCCACCCGTCCTGCCACCGTCTATCCCCCCAGCCTCTTACAGACCCACTTTTTTACTCTTCCACCCACCCATCTACCTGTTCACTCACCCATTCGTCCACTCACCCATCCACCTACTCATCCACCCAGCAAACATTTTCAGAACTCCCACTGCGTGCCAGACGACGTTTCTGCCTTGGTGGAGACTGCAGGCCAGTGGTGGTGGGGTTAGGAAACAATTAGGCTAATAAGAAAGGTGATATCAGGTAATGATAGATGCTGTAAATAAAATAAAGACAAGTGATGAGATAGGGACCAAGAGTCGGGGGCCTGCTTGGATAGGATGCTCTGAGCAGTGACATTTGACATCCCTGAAGGAGGTGAAGGAATCAGCCGTGGAAAGAGCAGCGAAGAGCGTTGCAGGCAGGGAGAACAGCAAGGGTCAAGGCCTTGAAGTGAGAAGAAGCCAGAGAGAAGGATCCCATGAGACCGGCAGATAGTGCATAGCGGGCGGGTGAGGTCAGAGGGTGTACTGAGGTTCGGAATGTCTTCTGAGAGCAAGAGAAAGTCAAGGGCAGGTCAGCAACAGCAATGCGGGGTCAGGTGGATGTTTGAACAAGTTCATTCTGGGTGCAGCTGCATGCAGAATTTCATATTTGTAGGAACTAGACCTTAAATAAATGACCCACTCTGCGTCTCAGTTCCCCATCTCTCAAGTGGGAAGTATGAGGATAGAGACACATGCCTGTCCATAGTAGGTGTTCAAATAACCACTCCCAACCCAGGAAGTACCACCACCTGTCCCCGTTAAGGCTCCCACTGGCCACCTGGGAGCCATAGAGGAAGGGGGTCCTGAGACCGGGCGGGCCTGGGGGGAGGTGGTGCTCCAGGTGGGAGGTACTGCATGGTGGCTCCGTCTGCCTGCTGGCGTGCTTTGGGAGCCCCACCTGACCCTTCCTGTCTCCCCCTGGGGCCTCGCTCTGCCCCCATCTCTCCTATGTGTGCTACAGGTGAAGGCTACCATGTACCTGACCTACCTACGAGCGGTGGGCACCCCGCTCTGCCTCTATGCACTTTTCCTCTTCCTTTGCCAGCAAGTGGCCTCCTTCTGCCGTGGCTACTGGCTGAGCCTGTGGGCAGACGACCCCATCGTGGACGGGCAGCAGACTCACGCGGCCCTGCGGGGCTGGGTCTTCGGGCTCCTGGGCTGTCTCCAAGGTACCCCCCTCCATCCTCCAGCTGCACCCAAGAGTGCCTCGGGGCTGCCTCACCTACACACCCAGGCTCATCCTCTCTTTCCTGAACATCTGTGCAACGGTCCTGGCTGCAAACACAGACCTGCATCCTTAAGCTGGGGCTGGGGAAGTCCCTACTTTTACAGACCCCTTAGAGTTTCTCCCAGCCTCATTGGCAAAGGCAGAATGTTGGCCCCCAGGTTTGGGGGCACCTGAGCACTTAGGTGGGGCAGCAGGTCAGCTGGACTCTTTCCCTCCCCCAAGCAGAGAACCGCTCCAAAGTCTGGCTGCTGTTGGCTTCCAGCACTCCCACATGGCTGCCGCTGCCCCCCTCCCAACCCCAGAGGAGGTGGGTCCTGGACCATTTCCCCACCATCAATGCCCCCTAACTTCTCTCTCTCTCTCTTTTTTTAAATAGCTTTATGTTTTGGGTTCACAGCAAAATTGAGCAGAAGGTATAGAAATATACCCCCCACTTCCACATGTATATAGCCTAGGTCATTATCAACATCCCCCAGTGGTGCGTTTGTCACAAATAATGAACCTATATCCTAGCTACCTGAAGTCCACAGTTTTTTTTAAACAGTCTTCTTCTTCTTTTTTTTGGTGGGCAGGGGGAGGCTGTGCTTTGCTTCAGTTGAGGCACATGGGATCTTTGATCTTTGTTTCAGTATGCAGGATCTTTAGTTGCGGCATGTGGGATCTAGTTCCCAGACCAGGGATCCACCCTGGGCCACCTGCATTGGGAGTGCGGAGTCTTAGCCGTTGGACCAGGAGCGAAGTCCCCTGGACTCCCCAGTTTTCATCAGGGTTCACTCTGAGAGTTGTACATCCCATTAGTTCATTAGTTCAGTCACTCAGTCGTGTCCAACTCTTTGCGACCCCATGAATCGCAGCACGCCAGGCCTCCCTGTCCATCACCAACTCCCAGAGTTCACTCAGACTCACGTCATTCGAGTCGGTGATGCCATCCAGCCATCTCATCCTCTGTCGTCCCCTTCTCCTCCTGCCCCCAATCCCTCCCAGCATCAGAGTCTTTTCCAATGAGTCAACTCTTCACATGAGGTGGCCAAAGTACTAGAGTTTCAGCTTTAGCATCATTCCTTCCAAAGAAATCCCAGGGCTGATCTCCTTCAGAATGGACTGGTTGGATCTCCTTGCAGTCCAAGGGACTCAAGAGTCTTCTCCAACAAAACAGCTCAAAAGCATCAATTCTTCGGCGCTCAGCTTTCTTCACAGTCCTACTCTCACATCCATACATGACCACTGGAAAAACCATAGCCTTGACTAGACGGACCTTAGTTGGCAAAGTAATGTCTCTGCTTTTCAATATGCTGTCTAGGTTGGTCATAACTTTCCTTCCAAGAAGTAAGCGTCTTTTAATTTCATGGCTGCAATCACCATCTGCAGTGATTTTGAAGCCCAAAAAAATAAAGTCTGACACTGTTTCCACTGTTTCCCCATCTATTTCCCATGAAGTGATGGGACCGGATGCCATGAGCTTCGTTTTCTGAATGTTGAGCTTTAAGCCAACTTTTTCACTCTCCACTTTCACTTTCATCAAGAGGCTTTTGAGTTCCTCTTCACTTTCTGCCATAAGGGTGGTGTCATCTGCATATCTAAGGTTATTGATATTTCTCCTGGCAATCTTGATTCCAGCTTGTGTTTCTTCCAGTCCAGTGTTTCTCATGATGTACTCAGCATATAAGTTAAATAAGCAGGGTGACAATATACAGCCTTGACATACTCCTTTTCCTATTTGGAACCAGTCTGTTGTTCCATGTCCAGTTCTAACTGTTGCTTCCTGACCTGCATACAGTACATCCCATAGGCTTGGACAAATGTATAATGACATATATCCACCATTAGAGTGTCATATGGAATAGTTTTACTGCCTACAATTATCTGTGCTCTACACCTTCACCTCTGTTTCATCGATCTGATTGTCTGTGCTTTCACCAATACCACACAGTCTTTTTTATTTTTTCTGAGTTCTATACTGTATTTTTCTTCCACATTTATTGATGTAGTTGACACGCAGCTCTGTGATTTGACTTACATCATGAACTGATTACCATAATAAGTTTGGTGAACATCTGTCATCTCTGTATAAGATACAAAATGTTAAACAAATATTAAACAATTTTTCTTTGTGATGAGAACTCTTAGGAGTTACTCTCTTAGCTTTCATATACAACATACATCAGTGTTAATTAGGGCTTCCAGGTGGCTCAGATGGTAAAGAATATGCCTGCAATGCAGGAGACGGAGGTTCGATCCCTGGGTCAGGAAGATCCCCTGGAGAAGGGAATGGCAACCCACTCCAGTATGCTTGCCTGGAGAATTCCATGGACAGAGGAGCCTGGCGGGCTGCGGTCCATGGGGTTGCAAAGAGCTGGACACGACTGACTAACACTTTCACTTTCAGTGTTAATTATATTCATCATGTTGTACATTACATCCCCAGTATCTACTTACCTAATAGCTAGAAGTTTGTAACTTTTGACCACGTTTATCCAGTTCTCCCTCCCCCCACACCTCACCTCTGGCAACCAGAAGTCTGATATGAGTGTGTTCGTTTGTGAAGTGTAATACATACAACGCTGTGTTAGTTCCTCTTCAAAGTTTTCAACTTTCCCTTATGGTACTTGTTGACTATTGGTCTCATGCCAGTTTCCTGCTCCATAACATAGTAATTTGATATTTGTCTGCATTTCAAAATGGTGCCCATGGGAAGTCTTAGTTATGCTCTACCACCATAAAAAGATATTAGATAATTATTGACAATATTACACTATATATTTCATACCTCTTGACCCATTTATATTGTAAAGGGAAATTTGTCCCTTCTCTGATCTATTTCTCTCCTCCTTCCACTCCCCTCTCCTATAGCAACCTCCTGTTTTTCTCTCCGTGTGACTCTGTTTAGTTATGTTTGTTTATTTGTTTTGTTCTTTCGATTCCACATATAAGTCAAATTACACAGGATTTGTCTTTCTCTGTCCTTTCATTTAGCATAATACCTTCTAGGTCCATCATGTTGTCCCAAATGGCAAGAGTTTTCTTTTCGGCTGAGTCATATTCTATTGTATATATACTGCGTCTTGTATATCCATTCATCCATCAGTGGGCACTTCTGTTTCTTCCATATCTTGGCTTTTGTAAATAATACTGCAATGAGCATAGCGGTGCCTGTATCTTTTCAAATTAGTGTTTTCATTTGGGGGGAATAAATGTCTAGACTTGGACCTGCTGGATTGTATGGAAGTTCTACTTTTAATAGTTTGAGGAGTCCCATACAGTTTTCCGTGGTGGCCACACCAGTTTACATTCCCCTCTACAGCGCATAAGGGTCCTCTTTTCTCCACATCCTCACCAACACTTGTTTTGTTGTCTTTTTGAGAATAGCGATTCTGACAGGTATGAGATCGTATCTCATTACATTTCCCTGATGACTAGTGATGGTGAGCATCTTTTCAAGCACCTGCTGACCATCTGTATGTCGTATTTGAAAAAATGTCCATTCAGATTCTCTGTGCATTTTTCAATTGGGTTGTTTGGTTTTTTGACATTGAGTTGGTTGAGTTCTTAGTATATTTGGGATATGAACCCCTTAGAAATATCATTTGCAAATAACTTCTCCCATTCAGTAGGCTAATTTTTCATTTTGTTGATAATTTACTTCACTGTGCAAAAGATTTTTAGTTTAATGTAGTCATATGTTATTGAAAGAGGTTTTTGTTGTTTGGGGTTTTTTTTTTTTTCATGAACAAGTGCTGGATTTTATAATCTTTTTCTGCATCTATTGATATGATCATGTAATTTTTCTTCTTTAGTCTGTTCTGTAGTAGATTACATTAATTGATTTTTCAAATGTTGAAGCAGCTCTGCATATCTGGGATAAATTCCACTTGGTCATGATGTATAATTCATTTCATACATTGTCGGACTTCACTTGTTATTTTGTTGAGGATTTTTGCATGTCCGTTCTTTAGAGACATTGGTCTATGCAGTTTTCTTGTAATGTTTGTCTGATTCTGGCTTTAAGGAATGCTGACCTCATAGAATAAGTTAGGAAATACTCCCACTGCTTCAATCCTCTGAACGATATTACAGAGAATCTGAAAAAGATTGTAGAGATTAATGTAATTTCTCTTTAAATATTTGTTAGAACTCAACGAGGAACTCACCTGAGCCTGGCACTTTGTGTTTTGGAAAGCTATTATCAATTCAGTTTCTCTAATAGTTTCTGAATAGGCCTACTTAGATTATTTCTTCTTGCATAAGTCTAGGTAGATTGTATCTATCAAGGAATTGGTCCATTTCTCCTAGGTTGTCAAATTTATAGGCATAGAGTTATTCATAGTATTCATTTTTTATACTTTTAATATCCATGGGATTTGTAATGACATCCTTTTATTTAAAAGTTCAGATATTACTAATTTGTCTCCTCTCTCTTTTTTCTTAGTCTGGCTATAAGCTTATATTTTTTATCTTTAAAAAAAATTTTTTTTATCTTTTCAAAGACCTTGGCTTTGTTTTCATTGATTTTCTTTATGATTTCCTGTTTTCCATTTCATTGATTTCTACTGTGTTTTTTATTGTTCACTTTCTTCTGCTCCTTTTGGCTTCAGTTTTCTCTTTTTCTAGTTTCCTAAGGTGAAAGCTCAGATGGTGAATTTTAGAGCTTCCTTTTTTCCTAATATATGCTTATTCAGTACTATCAGGCTCTCACTAAGTCGCTTCGGTCTGACTCTTTGCCACCCTATGGGCTGGAGCCCCCCAGGTTCCTCTGTCCATGGGATTCTCCAGGCCAGAATACTGGAGTGGTAGCCATGCCCTCCTCCAGGGGATCTTCTCATCCAGGGATCAAACCTGCATCTCTTATGTCTTCTGCATCGGCAGGCGGGTTCTTCAGCCCTCGCACTGCCTGGGAAGCCCCGTTCAGTGCTCTCCATTCATCTTAAGTACTGTTTTCACTACATCCTCCAAATTTGATGCCGTGTTTTTATTTTCATTCAGTTTAATATATTTTAAGATTTCTCATGAGGTTCCTCCTTTGACCCATGTGTTACTTAGAAATGTGTTGTTTAATCTTCAAGTATTTGGGGATTTTCCAAGTATTGTTGTGTCATTCCACTGTAGTCTGAGAACAGACATTGTAAAGTTTCTCCTCTTTTAAATTTGTTAAGGTGTTTTCTGTGGCCCAGAATGTGGTCTATCTTAGTGAATGTTTCATATGAACTTAGGAATTTGTGTTCTGCTGCCGTTGGATGAAGTGCTCTATTGATGTTCATTGTATCCAGTTGACTGATGGTGGTGTTGAGTTCATCTCTGTCCTTACTGATTTTCTGCCCACTGCGTCTGTCCTTTTCTTATAGAGAGAAGTTGAGGTCTCCAACTATGATAATGGATGCATCTATTTCTCCTTGCAGTTCTATCAGTTTTTGCCTCACATATTTTGATGCCCTCTTATTAGGCAGTACACATTAAGGATTGTTCTGTCTTCTTGAGAACTGACACGTTTATCATTATATAATGCCCTCTTTATCCCTGATAACTTGCCTTACTCTAAAGTCTGCTCTATTTGAAATTAATATAGCTAAAAACTATATAGGTATAATGTACTAACTATATAAAACTATATGTCTCAACCTAGTTTAAACAACAAGAGAATGTATTGGCTTATGCGACTGGAATCCATAGGTAACTAGCTTCAGGTATGGCTGGATCCAGAGGTTCAACAAATGCTGGAAGATTAGCTTCCTTTTCTTCCTCTATGATAGCTTCCTGTGCAGGCAGGCAACCTGCTTTGGTGGTAAGATGGTATCTCACAGTTCCAGTCTGGCCACCTCAAAAAAGTGAGCACCTCTTCCCAAAAGTCCTAGCAGAGTCCCAGGTCTCACTCTTATTGGCCTGACTTGGGTCATGTGTTCACCCCTGAACTAACTGAAGAGGTTTGGATTGTCCGGGGATGAAATTCTCCCCACTCTAGAAACAAAGAATGAAGTTAGCTCCATTCCAAGAACGTAGATGGGCTCTGGGAGGAAGTGGGTGTATTGGTTTCCTAAGGCTGCCGTGGGCTTCCCAAGGCTGACACTAGTGGTAAAGAATTCACCTACCAATGCAAGAGATGCGGGCTCAGTCCCTGGGTCAGGAAGATCCCCTGGAGGAGGAAAGGGCAACTTACTCCAGTATTCTTGCTTGAATAATCCCATGGACAGAGAAGCCTGGCCGCCTACGGTCCATGAGGTCACAAAAGAGTCAGACACCACTAAGCAGCTAAACAAGAACAAAGGGGCTGCCATAAAACTGATTACCACAAACTTGGTAGCTTAGAACAACAGAAATTTTATTCTCTCACAATTCTGAAGCCAGAAGTCCAAAGTCAGGGGGTCAGCAAAAATCGGTCCCTCTTGGAGGCTCTGAAGGAGAAACTGTCCCATGCCTTTCGCCTAGCTTCTACTGGTCGCCGGCCATCCTCGGCATACCTGGGCTTGTGTTGCATCACTGCCTCCATATTCACAGCATCTTCTCTTCTTATCCAATGGCACCAGTCATTGGATTTAGACCCTGCCCTAAATCCAGGATGATTTCATCTCAAGCTCATTCACTAATAATATCTTCAAAGACTCTATTTCCAAATAAGGTCACTTTCTGAGATTCCTGGTAGACATGAATATGGAAGGAGGACACTATTCAACCCTCTACATGGTGGTTCCATCAAGGGATAATCAGGGTGGTCATAAGATAAGATAGTCACCATGGGGTGATGGGGGTCTCCAGCCGTGATGCCCTGATGTCTCTGTCCCCAGCAATCGGGCTGTTTGCCTCCATGGCCACAGTGCTCCTCGGTGGGATCCAGGCATCGAGCCTGCTCTTCCGGGGGCTGCTGTGGGATGTGGCCCGGTCTCCTATTGGCTTCTTTGAGAGGACGCCCATTGGGAACCTGCTGAACCGCTTCTCCAAGGAGACAGACATAGTAGATGTGGACATCCCAGACAAACTCCGGTCTCTACTGATGTATGCCTTCGGACTCCTGGAAGTTGGGCTGGTGGTGACAGTGACCACCCCATTGGCTGTCGTGGCCATCCTGCCACTGCTCCTCCTCTATGCTGGGTTTCAGGTAAGGAGAGCTCAAGGAAGCTCCTGGGGTCATCCAAGGTCACCTCCTCCAGTCCCCTGTGTCTGGACAGGACTCAGTGTAAGAGGTTCTATGCAGCTGGACATCTAGGGGCCACCCTTAAAAGAATTCTCAGAGACAGAGACACCATGGTCTAACACTTATTCTCATCTCTGTCTCTCAAATGTTCACATCAAACTTCTTAATGTCTAATAGTTTATCAGGCTGCTACCGAAATCAGCTTCCTGTTCTCCAGTGATCTGGAAACCAAGAAGGCATTGCAAGCTCTTGAAGACTGTTGTATTAGGCTAGACTCTTTCAATGGTTAAAACCAGAGACCAACTGAAATTAGCTTAAACACAAGAACCCAATTCAATGACTTATGCTCCCAGGGTGTAGGGGATCAGCTGTTATCAGGGTGCTGTCACTCCACATCACCCTTTAGTGGATCTCGAAGTGTGTTATCAGAACAGCAGCATCAGTTTCACCTGGGAACTAGTTAGAAATACACCTTCTCAGGCCCCATCCAAGACCCCCTGATTCAGATACTATGGAGGTGGGGCCCAGAAATCTGGATTTTAAAGAACCTTCCAGATAATTCCAATCCATGCCAATATTTAAGACTCACTTATTCAGCTCTGCTTGGCCTAATTTTGCACACATGTCTTCTCCAGAGGGCAACCCTGTACTTACAGCCTCCCACCTCAGCAACCCCAGCACAAGCAACCTTTCTCCAGCTCAGCAATCATACATCAGTTCCAGGGAAGATTCAGATTGGCCCTTCATGGGGCATATGTTCATCCTGAACTCATCACTGTGACCAAAGGAATAGTTTACTTTGCCTAGCAGGGCTATGTCATGTGACTACCTCCTTGATCAGATCTTATTAGTGACAGCTAACCTCCCATCCCCTCAAGGAAATCAGAAGTAGAAAAAAACCTTGGTAGCCAGACAAAAATCAGAAGTAGAAAAAAACAACATGATAGCCAGACAATGTCCATGGTATCACTTCCCTCCACAACTATCCCAAGTCTCTTCTCTACCCTCTTGAGCTGGGGGAGGAACTGCTTTCTCTGTCTGAAGCTTTGGAGTTGGGCAGAGATGGATTTGAATCCAGGTCCTGGCACTTGTGTGCTGTAGAGGCTTGGTCCACTTAATTCCTCTGAGTCCCTGGTGTTCTTATGTATATGCTGTGAACGATGCTTACTGCTTCTATATTCACATCACTGCCCACCTCCAAATGCCCACCTCACCATGACCAAATACTGCAGTTCACCCTTGAACAACATGGAGATTAGAGGCACCAACCCTCCTTGCTATTGAAAATGTGCTTCTGAGTTGCAGTCGCTCCTCTGTATACACAGTTCCTTCGTATCCACAGATTCAGCCAAGTGTGGGTCGTGTCATAGTGTAGTATTTACTATTGAGATTTACTGCTGCTGCTGCTGCTGCTAAGTCGCTTCAGTCGTGTCCGACTCTGTGCAACCCCAAGGACTGCAGCCTACGAGGCTCCCCCGTCCCTGGGATTCTCCAGGCAAGAACACTGGAGTGGGTAGCCATTTCCTTCTCCAGTGCATGAAAGTGTAAAGTGAAAGTGAAGTCACTCAGTCGTGTCTGACTCTTAGCAACCCCATGGACTGCAGCCTACCAGGCTCCTCCATCCATGAGATTTTCCGGGCAACAGTACTGGAGTGGGGTGCCATTGCCTTCTCCCATTGAGATTTACTAAAAATCCGCAAATAAGTGAACTCATGCAGTTCAGACCCATGTTGTTCAAGAGTCAGCTGTATTCGGAAAGAGCCTGGCATGCAGCCCAGTGATCACAAAGGCAGGTTCCTCCCCACCTGCCAGCTGTACAACACTTCCCATGTCAAAGCAGATAACAACATACATTGTGTTCATCACTGTGTTCCCAGCACTCGACATGTAATCCTCGAGTTAAGTGAATGCATTCGACTTGTCCAGCTGCCTTCCTTGCCTGTTGTGGCTTTGCTCCCACAATGACTGGCCCTGAGTGAAGCAGTTGGCCTTGGAGCTGAGAATGAGACATGTACAACAGATTAGTGGTTTCTCCACCCTGGGTGTGCTTGAGACTCACTTGAAGGCTTTTGAAAAATTCCAAAGCCATGCTGATGATGCCAGAAGTTCAGACTTAATAGTTCTGGGGTGAGGCACTGGGAGTTTTTGAGGCTTCCCAGGTGATTTTTAAAATGACCCATGGAACTCTGATTCTGCAAGGACACTGGAGCCCAGAGAGGAGAGGCAGCTGACCCAAGGTCACACAGCTAGCTGGTAACAACTCCCTCTGCTTCTCAGACTCTCTCTGTGTTTGTGACTTCTCTGCCATCCTGCTTCAGAGCCTATACGTGGCCAGCTCGTGCCAGCTCAGACGCCTGGAGTCAGCCAGACACTCATATGTATGTTCTCATGTGGCCGAGACATTCCAGGGCGGGCCGGTGGTCAGGGCCTTCCAGGTCCAGGGCCCCTTTACGGCTCAGAATGACGCACACGTGGATGAAAGCCAGAGAGTCAGTTTCCCGCGGCTGGTGGCTGACAGGTAGGAAGGGGTCAGAAAAGACCCTGTAATCCATCTGTGTCCCCTGAGAATGAGAGAATGTCATACTGTGTGGCCAGAGAGGTCAAGTGGCCTGCCCAGGGTCACACCACGAGTCGAGGGTAAACAGAGCCTAGATCCCAGGGGTACACATGGCTCACATATGAGCAGATGCAGATTGGCCTGGGGTTCCCCGACAGCAGGTGGGCAGGAGGTACAGATGTCAGAAAAAGGGCAGAACCCTCTGTTGCCTTGATGACAAAGGAGCTACATAAACATCCTCAGTCTCCTTTCAGTACTAAGCAAGAATAAGAACCCCAGCTTTGAGAACAGACAGACACGGGTGCAAATCCCAGCTCTCCAACTTGGTAGCTGGGTGATCTTGGGCAAGTCACGTAACCTCTCTGAGCCTCATTCGTTAAAGTGGGTTTGCACTCGTGGAGTGGCTGTTGAGACTAAACAAATATCGCTAATACTTGTAATGTGCTCACCACATACGCAGCACAGTCCTGAGCATCTTCTGTGGGTTAATTGATTTAATCCTTTTAGCAACGCCACCAGGCAGAGACTCTTTCCCAGAGGATGACTCTTAGGCACAGAGAGATTTAGGAACTTTCCCAGGGCCACACAGCAAATATGTGGTGGAATCAGGATTTGAATCCAGGCAGTGTGATGCCAGAGTGTGGAGAAGGGCAAGCCCATAGCAGATGTGAATTCAGTAAATGTCAGTTCCTCTCTTTTCTGCCCAGGTCCCCAGCCAGCTGGGGCTGTGAAGCTCTGTAGCTGTGGGTAGTGTCTCAACTCCATCTGCCCCCTGGGGGACCTGTCCTGGCCCCTTCCTGGGGTCCTAGCCTAGGGAGGAGGAACCTTACAAACATTTAGGAAGCACCTACTTTGTCCAGAGGTCAATGATTTCTGCACCATATATGGCGGGTGTATCTCATTTAATCCTCTCAACTGTAATAAGCCAGATATTATTTCATCCCACAGATGGGTAAGCCAAGGAGGAAAGAAGTGAAGGGACTCCCCCAAGGTCAGCCATCTAGGAAGTGGCAGACCCTCAATCAGGCAGATGTGGCTTCAAATCACTGTGTTTATTATGTGTGTGGACTTGGACCCTCTGAGCCCCCGTGTCCTCATCTGTCCACTGGGGACAAGAGTCTCCCCACCGTGCTGTTGTTAGGAGGACTAGGTGTTATGTGCAGTGAAACCCAGAGCTCCCTGAAGACAGGGTTTTTTATCTTGTCCCCAGCATCTCCTGCATGTGTGGCACACAGTAGGTGCCTAATACACATCTGCTGAACGAATGAATAAACAAATGGATGGTAGAGCAGGAATGCAATAAAAGGGGTGTGTATTTCTTCAGCCACTCGATATATATTTGTTGAGCACCCACTATGTGCTGGATCCTGTGCTGGGTTCTCAGTGGGGACAGAGCCATGAATGAGATGAAGTTGCTGCCCTCATGGAGCTCACGATCTGCTGATGGAGGCCGACAGTCAAGGACAGATTAGTTTAGTTTTCGAGAGTGATAGAAGGAAGGAGTGGTCTGAAGGGCTCTCTGAGGAGGTGATATCTGAGCTGACTTGTGTGAGGGTAAGGATGTTGGTCAGGTGAAGACGGAGGTGGGGTTCAGGCAGGGGGAACACAGGGGATGTGGCTCGCCACAGCCCAGGGACAAAAAGCAGAGCTTACTTGAGCACCTACTGTGTGCTGGGTTCTGAGCTGGACTCAGGCGAGATGGGGCAGCCTGGGCCTCCCCCACCCTCCGAGCTCGGGCAGGGCCTGGGTGTGGAGGAGATCATAGCCGGGACCCTGTGGGCACTCGAGCTGGCACAGCCCTTGTGCCCAGGGAAGCAGGTGTCCCTTGAGAGGCCCCCACTGATGCTACTCTTACCTGTCCCTTCGCAGGTGGCTCGCTGCCAACCTGGAGCTGGTGGGGAACGGGCTGGTGTTCGTGGCTGCCCTGTGTGCTGTGCTGAGCAAGGCCCACCTCAGCCCCGGCCTCGTGGGCTTCTCTGTCTCTGCCGCCCTCCAGGTACTCCAGACACCCCCCAACCTGGGCTCCAGGCTGTGGGCAGAGTGCACGCAGACCCCTGCCAGGGGACCTTCAAGGACCCGAGTCCAGCCTACCAGCCACTGGGGAAAACACGGCTCTGCCAGAGCCTAGGCTGGACCTCGGGCAAGACTCTTCTTCCCTCTTGGAGCCTCAGTGTACTCCTCTGGGCAGTAACCCCTTCCTTCCAGATGTTGTAAAGATTCATTGAGATAACATATATAGAGTCCATTTCCAGCGTGTTGTTAATGTTTTGTTAACTCTTAATAACAATATCTAGTGTCAGGTTATGACATCTGTAAAGGATGGCTTCCCTGGTGGCTCAGACAGTAAAGAATCTGCCTGCAATGCAGGAGACCTGGGTTTGACCCCTGGGTCAGGAACATCCCCTGGAGAAGGGAATGGCAACCCAGTCCAGTATCCTTTCCTGTAGAATCCCATGGACAGAGGAGCCTGGCAGGCTCCAGTGTGTGAGTCACAAAGAGTTAGACACGACTGAGCAACTAACACTTACACTTTTTTCACTTCTAAGGGAAGGAAAAAAAAACATATATATATAAACACACGTGCATATGCAAGTAGCATTCACTGTGAATGAGACATTGTTCTAAGAGCTTTATAACACTAGCTCATTCAGTCCTGCCCACGGCCCCCTCAGGGGTACTGTTATTGTCCTCATTCTGTAGTTGAGGCAACTAAGCTTAAGGATGCAGCAAGTAAGAGGAGGTAGCCTGACTGACAGGAGGGTGCTTTTCTAGCGCGTGGTCCAGAGGCGTCTCTGAGGAGGGAGCCTAAGATCTGCAACTCTCGAGTGCGATGACGGGGAAGGGAAGTGGAAGGTGGTCCTGGTGTGGCATCAGCAGGAGGAAAGGCCCTGGCATGGGGGGAGAGGTGCGACTGGTGTTAGAGGAACAGCACAAAAGGCGGTGTGGCTGGAGAGAGTGTTTGAGGGCAAGCTTAGAGGGAGAGGTTGGGAGGGCTGGGGGCAGGGCTGGTGCAGACAGGGCAAGTGGGCCCTGGTGAGGAGCTCAGTGAGGTTCCCGGTGTGACGGAAGTCAGTGCTGGGAGTCCTCTCTGAATGGAAGTCAGCGGGCCTGGGCCCTGCTGGGTGTCCTTGGGAGGGCTGTGCGCCCTCTCTGGTCCTGTCTCCCTACCTGCTTCAAGAAGGATTGGACAAGCTGATGTCTGAGGGCTCATTTCTGGTCCACATACTACAGTTTGACTAAAGGGGTCCTTGTGGCTACAGTCAAACTCTGCCCCCTTGTTTGCCCTGGATCCTACCTCCCAGCCCCTGCCTCACCTGGGGTGGTCTTGCTGATGCTGTCCTGAGGGGTCTTCTTGCATCAGGTGACCCAGATGCTGCAGTGGGCCGTTCGCAGCTGGACAGACCTGGAGAGCAGCATTGTGTCGGTGGAGCGATTGAAGGACTACGCCCAGACGCCCAAGGAGGTGACGGGCGGGAGGTGGGGCGGGGGCAGCAGGTCCCATCCGGGCTTCACAGCAGAGGACGGCGGACCCAGGTTGACACCTGCCGTTGGCTTCAGGGCCCCCACCACTGTAGACCGGAGTCACAGCCAAGGCGGCAGTCATAGTTAAGAGGGTAGGGTCTGGAACGAGGTCAAATCCTGGTTCCTCTGCTTCCTAGCTTAGGCACAGCAGGGCACTCCGAATGACAGGGCACCGTGAGTAACAGCACGATAGTGATATGATGGCAACATTATAGAAACATAGCAATAGCATGATGGTAACATGATAGTTGGAGGCTTCCCTGGTGATTCAGATGGTAAAGAATCTGCCTGCAGTGTGCGGGAAACTTGAGTTTGATCCCTGGATTGGGAAGATCCCCTGGAGAAGGAAATGGCAGCCTACTTCAGTATTCTTGCCAGGAGAATTCCATGGACAGAGGAGCCTGGCAGGCTACAGTCCATGAGGTTGGTTTTACTGAAACATAATGGCAGCATTGTAGGAGCAGAAGAGAAACACAGCAGCAGCCTAACAGTTCGGGGTGAGGTCATCCCACAGTAAAGGACTTCATACCGAGTCCAATACACCGTAAATGCTCAACACATGTCCACCACTCTGATTAGCCACATTTCATGGATGGGAAAGTCAAGGCTCAAGAGAGTGGAGTGACCTGTTTAAGGTCACAGGAATAGCGTATGGCAGCACCAGTCTCCACACTGCGCAGAGTTGCCCTTTTCATTAAGAAAAAAGGAGAGTATCTACCTCTATTAGTGAAAGAATATTATTTGACAGTTAATACTGGCTAATAATAATAATTTAAAGAGTAGCCAACACCATTATAATTTTCACAATACTCAATATTATTTGTTTTTAGCCTTGCTATATGCCCCATAAGAACCCTAGAGAATAGCAATAAATATGCCCATTTTATGGGGCTTCCCAGGTGGCACTACGAGGTAAAGAATCCACCTGGCAGTGCAGGAGACATGATCGACCTGGGTTGGGAAGCTCCCCTGAAGGAGGGCATGGCAACCCACTCCAGTGTTCTTGCCTGGAGAATTCCATAGACAGAGGAGCCTGGCAGGCTATAGTCTGTGGGGTCCCAAAGAGTCAGATGTGCCTAAAGTGACTTAGCATGCATGCCCATTTTACAGATGAGGAAACTGAGGATCAGAGAGGTAGGCCATTTCATGAGAAGCCTGGAGAAAGGTTCCCCTGACCCAGTGTCCCCTCCTGCCTCAGGCTCCCTGGAAGCCGCTTACCTGTGCAGCCCACCCGCCCTGGCCTCGTAGGGGGCAGATTGAGTTCCGGGATTTTGGGCTGAGATACCGACCCGAGCTCCCGCTGGCTGTGCGGGGCGTGTCCTTCAAGATCAACGCAGGAGAGAAGGTGAGTGGCTCACCTACAACTCCCTCCTCATGGTGGCCAGACTGGGCATCACCCCAGGGTCCAGGTCCTTAGCACCAGCTTCTTCCTTCCCTCCCCACCTCAGGTCCCCAGTCTCCAGACCCCTCACTCCCTCGATGGGACTTACCATCTTCCCCAGACCAACTTCCTTCTCGGTGAAACCACTCACCTTCTTGATGTCTCAGATAATGAAGCATCTCCCCAACTTCTTTCTTTTTCCTCTGTCATTAGTTGAACACCTACTATGTGCTGGGTGCTATGTTGACTGTTCCACATATTATCCAGTTCGCGTGGGCTCCATTTCTGGCTTTGCTCTGACTGACCTTGGGCAAGTCACTGCATGTTTTGGTCTCAGTTTTCTCATCTGTAATAATGGGAATAATAATGTCAACCTCCTAGAGCTGTTGAAAAATTTAACTGGGTTAATACATAGAAACTGAATACAGCAGTGCCTACCTGGCACATAGCAAGTGCTATAAAAGTATTCACCAATTCTTTTTTACTCATGATTATTTGCATTTTTACTCCAACATCAAGCCAAGCATCATTCCATTTACAGATGCCTAGTCAGACTGCTTCACGGAATCCCTGAATCCTTCTCTACCCTCCCCACACAGTGGTACTTCCTCTCTGCCCTCCCCACAACTGCTCCAGGCCCCGCAACCTCCTGTTTCACACCCTCCAACCTGTTTTCCTGTGATCTTGATTTGAGCGCATCATTTCCCTGCTCCAGACCTCCCTCCCTCCTCACATTCTTCTGGTAAAACCCAAACTCCTGAGCTTGGCATTCAAGGCCCTGCCCAGCTACCCACCTCACTCACTGTCCTACAAGGGATTAGGCAACATTTGGGGAGCAGCAGCCTCTCAGATCCACACACGGTGATGCCCTCGGAGAGGTTACAGCCGAGTACTTGGTATCATTCAGCTGGAACCTTCGCCCTCCCTGAACTCCTGCTTATCCTTCAAGATTCCGCTCAAGTGTCCCCTCCTCCATGAAGCCTTCTCTGATCACCTCCATCCCAGGCAACATGAACAACAGCTCCGTGCTTGCCTCCATTGCTGCAGGGCCAGAGCTTGACTATAGAGAGGGCTTGTTCATCACACTGGGTTAAAATTAAGTTTACTCAAGGGCGCTATTTCCAAGACCAGACGGTGAGCCCTTTGGAGCAGGGACTCCTTAATTTCTGTATTCCTGTTGCCTTGAAGAGTGCTTGTCATACAGTGGGTGACACAGATGCTTCATTCATTTATTAAACCGTGTTGATCCCCCACAAAATGTCAAGGAAGGATGGGGGATGGATTAAAAGATGGGCAGGTAGATGGAAGGATGAAGGATGGATGGCTGGGTTGGGGGCTGGATGGAAGGAAGGAAGAGGCATGGATGGAAGGATGGATGGATGGATAGGGTGGAGTGAAAGAGACAGAAGGAAGGAATATGCATTGAAGGATGGTGTGTGGAAGAAAGGATGGACAGATGAAAGGATCAGTGTAGTTGGAAGGAAGGGTGGGATAGGAGGAAGGGCAACTGAGAGAAGGATGGGACATAAACAGATGACATGGGATGGAAGGGAAGATGAGAATGATGGAGTGGTGTGGATGAAAGGATAGGAAAGGATGGAAGGATGAAGGAGCAGAAGGAAGGGTGGGGAAATGAATGAAAAGATGGGAGAGATATATCAGGATGAGGAAAGATAGAGACGAACACACAGACGGTTGGGCAGATTGATGGATGGATATATGGACAGGTGGGCAGATGGAAGGACGGATGGGCATATAGAAGGACGGATGCACAAAGGATGATGATAGGTGGATGGACCTTGGGTGCATGTCCAGGAACCCTCTGTGGCCTGCCTTCTGGCCAGGCCTGGTTGGAACAGGCCATGCCATCCCATCCCCTGGCAGGTGGGCATCGTTGGCAGGACAGGGGCCGGAAAGTCCTCCCTGGCCGGGGGCCTGCTGCGGCTCGTCGAGGCGGCTGAGGGCGGGATCTGGATCGACGGGGTCCCCATCGCCCAAGTGGGGCTGCACACGTTGCGGTCCAGGGTCACCATCATCCCCCAGGTGAGGCCTGGGGAGAGGTGGGCAGAGATGGGAGGTGTGGGCAGAGGTGGGAGGGGTGGGCAGAGGTGGGAGGGATGGGCAGAGATGGGAGGTGTGACTGGACCCAGCTCTGACTCGCTGTCCCTCCTGGCCAGGACCCCATCTTGTTCCCTGGCTCTCTGCGAATGAACCTCGACATGCTACAAGAGCACACGGATGAAGCCATCTGGGAGGTCTTGGAGACAGTGCAGCTCAGAGCCACGGTGGCCAGCCTGCCTGGCCAGCTGCACTACGAGTGTACTGACCAAGGCAACAACCTGAGGTAGGGTCACCCCAGCCAGCCAAAAGCTTTGTGAGGTGCTGGGGGAGAGGCAGGTGGGGCCAATGTCCCCCCACCACCACCACCAGAGTAATATGCTGTGGAAGTCATCTCCATAGGGTTATCATATAGGATTATCAACCCTGTTCTGTTTGTAACCTCAGTACAAATCCCATCCCTCATAAGCAATTCTAACTCCAACACAATCTCTGAGTATCAAGTTTCTTTTTCCTAAATTTGTTTCTAAATTTCTTTGGTGGCAAAAGCCAACCTCTGCTGACACAAGGCAATTTATGTCTTTATTTTTCTCACTGGGGTTGTTAAGTAACATATGATGTATGCCTTTAAAAGCTTTAAGAAATTGTAGTAAAATACACATAACATAAAATTTACCATCTTAACCATGTTTTAGTGTTCAGTTCTGTAGAGTTAAGTACATTTACATCATTGTGCCTCCAGAATTTTTTCATTTTGTGAAATGGAAACTCTGTAGCCGTTAAATGGCAATTCTCTATTCTTCCCTCCCTCCAGCCCCGTTTAACTTTGTTTCACTGGGTTTGAGAATTCTTGGTACTTCATAAAAGTATGTTGGGTCAGTTCTCCCTCAGTTCTTGTCTTGTCATAGCAAAGGATTGAAATGACAAACCAGGACAGCTCAAGCAGGCAGGTTTTATTAAGCAAGCAGTACTCTCTTGGGATGTGAGAGCAGACCAGCCCCCGTAGGAATGGTCTTGTCTCAGTTTTCCTTTTTATATCTCTTGTTACTTCCTCTTTGGTGGTTCCTGGGGCTTGATTGGTTGTGCCCCATGCAAATGAGTCATGAGCCCAAAACCAATCAGGGAAGGGGTTGTGTCTTCCCTCTGGGCTCCAATGTCTTATGCAAATGAAGCATAAGCCGAGACCAATCAGGGCAGGGGCTGAGAGGAGGATGATGTGCAAATGTAAATGAAGCATGAACTTGGCAGGTCCAATCAGGGAAAGAAGTGTGAGTATGTTCTCCCGTTGTCATTTTGGACCACCATTTGGGGCCCTGTTTCCCTATTTTAACTACCTAGCAAGTAGAATATTATAAAACTTGTCTTCCTGTGACTAGCTTATCACACATAGCATAATGTCCTCCAGGTTCACCCATGATGTAACAAGTGCCAGATTTCCTCCTTATTTAAAGGCTGAATGATATTCTGTTGTATGGATAGATCACATTTTTCTTATCCATTTATCCATTGATGGATGCTTGGGTTGTTTGAACATTTTGGCTACTGTCAACAGTGCTGCTGTGAACATAGATGTACAGGTGTGTGCCTTTTTAAAACTCAAGACATTCTGGATTCTTCAACCCACCTGACCCAGAAGGTGTTAGGGTAAGGGCCCATGGGTGGTAAGCCCCCATGGGTGGTAATGGCAGTAGAGGGGCAGCAGAACTTGGTGGTCAAGAGCACAGACATAAGTGGAGGACCTTGTGCAGGTTATTTAATCCCCTGTGTTTCAGTTTCCTCATCTGCAAAATGGGAATAATAATTAGAACCTGCCTACCCATGAAAGGATTGAATAATACATGTAAACTTGTTGATACAGTGCCTGGTGTATAAGAAATATTCATTTCACGATTCATTTTAATCCTCAAAGCCACAGTCTCACTAATCCCATTTCACAGAGTTGGAATCTGGGGCTTCAGACTTACCAACTTGCCTGGCTCACAAGTGGTGAGTCTGGAGCAAGGTCCAGGCATCTGACACCCACCAGGCCATAGTCAGTCCAGGTTCCCTAAAGGGTTTGCTCGGAGCAGAAGCTGAGCATGGCAGGAAATAGCCCCTCAAACACCCTTGAGCCTCCAGGCTCTGGGAGCTCAGTGACTGCGTGTCCTTGACCCTCAACTTCCTCATCTGTAATTGGGGTAAAAGAAGGACTTACGCTGTGATGATCACGGCTTTTACGTGACTTAGCTTGTCCTTACAACCTAGTGAGGAAGGATTCTGTAACATAACTCCCACCTTTGTGGTCTCCATGAGATGAGTCAGTATCCACCAGCACACGGGATGTATCTGGCACACAGGGAAGGCCGTGGAATAGAGATAGAAATAGCCATTCCACAGATGGGGAGACTGAGGCACAGAGGCTTTGTATGACTTGCCTAATGTCACTCTGCTCAACAATGGCAGGATGAGGATTCCTGTCAGCTCTGTAGACAGGGGACCCGCAAGTAGGGGCATGCATCCCACGCTCCTGTGGCTGCCGTGGGAATGGGGACACATTTGTGGGCACGCCCTGCGGGTCAGGCCCGACGTGCAGACATCTGGCCTGACTGTCCCACTCATTCCCAGCGTGGGCCAGAAGCAGCTCCTGTGTCTGGCACGTGCCCTTCTCCGGAAAACCCAGATCCTCATTCTGGATGAGGCCACAGCTGCTGTGGACCCAGGGACCGAACGCCAGATGCAGGCCGCCCTGGGGAGCTGGTTTGCACAGTGCACAGTACTGCTCATTGCCCACCGCCTGCGCTCCGTGCTGGACTGTGCCAGGTAAGCCCCCCTCCCCCCAATCCTACTCCATGTAGCTGGCACTCCTGCATCAGGATTTAGAGCCAGAGGGCTCTGGAATACGTTATCAAGTGCCCATTGTACAGATGGCAAGACTGGTGCCCACAAGGGAAGGATGAGCCTGAGGACACATGTCCTGCAGATGCTTCCAACTGGGTCATCAGGGTCAAGAAGCTACATGGAAGGCCAGACTCTCACAGAGCAGACATGCTAGGCCTTCAGAGCAACTGAGTCCATGGGCTGGAGTCTAAGGAGCTGCCTGTCTGTCTCTCCCCTACAGGGTTCTGGTCATGGACGAGGGGCAGGTGGCAGAGAGTGGCAGCCCGGCCCAGCTGCTGGCCCAGAAGGGCCTGTTTTACAGGCTGGCACAGGAGTCAGGCCTGGTCTGAGCATGGCCCCTCCATCCTCCTCCAGCCCCACCAATCCGGAGAGTCTGCCAAGCCCTAGAGACGTGCTGACCTGGGGTCATCAGTGGCCCCGTGGAATTGAGTCTAGACTCCTTTCTAGTCTCTGGGAGGAGAAACTGCCGTATCATCCCAGAGCCAGGAAGACGCAGCCACCCCAAAGTCGGCCTGATCAGGGCCCATCCAACCCCTTCTATCCCAGAACCAAAGTCAACAGCAGCTCTCTGCCCTGGCTGCCCCCTGGACTCAACCAGGGACCCCCAGACCTGTCTGTGCCCAGGCTCCACCACAGACCAATGAAATCAGAATCCCTGGGATTGGAGCAGTGGTATGCGTACCTTTCACAGAGTACCCCTTCTATTTTGAGATGATTGCAGATTGACAAGCAGTAAAAAAAAAAGAAAGAAAAAAATAGTCCAGAGAGCTCTTGTATACCCCTTCCCCACTAATAGTAACGTCTTTCTTTTTTAAGTATAGCTGATTGACAATGTTGTGATAATTACTACTGTATAGCAAAGTGATTATACATATACATTATTTTTAATATTCTTTTCCATTATGATTATAGGATATTAAGTATAGTTTCCCTGTGCTATATATACATCATAAAATAGTCATAAAATATGACTATTTTAACAATATTAATTCTTCCAGTTCAAGAGCACGGAGTATCTGTTTCTTTGAACCATCTTTGTTGTTGTTATTCAGTCACTCAGTCGTGTCAGACTCTTTGCAACCCCAGGCAGCACGCCAGGCTTCTCTGTCCTTCACTATGTCCCAGAGTTTGCTCAAATTCTTGTCCATTGAGTCAATAATGCTTTCTAACCATCTCATTCTCTGCTGCTCCCTTCTTTTGCCTTCAATCTTTCCCAACATCAGGGTCTTTTCTAAAAAGTTGGCTCTTAGAATCAGGTGGCCAAAATATTGGAGCTTCAGCATCAGTCCTTCCAATGAATATTCAGAATTGATTTCCAGTTAGGATTGACTGGTTGGATCTCCTTGCAGTTCAAGGGACTCTCAAGAGTCTTCTCCAACACCACAAATTCCCTTTATTAATATCTTAAGAGTTCTCAGCAATATGTCTTTTACCTCCTTGGTGAGGTTTATTCCTAAGTATTTTATTTGGGGGGTTGCAATTTTGAAAGTTTTTTTTACTCTCCCTTTCTGACATATTGTTGGTGTAAAGAAATGCACAGATTTCTGTATGTTAAGCTTGTATCCTATCTTGCTGAATTTATCAGTTCTGGTAGGTTTTATGCAGTCTTTAGGGTTTTCTATATATAGTAGCATATCATCTGCATATAATGACCATTTTACCTCTTCCCTTCCAATTTGGATTCATTTCTTTTTCTGGTCTGATTGCTGTGAATAGGACTCCCAGTACTATCTTGAACAGAAGAAGTAAGAGTGGGCATCCTTGTCTTATTCTGGACTTTAGCAGAAAGGCTTTCAAGGTATTCTGAGCTGTGGGTTTGTCATTAATGACTTTTATTATCTTGAGATATGTTCCCTCAGTACCCACTTTGTTAAGAGTTTTTCTCATGAATGGCATTTTGTCAGATGCTTTTTCTGCATCTATCGAGGTGATTATGTGGTTTTTATCTTTTTGTTTACATGGTGTATCACATTGGTTATGTATGTTGAACCATCCTTGTGAATTTAGGATAAATCCCACTTGGTTGTGGTGTATGATCTTTTTATGTGTTGTTGGATTCAGTTTATGTATATTTTGTTGAGAATTTTTGCATCTATATTCATCAAAGATGTTGGCCCATAATTTTCTTTTTTGGTGATGTCTTTGTCTGGTTTTGGTATCAGGGTGATGGTGGCTTCATAGAATGTCTTTGAGAGTGTTCCCTCCTCTTCGGTTCTTTGGAAGAGCTTGAGAAGGATAGGTATGGTATGTTTGATAGAATTCACCTGTGAAGCCAACGGTAACATCTTAAAAGACAATAGCTCAATATCACAACCAGGAAATTGACATTGGTACAACCCACAGAACGTGTTCAGACTCCCAGCTTTACTTGTCCTCACTGTGTATGTTCTTGCCTGGAGAATCCCAGGGACGGGGAGCCTGGTGGGCTGCCGTCTCTGGGGTCACACAGAGTTGGACACGACTGAAGTGACTTAGAAGCAGCAGCAGTGTATGTGTTTACTTTCTATGCAGCTGCATTGCCCATACAACTTCCTGCATCCGTCACAGTTGGGATGCTGCCCGCTTCCATCTCCACGTGGACCCCCAACCACGCCCGCCTCCCTCCCACCCCCATCATCACTGGTGTGGTGTCCAGCCCATGTGATTCCATTGTGTAGCCAGGACTGAGAACCACTGCTCCATCCTCATCTTTGAGCTCCTGGGAGTATCTTGTCTGAACAGATGCGCAAACCACAACCCATACAAGGGACGGCCCTCTCCAGGCACAAACCCAGCATGCAGTTGAGTTCCAAAACCGAGATGTGAGGAGCCAGGTCTCCTGGGCCTCACCAGGAGAATTTGCTCAGGATTTGGAGTGTTTCATCCATTTGTTTATCAAAGACCAAGTTCTGCCTCAGCAGCAGTTGGAACACCCGGGGCATTTCTGGTCACACTTCTGCCTACCAGGTGCCAGGGGGGGAGATGCTGTTGGAAGGCCAAGGTCAGGGACGTCCTATGCCCCCTGTGCAGGATGGTCAGCGATATCCCTGGCCTCCACCCACTCGAAGCCACTAGCACCTCCTCCTCTAGTTGAGATGAAACAGTGACTGCCCACTGAATCACTGATCCCCGCCATCAACAATGCACCAATACCTGGGCACTGTGGTAGTGAGTCAGAGGAGCCTGTCGACACCCACCTACTTGTCAGGACACAGCCTGCCATGTCCCACCCAGCTCGGGGCATCCATCCTGACCTGGGATTTTCAGCCCAGAGTAATCTAAACCCAGCTGCTACCTCCCGCTTTTTAGGAGGTGACCAGTTCATTTTGACAACTTCAAAATGGGGTGAGTGTTGGCATCTCTTGCCTGCCCGTCATGCCAGCCAAATATCATTACTAGTGATTTTGCCCCATTCTGTAGATGAAGAAACTGAGGCTCACGGAGTGGACATGACCTGGCAAGGCCCACTCTGCTGGGAAGTGGCAGAGCGGGCATCTACCCTGGGCCTGCCGCCAAAGTCCACATCATCTCAGGCGGGTGTCCATCCAACTGCAAGCTGCGGCGACATGCAGGAAGGGACCAGACACAGCGCTGCTTGTGTCTCTGCCTGGAGCTGAGCCACCTGCCACCCCAGGAGAGCCCCCATGGGCAGCAGCTGTGTGGTTGGCACCCTCCCTTGGGGTCATTCCAGGGCCACAAGAGCCTCCTTCATGGAGGGAAGTGTTTTGCCAGGAAGCAGAGTGTGGGCCATGGAGCCAGCACCCTCAAAAGCCTGCTAACAAGGCTGCTGTCGGGCACACCCCATGGCTCCTTGGACACCAGCCCACCGGCCACCTGGGCCATTAATCCCCCTGCTGTGGGTCCTGCCAGCAGCGCCTGGCTGGCATGCGGAGACAGTGAAGAGCCAGGAAAGCCACATACAGACCTTCCTTGGTCAGTGCCTCTCTCAGTAGGTCCTTCAACCTCACCCGAGTCCCACTGGTCACTGCCAACACAGAGCCAGGCTCTAAATGCCTGTTGCCCAGTTAATCCTCACAACTGGAAAGGGAAGTTATGTCACCCTGCACCTTCTTAGGATGCTTTGCTGAGGGAGGTAGTATCATGAGGCCCCTTTTACAGGTGAGCAAAACAGAGTGTAAGTAGAGATGTGAATCCAGGCGGGCTGGCTCCAGAGCCCACGACTGAAGTACTGTGCCACACCACTCCTTGCACATTTCTCTAACATCAGCTCACAGATAACAGCTAAATTCCACTCCAGAATCCACCCCCCCCCACCTGCCCCGAAGGAAAGGGATCTTTTTCTTCTTGGGCCGAGATGGGAGATTGGTGCATCTGTGTTGGCTGTGCTTCCCCTGGCCCCAGCACGGTACAAAGCGTATAGAAGGGGTCAACATTTACCGACTGGATGACTGGATGGATGGAGGGAGAGATGGATAGGTGGATGGACGGACAGACAGACGCATTAATGCACAAGTGGCATCACCATGTGAGAAGGCGTCCTAAGGGCTAGGCATACGCTGGGTGCTTTACCCCAACCAGTTTTCCCCTCACAGCCACTTGGTCAGGTGGATACGAGGATCCCAGATCTACCAGTGAGGCCGTGACTCCGGAAGGGCAAGTTCTAGGGCCCCAGTAACTCCACTCTGGGCTCAGGTCCGGTTCAGAGAATGTGGTCACTGAGTACTTACCCTATGCCCTGCTCTAGAGGTGGGCGTTCAGCAAGGAACAGACAGCCCTGCTCGCACGGAGCTGCCACTGTCAAACAGGGAAGAGAGCAGGGGATGCCAACAGCTGGGGGAAGAGGGAGGACCCTGAGGTTGGAAGAACAGCAGCGAGGTGAGCAGGCGGGTGAGCCTGGGGCTCCTCTCCGGCCCAGTTCCCCTCCCAGGGGAGAGCTGTGCAAAGCGCTAAGTCCAGACCTGAAACACAGCAGGTGCACAACCAAGCTTGGTCCCCCTTCTCCTCCCACGGCACTGGGGCGCTCACCTGGAAGGGCAGGTGTGCAGGGCCCCCTCCTCCCCTTCCTCAGGGTTAATGCTGCACCCGCCCCTCTTCATGAAGCGGGTGAACTTCAACCACAACGTACCCACAGGCACACGCGGGTCCTGTGGCCATGTGGGATCTGACCCGTGACCTTAACACTCAGCATCAGGCCCTGAGACAAACACATGCACATCTAAAACCGACCAGGCTCTCCCACGTGGCTCTCATTCTAAGGGTTACAACCTTGCAGCTGCTTTTCCCTGAGCATCTTACCCCCTGCCCCCCAGCCCCTCCAGCAAGGCAGCCTGGAGGGAAAGGGACACCGTCGTGCTGGGGTAAGGGGAATGCGTTCCACTGGAAGGCAGATTCTTAACCACAGGACCACCAGGGAAGCTCCCAAGGGAAATTCTTGCCACATGTGATGCTTGCCTTGCCTGTGTCTTAGAACCTGTCCTGGGCCATGCACAGAAGACCCACCATCAGTGCTCATCTTCATAGCAAGCCCAGGAGGCAGGTATGATCAGCCCCATTTTACAAATGAGGCAACGGAGGGATGAAGACTGAGTGACTCGCCCAGGGTCACACAGCCTGCAGAGGATGAGGGCAGGCCTCAAGTCCGTCCACCATGCCACGCTGAGTCCCCACCAAACCCCACCTCTAGGTTCCCAATTCCAAGAGCTCCCTCTAGAAACAACATGCTTGCCAAGAAGGAAGGACAGCAGCAGACGAGAAGTGCCCCATCCTGACTCTTGGAGAGAGAGCGGGAATCCTCGCTAGAAAGAAAATGGAACAGTTGTTTAGAAAGAAATAAAATTTTTCTTTTTTTACTGCAAATTATTTGCAAATGTTCACGTTTCCAGTGTAAGTCATTACAAAAAGATCCCCAAGAAACACTTGGTTTATCTAATGTGAAAGAATGGTTTAACTTACAAAAAATAAATATATATTTTCACCTAAAAGGAGACAGATGCTTCTCTGGTTTGAAGTCAGCAATGTAATTCACATAGCGAGCATGAATAGCAACCTCTCTCTGCTTTTTGGGTCTCACTTTGGCCTCCAATTGAGGGACCTACAGGGCTGAGAAGACAGCCCCCAACCTCCAGATGCTGGACCAACCTGGCCATTCCCTGGGGTGCCAGTCTTCAGCCTAACGCTTCCTCCCAAGAAATTAAAGTCTTGAGACTGTTCATCTCCCTGGAGCAGTACTTTAAAAAAAAAAAGAAAGAAAGAAAATCACTGACCCTTGTGAAAAGGGCCTTTTCTTGTCTCAGAAGAGACTCAGTAACCGTAAGTCAAGTCATCCACCGTGCAGGCCTTGACAGTGAACCAGTGGCCCCCGGTGAGAAACTGAAATCTACAAATGAGGAGGAGACTCACGGGGGCTCTTTTCAGTACCAGCTGCTCCCACCTGGAGGGACTGGCGCTCTTGGCTTAGAACGCTTCGTTAACTATGAGCAGGTTTTCATTCTCAGGCACCTGGAGGCGTAAACCCATTCTAGCCGTGGGTAAAAAGACGGAGGGAGGAAGGCAAAGACTGAGGTGGGTAAGGAGGTGAGCAGCCAAGCGGGGAAGCCGATACTGAGAGGGCTCTCCCAGCCTGGACCTCCACGCCCGGTCACTCGGAGTCCAGACAGCAAGTCCCATTGGAGGCAGGGCTAGGAGGCTGGTTCCCAGCAGCTGAGGGCCTCGTAGACCAGATGGCTGGTGAGAGGGCTGTCGGTGGTCCTCAGGACACTGCCTGAGGGTGAGCATGGGCTTCACTAAGCCCATCACCTCCAATTGCAGCCCTGGGGAAACAAGCATCTAGGCGGAGCCAGGCAAGGACGGAGAGGTGCCGGGGACCAGCGAGCTTCCCCAAGGTGCAGAATCCACAGACTTCAGCTGGAGAGACATGAGGCAGTTGGCTGGATTTGGTCACTAGCAGACTTTACGCAACCGGTTTCTCTGGAAGTCTGGTGGCCCAAACGTCCCCACAGAGCAGGGAGAACATGCGTGCCCTCCCAGGGGCGTGAGAACGTGTGTGCATCTGCAGGGGATAACAGAGCCGAGGGCGTGTGCACTGTTGGGGGGAGCTGCATCCCAGCGTCTCTCCCATTTCCTCATGGCCAGTTCCAGGGAAAAGGGCCAGAGGGCCGCTGCTCTGTGTATGTTTTGGTTTTGGGGGTTTTCTTTTTGGTTTCAGTCTATGAGAGGCTTGGGTTCCCAGGGATGCTGACTCGTCCCTGACTGCTGGCAGGTCGGCCCTGCAGTTCTGACCAGCTGTACCCGCTCCAGGCTCACACCAAGCCAGAATCTTTGGCCATGCTGTAGAAGAGACCTCTCTGCTGCAGGAGGTCAGAGGGGGAGCCCCACTCCCGGATCTCCCCTTTGTCCAGGACGATCACCCTGCAAGGGAAGGATGCAGACGTGAGGCATGGGGGAGCGGCTGGCACCCTGTGCCCCAGGAGTCTACCTGGGCAAGTCCCTGCTTTGGGTCAGACCCCTAACACCCTCTGCCAGGCCTGCTGCGGTAGCCATCCACCTGGCTGCCTGTCCTCAACCCCAGTTCTAGTCAATGTCCCGTGACGTCACCTTCAGTACTCTCTTACCGCCTGGTGTATTTCCCTCCCAGCACAATTCGCTTTTATTGGTTGCTGTTTATTGTCCATCTCTGCACCCCGCCCCCAACTAATCCATTAGGCAGGGTCCTTGTGTGACAGCTCCCGGCTCGGTCCCCAGTGTCTGGAACGGGGCCAGGAATGTGGCAGACCATTCACACACACGTTAACTTTTGATTGAGTGATCGCAAAAATGCCTAGTACTAACCAGGACAAAGAGACACCAGGGCTGTCACTAGGCATGAGGTCAGTGTTGCATGAATGAATGAATGAATGAGTGGATGAATGGGGTGGGTGGGTGGACTGTGAGGCCTGGAGGCCTTCTGGGCCAAGGGCATCACCTCGTGTAGTCCATGATGGTGTTGAGCCGGTGAGCGATGGTGAGGACGGTACAGTCATCAAATTGCGTCCGGATGGTGGACTGAATGAGGTTGTCCGTTTCCAGGTCCACGGCCGCCGTGGCCTCATCCAACACGAGAATCTTCGTCTTCCTCAGCAGGGCCCGGGCCAGGCACACAAGCTGGCGTTGCCCGACGCTTGACCGGGAGAGAGAGACCAGGAAACGAGTGTCAAAAACACCCCTGACACTGAGCCCAGGCCTGAGCTGAGAGGAGGGAGAGGAGACACTGTCTGTTGCTCAGACCAGGAGGGCACTTCCAACCCCCACATCCACGCCCACATCGGCCATCACTAATTGATCAGCATGGTCTTCCTGTTGAGCTAGAAGCAGCCTCAGATTCATTCTCAACACAGAGCTCGGAGGTGATAGCCAAGATATCTGATCAGTTCAGTACAGCAAGTAGAACAATTAACAAACTGGCCTCAAGCAAAGTTTGCCCCAGAAGGCAAACTGCGTTCTGCAGGGCCTCTCTCAGTGGACTCTGGACTCGACCTTGTCCCTGGCTTTGGCCACTGGGATGCTGGCAAACCAAGAGGCTTGGAACGGGGATGCACACCAGGGTGTGCTTATGCCTGCACCTCTGCCATCACCGTGACAACAGGCCTGGGCTGGTCTGCCGGGGAAGGAGGGACACACGGGGCAGAGCCTAACGGCCCCAGTGGAGGCCAGCTAGAATATCCGCCTGCAGCCAGCAGCCCCCACCCACGTGCGTGAGCCAAGACCAGCAGAGCCGCCTGGCTGGCCGCCCCCGTGTGTGAGTGGCCCCAGCTCTTGCTGAGCACACCTGAGGGCTGGTGCTTGGTCATCATGGTGATGGATGCAGTGGGAGAGGCAGAGGATCCCTACTGTGCTGTGCCAGGCATTACCTCTTTAGTTGCTGGATCCCGGGTGGAGCCTGGGAGAAGGGCCAGGCAGCTGGGGCCATGGGTGGGAGCAGGGAGGGCCCAGAGCAGTGCTATTTACGACTGGGAGAGAAGCCTTTCCAAAATGTAACAACTTCACTCTCCACTGAAGGGACCTGGTGTGACAAAGGAGCTGTTCTGACTATCCTGGTTACACGTCACAGTAAAAATGAGCCCAGCATGAAACCCGTTTTAGATACTGAAACTTGAGGCCCAAGAGATTAGGAGACAAAGGGCTCATGTGGCAGAGCTGGAACTCAAGCCCAGGTCTGAACCTGATGCAAACAGACAAAACCTACCAAGGCCCCGACAGAGGTGATGCGGAGGCCCGGCTGGGCGTCACTCCGCCTACCTGAGGTTCTCCCCGCCTTCCGCACACTCGTGGTTCAGTTTGTCGGGAAGGGCCGACACGAAGCCCTTCAGGTGGGCGAGCTCCAGGGACATCCAGACCTCTTCATCCGAGTACTGGCTGAATGGGTCCAGGTTCATGCGGAGGGAACCCGAAAACAAAACGGGGTCCTATTTGGAGGGAAGACGGCAGATGGCGTGAGGCTCAAGGCACGGTTGGACACGGGTGGGGCAAATAGGTGGGATGTAGAACGTTCTCGCCAGAATTGTTCAAAATAGGGTTTTGGAGCTCCTCCAAATCACCACTTCTGAAGATGTCAAAGATGGGGGGAAAATATCTGGAAAACTCTGAGTTAAGGGAAATAGATTTCTCTCTCGTCATATTTCCCAGAGCATTCAGTACACAAGCGTGTTGGGAACTTTCTGGAAGTGAGAACCAGCATGCGGATTAGGGCAATTCCTAATTGCAAGGTACATGGATTCCCCTCCATCTCCTGCCTCCAAATTAAAATCTGAGAAGAAATTTAAGGCAACACAACACTAAAAGGCAACATATTATGCAATCGCCACCTACAGGAATCAGTCTAGAAAATTCATCTTTCTCGCCTAGCTCTTGGGACGGTGAGAGATTCCTGTCCAGCAGAGAAGCCAGTGTCTTAACTGGATGCTGTGAGATGCTTAGGACACTGCCTACTGGGTGGCAGGAGTGAAGGAATGAATGAAACCTACTTAATTCTCCCTGTTCATTATGTGCGAAGGGGAGATTCCATGAAGAAACATAGCATGCTTTCAGTAAAAAGTCATGAAAACCACAAAGCAGGAACAAACGTCCATCTGTTCTGAAAATACACACGCATCACTTTCAGTGTGACCCCGCCCACCTGGGGGATGATGGTGATCTTGAAGCGGAGGTCATGCAGGCCGATCTTGGCGATGTTGATGTCATCAATGATTATCTCTCCCTCGGCTGACTCTTTGATCCGAAACAAGCCCAGGGTCAGGGATGACTTCCCGGCTCCTGTCCGCCCCACGATGCCAACCTGTGGGGCAGGAAGGGCCCGCGTGAAGTGGGAACGCTCGTATCTGGGCTGACCTCTTACCCCTTGCATTAAGTACCAGCCACAGAGCAGTTCAGTCATCTGGTCGACCCACCCTTCCCCCAGTATTCTACTCCCCTCAGCAGTTTCCAGAGACATTCCTTTAGGGGCTGTTCTGGGCAAAGGTCAAGAAGGACTTCCTTCTCTCTGCCAGCTCTTTTTAGAAATTAAAATTATAATCAGTTCCTTTAATAAGTTAGTTATTTGCAACTCAAGACAGTATTAAGTAACAATCAAATGGTTTTTCAGTTCTATGATGGTGAGTTTCCCCATCCTGAGGTATTGGAATATCTCAAAGGTTCAGGAAGATGCCCCTGTATCCCAGCTGAGTGAGCAGAGGTCATGGGTACAACCTGGCCTCCACTTATCCTCTTGAGGGAGCTGGGCTCCCCACTTAATGGCTAATGACTGACGTTCCAGGCAAAACTCTCGCCTTCTCATCTGGGCTCCAGAGAGGCAGGCTCCTCCGCCCTGGGACAGCAACTCACAGGGCAGCTTCATTATGCAACATAAGCCAGAAAGCCTCCATGAGAACACCGCCCACTCTGTTCCTCCTCTTGTTACAAGTTGGAGAAACTCTCTCATGGGAACGGAAGATTCTGGGCCTCCCGACTGGGTGTTTAACAACTCCTGCAGGTTCAGAGAAGAAAGAAACACTGGCCTCTGGCAAATGGCCAGAAAGACCCTCGGTCTGATTCCTCAGGAAGGTCTGAGGGTCTCAGGGCAAGGACGTCCTATCGGGGCAGCGATCCCCTTGAGCTGTCCCCAGTAGTGAGGAGGGCATCTTTCTATTCTAGAGGCCTAGGGGCCAAGGGGGCACAAGAAAAGGGGAGGAAGGGACTAGTCAGTAAACTGGGAGGCTCATGTCTTTATCTAGAAAGAGCCAGGTGGGGAGGATGGGCCCGGTGCTGCCAGAAGTTCTGATCTTTCAAGAAAAGCAGGAAATGGATTTTTTTTTTTTAACATAAAACATTCCAGATTTTTCAGTATTGGCAACTTCCAAAACGTATCTCCTCTGGCTCCTGGGCTACCAGTGTGCAGTTGGGACGCTCTGAGCAGATTTTACTGCCAAAGGCTCTCTCCCTCCATCCTGTGGTTCGGGGCATGGAAAACCTGGTGGCAGCCTGTGCCTGCCCACGGACGGGGAGGAGTCGAGGGGCACCCACCTTCTCCCCACCGTCGATGGTGACGTTGATGTGCTTCAGAACCAAGTCCAGGTCCTCTCGGTACCGCAGGCCGTAGTCCCGGAACTCCACTCGGCCCACCTGGGGCCAGTCCTTGGGTGGTACCATATCCTGGATTTGCCAGGGAGCCTTCGATGACAGCGGGCAGTGGGTGGGCGTGAGGGGTCTGAAGTCCATCTCACGTGGCCCAGGGCTCCACGTGAGCGGCTTCCATGACCCCTCTGACCTCACAGCCCCCTCCTTCCCACTCACTGCCTCACTGCTCCTGCACTGACTTCTGGACTGTTCCCTAAACACACCCACGTGTGCTGCTTCTGGGCCTTTGCACTTGTGGCTTCTTCTGCCTGGAACATTCTGTGCCAAACTACCCCCTCGGCCTGCTTGACCGCTGTGGATCCCAGGTTAATGCAACCACCCTCCGAGCCCTAGGCTCCTCTTCTCCCACATTCTCTGTGTCCTTTCTCTTTGAGAGCACTCACCACCTCCTGGCATTTTAAGCAAGTATCTCTGTATTCTGTCACCCACACGCCACTGGAACAGCCCCTCTACAAGAACAGGTTCTTTCACTTGTTCACTGCTACATCCTAGAGCCCAGAGCACGTAGGAGGTACTCAATAAACATCTGTGGACTAAATCAATGAATGGGCGGTCTCCTCTAGACAGACACAAAGCTAAAGGGGAGATAACTCTGATGGCTTCGAAGGCCTGGAAAGTGAAAATGAAGTCGCTCAGTCGTGTCCGACTCTTTGCGACCCCATGGACTGTAGCCTATCACGATCCTCCGTCCATGGGATTTTCCCAGCAAGAGTACTGGAGAGGGGTGCCATTGCCTTCTCCAGAGGATCTTCCCAACCCAGGGATTGAACCCCGGTCTCCCGCATTGTAGGCAGACGCTTTACGGTCTGAGCCACCAGGGAAGTCCATGGCCTGGAGGGCGACAATAAAAGCAGCAGCCAACACTCAACGGTCACTCTATCACATGACTCCTTTAATCCTCACTACAATCCCCAGAGTGGAGTCCTTTTCCATCCCCAGTTTACACACGAGGAAACTGAAACACAGAGAGTGAAAGCAGCTTGCCTGGAGTCACACAGCCCCTGTTTCTGAAGAGCTACTTCGTTCAGTTCACATTTCCTGAGGTCTACACCTGGAAATGCTCTGGGCTATGCTCCGGACTCTCTTCAGGGAAGAGGAATGGAGAGGACAATGAAAGAGGGCTTCCATCCTTTCTCCCCCATAAACTTCTTAATTTTTTTACACCCCTCATATAAATAAGGAGACACTGCTATAAGAACACGGAGGGGACTGGAGAGAAATCGGTGGAACTTTGTACCTGTAAATATATATCGTATGTAATATATACAAACACGTAAGTAAACATACATTTTAATAGTGGTAAGATTCTGGGTGATCTTTTTCTTGTATTTTTCAAATTTGCTCTTATTCTAAAACTATAAATAATTAAAAGTAGTGAAAATAAGTATTTTTAAAAGTAAAAAAACTGAATTTCACACTTTAAATGAGTGAACTGCATGGCATATGAATTATACCTCAAAAGCTGATATAAATAAATCAAGGTAGGGTGGGAACCTGCTGGTGTAATGTGCTCTTATGTCCACAGGGGGCACTCACACCATTCTGAAGAATGCTCTCTGATGAGGTGGGCCCTGGTTCACCGAATGCAAGGACTTGGCACAGGTCACTTCAGTGAATCCCTAAGTCAGATTCTAACCAGGGTCCCTTTAGTTTCATTCCTGGGGGGCATTTTTTTGGAATGCAGTGATAGTCACTCATGTCCAACTCTTTGAGACTCCGTGGACTGTAGCACACTAGGCTCCTCTGTCCATGGGATTCTCCAGGCAAGAACACTGGAGTGGGTTGCCATTCCCTTATCCAAGGGATCTTCCCGACCCTTGGGAAGGGGATCATACCCTGGTCTCCTACATTGCATGCAGATTCTTTACCGTCTGAGCTACAGGGAAGCAAGCCCATGTGATCTTATCCTCTCTGTGTCTGTTTCCTCACCTGCAAAATGGGGGTGATAGTAGAAGGTGAGTTGCAAGGTTGTGTAAAGGACAAATGGATTATTCTACACAGAGTGTCTAGCACAGGGCCTGACACCACACAAGGGCACAATGTGTGTCCCTATTACTATTGGTGGTGGTGGGATGGAGTTATCGCCAGGCATTACTGCTACTGTCATTAACACAGCTCCTGCTATTCAGAGATGGTGTGCAGACAGAATAAGGCAGTTATTAGGGGCAACGTGACACCAGAGCCTTGGGTTCTACTCCCAGCTGTCCTGCTGACCACGGACGTGACCTCAGACCAGCCGTCGTCCCTCACTACATGCCCTTTTCCTCCAACCATAAAATGAGGACTTGGGTTAAATAACTGCAGGGTTTCCCAAACTTCAGTAAACTCCTTACCAATAATAGCATGATTTGTGCAATATCCATATCCTGACTCTCTTGTTACTGATACCTGGTATTTTTAAATGACTCACTTGTACTTAACTTTTAAATCTAAAGAGAAAATTAGTATGATTCATTTTGTGTAATCTAAGTCCCCATTCAAAACATGTAACAAATAACAGAGGGGTTTTTTTTTTGGTCAGGTGGAGGCTGCCTGCAGGAGGCACATGCTGCGGTTCAGAGGATTCTTCTGCGTCAAGTTACACCGAAGATCATGGTCAAGACGTCAGGCCGGGGGCTTACATTACCTCCTTCTCAGTTTCCGAATATTCCTTGAGTCTCTCCACGGCCACAATGTTGGTCTCCATCTCGGACGACATCCGAACGAGCCAGTTCAAATATGTGGTGACCTGTGAGGGGAAGAGTCATCCGATGGAGCGTCTAGAGTGAGCATGAGTTGTTTTCTTCTCACGAAGGCAGCATGAATTATGCAATGTTTCAGATAATGAAGGCCCGGAAGACAGCTACCTCAGATACCATGGCCAGACCTGCTACTGTGCGTCTCTTATCCCAGCGCCACATTTCAAAATAACCCGCGGGGCTACACAAGCAATCAGAAAGGAAATGAGACAGTATTCCCAACCAGATGATAGTTAAGAAAACACAACCGCGACGAAATTTGGGAGATGCAGCTAAAGCAGGGCCTCGAGGGAAATTTATAGTATTGAGTGCATTCTTCTGGTAGCTGGAGGCATCCTCTCAGGCCGTCAGGGACGCTCCTTGGCTGATGGGGGAGTTCTGGCTGCACCTCTGATTTCTCCCCTGCTTCAGTCAGTCACTGGGCTCTAGAGCTGCACCTCAAACTCCACTTAGCCCTCGTCCCCTTCCCCCATGCCCACAGAGAATCAAAGTAAAGGGCCAAGTGCCTAACAACCGGCTCCCCAGCAAGAGGATTAGAAAAGTCCACCTGGGAGTGCCCCCATCTTACCTGCAGGGAGTAAGACACCGAGAGGCCCACCAAGCCTGCACTGAGGCTGTGCCGGGAAATCACGGCAAACAGCGAGGCGAACAGGACGATGCAGTTGCCCACACACTCCAGCCGCACGGCCAGCCACCTGCATGGAGACGCAGGCAGAGGAACAGGGACACACACACACACACACGCCCAGGTCAGCTTCTCAGAGGCTTGGTTTCCGGTTGAGGGTGGGGGTGGGGAGGCTGGGTGGCCACTCTGCTTACTGAAATAATTCCCCAATAGTTCCTAAGAGAGGCCTTGTTTGCCCAGTTCATGGGGCATGGGGAAGAAGGGCTGAAGGGACACAATTTCAGGAATTCCTCATTGGTCTGGCAACCCCAGGGACTAAAATAGAGTTCTCCAGAAGTGATCCTCCCAGGAAACTCAAACTTGCTTTCTTAAGAGCCAACCTTTTCTCACTGAAACCTTAAAAATACACCCATGTGTGCATTTTTTAAAAAAGATGTCTCAGAAACTTCCAAAATGCTTAGAAAAATCATCAACTCTGCGAGGCACCCCTGATTTAAAACAAATGTCTCTTGGCAGGAGTGGGGGGAGGGGAAAGTGAGAAATAAACACAGCCAGCACAGCCAGGTCCCCAGACCTAGATCACCACTATTTTAGAAACATTAAAATGTGTTATCTTTCCTTTAAAATACAGACAGATCTACACGTTTAAAGCTAACTTTTGTATGCTATCACACAGGAACACTGTTTTTGTTTGAAAATGTAAAGCATTCTAGAGAGGCAGTATTAGCAATCTGTTTTTTTCCCACCACATTCTTAAAGATCCATGTGACGGATCCTCGGGGTGTGAGTTATTCCCACAGAAATCCAGATTTCAACAAACTCCCCAAACAAACTCTGCAAGGGAATTGCAAGGTCTTTCCAGCAATGCCCTATCTTCCTGCCCGTCTCACACTCAGGGATTATGCGGTGTGCAGTGGGTCACTGCCAGGGTGCTCTGACCCCTCCCCAGAGTCTTCCCTCTCTCACATCTCAAAAAACATCTTAGGGTGTAAGCAAGTGAGGACGGGATGTTCTAGATTCAATCAATAATTAGCCAACTTCTACTCCTTTTAAGCCCGATGCTATTCAACCATGCTTGATCCCCCAAAGGGCAATTTCACACGGTCTAACCTAATACTATTACTAATAAAACTGCTTCCCACACTCATCACCCGGGGGCAGGGGTGAAGAGAAGCATGTGACGAGAACACTCAGGAGCCAAGGCCGCAGTCACCGATGGTCCTGTATCACCAGGGGCATGGCGGAAGGATGGCCCTGCGGTATCTCCCGACTCAGAACTCCCTGCACCTGCGCTTCAGCGGCCCCTGCGGCAACATGCGGGCTGACCGTGCTCCTCTTTCTAATGCTCCTTCCGTCCTCTCCTCTCGCTGCCTCCAAGCCTCCCTCCCGTGAGGCCGGCGCCGGGCCCCACCGCCCCGCTCCGGGAGCCTCCCCCACAGCCCCGTGCCCACCTGTTGGCCACGATGCTGGGGTAGTAGGCCTTCTGGTTCTCGTCCACCTTCAGGTCGCTCTGGCGGATGAAGCGTTCCTGCTCCTCGAAGGCGCGGATAACGCTGACGCCCAGCAAGGTCTCGTTGAAGTGGGAATAAACCGGCGAGCGGCTGACCGACTCCAGGCGCTTCAGCTGCCGGGAGGAGGCCACGTAGAACCTCTGCGGGAGAGAACGGACCGGAGGTGGGCGAGGGGCCCCTCATCCCATCCTTCCAGGGCCATGCTGGAGAAAGTCTGGACGTAAATGACCCCTCTGGGGGCGGAATGCTGGACCGGGGCTGCTTTCACCCGAGGAACGGCAGGTGTACTGACTACAAGAATAACCAGGGCGGCAGCAGTGATGATAATAATAGCTCACGCTCCAGTGGAGCCCGGATCTCTGGTAGCTCAGCTGGTAAAGAATCCGCCTGCAATGCAGGAGACCCTGGTTCAATTCCTGGGTTGGGAAGATCCACTGGAGAAGGGCTAGGCTACCCACTCCAGTATTCTTGGGCTTTCCCTTGTGGCTCAGCTGGCAAAGAATCGCCTGCAATGCAGGAGACCTGGGTTTGATCTCTGGGTTGGGAAGATCCCCTGGAGAAGGAAAAGGCTACCCACTCCAGTATTTTGGCCTGGAGAATTCCATGGACTGTACAGTCCACGGGGTCGCAGAAAGTCGGACACGACTGAGTGACTTTCACTACACTACACGTGGAACCCAGCATCCCAGCATCGCTTTAAGCACCTTCACAGCCATCAGCTCTTTAATCTTCATCAAAAACCTATAAGGCGCTCAATCCTGTTTCACAAGGAGTAAACTGAGGTCAACCTCTTCCCTAAGGCCATGTGGCTAGGAAGTGGCAGAGCTGGGATTCAAACACCAACAGTCCAGCCTCAAAGTGTTGACCTCAACACGGCATGGCCTCTCTGATGCCACGGACCTCGAGAGTTTATGGACCCCACAGCGTTGCTTTAGGACAAGCAGAGCTCAGCATAAACCCTGCCTCTGCCTATCCCCATGGACAGAGACCACATCCACTCTACTCCTGCCCTAACCCGGGTGTTCAGCTCGTTAAGAGACAGAACAAGAGCCCACTGGGAGCACTGAGGAGCTGTGACAGAGGCTGGACTGGCCATCTGAAGACACCTCTGTTCTCCTGGCTTCAGTTTCTGCATCTGTACAAAAGGATCCGCTGAGACCGAAGTTCCCTCTCCCGGATGTGCTGAAGATGTAACATGTCTGCACTGGCTTCAACAGCAGAGCCGGGCAAATGAACACAGGTGCTGAGGGACATGTCTTCTGCCTCCTGGGCTGTTCTGGGTGCCCTGGGCCATCTTTAGGGGCAGAGACCTTCCATGGAGAACACTGAACAGAGTGGGTGGCTCTTACGGGTTCTCCAAACTTTTTTCTGGATGTCAGTTCACATGAGAATTTGAACCACATGTTGGGGAGCCCTCTGGGGGCCCCATAAACTCTGAGAACTAACCCAGGGGTCACACCAACCCAGGCCACCTCAGATCAGGGGTTCTGCCAATCCCTGCACATGGTCAGATGCCACCTGTCCTCCGGCGGCTCTCACTGCCTTGGGACACAGTCCAGACCCCGTGGTCTGGCTCAAGGACCCTGGCATCCGCCCCCATTACCCTCTCCTGGGATCACCTCCTCTCCCGACTTTCTTTCCTCCTGGGTGGAAACTGCTCTAAAATGTTTGACCTGCTCAACTTACCCCAATTGTCATGTCCTCTGAATTTTATTTCCTCTAAAAAGTGAACCCAAGACTTATTTTTGTTATGGAATAGTCTGATTTAAAAAAAATAATAATTATTAGCTTTCCTTTTAAGCTCTATTCCTGGAGAGAATCCACCCCATGGACTCACCTGATTCTTCCAAGGAGTGCCTGGTGCTCATGAGTGAAAATGAATGTTCAACCTACACCTGTCTTGTGCTGGGCTTGGGCTGAGAGCTAAGACACTAAGGGAAGTGCCAGGGAATTTTCACAGATGCCATGCAATTCCAGGGGTAGAAATGACTTATTCCAACAACCTGGAAGCCCCAACAGAATTCCACATCACCTTACCTCTTACATTCCTTTTCCTAAAACTGACTTGCAAACACTAATGTATCAGTTCAGTTGGTCAGTTATGTCAGACTCTTTGCAACCCCATGGACTGCAGCACACCATGCTTCCCTTTCCATTACCAACTCCTGAAGCTTGCTCAAACTCATGTCCATCGAGTTGGTGATGCCATCCAACCATCTCATCCTCTGTCGTCCCTTCCTCCTCCTGCCTTCAATCTTTCCCAGCATCAGGGTCTTTTCCAATGAGTCAGTTCTTTGCGCCAAGTGGCCAAAGTATTGGAGTTTCAGCTTCAGCATCAGTCCTTCCAATGAACACCCAGGACTGATCTCCTTTAGGATGGACTGGTTGGATCTCCTTGCAGTCCAAGGGACTCTTAAGAGTCTTCTCCAACACCACAGTTCAAAAGTATCAATTGTTCAGCACTCAGCTTTCTTTATAGTCCAACTCTCACATTCATATATGACTACTGGAAAAACCATAGTTTTGACTAGACAGACCTTTGTCAGCAAAGTAATGTCTCTGCTTTTTAGTATGCTGTTTAGGTTGGTCATAGCTTTTCTTCTATATTTGAAAGTGAAAGTGAAAGTCGCTCAGTCGTGTCCAACTCTTTGCAACCTCATGCATGGACTGTATAGTCCCTGGAATTCTCCAGGCTAGAATACTGGAGTGGGTAACCTTTCCCTTCTCCAGGGGATCTTCCCAACCCAGGGATCGAACCCAGGTCTCCCGCATTGCAGGCATGTTCTTTACCAACTGAGCTATAAGAGAAGCCCTCTTCTATATTAGTGTATATTAATTATTAATATAGTATAATTATAGCGTATATAATATACTGCTGCTGCTACTGCTAAGTCGCTTCAGTCGTGTGCGACCCCATAGACGGCAGCCCACCAGGCGCCCCCGTCCCTGGGATTCTCCAGGCAATAACACTAGAGTGGGTTGCCATTTCCTTCTCCAGTGCATGAAAGTGAAAAGTGAAAGTGAAGTCGCTCAGTCGTGTCCGACTCCTGGCGACCCCATGGACTGCAGCCCACTGTCCATGGGATTTTCTAGGCAAGAGTACTGGAGTGGGGTGCCATTGCCTTCTCTGATATAATATACAATTCATGTATATTAGATATACACTAATGTATATTCATTTAAAAATTTTTTCAAGTGATATAGATAGGATGATTAGAAAAACATTACGTTAAGTCCATGATCCTGAGATAAGCATACTCTGATTTCAGTGTATAATGTTTTAATTCTTTTCCAGAGAGAGAGAAAGAACACCCACCCTTACACACATACATCCTTAAAAGGCACTTTTTGAGATGCAACTTACTTCCACTGGAAAGTGTACTAAATCTTTACAGCTTGGTGAATTTAACATTTATCTACACCTGTATATGCACCACCGGATCAGAATCTAGGAAATTCCCTCACATTCTCTCACAGTCAATTCCCCATAGAGCCACTATTCTGACTTCTATTTCATTGCTCATGCCTGTTCTTCAGCTTCATAAAAACAGAATCACACAAATGTACTCTTTTGTGTCTGGCTTATTCTGATTGATATAGTATCTCTGAGACTCATCCTTCTTGTGTGTATGAGTAGCTCATTCCTCTCTACTGCTGGGTCACATCCTTTGTATAAATATACCACAGTGTATGCATCCATCCTCCTGTGACGGACATTTGGGGTAATTATGAATCAAAACGCTAAGCACATTCTAGCCCATTTGTTTCTGTGATACAGTCTCTTCTTTTTTTTGTTGTTTTTAAGTTTATTTATTTGGCTGTGCCAAGTCCTAGTTGAGGTACGAGGGCTCTTCGCTCTTTGCTGTGGCACATGGATCTTCAGTTGCACCATTCAAACTGTTAGTTGTTTTATGTGGGATCTAGTTCCCCAGGCAGGGATAGAACCCAGGCCCCCTGTATTGGGAGCTCAGAATCTTAGCTGCTGGATCACCAAGGAAGTCCCTCTCCTAGCATACACACTGAGTGAGACTGCTGAGTTAAAGGAAATCAACCCTGAAGATTCACTGGAAGGACTGAAGCTGAAGCTCCAATACTTTGGCCACCTGATGCAAAGAATCGACTCACTGGAAAAGGCCCTGATGCTGGGAAAGACTTGAGGGCAGGAGGAGAAAGGGGCAACAGAGGATGAGATGGCTGGATGGCATCACCAACTTGATGGACATGAGTTTGAGCAAACTCTGGGAGAGGATGAAGGACAAGGAAGCCTGGCGTGCTGCAGTCCAAGGGGTCACAAAGAGTTTAACATGACTTAGCCACTGAACAATATATAGTTAAAAGCTATGAAAAAAATTCTCCCATGATCTCTAAGGATTAGTAAGGCCGTGTTTTCATTTTTCTACCTCCATTTCCAGTCCTGCCCACGCACATTACGCATTTTGTCTTAGTTATAATGACAGTGTGCCGACAACATGGGTCTTGGCTAACTTCTTTCCCTTTGTTGTTTAAAAATAAAACTGTTGGTGCCGAAACAGTGTGTTCCCAGTTCTCCTGTTAGAGAGATGTCAGCAGTCCATTGCCACATTACCCACGGTGTGCTCAAGGCCCTGCTGCTGGCAGGCATCTGAGCTGCCCCGAACGTCACCCTGGGCCTCCTCTTTTGTTCTTTTGAATTGGGTCCTCCAGGAAAAGGTCCAGCCAGGGTCAGAACACAGGTAACATTTTTGATAAATGCAGCTGGAGGACTTTCCACAAAAGCTGGCTCAACTTAAAGAGAACACAGAGAGGGTCTGGGAACTGGATGTGCTCTGATTCCATCTTTGTTCACACTCACCAATGCTGGGCCACAGCGTGATGCCCAGCCACAGTGTGTTAGGGTGTGGGGTCTGGCTGACCCGGCCAAGGCCTCCAGGAACCCACACCAACAGGCCACACACAGTGCAATGTGAGGTACAGAGCACCCTGTGGCTTCTTATTCTTATTTTGTGCAACAGTTATTAGGCTCCCATCTAAACAGCAGTCCATTAGCGTGTACGCTGCAGCTGCTTTTTTTAATTAAAAAAAATGTTTACTAACATACATGTATTTGATGACTCTGAATTTAGAACACTTAGAATCAGCATGAGCAAGGTAAAAAGGTGTCCTTTTCAGGGGCAGGAAAGCACAGTGACGGTTACATCAGATGTGAATTCACATTCCCAGTTCTGCCCCCTGGACCTCAACATGCTGATCTGTTAACTGGAAGCACCACAGTGAAGCTGACGCAGCCATCAAATGCTCCCTTACTCTGTTCACCTTTCTTGAGCTTATTTGTGATGGCTGGAGCTCCAGCAGCCATCTTGGACCATGAAACCAACTTAACAACGGAAAGCAAAGATGACAGAAACACATACACAAAAAAAACCCCAAAACCAAACAGTGAAGGACTCTGAAGCTACCAAACTCATGAAGCTGTCAGATGTGTGCGTGCGTGCTAAGTCGACTCAGTCATGTCTGACTGTGTGTGACCCTATGGACTGTAGCCCACCAGTTTCTTCTGTCCATGGGATTCTCCAGGCAAGAGTACTGGAGTGAGTTGTCATGCCCTCCTCCAGGGGATCTTCCCCACCCAGGGACTAAACCCACATCCTTATGTCTCTTGCATTGGTAGGTGGGTTCTTTACCACTAGAGCCACCTGGGAAGCCGGAAGCTGTCATATCAGCCCTGAATAGCATATTTCTAAATTTCTATTATGGCTTCCTTGGTAGCACAGATGGTAAAGAATCTGCCTGCTATGCAGGAGACCCAGGTTCAATCCCTGGGTTGGGAAAATCCCCTGGAGAAGGGAATGGCAACCCATTCCAGTATTCTTGCCTGGAGAATCCCATGGACAGAGGAGCCTGGTGGGCTACAGTCCATGGGGTCGCAAAGAGTCGGACATGTCTGAGCAACTCACACTTCCACATTCACTTTCAGATCTCTATTACAGGGGAAAAAATATCACAGCTGTTATTATTCATGTCTCTATTATCTGCCCTGGAGAAGGAAATGGCAACCCACTCCAGTACTATTGCCTGGAAAATCCCATGGATGGAGGAGCCTGGCAGGCTGCAGTCCATGGGGTCACAAAGAGTCGGACATGACTGAGCGACTTCACTTCACTTCACTTCTTCATAAACTAAGCTAAGCTAAGTCGATTCAGTCGTCTCCGACTCTGTGTGACCCCACAGAGGGCAGCCCACCAGGCTCCGCCGTCCCTGGGATTCTCCAGGCAAGAATACTGGAGTGGGTTGCCATTTCCTTCTCCAATGCATGAAAGAGAAAAGTGAAAGTGAAGTTGCTCAGTCGTGTCTGACTCTTAGCGACCCCATGGACTGCAGCCTATCAGGCTCCTCCGTCCATGGGATTTTCCAGGCAAGAGTACTGAAATGGGGTGCCATTGCCTTCTCCGTCACTTCTTCATGGCTGTAACTTATTTCCTTTTAAAACTTTCAGCTTAATAAAATCCTTATTATTAGGAAAAAAGGATGTCTGGTTATTGCAAACTGAAAACCACCAACTTAGGTAATCAAGACTGACAAAAACAAACCTTAACCCTCCTCTGAGACATCCTCCACAGCCTCACGCTGGGGAAACTTAAATGGTCCCCATTTAAGTTAAAAGTAAAATAAAAAGTTTAAACCATTTAAACTTAAATGGTTCTCGTGGGACAGCGATACACAGCAGGGCTCATCCTGGACCCCAGGACCCATCTCTCACCTGCACGAAGAAGTAGATGAGGCCCAGGGGTGGGATGATGACGGCAGCCATGGGCGTGGCCAGCAGGATGATGATGCAGGCGCCGATGACATTGAACAGGGAGCCCATGAACATCTTGATGACCTGCGGGATCATCGAGTCCACCGTGTCCAGCTCCTTGGAGAAGCGGTTCACCAAGTTCCCGCTGGGGGTCCGCTCGAAGAAGCTTATGGGCGACCGGAGGACGTTATGCAGTAGGTCCAGGTGCAGGCGGCGGGAGGCGAAGATGCCCCCGATGGACACGGCCATGGAGTAGCCGAACACCGTGATACCTACAAACACTCTCGCGTCAAACTCCATGGCAGGAGAGGGACCGAGCGGGGGCAGGGGCAAGGAGCCATGTGACTGTGTGGACAAAGCAGCCTGGACTCCCAGCTTCTAGTAACAACCACAATGGTGGCTATTATTAACCCAGCACATACTATGTGCAAAACTCACCGTGTCTTTTATGTGCATCTAATCCTTTTGAGGACCCTGTGTATGTTCTATTAGTACCCATGTTACAATATGGAAGAATACTGGCTTGGGTAGCCTCTCCTTTCTCCAGGGGAATCTTCCCAACCCAGAGATCGAACCCAGGTATTCCGCATTGCAGGCGGATTCTTTACCAGCTAAGCCACCAGGGAAGCTCAACTGAAGCTCAGGTGGGTGAACTCCTTTGCCCTCAGGAAGAAGAGGGTGGGCTCTGAGCCACACTACCTTGCTCAGTGCCAGCTCTGCCATGAATAAGCTGTGTGACTTTGGGCAACTTACTAAACCCTTCTGGGCCTCAGTTTCTGCATCTCTAAAACAAAGAAAAATGAGCTCCTACCTCATGCGACTGCTGCAAAAGTAAAATAAAACACTGTGAAGTGTTTACAACAGAACCAGACACCAAGTAAGTGCTGTCAACGTTAGCTATCACTGGTAATGCTGCTGTGCCTGGGGATCTTTTCGGGACCACAGGAAGGGTATACAGAGGATTTCTCAGCATCCTCCCTGTTAACCTCTGAGGCTGCACCATCCTCCATTGTGGAGGCCACGCTGGGCACTGCAGGACGTCTAGCAACATCTGGCCTCTAGATCCCAGCAGCACCTGCCCCCGTGGGGAAGTTGTGCCAACTCCAAGTATCTCTAGATATGACTAAACTCTAAGTATTTCTAGACGTGAGGGTAGCACTGCCTGCGTTACGAACCACAAGTAGAAACTAATTCCCATCTTTGGGCAGAAGGCAAAAGTCCACAAACAGGACTTCACAGAAACTCCATCACCCTGCCAGAAAAATGAGGGGCAAGGGTCCTTAATCACCTTCTGTTTCTCAACTTAACTCATCTGCAAAATAGGCACGGTGGAGCTCCCTTCCCCTCTGTCTCCTAGAGCCACACGAAACAGAGCATTCGAGAAACGTTCATTCTACAAATATCTGAGTGTCTATTATGTGATAGTTAGTGTTCATGTGTATTTGGCTTGGTTTGTGGGTCTAAATCCTGACAAATTGGGGGACCTGATTCTATTAACAAGAAATAGAAGTGGCTCCAAGTGCCAACAGCAGGTGAGGGGCAAGGGAGGCTCACCTTGTGAAATGCCCAGGGCTCCATAGACACTCAGCCGGACTTGCGTGTGCTCCTGGGTCCCGTTGACAATGGGGTCATCCGTCCAGAGACTGAGCCAATAGTTAGAGACCAGGGAAGCCACGTGGTTACACAGGAAAAGGAAGATGCTCAGAAAGGAGATGAAAAGTCCAATCGCTTTCATGTAGTCCCAGTACACGGAGAGCTTGACCTGAGACCAGGAGAGAAGGCACCTTACAGAACACACCCCCAGCCATGCCTACCCAAGGTCAGCAGCCTCAACAGACCCTGTGCAGTCCACAGCCCCCACCTATTCTCAAGCCTATAATCCCTTTCCCCTTAGTTACTTGGCAAAGAAATCAGCAGAAGCAAAGGTTTCTGCCCTCATGGAACTTCCAGTTCAGCAGTGACACAGGCTTTCATCAAATAACTGCCCAGATAAATGTATAATCCCAAAGAAGGGCTGGAAGTGGCACATGATTCCACGGGAATGTATAACTGGGTATCCTGACTTAACCCAGGGTGGAGAGGAATCAGAGGAGGTTTCCATAAGGAAAGGACATCAAAGAATTAACCAGGTGAAAATGAAAAATAAAAAAAGCATTCCAAGCACAGGGACAAACACGTGCAAAGGCCCTGAGGTAGGAGGGAAGCAGAAAGGAGGCAAGGATAGCTGGAGCACAGTAAAGCTGGAGAACAGGGAGTGGCTGCACCACACAGGACCCGAGAGATCTTGGACAGGATTAGGTTTTACTCCAGGACTATCAGGAAGGCATCGAAGAGTTTGAAGAAAATGGGAAGAGGGGACATGTTGCCTAGCAACCATGACCAAGTGTCACATCTACTCCCCACACCCTCAGTCCTCTGAACACTCAACACCAATTCCTGCCTGTCACAACTGGCCTCTAAGTGCTTGGTGCTTGCTCAGCCTGTTTCCCAGCTCCATGGAGTGACAGCCAGGGGCCTCTTTTACTCCGGTGTCTCCTGTGGAGCCCCGCGTGGGGTCCATGTAATTTACACGTGGTCACTCAAAGCGCAGCTGCACACCACGGCTGGGTGCAGTGCGCTCTGAGTCAGCCTGACACCCAACCTGCGTGCTGTGGATTTGGCAAACTCCGGGTATCTTTCCCTGTGTGTGCGCTCCCTGTCACATCGGCTTTTCATGAGGGTGGACTCCTCATAAATGGGATTAGTGCCCTTATAAAAGGGATCCCTCACCCGTCTGTCATATGAGGACGCTGTGAGAGGATGGCCATTTATAAACCAGGGAGCTCTCTCACCAGACATGGAATCTGCTGGCGCCATGATCCCGGACTTGCCAACATCCAGAATTATGAGCAATAAATGTATGTTGTTTCTAAGCCACCTGTACCATGGTCTTCTGTTAATAGCAGCCCAAAGGGACTAAGACAGGTATTAAAAACAAAGCCCCAGCTGAGACCTTCTCACTGATCAACAGGCACACCTCAGACACTTGTAGGCTTGGTTCCAGACTACTACAATAAATCAAATATCCCGATAAACTGAGTCACATGAATTTTCCAGTTTCCTGGTGCATATAAAAAGCTATATTTATGCTATACTGAAGTCTATTAAGTGTGCAATAGCACTATGACTAGAAACACAATGCACACACCTTAATTAAAAAATACTTGGTTGCTAAAAAGTGCTAATAATAATTTAGGTCTTCGGTGAGTTATAGTAGTAACATCAAAGATCACAAATATTATAATGCCAACATAGTATAACAATAACAAATATAATATTTTATATAATAACAGACTATAATAATGATAAAGTTTGAAATATTCCAAGAACTACCAAAATGTGGCACAGAGAGCCAACGTGAGCAAATGCTGCTGGGAAAATGGCACTGATGTTCAACACAAGACTGCCACACACCTTCAATTTGTAAAACACAGCATTTGTGAAGTGCAACAAAGCCAAGTGCCATCAAACAAGATCTGCCTGTAATAAGGGCAAATATAGAAAATAAAAAGAAGTGAAAGATAATCTTTTCTGATGACACAATTAATGTTCTTCAGGGCTGCGTCTGTGATGACTTGAAACCAACCCACACACAGCTGACCCCTGTGAGGCTGCAGCCTGGATTCAAGGCATCACGTCATCTATGGCCACCAAGGCCCCAGCTGCTCAAAGGAGGCAGCGGTCAGGCAGGCAGAGACTACAGATGCCAACCCTGGAGTCTGAGTGTTGGGTTCACATCCCAGCTCCGTTGCTCACCAGCCGTGACCTGTGGCAAGTCACCTTGGCCCTCCACCCTGGTTTCCAGCTGGTTTCCAGCGCTTAAAACAGTACCTTTGCAAGCCTCCTGGGGAGGAAGACATAAGCCAAGATGACCACAGCACCCCGCCCAGGGCCCAGCCCCTGCAGACGCACAGTGACCTGACCGCCGTCCTCACCTGCCCCGTCTGAGCCTTGTCCGCCTCCACGAGCTTCCAGGTCTCCTCCGTGGGCCCGGGCTTCCGCAGCTCGGCGGTGCTGGTGTGATGCCGGCTCACATCCCCGCTGTAGGAGGAGGAGCTGCTGAGCTGCCTGGGGAAGCAAGGCACACGGTGTCCCCCAGATGAAGGCCCTGGGCAGGGTCGGTGACCTCGCCCTAAGCACCAGGCCTCGTTCACACTCCTGATAATGTAGAGGAGACTCATAGAGGAGGGGTCTGGCCCCAGGATCCCATGGGAGAACTATTCCTTTAGGCAGATTTTATTCCAAAAGCATCTCCTCTCCATCCCTACCCCGTGCTCATCAGCTTTATGAGGATCATGACAGACCATCACCCAGACAGCTTTCCTCCCTGGGGAAGTGTGTGCTTGCGGGACGACGTGGGGTTATGTTCATATGTGTCTGCATGTGCACACGGCTCAAATCCACATGAGCAAAGGGATGGCGTACAACTTCCATCTTGTAGTCAACTCTACTGCCTTTTTGGTTTGTCTGCCCCGATGCAGTGAGTGTGGAGGTGGGAGAGGCCCAGGGAGCTGGGGACGGAGGGGTCCTCCAGGATGCGGCCATTTATGACTGAGGAACCACGTCCTGCCAGAAGCCTCGTGCGTTTGGAAGAGGATCCTTCCCCAGACGAGCCTTCAGCTGAGACCCCAGCCTGGCTGATGCCTGGGGTACAGCTTTTGAGGGACCCTGAGCAGAGGAGCCAGCTAAGCTGTGCCCAGACACCCCGACCCACAGGAACTGAGATGACAAACCACTAAGCTTGTGACCACTTGTTACACGGCAATAGAAAAATGAATACCCAGTTTCTGTGTGTTTCTGCTCCGTCCACCCATGGTGTGCTACAGCAAGCGTCCTGTGGTCACCTGCTCCAACATCCCAGGACTGCCTGCAGGCGCCTGCCCCATCTCAGCCAATTCTTACCTTATGCTAGCCGCCTGCACAGAACAGGGCAGTGCCCCTTCAGCCCCCCGCATGCTCCAGGCGAGGCACTGTTATGAGTGCTGCACACACACGCCGAGCTCACACCCTGACTGTTGCCCCAGCAGAGAAGAAGTGTGCCGTGTACAACACACAGCTGGGCCCAGGAGGGGACTGTGGGCAGGGTTCTGAGGGGCACAGATGCTCAAGCTCATTTTCTTCCCAGCCCATGTCTGTGAAATCCCCCCACCCCAAAAGAAGTAACCCCAGGCAGCTCCAGCTCACCTAAATAATAACTGAGCGGCATTTACTGAGCGCCGAAGGCAGGCGGCACGGTTCTAAGTGCCCACATGCCATATCACAGAGGCCTTCCTACAATCCTACACGGCAGGGGCACCAAAGACCCCATTCGACAACGGAGGAAACCAAGACACCAACAGGTCAATGCCGCTCCTCCAATTACCCTATGATCTGACCAAAAGCAACCTTCTTTAAAGCACCAAAGCATAAAACTTAGGAGCACTGGCTCAGAGGCTGAACTCGGGTTCAAATAGTCAAGCCTGGCTTCTCTCTGGCTGTATGGCCTGTGGACAGCTCTCAGTCTGCCCACCTGTAAAATGGGAAGATGAGAGAAACTACCTCCAGGTTTATGGACTATACAGGACTTGGCACTGCGCCTGGCTCCTAATGGCACATAAAACGCAGCTGTTATTGTTACTGTGACTATTTTGAATTGGCTGTTGGTTCTTATAGCCTCAACATTCCAGGCCCTGCTGAGTGACTTGAGCAAAGAGCCACGCCATGTAGGGACCTTGAGTGTCAGAAGTGCAGACGGATGGTTAAATCCAACCGTGAGGCCTGTGTGAGCCATGCCCCCTGGCAGGAGCACAACGAGGCTTCCCCTTTGGGCCTCTGCTCTCTGGGAAGTGAGGTTCCGCCAGGATTCGGGGTGGGGGGGCCGGGGAATCAGAAGCTAAAGGCTTTTTTTTTGGCGGTGAGCCTTGCTGCGGACACCCTGTTCCTCCACCCTCCCCGCTGGCAGGGGGAGACACGTGGTGCCGGGAAAATCCACAGGGTCCCCCAGCCTGCTCCACCTCACCTCTGCATTTGCTTCCCTGCAGTGTCTGTCACCAGCATGCCGTTCTCCATCTGTTTCACCTCCTTCCCTGGACCGCCGACACCTGCTAATCCTGGCAGAAAGAGGAGGGGGCGGATGGTGATTTCAAGGGCTGGACACCAACACCTGTCACCGTGTGGGGAGATGGCAGACAACCTGGCCACCAGGAAGCTCAGAAGGCAAAATCTGCTTTGCAGCGGCCACAGACAGGCTTCCCGGCTGGCCAGCTCTCTTGGGGATAGGGATGGTGTTTTGCAACCATCTCAAGAGCCCTGAGTAAGTACCCTGTGCCAGCAGCGACCAGCAAAATCCAGTTCTGCTGATGGTCTCTTGGCTGTGTGCAGCCTGGCTCATGGGGTCAGGATACAAATGAACCATGCAGGGGAAAGGACACACTTTTCTGGTCCCCAAGCATCCCAGACAGGGGTGAAACCCCAAATAAATAACAACTCCTATGGACAAGGGCATCAGACACTGGAGTGCCAGGCGCCCCCAGACAAGCGGTTAACCCATTGGTTGCAGGATCAAGGGGAGGTCCTGAAGATCGGGGTAAGGGGTTACCTGGGACTGCTGGGGCAGTGGCTGTTCTCCCAGTAAAACGGAACTATTTCAACAACTGATACAGGCACCATGGGCACACCAGCCGGATATCTGCTCCAATGCCAGGAAGTATCCGCCCAGCATTAACACTGATCCCTGTCACCTTAGAGACAGCGGACTGACTGTCTCACTGACATTTATTCAGTGTCAGCCGCTGCACTCTGCTGAAATACATTATCTCCTTTAATCTTCTGACAAGTCAGGGATATGTTTATTACCGCCCACTCTGCACTGACTTCCTCACTCTTTGGTGCCGGGAGACAGAGAGCAGGAGAGAGAACGTAACGTAGGACTCCGAAGGGCTGACCCAGGCAGAGGATGCAGGAGAGAAGTTATGAAAGGGTATGAATACACAGCCGGCAGCGAACCCGGCCAACATGCTGATGCGACATGAATTAAAGCAGAATCCAGAAAGAGTGACTCTCTCAGGCAACAACCATGGGAAGTGACAGAGGATGGCAAGGAAGCAGGGCTGGGGGTCGTTCCTGGGCTGATGGGGGGGCCCTGAGCCGGTGATTCCCAATCTTGGCCGTGCGTGAATCATTCCCTGGGGCCGGCCCTGGTCCCTGCACTGACTCTGCCAAGGAGGCCAACCCCACGCTGCGAGCAGTCAGGGGGCTGGGATGCGTGGGAAGTGCTCGCTCACCTCTTAGCTGTGTGAACTGGGGAAGCAATGAACCTCTCTGGGCTCACTTTCCACATCTGCAGAATGGGAGGAACAGCAGCACCAGCCCCCATGAGCAGGAGGAAGAAATGACACCGCGCTTGGTGAATGGAAGAGAGGACATGGTGCTTACTGTTATGTGCATTTTTAAACCTGTCCCATAGATAAATCTGGGGCACATCCACGACTGAGAATCACTGCTTTAAATGTTTCCTTTAAAATCAGCATCTTTTTTTTAATTGGGAAAAAATTAAAACTAAAACAAATGAAAATGAAGAGTGATAACAGGCAGGACTTCCCATGCAGCGGCCTGCAGACAGAGCACACACACATGCAAAGCACTGGGGCCCAAGCCTGACCTTGACTGTCTTCCGCTGTGCGGGGGTGGGGGTGCTTTACAACACTCCCAGAGACCCCCGTCTTTCAGCAGGTACTTCAGCTTCAGAGAGCCCCCTGCCCAGCTGCCCAGGCACCCTCTGGAAACCTGAGCCTCCCCCCCTCCTGCTTCACAGAGAGTGGAGGTCCTTACAGTGGTCTCCATGGTGGCCTCTTCATCAAAACCCTATTAGCCCACTGGCGATACACCAACTGGGGCAGCTGGAAAACCTTTGTCTGCAAGGGAGGGACCGTGAGTCCCAGGAGGAGAAAGGGAATGTGTGCGCTGCATCATCCTGTTCTTTGCAGGGGACTTGCCCACTTCCCCAGTCTCCCAGACCTGTCTCCCAGGATGCCCAGGCTTCCCAGCCAAGGGGGAACCTGCCGAAGGTCAGCCCATCAGGACCCCTCCCCCAGAGGACTTGAGTGGTGGCTCCACAAGGACCAAAGATCTGTACAACTGCTCTGTCCCCAAAGGAGTCTCATGTCCAGAGCTCCCAATGCCCAAGTCTTGATCATCCACTTTTGCCTTTGATTTCTGCTGTCTGCTTTTGATTTCCTTTTGCTACTTGGAATCTTTCTGGTAAACACCCTTGTTTAAGTGGCCAAAATCAGCTTCAGTCGCTGTCAAAAGGGGCCTCGGTGTGAACCCCCAGCCACACACTGCTGGCTCTGGAAGGCAGGAGGCATGGGTCTGCTCTGGGGCCAGTTCATGCCTTTCTGTCACTAGAGGAAGACTGGGCAGCCTTTCCCGCTCAAGTTCTTCTAGAAGACATGCCACCTCTGGCACCTGCAGCTACTCCATGAAGGGCTCATCACCCTGTGCTTGGGTCTTAATCATGCCCAGGAGGTGTGGGTGGGATCGTAATAACCAAACTGTTACCATGCATCTTCTACCTACTGGGTGCTGGGCATTTCAAAACCAGGATCTCTTTCAAGGCTCCCTGGCTGTGGTCATCTGACCTGCGACAATACAGCTTAGTCAAGGTCACTCAGTTGACCAGTGAGAGATGGGGAGATTCTATCTGTATCCCCAAGGGACAACCACAAAGCTGGCACACAGTAGGTGCCCAATAAATGCTGGATGAATGACGGAAAGGGATGGAAATGCAGACATTCAAGGGCCCCTCCTCAGGCATGCAGCAGCAAGACAAGTCATGTGCAGCCTCGCGCTGCAGGCACAGCCAACTCCAACCCGCTGTCACTGACCTTCCTCCTCATCCACCACGTTGATGCCTAGGAATTCACAAGACCCAAGAAAGTGTTAAGAACCAAGGCAAAAGAACCCTCCCCGTGAGACCCCCATTTAAATGCCCAGAGAGGGTGGATGAATGTTTTTCCTTAAAGGTGAGGGGCAAGGACAGCTAAGGGACCTGTTGCATTTGCGCCTCGGTTTCCCCGTCCCACGTGATCTGGGTGTATCCCTGACAAGAACAGTACTGCCTGGGGCCGGCTCCCTTCTCTAAAAGCTGTAAGTGTTCAAACATAAGACAAGCTAGAAAAATGCAGACTGACCTTCTGTCTTCACGCCTGTTTTCCAGGCAGCAGAGGGAGAGAGAGAGAAAGTATTACAGTGTGAAGGGCAGGCGTGCCAGCCAGGAGGTGGCACAGGCCCCTAGCCAGTCCACAGTCTTTGCTTCTTCAAGGGCACGAGCACCTTGCTCTGAGCCAGTTCCACGTAGAGAGAAGGGGGAAGGGGTGGTGACTCAGCTCAGATATCATCTTGGACCTTCCCAGGCTAGGACAGGGACCCATCTCAGGGTCCTTCCAACTCCCCAGGCTCACCTCCTTCACATGTTTAGCACCGTGATGCCCTTGATTACTTAGCGTTTGTCTCCAACGCTTTCCAAGGTCTTATCTACCACTCTATCCCCAGCACTTTGTGCATCTGATGGCCATGTGGGGTTGCACAGGATGTGCACTGCACAATCCACGGGGCACCATTCCACATGGTAGCTCAAGTACCAGATGTCCCCGTGGCACACAGCAGAGAAGCAGATGGACAGATTAACAAATGAATGGCCACGTGAACAAGCAGAGATGACCTTCCAATGCCGGAAGAGGCACCGTATCAGACACAGTGATGCCATGTCATAGCCCAAGTCCACAAAGCTGGTTTCTGAACCAGCCCTGAGAGAAATGTGTAAAATCAGCTCACAGTTGTTCCCAATCTGGGGTATACACACAGCTGTGTTATTGTCCAACCATTACGCAGGACATGCCTTAAATAATAAAGATGTAACTCATTCATTCACTTATTTAAACACACTCTCTGTGTATCTGTGATGTGCCAGGCACTGTTCTCAGTCTTGGGGACACAGAGGTGACCAAAAGCCCTCACAGAGCTTGGATTCCAAGGGAGAGAAAGAGACTATAAGGTAGCAGATCCAGAATTTACCGTGAGGCAGCATTAAATGCTACAGAGAAACAGAAAGCCAGGTAAGGAGAAAATATGAATGGTGCGGGGGTGGGGGAGTTGGGAGAGGGAGGATCACGTAAAATAATCCAGAAGCAAAGACATAAGACTTATAACCCAACGGGCTCTCCCTTGAGGGCTTCCGAGCACCAGGGGACGGGGCTGTGATGCTGGTAACCAGGCACCTCCTGGCCCTTGAACCACACAAGCGCTGCCTGGGCCGTGTGTTCGGCTGGCCGCTCATCCTCAAGGCTGGCAACTCGCAGGCTTGCTGTTTATTCTCAAGAAGGTTCTGGAACTCTGCCTGGGCAAGAGCCAGCAGGCAAGCTTCCCCCTTGAGGGAAGAATTCAAGTCACTGCTCTACAGGCAATGCCGGGTTTCTGACCAAAAACGGAATCGACTGGCTGCATCACCCGGCCCGAGCCTCCCGCCTCAGCCCTGCAAGTTCTTCAGACTCAAAAGGGGAAGAAACACGGACGCTGAGGACAGAGGGGAGGAATGAGCCGTCAGTCTGACGGGCTCTCCAGCTGCTGTTCGGAGCTTACGACTGACTTTTGCAGCAAGGGGAGGCACCTGGGACCTAGTGTGAAGAAAAGAAACAAAAAAGAGGGGCAGGAAAACTGGCGACAAAAACGCACCCGAGGAAAAGGGTCCTAAACGAAAACGACAGGTGGGAAACAGGCCAAACGCCAGGGCAGCTCCCCTCGTGGCGGTGGGAGAGCTGAAGCACGTTCTTTTTGCTGCTTCTTGGAGCTTTTCTAGCGTTTGCCGTGGTCTACAAGCAGCACATATTGATTTTATAATCAGGTTAAAAAAAGTTCACCAAAAGTACGGAAAAGAGGGGAAAACGACTGAGTGACAAGGTTGAGAGAATAAGACTGGAATAAGGTTTCGAAAAGCGGTCACATTGCTGGAGTCAAGGTCTTTCTCCCAAGATAACAAAGGAAGAGCCTGGGCAGAAAGAAGTCAAAGCAGAGCGGCTTCCACACCCTCGGCACCACTGACATCGTAGCGGGGTGATTCTCTGCTCCTGGGGGGTGGCAGGGGCAGGGCAGAGGCGGCTGCCCTGTGCATGGCAGAGTGTTTAGCAGCATCCTTGGTCTCTCCTGATAAGATGCCAGGGGTGCCCCCCTCCCTCGTTATGACAACCAAACACATCTGCAGACATTGCCAAGTGTCCCCAGGAGGCACAAATGTTTGCAAACTGCCATTCTAGGTTTTAGGTTCCTAATAAAGTCACCAGAGTAAATAAAAATGTTCTATACCTTTCAGGTACAAAGGTTAATGAACTACTTTGTCAATCTCTTTGCCAACAAATAGAAAGTCTCCTAGAAACAGGATAAGGCATATTGCCAGGAAGGGAGTCAGTAGCCCCCCCCCGACCCCCCGCTCCCGACCCCACCCCCATCCCAAGCCTAGCTCCCATTCTCCATCTGAGAGACAGAATTCCCCCAAACCAAACATTCGCCCTCCAGCCTGGGTGTTCTGCAAAAGACGTGATTAATCCAACACGGAAACAAAAATTTCCCTTTAGAAGGAGCCAAAAATGTGTTTCAGACAAATCCAAGGTCACTGGCACTGGCCACAGCTGAGCAAGACTGGACCCTGACGCCAGGCCTTATCGCCAGGGTCCCTCCAGAGAGGCGAAAAGACGGTGGGGGGAGAGAGCAAATTTTATTTTAGACCCAGAGGACCTTTGTGACCTGCCCTGCAGGGTGCTGAGTGGCTAAATTGGGGAAATGACCCCACAGCGGTGCAAGGGCGCTGGATGGTATTTTTACCACCAAAATTAAATGCTGACGTGCACACACAAAAAATTTTTTAATTGGCAGCATCCCATGTTCTGCATAATCTGCTTTGGATATGTGTGTGGCTGGGGACGAAGAGAAGGGGGAAAAAGAAATCCCTTCTGTGGCCAACAGGGTGCAAGGACTGTCCTTGCTCACCTGGATAGAATGGGGAGAAGAGAGAGAATTCATTCTGAGGAAAAAACTGAGATAATCCATAATTACTCACCTGGATAGAATGGGGAGAAGAGAGGGAATTCATTCTGGGGAAAAAAACTGAGATAATCCACAGAGCGTTATTTTTGCCTAAATATAGCCCACCAAGCAGATGCGGGAAATGTAAGTTATTTGAAAATTGCTACCATGCTTTGTGTGACCTTGGCTTGACTTGGGCTAAGAGACAATCCAAGAAAGGAGACTCTGTAGCAAGAGGAGAGCTGGTTAGACTTACAGCAGAACTTTCCGACCACAGGAGCATAGACATGTAGAAACTCATTCGATTGGGCGTTAAAATACTAAGAGGGAGAGTTGGCTATCTCATGCTGGCGAAAGAAAATACTTTTCTTTTAAAACCTCTAGGGTTCGCAGCAGCACTATTCATAACAGCCCAAAACTGGAAACAGCTCAAGTGCTCATGAGCCGTTGAATGGATAAATAAAATGTGGTGTGTCTACACCATGGAATATGATTCAACAATCAGAAGAAACGAAGTGCTGATGCAAGCTTCCACAGACGGACCTCAGAAACGTCATGCTAAGTGAGAGAAGCCAGTCACAAAAGAATTCTGTTCATACAGAAATGTTCAGAGTAAGACAAATCTACACAGAAAGGAGATCTGTGTGGTGCCCACTGTGACATATAGAAATACCAAATCACTATATTGTACACTGGGAACTAACACAGTGTTGTAGGTAAGTTATGCTTTAAAAACAAAATAGAAACAAAGACCAGATTTGTAGTCACCAGAGATGGTGGGGGGAGCAAGAACTGGATGAAGGTAGTCAAGAGGCACTGCTAAGTCGCTTCAGTCGTGTCCGACTCTGTGCGACCCCATAGACGGCAGCCCACCAGGCTGCTCTGTCCATGGGATTTTCCAGGCAAGAGTACTGGAGTGGGGTGCCATTGCCTTCTCCTAAGAGGCACTAACTGCCAGTTATAAAATAAGTAAGTGCTAGAAATATAATGTACATCATTAATATAATTAAAACTGCTTAGTAATTACTAAGAGATCTCATCATAGAAAAAAAAATTCTTTTTCTGTTTCTTTACTTTTGCGTCTTTATGAAATGATGGATGTACACTAAACTTCTTGTGGTCACATTTCAGGATGTACTAAGTCAAATCCCATGCCTCAGATTTACACAGTGCTCTTTGTAAATTACAAATCAGAAGCAATTACAACTCAAAAATCAGAAGGAAAAAAAGCAGATTAAGTGGTTGCCTAGGACTTAGAGGGCAGGGAGGAAGTGGGGAGTGGCTGCCAATGGATGTGAGGTTTCCTCGAGGGGGTGAGACTGTTCTGAAATTCATTTTGGTGATGGCTGCACAAATAAAATACTGGAGTATTTCTAAAACTCACTGAATCATATGATGTGTGAATTATATCTCTATAAAGGCCTTATTAAAAACCACTAAGAGTCGGACACGACTGAGCGACTTCACTTTCACTTTTCACGTTCATGCATTGGAGAAGGAAATGGCCACCCACTCCAGTGTTCTTGCCTGGAGGATCCCAGGGATGGCGGAGCCTGGTGGGCTGCCGTCTATGGGGTCGCACAGAGTCGGACACGACTGAAGCGACTTAGCAGCAGCAGCAGCACCAGGGGGACTTCCCTGGTGGTCCAGTGGTTAATACTTTGCTTCTAATGCTAGGGGTACAGGTTCCATCCCTGCTTGGGAGCTAAGAACCTACATGCCTTAGGGCCAAAAAACCAAAACAGGAAACAGAAGCAACACTGTAACAAAGTCAATAAAGACTTAAAAAAAAAAGGCTCACATTAAAAAACAAAACAAAACCCCAAACCACAAGGACTCCAGCAAACTCTCACCCAGAGGAATGAAGCTGTGCAATCAGGCTGTGGGCCCTCCCCCCCTGACATTCATTGGCTTCCCAACTGCAATGAGAACAAACCCCAAACTCCTCACGCTGAAAGACCAGGACGGGTAAACCCCTCGCCAGCCTCATCTCCCACCCTCAGCCCTTGCCCACCATGGTGTGGCCACACTGGCCTCTTCCCTGTTCCTTGAACAGACTGAGCTCATGCCGGGCTGAGGCCTGTGCTGTCACCTGCGTCACAACACTGCTCCCCACAGAGGGAACCCCGACCACGCTGCCCGAGGTGCCTGAACCCCCAAATTCTCCAGCCCCTTGCCCAACGTGCTCTCCTTCACAGCACTTAATGCTGCACAGAACCATTTCCATTGGCTGACTGCTGCCTTTCTCTCCCACTAGACTCTGAGCTCCGTGAGGGCAGGACTTGCCTGGATCTTGCTCACTTCTGTCTCCCCCAAATCTAGAACGCTACTAGTTTAAGGGCCAAACTACATCCCCCACCAACTAAATTCATACATTGAAGTTCTGACCTCCAGTACCTAGGAATGTAACTGCACGTGCAGCCATGGTCTCTGGATGTTAACTGTTCACATGAGCTCCTGAGGATGGACCCTAATGCTATATAACTGGTGCCTCATAAGAAGGGGAGATCTGGAGACAGACGCACACAAAAAGAACACCATGTGAAGAGGAAGGCAGAACTGGCTGATGCTCCTGCAAGCCAAGGAATGCCACAGAGCGCCAGCAACCACGAGATGCTGGGGGACAGGCATGGCACCCTCATGGCCCTCAGGAGGCCGCCACCTTGATCTCAGACGTCCAGGCTCCAGGGCTGTGAGACAACACACTCCCATTGTTTAAGCTAGCGGGACTCTCATTACAGTAGCCCTAGGAGAACAACCGAGTGTTAAACACATGACTGAGTGCTCGGTGAGCACCAACTGAATGACTAAATCAGTGAATGGCAAATAGCTCTCTTAGTGCTCAGCTGCATTCACAGAGACAGGGATCTGCCTGCCCCTGGCACATGAGGGACAAGACCCCGTTTTTGTTTTAATCTTTTAGTTTAGCCACACCACTTGGCAAGTGCGATCTTAGTTTCCCAGTCAGGGACTGAACCTGAGCCCCCTGCAGTGGAAGTACAGAGTACTAACCACTGCAGTGCCAGGGAAATCCCGGGACGAGCTTCTTGTAAGCCTCAGTTTCCTCCCCAGTGGACCGGGCACCACCATCTTCCCTCCTTCATGAGAAGCTGTGAGGAGTGAGTGAGCCAACGTGATGACCCCTGTCAGGGACACAAGCCCTGGTCAGCAGTCAACACTCACTCACTGATGTGCGTGTCCTCACATCACAGACACCCAATGACAACTCTGCCCACAGGAGTTGTGCAACGGGACAGTCCTGCAGCCCCAACCAGGGGGGTGGGGGGTGGGAGACAGCCTATCTGAGACCTGCCTGGGGACTGAGCATGTAACAAACACGCCCCAGGGGCCCAGGGAGTCTGTAATTAGTTCCTGGAAGAGGGAGATCACAGCAGGACAGGCGATCTCGCTTTAGTTCCACTCTTTAGCAACAGCTGAAATCAAAGCAGAAAAGGCATCAGATGACTTCTTTCCTCTCTGTGTAAGGCAGGTCAAGGCTCCTGGAGGGTGGGGGAGCACCAGCAGAGGATCCGTTCCAGATGCCCATCTGACATAAATACAGGGCAGCCCGCAGGCCGACCGATTCCCTGAATTTCAAACCAACTAAAGGAGAGAATGGGGCTTCCCTGCTGGCTCAATCAGTAAAGAAACTGCCTGCAATGCAGGAGACCTGGGTTCAATCCCTGAGTAGGGAAGATCCCCTGGAATAGGAAATGGCAACCCATTCCAGTATTCTTGCATGGAGAATCCCATGGATAGAGGAGCCTGGTGGGCTACAGTCCATGAGATTGCAAAGTCACGCACAACCCAGTGATTAACACACATACACATAATAAGAGAGAACAAGATTCTTAGACACCTCACCCTGTTTGCTTCAAATAAAGACAGGGGAAGGCCCCAGCCCGGAATTCAGAGCATGCTCTTGTGAGGACAGAGCAGGTGTGGTGGCTGAGAAGTGGGCAGGTCTACCTGAACCTGCCAGATGCCACATGCGTAGGGTATCAGGGGGCACTCTTCCCAAGAAAAGTAATAGCAGCAGCTGTCACTGGCACTGTGCCAAAGGCTCCAGTAATCTAGCACATTCAGGCGCCAGAAGGTCGGGTCTGTTTTTCACTGCTTCATCAGGAATGGCCAGACATCACACAGCTGGAAAGAGCAGCAGCTGAGACTGGAACTCAGGTCCTGCCAACCTCCAACCTGCAGGCTCAACCACCAGGTTTGGCCTCATGACCCGTGTCACTGCCTCAATGGGCATGAATGTGAGCAAACTCAGGGAGACAGCAAGGGACAGGGAAGCCTGGCGTGCTGCAGTCCACGAGGTTGCAAGGAGTTGGCTACAACTGAGCAACTCATCGACAACATGGTGAACGTGCCACTGGCTTCACAGCCTCTTGGGAGTCAGGAGGACTGTAATTATCACTACCTCCATCTTTGTCATGAAACCCCTGTAACTCCACAGGCCCAGAGATATATTGCATTAAAGTACCGGGACTTGTGTCCTGTTCTGCTGACCCAGCTCTCTAAAGTATTGGGACTCCCTCTCAATTCAGTCCTGAAAGTCCTTCCAGATGGTTCCTGAAAGGCCCTGGCCTAGCCCCCCACCTGATGCCCTCCTGAGCTTCCAGGGCAGCTGGTGGGAACTTTCAGGGGAGACCTGGGGCCGACCGGGCACCACCCACACCGAAGGCCCACACAACCCTACCGTCCTCCGGCTGCCCCTGCTCCTGCTCCGCGCTGGCATAGGTACGCAGGAACTCGGCGAAGGCGCCGTCCCGAGCCAATAGCTCCTGGTAGGAGCCCATCTCGGAGATCTTGCCGCCGCTCATGACTATGATGACATCCATCTGGGGCAGGTAGCTGATGGCGTGTGTGACCAGGAGCCGTGTCTGCAGGGAGAGCGGAGACACGGCCATATTAGCGCATGCGCGCAAAAGGAATCTCCCCCCACCCCCCGACCTGTACATGCGCCTGGGATGCAGGCACACAGAAGCATTGCAATCTGCAGGCTGGGAGCTGGGGCGGGGTGGGCAGGAGTGAGGGAAACAATGATCCTTGCTTCAGATTCTAGGGTCCAGACAGATATGAGTAAAATGCTGTGTGCTGTATTGTGAGCAGGTGGAAGCAAAGGGGAAAGGATACTGAGATGGGGGTGGGGGGGGTTGCAATTTTAATAAGGGTGATGGGGGAAGTTGGTTTTGAACAAAAATCTGGAGGAGATGCAGGGAAGGAATCATCCATGTGTAGATGAATAAAAGAATGACACTCCTGCGAAAAACTGTGCATGCTGTGACTTGAGTGTTTCAAGTTTCCCCACCCCCAAAAGACTACAGCGCTTGTACATGGGTATCTTTTATCTAACTGAAAGTCTGGGAGGATGTGCATCAAACCGTTTACACAAGTTGGCAGACTTTTTCTTAAAACAGCCTAATGGTAAACATTTTCAGCTTTATGGCCCGTCTGGTCATACACAAGACATAAACAGATGGGCTGGCCATGATCCAGTAAAGCTTTATTTATGGAAGCGGATGTGTAACTTTAATACAGTTTTCCTATGTCACAAAATATTTGTCTTCAGAATTTTTTTCCAACCACTTAAAAATGTAAAGATCATTCTTGGCTGGTGGGTTGCCTACAAGACAGGCAGCAGGCTGGATTCACTGGCCCCTGCTTTCGAGAGCAGCTAGGGCTGCAGGATGAGGGAGAATTTTTTTTTTTAACTTTACATACACTCTCTGGTTTTGTTACTATGGGCATGTATTTCTTTCACAACCAAAACAGGTGTTTAATATTTAAAAATTAAACAGAATTCTTATGGGGTGCAGGGGAATGCTTACAACAGATTAAGTGGCATGCTTATTATATGTGTGTATGTGTATATATATATGCATGATGTGATAATCATATTAAAAAGCTTATACAGAACTTCCCTGATGGCCCAGTGGTTAAGAATCCACCTGCCAGTGCAGGGGACACGGGTTTGATTCCTGGTCTGGGAAGTTCCCACATGTGAGGAGCAACTAAGCCCTTGTGCCCTAGAGTCTGTTCCACAGCAAGAGCAGCCACCACAATGAGAAGCGCGCATATGGAAACTAGGCTGTAGCCAGCCAGCTCCAGGCCCTCCCCAACTACTAAAGAAAGTGTGGGCAACAAGGAAGACCCAGTGCAGCCAAAAATAACAAACAAAAAAAGCTTATATACACAGCAAAAAGACTTGAAAGAAATACAAAAATCTCTACGCAGTGGGACGATGCATAATTGTTTTTATCCTTCGTGGTTTTCTGATTTGCTACATTTTTTCCCATGGGCATGTCTTACTTTTTAATGGGAGAGGCAGAAGAAGAGCCTCTGTAACTCCCCTAAACAAACAAATTTCAAAAAGAAGAAAAGAGGAAAGGAACCCTTTCCTGCCATGTTAAGGTGTAGTAGCCGTTTTCCTGCTCAAACCTCTGTCCCTCAGCCCACGGCCACTTCAGCTGGGAAAGGAGGGCCGGCTCCTTGGGGACAGGGGATGGTGGTGGTGGTGGGGGGTACTTCCCTCCGAGACACCACCCCTATTGTTTAAGCATAAAGAAAGGCTTCTTTCTGCCAAGCGGAGGCAATGAGAACAAGACGGCTGTCCCCGGAAGGCTGCCAAGGGTTGGATTTGAAAATATGCTCTCCAGTCCAGTCAAGCGAAGGGGTCCCAAAGGGGACACACCGTGACCTAACCAAAGACCGGGGACCAGCCCCCAAGCTGCCCCCGCAGCAGGTACCTTGTTCTTCAGAAGCCCCTTGGGGCCAATCACGTTTTCAAAGATGTGCTTGCCCACGTGGGCGTCCACGGCTGAGAGGGGATCGTCGAGGAGGTAGACGTCTGAGTCGCAGTATACGGCCCGGGCCAGGCTCACGCGCTGCTTCTGGCCCCCGGACAGGTTCACACCCTGCGGAGAAACACGGCAGAAAGTTGGGCCTTCTGGGAAGCCGAGACAGGCAGAGGGGTGCAGCGGATCACCATGCATCGCCCCTCGCCTGAGGCCCCACAGGGCTGCGTCCGCCTCCTGCGGAAGGAGCAGCGGTAACGGAGCGAGATCGCGCCTGCGCCAACGTGGGTTCAAGTCCCGGCTCCAGGTTCAGCCTCAACTGTGAAACCGGCAAAGAGAAAACCCGAGCCGCCGGGTGCTGCTGAGCAGGGCACGGTCAGGAAGGTGAGGCTGGTGGCACCACACAGTGCTGGGTACAGGAAGGCTCATGATCTTGGGGCTTCGCTCACTGGTGAAGCCACACGGTCAAGGCAGGCTGTGCCCCAGGGATGCTACAATCCAGCCTGCACCCCGCCAGCCAGCAGGAAGGGCACAGTTTGTTAATTTGAACCAGGGCACAAGGACCACAGGGCTCTCCTGCAGCAGGTAAGCCAGCATCACTTGCATATCTGGCTGGAGTCAGAGTGGACACCTGCGAAGCTAACCACCCAGCCCCTCTCCCCAAGAGATGCCCACCCTCCCCCTGCTCTGAGACAGGGTCCTGGCAGCCAGGCTCATTTTGAGAGTTCCTCTAGTTCACAGCTTTTGGCCCCAGGCAGACATCAGACCCAAACTAAGCCAATCACATCCTCTCCCTCCAAAACTGGGTGCATGTGTGCCTGAGAAGTCACTTCGGTCATGTCCAACTCTGTGCAGCTCTATGGAAGGTAGCCCACCAGGCTCCTCTGTCCATGGGATTCTCCAGGCAAGAATACTGGAGTGGGCTGCCATGACCTCCTCTAGGGGGTCTTCCCAACCCAGGGATGGAACCAGCGTGTCTTACATCTCCACTAGTGCCACCTGGGAAGCCCCCACATTGGTTACTAGGGCCTAAACAGGGAGAGTGAGGAATCTCCAAGTGGCAGATATACACATTTTGGAAAACAACAACAAAGCTCCGCAGAAAAGCAGAGATGAAATTCAGAGGAGGAATCAGTCCCTTCCTGAGCCCCGCCACATTCCAGCCCTTGGATTCCACACAATGCCTGTAAATTCAGTTCTCACTCAGGATTCTTTGCCACTTGAAAACCCCAAAAGCTCTAATAATTTTGTTTTTCTTTCCAAGGAACTGCAGATTTCACTCAAATAAAAGAAATAGCTCACGAAGTAGGAAAGTTGGTTGAGCCACTGGCTTGTATTAATAACTAAAAACAAGGATGAGAAAGCTCTTTAGTCGGCTCCAGACCATTTGCACACCACTTAACCACCAGGTGGCAACTGAGCAAGCCAGCCGGGCAGAGGGGAAAGCATGTGCAAAGGCCCTGAGATGGGAAGGGGCTCCGGAAGTCACTTGGCCTTTCCGTGCCTCCTTTTCCTCCACCATTACACAGGGTTAACAGTAAGTCCCATCTCCTGGGCTTGCTGTAAGGACAAGATATGTATAAAGTGTTTAGCACTGTGCCTGGCACGTAGCGATTACTCCATAAGTGTGAGCTCTTGCATTATTACGTTTATCATTAACATAATGATAATGTTTTGAAAAGGGCTGTGGACACTGGAATCACTGACACCCCTGTGCCCTGTATAGCGCCAATGGTCTTGGGACTTTTCAGTCACATGACCACAAAAGTAACATGCACTCTCTGGTTCTTTGGGTTCAACCAAGTGACTTGCTTTATGGGTAGAAAGGATGGTGTGCTTTAAAAGACATCACATTTTGTTGTTGTTGTTGTTCTCTTGGGCTTCTGCTGCTGCCATTGAAAAAGCTTCCCCCTGGGGAGCTGCTGTCCCTTCACCCAGGCCCTAGTAAGAAGCCACTGGGGAGACCTGAGCCAACCCACAGCCTGGAACTGGGCTTAGCTGGCCTGCAATGTGGAGCAGAGCCACCCAGCAGAGCCTAGCCTGGGTCACCCAGTCACAGTTGACCCACCCATAAGCAGCAAAGTGTTTAACATCATAAGCCACTGAGATTTTTGTGCTTGTTTGCTGCACAGCAATAGCTGACTGATACAGGGGCCACGCTCAAGTCTACTGACCTTCTCACCAATCTCTGTCCGGTCCCCACTGGGCAGGATTTCCAGGTCTGGGAGGAGGGCACAGGCTTCTACCACAGCCTTATAATACCGTTCCTGTAGCTGGCGTCCAAAAAGGATGTTTTCTCGGAGAGAAATGTTCTGAATCCAGGCCTGCTGTGGGACGTAGGCCACTGAGCCCTAGGTGGCAAACAAAGGTGGTGGCAGGACAGACAGACTTGGTTAACAAAATAGCGGCGGCCTACTCCCTGCCAGGAAGGCCTTACTTCACACGATACCTTCGTCACATCTATGGTTTCAACAAGAGGGAAACCAAGGCCCCAAGGACCACAGACGCCAGGGCTGGGGTCAGAGTCCATTCTAGGTCAGTCACTGGCTCCAATATTGAGAGTTTGAGAGCTGAAATCCTTGTTAATGAGATTACAGTTACGTATTTAATAACTATTAACGGAATAGCAGCAAACGAAATGCCTAGCCCCCCTACACTGCACACCTATATCTGATAAAATACTGCACACCATCTGTGTGCTAAGTTGCCTCAGTCATGTCTGACACTCTGCAACCATGTGGACTGTAGCTCACCAGGCTCCTCTGTCCATGGGGTTCTCCAGGCAAGAATACTAGAGTGGGTTGCCATGCCCTCCTCCAGGGGATCTTCCCAACCCAGGGATCGAACCCTTGTCTCTTACGTCTCCCGCATTGGCAGGTGGGTTCTTTACCACTAGCACCACCTGGAAGCCCCCACATCATCTATATGTCAACTTAAGAAATTTTTTAAAATATTTAAAATAAAATAAAATAAAATTTAAAATAAACAACAACTAAAACCTCCTGGTTCCCAAGAATGGGAAGTACCTGAATTTAAAAAAAAAAAAAAAAAAAATTATTTGATTATTGTTGTGGTACAGGCTAAGAGAGAAAAATATGAGACTTTCAAAAAAGTCCTTTAAAAGGAAGACTTAACCTATACTGGAAAAGAATCTGAAAAAGAATATATATACACATTTACCTGAATGACTTCACTGCACACCAGAAACTAACACAACATTGTAAATCAACTATAGTTCAATTAAAAAAAAAAATTTTTTTTAAAGGGAGACTTAGTTTGAGACATTAAAAGAGCCCTTGAGATTTCCTTGATGAAATTTAAGCAAAGACATCTTGTATAAAAACTGTCCATTTCTAAAGTTGCTGTACATTTCCACATAATACAAGGTGTCAGAATGGCATAAGAACAAAGACTACGAGGAGGGCATTTGTTTCATGTATTTCAGTAACTGAAAAAAATATTTTTAACAAGGACTGATAGGTGAAAATAAGTTGGTCTGATAAAGAGAAGAGGAAAGAGCATTTCAGTCTGAGGAACTTCATGAGAGGGAGGAAGGGGACAGACAGGCTACAGGTTAGACATTTACATGTGGCCTCTGCCTGCATATCATGGGGGAAGAAGAAGTGGGCTTCAGGTTGGATACTTAAAACTAGTCTCCTCTTTGCATTTCCTGAGACAAGACAGCGGTGGGCTCCAGTTAAGGCATTTACAGTCAGCCTATTTGCCCACCAAAATGGAACAACAGAAACAGGGTAAATAGTAGGTCTTTGTCTTGTAAATATCCTTAATAGTCTTGGCCAGGACAAAGAAAGGCAAAATCCTGTTTGGGTAAAGGATTAAGGGATCTCCACTCCCCTCCCTTTTCTGGAACAAAGGAGACACTACACATGCATGGGAAGGTTCCTTAGGGTCAAAAGTCAGAGAATAATGCCAGACCATAATAAGTCTTACTCCTCCAGAAGCCTTCACTTTGAGATCTATCTTGGCTAAGGTTCAGTTCAGTTCAGTTCAGTCACTCAGTCGTGTCCGACTCTTTATGACCCCATGAATCGCAGCACGCCAGGCCTCCCTGTCCATCACCAACTCCTGGAGTTCACTCAGACTCACGTCCATTGAGTCAGTGATGCCATCCAGCCATCTCATCCTCTGTCGTCCCCTTCTCCTCCTGCCCCCAATCCTTCCCAGCATCAGAGTCTTTTCCAATGAGTCAACTCTTCGCATGAGGTGGCCAAAGTACTGGAGTTTCATTCCTTCCAAAGAAATCCCAGGGCTGATCTCCTTCAGAATGGACTGGTTGGATCTCCTTGCAGTCCAAGGGACTCTCTAGAGTCTTATCCAACACCACACTTTAAAAGCATCAATTCTTCGGCGCTCAGCTTTCTTCACAGTCCAACTCTCACATCCATACATGAACACTGGAAAAACCATAGCCTTGACTAGATGGACCTTTGTTGGCAAAGTAATGTCTCTGCTTTTGAATGTGCTATCTAGGTTGGTCATAACTTTCCTTCCAAGGAGTAAGCGTCTTTTAATTTCATGGCTGCAGTCACCATCTGCAGTGATTTTGGAACCCAAAAAATAAAGTCTGACACTGTTTCCACTGTTTCCCCATCTATTTCCCATGAAGTGATAGGACCAGATGCCATGATCTTCGTTTTCTGAATGTTGAGCTTTAAGCCAGCTTTTTCACTCTCCACTTTCACTTTCATCAAGAGGCTTTTGAGTTCCTCTTCACTTTCTGCCATAAGGGTGGTGTCATCTGCATATCTGCTGCTGCTGCTAAGTCGCTTCAGTCATGTCCGACTCTGTGCGACCCCAGAGACAGCAGCCCACCAGGCTCCCCCATCCCTGGGATTCTCCAGGCAAGAACACTGGAGTGGGTTGCCATTTCCTTCTCCAGTGCATGAAAGTGAAAAGTGAAAGTGAAGTCGCTCAGTCGTGCCCGACTCCTAGCGACCCCATGGACTGCAGCCCACCAGGCTCCTCCGTCCATGGGATTTTCCAGGCAAGAGTACCTGAGGTTATTGATATTTCTCCCGGCAATCTTGATTCCAGCTTGTGCTTCATCCAGCCCAGCGTTTCTCATGATGTACTCTGCATATAAGTTAAGTAAGCAGGGTGACAATATACAGCCTTGACGTACTCCTTTTCCTATTTGGAACCAGTCTGTTGTTCCATGTCCAATTCTAACTGTTGCTTCCTGACCTGCATACAGGTTTCTCAAGAGGCAGGTCAGGTGGTCTGGTATTCCCATCTCTTTCAGAATTTTCCACAGTTTATTGTGATCCACACAGTCAAAGGCTTTGGTGTAGTCAATAAAGCAGAAATAGATGCTTTTCTGGAACTCTCTTGCTTTTTCCATGATCCAGCGGATGTTGGCAATTTGATCTCTGGTTCCTCTGCCTTTTCTAAAACCAGCTTGAACATCTGGAAGTTCACGGTTCACGTATTGCTGAAGCCTGGCTTGGAGAATTTTGAGCATTACTTTACTAGCATGTGAGATGAGTGCAATTGTGCAGTAGTTTGAGCATTCTTTGGCATTGCCTTTCTTTGGGATTGGAATGAAAACGGACCTTTTCCAGTCCTGTGGCCACTGCTGAGTTTTCCAAATTTGCTGGCATATTGAGTGCAACACTTTCACAGCATCATCTTTCAGGATTTGAAATAGCTCAACTGGAATTCCATCACCTCCACTAGCTTTGTTCGTAGTGATGCTTTCTAAGGCCCACTTGACTTCACATTCCAGGATGTCTGGCTCTAGGTCAGTGATCACACCATCGTGATTATCTGGGTCGTGAAGATCTTTTTTGTACAGTTCTTCTGTGTATTCCTGCCACCTCTTCTTAATGCACACCTCAGGGGAAGACAAAGACCTGGAAAACGGCCCCCTTATAAAGGATTTAAACTTCTGAAAAGCACAACTCTCTGAGTTTGCCCACGCACCTTTTTGCAGGCACTTTTGTTTTCAACAAACTTTTTACTTTGCTCGTACCTTCTGCCTCCTCTCCTGAATTTGTTCTTGACCAAGTGGGCAAGGGCTAGGGCTAGGGACTCAGGCCCTCACTGCTGGCTCCTGTGGTCCAGGGGTTAGGACTCCCCGTTCAGGAAACTAAGAGCTGGCTGCCAGCTACTGCTCACTGCTACTTGCTGCAAGCTGCCGCCGATTGCTATGTGTGTCCAAAATCAAGAGGAACTTGGCAAGTCTGAGCAACAGGAAGGCCAGTGTGATGGGACCATGATGTGAGAGGAAGACAGGCAGGAAGGAGCCAGGGGGTGGGACGGGACTCACACAAGGCTGGTGGTCCTAGTGACAAGTATGTGTATGTGTGTGTTAGTTGCTCAGTTCAGTTCAGATCAGTTCAGTAGCTCAGTCATGTCTGACTCTTTGCGACCCCACGGACTGCAGCCCACAAGGCTTCTCTGCCCATGGAATTCTTCAGGCAAGAATCCTGGAGTGGGTTGCCATTCCCTTCTCCGGGGTGAGGAGTATGAGCTTCACTAAAAGGGCAAAGGGGAGCCCTCAAAGACTGTTAAATAAAGGGAGGCTAGGAGGATGAGGTTGGAAATGAAACCCAGGGAGCCCAGCTCTTCATCTCCATTCTCAGATAAATAACCAAACTGCTGACTCCAATATCCTAACTTAAAGTGGCCAGACTGTCACAAAGCCTCACTGCAGAACCCACAGGTAATTCTCACAGTATGCATGAGCCCTACCAACTAAACTGCTGAGACAAAATAAACATTTTAAACACATTTCCCGCACTTTCCTTGTTTTTGTAGTTAGTTGCTCAGTTATTTTCGACTCTGTATGACCCTATGGACTGTAGCCCGCCAGGCTCCTCTGTCCATGGAATTTTCCAGGCAAGAATATTGGAGAGCGTTGCCATTCCCTTCTCCGGGGGATCTTCCTGACCCAGAGATCGAACCTGGGGTCTACACACATTGTAGGTAGATTCTTTACCATCTGAGCCACCAGGGAAGCCCTTCCCTTACCAAGGCAAAATAACCAGTCACGAATAAATCTACAACCTCATCAAATATTCAAGCACCCTCACTTTTTGGTCCATCATCTCTGTATTCAGTGGTTCTCAACTGGGGGTAATTTTGCCCCCCAGGGGACACAAATGACAATGTCGAGAGACACTTTTGGTTGTTATGACTTGTGGCTGCTTCTGGCATCTCGTGGGCAGAGGTCAGGGATGCTGCTCAACACCCCACAGTGCACAGGACAGCCTCCACAGCAGAGAATTATCTGGCATGAAACGTCAATAGGGCTGTGACTGTGAAAACCCAGGGTTAATCAAACAGAAGGCAGTGTGGATCCCACCATGATCCCGAGTCTTCTTCCAATTAACCTAGCTCATGCTGCTTATGAACCTTACTTTATAGCATGTATTTGAAAGTAATGACAGATCATTTCTTAAAACAATAGGTCCAAGGGATCTTCCTGACCCAGAGATTGAACCTCTGTCTCCTGTGTCTCCTGCACTGGCAGTGCCTCCTAGAAAACCCTCGTTAGTCTGGACCCAACTATCATACACTTTCTCTAAGGCACACAAGGCTCAATGGGCATATGATCATCAGCAAAGAAAGGATTTTGCTCTGAAATGAAAACTATGGCACAAACCAGCATCCCCCAAGTAGACTCCAGGAGAAAGTAATCTTAAGACATAAGGAGTTGCTGTCTAGACAACAAAGAGGTGCAGGCAAATGTGTCTGGGACATGCAGGATTAACCAAAATTAAATAGGTTGTTTTTTTTTTTTTTCCTCCCTGTAGGACTTATCAGAGCCTTTAAGTGTCCAACAGGGAAGGAATCAGAATTTGTACTATTTCCCAAGCTTGTTTGAGCCCAGGACTCTTTATTCCCTAAATAGTAAGATGAATTTGCTGCAGACCATGCTCAGGAAATGCTGGTGTCAACAAAACTCTGGAAGAAAATATCCCCAACCCCAGGGAAGGGTTTTGGGGGCGGGGGACAGAGCTAAACGCCAAACAAGGCTCCTGATTCTGATGCGACACATCTGTTCACTAAGGCAGCCTCTTAAACTCTCTCCCAAGACATACTGCAACTCAGTTCAAAACACTTTGTTTTTAAAAGCAGTAAAAACAGTCTCCCTTTAGCCCCATATTAAGAATCCAACAAACACTGAGAATTTAAATAAGTCCCTTAAAAAGAATTCTCCAAGGAAATATTCCAATGACATCAATAAAAAATTTTAAGTGTTGTTACATTTGCCAAAAGAGATACAAAGAGAACCACAAAGAGAAAGAACAAGCCTGAGAAAGCCATGCTTAAGGAGGGCCCGGGATGCACACTGCAGGCCGGCGATGGGGAGGGAGTTGAGGGCAGAGGGTGGACCAGTGGGCATTCATGTGTTTACTAAATATTTATCCAGTGCCTACTACATCCTGGGCACTATTCTAGGTGCTGAGACACAGCAGGAACTAAATGACACCACAATCTTGCCTTCCAGGACGGGAGAGAAGAAGAGAACAAAAGGAGTTCCCACCTGCTTAACAAGCTCATAAAAGGAAACGCCGCATAGCCCTTTGGCCTTCCCCTTGGCAGTGAGTTACCTGGCTCCCACCCAGGCCTCCTACCTTGACAGTCACGTGTCCCTCCACCTTGTCCATCTCGGCCAAGAGCGCTGAGAGTAGAGACGATTTCCCACAGCCCACCTGGCCCACCACGGCCACCAGGGAACCTTCCGGAACAGAGAAGGTGATGCTGAAACGACATGACACACCCTGGGCTCAGATGGGGGAGCCTGGCTTCCCGACGCTGGACGGGCCCCGAGTGGGGAGAGAGGGAAGGCAGGGTTGTCTGGAGTCTTTGAGGCCTGGACATCACTCCTGCTGTTCTTACAACGAACTTATTAGTTCAGGGAACTGCCTCAGAGGCTTCTGTGCCAGGCTGGACACAGCTGCATCTTAGGAAAGACCCCTGCAGGAGCGACCGAGACAGGAGAAGGGGGCTTGAGTGGAGGGGGATCCACTTCACCTGGGGGCATGATGCAGGTGCTCAAGGAAGGGTGCGTGTGTGCTCAGTCACTCAGTCATGTCCAACCCTTTGCGACCCCACAGACTGTAGCCCACCAGGCTCCTCTGATCATGGGATTCTCCAGGTAAGAATACTGGAGTGAGCTGCCATGCCCACCTCCAGGAGATCTTCCCGACTCAGGGATCGAGCACACATCTCCTGCACCTCTTGCATTGCAGGTGGATTCTTTACTACTGAACCAATAGGGACGCTCAACAAAGAGGCCACGCCAAAACCAAGCCTAGAGGAAGGGTGAGCACAACCCAGACACCTGGAGACAGCGTGAGGAAAGGCCTATGGGTGTGAAATCACAGGCGTGACCACAGGTAGACAGGTCAATGACACAAGATGAGGCAGGGAGTGGGAGGTCAGTCCTGAAGAGGTGGGTGGGTGGTGTCCAGACCCGAGAGGGCCCCAGAGGACACACTTCCCAGCTGGAAGCCAGACAGGAGGGCCTAACACAATTGAATCAGAGTTTCAGAAACATGTCTCTACTGACATGGCCCTTTGGCGGATATAACAGTAATCGTATTGGGTTGGCCAAAATGTTTGTTCAGGGTTTTCCATAAACTGCTACGGAAAACTCCGAACACACGTTTTGGCCAACCCAACACAACAGGCTCAACACTCTGCTGACAAGATGGGCGTCACACGACATAGGACCACGCCCAGCCCTCCACAGCAGACAGCAAAGTGGAGATGGGGAATCCCACCCACTGGGGAAGGGTGGGCATGTCCAGGGCCTCCTTGGGTTCACCTATACATCAGCTGCACTTTCCAAGCTCTGCTATTATGATTTCAACATATTGGTGGAAAGGCTGATGGCTTTTGCTCCCATTGTTCAATTCTTCCGTACCTGCTACGTGGTCACACTGATTGTTCTTTTGTTCTATGCTGGGAGGGGAATGGATGAAGGGGCCAGAACAGAACAGTCAGCCTAGGGAGGCAGCTCCTGTGATCACCCAGGCAAGACGGGAACATTGCACAGGTTTGGATGGAGAAACCTGGGGTCGGTGGGGGTTGACGGGTGGATATTCAATGGGTTGGTCAAGGGAGGGTGATGGGAACAAGAAGGTCTTTGAGGCTAGAAGGACAGACAGAGGGACAGAGGCATAGACAGACTACTCACTTATGAAGCAGGACAAGAGAAAAGCTAAAGTTGAAGCTGACATGAGTTAAGTTAAACATAAGGAAGAACTTCCTAAACATGCAGTCCCATCCACGGTAGTGTTACACAGACTCGTTTCTCCAGAAAGTCTGATCTGCCCCTCCCCACATCCTCAAATAAAATACAGGAGTAATTTGGCTACTCAGTAAGGGGGCAATTATTTGGGGGCATGCTGCTGCTGCTAAGTCACTTTAGTCATGTCTGACTCTGTGCGACCCCATAGACAGCAGCCCACCAGGCTCCCCCATCCCTGGGATTCTCCAGGCAAGAACACTGGAGTGGGTTGCCATTTCCTTCTCCAATGCATTAAAGTGAAAAGTGAAAGTGAAGTCGCTCAGTCGTGTCCGACTCTTAGCAATCCCCTGGACTGCAGCCTGCCAGAATCCTCCGTCCATGGGATTTTTCCAGGCGAGAGTACTGGAGTGGGGTGCCATTGCCTTCTCCGTTTGGGGGCATGGGTGGGTATAAATCTGGCCCCTAAAAATGTCCCGTCTGGCCCTGTGATGGGGGACTCCTTAAGGAAGTCTGAGATCCCCGGAGCAAGGCCTGCAGTTGGAAAGAACTCAGAGGCATTTGCAAGTAGCCAGGGAAGCAGGTCAATTCCCAGGATGCTGTGACTTATAAAAATAAGGACTGAGGTGGGCAGTGTCCCAGACATGGAAATGGTGGGAAAGGGTGAACCAGGCAGCTGGGGGAGAGGATGGAGAACAACCCAGATTGATACCACACGTGAGCGGACAAGTTTTCAGCAGACCCAAGCCTTCCTGCCACCATCACAACTTCTGACCCACCAGCCAATCAGTGTGCTCTGTCTCTTCTGGCACAGCGATTGGCTCAGGGAGAAGCACGTGACCCAACCTGGGCCTATAAGAGGCTGGGTCTCCTGATGACATACGAGGGACACCTGGAGTCAATGGGGGCCACTTAGATCTTGAGGGAAGAGGACGTCTGAGAAGGAAGCAGCACAGATGGCTGAGGAACAAGGACACGAAGGAGAGGCACTGTCTGAGTCCCTGGATCACACCAAACCTGAACGTGAACCTTGGCAGTTATGTGAACCAGAAGGCTTGTTGCCTAAGCCTATCTGGGCAGGGTTCGAGTCACTCGTAGTCTAAGGGAATCCTGTGAGCCAGGCCCACGGTCATCTGCTCCTCCCCAAAGCCCAAGCAGGTGCGACGGGACCAGCCGGATGAGCCGAACTGATGCTCAGAAAGGCAGAGTGACCCATTCATGGTTACAGAGCTGGAGTTCGGCTGGAATTCGGACCTGCGTTTGCCCAAAGCCCCGTGGCTCTCTCCACGTCCCACTTACCCATGCAGCGTGGGGGGGTCATTCCTGGCCCACGTGAACGTGGCGTTCTTCACGGTGATGCTGTTCGTGGCTGCAGCTGGAAGGCACCAGAGATATAACACGTCAGGCGCAGGTGCAGCCGTGGCCTGCGCTTGAGCAGCAGGCTCTTACTTTTTGTTTTTCCTTATCAGGTTGTTCAACTCCAGAGGCTGGACACCCATGCTAGGCATTATCTGGTCACATCAGTCACTGTTTCTGAAGAACTTCAACCAGCAGCTCTGGAGACAGCCTCCACCCAGAGAGCCGAAACCACGAGAGGGCTCTGCCTTTGAAAGATAGGCGGCCGCACAATCTGGGAGGGCCAGGGACCCCCGGGGCCTCCCGCACTCATCCCTGGGAGCTTCCGGCAGCTCTGGGGGAGGGGCGGGGTGAGCAGAAGCTAAGGTCACAGGGCCCCAGCAGCGCCCTCATGCAGTCGCCTGTGATTGATCAGCTCAGGCTGGCCCACGGCCCTCATTACACCTCCAGGGCCCCTCCTTTAATGTTCGAAGTAGGGTCCTTCACCCTGAAACTCCCGGATTCCAGGGCAGCCTAACTCACTTCCCTGCATCCCCTCTCTCCCTTCCTCCAGCCACCGGGCTCAGGTCAGGGCAGGTCGGTCTTCCCCTCAACACCCACCTCTGTAAACTGTGCAAACTCGGGGATGCAACAGGAAATGGGGAATCCTGGTGGAGGAGGGGAAGGCAAGCCAGACAAAGTCTATGCAAGGCGGAACTACGTGTTTCTAGCCCCTCTGCCTCCATCAACATTCCCTCCTTTTATTCTCTTTTTACTCCATGCCCTTCACTTAAACAACTTCTGACTGAAATGATGAGCCAACTTGAAACCATCTAAAGAGAAGATGGAGAGGTGCTTCTAGGTTGTCAAAGGCATAAATAAATTGCCCCACCCACCAAAGCAGCAAAATCTGTGAGGAGAGGAAGTTACTGGTTAACCGAACTTAACCTGCCTGGCCCCCATCTGTCCCCTGAAACAGAAAACAAGGAGGAAGCTGGAAGGTGCTATTTAAGGAATTTAAGAAAAGCCACTAGAGTCGGTCAAGCTAGAGGCTACAAGACTTGGCCGGGAGCTGCCTAGGGGCCCCCATCTGGCACCCGGAGAGTGTGGATAAACATCTCAGAAGCTGAGCGTCTAAGAGGGGCTGCCTTCAGGGCAGAGAATAGGGGCTGAGACCTCAACTGAGGCCTGGACCCAGGCCCAGGGGTTTTCCAACATGACTCTTGCTGTGAGCTGATTTGGGGAGCTTGAAACCTCCTTGGTTGACCCCAAACCCTGGAGTAGACGGCATCATTCTGAAACTTGTGTGTGTACATGTCTGTGTACACATGTGTGTGTGTGTTGGGGGCGGGGAATAACTTGATCCTCAACACAACAGAAACTGGACAACCACAGGCCAGGGAAATCGGGAGGGAGGTTCCAGGAAGTGGTGGTTCTCAACTAGGGGTGACTTTGATCCCCCAGGGACACAATGTCTGGAGACATTTTCAGTTGTTGAACCTGGGATGGGTGTTACTGGCACCTAGGGGTGCTGCTCAAGCAGCCTAGAGCACTGGTCAAAAAGTCTGTTTGGGTTTTTCGTAACGTTATGCAGAAAACTCAAATGAACTTTCTGGCCAACTCAATACAACGCATGGGACATCCCCACAGCAAAGTGACCCTGACCCGAATGTTGGTGGTGCTGAGGCTGAGGAACTCGGCCCCCCATGCCGACTGCCTCTCACATACACTGGGGGGGGATCGACTACCATGATCTTTGTTTGGCAAGTGCTGTGCTGGGTGTTCCACATGCCACTGAGGACATCTGAATGCCTGCTGCACCGCTCACATGTACACACATGCTACACTGCTTACGTGCGTACACGCGATGGACTGCTCACATGCATACACACATTCATTCCTCTGACCACATCTACTGGGCTTGGGAGCCAGACTCTGTGGGTTCAAATTCCGTGTGGCCATTTCCTAGCTGGTGAAGCACAGGCAAGTTACTTCACTTCTCTGTGCCTCACTTTCCTCATCTGTAAACTGGGATTGTTAATGGGATCGACCTTACAGGGCTGTCATGAGGAGAAAAAGGAGGCAACACAGACAGTCCTTAGAACAACGACTGACACACAGCGGCTTCTCGGTAAATCTCAGTGCAGAGAAGCGGAACCATCGGTGAGAACACAGATTCTGCTGACGGGCTGCAGATGTGAATCCTGACTACTTCTTACTGCTGTGCGAGTTACCCAGGCAAGCGTCCTCATCTGCTGATGGGGGGTTTCCACAGCGCCCCTCCGTGAGCTGCGGTGAGCCGTGGACGGGCGAGTATGGTGACGTCCTTAGGAGAGGACACACCTAGCAGGCGTGTCGTTACAACGGAAGCGGTCACTACCACTAGTTCTATGAATATTTCTTATTGAGTGCCTGGAGATCCCTGCTCAGGGGTCCACTGGGAAAGGATAAATTAATAAGCTACAGAATAACAAATCTACCAAAAAAAAGAAAGGCACGGTGCTTTCCATTGCCCAGATGGGGAAAGTGAGGCTCAGACCAGTAAAGTGACCTGCCTGAGGCGGCACAGCTACAGGGGTGGCGTTTGGCGACCCTTCCTTAGTTTGCTCATTTGCCCAGAATGGAATGGAAGCTGGGGCCCTGGAATCTGGCCCTGGGGAGGGGTGGGCCTCTCACAAGAAGGCGAGATATGAGAGGTGCACGTTCACCCTCCTGGGAAGGCCTAGGTCGTCCACGCTCCCGGGACGCACCGTCTTTGATGGGCCGGCGCTGGATGCTGTCAGGGTCCAGGTCCTCGTGGGACAGGAAGACCCTCAGGCGCTTCAGGGAGACGCTCGCCTGCACGGAGAGCAACAACAAGCTGCGGTTATTTTTAAACACGTTTTTGCAAAAACAGACCAAGGCTAACTCACAGTGGTTTCCCCTGGGTGCGGAAGGGCCCACATCCTCCCTTATTTCTGAAGTTTCTGCATTTCCTACCCCGAGCGGACACCTCAGAAGAAAAAAATTAAATGGGTCTGGGTTCTTGTTTGTCTTCCTTTAAAAAGCCCACAGGTGGCATTACAGAGGAGGGTGGGGGACCGTCCTGGCCAGACAAGAGACTTGAGAAACAACTGAAGGCAATGGTCTTAAGACAAACATGAAACTCGGAGATAAAGGTGTCCTGGAGGCTGAATGCACTGCACAGTGCTGTGGCCAAGGATACTGTATGATAAACTTCACAGCTGCTAAGAGACGAACTGCATGGCTCCCACCACAAAAAAACAAATGATAACCGCGACAGGTGACTGAGGTATAGCTGACACTATCGTCGTAACAGCAGTGCCACAAATCCATGTATCAAATCACCATGCTGCGTGTACTGAACATATGTTCAACAAAAACAAATTAAAAAAAAAAAAAAAGCAAAGGTTCTGATTTAAACAGCCCAATAGCAAGGACATTGCTGAGAGATAATCCAGAATATTTTAATATGGGGCAAGTATTATTTTAAGAGATTACTGTTACTTTTGTTAGGTCTGATAATGGTGTTACTTATGTAAGAAGAAATGCATGCTGAAATATTTATGGGTGAAATGCCAAGAGATCTGGGATTTGCTTTAAAATTCTTCATCGAAGAGAGAGAGAGAAAGGAATGGAGGGAGGGAGGAAGACAGAGGATGAGATGAAGTAATCACGGCAAAATGCTGGATCTGGGTGATGGGCATGCGGCATTCTTATACTATTCTCACCACTTCTGCATACACATGAAATCGGTCATAATAAGAAGGGGTTTTACTAGCTTATTTTTTTAAAAGCCTTGACCAGGGCTTGGACAATGAAACCTTAAGGCTTATTTGTCAATGTGGCTAATGATACGGTTTTCATGGAAATGTGTGCACAATTAGGGAGAAGAGTGTGACAAACACCGTGGGCAGGAAAGTGCAGGAGCTTCAGAGGGTGTAAGTGTGACTGAGTGGCTTCTTCTCCTTTAGAATCACCACCCGGGCTGGGGGCTTCTAGGGCATCCAGCTGGAGTTTCTCAAACGGTGAGCCAAGCCCATGAGTGGGTTGCAAAACCAATTTAGTGGTGGCATTTTTTCTTTAAATTTATTTATTTTTAATTGAAAGATAATTGCTTCAATTACAATATTGGTTTGATTTCTGTAATACATCAACATGAAGTGGCTGGAGGTGTAAGAAACAGGACACGGTACGACAGGGCAGGGTGGAACAGACTCAGTTAGAGCAGAGAGGATCCAGTGTTTCAGAAAGAATCTTGCAGCGCTCAGGAAAGCCTAGCTGCAGTAACTTTTGTTCCATACACCTGGGGCATCTCAGGTGGCGCAGGGGTAAAGAACCCGCCTACTAATGCAGGAGACACAAGAGACGCAGGCTCGATCCCCGGGTCAGGAAGATCCCCTGGAGAAGGAAATGGCAACCCACTCCAGTATTCTTGCCTGGAGAATCCCATGGACAGAAGAGCCTGGAGGGCTACAGTCCTTGGGGTCGCAGAGTCAGACATGACTGACTGAGCGTGCGCACACACACACATACACTTGAGTATGCATGTCAATAAATAAAAACGTCTCTTTTTCTTTAGAGCAGGACCAACAAAAGCACAAAGGTCTGGGCCTCGATCACCGTCCCCCCGCCCTGAGCACAGTGGGACAAGCCACACACAGGCAGCTGCATCCAGGGGACTTTTGTGCCCTTTGGGCTCGTTCCCCGAGCCCCTTCCCTGAAACCCCCCCGGTCTCGCCTGTACCTGCACAATGCTGCTGATGACCATGGGGAGGATATTCAGGGGGAAGCGGAGGATGTTGAACAAGGCCAAGGACACGAAGGCCTTCTGGGCATCCAGGATGTTGTTCTCGTCGACGGTCACGTAGACGGCAAACGTGGACAGGGCCACCTGCAAGCAGACAGGTCAGCATCGCAGTCACAAGAGCAGCGACACATGCTCAAAGTCTAGCATACAGCAGGCACTCACTAACACCCAGAGAATGAACTGGATGAACCAATGGCTAGGAGCCAAAGTCCCAGCCATTCCCGCCACCGTTCTCCACGGGACACTGAACGGGCATTCAAGGGGTCCCTCAACATCACCACGAGAGATCAAACCTCTCAGCCAATGTCAGTGCAGTGCCCTCTGCCCAAAATGACTTTCCCATCCTCCCTGTTCAGGGAGGATGCCCAACCCACAACAGCCCCGAGACCGCTCTCCATCCTTGCTACTGTTTAGTTGCCAGGCTGTGTCTGACTTTGTGGCCCCATGGACTGCAGCACACTAGGCTCCTCTGTCCTCCACTATCTTCCAGAGTTCGCTCAAACTCACGGTCATCGAGTCAGTGATGCTACCTAAGGATCGCATCCTCTGTTGCCCCCTTCTCCTCCTGCCTTCAATCCTTCCCAGCACCAGGGTCTTTTCCAATGAATTGGTTCTTGACATCAGGTGGCCAAAGTACTGGAGCTTCAGCATCAGTCCTTCTACTGAGTATTCAGGGTTGATTTCCCCTAGGATTGACTGGTTTGATCTCTTTGCTGTCCAAGGGACTCTCAAGAGTCTTCTCCAGCACCATCCTTACATCCTGGTTTATTTTTCTTCGTAACACCTATCACTACCTTACATTGTAAGATCACAGATATTGAAGGTCTGTCTTCTGCACTGAAATGCAAACTCCACAAAGGTAGGGACCTGTGTATGTGGTTGTATCCTCAGCGCCTAGAATGACCCTGAGCACACAGGAGCCCTGAGACCTCAGGCAAGTCACCTCCTCTCACCAGCCTCCACTGTCTCATCTGTGAAATGGGGTGGACGTGGAGGACTCATGCCACTGCTGAAAGCTCCTTCCAGCTCAGAGCACCCCCAGAAAAGGAACGTAGGTTTTTTAAAAAAAGAAAAAACAAACAGCCAAGGGTCCTCTGAAGCCTACTCCCTTCCTCACAAAATCAGACTTGCCTTAAGTCCTGTGGCGAGGCTTGGGATTTCAACTCCCAGGCAACGGGAATTTGGGTTCAGCTGTCTGAGACAGCAGGCCCTCCCTCACCAGGAAAAAGGAAAGACCCCGAATAATCCAGGGCTGGGACACACTGTTTAGGCGGGAAAAGATCAATAGTGTCTCCCCGGGCCCCACCTCCTGCTGGGGCCAGCACAGTACCAGGTGTTGCCGGGAGGCTAACAACATCCCCCGGAGGTCACCTGCACACATTACCAAGGCAATCTGGAAAACCTTGGACCCAGCAGATGGGTGCAAGTCTCCACCCCGTTAGCCCAGGCTCCAAGAGCCATTAAAGGCTTTCCCTGGGGGGAAATAAACCGCCTGGGACCTCATTCTTGAGCTCAGGACAGATGGCCAGCAATCAGGAGATCCCAGTGTGGCCAAGATTCTGGTGCAGCTGAGGTCCAGGGTATTTTCAGGGTCTCAGCTGCCTCATTTCTTTGCTACCTATTAGAAGGTCATATATCTTAAACATTAAACCCATAAGCTTTGTTTGTTTACCAGCTGTGTGACCCTGGGCAGTAGACAGCGTCTGTTTTTCCATCTATGAAATGGGAAATCAGGATAAGCACGCACAGGGCTTTTGGCAGCAAGGAGCCAGGCACTAGTGAAGAGTGCTTAACCCCGTGCCTGGGGAACAGTAAAATGCAGTAGATGGCGGCTGTTTATTTCTTGTTTTAGGACTCAGTTCAAAGTCCTTGGACTATTTTTCCAAAGAATCTATAAACTGGATCCCAGTCGGTAAAGAATCTGCCTGCAATGCAGGAGACCTAGGTTCGATTCCTAGGTCAGGAAGATCCCCTGGAGAAGGAAATGGCAACCCACTCCAGTATTCTTGTCTGGAGAATTCCATGGTCAGAGAAACCTGGCAGGCTACAGTCCACGGACTCGCAAGAGTCGAACCCAACTTGGCAACCAAACCTCCAAGAACAGGGCACTGGAAAGCAGAGCAGGTTCTGACATTAACAAGGGAGGTGACCCTGAGGGAAGGCATGGAAATTTTCCAGGATCCGTGGCCAAGAGGGAGGTTAGGTGCTCAAAAAGCCACAGACACCCGATCCCTGGGATGACTGCACATGTTGGCTCTTCTCCCCCAGGTTCTGATGGCACACTCGCCTCCTACCTGGAGAGTCTCCTCAGTCAAAACTCCCCCCACCAGATCCACACAGAGGAACAGTATTCAACCATAAAAAGGACTGAAGTGCTGACTCCCACTGCACCATGGATGAACCCTGAAAACATGATCCTAAATGAAAGGAGACAGACATGAAAGCCACACACATTATATATGATTCCATTTAAACGAAATATCCAGACTAGGCAAATCAAAATCAACCCTGAATATCTGATGCTGATGCTGAAGCTCCAATACTTTGGTCATCTGATGTAAAGGTCCAACTCATTGGAAAAGACCCTGATGCCGGGAAAGATTGAAGGCAGGAGGAGAAGGGCATGACAGAGGATGAGATGGTTGCATGGCATCACTGACTCAATGAACAGAGTTTGAGGAAACTCTAGGAGATGGTGAAGGACAGGGAAGCCTGGTCTGCTACAGTCCATGGGATCGCAAACAGCTGGACACGACTGAGCAACTGAACAGCAACAGAGACAGAGGTAGATGAGAGGATGCCCTGGGCTGGAGGATGGGGAGTGACTCCCCTAAGTACAGGGTTTCCTTCTGGGGTGATGGAAGTGCTCTGGAACTAGGCAGTGGGGATGGTTGCCCAGCCCTGTGAATACAATAAACACCACTGAACTGCACACACAGATGTGGTGAATTATTTATCATTAAAATAAAAATTTTTTAAAAATCACCTTTCCAATATCAGTCTATTTTACTCACTATAGAAGCCACAGTCTTGACTCAGGCCCCAGAATCCGACTGATTGGTAAACGACACAGCTCTGAACTTGTCTGCCCTCCTCTCCCACCACTCTCCCCGCTCCTTCCCTCTGTTCCAGCCCCACGGCCTCTGTGAGGCAGACACAGACCTGCCACAACGCCTCTGCACTCAGTCTTCCTTCTCAAGGTCAGGCCCCTGACTGCCACCAGCTTAACACTCGGGTATTGCCTTTTCAGTGAAGTCTTGGATCATCTTCTTTTTTTTTTGGCCGCAGACTGCAGGATCCTAGTTCCCCAACCAGGGACAGAACCCATGGCCCATGCAGTGGAAGCGTGGAGTCTTAATCACCGGACCACCAGGGAAGTCCTGTGATCATCCAGTTTAAAAACTGTAAGCCCTCACAGTTGCTCTAACCAGAACTTTTTTTTTTCCCATTGCACTTATGACAGTTTAGCATACTATATATTCTTTATGCGTTCATTATGTGCATAGTCTATCTCTCCAAGTTAGAATGAATGAACGAACACCCCACGAGGGTGAGGGTTTTTGTCTGTAGTATTCACTGCTCTGTCATCAGTGCCTGGGACAGCACCTGGATCGTGGCAGATACCCAGAAAATGTTTGTGGGTGGGTGAGTGGATGGGTGGGATAGGTAAGTAGATGGATGGGTGAGTGGGTGGATGGATTTGCAAGAAAGCACACACCCAGAGGTGTCTCTTCAACAACACAGAAACCAAGCATCTCACCACCAGGATACCCCAGCTCCACTGGCCCAACTGATGGGGTGACTGCTGGCAGCACGGGGAGCGCATTGAGTGGCCCCCATCAGATCTGCAGCGTCCGCTTCTCCAGGAAGTAGAGGGCATTTATTCATCCATCAACTACTAACTGGGCACCCTCTGTGTGCCAGGCACTGTGTAAGGCAGGCTTGGAGATCCTGAGACTCACAGTCGAGTGGGAAATAGGTACTAAGCCAGGGTCTCTGGAGCAGGGGCGTCTGCCAGTGTGTGGAGGTGGCTGGGGAGGGGGTTTGCCACAGCCTTACAAATGGTGAGGGTCAAAGGTTTGGAAAATCCTTCACAAACAAGGAAGAACTACTGACCACTCTGAGTGAAAACAGAGCCTCCCTCCACACTGAGAAATGGGGCAAATGACCGAACCAACTACCCCAGCCCAATCCCTAAAAACCTGCCGTGTCTTCACGAGAACATCTGCTCCTTCTGCCTGGTTGGCGTCCACTATTGTTGGTTGTAACAACATGTCAGTTTTCCTTTGGGGAGCTGAATCTCCCCCAACTTCAGTCCATGAGGTTCAGCCACAGATCAAACGTCCACATTACAACCTAATCTCTGACAGAAGTCACATGATCCAGGCCTGGCCAATCCAAGCATCCCTGTTCCCTGACTCCAGTGAATCAGGGACAAGCGCTCAATCAACCGTAACCAGTGAGACTCAACCCCACAGCTTTGCTGTGGGAACTAATGGGAAAAGGGGAGCTCTCTCCTCATTGTGGTTACTGAGATGACAGGATCAACTGTAACTGCATGTTGACTTTGCATCTGACAAAGAAACCACCATGGAGAAAGCAAAGGTAGGAGACAGGGAAGGAATTACACCCAACATTATCTTTGGAGCGCCTGGATCCAGCCATGCCTGAAACCCCAGTCATGCTTAAAACCAACACCTTCCTAGACTTTTCAGTTTTGTGACTCAAAAATCTCCCTTCTTTTTATTTTACTTGAGTGGATCTAAGTTAGGTTTCTGCCACTTGCAAGATGGTTCCTAACTAATACAGTTTATCCAAATCTTCAGTCTATTCATTTAGTCAGTCATTCTATATACACCTAACGAGTGGGTACTATTTGCTGAGTCCACTATATTTCAGGGGCTTCCCAGGTTGTGCTACTGGTAAGGAATCCTCCTGGCAATGCAGGAGACTTAAGAGATGCAGATTTGATCCCTGGGTCAGGAAGATCCCCTGGAGAAGGAAATGGCAACCCACTCCAGTATTCTTGCCTGGAAAATCCCATGGACAGTGGGGCCTGGTGGGCTACCTGCAAAGAGTCAGACACGACTAAAGCAATTTAGCACACACTGTGTTTCAGGGATACAAGCAATAAAAGACAAGAGCCATGCATGTTCTGGTCAGTGGAGAACTGCACAGCAGGTAATCAGCATATAGAAGGGTAATTATTCTAAAGCAGGGACATACAAGGCACAGAGATGACAAGAAGCTCACAAACCTTCTAAGATAGCAAATGCTAAATACTGACGGCTGCCTGGGGATGCTATTTTAGGAAAGTGCATTAGGTGGACATGAGGACATGATAAATGCCAGGCTCTATATTCCAGAAAAACAATCCCATCAATCCTGCCACATGGCATCCCCATTCCTGCCTGACCTCCTCAGGACTCTGTCTTCCATCATACCTACCGGTGGGTAAACACATCATCATCCTTGAAGTGCAGGAATCCACCAGTGGAAAGAACATGCAAATACCTTCCAAGGGAACCAGAGGCCACATATTTTATCCTAATGTAGGCAGAGGCTTCGACGTCTCAGCCAGGGTCAAGGTCCCCGACTGACTCCCAGGCTCATCTGTTTCATGACAAACAGCTCAGCTAACTCTGTCTCTGGAAGTCCACCATCACCCCAAATCTGAATGGCAAATTGAAGGTCAAGAAAAGCCAGTCATACTTTTTAAGCAACTCCTGCTGTGCTTTCCTAAGGGAGACCAGGGCAGGAAATGATTATTTAAACAGTTGGCAGTTTGGGTGACTAGCTAGAAATGGCCAGGTTTTGTCACAGGATCTGACGTGCAGAGCAAAGGGTTATGGGGAAAGATCCTTTCTTCCTAAGCATAACACAACTCAGATGACCCCTCTGACTTCAGATCTTTGCCTATTTATAAAAAAGAAAAAAAAAGGAATTCAAACATCTTGGATTTCTGTGTGATTTGCTATCATGAGTATGAAAGTAAATAAAATAGATGTAGCAGTTTAAGTACATTTACTGTATTTAGTCAATGTTATGCTGGTATACATGCAGGCTCTTTCCGTAAACACACAGAAGAAACTGGTATGGACAAGGAAGCTGGGCGATGGGGGCCTGTGGAGGCAACAGCAGTGCCTTTCACTGCAGACACGGGCTTCTCACCTGGGGATATTTTGATCATCATAATTGGGGAGATGGGGGGAGAGGTACCACTTGGCATCTAGTGGGGAAAGGCCAGGGATGCCGCTCAACAGCCTACAGTGCACAGGACAGCTCCCCACAAAGAAACAACGAATTATCCGGCCCCAAATGTCAGCAGTGCTGGAGTTGAGAAGCTCCCCTGCAGACTCTTTGGAACAGCTTTAACTATCTTCACCACATGAATGCATTACTTTCTGTTTTTAAAATAAAATGCATCATATATACAGTAAGGACTATTTAACAGTTGTATTTAATGCATAGAGACTATTGAACAGTCGAGCCTCCAGCAGGTGGCTCAGACAGTAAAGAATCTGCTTTTGATGCAGGAGATGCAGGTTCGATCCCTGGGTTGGGAAGATCCCCTGAAGAAGGAAATGGCAACCCACTCCAGCCATGGACAGAGGATCCTGGCGGGACTGAACAGTTGGGAGAAAATAAGAACAACCCCTGTTAACTACCATGCAGTATTGTATTTTTTACTTTTAACAAAAAAAGAGAGTCACTAAGGACCTGGGGAAGGCTGGGGAGGCTAGAGTGTGAAAAGAATGAGATAGCAGACCCTTCCAGCCTGGAATGTGGGAGAGTTTGAGCCAGAGGGGATCTTAGGGAACACAGAGTCCCAGAATAGCTAAGTGACCTTGCTGCTTGGGCCAACTCCAGTCCACTGGCAGTGTTCATTCGCCTGGAGGACTGCTTGAGCATAATTCAGTGGGAGGGAGCACCATGACTGTCCAGGGGTGTCGGCTGAGGCAAGGGGCCTGCAGAGGGCAAGGCCGCATGCACAGCCCTGGGGCCCAATCCCTTTATCAAAGCCAAGTCAAGCCAAACACTCATGGTCAGTCATGTCCCACTCTTTGCGACCCCATGGACTGTAGCCTGCCAGGCTCCTCTGTCCATGGGGATTCCTAGGCAAGAACACTAGAGTGGGTTGCCATTTCCTCCTCTAAGAGATCTTCCTAGCCTAAGGATCCAACATGTGTCTCCTGCATTGCAGGCAGATTCTTTACTACTGAGCCACCAGAAAAGCTCCAACCCCTTCATCTCTCCTGCTCAAAGATCCAGAGGCAGGGAGGTAAAATGACCGGCTGAAGGTACTCCGTGAGCTGGCAGGAGAATTCAGCAGGGGTCCTGACTCTCAGAGAAACATTCCACTCCTCTAAGCCAAGACTCAGCTGGTTATGTCTCAGCCCATGAACTCAGGACGGATTTTACATTTTCAAATGATCTAAAAAAACCCCAATTTTTAAATGATCCAAAAAAACATTTCATGACACGTAGTAAAGTATACAAAATTCAAATTTCAGTGTCTATACAGTAATTTTTATAGGATCACAGCCATACCCATTCATTCTGTCTCATCCATACCTATTTTTTTTTTTTTTAATTTTTGGCCACACCCCACAGCATGTGGGATCTTGGTTCTCTGACCAGGGATTGAACCTGTGCCCCTCTTTGGAAGGAGAAGTCTTCACCTCTGGACCACCGGTCAAGTCCCATCCATAGCCACTCTTGCACAACACCAGCAGAGATGAGCAGTTGCCACAGAGATCACACGGCCAAGGACACCTAAATTATGCACTGGGTGATCCTATACAGAAAACTGTGCTTACTCCACCTTTTTGCCCATGTTTTTCAAACTTTAATGTGTATACAAATCCCCTGGCGGGGAAATTGCTAAAATTTAGATCTGTCTTAGCTTAGTCTGGGGTGAGGCCTCAGAGTCTATATTTCTAATAAGCAACCTGGTGATGCCAATGCTACTGGTCTATGGGCCCCACTGCTGAGGACAAAGTGTGGACCCCAGGCCCCAGCAGCAGCAGCCCCTGGGAACATGTTAGAAATGTGAATACTCAGGGCCTTCCTAGACAGACTGGATCTGAAACTGAGTGGGGCCCAGCGAGCATGGCTTTAACAAGGCCTGCAGGTGAGTGTGAGGCCTGCACAAGCTGGAGCATCACTGAATCCACCACGTTGCCTTGTGTGTGTGTTAAGAATCTAGGAGACATCAAGCTGAGCCTAACAAAATCCAGTATCCAAATGAATATACTTTGACAAACATCGAAAAAAGCAGGAGCTTCCTTAAACATTCCACCTGCAACTCTACTGTGATGAAGCAGATGGTAGCCTATTAGAAAATTCTTTCTTATTTATGAAAATTGTGGTTTTGGTCATAGGAAGTTCCCATAGGAATACATATTTGCCAACGTAAGTAAGAAGTAACACTCACTACTAGCATAACATTTTTAAAAAAGAATAACATAGTCAATAATACAAAGACAGAAAGAAAAAAGAAGCGTGGTGGGGGGACATGATCTGAAGTCATCCTTAACCATGTTTAACTGCCCACTGTGCTTAAAGGGCTTCCACAGTCCCTCTCTATATGGTTCCTGGTTTGCGGCCAGGTTGGGAAAATAGTAACTTACACTCATCTTTAAACCTTTCAAGGATGGCCAGCTAGGAACAGACCCATTACAGTAACCCAAGACGTGTGTATCAGAACATTCAGTACAGCAAGTGTATCAGAACATTAAGTAACAGCAAAGAACAAGGAGCAGCCTAAAAGGCCAGCCATGGGAGATGGGTTAAGTCCACAATGGCACACCCACGCTCCGGACAAGTATGCATCGTTCAAACAGATGAAGCAAATCTGAATGCATGAACTGAGCAGTTACATACTAAATCTAAAGATCCAGAACACCGTGTAAGTATGACTCCTTTTGAATATATAATAAATATTTTAAAAATATCTATACACATCAACATTTTTTTCCTAAAAAGATATACAAAACTGTCATTTTGGAGGAAAGGGATAGATGGAAGGATAACATACTTTTATTACTTTTTATTGCATAACTTTGCATATGATTTGAATTATTTTTTCAATGAATGAGAAGTATTCGTTGACCACCTGTTAGGCACTGGTTCTGGCACTAGGGTACAGAAGTGAACAGAAAAAAATCTTTGCCCTCCTGGAGCTGACATTCTAGTGGAGAAAGACAATTCATGAAACAGTGAGCGACTTTTAGAGTGTGTCTGGCATGGCCACTTAGAGTGTGGTCCACAAGTCACTGCCAACCCTCCGTGTGTGACCAGATGCCCACAGCCCACAGACAGATAAGGAGCTGACACCATCAAGTGGCTCAACTAAGGCACCAAGCACACAGCTTAGTCCTGCTGACTTTTTTTGTTTCTTAGCCAGACTTTCTCGATGAAGGATGCAGAGAGAAGAGGTTTACATTCCAGCACAAGCTTCTCCGCTCATGGTGAACCTGTAACAGTTCCTGAACTGGCTGCTCGGGGCAGCCCTGGGCTGGAAGCTATTAAGTGCTGTGAATAAAACAAAGGGCAGGGGTGGTACTTTTAAAAAAGAGTGGTTGGAGAAGACTGTGCTGAAATAGCGACTTCCGAAAAATACTTAGGCAACGACGACACAACAAAACGTCTGACCGTGTGGGTCAGGAGAAATCCGGCTTCACTCACCAGGAAAGGGGTGCAGACCCAGGTGAAGGTCCCCACGGCGGCCAGGTAGGCAGATTTCTTCAGCACCTTCAGCTCTTCCTGCCGGATGGCCAGCACCTTGTCTTTGAATGCCAGCTCCCAGGCATAAAGCTTCAGCACTTTGATCCCGTTGAGAATTTCGTTCATCAGCTTAATCCGATTGTCCTTGCTCTTCATGTGGGCCACCTTGGAAGAGGAAAGCGGTCAACACCTCACCGGGGCGGGGGCTGGCTGCTCACTTCTGGCCCCGGCACCAGACTAACAACCCCATCTGTTAAGAATGGGCCTTCCTGAGGGTGGGAAAACGGGCCTGCAATCCCTGGGAACCCTGACAGCCCTCCAAAGGATTCGTTTTTTCAAGGCAAAAAAACTGCTTTGAATTACGTTAGATTTGACATTATTAGCAAAACCTCTTAAAATTAGGAGAGAGGCAAGAAAAACTTTACAGCCATCCAGGGAGGAAGGGGCACATGCCTTACTCTGCTGATCCAAATATGAGAGATGATACTTTTTCCCCCCTCCATTTTCTTATCTTCTTTACTGCTTATCAGCCAGTACATGCTGTTACAATACTGAAGTGTTTCTGTACCAGCCAGCAGTGGTTCTGACCATTGGGTACCCGTGCTATGGAGCTGTTAAATATTTTTTATATCACCTAGCCTTTTCCTTAAGCTAGACACTTTTCTAAGCTTCTCACGGGCATTTAGTCCTGCTCACAAGAACCCTATCATTAAGTGCTATGTCACTCCTGGGTCATGGAACAGGACAGTTTAAGCAACATGAGGTCAAGGCCAGGGACTGAAACTGCTTCAGAGGTGGACCATTCAAGGGAAGAAGATGAGAGGCCATAATCATCCCCCTACCCCCTCAAACTTCATCCCACCAGGCCCATGTTCTGGAACCTGTCTCTCCTATAGCATCATCAGTGCAGCCAAGCTCTCTCATTTGAAATTCCACAGGCACATCATAAATAGCCATCAATGGGGGAGCAAAAAAAAAAAAAAGAACTCTGGCCCATCTCTGTTATGGACCATTAGACATGAGCTCAAGAGAATGAAGTCAGACCACATGGCATGCCACAGAAAGATCCCCAGGCATGGTATCAAACGACAAAATCATGCTGCCAAAAGAGCCTGTGTGTGTTAAAATATATATGGTGATAGCACCATAATGCACACACTACTCACACCAAGCCTAACTCTACAGTGAGTCTGATCTCTACATAACCACACAGAAAGTTCTAGAAGGATTTGCTTCAGTGTGTTCACTGTGGTTGAGAGGACAGGGAAGGGGACAGGCCCTACACTTTTGTATTATTTGAACTTTTTAAATATAATGAGAAGACATTCACTCTGTTACTTGACTATTTAAAAAGTTAAAAAATACTAAGTAGCTGTGACCAGCGTTAAGGTGATGGGGGAAAAAAGCAAGGGGTGGTTTTTGCTCAGCCCTGGACAATGCATACCCATAAGGGAATAGAACCCACGGGAAATGAGGACTCTTCCAGAGGTCCACAGATGCGGCTTCAGACACTGGCCCACGAGGTCTAAATATTTCAGGAGCTCTCAACCTTGGCAGCCCAATGGTAAGCTTTAAAAATCCCTGATGCCCAGGCCCCACCCATATCAGGTGGCTCAGAATTCCCGGAATGGGGCATAGGGACCAGCATTTATGAAAGCGCCCCAGAGGATTCCCACAGGCAGGCAAGGCTGAGGCCCCCACGGCCTGTGCAGAAGGAAGTCAGCCGACACTCAGTGGAAAGGCCTCAGGCAGGGGCCTGGCTCGGAGCCCAGGGAGACACCCCCTTACCTGGTACGTCTTGGTCTTCATGGCCATCACAGCATTGAGGGGAACCATGAGGACCATCACCGCCACCCCCGCCAGGACGGAGGGGCCCAGGTTCTACGGGAGGAATGAGAACAAAGCCTCAGCACAGGGCCTCCTGGGCTGAGCCACCCCATGCAGTTCTTTCACTTTTCAAATTTATCCCAGAGCATCCCTCGGGGCCCCACAAACCCTGTGCGAATATTAAGGCCACGATCCTTTATCTGAAACCCTTAAGACCAGGTTGGGGTTTTTACTGTTGTTGCTGTTATTTATTTTTCACTGAAGGATAATTGCTTTACAGTATTCTATTGGTTTCTACCAACAGGGTGGGTTTTGCAAACGAGAACTGAAGGATTTCAGAAAGGTAATGAGATGTGAAACAGAAAACAGTGAATACGCCCACCTGACTGTCTATCTTGCTCAAAGGCCCCTGGCTAGGGGCCGGGTGCTTGGGTTTGGGGAGAGCTCCCAAAATTGTCAGAACTGATTTAAGACTGACTCACTATGCCTAAACTGAACAAACAATACGGCTTCTGCTGATTAAGCCTTTTCCCCTTGGGAGTCTGCAAGTTTGGTCTGTGCCAGGTAGAAGCTGCCAGTGTGATCAGCCCCCAATAAAAACCCTGGACTAGGGGGTCTCTCACAAGCTTCCCTGGCTGGTAACATTTCACACATGTTGTCACAAGCATCCAAACTGGGGAATTAAGTACCTCTTGTTGACTCCAGGGTGAGAGGATGCCTGGAAGCTTGTCCCTGATCCCCCTTCAACCTTTGTTAATCTTGCTGTAACCCTAGCGAATCATGAACCTGCTGGAGTCCTAGGACCCCCTGACATAGGTGGATATGCCTGTATATCGTACCCCACCAGGCCATGGAACAGCATTCCACAAGCAAATGCAATTCTTTTTTTCAGTAGCAAATGGGAAAATTCCCACTGAGAGGGATAATCAAGATGATAAATCACACATCTGTTCAGGTCAGGTCTGGCCACCAAAGGAGTTAAGAAACACTTTCGGTTTTTAGAGCTTTTTGATACAAGGACTTGTAGATGAGAAGCTATAGACTGTTCTGTGGTCCCATTTGCAGATTAAGGAAACTGCACCTCAGAAAGGTTAAGAGATCATGACTGAGGCAAGATACTGATCGACATTTTTCAACTTGCAAGTTACACACATCAGAAGAGACAGCCTGAGGAGTCTGCCCAGTGTATACGCTCTCAGCTGAGACGGACGGTCAGAACCAGAGGGTAAGCATGTTAGTCCCTTCCAAGGAGTCACCCTTGGGTGCTCCAGTCCCAGTTACCAAAAAGCTGCTCTACTGCTCCTAACTACTGCTCTACCGTCACTTTGCCAACAAAAATCTGTCTCGTTAAAGCTACGGTTTTTCTAGAAGTCATGTATGGATGTAAGAGTAGGACCATAAAGAAGGCTGAGTGCCAAAGAATTGATTATTTTAAACTATGTTGCTGGAGAAGACTCTTCAGAGTCACCTGGACAGTAAGGAGATTAAACCAGACAATTCTAAAGGAAATCAACCCTGAATATTCAGTGGAAGGACTGATGCTGAAGCTTAAGTTCCAATACTTTGTTCACCTGATGCAGAGAGGCAATGCATTGGAAAGACCCTGATGCTGGGAAAGACTGAAGGCAGGAGGAGAAGGGGACGACAGAGGACGAGATGGTTGGGTGGCATCACTGACTCAACGCACATGAGTCTGAGCAAGCTCTGGGAGACGCTGAAGGACAGGGGAGCCAGGTGTGCTGCAGTCCATAGGGTCACAGAGTTGAACACAACTGAGCGACTGAACAACAACAACTGCTCCAAATGTTTTCTGTGATGCAGCTCTGCTCAGTGACGATTAATCCACCTCTAAGAATGAAGGTGATTTCTACCAACAATCTGAAGCATTCAGAATCAACTCTGAAAGCAAATCATAGTTAAAAGACACCAGGCACATCTCTGTACCACGTATGGCTCAGGGAACACTACCTGCAGCAATTCATTCAATTGTCCTGACATCAATCACTGCAATGACGTTTCCTGACTGTCAACAGTTTACAGATGAGGACATCAAGACGTAGTGACATTAAGCCATAAGAGCGGCAAGAGGCAGGATCTGAACCAGGGCAGCCCGATTTCAGAGCCATCTTGTTGCCTGTTATCCTATGTTCTTGACTGTCAGAGAAACCCTGCTGCTGCTGCTACTGCTGCTAAGTCGCTTCCGACGTGTCCGACTCTGTGCGACCCCATAGACGGCAGCCCACCAGGCTCCCCCATCCCTGGGATTCTCCAGGCAAGAACACTGGAGTGGGTTGCCATTTCCTTCTCCAAAGCATGAAAGTGAAAAGTGAAAGTGAAGTCGCTCAGTCGTGTCCAACTCTTAGCAACCCCATGGACTGCAGTCTACCAGGCTCCTCCGTCCATGGGATTTTCCAGGCAAGAGTACTGGAGCGGGGTGCCATTGCCTTCTCCCTGGTTTTGGTCTAAAGCAGCAGTTCCCAACCAGTGAGGTATATTCCCCCAAGGGACATCTGAAAACGTCTGGAGACCTTTTCGCAAGTGGCAGTGGGAGTGTGGGGGTGAAGAGGTGGTATGTGATTGGTATCTCCTGGGGAGAGGCTAGGGAGGCAGCTAAACATACTATACTACAACACACAGATCAGCCCCCAGCAATGAAGAATTATCCTGCCCCACGTATCAATAACACTTTCAGCAACTCTCATTTAAAATAAAGCCATTTTCTTAGTGGTTCACAAATCAACCCTGAAGGCAATTCTAAAAGGACTGTTCCACGACAGCACTTTCTGGGGAAGTAGATGCCCCAAGACACCTGCCAGATGAAAAAGTCCACCTAATTAAAAGGGGGAAAAAATCAGTGGAAGTGGTATTTATCACAGCCTTAAAGTCTGGGATAGTCTGGAAGTTCTTGTCATCAGTAGTGAGGAAAGGGAATTCCTGGTGGAAGGAAAGGCATGTGCAAAGGCCCAGAGGTAGAAAGAGTAAGGCCTGGATTAGGCTAAGAGCATCTTTGCTCATCATCTTCATACTTTGGGAGGTGCCCCTCCCCATGTGGAAGGGCTGTCAATCACACCCTGTTCACACTGAGAGAGAACATGTGACCCAGGCTGGCCAATCAGAGAATGCTGCCTATTTCAGCCTGATATTTTTTCAAGGATGCGACTAGGACTGTGCTGGGCCACAGTGCTCCCTGGGAGTCTGACTGAGACAAACGGGAAAGGAGTATCTTCTCTTTTGTCTGGCACCAACACCTGTGAAGATGATATAAACCCAAAGCTATGGAAGCCGTGTGAAGAAATCCCACTGAGAATGAAATCAACTCAGAGAAACACCAAGCTAAGAAAGGATGAGGGCATGAGATTGTGTCCTTACAGCACTGCCAGATCTCCCAGATCCATCCATACCTGAAGCCAGTCCCCTAGACTCTTCAGTTACCCCCACCCATAAAATTCCCTTTACTTGCTTATGTTGCTCTAAAATGCACTTCTACCCCCTGCAACCGAAAGACCAACATAACTTAGGACTCATGAATAAATGAGTTTGCTGAGTGTTTGGGAAGACACAGAGGGAGAAATACAATGGATATGTCATAGGGTGGTTAACTACACACACCGTCAAGAAGAGACACGTGCAAATAAATACCATGCCACCCGAGAGAACACAGCCCAACAACTGAAGAAAGGAACAAAATATCCAGGAGCTGGCTGACAAGCCAGAAAATAAAATGTGAACGATGTCAAGAAACGCCAGCAAGCATGTTACGTGGCAGCCTGGATGGGAGGGAGGTTTGGGGGGAGAATGGGTACATGTGTATGTGTGGCTCAGTCCCTTCGCTGTCTACCTGAAACTATCACATTGCTCATCGGCTATACCCCAATACAAAACAAAAGTTTGTGTGTTTTCTTTTTTTTTTAAAGAAATGACAGTGAGCTACAGAGGTTCTTATCCCTGGCACCCACTCCCTCGCCCCCCCCACTGCCCACACATGGAGGTCCCTCCCCATGTGCCACGGGAATGACGTCAAACACACACCAGCCACAGGAGGTAGAGGGCAAGGATGACTTGCAGAGGGGCTGACCAGATCATGTTAATGTATGTGGCCAGGTCCATGAACCTCTGGGCGTCCACGGACATGAGGTTGACGATCTCCCCGACCGTGGAGGACTTTCTGGCTGCATTGGTGATCACCAGGGCCTGCGGGACAAAGGAGAGGGAAAGAGGGTGGGTGTGGTGGGAGACAGCCAGGGCCCCCGTCCAGGCCCACGTGGAGGAAGGAGACAGCGCACCAGCGGAGAGGTCGCCGCCTTCTCCTCCCCCGGAGGCTTATCTGCCTTCCCAGCCCGTGTGTCTCGTCACAAAGGCCCGTCTCTTATCGACAGCACCTACTGCCTCCCTGATCCTGAGCTCTTCGGTACAGAAGGGACCTCAGAGGTTGCCTAAACCCGGGCTTCATGCACTTGAGTGTGTACGTGTACACACAAACACCCCAGGGAGTCTGTTATGAGGCAATTTCTGATTCCGTAAGACTGGAGGGGGACTATACATTGCTAAAAGCCCCCAGGAGATGCTGACAATGCTGGTCCCCACTTCACCCTGAAGGACCAAGGTCTCAGCCAGGGTTTCTCCTTTGTGACACTACTGACACCTGAGGTCAGATGATTCTCTGGGGGGCTGTCCTGTGCACTGCAGGACGTTCAGCAACATCCCCAGTCTCCACCCCCCTAGATACACGCCCCACTCCACCACCGCCCCCACCCCCAGTTATGACAACCAGACATTGCCAACATCTCCCGGAGGGATAAACTCGCCCTGGCTCTCGATGGTTTCATGCTGTCACCTAGGGAGTTTTAGAAATACTGATGCCTGGCCCCTGACCCCCCAACAGAGATTCTGACTTGATTTGGGTGCAGCCTGGTCCTTGGAAGTTTCTGAAGCTCTCTGGTTGAGTCTAACATGCAGACACGGCTAAGAGCCAATGATCAAATCCATCTTTCTCTACCAGTTGCCGAAGAGTCTCTTCCTAACCTGTGGGGCCCAGAGGCTAAGAAATGAAGGGACTGAGGAGGTAATTCAGTTCCCTTAAGGCTATCTGTGCTGAGGGTCTCTCATCCAGGGAAGGTATCATCTTCTCAGTTCAAATGGAGAGTCAGAACACGCTCACACGTAGTACATTAACAGCAGGGCAAGGATCTGGATCGTCCCAAGTCAAGAAATGCAATTACCCACAGTGGACCCGGGCAGGGGGGCTCCTGGGCACCACCCCCACCCCCAGACAAGCCTCTAGGAGCAGCTCTGCTAAGCTGTCAAGCTTGATGGTCACCCCCTGCCAACCCACAGCCATTCAGACCACCTTCATGCCACTGCTCTGCAAGCTGGGCCTGAGAGGTGACCTGGCCAAGCCCCCCGAGGGTCCCGCGGGGGCCGCGCCCCACCTTCCGGTACACGGCCCCGATGACGGCAGTCTTGATGCGCATGCCGCTGACGAAGCAGATGTGGAAGTACTGGTGCAGCACCAGGGTCTGCAGGCAGGCGCTGATGAACAGCAGCGCCGTGTAGAAGTAACCCTGCCATTCCGGGGCCTTCTTGTCGTTCACGAAGTTGATGAGCAACCTGTGCGGCAGCGAGGACAGAACCCGGCGTGAGAGACCGTGACAACACGTGCCCTCACAGGTCAAGCCCTCTGGTGTTGGCAAGTGACGCTCTCCCGAGCCAGCTGGGTGAGTCGGGCACTCGCGCTTCAGTTTCAAGGATGGGAAGCCCAACCCACACGGGGCTGCCCGTGCAGGGGTGAAGCCCCGGGCTCCTCACACTGACCGCTCTGCCTCATCAGGCAAAAGTGACCCAGCAGGGAGCACAGGGCGGAGGGAAGGAGGGAAAGAGAACAAATGAGTGGCCCTAGAGAGACAGAAGCAGAGATGGAGGGAGGGAGGGAGAGAGGGAAACCTCCTTTCCAGTTTCAGCTGCAGCTTTCACACAATTGACACTCCCTTGAAGGAAAGTTAACAGAGCTCAAAATAGCCTGGAGTGAAAACTCTCCTAGGGTCCTCCCCACCATTCTATGCAAAACAAAGAACTCTCACCGGAAGAAAACAATGGACAGTAAGGTTGATTACGCCAGCCTCACTAATCTGAACAACCTTGGAGAAGAACAGGCCCCTTAAGACAGTAGCTTTCCACATATATGCCTATATATACTTACTCTTTTCTTGGGTTAGTGCAGCGGCTCACTAACGTGACTGCTGCCCCTTCTCACCTCATTAAAGGTGAGCTGTTCTTGCAAAGTACCTGTCTCGTTCTTTTCCGGAACCTTGCCTTCTCTAACTCCCTTACCCTACATCCCTGCTGTTGACTTCCCAAGATAAGCCTCCGTCTTCTCCCTTCTGGCTTCAGGGGAGCCTGAAGGTTTCTGTTTCTTACAACCATCGTGGTTTAACAAGGCTTTAAGACGGCTTATTAAAGCAAAGATCAGGCAAAGCCAGTGAGGATGGGGAAACTTGGCTCTGAGCCCAGAGAACCCTGAGCGTGTGACCCCAGGGGAGGGTGAGGGGTGTCGCAAGTGGAAGGTCAAGGATGCAAAGGACTGCCCGGCTGGGGTGGGGTGGGGGGCTTACTTTAAGATCTCTGGGCCGGCAAACATCATCAGGTCATGCACAGCTTTGAACAAGAAGCTCATGAGAAAGTAGGGCCCGAAGGTCTTGTATAACACTTTGAACAGGGACGGGTCCCGCTCCTTCTGGGGACACTTGACAATCAGAGCCTCGGCCTCCTCGTTCACATCCACCTTGGAGCTCCCTTTGGGCTTGGCGGGGTCCTTGGAGGAGTACACGATCTTCACCGGCTGCCTGGAACACAAGGAGTGAGGAGTGGCTGTGGGGTCTGCCAGGGCCTCAGCCCACCAGCCGGGAGAGGACCGGAGAAGCCCACCCCCACGGAGGCCTGGCCCCAGAAAACCAGTCACTGCGGAGAAGCAGCTGAGCGTGGCGGTTACGACCACAGACTCAGGACCCCAGCCAGCTGTGTGACTTCAGGCAAGTGTCTTAACCTCTCTAGCTCTTAGTTTCTTCATCTGTACAATGGGGGGAAAAGTAGGACTTGCCTCCCAGAGCTTTTGTGAAAACTAAATGACTTACTGTAGCCAGTCTCAAAGTGACCTACAGAATCAACGCAATCTCTATCAGAATCCGAGCGCTCTGTACAAATGCACAAGCTAACCCTAAAATTCATATGGAAGCTCCAGGCATTGAAAAGAGCCAAAAGAATCTTAAATAAGAAAAGCAGAGTTGGAGGATTTACATTTTCCAATTTCGAAACTTACTACCGGACAACCATAATCAAGACGGGCATGTTGCTGCTGTTTAGTCTCTAAGTTATGTCCGATTCTGTTGTGACCCCAAGGACTGTAGCCCACCAGGCTCCTCTAGCCATGAGATTTCCCAGGCAAGAATACTGGAATGGGTTGCCATTCCCTTTTCCAGGGGATCTTCCCAAGCCAGGGATCGAACCCACATCTCCTGCATTGCAAGTGGATTCTTTACTGTCTGAGCCTCCAGGGAAACCCCCAAGACAGGCATGAGGAGGGGCATATACAGAGATCAATGCAACCCAATTCAAAATCCAGAAATAAACTCGACTGATTTTTGACAAAGTTGTGAAGACCATTCAATGGGAAAGGAATCGTTTTTTCAACAAATGGTATTGAAAAACTAGATAGCTACAGGCAAAAGAATGAAGCTGGACCCTTACTTCACACCGTATACAAAAATTAATTCAAAGTGGATGAAGGACTTAACATAGAACTAAAACTGTAAAACTCTTAGAAGGCAACAAGGGGCAAAATCTTTATGACCTTGGATTTAGCAATGGATACTTAAATACGACACCAAAAGGACAAGCAACAAGAGAAAAAATAAATTGAACTTTATCAAAACCAAAAACTTCTGTGCTTCAAAAGGTGTTACCAAGAAAGTGAAAAGACAACCCATGGAATGGGAGGAAATATTTGCCAATCAAAAATCTGATAAGGGACTTGAATTGATAAATTGAGCAAATAAAGAACTCTTACAACCCAGTAAGAAAAAAGACAACCCAATTTTAAAAGGTGCAAAGAAGACATGTGAATGGCATAAGCACATGAAATATTGCTTAACTTCCTTACGTCATCAGGGAAAGGCAAACCGACACCAGGATGAAACACTGCTTCACACCCACTAGGCTTGCTTTCATCAAAAAGTCAGATAACAAGGTTTCAGGGATGTTGAGAAATCGGAACTCTCATACACGCCCCTGTGAAGTCCCCTCCCACTCGGAATAGGATATTGGAGAAATGACTTCACAACTTTGTCAAAAAATGGAGAAAGAGTTGTCGCCTGCAAGATTAGGTTGCAGAAAACATCGTGGCTTCTGTCCTGCCCTCTCGTGAATCATTCACTCTGGGCAAAGCCAACCATGAGGTCATGAGGACACTCAACCAGCCTTCTGGAGAAGACCCCATGGTGAGACTCTGCCAACAGCCAGCACAGTGACGCCCACCATGTGCAACGTGGAAGAAGATCTGTGCCCCCAGCCAAGCCTTCAGATGACTGCAGCCATGACAGACCCTGAACCAGAACCACCGAGCCAGACCCATCCCGGATCCCTGACCCAGAGACACAGTATGAGACAGTAAATGTTCATTCTTCCTTAAGCCTGCTACATTTTGGGGTCACCTGTTATGTAGCAATAGGTTGTTTCCCTCTCCCACAAAATGCAGTCAAAGCGACACCCTCAAATGGCCAAATGTGAGCTCCAGCCTTGAAATATGCACATAAGCTTCCTCTGCACACAGTCGTAAGGTTCACAATTTATAGAATTGGTCCATAGCAGGAGCTCACTGAACAGCACTTAATCACAGGGGACTGTTGCCTCTTCCATCCAAGCCACACCTAACAACCTAGATCAGCTGAAATGCCCTCCTGGAGACCACAGCCTCCTGATCTGCCTTGGTTCCCTCCCCTATCCCTACTCCAAACCATGGGCACTGGTCTGTACGTGCATGCATGCTAAGAAACTCAGTCGTGTCTGACTCTTTGTGACCCTCTGGACCACAGCCCGCCAGGATCCACTGTCCATGGGGATTCTCCAGGCAAGAACACTGGAGTGGGTTGCCAACCCCTCCTCCAGTGGATCTTCCTGACCCAGGGATTGAACCTGTGTCTCTTACATCTTCTGCATTAGAAGGCAAGTTCTTTACCACTGGCACCAGCTGGGAAGTGGTAAGAGATCCAGGCACTAGTCTGGGCTCTGTCAAATCCGGATCCTTCCTTTCGATGCTCCCACCTCAGGAAAGAACCAGAAACATGGGACTCCTCCCTGATCCTTTCCTCCACGCTCCCAGGTCCAATCAGGTGTGTGTCGTATATGTCCCACTCCTGGGATGTGTGTGCAGTCATCCATCCATGCTATCCATCACCACGGCCTCTGACCCACACAAGTGACCATGACCGGGGCCCCCTCCCTGCTCCCCCATTTCCTTCCACTCTTGTTCCCTGACAACCAAGGCCCTGCATGGCAGCCAATGGGATCCTCCTAAAGCGCTTCATTCCCCAACCTTGGCTCCACTCCTGGCCTCCCGCTGCGTCCAGACTCAAACGTAAATTCTGGGTGAAGCTGTAGGATTGCCTGTGGCTGCTGCGACCCGTGAATACAAACGAGTGGATTGAAACAACACGAACCTCACATCTCATAGCTGTAGAGGTCAGAAGTCTAAGCTGGCCCGCAGGCTCCAGGGGAGAAGCTGTTCTCACCTTTCCCAGCATCTAGAAGATGCCTACACACCTGGGCACGGAGTTCCTGCCTCCTCGTCCAGCCAGCAGCTCAACACTTTCCCTCTCTGACTTCCTGTCTCCTCCTTATAAAGACCTTCATGATGATTACATCAGGCCCACCCAAAAAAACCAGCATAGTCGCCTTTCTCAGAATCCTGAACTTAATCACATTTGCAAAGGGACTCTGCCAGTTCCCCAGGTGGCACAGCGGTAAGGAACCTGCCTGCCAATGCAGGAGACACCAGAGACGCAGGTTTGATCCCTGGCTCAGGAAGATCCCCTGGAGAAGGGAATGACAACCTGCTCCAGTATTCTTGCCTGAGAAATCCCATGGACAGAGGAGTCCTGTGGGCTACAGTCCATGGGGTCACAAAGAGTTCAACATGACTGGGCACACCCTGAGCTGAGCTTTGCCATGTAACGTATACACAGGTTCTGGAGATCAGGATGTGGATTTTTTTTTTTTTTTGGTGGGGGGACATTCTACCAACCACAGAGGATTATCACTACTCTTGTATTGTCAGTGAAAGCTCTTTCCCTGCTCACTTCACTGACTTGCCCTGAAGCTGGGATTCTGGCGGGGATTTTTAGTGTGATTTCATTCTGCACACACATGCCCTCTTGGAAAGGAGGACAACAGGCAGGGCAGGGGGACAGGAAGTGGCTTCGTCCCCCACGCCCCCCATTCATTCTCTGCACCACGTCCTAAGCTGGGCCCTGCCGCTGACACAGGGCTGTTTTTGGCGGGCCAGTACACGGGCGGCCAAAGGGCCTGGGGGAAGGTCTCGGATGGGCAGAGAGGAGGAAGGCTCAGGCCTGGGTGGAAGAACAGTGGGCGGGACCAGCTACAGCGAGTCAGGAGAGAAAAAAAATCCAGTGAACAAGAGGCTTTCAAGGGAAGCAGGCGCTCTCGGAGGGAGGAAGAAAGCTGGGCATCTGGATGGTCTGGCCGGGAATGGAAGGAAAGTTGGAGAGGGAAGGTCTGAGTCAGGAGAAAACTGCCCAGGACAGGGGAACAGGAAGGGTGGGGAAGCTGGAAGCTGGAACTTGCCCATCGATCTCTCCTCCACAAAGGCCCTGCTTGGGGCTGAGCCATGGGGAAAGCCCCGCCATCAAGCAGCCCTGTGAGAGAAACTAATCACTCTGTGTGTGGAGGGGAGTATATCATGGAGGCTTCCTGGAGGAGGTGACATCAAAGCTGAGACCTGCAGGATGAGGGAGCGAGTCCACTAGGGGAGAGAAAGGGCACTCTAGGCAGGAGAAACCGGATCAGCATGGCCTGGAACTGAGGGATTTTGAAAAGAGGTGAGGCAGCCATTCCAAGAACTTCAAGGAACCAGAGCAGACTGGGCAGGGACTGAACCAACCAGAGGCCCACAAGGAGCTCCCATGTGCTCCCACAAGCACAAGGCTGTGCTTGTCATTTGTTATAAAAAAATAAATAAGATCTCTAACGTTGTGGCCAAAGGCAAAAATCTCAAACTGAAAAAGGTCATAGCTCAGTCAATTTTATGGATGTACCCTGAGCATGGTCTTTGATCTGTAATATCCAGTGTAATACAGAGGGGCAGAGAAAGAACTTAACACCCTTAACGCACATTTTCATCCTCCTCAGAGCTGTAGGGATGATGGTTTTGGAAACCACAGATGGGCGTGGCAACCACCTCCCCACCCCAACTAAAGTACAGCTGGTAGGATTTTAACTGTGTCCCATACAAATACAAACAACTCAAGATCATTCTCCCCCTTTCTGTTGTTGTTGCTGTTGGAGAGTACTTTTTGTTTCTCAAGAACAGGCTGTCAAGGGGGTTTCTCAGCCTCTGATGTGACAGTGCCTGGGCCAGAGACCAGGCTCCCTCTGACAGGCAGCAGGAGTCCCCAGCCCTGGTACTGGTCGGTGGCCTGTTAGGAATGGGCTGCACAGCAGGAGGTGAGGGGCCGATGAGCAAGTGGAGGTTCACCCCTATTTACAGTTGCTCTCCCCCGCTTGTATTATTACCACATTATCACGACGTAACAATCACAGAAATAAAGTTAGGGCTTCCCGGATGGCTCAGTGGTAAAGACCCCACTTGCCAATGCAAGAGACACAGGAGAGGCAGCTTTGATCCTTGGGTCAGGAAGATCCCTTGGAGAAGGAAATGGCTACCCACTCCAGTAGTCTTGCCTGGAAAATCCCATGGACAGAGGAGCCTGGCGAGCTACAGTCTGTGGGGTCACAAAGAGTCAAACATGACTTACCAACCGAGCATGCACCCAATAAATGTAATGCTCCTGAATCATCATGAAACCATCCCCTACCTCCTGCTTCATGGGAAAACTGTCTTCCACGAAACTGGTCCCTGGTGCCAAAAAGGCTGGGAACCACTGACGTACTGGACCACACCAGAGGAAGACAATCCCACCAGGCACCCATGGAGGTGAAGAGCCTGCCCTGCTGTTGTTCAGCCGTCCAGCCATGTCTGACGCTTTGCGACCTCATGGACAGCAGCAGGCCAGACCTCTCTGTCCCTCACCATCTCCCGAAGTTTGCCCAAGTTCATGTTCATTGCAGAGTCTGCCTAAAATCACCCAAATCTATGGATTTGTTTGTTTTTGCCATGCTGTGCGGCTTGTGGGATCTTAGGTTCCTGACCAGGGATCAAACTCAAGTGCCCTGCAGAGGAAGCACAGAGTCTTAACTATTGAACCAACAGGGAAGCACCCCAAATCACCCAAATCTCGACTCTAACTCCATCTTCAGCATAAATTCACTGCTGTTATTGTTGCTCAGTCGTTAAGTTGTGTCTGACACTTTGTGACCCCATGGACTGCAGCATGTCAGTTGATCCTAAAGAAAATGAACTCTGAATATTCATTGGAAAGACTGATGCTGAAGCTCCAATACTTTGGCTACCTGATGCAAAGAGCCGGCTCATTGGAAAAGACCCTGATGCTGGGAAAGACTGAGATAAATCCATACACAGCATGTATTTTTTTTTTGCAAGATGAAATACACCTCGATTTTTTAGAACTGCAGTCAGCGTGCAAATTTAAGTTTTGTTCAGAACTTTGCCAAGTATGAATCGCCACTTTGCAAAACCCTGTGTGTGAGGGTGACGATGGTTCTGGTCTCCAGAACCACCAGACCCAGTTGGTCAGAACTTGCAGCTGCCGCAGAAAAGGTTCCACTTATGAGCACACAGCAATTCCTCGATCTCTGTTCTAGTGCCTGCCTGAGCGTTTACACAGACACACGTGGCGATTCATTACAAATCACTCACCTTGTAGCTTTAAAGATTAGCAAGAACATTTTGTTGACTTTTAAACTAAGACACATGGTTGGGTTATTTTAATGGATTACCTTACATTTAAGGAGGTGTTATACTAATATCTACATTTAATATCTTTAATAATAATGTCTTTCTTATTAAAGGGGGCAATGGATCTGAAAGGTTGGGAACCACAGCTTAACACCTGTATTTTGGAGCCGTTTGTTTTTTGTTTGTTATTTGCTGTTTGCATTCCTTTATGAAATACAGACAATTAAGTTAACATGGTCACCCCTTCTTTAAACACTACTGCTTTCTTATGAGTATAACTGATATAAGATCAGGGCTTCCCTGGTGGTTCCGATGCAGACACCTCAAGTGCACAACCTTATGGACATATTTACACACCTGTCAGACCACCAGGGAAATCAAGACAATGAGCACGCCCATCACCTCCACAGGGCTCTCCTCTCTCTGGAACTTCTCCCTCCCATCTGACCACCTCCTCCTCCTTCAGGCCACCACTGATCTGATTTCTATCACTACTGACTTGCTTTCATGTTTCTTGACTTGTACATAAAAGGAATCACCTAGTAGGTACCGCTGCCTGGCTTTGTTCACGCAGCTTAATTAGAGATTTTCATGTTGCTGAGTGTATCAATAGTTTATTCTGTTGTACTGCTCAGAAGTGCTCCCTTGCATGGCTACACCAAGATTTGCACACCTATTCACTTGTTAACTGGAGAAGAAAATGGCAACCCATTCCAGTATTCTTGCCTGGAGAATTCCATGGACAGAGGAACCTGGCGGGGTGCAGGCCATGAGGTTGCAAAGAGTCGGACACGACTGGCAGACTATCACTTACTCACTTGTTAACAGCTGTCTGGGTTCCTCCCAGCTCTGACCACCACACACAAAGCTGCTATGAACATCTCTGCCCGAGTTCATGAACATACATCTTCGGTTCTCTCAGGTATATACCTGGGAGTAGAATGGCTGGCTGGTATCGTAACTGTTTAACTCCCGTGGCTGATACATGTCGATGTAAGGCAGAAACCACAATACTGTAAAGTAATTAGCTTCCAATTAAAATAAATTAATAAATTAAAAAGATATTTTTTGATGTGGACCATTTTTAAACTCTTTGTTGAATTTGTTACAATATTGCTTCTGTTTCATGTTTTGGTATTTTGGCCACAAGGGATGTGGGATTCCCAGCTCCTGGACCAGGGATCAAACCTGGACCCCACCCCTGCACTGGAAGGTGAAGTCTTAACCACTGGACCACCAGGGAAGTCCCTAAGTTTGTTTTTTTTTAAAAACTGCCCAAGTCTTTTTCAGAGCTGCTAAATCATTTTATAGTCGTTCCAACAGGAACCATAGTCCAGAGTGGCCTTAATCTATGGGAGGCCGTTAAGTTGAGAAATTTCCACTCTTTTTTTGTTATACTCAAAATCATCTGATGAAACCCAATGAACAACTGGATTTTAAAACCCAAAAGTCAGGGGAATGGGGGAAGCAGCTAGGACCTGGCCCTGAGAGGAGACGCTCAGGGGTGAGGAGAGGAGGCGGAGGCCTGAGCCCAAGATGCCAAGGGGCCCTCCAGCCCAGGCCTTGGTCCCCTGCTCCCCAGGAGCCCCAGGGAGCCCAGCAGACTCTCCCCACCTACACCCACACCCCAGGGGTCACAGGTGCTGGCATGGTTCACACCTCCAGGAGTAGAGCCAGGGACCCATCTCCCTCGATTCTCGTCCCACGATCCACCATCCCCAGAGCACCCCAACTGGTTGTTACAAAACAGAACACCTGGGGCTTCCCTGGTGGTCCAGTGGCTAAGACCCCACACTTCCCATGCAAGGGCCCCAGCTTCGATCCCTGATCAGTCAACTAGATCCCACAACGTGCGGCAACTAAGAGTTTGCATGCCGCAATTTAAGATCTCACATGCCACAAGGAAGACCCGGAGGATGTGCCACTGCTCTGCAAAAAGCCCACCTGTCTTCTCACCACATCTGGGATCAAACCCTAGCCCAGTTCCATAGCCTATGAACCCCTGCAAATACTTCTCTTGCTTTTTCTCCTCCCATTCTCCCCACCTCTCACTGCACTTCAGCCACACGAGCCCTGTGCTGCTCCGTCAGCACGCCACCTCACCTCTACCTCAGGACCTTGGCATTAGCCATTCCTGCAAATGGAAAGCCCTTTCCCACGTTTGCAAAGCTCCCTCCCTCCTTCGACACCAAATCTCCACTCAGAGGGGCCACCCCTGACCACCCAACCCGTATTGGCTCCCGATAACTCTGGCCCTCATGGCCCCTCCTTGTTAATCTCATCATCTCATTTCACGCTCTCTCCAGCTTCTCATAAGGTGTGTTTGACTCCTTAAGCCCTGGATCCCACATGGAATCTAAGTTCCACCAGACAAGGATCCTGTCTCTCCCGTTCCACTCTCTTAACCTCCAGGGCCAAAACCACGCTCAGCACATCAGCAGTCAGCAACTCCATCTGCTGAACGAAACAACCAAGGGCCAGGCCGGTGATGGAGCTTCACGTTGCAAGGCCGGTCCTCCTCCTAGCAAGTCTCCTTGCTGACCTCTCCCACAGCTGCAGCAACCGGCTCACGGGCGGAGCCCCAGAGGACAGCCGGAGGGGAACCCCCTGCCACCCCGGGTGGGAAAAAGCCTAAGGAGACACCTTCTCACCAGGGAGGAGGCTGCAGGCCAGGCCAAAGGGAACCGGAAACCCCAACTATGCCCAAGAACCTCCATCTGGGTCACAGACACGGTGCCCAGCCAGAGCCACATGTGCACAGAGCACCTCCTCACCATGAAGGCCACAGAGGCTCAGCTCAACCCACCTCCCAGGAAACAACGTCTCCTCTGTTCATGGCCACTGCAGACAGTCACAAGGTCCTCTGCTGATGTCCTGGTGGCCAGCAGCATCAGTGTCCCACATTCCCCACCCACGGCCTGATGCAGATTGAAGACCTGGAGCTTGGGCGTTCCTGCAAAAGGTAAGGAATTGGGAGAGCTGGGGTTCCTCTCCTGGGAGGCTAGCTGCTCTGTGGGGCTGTGCACCAGGCTTGGGGCTTCCCAGGGGGCACAAGTGGTGAACAATGCAGGAGACGCCAGAGACGTGGGTTTGATCCCTGGGTAGGGAAGATCCCTTGGAGGAGGGCATGGCAACCTACCCCAGTATTCTTGCCTAGAGAATCTTACGGACAAAGGAGCCGAGCAGGCTACAATCCACAGGGCTACAAAGAATCGGACACAAATGAAGCGACTTAGCACACGTGCACGCGACCAGGCTGGGCCTCGGCAGCCAGAGCTCCAAGGTGGGCACCATCCCATAATGACCACAGGAGGTGGTCATTCTGACACCATCGCCTGCCATCAGAGTCCCTTGCGAGTTCTTGTCTGGCTTCTCTGGACGCGGGATGCATCTTAAGTCAGTGTCATACCCTGGTTTAACTGGCAGCTGTTTTCCTTTTTCCTTGGCGCATCACACAGGTGATGACATCATAACGATGCACAGCACAGGTGATAACGTCTTATGTTTGAAGAAATAAGACACAATACGTGCTGGAGAGGCCCTCGCCTGACTCCCAAAATAACCAGATGACAGAGCTTGGGGTTGGCATACAGCTTGCAAGGGGGGAGGGTGTGAAATCCAAGACAGAGAGTGAACAGTGATGTAAACCACGTACTCAGTGTGGTCTTATAGGCCATCACCGACATGCCCCTCTGGTGGGGGTACCCTGACAGCGGGCGGGGGAGGAGTGTGTGCAACTCTGCAGCTTCTGCTCAGACCTGCTGCAAACCTAAAAGCGCTCCAAAAAATAAAACTCTGTTAAAAAAAAAAAATCCAGTACAGCCCAAATCACTCTCAACTGGGGCTTCTTAAGCTGAACACCTCAAGAAGCAGTTGATTTGGCGTGTTAAACCGAACCATTTAAAACAGTAAGAACGCTCAAGATGCCAGCTGCTCAGAGAGAAGGGGAGGAAACGAAACAACTCCGGGAGGACGGGGTCGCTGAGGGTCGCGGCAAACAGAATCCACTCACTTGACGTCTTTCTCTTTTCTTTTCTATCCAAATTGCCTGAGCTACATGTTGGACTCCACTCCATTCGCAGGTGAGCAAACCATGGTTCTGGGAAGGGAAGCAGCCCGCCCAGGGCTATGACACTTGAGGGGTGGCACTGAGACCATCCCGGGCCACAGTGGAGGGACGGGGCTACCAGGCCAACCTAGTGAGCGTCCGGCTTGCCCGTGGCCGGATGCCTGGCACTTACTTTCTGGACTTGGCACATTCCTTCTTCCAGTTCTTTACCAAGACCGGCACGACTTGCTCTGACGTGTCCTCCTTATTCAGGGACCAGAGGTCGGTGCTCTCCAGGGGCTGGCGGTAGCCCTGGACCATCATCCTGTGGCCAAAACACAAGAGGGGAGGCGATGAGAGTCAGAAGGAGATGACACGATGGCCCTCCCTGCTACCGCGGCCCACACAACCGCAGGCAGCTGTGATCAGGGAAATCTCAGTATGAATGGACATGTGGGCACATGGCATCATTACTGCTAATTCCGTTAGATCCCCCAGGAAAAACGGCCTCATTTTTAGACAAACATACAGAGTATTTAGGAGGAAAGTAGCAGGATGTTTCTAATTTACTTTCCAAAAAAAATTTTAAGGCTAATATCGCAGAGCATTACCCATCATTATATTTGGTGATGAGTTTAAGGTTTATTAGCCTAGTCTTTCTGCTTTGAACACTTTCATTATAAAAGGGGAAACTTAGTATTTTAACTTGTTATTTTGAAAGATTTCAAATTCACAGAAAAACCATAGGAACTGTACAAAGAATTCCTGTTGACCCTTCACCAAGCTCACGACTGTTAACATTTCACATGTGCTGCTATCTGTCTCTGTCTCTAGATACACATGTGTGCGAACACATACAAGGCAGATGTCGGAGATACTAATAGGTGCGGTTTCAGGCCACCACGATAAAATGAATATCACAGTAAATCGAGTCACAAGAATTTTTTTGGTTTCCCACACTACAGTTATATTTACGCTAGCATTATGTCTAAAAAGTAACATACAGAGCTTAAAAATTCTGTATTGCTAAAAAATGCCAAGTTAAGCATCATATGAGCCTTCAGCAAATCCAGTAAGAATAGCAAGGATCACAGATGACCATAATAAATATAATAATAATGAAAACGTTTGAAAGATTGTGAGAATTACCAAAATGTGACACAGAGACACAAAGTGAGCAAAAGCTGATGGGGAAAGGGTGCCAACAGGCTCATTGGACACAAGGTGGCTACCAAGCTTCAATTTGGAAAAACCACGGTAGCTGGGAAGCGTAATGAAGTATGCCTCTATCTTTTTTCTGAACCATTTCAGAGGAGGCTGCAGACCCTCCACACCTTCACCCCTAAATATCAGTGTGTATCCCCCTAAGAGAAAGGACACGCTCTGATATCACCAGAGGACAGTGACCAAAATCAGAAACATGAGCTTGGCTGGCGTGACCTGCAGGCCATGTCCAAACGCCATCAACTGTCCCAGAGCTCTTCTTTAAGAGCAATTGAAAAACAGTTAAGAAAAACACTAAATTAAGAGTGTAAAAAGTTCATAAAGACAAGGGAAAAATGCTTGGGGGAGAAGGAGGGATTTAAATAACCCCCAGTAAGATGATGACAATGTGAAGAAAACAACATGCAGACGAAAGGAGGCCGAGCAGGCAGTGTGCTGAGCTGCGGGTGGCGGCGCCTCTGCTGCTACTGGTCCAAACACACTTCTCTCACCCCCTTTTCCTATGTTATTTATTTCAGGGGGTGGCGGGGGGGCGCGGGGGCAGAGCGAACATTATTTATCTCGGGGGGGAAGGGGAATAATGATAATAATTACACCCAGTGCAAAACAAAAACAACCAAATCTGAAGTTGAGCCAGGAGTGTGCAGTTTCTTGCCCAGGCCGAGTTATTTATACACGTATCACATGACTGTGGGCTCAGGGTCGGTGTCTCTGAGACCCATGCCCAGGGCACACACATTCAGGACACATCCCTGTCGGAAAGCGCAAGGGAGGGAGAGCTGCACACTGGTGGCCCAGCACCCGCCCAAGGTTTTGGGGCCAGGACTTACCCTGTGATCCACCAGAAGGTGATCCTGGAAAGGAAGGAGGCACTGGATTCCGGGCAAGGATTCTATGGAAAGAGAGCACAGGGTGGGGAACCCAGAGGAAATGATAGGTTAAACTTCTCGTCTATGCCAGCTCCAGGCAGGGAGCAGCCAGCTCCCTGGTCCTCCCAGTGGGCCAATGGTTCATTCATTTATTAGTCCATTCATTTATTCCACCAATATTTATTGAGCATCTACAAAGTGGCAGGCACAGACAAAGTACTAGCATTATCTCGTATCCTCACAGAACCTGGTATGACCTCTATTCCTCTTTCTTTCATTCATTCACTCACTCATTCTACAAGTATCTTCTGAGCACCTACTATACACAAATCTGAACTAACAGACATAACCCTAATCCAGGCCAACTGCTAACACCCTCTGCTAGCTAGTAACAGTTCTGTTTTACATGTTTTATGAAAATGATCTCTTTTAATCTTCCCCGACCCAGGAAACGAACCTGGGTCTCCCGCATTGCAGGCAGACGCTTTACCGTCTGAGCCACCAGGGAAGCCCCATAATCACACTAGGAACTAGATAAAGGCATCGTCTCCATTCTGTAGTTAAGGACACCGAGGGGCAGAGAGATGAAAAGCCTTGCCCAGGGTGCCAGAGCTGGAAGCGGTGGAGACAGAACATGAGTCCCAAATAGTCAGGGTCTGGAGAGAGAAACATTAATCAATCACGTGAACAAATTCAAAACCACAACTGTGACAAGGATTACATCCCAGAGGCAGGTCAGTATGACCAGTGAGATCACTGGGTCCTCATTGGGCTGATCCAGTTGATGGAGGCCATTCAAGCTGGGGTCTGCAAAGTGAGGAGAGGATGACTAAGTGAAGGGGGAGATGCGAGGTGGTCCCAGCAGAGCAACTGATGTGTACAGAGGCCCCGAGGCAGAGGGGAGCACAGTGGGCTCCAGCAAACAAGAGGGGGCCTGAGCAGTCTACACTGGAAGCTGTGGTCAGTCTACACTGGAAGCCACATGAGGGATTTTGGTCTCCATCCCAAGGGCAACAGGAAGTCATCAACAGATTCTAAGCAAGCTTTCAAAGAACCTCTTTCCCAGAGCCACAAAGATGCTCCAGTTCAGGGCCACACAGGCAAGGCCCTCAGACAGAGCCTTTGGGATTGCACATGAGGGCTGATACATTCAAGTCTAAATCTGGGGACACGAGCATTGGCGAAGGTGGGGTCACCAGACTAACGACGAGATCACTAGCCAAGGACGTTGCTCTCCGCCCCAGAATTGTGCAGAGATAAGATGCTGGAGAGGGACTTCCCTGGAGGTCCAGTGGTTAAGACTTTGCCTTTCAATGTGGGGGTGTGGGTTCCATCCCTCTCGGGGAACAAAGATGCCACATGCTTAGTGGCCCAAAATATCAAAACATAAAACAGAAATGATATTGTAACAAATTCAATAAAGATATTTTTAAAATCCTAAAAAAAAAAAATAAAGAAACTAGAGAGAAGAGGAAACACATTCTACCCAAGCAGTTGTCCACCCTGGCTGGGGGCACTCAGACAATGCACTATATCTGCCCCGCTCCCCAGAGACTCCTGGTTTAGCTGGTTTGGGGTGGGTCCAGATACTTGAATTGTTGTTTTTGTTTTCAGCTCCCAGTCTCCTTGGCCAAGTAGCTGGGCAGGAAATGTACAAGATAAGCCCAGAATATCTTGTCACACCCAACAGGACAAGGGTAGGTAAAAAACCTCAGATGCAACCAGAAGTGGCTCTCACGAGCCCAGAAAGGGACCATTTGAGCTGCAATACAGACAGTAAGGCAAAAGGATTGAGACGCATCACATTTTAAATATACAAGCCCACCTTGATACTGGAAGAGAAGGAAAACCTCTTGGTGTCAGTGATGAAAACATACTAGAGAACCAAGTCACTGTTTTGAAAACAGAAGGAAAGAAACAAGCATTTGTCTATGACAACACAGGGTAACGAAAGAGATGAGGGGACATGTCTTTGCGTAAAATGGTTCAGCTATCAGGTGGAGAAGGAACAATACCACGTAAGAAGCCGAACCACTCTGCACCACAGTGCATTTCTGGAATACTTAGTGATATTAAGGAATTAGTAAGTTGTTAGGCCATATAATGGTACCATTGTTGTATTACTTAAAATCCTTATCTCTCAGATATTATTGTGGAAAGCTGGAGAAGGGTATACAAGAACAACACCATTTTTGTAACTTTTTGTGGGTCAAATTATTTCAAAATAAAATGTTTAAAAAATTTTAAATTCCTTATCTGTTGCAGATACCTAATGAAATGTTTACATGTGATGCAGGGTAAATAGTCCATGGCAGGTAAAAATTTTAAATAAATAAATTAAATAGTCCATGGCACTCATTATACCATGCTGTCCACTGTTGCACACAGCTGAAAGTTTCTATCATGAAAATCTTCCCCAATGAGTCAAATATGAAGCCTGAGCTGAGAACCACCGGGCTTCACTAGTACTATCTGTCCCAGAATCACCTGGGGAGCGTCATAAACACAGGTGCCCTGACCAACTAGATCACCCTCTCTGGGGGTGGGAGCCTGGCATCAGGGTACCTTTCATCAGATGCAGCTGGCCCACAGACCTACATTCCGAACCAACCAAAAGCTAGATGACCCTGAGTTTGAATCCCCCAACCCTGCACTTTCTACCTACATGGCCCTGGGCAAGTCCTTTCACCCCAGAGTCTCAGTTTTCACACCTGGGAAATGGGAGTCAGGTGAGTCACACTGCTCAGCCTCCCCCAGGAGACTCCCAGGAAGAATGAGGTCCTTCGGACAGTATGGAAGCTGCAATTTTTCCAACCCAAGCCCGCAGCATTATTCCCGGAGGAGGTGGTGGTATTTGCTTTGCAGGCTGTTTTTTTCTCCCCCGGAAGTGGGCAGGTTATCAAGGAGTCACAAATGCACATCAGCTATCGCCTAGTTCCTGCCCCTGAAGAAAGCTGGCAGAGAGAGAAGGAGATGCTTGGGACAATGACTCAGTTATTTCTTAGACAAATACTGAGGGCGGGCCTGCTTATATGTCAGGAGATGGCTAAATATCATTACATCCAAGACCAGACAGTGAGGTCCTCGCCCTATATCACCTCCAGGACAGTAAGCAACACACACACACACACACACACAGAGAAGTCGCTCAGTCATGTCTGACTCTTTGCGACCCCATGGATTGTAGCCCACCAGACTCCTAGGTCCATGGGATTTTCCAGGCATGAATACTGGAGTGGGTTGCCGTTTCCTTCTCCAGGAAATCTTCCTGACCCAGGGATCGAACCCAGGTCTCCCTCATTGTAGGCAGATGCTTTACCGTCTGAGCTACCAGGGATGCAAATAAATATATAAAGATAAATGGTCAAAGCTATGAGGAGAACAACAACAAAACAAGGAGCCTGGTGGGGAGGGGGAGGGTGGGCACCAGGGTAGGAGGCACCCAGAGGTGAAGCAACACGGAGCAAGGTGATTGGAAGGCGGTTTGAATCCCAGCCCTGCCACTTACTGGCTGAGGGGCCTGGGCCATGTTACTTGGTGATGGTGAGAGTAAATGAGATAAAGCCTGTGAAGTACTCAGGACAGTTCCTGGCGCAGAGTAAAAGCTCAAGCGATGACATTAGCAGTATTAACATTAATTCTAATGGTAACCCCAGTAACAAGTCCGCCGTTTCCTGCAGACCCTGACATACCAAGCAGATGTTTCATGTCAAGACTGGCAAACTCAGGCCCACAGTCCAGCCGCTTACAAAATAGTTTTATTTGGACATGGTGATGCCCATTCATTTCCGTACTGTTCATGTCTGCTTCTGAGCTACAGCTGAACTAAGTACTTGCAACAGAGACCGTGTAGTCTACAACTATCTACCATCTACCTCTTTACACAAAAAGTTGGCTAACCCCTGCTTACATCAGACCTCATGACGTTAAAGATGGTGATTCTTAAAGAGAGGAACTGGAGCTCAAATGCAGCTTCTTTTGGTCTTGGCATCAACACAGGGTCAGCCCTGCACAAAGATGCCCAGCCAAGGGGGCAGGTGGGGGCTGAAGTTCAGCCGGTGCCTGGACCTGGGGGGCAGGGGGGGTGAGGGAGGGGGGACTGCATTAGCGGGAAGGATGCAAGGCCTTTCTCAAATTCACCTACCCGGGGGGGCCAGACACCTTTTTCTAATTTAAAAAAAATTTTTTTTCTTTTTGGCTGCACCACACAGCATGTAGCATCTTAGTTTCTCAACCAGAGCTGGAACCCATGCTCTCTGCAGTGGGAGCACAGAGTCGTAAGTATTGAACTGCCAGGGGGGTCCCCAGGTGCCTTTCTCCAACCTGCATAGAGACCCCAGTGCAAACTGTCAGGGTGTCAGACTTCTATGCCCAGGGGCCTCACAAATCCTGCCATTCCTTTGCGATCAGGCAAGCCTGGATGTGGATCAGGAATGAAACAGCCTAGGATGGAATGTTGCATCTCTAAGCCTTCCCTCTAAGCTCCTGCCTCCTTTCCCCCAAGTCCTTAGGAGGAAAGCTGTAGGATCTTATTTGGCGAGCTACTTTTTCTGCCCTCATCCTAAAGAAGCGATGCCCTCTCTTCTTGCTCTTTTTAGTTCTAGGGCCTGGTTGGAACTAACTGGGCTTGAGTGAGTCTGGGCAAAGCCTCTTTCCACTGCATGGATAAGTCCGACTTGTAAGCTGTTGTTACCATTCAGTCACTAAGTCGAGTCTGACTCTTTGCATCCCCATGAACTGCAGCACACCAGGTTTCCTGGTCCTTCACTCTCTCTCTGAGTTTGCTCAGATTCATGTTTATTGAATCGATGATGCCATCCAACCATCTCATCCTTTGTCACCCCCTTCTCCTCTTGCCCTCAATCTTTCCCAGTATCAGGGTCTTTTCCAGTGAGTCGGTTCTTCACAGCAGGTGGCCCAAGTACTGGAGCTTCAGCTTCAGCATCAGTCCTTCCCATGAATATTCAGGACTGATTTCCTTTAGGATTGACTGGTTTGATCTCCCTGCTGTTCAAGGGACTCTCAATAGTCTTCTCCAGCACCACATTTAAAAGGCCACATTTAATTCTTTAGCACTCAGGCCTCTTTATGGTCCAACTACCACATCCATACATGACTACTGGAAAAACCACAGTTTTGACTATACAGATCTTATTGCAATATTCAGGCTCAAATTGAAGAAAGTACAGAAATCTACTAGGCCATTCAGATATCACCTAAATCAAATTCCTTATGAGTATCCAGTGGAGCTGACAAATAGATTCAAGGGACTAGATCTGGTACACAGAGCGCATGAAACGTAGGTTGGTAATACTGTACAGGAGGTGGTGACCAAAAGCATCCCCAAGAAAAAGAAACACAAGAAGGCAAAGTGGTTGTCTGAGGAGCCCTTACAAATAGCCGAGAAAAGAAGTGAAAGGCAAAGGAGAAAGGGGAAGATATACCCAGCTGAATGCAGAGTTTCAGAGAACAGCAAGGAGACTTGTAAGTAGCCAGTGAATCACTAAGTGGAGTTCTTCCCTGATGTCTTTTGTTAACATGGGTTTCACTTTTTCCAAGGATAATCCCTTATTGCCACAATGTTGATTTAAACAATGACCAAAAAAAAAATGTGTATTAATTTAAAATTAAACCCAGCCCAGACTGTTCTGGCCTGTCCCAATTTGGGGGGTGAGGAGGGTATCAAAATAAATGTTCAAGGAAAAAAAAAAAAAGAATGAACCAACCTAGACTTATAATGCAGAGAAGGTAATGGCACCCCACACCAGTACTCTTGCCTGGAAAATCCCATGGATGGAGGAGCCTGGTAGGCTGCAGTCCATGGGGTCGCTAAGAGTCAGACACGACTGAGCGACTTCACTTTCACTTTTTACTTTCATTCATTGGAGAAGGAAATGGCAACCCACTCCAGTGTTCTTGCCTGGAGAATCCCAGAGACGGGGGAGCCTGGTGGGCTGCTGTCTACGGGGTCGCACAGAGTCAGACACAACTGAAGTGACTTAGCAGCAGCAGCAGCAGACTTATAACAATAGTTTTGTAAACATATAGTAACAGTGAATCACTATGACGTGTATCTAGAACTGACAGTGTTGTGGGTCAATTATACTTCCGGTTTAAAAAAGGACATGTAGACACAGGACTTCAGTCGGTTCTGCCATTGAAAAATATTTACAATTGCTATAATGCTGGAAACACTAGTTAGTGATATAATTTAACATATGATAAAATTGGGAGGAGAAGATGAGGAAGGAGAGGTGGAAGTATTCAGTCTTGGTCTCAACATTTATAAATTTAGTGTTAGTCACTCAGTCGTGTTCGATTCTTTGCAACCCCATAGACTGTAGCCTGCCAAGCTCCTCTGTCCATGGGGATTCTCCAGGCAAGAATACTGGAGTGGGTTGCCATTTCCTCCTCCAGGGGATCTTCCCAACCCAGGGATTGAACCTGGGTCTCCTGCATTGCAAGCAGATTCTTTACCATCTGAGCCACCAGGAAAGCTGCTTTTGGGGGGAATCCCCTGGAGGTCCAATGGTTAGGACTCTGTGATTTCACTGAGGGCCTGGGTTCAATCTCCGGTTGGGGGACTAAGATCCTGTAAGCCACGCAAGGATCCTGGTTGGTGTAGATCAGCCCCAAAAAAACCTGCTTTTTTCTTTTCCTTTTCTTCTGTCTGTATTAGACAACAGATGGTAATTAAACCTACTATAGTAATCATTTCACAATATATGTATATGAAACCATCAATGTTGCACACCTTAAGCTAAATCACGGATGTATGTCAAATATTCCTCAATAAAACTGGGGGTGGGGGAGGGGAGAAGCCTGCATAAGTGGAGATGAATTCAACCCCTTTATACCCAACTGTGCCCAGATGGAGTCCTACCTGAGACCACCGGGAGTGACGATGGCCCAGGGGCAGAGATTACTGCTCACTCTGACTAGTACAAATTCTACCCTGGGAGAGTCAACCCCGCCTTCCCCCCAGCCCAGATGCAGGTGAGGCTGGGTCAGCAACAGGAGCATTTCAGTTTCTAAGCTGCAGCATCTGGGAGTGTCCCCAAGTTCCTCTCCCCAGCCCTGCTCCCTCCCCCTGGATCCAGACATAGACTTTCAGATCACACTGGGCGGACAACGGGTCCCATCACCAGACAAGAAATTACGTAATTTGGGAGCCGGTTTCTGGAAGTCCCTATCTGACACGAGAGGCCTTATGTGATAACATAATCAGAGGTCTGAAGTAATCAAGAACTGATCGTTAAAGAAGAAGGAAAAAAAAGGAGGGCTGCTGGCCAAGGATCCGAGCAGCACTTCATTCAGCTGAAACCAAGCAGAGTTTTCTGCTCTAATCCACAAAGTGGAGAAGGCAAGGATGTTGGCTTGGGGCTTATGGGCCTCTGAGACTAAAATAGAGGAACTGCTGTCCCAGGAGGAAGGAGGCTTATTAATGACCGATCCCCCATTCAGTGAAAACGAGATTAACTCAGGTGAAGGTGGATGAAGAGGAATAAGCTGTTCATACAGAGGGAGCTGTTCTTTGGCATCTTTACCTGGCACGGGAGGTTTAAACTAATTTGGCACAACAGCCCCAGGCGCTGGTTCTGGGAACTGGTCCCCCATGACCTCGCACAGGCCGCTCGGAAGACCCTGTGTGGGGCCCTTAGCCCTCAGCTCTTTCCATCAGAAATTCTCTGGGTGCCCCCGCCTTTCTGGTTTTGATTCTGCTTTTTAGTTCAGTTTTCTGCAGAGGACTCCAACTCGGCATGCCTAAATGCCCAGCCGTAAGAGATGCGTGAGCAGCAGTGTGGCTCAGACCAGAAGTTCTCAAACCCCGCCTCATCACCAGCATCTGCGGGCCTGGGGGGTTGTTAGAAACAGAAAGGCTTGGGCTCCACCCAGACTGACTGACTCAGAAGCTCTGCGGGGCAGGGGGGACCCAGCAATGATCTGAGTTGTAACAAGCCCTCCAGGTGATGCTGATGCCTGCTCAGGTATGAAGGGCTCACCCCCCGATCCAGCCCTATGAACTTAGGTGACACTACACCACCCTGAACTCAGCGTTCCCATCTGTAAAATGGGGGGAGACTCATAGTTCTACCTCAACGCTGGGTTGCTGTGAGGATTAAATAAATTAATTTTATTAACACAAGGCTGCTATTATTGATTAGAACCACCCGAACGTCTGACAGTAAGAAATCTGGTGATACAGTGTGTGACACTGGTGTTCTTTGTTTGTTCTGCTGCTTCTCAGCTATGCAAATCTCCTCCAGGCTCAGGACCACAGTTTCTTCTACCATAGCACACACACCACGTGTGCTTTTCCCATGAACTTGTCCGTTTTCTTTCCTCGGTTTTTGAACAGGGTCACTCTTCAGGACAGCATTCCTCTCAACCTGCCTGGGCTCCGGTAATGGTGCCGTAGGTGCCACCAGCCTCCTGCACCCTCCTTTCAGCCAGAGGGATCATCCAAAAGAAGAGGGATCTTCCAACCTGAGTGTGTCACCCACCTCCAGCTGAGAAACTTTCCCTCAGATTATAATTCCAAGTCCATATGGTGACACTCAATTCTACCCTTGATCTTTCATGCTCAGCTCCCTGGCTCCCCTAACTTAGCCAAGCAGAAGGCCATGCAGTTCCCAAACACCCACAGATTCCATCACACCGCTGGGCCTGTGGACATGCTGTTTCCACCAGCAGGAGAACCTTCCCATCCATCTTCCAGCCTTCTACCCTACTGGCCCGAGGCATCCCCTCATCTGGATGCCAGCTCTGGGGCCCCAGGCTGACTTCAGGACCACTGGCTCCTTGCTCCTCCATAGCCCCCAGCACTTCCCTGCCTGGGAACCCTCTATCCATCCCACAGCGCTGGCTTATTGGCCCTCTGCCTCCTCCTCCATCTCTCCTTTGGGGTGGTCAAGGTCTGTTCATTTCTAGGTACTCAGAGCCCAGCAGAGCCCCTGGCACAATGAAGTACTAAACAGTGGATAAAGGAATTAGAAATGGTGTTTCCCATGCTCTCATTAACAGTCTCTGCCCAGCAGTGGCCTCTGGGCTGCAAGGGGTAGGGCTGGCATGAAGGAACAGGAGGGGTCTTCCTGGGGCTCCAGGGATATTCTGTCTCGACAGGAATTTGAGTTATCATTTGTCAGAACTCATCAAATGGGTAATTTAAGATTCAGGAATGTCACTATGTAATTTTACTTGAAGGAAGGAAAAAAAAAAAACCCACAATAGAACCATAAAGAGATATTGAGTTCTGGCTAATGATTCGCATGGTTAGGTGTGTGGATGAAGGATACTGGTGTTATTTCAAGGTCAGTTTTAAATACCAAAAATCTTAGCCGGCTGGCTGGCTAGACAGATACGTGATAAAAACAAGTTTAGCAAAATGTTAACTTGTAGGCAATCTACCTGGCAGGTAGATGGCAAGTACTCACTGTATCTTCCAACTTTTCTGCAGGTTTGAAACACTCCGTGTAAAATATTCCATATTTATGAAACAGGAATAAAAATACCTCTTCCACCAAATGAGCTGAGTAATTTTTAAGAATGTGCTAACCTGGTGCTTTTCCACCATGAACCAGCCAGGGATGTTGTGAAAACGAGACCCTGACTCAGCGGGACTCGGCAGGCCTGAGACTCTGCATTTCAAATGTGCATCTGTGGGGGTGCTGATGCTGCCGGTCCAAGGACCCCCACTGTGAGAAGTGGCAGTCGGGGGGGGGGCGGGGGGGGAGGCGGTCCACTACCTGCCACATTTGCTCCTGATGCCCCCAACTGCCGATGGCAACCCTGACCCCACGCCCTAAGTGGTAGCCTCAGGGCCAGAAGATCAAAAGATCCGACCCTGGGGACAGGCAGGAGCCCCAGAAAGCCCCCGAGGCCTGGGCCCTAGGCCTGCATGAGGAGGGGAGCAGCCCCGCCAGGAAGCAGGGCCAGGACACGGCTCTGAGTCACACATCGGGCACGGGGCCAGCTGGGGAGGACGGCGCTCGGTGACTCAGCAGGGGGAGCAGGCCGGCACCACCAGCCCCACCTGACCCTGGGCTTGGCTGACCACTCTCGCTGAGGACAGGCGACATGTGACGGCTGCTCGCAGAACAGGACAGGGACTGGGGCTGGACCGGCCCCACTTTCCCGGCTCCACTGTGATGCCAGCCCAGAGAGTGACAAGGGGACAGCAGAAGTGTCACCTGACATGTCCTCCTCCCAGGTCACAGGCCTCGGCTCTGGGGTGGGAGTGGGTCGGGGTGGCAGGTGGTGGGGGGCAGCTGGCATCAAACTGAGCCTCAACCCATTTTCAAGGATGGTACACTAAGGAGGAGTGACTCGCTCGAAGTCAAATCCAAAAGTCACATAACTTGATCCCCAGTCTTCATCTCAGTCGTGGTCGGCTGATCTGCCAACAGGATGATAAGCTTCCCTGGGGGCGAGAGGTAGACAGTATTTTTCAAAGACAGCCAGGCATCACCTGCCATCTCACATGCTGGTCCTACAATGAGACCTGGCCACTCCAGGTCTAGAGTTCACTCTCTCTCAGAATACACACTCTTACAGACCAGCTGCCAGGCTGCAAGGAAGCCCAGGCAGCTGGGAGGAGATCACGTGGGGCCTTCAGCCAGGAGCCAGCACTAACCACATGACCTGTAAGCCTGGAAGCCTTCCAGCTGCTATCCAAGGGCCACTGCAGAAGAGACCTTCAGTGAGAACCACACGGCTGAGCCCAGCCAATGCCCAGGCCTGTGGAACATCCTAACGAAAGACTGTCGCCATCCTGTGCCACTAAATTCAGGGTGGGTGTGTTAGGCAGTAACAAATAAGCCCAGCAGGGCACTGACCACATCTTTTCACACACTGCTGTGTCCCCAGAACCAAGCACCATATACAACCAGTACCTAAGAATTATCTACTGAAGGGATAAAGGGACACAAGTGAAATTAAAGCCCAGGGTCTGCCTGCCTCCAAAACAAGTCTCTCCTCCTGTTACCACAATGCCATCAGACTGAGGCTCTAAGTCCCCAGGGTGGCAGGGCAGGCCCCACGCCCAGGAACTGCAGGAAGTTCAATGGGAGGAGGAAGTCAGCTCTGTGAGTCACCCCAGAGCGCACACACCCAGGAGAGAAGGGAAAGGAATTTTATCTGGATCCCAGAGGGGACCAGAAATCAGTAATTCCCCATAAAGCATCAGCAACAGTCCACAGCGAGCCTGAAGAATTGGAAGATCCACACGTGGGCCTGTCTGCCTCCCACGGGCTCAGTTTAACCCCAGAGCACCCCAGGGTCTGCAGCCCCTCAGGGGGCTATGACTTGTTCCTTGTGATCCCCAGCTCCACAGAAGAGCCTGATATCTACCCTCACCCGTGCACATCAACATCGATCAACAGCAGACATGAGAGCCAGAGACATCTGAGCCTCTCCTCTGTGCCAGGGAGGGGCCGGATCCCCTGGTGCCCACGCATGGCTGCTGCCCTTGTGAACTTTATACGTACACAACACACACACACAAACCCACAAAAACACACAAATGCGCACATTCACACACATCCACATGCATACATGTACGTGTACACACCTCACGCATACACACCTATGTGCATAAACACACATATGAACACACACACACCCACACACACTTTGCTAATTTCTCCAATCCAGCTCCTCCTAGAGCAGGGAGATGGCAGAACAGGGCCTCTCCTAGGATGTGACATGCTCCCCAGTTTCTAAAGCTCACACTGGAGCATCACTGCCTCCTCTGAGCTGATGCTCCCACCCAGGTCCTTTCATCACCCACAAAAGCAGCCACAGCCTTTTGCTGAGGTCCAGGCCAAACCCCACAGAACCACATCCAAAAACTGCTCCTACTGCAATTTCACCCATTAGCAGCTGACTAACCATGAACAATGCATCAGATGATTGCTCCAAAGGCTACCCATCCCTCTTGGAACAAAATCCAAACAGTTCACCAGGCCCAGAAGTGACTGTCCCACCTCTTGGAGGCCATCCCCAGCCTCCTCCTGCCTCTTGCAGCTCCAGCTGCTCCGGCCTTTCCTGCTGTGATGGCAACATTCATGGCAGCCCTGCCCCAGGGCCTCTGCACCTCAAACCTATCCCCTTGGATACCTGCCTGCCTGGCTCCCTCGCTCCTTCAGGTCTCTGGTCCAGTGAGGGGGATCGGGTAAGGTAGGCTTCCCTGATTGCTTTTATCAAAACCACACACAACCCCCAACCATCATCTCCCCCTCCTTTCTCTGCGTTTTTCTTCACAGCTTTAACCACCACCTAACTGGTAGGATATATATACTTGGGTCCTGGGCTACTGTTTGTGCCCCTGCCCATGAAAACATGAGCTCCAAGTGGCAAGAATTCTGCTTTATTCACTGCTACAGCCCTGTGCCCAGGTCAGAGCCTGGCACTCAGCCTGGATGGAAGAAGGGAGTGCGGGGGAGGAGGAAGGGAAATGGCATGGAGGGAAGCGGGGAGGAAGAAAGGAGGAGGACCAGGGTGATGAACAGCCACGTTCCTCCCACCAACAGAAGAGCGGCCACCCTACCCTGCCCACTGGTACCCTTCTGCACAAGCAGGATTTTCCTCAAACTGATGCAGGAGACCAAGGGTCTCAAACTCAAATCCTCCAGGGGCCAGGCACATACGCAGGTGAGAGGAGCAAGACTGTCTAACACACCAGGGAGCACTGAGGACCACGGCAGGAAACCAGGGCCACGTGCCTCAGCGCTGGCAGACCGCTTGCATGTGGAATAACGGCACTGACGCTGCCACAACACTTTTCTAGAAAACCTGGACAGTTAAGAACGCCTGTGGAATTTCCTGATATTTAAATGTTCATTCGTACTGTCTAAAACCACTATGCCCACCAAATGGGCTGGAAGACACAGCTGTTTACAACTAGGAATGGGACACCCTCCTTAAGTACCCTCCAGCCACGTCTGCGGCTTGGTTTTTCCATTGGTAAAGCAGGGAGGAAGACGTTACCTACGGCCAAGTGTTTGGGGAAGACAGGATGAGCTCCCAGGTGGACGGTACTGGCTCATATCAGTGTAAGCTATACTGTGTCTTCTGCACACACCCACACGCACACATGCGTGTCTCTGTGCTCATCTGTGATCACACTTACGGGGTCGTTGATGGTTTCGGAGAACAGGGGCGAGCGGTCGGAGAAGCAGGACAACACGAGCTGGATCAGCACAAGGCTAAAGTAAATGTAGAAGGTGACGTCGCGAAAGACATCAACTCGGGCATCCTGCACAGGAGGGGAAGGAGGAGGAGAAAAGATCACTTTCTAGAAGCAGCTGCAGGGGGCGGGTTATCTTCCGGGTTATCGCCCCTTCAAGATAACAGAAGACAGGTGTTTACATCATGGTGTGGTCCACTCTGCCTGGTCAGGGCAGCTGACATGGAGAGGAGCCCCAGGCTTGGGAGTGGATCAGACCTACCTTCAAGGCCTGGCTCAGCTCACACTGGCCATGGCCATGGGGCTTGATCAGCTTACTTAACCTGTCTGTGCCTCAGTTTCCCCACCGACAAACAGATCAGTGGCTCTCAACAGGAGGGGTGACTTTGCCTTCCAGTGAACATCTGGCAGTTTCTGGAGACATTTCTGTTCAGGGGTGGGAGGGCTACTGCCACGGCCCCTCAACATCCTGCAAAGCACAGGACAGCCCTCCCCCAAAACAAAAGGAAGGCTCGGGCCCCAAACGCCAATCCCTGCTGAGGCTGAGACACCCTGCCAGGGTGACTGTGAGATGGCAGTAAGATTATTCACGAAAAAGACTCAGTCCCCGACCTAGCACTCTGAAAACACGAACTCAACAAATGGCAGCTGCCATCACTATTAAAGACCGCTGAAAGGTACATTGTAGGTGCTCAATAAACGTTTGGTCCCTCCTCCTTGCTTTGCCTAATGCCAGCTTCCGATTAGCCCGAAGGAGGCAGGGAACAGCGGGACAGTCTGAAATGACCCGCTCTTCACGACTCCTAGGAGCAGCAACAAGGGCCACTTCCCAGCAACGTGGGAACTAGTCCAGGGCCCCCCAGGGGCAGTCGCCCTGCAAACACCACTCCCCACACGGCTGCATTCCAGACGAAACACACAGAGAGCAGACCTGCTCGGCTGTCACCACTGACAGAGGCTCAAAGTATGGTGTGCATCTGCCTGCTGCTCCTGCCCCTGACAGAGGCACAGACAAATGGGGCTTGGAGGAAAGAAGATTCTAGAACTAAGGTTGCATGGGGGGAAGGGAAATCCCCAGGGAAGAAGCCGGACCCATGTGGTAGCCATTCTCTGGTTCCCAAGGAAATGCATGGTTTCCATGCGAGAAACCATGGAACAGAAGGAACAGGCATCTCCCGGGCACTGCTAAAGGAAGACATGGAACGAGGTCACACTTACCTCTTTTAAGGCAGTCATGATTTTGGATCTCAGGATGGCAAGGGCACACAGTAGGGCTATAAGCCAGAAAGTGAGCATGATCCCTGAGGACTGGACTCCCCTCCTTCTCTCGATCTGAATTAAAAAGGTAGCAAGCAGCTGGAAGAGAAAAGCATGCGACAAGAGTTGTCAGGAGAAGGTCGGGTCCCCACGGCCTCCCCAGTCTGGGGCCTGGCAGATGCAGGGCCCAGAGGAGGGCTGCCCCCAGGACGGTGGTAGCAGAATGGACTGGCTCCAGTCCCAGCTCTGCTCTCGCCTCGCTGGGTGACCTTGGGCGTGTCACCAAACCTCTCTGAGCCTCTGCTGCCTCATCTGCAAAACGGAGTTGACAACAGTATTCATCTCGAAAGCCATGAGAATGTAACAAGATCCAGGAAGGGATGGAAAAGTTGGGGGCGGGAAGAGAGAGGGTGGCACGGGCAGGGAGCTCAGTTTATCACAGAAATCAGCATGCTTTTTCTTAAAGGACCAGAGAGTAAATATTTTAGGATTTGTGGGCCATGGAGATTCTTTCACAACCACTCCCATCTGCAGTGTAGCATGAAAGCAGCCTCCCATGAGACAGGGAAGAGTGGTTATGGTCACCTGCCAATAAAACTTTATTTACAAAAACAGGCTGCGCGCCACCCCCTGCTTTAGAGAAGGAAGTCCAGCCTGATGCAGTGGGCTCGTCTGCCTCGGGCAGCAGTGATAACTGCTCTCCTTTACTGAGCCTCTCTTTGCTCTGCCTCTAGGACGCACTCACCTGCACTGACTCAGTGCAACCTGTTTTCAGCCCCAGGTTGCAGATCAGGAAACTTACTCAACCTGCTACAGACAGATACATAGTTGTCTTCACGGAACTTCATTAGAATGACGGTGGGGGCGGGGGGGGGATTCATTTCCTGGTACCCTGAGCTATGACTTCCGTTTTACATGTGACTCAGTGATCGAGGAGAAAGAACGATGAAACCACTTTTCCTTGAAAGAAGGAGATGCCACTGCCCTTCCGCAGACAGCCCTCTGAAGGCAGACCCCAATGCTGGCCACAGTCATGAACCCGACTCCCAAGGAGCTATGGGCACCCACAGCACTGCCCCTCAGCCCCCAGCTGCCAGAAACCTGGATGTCTGTTCTCATCCCCGGTCTTCTCGTCTCCTTCCCTCCCTGCAGCTCTCCATCAGCAACACACCTGGCTCTGCCACCAAGGCCACCCTCAGTTGACCCACGACTCACTCTGGTCTCAGCCTCCATGCCCCTGGCCCAGGTGCCCCTGGGCCCCTACTGGCCTCCCAGCTTCCACTCCTGCTCACAACCCATTCTCACCACGCTCAGCTCTTAAATAAGCACAGCCTGCCATGCCACACCTTTCCCTTTCGGGTGAGGGGTTTTAACCCAGGGTCCATGAGGCTCTGGATAGAAGCCAGGGGGTCCATGAACTCGGACGGGAAACAATCATAGCTTCGCTTTCCCTCATCAGCACCACCAATGACAACGGAAAGCAACAAAGCTCAATGGCACCAGCAGTGCCCGGGGCTCCGTCACCACTAGAAGTCACACCCGAAGACAAAAAGCGAAAGGCCTCTCCTCCAGCTACCGTGGACGCTGGGCTGCTGTCTGGAAACTAAGGAGGTCTCACACCTGCTGGTGGACCCTGAGTTGAGATGCACTGATAAAGAAGCCCATATTTTTGCTGTTTACTCTTTTGCAAACTGTGATTAAAGATAACTGGTTTCCCAGCCCAAATGTCCTGCAACTGAAGAATCTATACAGTCCATACAATCAAACACACTGAGCAATTGTGGAAAAAAATAAAATAAAATAAAGGTCTTTGGAACAGCAGAGGCTGAGAAGTCAGACTCCAACTGCTCCAGCCTGCATGGTTCCATGCACATGATTTTCTGGAAAAGGCAAAGTCACAGGGGCAGAAAATATAGCGGGAGTGGGGGAGTGGGGGAGGGCAAGGGCAGCATGAGGGAGGTTTCGGGGGGCTATGAATTGTTGTGTTGCTGTGAATCTCCATTGTGGGCATGGTGCTTACCTGACAGTATCGGTTTATCAAAGCTCATCAACGGTTCAAGGAAAAAAGTGAATTTTACCCTATGCAAAATAAACCTCAAGTAAAAACATAAATGGACCTCATTAAGATCTTCATACATACACATATGTGTGTATGACTGGTTTCCTCCACAAGCCTGCGTGTTTGATGATTTTAAGAACACTATTCTGAGACCAGACTGGCAAAGAAGAAAGGGGTGTGTGGCACAGAAAAGGTCTGGAAACCCAACTCTGGGACTGAAAAACAAGGCAAATCCCGCTCACCCTGCAGCTCAAGGTCCTTCAGAGTCAGCCCCCTGCCCTTCCAGTGCCCCTGCGCCCCTCCTCACTGCCTCTGCCCCAGCCACACCGGCCAACGCTCAGTCTCCCCTGCTCTGACCCCAGATCACTTGCACGTGCTGGTCTCAACACTGGATCCTCCCTATCTCTAGCCCCTTCAACTTTAACATCCTGCTCATTCTTTACGCCTAAGTTCCATCATCCTTTCCTCCCTCCTCCCATCAAGACCAAACCAAATTCACCCAAGACACCCGTATTTCTACTGTAAGATCTTCTCATTTCCAAATGGCGGCCACTACTTACCATGGTGATGCCCAAGAGGGTTGGACTGACCAGGAACACTGGGGCCAGGAGCTTGCCCATACTTCTTTCCCAGAAAGAGTAGAAGAGGTCTGCCCAGCAGACAATCCATAGCAAAAACCCCAAGGCCTGGAAGAGAAGTACACGCACATCTTACAATGGACAGCCCTGGAACTTCCCCCAGCATCCCTGCAAAAAGCTCAGCCTCGGAGGAACCGGCTACCCCCTAACCATTGCCTGTGGTCTTCAGACACAGTATACATCCTCTGGGATCCAGTCAAGCCCTAGGCAGGGTGAGCCAGTATCCATGCCGTCCCATGCTGGTCTGTGTCTCCTCTGGACCCCAGCCATGACTCTGTCTGTCCTATTCTCCCCAGCACCTGAAGACTCAAGTCTCTGACTTATCGACATCCATGAACTACATGGGGGCCCTCACACGATGGCCATTCATCCAACAATATTAAGCCAACCAAAATTTACTGGGGCCTCCTATGGGCCACAGATGTGAAGGATAGAACGATGAATAAAACAGACAGAAGTCACTGCTTTCACGGAGCTGTGATTCCAGTGGATAGAACAGGCAAGAGACGAACCGAAAAATACACAGTATAACGCTAGAGAGGAATGAGTGGCGTGAAAAGTGAAAGTGTTAGTCTCTCAGTGGTGCCTGACTCTTTATGAAACCATGGACTGTAGCTGCCCACCCCCAGGTTCCTCCATCTACGGAATTCTCCAGACAAGAATATTGGAGTGGGTAGCCATGCCTTTCTCCAGGGGATCTTCCCAACCCAGGGATGGAACCTGGGTCTCCTGCCTTGCAGGCAGATTCTTTACCGTCTGAGCCATCAGGAAGAAGAAATAAAACAGATAAGATAGGGTGGTCAGAGAAGGCCTCTCCCATCAGGTGACATCTGGTGAAGAGCCAACGGTGACTACTTGAGGGAGAGAACAATTCGGGTAGAAGGCAAAGCAAGTGCAAAGGTCCTGAGGCAGAAATGTGTTCAGCAGGTTCATGCCTGCTGTGGCATGAGCCGTGGGTGTGACAGGAGGTGGCTTAAGAGGAGCCTGGAGCCACATCAAGCTGGGCCACTGAGCAGACGTCCAGGTTTTACTCCCTAGGATGAGAAGTTACTAGAGTGTTTCTCAGCAAGGCACAGACAAAATCTTACAGTTTTTTAAAAAATATTTTTATTTCTTTGGCTGTGCCTTGCCTTAGTTGCGGCATGTGGGATCTAGTTCCCCTAAGGGATTGAGCTCAGGGTCCCCTGCCCTGGGAGCATGGAGTCTTAGCCACTGGACCACCAGGGAAGTCCTCTGGTTTACACGTTAAAGGGAGAGGTTGCTCTCCATGAAAAGTACAAAGTGCTGCCAGAGGTCTAAGAGGAAGACACCAGATCCAGCTGAAGACAGGGGAGCAGACAGCATGGTGAGATGGGCTTGGAATGTGGTCTGAGCAACGGTATCACAGGCAAGGGGACAGCTTCGGTAAAATCATTCAAGTTTACCTGTTTGCCAAGGGCTTATGGAAATCAATCTCGGGAAATGGGGCTTTAATAAAGGACAGAGAGACACATGCTAAGAGGAGAAAGTGGAATGCACACACACACACATACAGGATATATACATGCCCTTCATGTGTCTCCCCCAGAAAGCTCATTCTTACAAGGGGCATACCAGCACCTGTAGAGTGGAGAAACAGACTCACTGACCAGATGACCAAAATTAAGCCCATCAATGAGGGGCATATGGATACCACGTGACCTTAGATGTACCCCAGAGAAGGACCCCGTGGCCCTTTTGTAGTTCTCCAGCCAGACAGGCATTAGTGAATCAAACCGTGAGAACACATGGTCCCAAGAGCCCAAGTTGAGAAACTGACTCTAAATTAACTGGCCCATGTTCTCCAAATATGTCAGCATGATAAAAAAAAAAAAAAAACAAAAAATGGTGAAAAGTTCTTGCAAAATAACAGAAAAATAAAGAAACAGTGTGACTAAGTGCAATGAATGACCCTGAATTGGGGGGAGGAGGAGGGGATGCTAGAAAGGACAAGCATCCTTGTCCCTTTTGGCAAGGGACAAAAGTGGAATATACATAGTAGTTTTTATTTTTTCTTTTAAAGTATTGTGTCCATGTTACATTTCCTACATTTAATTGTGCTGTTGTTACATAACAGAATATCCTTTTTTCGATAAAACATACACTGAAGAAGGGGCAAAGAGGCATGGTGGATGCTAGCTTTTCTCAAATAATTCAGAAAAAAATAAATACTGTGTGTATACGGAGAGAGCAAAGAGAGTAAGAAGATGCTAAAATGTTAAATGTGGCAGAATGTTAAAAATCGGTGACTATAAATAATGGGTATTCAGGGCTGAGGGAGTATTTAATACTATCCTTGCAACCTTTCTGCAGTTTGAAACTATTTCAAGATTAAAAAAAAATTTTTTTTTAATTAAAAAGACATCCTTGGTCAGGGAGGAAGACCTCCATATAATCTTGTGAGATAGATTATATCACCCCCACTGCAATCATGGGGAAACTGAGGCTCAGGGAGGTTAAGAAATTTGCTCAAGGAAAAAAAATTCTTAAAAAAAAATTTCTTCCCATTTCTTTAATTTTGTATCTATATGGGATGGTGCATGTTCATTAAATTTACTGCGATAATCACTTCATGACCTATGTAAGTCAAATCATTGTGCTGTACACTTAAACTTAATACAGTGCTGTTTGTCAGTTAGATCTCAATAAAACTGGAAGAAGAAAGAAATTTGCTCAAGGTCATATAGCTAATAAGTGGCAATGCCAACATCTGAACCCACGTCTGAATTCAGAGCCCCAGGCTTTATTCACCACATTATTATTCTGTGTCCTAGTAAAAGGCAGCTCAGGGGAATTAAGCAGAAGGAACATGTCAGTTATCACAAGCAGTCTTCCCTACCACAGCACACACCCCACCCCCCAATACGCACGCACATCATAATAAAACCCCACGAGACTTACAGTCTTGGCTTTGTTGAGATGTGTCATCTGAATGTAGCCCCGGTCATGGTGGGAGAGATAGAGGAAGTAGAAGGGGAAGCAGACCCAGAGGTAAGAGCAAGGCACCCACACGAGGACGGTGTTCTGAAAGCACTTGGTGAAGTCGGGGTTGCTGGTGTTCCACGTGACATTCCACTCCTGCGGACACAAACACAGGCCCAGGTAAACAGGACGCCCCCAGGAGTGTGGACCAGGGGCCTGCGTAGAGTTCAAAGCTACCTGCTGTGGGGTTTAGGAACTAGGATGCCCTCCCAGGCAGAACAGGCAAACTGGAAAGATCAGTAGCCAGAAAGACTTCAAACAAAGAATGACAAACGAAAGTTATGTCTCACCTTCCCTCACAGGTAAGTTCCTGAGACAATAATGGGCAGGTTCCATTATTGTACAAAAGATGGGGACCACCACTTAAAGGAATCCTTAAGGGTATTCTCCTATAAATCGACTCATCCTTTAATCACATAAATCATGCCTACTTTACAATCCTGTGAATTAAGAGCTTTCTAATATTTTCTTCTTTATCATCCCTATGATCCCCATATCACTGTATCAATGCATCAGTGATGGCATGACAGTGATCACATCATGATCACTTTCATCAGCACCATCAGCATCACTATAGCGGTCATCATCAGCACCACCATCTTTATCACTGGCATCAGCATCGCCATCATCCACCATCATCAGCACCACCATCTTTGTCACTGGCATCAGCATCGCCATCATCCACCATCAGCAGCACCACCATCAGCAGCATGACCACCAACAGCACCACCACCATAGATAATACCCAAATTGCAGTTCTGTGTTCTAGGCCCTATTCTAAGTTCTTTGTATGTATTATCTCCTTTAGTTCTATAATTACTTTATCATTTCTTTCTTAGAAGGGAAAACTATAGCACAGAGAGGTTCAGTGATTTGCCCAGTATCTCACAGTACCTACCCCATTATTTGGTAAGACCTGGAGCCTGACTCAGACTCAGGCAATTCGATTCTGGAGTTCCTGCATTTAACCACAAAGTTATCCTGGCTGAGAAACAAATCTGTCTTACTTTTATCTTTTTAAGAAGCCACCTGTATTGCATAAGAGACAATGCCAAATAGGTAAAAAGATAAACACATACACAAATAGAGCAGGTATTATCTGCCCAAGAAAAAAACTTCAACCAGCCTTCAGACTTCTGTAATGGAAATTTTAACTCAAGCCCTGATCTGACCACTGAACTGTTTGTTATATGACTTTGGGGAAAGGTATTACCCTATCCAGAGGTTTCAATTTCCTATCTCTACCATAATTAGGCGGGATAAAATTAGAGGTCTGAAACAGGTGATTACCAGGCTGACTAGGCCCACAGAGATGATCTGCAGTTATTGTTGGTACTTTAAACATGCCTTTTAAAAAAAAATCTCAGTTTAGCTGCCAACACTTAAAAATGAGGAAATTTCACATAAAAGTTGGATTTACAGTATCTCTCTAAAAAATAAAAAACCAGAAAGTCTGGCAGCACTGGGCCCAGATTCCCGCTTCACAGCCAATGGGAGGAACTAGGGAGGAGCCAGTCTTTGGGTAAGGTTCATGCCGTCCAGCGGCCAGTCCCCGTGCAGCCCCCTCCCCACAGCACTGTCTCCCCACCACTGGATATCTGCTCTCCAGACACCTCTGACTTCAACAGCCTTCCCAGAATCAGATTAAGAGAGACCACCAAGGAACTCCAAGGAACCTGGATTCTTAAAACTCCATGCAAGCTTTAAAGCCACATCAAAGAACATTACAGAATAGAAAGTAATGGGAATAAGTGGACGATTTTACATTTGATGATCAATCAAAATCTATGTTCTGAGCTTTATAAAAGAGATCTAGATGTGTACCAATGCAAGCATACTTAATGCTACTGAGATGTACACTTAATACTGGTTGCTGCTGTTCAGTCGCTCAGTCATGTCCATCTCTTTGCAACCCCATGGACTGCAGCACACCAGGCTTCCCTGTCCTTCACTATCTCCCAGAGTTTGCTCAAACTCACGTCCACTGAGTCAATGATGCCATCCAACCAGCTCATCCTCTGCCGCTCCCTTCTCTTCCTGCCCTCAATCTTTCCCAGCATCAGGGTCTTTTCCAGTGAGTAGGCTCTTTCCATCAGGGGGTCAAAATATTGGAGCTTCAGCTTTAGCATCAGTCCTTCCAATGAATATTCAGGGCTGATTTCCTTTGGGATTGATTGGTTTGATCTCCCTGCTGTCCCAGGGACTCTCAAACATCTTCTCCAGCACCACAATTCAAAACCATCAATTCTTCAGCACTCAGCCTTCTTGATGGTCCAACTCTCACATCCATACATGGCAACTGGAAAAACCAAAGCTTTGACTATACCGACCTTTGTCAGAAAAGTGATGTCTCTCCTTTTTAATACACTATCTAGGTTTAAAAATGGTTAAGATGGTTCAAGAAAAAAAAAAAGGAAGAAGAAAAAGAAAAGACTTGACTTTAAAAACAGAGAGACAAAGATCTAGTATTAAGTAAGTACCCAAACTGGTTCTTCAGAGGTATAATTATTCTATGATATAAATGGTTATTTTTCCAGAACCAAGAACAAGGAATTATTGAAAAATAAACTTTAAAAGGTCAACACAGACAAAGGAATTTAGCTAGGAAACTTCTAGACACAAAGAAACCCTAAAAAGGACAAAGTTCATGCCTCTGTAGACTTGGGCACTTGGAAGACAGCCTTGGAAATAATTTATCTGATCATGGAAAGGAGTAGTTTATATCAAAGACTAATTATTTTAACTGATTTCACACCTAAAATTCTTAAGATGATGGTGAAAAGGGGGATTTAACTGTTGGTGGTTATTATAATCAAAGCAGATTCTGGCCAGAAAAAACTCATTCCAAAGGAATTTGCCTTTGTACTAAGAAAACAATACCGAAACTTAATATAGAATTATATATATAACTTCCCTTGTAGGAAGGGCTTCCCTGGTGGCTCAGCTGGTAAAGAATCCGCCTTCAAGGTGGGAGACCTGGGTTCGATCCCTGGGTTGGGAAGACACGCTGGAGGAGGGAAAGGCTACCCACTCTAGTATTCTGGCCTGGAGAATTCCATGGACTAAGTCCATGGGGTCACAAAGAGTCGGACACAACTGAGCGACTTTCACTTCACTTCTCTATGTCTATAAGAAGCTTGGTTCATATATGAGACATTTTAATCACCTGATCCTTGCCCCAGTTATTCCTTGACTGGACTGCTACGGTAGCTTGCTAGCCACACCCTGCTTCCAGACCCTCTGGGCCTCACCTAGTCCTCCCCACCACAGCCAAATACATTTTCTATCTTATACATCTATACATGCATTCAGATATAATTATCCACTCATCTCACCCACCACCCAGGCACCAAGTCATTCATCCATCTACCTATCTATCCACCCACCCACCTCCTCTACCCATGTACCCATCCAATGATCCACCCACCCACCTACCCACCCGCTGATTCATGCATCCATCCACCCACCTGTCCACCCAGGCATTCATCCATCTGTTTCTTCCACAATTTCTCCCGCCCCATTTCCCAATGTGTCCACTTGGCCTCTCTTCGTATTAATTTACTTTTAATAGGTAACACATTTCTGTGCTAAACTTTCCCCAACTACCCAAAATGGTACACTGTGAAAAATAAGTCTTGCTCCCTGAACTCAAAGCTCTCCCTTCCTACCCCACAGGCAAAACTCCTATATTGCTAACAATATATCGTTATTCTTCCAAATATAGTTTATCTACTTTGTTTCCCCTGAAGGTGCCATAATACATACTTGTTTGGCACCTCACTTTTTTCCCCTTAATATTAGAAACCGATCTCTGTCAGTGCCAGAGATCTGCTTTATTCTTGCTAGTTTAACTTCATTTCTTTTGAACAAAGGGTAGAAGTGACAAGCTACCTCCCCCTCCTGGTCCCAGACTGGTCCCTCTCTCTAGAGGCGACACCATCCATTTCTTCTGTATCCTTCCAGGAAACATTTTATGCATCTATAACAAAAATAAATACATATCTTCTGTAATCAAATGGAGAGAAACATACTCCATACCCTGTTCTGTACCATCCTTTCATCTCTTAAGAACAGATCAGAGAGATTATTCTACTCTGCACATTTCCTCATCCTTTGCTCCAGCTGTTTTGTCTTTCCTCATATGGATGGGCTTGACCTTATATAATCAGCTAACGGGGCACTAGGCTGCTCTTACAATGAAGCAGTGAATAAATTTAGGAAGTGCCTCATTTCACACAAAGCAAGCACATTTGTAAGACAACTTTCTAGACGTGGACCTGCTGGATTAAAGGGTGTATGCATTTAAAATTTAAACAGTTGCTGAATCCAATGGGTATCATCAGTTTATTCTGCACCACACAAAGTACCAGGGTCATTGCTTCCCAAACTACAGTATATTATAAGCTTTTGATCTCTGCCAATCTGATAGTGGAAAATATCTCCCTGTAGCTTCACTTCCTTTCTTCTTAATGATAAATGAAACTGAAGATTTTGCCACTTTGTGTGTTAAAAGCAGTTTCTTCTCCTAAGAGGAAAAACCATAGGCTTAAATACCTATGAGTTATTAAATGGGACAGATCTGAACACCCATCTCCCCTGGCTAACAACCTCCAATAGTTTCCCATCACCTTTCAGAGCCAGTCCTTGCTTGCTTCATGAGCCCTTCCACATCCACATTCAAGCTCCATCTGTTTCTTCTACAATTTCTCCCACCCCATTTCCCAATGTGTTAACTTGGCTATTCATTCAAAGAAGCATTTATCAAGCCTGTGTCAGGCACCATTCAAGGAACTAGAGATTTAGGAAGGCCTATGGTCCCCACCTTTAATGCACTCCCCAATTGCTGATCCAATGATTGATGCTTTGGGATATGTCTTGCTAGATACTCTTCCTGCCTTTTCATAGTAACAAACTCCTACTCATCCTTCAAAATCCAACTCAGAGACACCTCCTTTAAGAGGCCTTTCTCCTGGGCTTTCCTGGTGGCTCAGTGGTAAAGCTGCTGCTGCTGCTAAGTCACTTCAGTCGTGTCCGACTCTGTGTGACCCCATAGACGGCAGCCCACCAGGCTCTGCCGTCCCTGGGATTCTCCAGGCAAGAACACTGGAGTGGGTTGCCATTTCCTTCTCCAATGCATGAAAGTGAAAAGTGAAAGTGAAGTCGCTCAGTCATGTCCGACTCTTAGCGACCCCATGGACTGCAGCCTACCAGGCTCCTCCGTCCATGGGATTTGCCAGGCAAGAGTACTGGAGTGGGGTGCCAAAGAATCCACCTGAAATACAGGAGACACAGGTTTGATCCCTGATCCAGGAAGATCACACAGGCTGTGATGCAACTAATGCCCACGCACCACAACTACTGAGCCTGAGCTCTAGAGCCCGGGACCGCAACTCCTGAAGCCCGCCTGCCTAGAACCCGTGGCTCTGCAACAAGAGAAGCCTCCGCAGTGAAAAGTCTAGGCACCGCAACTAGACAGTGACCCCGCTCACTGCAACTGGAGAAAAGCAGCAACAAAGACCCAGCATAGCCAAAACAAATCAACAAAATTATTTAAAAAAAAAAAAAAAAAGAGCAGCCTCACTCTCCAAACTATGAGAACAGCCCCCCAACACTGCAATGATGACTTACTTGTCCATCAGTACATCTGTCCTGCCAGGACTTCTGACTCTTCTCCTCCTCACCTAGCAGGGACCCAGAGGTTACTAAGTAAACAAATGACCCAAACCATGCCTCCCGTCCCCAGCATTATTTGCTACTTTGTTTTTCGGGAAACAATCCATCCAGGTAGAACTTGACTATGACCCTGGCTTTCTGGTCAGATGGATGTGGATTAAAAGTCAGGTGCTGACCACAGTTGCACCTGGGCGGGTCACTTAATGTCTCCAAGCCTCCATCTCCTTACCAATGTGGCCAGGGAAAAACATGCAGGCCTGGAAGAACTATCAAACGGGTCTGTGCTTTGTACCAGCTGGCATGGTCTAGAGGTAGTAAGTGGTGGCTATTAGCTGCAGACCAATAATTAATAATAATCACCACCGCCACCCTCAGCGCTGCCTAGCATTAGAAAGCTTCAAAGACAAAGAAAAATTCGAGTTCGGAAGTGAGCAAGCGGAAACTCGGGAGCACCCGAGGACACAGAACTCCGGGGAAGGAGAGGTCGGAGAAATGCTTAGCAAAGGAAGGGGTTTGGGTTTATTCTTCAGAAGGCAGCTTCCTCCCCAGAGCCAGATGGCCAGCCCTGACTGAGAGGGTAGAGGAGGAAGGAGGCGGGGCTTGAGAAGAGGAAATTTGACCGTGACCTTGAACTTGCACTACCTCCACGGACACCCACTAATAGTGGCCCTGACCACAACTGTCACAGCAGTGATGTAACAAGGTCAGGGGCCTCTGGTGTGTTCCTCACTGGCCAGGTCTCTGATGAATCCTTTGTCCAAAGGGGGCTTCCCTGGTGGCTCAGTGGTGAAGAATCTGCTTTCCAATGCAGGAGGCCAGGGTTCAATCCCTGGGTGGGGAAGATCCCCTGGAGAAGGAAATGGCAACTCACTCCAGCATTCCTGCCTGGGAAATCCCATGGACATAGGAGCCTAGAGGGCTACAGCCCATGGGGTCAAGAAAGAGTCAGACAAGATTTAGTGACTGAACAACAACTGTCCAAGGAAACTGATCCCTGCCCCGATGCCCTTGATAACTCCTGGAGACTGGCAGTGGGATCCCCTCTACTAAGGGTTTCCGGGGGAAACAGGGAATGCTGAGGGCCATTAAAAGGCTTAAGGAAGGAGGATTCATGGAGACCACCAGCTACTTGCTGCCCCCAATCTCAGAGACGACAGCTAATCCTAGTTTTCCTCCCTAGGGTCTCTGCCTCCTCACACAGGGAGTTCCAGAAATCAAGCTGGTTGAACACTGCCCTGATTCTGCTGAGCTTCCATCAGTTCAGTTCAGTCGCTCAGTTGGGTCCGACTCTTTGTGACCCCAGGGACTACAGCACGCCAGGCTTCCCTGTACATTACCAATTCCCAAAGCTTGCCCAAACTCATGGCCATAGAGTCGGTGATGTCATCCAACCATCTCATCCTCTGTCATCCCCTTCTCCTCCCACCTTCAATCTTTCCCAGCATCAGGGTCTTTTCCAATGAGTCAGTTCTTCGCATCAGGTGGCCAAAAGATTGGAGTTTCCAGCTTCAGCATCAGTCCTTCCAATGAATATTCAGGACTGATTTCCTTTAGGATGGACTGGTTGGATCTCCTTGCAGTCCAAGGGACTCTCAAGAGCTTTCTCCAACACCACAGTTCTAAAGCATCAATTCTTCAGCACTTAGCTTTCTTTATAGTCCAACTCTCACATCCATATATGAATACTGGAAAAGCCATAGCTTTGACTGGACAGACCTTTGTTGGCAAAGTAATGTCTCTGCTTTTTAATATGCTAAGTTGGTCATAGCTTTTCTTCCAAGGAGCAAGCATCTTTTAACTTCACGGCTGCAGTCACTAGCAGTGATTTTGGAGCCCAAAAAAATAAAGTCTGACACTGTTTCCAATGTTTTCCCATCTATTGGCTATGAAGTGATGGGACTGGATGCCATGATCTTAGTTTTCTGAATGTTGAGCTTTAAGCCAACTTTTTCACTCTCCTCTTTGACTTTCAACAAGAGGCTCTTTAGTTCTTCACTTTCTGCCATAAGGGTGGTGTCATCTGTGTGTCTGAAGTTATTGATATTTCTCCGGGAAATTTTGATTCCAGCTTGTGTTTCATCCAGTCCAGCATTTCTCATGCAGATAATATACTCTGCATATAAGTTAAATAAGCAGGGTGACAATATACAGCCTTGACTTACTCCTTCCCCAACCTGGAACCAGTCTGCTGTTCCATGTCCAGTTCTAACTGTTGCTTCTTGACCTGCATACAGATTTCTTAGGAGGCAGGTCAGGTAGTCTAGTATTCCCATCTCTTGAAGAATTTTCCACAGTTTGTTATGATCCACACAATCAAAGCCTTTGGCATAGTCAATAAAGCAAAAGTAAATGCTTTTCTGGAACTCTCTTGCTTTTTCGATGATCCAGCAGATGTTGGCAATTTGATCTCTGGTTCCTCTGCCTTTTCTAAATCCAGCTTGAACATCTGGAAGCTCATGGTTCATGTACTGTTGAAGCCTAGCTTGGAGAATTTTGAGCATTTATTTTGCTAGCGTGTGAGATGAGTGCAATTGTGCAGTAGTTTGAACATTCTTTGGCATTGCCTTTTTTGGGGGGATTGGAATGAAAACTGACCTTTTCCAGGCCTGTGGCCACTGCTGAGTTTTCCAAATTTGCTGGCATATTGAGTGCAGCACTCTCACAGCATCATCTTTTAGGACTTGAAATAGTTCAACTGGAATTCCATCACCTCCACTACCTTTGTTCATAATGATGCTTCCTAAGGCCCACTTGACTTTGAAATCCAGGGTGTCTGGCTCTAGGTGAGTGATTACACCATTGGGGTTATCTGGGTCATTAAGATCTTTTTTGTACAGTTCTTCTGTGTATTCTTGCCACTTCTTCTTAATATCTTCTGCTTCTGTTAGGTCCGTACCATTTCTGTCCTTTATTGAGCCCATCTTTGCATGAAATGTTCCCTTGGTACCTTAATTTTCTTGAAGAGATCTCTAGTCTTTCCCATTCTATTCTTTTCCTCTATTTCTTTGCATTTGATCACTGAGGAAGGCTTTCTTATCTCTCCTTGCTATTCTTTGGAACTCTGCATTCAAATGGGTATATCTTTCCTTTTGTCCTTTGCCTTTAGCTTCTCTTGCTTTCTCAGCTATTTGCAAGGCCTCCTCAACCATTTTGCCTCTTTGCATTTCTTTTTCTTGGGGATGGTCTTGATCTCTGCCTCCTGTACAATGTAAGGAACATCTGTCCACAGTTCTTCAGGCACTCTTATTAGACCTAATCCCTTGAATCTATTTGTCACTTTCACTGTATAATCGTAAGAGATTTGATTTAGGTTATACCTGGTCTATGGTTTCCCCTACTTTCTTCAATTTAAATCTGAATTTGGCAATAAGGAGTTTATGATCTGAGCCACAGTCAGCTCCACCACTGGGAAACAAAGTTCAGTGATGGGAGATGCAGTCTAGAACATGAACATCAGCACTGGCCCAGGCTCTGCATTTCCAGGGCTCTGGTCCAAGAAAATCTTAGAGAAAGAAAGGCACCCCCGACCTCTGCAACTGAGGCTTTTCTTTGCAAGACATGTTCGTCACCCTTTTATGTCCCTCTCTCCCCAGCGTTGAAATTCAAGGATCTGTGGAACACGCTCCAAGCCTGCTGAGACCACAAGCTTTGGGAGTTCATAAAACTTCTATTGTGTGGTATCACGTGGTACTCTTACCTCGCTTACCCCACTCGAAGCCAGCATGTTCTGAGCACCATGGGCCATGCTCATCACTCGGCCCTCAGGAGAAGTAGCACTGCTGTTATCCCCATTGCACAGATAAGGAAACTGAGGCAAGATAAGACACTTTCCCAAAAGTCATGCTGCAGTGGATATGAGTTGTCCAAGGCCCACACATATTTTCCCTTCTTTGATAATAGCGGGAGCTCTTGTTCTTACACAAATCCTTTGGTCAGCCACATGCTTAGGGCAAAGCTCCAGGGAATAAGTCTGCTAATCAGCAGCTCCAGAATGTGGTCCAAATCAATCCAATCACTGCAAGGACACATGTTCCCTTGTCCCCAGTGATACAGAGTGAGGATATGGGGTTTACAGGTGTCTTAGCCATTTTATACTGAGCCATCACTGACTCCATGGACATGAGTTTGAGCAAGCTCCGGGAGATGGTGAAGGACAGGGAAGCCTAATGTGCTGCAGTCCATGGGATCACAAAGAGTCGGACAAGACTGAGCAACTGAACAACAGCCATTTATAAGGAAAGCATCAAGAGTCGGCAGTGGAGGGAAGGAGTGGCACCACTAGGGCACGTGTGAAAATGAAGCCGATGTCATGAAAGGCAGAGATGAAAGAAAGTGGAGCTCGGTGTTTTGTGGGCTGCTGGATCAAGCATCACCTGCAGCACGCCCTCCCAGTGAATCTCTCCAATAAATTCAACTGTTACACAAGTTTGAAAGAAATTTACTCTCACCTGCAACACAAATCATCCTAGTAATACAAGTTCTGATCCACTGCGTCAACTTTTATCCAACAGTACAATTCAGAATTTGACACAAGTGAATTTAGGCCGCAGATACACCGTTACTAGTAGCATACTGCTGGGTAGGTTGCTGTTCTCTCAGGCTCAAAAAGCCCACCAGCAAAATGGAGGTACTATCATCTCCTTCACAGGGAATCATAAAAAGCCCTAATAAATATTAACTCTTACTATTATTTATAAGCTCTTCAGCTGAAATTCTGGAATTCATTCTTCTTCCTATTCTCTTTTCTCATCACCCCTCCTTCCTTCCGCTCAAAACTAACTGTCCCCTTGTCCCTTTTCTTACAGGTCCAGTTTTCTTCTTTGTTTGCTGTGTGACCTTAGACAAGTTATTTAACCTCTCTAAGCCTCACTTATGACTACAGCTAAGAATCATTTCAGTTCCGTCACTCAGTCATGTCTGACTCTTTGTGACCCCATGGACTGTAGCATGCCAGGCTTCCCTGTCCATCACCAACTCCCGGAGTTTATTCAAACTCATGTCCATCAAGTCGGTGATGCCATCCAACCACCTCATCCTCTGTCGTCCCCTTCTCCTCCCGCCTTCAATCTTTCCCAGCATCAGGGTCTTTTCCAATAAGTCAGCTCTTTGCATCAGGTGGCCAAAGGATTGGAGCTTAAGCATCAGTCCTTCCAATGAATATTCAGGACTGATTTCCTTTAGGATTGACTGGTTGGATCTCCTTGGAATCCAAGGACTCTCAAGAGTCTTCTCCAATACCACAGTTCTAAAGCATCAGTTCTTCCGTGCTCAGCTTTCTTTATAGTCCAATTCTCACATCCATATATGACTACTGGAAAAACCATAGCTTTGACTAGATGGACCTTTGTTGGTAAAGTAATGTCTCTGCTTTTCAATTTGCTATCTAGGTTGGTCATAGCTTTTCTTCCAAGGAGCAAGCATCTTTTAATTTCATGGCTGCAGTCACCATCTGCAGTGATTTTGAACCCCCCCCAAAATAAAGTCTTTCACTGTTTCCACTGTTTCCCCATCTATTTCCCATGAAGTGATGGGACTGGATGCCATGATCTTAGTTTTCTGAATGTTGAGTTTTAAGCCAGCTTTTTCACTCTCTTCTTTCACTTTCATCAAAAGGCTCTTTAGTTTTTCTTCGCTTTCTGCCATAAGGGTGGTGTTATCTGCATATCTGAGGTTACTGATATTTCTCTCCGCAATCTTGACTTCAGCTTGTGCTTCATCCAACCTGGCACTTCGCATGATGTACTCTGCATGTAAGTTACATAAGCAGGGTGACAATATACAGCCTTGACGTACTCCTTTCCCAATTTGGAACTGAGTTTCCCCCTCAGTCAGTCTCTCCCATCAGGAAGCTTCCATAAGCCTCTTATCCTTATCCATCAGAGGGCAGACAGAATGAAAACCACAATCACAGAAAACTAATCAAACTGGTCACATGAACCACAGCCTTGTCTAATTCAATGAAACCATGAGCCAGCAGGGCCACCTAAAACAGACAGGTCATGGTGGAGAGTTCTGACAAAACGTGGTCCACTGGAGAAGGGAATCGCAAACCAGTTCAGTATTCTTGCTTTGAGAACCCCATGATCAGTAATGAAAAGGCAAAAAGATAGGATGGCTAAGAATACTTATCTCCTATAGTTTTGCACTCATCTCACACGCTAGTAAAATAATGCTCAAAATTCTCCAAGCCAGACTTCAGCAATACATGAACCGTGAACTTCCAGATATTCAAGTTGGTTTTAGAAAAGGCAGAGGAACCAGAGATCAAATTGCCAACATCTGCTGGATCATCGAAAAAGCAAGAGAGTTCCAGAAAAATATCTATTTCTGCTTTATTGACTATGCCAAAACCTTTGACTGTGTGGATAACAATAAACTGTGGAAAATTCAGAAAGAGATGGGAATACCAGACCACCTGACCTGCCTCTTGAGAAACCTGTATGCAGGTCAGGAAGCAACAGTTAGAACTGGACGTGGAACAACAGACTGGTTCCAAATAGGAAAAGGAGTACGTCAAGGCTGTATATTGTCACCCTGTTTATTTAACTTATACGCAGAGTACATCATGAGAAACGCTGGGCTAGAAGAAGCACAAGCTGAAATCAAGATTGCTGGGAGAAATATCAATAACCTCAGATATGCAGATGACACCACCCTTATGGCAGAAAGTGAAGAGGAACTCAAAAGCCTCCTGATGAAAGTGAAAGAGGAGAGTGAAAAAGTTGGCTTAAAGCTCAACATTCAGAAAACGAAGATCATGGCATCTGGTCCCATCACTTTATGGGAAATAGATGGGGAAACAGTGGAAACAGTGTCAGACTTTATTTTTTGGGGCTCCAAAATCACTGCAGATGGTGACTGCAGCCATGAAATTAAAAGACGCTTACTCCTTGGAAGGTAAGTTATGACCAACCTAGATAGCATATTCAAAAGCAGAGACATTACTTTGCCAACAAAGGTCCATCTAGTCAAGGCTATGGTTTTTCCCATGGTCATGTATGGTTGTGAGAGTTGGACTGTGAAGAAGGCTGAGAGCCGAAGAATTGATGCTTTTGAACTGTAGTGTTGGGGAAGACTCTTGAGAGTCCCTTGGACTGCAAGGAGATCCAACCAGTCCATTCTGAAGGAGATCAGCCCTGGGATTTCTTTGGAAGGACTGATGCTAAAGCTGAAACTCATACTTTGGCCACCTCATGCGAAGAGTGGAAAAGACTCATTGGAAAAGACTCTGATGCTGGGAGGGGTTGGGAGCAGGAAGAGAAGGGGACGACAGAGGATGAGGTGGCTGGATGGCATCACCGACTCGATGGACATGAGTTTGGGTGAACTCCGGGAGTTGGTGATGAACAGGGAGGCCTGGCGTGCTGCAATTCATGGGGTCCCAAAGAGTCAGACATGATTAAGCAACTGAACTGAACTGATAGCTCTGGGTCCAGGGCTCAGTGTCATATATTAACACTTGATAAAGAGCTATTGTCACTAACCTTAATTCTTACATCAGTAATAAAAATAAATGAAGTTTATAGCGTTATACTCAATATGACAATGTATTGATAATAATACCGCCTAGCTCTAACTGAGCACTAACTATATGCCAGGCACTGCTTCCCTGCACTTCATGTGAATAAACTCATTTATTCTTAATGATTACACAGAAGGCAGGTTCTATTTTGACCCTCATTTGGTGAAAGAGGAAACTGTGACACAGAGAAGTTAAATAATTTGCCTGAGATCACACAGTTTGTAAGGGATGAGGCTGGGGCTCAAACCTAGGAAGCTTGACTATTGAGTTGCCCCATCCCTGACAACGACTCCTAGTGATGGGCAATGTAAGAATTTTAACAGGATTTTCTGGAGCACATGCCTATACCCACAGGTTATCTAGGCCAAGAACATGTGAACGTATCCAAACACCATCAAGTTCAGAACCAATTACCTGTAACAGCGTCCTACAACTGCTGATGCAAATTATTTATACCATAAACATCATGGTTTAAAACAACACGATTTTTTTTTTCATCCCATAGTTCTAGAAGTCAGAAATCTGAAATAGGTCTGACCAGGCTAAAGTCAAGGTGTTGTCAGACCTGAATTCCTTCTGCAGACTCTCAGGGAGGATCCATTCCCTCACCTTCTCCAGCTCCCGGAAGCCGCCCACTTTCCTTGCTGACAGCCCATTCTTCCTTGTTCAAAGCCAGCAGGGTCAGGTCAGGTCCTCCTCAGGCTGCCATCTCTCCGGTTCTCTCTTCTGTCTCCCTCTTCCACTTCATAAGGACCCTGGTGATTACCCTGGGCCTGCCCAGATAACCCAAGACGATGGCACATTTTCAAGGTTAGCTGATGAGCAACCCTAGCTCCATCTTCATTCCTTTGGCCACGTAACCATAACACATTCACAGGTTCAGGGGATTTGTTATAGCCATCTGTGCGGAAGCCACTGTTCTGCCTACCACGCCCTTGGGTTTATTCTGGTCCATCCCAAACATTCTATGGATGTCCAGGGACACCATCACTCCCCTTAGCTAGGTCAGATTCAGAAGCCGTCACAGTCCTGCCAGCTTCAGGCAAGACCTCACACCATCTGCTGGGATGCTAACCGCCCCTTCAGCTCAGCTGTGCTGTCCCAGGAGTGCCTGGGTACCGGTTGTCCCCTCTGCTAGACCCAGGGTCTCTGCGGTGCTACCCCTACAGCCCCGGCCTGGCCGACACAGCTTCACACATACTTGGCTGGGGCCTGAGTAGTTGTTGTTGTTGTTGTTGTTTGGGTCTAAGGAGGCAACAGAAATAACCCTCCCTAGGACCCAGCTTGCCGACCTCAAGACAGGACGGAAGCTGCCGAGAGGAGGATGGGCAGACAACAGGCGGGGGGTATGACTGTGAACTTGAACTGCTGATCAGTGTCACCAGCATCGGGGAGTGGAGTCGCTCTGATGCTGTCCAGTAATGAGGACCTACCAGGACCACGCTGTTCCCCAGGGCCTGAACATCTGTTTCCCCATTCAACTGTCTCAATAACTTACAACCAGCAGGTTTCTATGGCTCAATGGACAATTCTTAATCATGAGATTCCTATGTGTCAATACCCTTCAGAGGTAAATAAGGTTTCCATTCTCAGTTTCATTCTACTACAAGAGGTAGCTACTAAACAAACAACTCTATGTATGCCTAGACAACAAACGCCCTGATGAAGAGTCAGGGAAACAGAGGATTGCGGTGGGTGCTGGATGCTCCTCCCATAACAGGTGGACAGGGAAGGGCTCTGGGCCAAGATGACCTCTGAGTGAAGACGTGAAGCAAATGATGATATGTGTGCTGCCTTCTACTTTCTATGGAAACAGAAAGACTGAGGGCTGGTTAAGGTTCTTAGTAGCATGTGCCAGGACTGATCTAAGTGCTTTACATGTCGGCCTAGAGAACAGTTGAACCCATCTTACAGATATAGAAACTGAGGCTGAGTCCTATAGCCTGTAGGCGACATGAATAGCCAAGAATCTGAATTTCAGTGCAGACGCATCTGTGTACATAGAAAATGTACTGTTTGCAATTTTTGTCATGTACATGTACCCCTATTGCCATTTAAAATTAGTATCGAAGAGGATATAGATGCTTGTGCAGGCAGGGACATTTTCTTAGCAGGAGACAAGAACAACAAAAGCTAACATTTTGTTAACATGGAGAGTGACTATCTCCAGGGGGTCGGGCTGAAGCTGGTGAGAGGAAGGGGACTACTAGCTTTTGTTTTATTTCCTTTGCACTGTCTGAATTTTTTCACTCTGCATGTATTACTTCTAAAAAATAACAAAAACAAAACTAGTTCACACTTTAAATAAACAGCAGCAGCAGGAGTTTATTAAATGTAGAAATTTCCAAATGCTGAGCTGGGAATAAGGGGGCTGCCTATTCTGTTAGGACACAGTTGCCACGCCAGACCCTGCACGGGGACTTTCCAGGTGGCACTAGTGGTAAAGAATCTGTCTGCCGATGCAGGAGATGCAGGTTTGATCCCCGGGTACGGAAGATCCCCTGGAGGAGGAAATGGCACCCCACTCCAGTATTCTTGCCTGGAAAATTCCATGGGCAGAGGAGCCTGGTGGGTTACAGTCCACGGGGTCGCAAAGACTCGGATGCGACTGGGCACACGATGCTTTCTAAAGATCAGTCCCTTTAAACCTCAAAGCAGCCCTGCAGAGTCAGGACTGTGAAAACGCCACCTTTTCAGGGGAGAATTGTGAGGCTCACAGAGTTTACAGAACTGGCTCAGGGTCACACAGCCAGGAAGACGCAGGCAGCATGGGGATTTGAACCCACACACCGTCTGACCCTGAGTTCTTAACTTCTAGGCTCCACCATCTCTCAGCCAGGTTCTTGGAACGCTAAGGGCTTTGCAAGGCCAATGGCTGCACCCCAGAGGCAGCCTGGAGGGCCATGATGTCCTCAGGCCTTGGGGATTCCAAGGTCATCTGTACGAAACGGAGAAGCAATGTACTGACTCAGACACAGAAATCTTCTACAACTCGTCCCCTCAACGTGAGCCATGCAGGGTGATGGTTAAGAACCGTGGTTCAAGGTCTGGGTTCTAGCCTCCTTCAGGACACTGATGACTGACCCAAAACAAGGCTTCTCGAGCTCAGCACTAACAACTGGGGCTGGAACACTCTTTGTTTCAAGGGGCTGGCCCGTGTACTGTAGGGTGTTGAGCAGCATGTCTGACCTCCACCCAGTACAGGCCAATAGCACACATTAGACTGAATCCCCCCAAACCTCCCTAGGAGGCAGGTATTATAATTAAACCCATTTTACAGAGTAAGAAACTAAGGTCACATAACCTGCGAGTGGCATATACAGCCAGCTGTGACAATTACAATGTCTCAGAGATTGCCAAACGTCCCCCTGGCGGGGGCGGGGGAAGATGAACAAACTGCCCCCATTACACTAATGCAGTGGCCTTGGCAGGCCTGGGTTTCTTTATCTGTGAAATGAGACTTAATTCCAAGACCTTCCTATTGTAGAATGATCAAAAGGGTGAGATGGTCCAAAAGGCTCCAGTTTCAGTTCTTGGCCAAGAGGCTAATCAACAAACTCAAGTGCAAGGTTTCATTCATTCATTTGTTCAATTACTCCATCATACAAGAATACATACTGACTACCTACTCTGTGCCAAGCTCTGGGCTCAGCATGGGGACACAGGGATCGATCAGGCACAAACCCTGCCCCCTTAAGACTCACAGTCCATGCAAGATATAACTTCACAAATCAAAACATAATTACAAAGGACAACACTTCCTGTGAAGGGGGAAAGCGATGGGACAGAACATAACAGGGTGAGGGTCTGGGAAGGGTCAGAAGCAGCCAGCCACTCAGAGATGGGGGAAACACGTACAAGGAGGGGGACGAGAGCCCGGTGCCTGTCCACCCTTTCAGAAGTGGAGAAGTAAGAGAGGGAGGGGGAGAAAGGAGAAAGGAAATAAAAGGAACGCAAACGGCAGCACCAGCTGCAAAGCGTGGGAACCCTGGAGCCGGTGAGCCTGGGTTTAAATCCAGTTGCCACTTGGCTCTCGACCTTCAGAAATTAGCTCATCTCTCCCACCCTGGCCCCTCATCTGCACAACAGAACTAATAATGGCATCAATACTCGGATCCTCTGTGGGCAGGGGGTAGGACGGGGAGAACTTGGCTTGCTGGAGGGGCCCCGTCAGCAGCAGCGGCTGGGATGCTGGGATGGAGAGATTACAGAACAGGCTCGAGGCTCAGTGCCACCAGCCATGATACAGGGTGCAAACGCAGGGGGCTGACAGCCCAGCAATAGCAGTAACAGCAGTAATACAACGGCAGCCTGACTGTGACGCCAAGTACCATGCTCTGGGTTTAATGTGCATCAGTCCATTTCACCATCACCATCACCGCCCTGTGAGGGAGGCTCTGATTATTCCCATTTTACAGGAAGGGACACAGAGGCAAACAGAGGTGAGAAGAGTTGCTGTAAGGGACCTGGGCAGCACCTGGCGGAGCCCGGATTCAAACCCAGAGACTGGGCCAGCTGCCCAGCAAAGGGAGGAACGAGATCAGGAGGACCGAGCCAAGGACCGGGGCCCACCATGGACGGACGGGGGTGGAGAGAGAGGCGACAGGCCGTGGATAAAGCCCATGTGCAGAACTGTCCTGGGTGCGAGATCCCCGGCAAAGGAGCAGCTCTGGAGCAAAAGGGAAGCTTGAGAGGAAGAAAGCTGGGAGGTCCAAGTTAGGTCAGGGGCCCTGCTGGGCTTCAGGACATTAATCCTGTTTACAGGGACAGCAGGGGGCCTGCAGCGCCCCACTCGGTCCTGGAAGAGAGCCGGGTGGAGCCGGGTAAGGTCTGAGGCCGCCGCCCGACACAGCGGTGGAGAAGGCGGCTGTGCCAGCATCACGCTGTGGGCAGAGCCGAAGCACTCCCTCGGCTCTGACTCACCAGAGCTAAGAATAAAGCCCAGGGACCTGGGGGGAGGGCCGGGGCGCCAGCCAGCCCTCACCCCCAGCGCCTGGGAAGGCCCTGGCCCTGCCCAGGGGAGAGCCCCAAAATCCTTGCTGAATCCTCACACCCAGGCTGCAGATTTGGACACTTTGCTGAGAAAGGGAGAGGAAAGATGTGCCAAACTAAGACTCCGGCCTAAACAGCACTTCCAGAGCCAAGAAGAAAACAGCCATGCCTGCCCATCACGGGTATCTGAGTGTCAGCCTCGGGCGGCCTGCTCCGACCTGCCTTGACCCCAACCCGCCCAGCAAGCACCTCAGGGCCTCTCCAGGGCCCTTCCCCGCAAAGCACACACTTATCCCCGTGCTCTCCATCCACCCCGACCCCTTTGCTGAGACTCCTTGGATCAGACGCCGGGGCTTCACCGAGGCCTCCATCTGGTCAGGTTCCAGGAACCGGTAAGGGGTCACGCATGTGCCAGGCACAGGAACATGTCTGGGGACGAACAGGACAGACAACGTCACTCCATCCACCAAGCACCACTCCAGGCGCTGAGGGCCCTGCAGTGAACGGCAGGGACAAAGGGCCCACCCTCCTGGGACTGACAGTCTAGACTGATGCCAGGAGACAGAGCATCAACTAGAGGGAATACATATACACACACACTACACATCATATAAAATACATATATAATGTGTATGTGTGATGATGATGATCAAAAGGACTCAGACAAGGTACAGGTGAGTAAGGACTTGAAGGAAACAAGAAAGTAAGCTGTTTGGAGAAAGAATCTGAGAGAACAGCACTCCAAGTAGAAAAAACAATAAGTGCAAAGGCCCGGAGGTAGGAACACATCCGGCATTCGGGAGCAGTAAGACAGAGGCCAATATGATCCAAGAGTAATGACAGATGCGGTCAAGGAGGAAGGTGGGGGACGGGGAAGGGCACCGTGCAGGACTCACAGGCCATCGGAGGGATTCTGACTTTCACTGAGTGACATGGATACTGTGGATCTGATGTGTCACCAGCCGCTTTATGTTTTCAGATAGTGGTTCTGAACCAGATGCAAGTTATCCCCCAGGAGACATCTGACAATGTGTGGAGGCCTTTTCAGTGTCATTCCTGAAATGGGGCTGGGCATTTCGCAGGTGGACGTCAAGGCTACTGCTAAAGTCCACAATCCCAGGACAGCCTCCCAGCAGAGGATCACTCGGCCTCAAATGTCAGTAGAGCTGAAGCTGAGAAATCCCATTTTAATAGAATCCTGGCCCCTTAACCAAGGTTAGAGGCCATATTCCCCAACCCCTTTATCAGGCAGACAGAGTTTCAGCTCCCCACCATGCATCACTGGGCAAGCAACTAAGCCTCAGTTTCCACATCTGTAAACTGGGAACACAAATCAGATGATGCAAACACACACTCAGTTGAGCACGAACCAGAGCATACGGCAGGTGGGCAACAAATGTCCCTGCTATCCCTGTCTGACTGCCAGGGGTCCACCTCTTACTCTGTCCCTTCCACCCTTTCAGCCTCACCAAATGATTCTCTCAGCCAACAAAGATGTTCTGTGCCCCCACAATGTGCTAGGAACTGTTGTGGCCAGAGTCCGCCAAAATGCCCACCTCCCAGTCCCAGAATGAGTGAGGGTATTACCATACTTGACAAATGGGACCTTGCATATGTGATTAAGTTGGAAGATCTTGAGATGCAAGATGATCCAGGTGGGCCCCATGGACTCACAAGGGAATCACAAGGGTATAGAGAGAGGCAGGGGGGCTGGAGTCTGAGAGGGAGATGTGTTGACCAAAGCCAAGGTCAAAGTGATGCAGGACCAGGAGTCAATGAACGCAGGTGAGTGGCCTCAAGACACTAGAAAACACAAGGAAAGGGGCTCTTTCCAAGAGCCAACTGAAGGAACACAGCACCACATTCTGGCCTCTGAACTCCAAACTCTAAGAGAATAAATCTGTGCTGCTTTAAGCCAAAAGTTTGCAGTGATTTGTTACAGCAGCCACAGGACACTCATACAGCAGAGCCAGCAGGGGACAAGGGCTGGACAGGGGTGCCCCCAGCAAGAGACACACCTGCCCGCCTCCACACCTTCCTGCAGGCCCTGGCCCCTGCCCATGCCCTGCTCTGAATCAAGGTCAGCCTCATGTTACCTGCTCCCTGACGCGCTGGCTTCTGCTAGCCCAGGGCACTTCTGACACCTTCCTGAAGGATGGGCTTGTCCTTGCCTCCCCCTAAGGGGAGCTGGGAATGATGGAAAACATTGACTCATTTTTAAGTTCACTTTAAAAGGTCATGCATGACTCAAATTAAATTCATACATGTGTGTATATATATGTGTGTGTATACACACACACATACCATGGACTGTAGTTCACTCGGCTCCTCTGTCCATAGAATTCTCCAGGCAAGAATACTGGAGTGGGTAGCCATTCCCTTCTCCAGGGGATCTTTCCGACCCAGGGATCAAATACAGGTCTCTTGTATTGCAGGCAGATTCTTCACTGCCTAAGCCACCAGGGAAGCCCCAAAATATATATATAAAGGCAAATAGTAAAAAGTTACTCTTCCTCTTCCCCTAAGTCCATCCGCTCTGCACAGTCCCAACTGCCCTCCACTTGGGTGACTGCCAACCTTTTGCTATTCCAAACAATGACACAATGAATTCCCTTAGAAATCACTCCTTAAGCTAAAGAAAACATGGATAGCCTGACCCGAAGACCAACACGGCTTCCCTTGGTCGCTTGAAAGCTCTTCAGGCAGAAATCAAGGTGGCCCAGGGTACCCGTGATAACCTAGAGACACACAATGAGAATCAGGACACTAAAGATGAACACTGACCCAGGGACTCCTGTGGGGATAGAGTCCTTAAAGCATGATGAAATACACTCGAAGAAAATGCAATCACTCTGCCCCACATTCACCGACCGCAGCATTACTCAGAACAGCCGAGACGTGGACATGAGCCGAGTGCCCAGCGATGGATGAACGGGTAAAGACAACGTGATCCACACACACAGTAAAATATTATTCAACCATAAATAAAGGAAATCCTGCCATTTGTGACAACACAGGTGAACCCTGAAGGCATCATGCTGAGTGAAATGTCAGACAAAGAGAGTGCTCTCTGTTCATTTATATGTGGAACCCAGAAAAACGGAACTCAAATAGGGAAGACGATGGTTGCCAGGGGCTGAAGCTGGGGGAAATGGGGAGATATTGGTCAAAGGTTATGCTTCCAGTTGTAAGATGAGTAAGTTCTGGGGATCTAATGTCCAGGGTAGTGACTACAATTAGTAATACGGTATTGTATACTTCAAAATGGTTGAGAGAGTAGGTCTTAACAATTATCACCACAAAATGAAGATAAAAAAGGTAATTACTGTGAGGGGATAGAGGTGGTAAGTAGCCTCACTGTAGTAATCATTTCACGATATATACATGTATCAAATCATCATGCTGTGCAGCTTCAAATTGCATGCTGTATGTCACCAATAACTCAATGAAGGACTTTCTAGGGAGCTCAGCTGGTAAAGAATCTGCCTGCAACGCAGTAGACCTCGGTTCGATTCCTGGGTTGGGAAGTTCCCCTGGAGAAGGGATAGGCTACCCACTCCAGTATTCTTGGGCTTCCCTGGTGGCTCAGTCAGTAAAGAATCTGCCCGCAATGCGGGAGACCTGGGTTCAATTCCTGGGTTGGGAAGATCCCCTGGAGTGGGGCGTGACAACCCACCCCAGCATTCTTGCCTGGAGAATCCCCATGGACAGAGGAGCCTGGCAGGCTGAAGTACACGGGGTTGCAGGGTCAGACACGACTGAGTCACTAAGCACAGACAACACGTCACTAAAACCTCAGTGAAGCTAACGGAGCACTGCCCAATAGAAATATAACACAGGCCACATAAGGAATTTCAATTTTCAGTCACATTTTTTTAATTATTATTATTTTTTACTTTACAATATTGTATTGGTTTTGCCATACATCAACATGCATCCGCCACGGGTGTACACGTCACATTTAAAAAACAAACAAAAACAAAAGCAGGTGAAATGATCGGATATGGATTTGTTGGAATAAGACACAGCCACAAACTTTTTTTTTTCTCTCACTGTGCCACATGGCTTTCGGGATCTATAGTTCCCAAACCAGGATCAAACTCAGGCCCCAACAGTGAGAGCATGGAGTCCTACCACTGGACTGCCAGGGAATTCCCTACCCATGACCTTTTGATAAATACGAAATCCTTTTGAAAGCTAACCTGAAATAACACAATAAGAAAAGAGTGACACACCATGAGAAGGTATGCGATTGCTTCCATGTAAACCTAACCTGACAAACGTTTATGCCACCCCAGCCTCCTAACAGGCGGCCCGATCCGCCTCCAGTCCACCCTCCACACCACAGCCAAGGGGACAGAGTCAACGACAGCCCCATCCCACTCCACCCTGCCTATGCCTCCTCACGGCAGCCTCTGGCTCTCGCCCTTGCTTGCTGTTCTTGGACCACCCGATGCCTCGGGGCCTCTGCAGGGCCAGTTCCCTCTGCCCTGACTTCCACTCAGAGGCATCCTTTGATTCTGCGCGGAAACATCCCTTCCTTGGGAGACCTGCCCAGCCCCCAAGCCCTGTTCAAACAAACCCCTCACTGAACTCTGTTTCCCTTGGGCACTCACCACACTCTGTCCTTACATTTCTTTTAGATATGATTTATTTGTTGACATCATCTATTATTCAACACTTTATATTTGTTACGGAACATGCAAAAATATAGTATATATTATGGATAGTGTGGGCTTGCCACGTCGTTCAGTGGTAAATAATCTGCCTGCCAAGTAGGAGACATGGGTTTGATCCCTGGGTTGGGAAGATCCCCTGGAGAAGGAAATAGCAACCTGCTCCACTATTCTGGCCTGGGAAATCCCATGGACAGAGGAGCCTGGCCGGGTACAATGAGTGGGGTCGAAAAAGAGTCGGACATGACTTGGCGACTAAACAACAATAATACATATTTATGACTGAGATAAACCATATGAATTACCAGGTAGGTCACAGGGTGGCAAACTGCAGTGCATGTGCCAGATTCGCCTAGATTGCTGCTTCTGTACAGTCCCCAAACTAGGAATGGATGCCACAATTTAAAAATTTTTAATGTTAAAAAAAAAGACAATTTGCTTTTTGCCAAGGGTGTGGCTTGATGTTGCCTCTTGTCCTGCAAAGCCCAAAATATTTACAACCTGGCCCTCCATGGAAAAAGTCTGCGAAACCCTGGATACAAGCCAAGAACACTGAATGCATTTCACATGGCTCCATCGAATGCTACTAATTTTTTTAAATATTTATTTTTTTGACTTATTTTTTGCTGCATTAGGTCTTGGTTGCAACATGAGGGATCTTTGTTGTAGTGTACAGGTGTAGTTGCCCCTTGGCGTGTAGGATCTTAGTTCCCCAACCAGGGATCGAACTCACATCCCCTGCAATGGAAAACGGATTCTTAACCACTGGACCACCAGGGAAGTCCCTCATGCTACTAATTTTATATGTTACTTTTTCTGCATCCTGCTCTCCCACCAGACTGTCAGTCCCAGGTCTGGCTCCTGGATGTACCACTCCCTGTTTCTTCCCTGCAGGTCCTGGCATGTGGCAGGTACTCGTAAGCACCTGTGGAAGCCATGAGCAGGCACCAGAATGAGTCTCAGCAAACTGCCAACTGGATGCAGCCACCATGTGTGATCCCGCCGGGCACACGCTCCACCGGCTCTTGAGGACACAAAGATAGGCAAATGGAGTGATGGGATGTTCCAAATCGATAGTGGTGATGGACCTACAGCTCCGTGACTATACTAAAAGCTGCCAAATTATACATTTTAAATGGGCACATTACATGACATGTGAACTATTAATATATATCAGTAAAGCTGGCTTTTTTTTTTTTAAAAAAGGATGACTAAGACCCAGGATCATTTTAACTGTCAGGTTTTCAGCTTGCACCGTTGTTATTGTCCAGCTGCTGAGTCACCTCTGACTCTTTGCGACCGCATGGACTGCAGTATGCCAAGTGTCCCTGTCCTTCACTGTGTCCCGGAGCTCGCTCAAACTCACGCACATGGAGTTGGTGATGCCATCCAACCATCTCATTCTCTGTCGTCCCCTTTTCCTCACGCCTCAACCTTTCCCAACATCAAGTTCTTTTCCAATGAGTCAGCTCTTTGCATCAGGTGGCCTGAGTATCGGAGCTTCAGCATCAGTCCTTCTGATGAATATTCAGGATTGATTCCCTTTAGGATTGACTGGTTTGATCTCCTTGCAGTCCAAGGGGCTCTCAAGAGTCTTCTCCACAGCTCAAAAGCATCAATTCTTTGGCTCTCAGCCGTCTTCTCTCCTGACATATGCTGTCCTTAAACCTAACAATCTTCAAAACAAATTAATAAATATACATAGACCCTCCCTGCCTCATTTCATCACCTCTTAAGAGGACACATCTAGAAGGAATTTGTTTGCATTTGTTTTCATTTTTTCTCGTTAAAGAAAAAAATTAATGCAATGTCTTTTCCTGTTGCCGTCTTGCTTACAACTAGATTATCTGCTCCCTTAACCCAAGGTTCCTCACCTTCACCCAGGCAACACATTTACTAAACCCCACTTTGTAACAGGAGTGAACCAGAAACATCCACATTTGTATCTTGCACTCAAGAAGGGTTAATTCCAAGGTTCCTCACCTTCACCCTAGTGACATTTGGGACCATTTTAATTCCCTATTGTGGGGCTGCCCTGTGCATTGTGGGATGTCTGGCAGCATCCCTGGCCTCTACCCAGCTGAAGCCAGCAGCATCCTCTGCCCACTCCCAGTCACAACAATAGAGCTCATCAATGTCCCCGAGAAGCTTTACTGCCCCAGTTTTGATCCACTGTCGTAGCAGCTTTTCCATCTGGCCCCACTCCTGCCACCGATACCTAATGACTCTGAAGACCTGCCCACCTGCCCATTCATTCACGTGTGTGTCCCTTCAGTCACATCCAATTCTTTACGACCCTATGGATGGTCGCCCGCCAGGCTCCTCTGCCCATGGGATTCTCCAGGCAACACATTTACTAAACCCCACTTTGTAATAGGAATGAACCAGAAACATCCACATTTGTATCCTGCACTCAAGAAGTTTAGAACTTTGTGCAGCAGGTAGGGTGGGTAGATACATAAGTGGCTAAAGAATTTTAAAAGCCCTAAGTGCCATCGAAGACATACACATAAACGGCAAGATGTTTTCAGAAAAGGGAGAAGGGTTAATTCCAAAGCGAATAGGAAGAAAACTCAGCTTCCTCCTCCACATGGCAAGGACAATACCTACTTCTCAGAGTCATCAGAAGACTAAATCCACATAGCACGTTATTCCATCTTCATCCCCAACCCTCTGGAGTGGGTACTATTGTTCCCATTTTGCAGAAGAAGCGACCAAGGCACAGACAGGTAAAGGAACTTGCCCCAGGTGGCACAGGCTTGTGGCCAAAGCAGACTTTAGCCAGCGGGCAGGCTGGCTCACTATGGCAGGTCCTACCTCCCTGAAAAAATACACACGTGACAACAGACGGGGACCCAGCCACCACTCCCTTAATGAAAGTTACTGTCACTGTACTTTCCACTTGGGAACTCAGCAGGCTACTGCCTGTAGGCAAAATTTTAAAGGGAGGGGCCCCAGGTTTGCTCATATGCAGACAGGAGGGAACGGCACTCTAAGAGGAGCCCTGGGCTCCTCTTAGGATGGAAGGTAGCTGCTAGACAAGCTTGGGGCGTGAGTGGAACAAAGAAGTGAAACAAAGTGCCAGGAGGGGACTGGGTGACAAACAGGGCTGGGAGGGCAGGCCAGGGCCTGAACGAATTAAGCAAAGCAGAGCGGAGACTCACTGAGGATTCCACCAGCAAAGTGCTGCATCACCGACATGCTGCAAAAGCTCCAGGGAGTTGTGAAACCCAGAGAGAAAAATTTCTGGCTTACTCTTCTCATTCCCTTCTCTTGAATCGGGCCAAGAACAGGAAACTGGGAAAGCCACCTCATCCGTAAAAAAAAATCCCCTGGAGACACTATCGCAGTCCCTGCCCCCGAGCCTTCCAACCCAAGGAGTTACAGCTCACTCACCTCGCCATCCCGGGGTCCCTACACCCAACTGATACCTGAATTCTGGGCTCTGCACCCGTGCCAGGAGCCATCACAGTGGAGACAGCCCAGAGCAGGCCCTGTTGAAGGGAGGACCACGACTCAGTGGCCAAAAGCACAAGCTTTGGAGCGGAAGGCCTTGAATCCTATCCCCACGGCTTCCTGGCTGTATGGCCTTGGGGAAGTCAATCCACCTCTCTGACTTTAAGCCACTTATCTCTCATTGGACTATGGGCAGTCAATGTCATGGGACTTCCCCAACAGTCCGGTGGCTAAGACTCCAAGCTTCCACTGCAGGGGACACAGGTTTGAGCCCTGGTCAGGGAACTAAGACCCCACGTGCCATGCAGCGTGGCAAAACAACAACAGAAACCAAAAGCACTCAGTGTTGGGGGAGGGGTGGCCACAGGGCGTTAAGCGTGCTGCTGCTCCTTCTCCCATTACTGTGGTTGCTATTCAGTCGGTCAGTCGTGTCCGACTCTGTGACCCCATGGCCTCGGCATGCCAGGATTCCCTGTCCTCCACTATCTCCCTGAGCTTGCTCAAACTCCTGTCCATCAAGTCAGTGATGCCATCCAACCATCTCATCCTCTGTCGTCTCCTTCTCCTCCCACCTTCAATCTCTCCCATCAGGGTCTTTTCCAATGAGTTGGCTCTTTCCATATTTTTACTGCCACTGTTATCATCACTGATGTCGTCATCATCATTTCAGTGAGGACAGCTGCTCATAAAGCCACATGCCAGAATGCTGAGGCCTCCCCCAGGAGACTTTCTTTCATCTCTCCAGCTCCAGGCTTAGTCATCTGACATAGTCTGTTGGAAAAGACTCCACTCTGTCCCACCCGAGTCCTCCTACCACAGCCACTGACCTGCAAGCACCTACAACATGTTAGTCACTCTGTGCCTGACTCGTTGCAACCCTATGGACTGTAGCCCACCAGGCTCCCCTGTCCATGGGGTTCTCCAGGCAAGAGTACTGGAGTGGGTAGCCATAACCTTCTCCAGGGGATCCAGACCCAGGGATCAAACCCAGGTCTCCTGCATCGCAAGCAGATTCTATACCATCTGAGCCATCAGGGGGCACCTACAATGGCCACTGTCAAACAGGCCACTATGGCAACAACCAGGGACACTCCCACCACAGTGGAGATGGCGCCGCCCTCGAGAGCCTAGACCCTGGGCCAAACATTGGGAATCCCATCCCAGCTCTACTACATATGAGCCGTAAGATCTCGCGAAAGTTACATAACAGGCCCAGGCCTCACTTTCCCGTCTGTAAAACGGGGATGATAACAGTCTATTAACCTCATAGGGTTGTTGTGAGGATTAAATGGAAATTGTTTCATACACGGCTGGGGACTAACGAGCACTGTGAGTATCAATCATCAGTTTCACTGGATCCTGGAAGGCATAGTTGTACCCCCACTTTGGCCTGTGATACTCTCTTTGGCCCCTGACCTCTGACGCTCCAGCCTCAATGGCCTCCCCGTTGCTCTTCAATCACACCCAGCTTTTCCCCACCTTAGGGCCTCCCACCCGCTGTTTCAGCCTGGAATGCCTGTGGCCTAGCCAGCTCCTCCTCCTCTTTCCAGCAATGCTGGAGGAGAGGCTACCCATCTCAAGTGGCCCCTTCCTGGTTCTTCACTAGGACCTAACTCTGTGTATTTCCTTCCTTTCCATGTTTACGGGGCAGCACAGGACACGGGTTAGCATCCAGACTCGAGCCAGACTGCCTGGGTTTGGATCCAGCTCTGCCATCTACCAGCTAGGTGACTTCCCCTCTCTCTGCCTCTATTTCCCCATCAGCCTCTATTCCACTACCGTCAGGATGGAATCATTAGGACTTACAAAGAGCTTAACACAATCCTTGGACCTTCGGAAATGCCCCACGAGTCAGCACTCTCAGTTAGCTCCCAGCCGAGTTTTAAGTGTCCCTCTTAGAGACAACCTGTAACCTCCCCACAGTATGACCAAATTCAGGAGGCACTCATTGAGGACTTGTTCAACCAACAAAAGGAGGGGGTGAATAACTATCTGCCGAGCAATCCAGAAAGACACAAAGAAAAGCCGGAACCTCTGTCCCTGCCTGTGACCCAACAATCCCAGCTATGGGCATGAGTCCAAAGGAAATAACCCAAACGGCAAGAAAAGGAACAATTTTCACATGCTGGGCCGTTCTCAGTGACAACCAGGAAGCTCCCAGGCACGCAAGACCTGAGCAAACAGTGGCAGGGGATCCTACTGAAAATGACCCAGCTGTCACGAACCAGACCTGGGGCCACCTCCCGCCCTGGAGAAGCCGCCAGTGGGGTGGGGGGGGGGGGGCGGCCTGACCACCTGGCCTCGTGCCCTCTGATGAGGGTTGTTTGTGGGCCTTTTTGCTTGTTTCTGGCCATGCCATGCAGCATGAGGGACCACAGTTCCCCCAAAAGGCATTGAACCCGCGCTCCCCCTGCAGTGGAAGCTCGGAGTCTTTACTACTGAACCGCTAGGGAATTCCTTCTGACCAGGGTTTTTAACCTGCATGTGAAAGCAGACCAAGAACAAGAGCAAAGACCCCATCTACAGCCACCAAAGAGCTGTGGTTAAGGGTCAGGGGAAGATCCCACGTCAAGGAAACACTTGGTGCTGAAGGTGAAAAGGGAGGCGTGTCTTTTTCCGGAGTGGTTTGGAGACCCTCAGAGCAAGTCCTTAAATAGCCCCAGGTGTGGTCTCAATCTGTCTAGGCCCTGAAACAAACCTCTGAGGACATGGGTCCCATTACCAGTCTCGACTCTACAGATGCTTAAACTGAGGCACAGAATAAAGGGCTTCCTGACCTGGGCCAAGGAGCTGGTGTTACCTAGAAGACCAGAAGTGATCTGTGGCTAACTCAGGAGCCAATCAAGGGGCCTACATTGCTGTCCAGTACTTTTTCCATTTCCACTTCCTCCTGGATCCTCAGATTTCACTTTGGAGCAGAGCGGAGACTGCTGTGTGACAATGGCTGACGATGACGGCAGCAATACCAGCGATGGCGAGCAAGAGTAATGATAACATCACTTCACAATCATAGGAGCAGCACCTTAGCTGTGTATTAACTCATGTAATTTTACCACTCTATGAGGCAGGCACTCCCATCACCCCGTTCTGCACATGTGAGAAAACGGAAGCAGAGAGAGGCAAAGTCACTTTACCAGGTCACACAGCGGGCAAGCAGCAGAATCAGGCATCTGAATAGAGGCTACACCAGCTCTCCATGCAGCTATTTCACCCTAAACAATCTTCCCAACTGGCCTCCATGAGGCAGGACGCTGTGGTCTCACTTACACTTAGCATCGGACCTACAGCAATAAAAGGCTTCATACACAGAAGAGGGAGGGACCAGAAACTATTATCTTACTGCATCGATTTGAAGACCCGTGTTTCTTCACGCGGTATCTGCGTCTCGCGATCAGTGCATCCTACAGTCTCTGCTGGCCATGCTTTCCTAGCCCAGCATCTCTGAAACTGGGATGCAAGTCACCACTGCCGGCCTCGTGGACCTGATGAGACGTGGCATGCCTCTCTCAACACCCCAGGCTCTCCTCTACCCTACTGCACATTAAGGATGGCAAGAGGCTTTTTTCTAAGTTTCCAGAATCAAGAAGGAGAAATGAATATAACCCTTACGTCTTAGCAAAGCTAACTCCCGAGAGGCAGACACCACTCCCACTCCCTCACTGTGGCTCCATAACAACTCAATTAACTTTAATGGGGGTAGGGGAGGATGCGTGTAATTGTCAAGCTACCTGACAGGGCCACCCCGGGCAAAACTACCAGCAGCTTGATCTGATCATCTCCACCTGCCAGCTGCCTTCTTGTCTCCACAGCTCCTTCCACGGGCCCTTGCCCAGACCAGGTTGTTTTTGCCAAACCCAGGCAGAGAGGAGGCAATAAAATCTCCTACTCAACTGAGTATGTACAGCCCTTTCCAAAAGGCCATGGTTTCTGCCTAGCTCCACAAGAGAAACCCTGTCTGCCAATAGTGTTCTTTCTGAAACACGTACTCAGATAGGACTTGCCTGGGAAAGGGGATATCATTTCAACCACTTCCAGGTCCACAATCTCTCTTCTCCCCAGTTCCTTTAAGGCCCCTGGGAAGGAGCAATCTGCTGAATTCATGTCCACATGTAAACTACTTCTTGGGTTTACTGGAGATTGGACTCCTTGGCTGTGGGAACACACCTGAGAACTACAAGCAGGCTTCAGATGTAAAGGGTTCCCCGGCCTCTACCCACTGGACGCCAGGTGTGACCACCAAAAATGTTTCCACTGTTGGCAAAAGTCCCCTGGGGGCAAAACTCCCTGGAGGAGAGAAGCAGTGATCTAGTCAGTTTGCAGAATATCCTATGTTTTCCTTTAGTGGTGACATATTTAATAACTATTAGGTAAATACAAGAATATGACTCACCTGCAACTTCACAGACATTCCAAAGTGATAAGAAACTTCTTTGCAGGGGGGATAAGTTTATTTAGGTTACAAAAGAGTGGGCTTATTTAAATTACTAAATAAGTATGTGCCAGACACTACTGGCTAGCTTACTCAACAGTCTTTCCCAACTCCCTTCTGTTTTGCTGCCTCCCACTGCTGCTAAGTCGCTTCAGTCGTATCCGACTCTGTGAGACCCCACAGACGGCAGCCCACCAGGCTCCCCAGTCCCTGGGATTCTCCAGGCAAGAACACTGGAGTGGGTTGCCATTTCCTTCTCCAATGCATGAAAGTGGAAAGTGAAAGGGAAGTCGCTCAGTCATGTCCGACTCTTCGCAACCCCATGGACTGCAGCCTTCCAGGCTCCTCTGTCCATGGGATTTGCCAGGTAAGAGTACTGGAGTGGGGTGCCATCATGAAGCATAAAAACAAATGCTCTTTTCCTACCTCCTTTATAGATAGAGGTGGCCATGAGATTTAATTTCCTGAATAAAAAATAGGTAAATGAAGCTGGTGTGTTCCTTCTTTCCTCCTACCTTGAACCTAGATGTGACGGTTAGAGCTACAGCAGCCATTCTGCGGCCTTGAGGGAAAGACAAAGACTATGGTGTCAGTCCACTGGGTTGCTAATCCAATGCCAGCAACTTGTCAGAGGTACTGGACCCTGTGATACGTAGAAGAATAGATACCTTAGTGTTTAGGCCACTGGCGTTCTTGCAACCAAATGCAATCCTAAGGGTGATGCACTGAGATAAAAATGTCAAGCCCATGAAGAATACACACAAACAACTGAGGGTGAGACAGCGGAGAAGAGAGCAGGCACTGAGGTCTAACTGGAGGGTCTGAACACTATCTGCTTACATCCTCTGCCAGCTGTGTCAGTGTGGGCAAATCTAACTGTGCCTCTGTTTCCACATCTAAAAAAGGGATCATAAGAGCACATACTCAGCATTGCCATAAGCTGAAAACAAACCATTCACAGAGAAGGATTTACTGCTTGACAGAATAATCCTCAATGTATGTTATTTATTTCTAAAAGTGAATTCTTACCAAAGGCACCCAGAAAAACAGGAATACAGACTAGAATTGATTTAGTCATTGGTTTAAGGATTCTGTGTAATACCCCTGCCTTGGCGTTAAAGGTGAAGCAAGGGGAGGGAAAAGCAAGCACCCAAGGCTTTCCGGAGGATCCAAGTCTAGAGTCCAGGTTTATCTCCTCACAACACCCCTCCTTTCCAAGTTCCAGCCACAATGGCCTTCCTTATTAAGCTGAAGCTTCTGCACATGCTTTATTCCACTGTCTAGAACATTCTAACTTTCTGCTTTTGCCTATATAGCAAACTGTTTTACCCCAATATCCACTCTTCCTGAACCCCTAGTAATTAATCTTCAGCTGAGCACATGTTTATTGAGAAAGGAAACTACATTTCCCAGACTCCCTTGCAGCAATGTGGTCATATGACTAGCTTACTGGCCATGTGAACAGAAGTGAGATGTGAACAGAAGTGATGTGGGTGACTTCTGGGTTACACCCTTCTGCTTCCTTCGCTCTGGCTGGAATGTTGACATGGGGGTGCACATTCTTGATTCACAATGAGGGCAGCACCTAGGATAGCACAGCAACGAGACAGGAGGAGCCTGGGCCCCTGGCATCCTCAGGGACAGAGCTGCCATGCAAGCTGGGATTTTTACACCACAGAGAAATGGTTGTTGTTTAGTCACTAAGTCGTATCCAGCTCTTTGCAACCCCATGGACTGTAGCCCACCAGGCTCCTCTGTCCATAGGATTCTCCAGGCAAGAATACTGGAGTGGGTTGCCATTTCCTTCTCCAGGGGATCTTTCTGACCCTGGGATCCAACCCGCATCTCTCATGTCTCCTGCACTGGCGGGTGGATTATTTACCACCAGGGAAGCCCAGAGAGAAATTAGCTTCTATCTTAAGCCACTGTGTTTGGGGTCCTTGTCACATAGAGCTACATTTATAACCTCACACAATCTCCCCACTCAGGGAGTCTCTTCTTTCCATCCATGGATCAAATAAAACCCCTACTGCACTCATTGAGCACCACTGAGCCCCCCTTCACAGCCTTTCATGGCTATGATTTTCCACTCATTTGTTCAATCTCCCACAAGACTGCAACTCAAGGATGGTGAGGAGCCCTGCTCTGCACATCTTTGGATTCCCAGCATCAATTCAGTGCAAGGATAATCAGGAGCCCCTCAGAGAATGCAGACTGAATGGGGCCAGGCCACGGACCAATGGGCAAGAGCTCTGTCCTCTGAGCACAACTCACAGCCCTGGGGCACTGACCCTCAGAGGCTCTGTCTCCTGCCAGGGGCATCCGAGAGGGTGGAACAAGTGCCCTCCTGACACCCACGCAACCTTGCTTCACATCTTCCCCAGATCTCCCTTACACAGAAGTTAAAAAACAAGGCTATCCAACCGCCTGGAAAGGAAACAATTATTAGCAAATTATATAATTAGGCTCATGTTGACATTTCAAGTAAATATATTCATTAAAAATGGGTGGTATCCAAGATGAACAGTAAATGAAACACAGAGAACGTTTTCATAAAACCTCATTCTTATTTTTAAAGAACATCTTAACATGTGGGACATGCGGAGAAAAGGAAGTGAAAATTAAAACGCCCATAACAGATAATCTCTAGAAGAGTGTAATTTTGGAGGACTGTCACATTTTACTGTACTAGCTCCTGTCTTATTTCATTTTATACTGGACCTCTTATAACGTCAAAGAAGAGAATACGAGAAAAGTCCCTTTAAGTAATTCAATCATGACCATGTTTACAGTAACTGAAAACCTGGAACTTCCCAAGTATGCATCCGTCAGCAGCTCTCAGCTGTCAGAGCCCACCTTCATCCCTGTGCACTTAAACACGTCTTCTGAATGCCAGACGACAAAGAAAATCTCCAGAACGAACTTTCCCACCCATCAGCCCAGTTTCAGAGTTGACACCCAACACCTCAGCATGCCTTACCCAGACCCTGACACCCTACAGACACCCTGTAACAGCTGGGCGAATTAGCCTGAATCCTCAGATGCTAGAGACCGACGTCTGAATCCCTGAGGTCAGGCTGGGCTCCATCCTCATTCTGCCAAGGCCTGCATGAGCCCAGAGGTTGCAGGGAGGTGATAAACCAGAAGAGAATCGCCACAGTAGAAATCCCCACGCTACTGCGCTCGACTGTCCGTCACGGTCCCCTCCAGGCCGGCCTCCTATAGAAACACAGCACATGCCTGCTGAGCTTTTCTGAGCTTCCTCTACATCCTGCCTCTTTTCTTTCCAAATCTGAGAGATTCGCAGCAAGATCGTGATCCCCACTTTACAGATGAGGACACTGAGGTTCCCAGAAGGTAAGCAACTGGTCCAAGGTTGCACCAGCCTGGGAACTGGCAGGACTGATTTTCGAGCCTGGGCTCCTGAACCTGGCCTTGAGACCTCAGCCATATACATCCTTGGCTTTCTCTAGTGCTGCACCTTCCCCTCACCCAATAGTGCCTTCAGCTACCAATTCTCTGATCCCCACCACCTCCCCCAACTAATATCCTCTTTGGGAATAACAGGGTCTGACCCAGGGATAAGCGCTCTCTCCAGCCCCTCCCCACCAAATAGCAAATGAACTGCAAGTGGGCCAGCTCTGACTCCAGCATCAAGTGTGAAATGGTCCCCCTAGACACCCCAGGGATCTCAGTAGACAAAAATACACTGCTGGTGGGAATATAAATCGATACACCCACTTTGGCACCCCACTCCAGTACTCTTGCCTGGAAAATCCCATGGACGGAGGAGCCTGGTAGGCTGCAGTCCATGGGGTCGCAAAGAGTCGGACAGGACTGAGCGACTTCACTTTCACTTTTCACTTTCATGCATTGGAGAAGGAAATGGCAAGCCACTCCAGTGTTCTTGCCTGGAGACTCCCAGGGATGGGGGAGCCTGGTGGGCTGCCGTCTATGGGGTCACACAGAGTCGGACACGACTGAAGCAACTTCGCAGCAGCAGCAGCACACCCACTTTGGAGAAGAGTATAGAGATCCTTTTAAAAAACTAAAAATAGAGCCACCACATGACCCAGAAATCCCACTCCTGGGCATATATCTGGAGAAAAACGTAGCTCAAAAGGATACATGCACCCCAGGATCATTGCACCACTGTTTACAATAGCCAAGACATGGAAGCAACCTAAATGTCCACTGACAGATGACTGGATATACATACATACAATGGACTATTACTCAGCCGTTAAAAAGAATGAAATAATCCCATCTGCAGCAACACGGATAGACCCGGAGATTATTGTACTAAGTGAAGTAAGTCAGAAAGAAAAAGACAAATATTGTGATATCACTTACGTGCAGAATCTAAAAAAAAATAAAATGGTACAAGTGAACTTACAGAACGGAAACAGACTCATAGTCTTAGAGAATGAATTTATGGTTACGGGGGAAGGATAGGTTGAGAGTTTGGGACTGACATGTCCACACGGCTATATTTAAAACAGATAGATAACCAGGGCTTCCCTGGTGGCTCAGTGATAAAGAATCCGCCTGCCAATGCCAGAGACACAGGTTCGATCCCTGATCCAGGAAGAGCTGACATGCCTCGGAGCAACTAAGCCTGCAGGCCACAACTACTGAACCTGTGCTTTGGAGTCTGGGAGCCGAAACAAGAGAAGCTACCGCAGTAAGAACCTTGCTCTCTGCAACTAGAGCAAAGCCCAGGCAGCAACGAAGACCCAGCACAGCCAACAATAAATAAACAATTAAAACAGACAAGCAACAAGGACCTACTATAGAATAAATAAATAGATAAATTACTTTAAAAAAAAAAGGGAGAGCCCCATTGCACTACCATCCTCAGAGTCTAATCTAACACATGCCTTTTCTCCTCGGCCCTGGGTGAGTGAAATTGCTTCTGAGGAAGAACCCTTATCAAAGAGCTCCTGGATAATCTAAATTACTACCGGGTCACCTTCCCCAGCACCCTGGAGTTTCACCTTTCCCCTGGGCTTCCGGTCTCCAGCCTGACAAGGCTGATTAGAGGGACTGGGGAAGGCGCTACGACTAACGTACACGTATCATCTGCTCTAAATAATCATGAAAGCAACAACCATAATGATGAGCACCTTCAGAGAGACCCCGCTAGAACTGAGCTACCACTTTCTTAAAAACAAGCTGGGCTTGTTGTAGACAGGAAATAAAACATTTTCAATGATTTTAAATATTCTCTCCACTCCAAACAGTATGTTCTAAAGGAGTCAACAGGCACTACCATATGATATTCATTACAATGTTCTCTTTGAAAGAAAAAAAAAAAAAAAAAAGAAGGGGGAAACAGCAACCTAAATGTCAAACCACAGGCAATAATTATGTAAATTACAGTCCACAATACCAGAAACTGCCGCTTGGACATTTAAAGGCATAATTACAAAAGTTGTGCAGGAACATGGGAAAATTCTCACAAGAATAAATGAAAATGCAGGAGAGAAAAGACCACATAACAATCTGGACAAGATCCGGATGTTAACGCACCAACAAACAACGGCCGATGGAAAAATATGGACAAAAGAAGCAAGAGTCCCAATATACTGAGTGTGCCCACAAATTAACAGAAAAGAGCACACCAGAGTAAAAATGCACAAAAAGGACACTTACATGCACACAACAGAACACGTGAATCACCAAGGAGTATGTCGTAGGATGCTCAACTTCTAAGGGAAATACCGGTGAAAATAAGATATCTTTTTTGTCCATCAAATTAACAGAAGTCAGCCAGGTACAGGGCTGGAAGGATGCCAAGAAATGGGAATTCCCAGTCCCTGTTGCTAGGAATGGACTTGCTACAACCTTTCTGGAAAATAACCGGCCAATGCCCACTGCATATGCATGTGCTCGGTCATGGCCAACTCTCTGCGACCCCGTGGACTGTGGCCCACCAGGCTCCTCTGTCCATGGGATTTCCCAGGCAAGAACACTGGAGTGAGTTGCCATTACCTGCTCCGGGGGATCTTCCAACCCATGGACTGAATCTGCGTCTCTTGTGTCTCCTGTATTGGCAGGTAGATTCTTTACCACTGCACCACCTGGGAACCCCAATACTCATTAAAAACTAAAATGTACAGAATTTTAACCCATGGACAAGGATGTTTACTGGAGCATTGTTTACAGAAGCCAAAAAATGGGAAACAATGCAAGCGATGTTATTAACTGGGAAATGGCTGAATCAATAACAAATCTATAACTTGGAATATTACACAATAGTTTAAGAATTACTACTGAGATTATGTGTACTGCCATGTATCATGTTAAGCAAAAGAAAAAGTAGAGTGATGATAATAATATAACCCACTTTATTTTTAAGCATATTATTTATGTTTATAAACATTTCCATGATTACAGAGAAAGGACAGGAAGAATGGTTATTGGTTAGAAAGAATTAACGCTTTATTTAAATACCTCTATGCTGTTTTCTCACAAGGAGTATCACTTTGTGAACCAGAACACTCTACAATTAAACTAGAAAGTTTACATGTAAAAAATAAGTCATGATAAAATAACTTTTATCGTTTTAGCACGAGAAAATTATGAGTAAAACTTTTACATGTTGTTGAACTGTTAATGTAAAAGTACTTTTTAAACAAAGAAGTCAAAAGATGTTTAAAATTTAAACATATCTTTTTAAAATTAGAACATAAACCAATCACTCTCTGGACCAAACCCACTGGAAGGATGGTTTAACTGCTGGGCAAAATCCTCTCACACACAAGGAAGCAACATGAGTCTGGTCAATTCCCAGCCTGATCAATGCTCTCAAATGCCACGAGCACAACAGGTACTTAATAAATGCTGGTGAGTCCACTGCGTGCGTGCACTCAGCTGTGTCTGACTCTCTGGGACCCCATGGACTGCAGCTTGCCAGGCTCCTCTGTCCATGGAATTTTCCAGGAAAGAATACCGGAGGGGGTTGCAATTTCCTCCTCCAAGAGATCTTCACGACCCAGGGATCAAACCCACGTCTCTTGCACCTCCTGCGCTGGCAGGCCGATTCTTTACCACTGCGCCACCTGGGAACCCCAGTAAATCCATTAGTGAGAGTTTAAACCACAGCTGTCACTTGAGAATCAGAACTATCACATTCCCGACTCTTTGTGACCTCGTGGACTGTAGCCCACTTCTCTGTCCATGGGATTCTCCAGGCAAGAATACTGGAGTGGGTTGCCATGCCCTCCTCCAGGGGCTCTTGCCAACCCAGGGATTGAACCTCGGTCTCCCACATTGCAGGCAGACACTTTAACTTCTGAGCCACCGGGGAAACACATGTATATTATCATATGTGAAACAGATCGCCAGTCCAGGTTCGATGCATGAGACAGGGAGCTCAGGGCTGGTGCACTGGGATGACCCTGAGGGATGGGATGGGGAGGGAGGTTCAGGATGGGGAACACATGTACACCCGTGGCTGATTCATGTCAATGTATGGCAAAACTACTACAATATTGTAAAGTAATTAGCCTCTAATTAAAATAAATAAATTTAAAAAAATAAATAAAGGAGACTCCAAGAAAAGCAAAGAGAAAAAAAAAAAAGAACTGTCACATTTCAAAATGCACAGATCCCCCACCAAGCAATTTCTCAGGGGAAACTGACTCTGCTGAGTCATTTACACCTCTCCACAGAAAGTACCGAGATGAGCACCCAGCGTGTTTGAGGCAGCACTGTTCATGGTGCAGAAAACTGGAACCAAAGACCCTGAAAGCAACCCAGGGAGGACTGGGTGAATACACGGCACAGTCATGTAACAGGAGAGTATGGCTGGTAAAGTGTTATTTCTTTTTCTTTCAATTTCCCTGGACCTACCTCGGACAGAAAAATCAACACGGGTTTCTAAGCGAAAGGAGCAAGATACAGAACGTTATTTAGAATATGAAACTATTTGGGGAGGGAAAAAAGATATTCAATCTCTCCCCGCCCACTCACACTTCCTACATATTTGCATATGCTTGAAATTTTCTAGAAGGACACGCAAGAAACTACCATCAATGGTGACATCTGGGAACAGAGCGCAGGGAGGGGAAGTACTGAAACTTTCACTTTGCCTTCATATTCTTCCAGAATACAGCTTTATTCTAGTATTTTTAAACTTTTTTAAAAATTTTATTTTAATCGGAGGATAATTACTTTACAGTGTGGTGGTGGGTTTTGCCACATATCAACATGAATCAGCCGCAGGTGCATGTGTTCCCCCATCCTGAACCCCCCTCCCATCTCCCTCCCCATCCCATCCTCTGGGTTGTCCCAGAGCACCAGCTTTGAATGCCCTGCTTCATGCATCGAACTTGCGCTAGTCACCTGTTTTACATACGGTAATATACATATTTCAATGTTATTCTCTCATATCATCCCACCCTTGCCTTCTCTGAGTCCAAAAGACTGTTCTTTACATCTGTGTCTCTTTTGCTGCCTTGCATATAGGATCATTGTTACCATCTTTCTAAATTTCATATATATGGGTTAACTTACCGTATTGGCAGAGAAGGCAATGGCACCCCACTCCAGTACTCTTGCCTGGAAAATCCCATGGATGGAGGAGCCTGGTAGACTGCAGTCCATGGGGTCGCTAAGAGTCGGACACGACTGAGCGACTTCCCTTTCACTTTTCACTTTCATGCATTGGAGAAGGAAATGGCAACCCACTCCAGTGTTCTTGCCTGGAGAATCCCAGGGATGGGGAAGCCTGGTGGGCTGCCGTCTATGGGGTCGCACAGAGTCGGACACGACTGAAGTGACTTAGCATAGCATAGCATAGCATACCGTATTGGTGTTTCTCTTTCTGACTTACTTCACTCTGTATAACAGGCTCCAGTTTCATTTACCTCATTAGAACTGACTCAAACGTGTTCTTTCTTATAGTTGAGTAATATTCCGTTGTGTATATGTACCACAACTTCCTTATCAATTCATCTGCCAATGGACATCTAGGTTGCTTCCATGTCCTAGCTATTGTAAACAGTGCTGCAATGAACATTGGGGTACACGTGTCTCTTTCAATTCTGGTTTCCTTGGTGTGTATGCCCAGCAGTGGGATTACTGAGTCATATGGCAGTTCTATTTCCAGTTTTTTAAGGAATCTCCACACTGTTCTCCATAGTGGCTACACCATAAACTTTTTTTAAAGTTGCAACTTTTTATTTATTTATTTATTTAATATTTTATTTATTTGGCTGCAGTGTGTCTGCATGGAGGCAGGCAGGATCTTTTAGTTGCGGCATCTGGGATCTAGTTTCCTGACCAGGGATCAAACCTGGGCCCCCTGCATTGGGAGCACAGAGTCTTAGCCACAGGACCAAGAGGGAAGTCTCTAAAGTTGTAACTTCTAAAAGATAATTCTTTGAAAGCAATAGCATAATCAAAAGAGTTACTGTGCAAGAACTTCCAGGTCAATTCAACATCTATTTTAAAAAGAAGACTTTTTTTTAGCAACCCTTTAGAAAGTCATCTTAATCATGTAAGAAAAGCACCTCATCATGTTAATGGGTCCTAAAAAGCCTTTGAGGGGAATCAAGGGCAGTGGGGATTTCCAACCTGATCTGACCCTGAACAGTGTGGCCAATGTTCTGAAACAGATAAAAACACATAAACACATAAACTTAATTTTTAAAACCTGAGACCCATTCAAACCTAAATAAATCAGAAGACCACGATATCGGGGAGCAAGTAATAATGTTCCATCTCCCTGCCAAGCTGCAGCAAGCTTCCTCCTTGGAGTTTCCAGGCCCTTCTTAGTACCACAAGTCATTTTATTAGTGCTGAAGGCATTTTGGTAGCAGGCTCCAGGCCAGATTTTCCTTATATGGGCTCCACAGTTCCTTTGATCACTCCATGCACCTCAGGGCCTTTGCACGTGCTGTCCCCTCTATCTGAGATTCCATTCCCCCAGCCCTCGCACAGCCAGCTTTGCCATGGGTCAAAGGTCAAGAGTCATCTCCTTTGAAAGGCCTTCCCTGGACATACCCCCATCGCAGCTCACACCCTAGTTCGTCCCAGTTCATGTCTTTGTGGCATTCGCCGCTATCCAAAATCAGTTTGGTCATCCCCAGCATCAGCTCCATGAGAACATGGGTCTCGTCCGCCTTGTTCGTGGCTGTATCTCCAGTGTCTAGAACAGTGGCAGTGTGCCGCAGATGCTCAACTAATAATAAAAGACTGAATAAATGAATGAGTGAGAAATGGTTGTGGGAAGAACAGGAGAACGAATCCAGTTGTAAAGATCACACTCAAGTACTCTGCACCAGGGAAACACAGGCTCCTGATAACAACTCTCCAGGGAGGAAGGCACTCCAAACAGGTAGCCAAGAAAACATGAAGGAAGGTTCTCACGGAGACAATTCACTGAGAGGGAAGGGAGAAGCCTCGTAAAACCTCAATTACTGCCTGAGGGCCTGACGCCACCCTCCCTGGGCATCTAGACCCATTTTCCAGGACCTGCAATCTCCCCCGGGAGATACAATCCCACAATTAAACCAAGGGGACACTTAAGTAGAATCTCCACTTTGTAACTGTCCACCTCTCCTGGAGCAGTTTAAGATGCAGGAGCAGCTGATCTCTCTAGACAAGCACTTCACTCTGGGGCCAAACCTTCACACCACCCCACCCTTTCCCACCCACCTCCCCAGCCAGAATGGATTAGGGAAAAGCAGCCCGAGATGGAAAGAGGCAGGCAAACAGCATGAAAACAGCTGCAATCTCCTTCTCTGGCTAATTGGAGTTTAACCCTCTTCGCATCTCATTAAGCTTCTCCACGGCAACCTCAATAAGCCAATTACATGAGGTGTTCAACAGCTTAAAAACTCAGGGGGCTGCGTGTTGAGGCAAAAGTCTTGCCCCAGATTTCTTCTCTGGGTTCCTCCACATCAATGGCTGTGGGACTTCCCCACCCAGGGGACAGGTGACAACATCTGGAGACACTTTTGTTGTCACAACAGGGAGAAGGTGCTACCGGCATCTCGTGGGGAGAGACCAGGGCTGCAGCTGAACAGCCTACAAGGCCCAGGGCGGCCCCACAACAGGGAATTACCTGGCCCCAAAGGTCCAGCATGTCCAGGCTGAGAAACTGCTCTACACCTACCAGCCCTCCCCTACGGGGGCTTCCTCACGGCCCAGCCTTGTCAAGATAAGTCGAGTCCCATGCCTTCACCACAAAAGACCTGTCTGTCCCATTACCAGGCAAGGCTGGGGGAAACACTGGCCTCAGGAAGTTCAAGTCCTTGTCATTATCCCAAAACATTTTGTTCAGTCACTCAGTCGTGTCCAACTCTTTGTGACCGCATGGACTGCAGCACACCAGACTTCACTGTCCTTCACTATCTCCTGGAGTTTGCCCTAACTCATGTCCATTGAGTCAACGATGCCATCTAACCATCTCATCCTGTCTTTCCCTTCTCTTGCCTTCAGTCTTTCCCAGCATCAGGGTCTTTAACAATGAGTCGGCTCTTCACATCCGGTGGCCAAAGTACTGGAGCTTCAGTTTCAGCATCAGTCCTGTCAGTGAATATTCAGAGTTGATTTCCTTTAGGATTGACTGGTTGGCTCTCCTTGCAGTCCAAGGGACTCTCAAGAGTCTTCTCCAGCATCACAGTTCAAAAGCATTTTACTAGCCATTTCTTTCTTTCTGTAAAAGGTCCAGGCAAGTTTTTACGGGCTAGCATGTTACTGACCATTAAGATCTGATGAAATCTAGGCCTTATCCCACCATGAAAACCTGGAGGGAGACACTGACTCTAACACCTACAGATCCAGGTGGACTCCACTGATGAAGGAAGCAGACCAAGGGAGAAAGCACAAAGGGAAAAAGGCAATGGATGCCGGGCCTTAGAAGTAAAGTAGCAATAAGGAGGAGAAGGGATTGTGCCAACCCGGGGCCAGCCTGTTCTGGCAGGCTGCTCTGTCGGAGGGGGCAGCCCCAGCCGACCACCCACGACGTATAAGCGAAGGCCCTCACGCAGTCAGATCTCCTGATTTTCCAAAAGTCAGAAATGCAGACCGTTCTGTGAATTCTTCTCATCAGTAAATATCAGCAATCACAGTAATTCCACGTTAAAATAAAGCCAGAGCAGAACACTAGCGAGCTAGATCTAATCCCCCAATGGAACTTGTGCCTCAAGATACTCAAATTCAAACGTTAATCGCACCTACTGTATGTGCAACGTACTGAGTCCTGGAAAAAGAGAGGCCAGACTCAGTTTTCAACTTTGCAAGACAAAACATAAGCAGGCAGATGTGGAACCTGGAAGGCTCAGTCCACCTGGGTTCCCATTCCAAACAGGTGAGGGTCTATTTCATCCTTAGAAGACTCTGGGAAGAGGCTTCAAGCCAGCTCAAAAGTCACTCCAAAGCCTCCTGTCATTCATTCATTATTTACTGAGAATCTACTATGTTCCAGGCACTGAGGCTGGGATTACAGCCATAAGAACAAGCACAGGCAAAAACCCCTCCTTCCCTCCGTGAAGCTGAACTTTTGGCGGGAGTTTACAGACAGTAAACAAAATAAGTAAGACTTATTTTGGCAGTAAGTGCTGGGTTGCAGGGTTGGAGGGAGCCACAACAAAGCAGCAGGGAGTCCAGGAAAGGTTGCTTGGGCTGACACTAGGACAAGGATCTGAAAGTGCACAAGCATTCTGGGCAGGGGAAACAGCAAGTGCAAAGGCCCCGAGGCAGCCAGTTCTGGAGCAAAGGGAGACAGATGTAGCAGGCAGTTTGATCAGAGAGGTGAGGGATCAGATGCTCTTAGGCCTTGTAAGTTTCTCTGAGGCCTCTGGCTTTTTCCCTGAGGGATGCAAGGAGTCGCTGCAGGGTATAGGGCAGAAGGTCTAGGTATAGGGAGAGGGTCTGAGCTGTGTCTTTAACAGGATTCCTCTGGCCACAGGGCTGAGACCAGACTGCAGGGTCAAGGAGGGCAGCAAGGAAAGCACTGAGGTGCGAACAGCCAGCTGCAGGATTGAGGCTGTGATGGCTCTGGCCAGAGAGGAAGGCAAGGAGGTAGTGAGAAGCAGGCAGATTTGGAAACATTCTGAAGGAACAGGCAACAGGATTTGCTGATTTGCTGATGAGATGTGGAATGGGAGGCAAGGAGGGGAGTCACGGCTGATGCAGGGTTTCGGCCTGAATTTCTGGGGCAGAGCTGCCCTGGTCCACTGAGATGGGGAGGACTGGGGCGGTCCTCCCCATAGGGGGGCATAGGGGGAATGGGAGGGAGACCTCTAAGTTCATCGTGGTGGCGGTGACTTAGTTGCTAAGTCATGTCTGATTCTTCGTGATCCCATCGACTGTAGCCCGCCAGGCTCCTCTGTCCCTGAGATTTCCCAGGCACGGATACTGGAGTGGGTAGCCAATCCTTTCTCCAGGGGATCGTCCTGACCCAGGGATTGAACCCAGGTCTCCTGCATTGCAGGCGGATTCTTTACTGTGAGCCTCCAGGGAAGCCCAAGTTCCGCATGGGACGAGGTAAACCAGCGACACCCAGGTGGAGATGTCGGCTCCAAAAAGTTGAGAATGTGAATGGAAAGAGAGATTTTTCATCCACCACCACGTTCCAAAGGTAAGGCTACCCCAAACAGAGCCTGTCCAGCCGGGAGAAGGAGACTAGCTTCACCCTGCCCTGTCGTTTCAGAGAGTGCCCTCTTCTCCTCCCAAAGCCATTTACCTTGTCATGCTGCCATTCTGGGCCTCAGGTGGGGTGGACAGAGGGGACGACCCCACCAGTTCCAGGGGCCCCATGGCTCTAGTCCACATGGGAAGAAGAGACCAGGAGGGGCAGACATAAAGGAGGAGAGAAAGGTGGAGGAAAGCACAGTGATGCATCTAAAAACCCACAGGAAGCTTAAAGGATGGAGGAAAAAAATGGCTCTTTCTACATTATAGTGAGGCCACAGGGAGTTAATTATGCCAGAAATTAGACTGACGCCAAGGTCAGACCTTACCCCAAGAAGAATTTCAAATGGCTTCTAAAATACTTCTTTTGGGGACTTCCTTGGTGATCCAACGGTTAAGACTCCAAGCTTCCAACGCCAGGGGTGTGGGTTCAATCCCTGGTCAGGGAAACGAAGATCCTACATATTGTGCAGTGTGGCCAAAAAATTGAAAAAATAAAACACTCCTTTTCTCCCACCTTTTGGCAGCCAAACTGAATATTCAGGGGGTTACTGAGGTGGAAGAAGGTTCAGGGCATCTCCGAGGCAAATAACCCCAGGACAAAATGATCAGCAGGACTCCATGAACCAAACACAGAGCCACCGATCCCTGAAGCAGCAAGTACAGTAGCAAAAATTAACTAGAGAATTCCAGCTAGTGCATCACTTAAATTTACCGAGGGCCACCTGTATACCAGGGCTTCCCTGGTGGCTCAGTGGTAGACAACACGACTGCAATGCAGGAGACGCAGGTTCAATCTCTGGGTTCAGAAGATCCCCTGGAGAAGGAAATGGCAACCCACTCCAGTATTCTTCCCTGGAGAATCCCATGGAAAGGGGAGGCTGGGTGGCTATAGACCATGGGGTCGCAAGAATGGGACACAACTTAAAGAGATTAAACCACCAAACACCATACCAACTGTATACCAAGCAACAACATCCTAAGTACCTGCTGAGGATTCGCTTGGTACTGTGTTAACATCCCCATTATTCAGGTGTGGAAACTGAGGCATGGAGTGGCGGGGAGTGATTTGCCCAGGGAGTAGAGCCAGGATTTGAACTCTAGGGATCCAAGCACTGCTCAGAGCCGTCATACACCACTGCTTACTGACTTGTCACTTACTTTTTGACATTTTCTGATTTTTCTACACTGGACTTGCAATAAATTAATAAACAATTTTTTGGTTAAAAAAATTAGCTTGCAAGGGGAGGCCCAGGCCCATTTGCCCAACCATCATTCAAACATCAGCCACAAAACAGCCCTTCCCACCTACTCCACACCAAGCACCCTCAAAAATAAATAAATAAATAAAAGCAAACCCAGGGCTGGCGAACTTGGCCCCTATTTTCCATTTAGATAACCAAGTTCCTCTTTTTTCATCCCAGAGCATTTGCCTGGGTGAAGGTGGTAAGTCAGCCGAACCCTCACCACGGGTTATTTCCACATCGTGTGGTTTTTCTGGCCCTTTCCTGGGGCTCAGAGGCAGGCAGACTCAGGAACAAAACTCTGATTAGAGTCTCAGGTGGGCTAGTCGCGTTGATTTCTAAACACATGACCTTGGTCAAGGGAGGAGCCAGGCATGACCGGGTGGATGGCCCAATCCCATGCCCCAGCTTAAGAAAAAGTGGGTCCAAAGGAAGGACCAGCAACCTGAAACACACAACTTCATCTCTGGAAAGAAAGCAATAACCATTGTTTACCTCTGTGCGGGGCATGGGCTGAGTGGCTTGCACAGATGAACTCATTTTACTCTGCAAAACAACTGTAGCAGGTTGAGGCTGTGGGGGCCCACACCCCTATTTTACAGATGAGGAAGCTGAAGCACAGACAGACATGGTGGCTTGCCCAAGATCACATAGTTACCTAGTGGCTGGCAGGTCAGTCTCTCCCGGCCTTGAGTGGGTGCCCTGGGAAACACAGAAGTCACCTGCTCTTGATTACATTTGGTTTCTCAGGCTACCTGGAAATGCTCACGCCCCCGCTGCCTGCACTCAAACCCTGGTTCCAGGGCACCTTGAGAAACTGGGACAACCAGTGAGTCCAGAAATCCAGAGGGAGGAAGGGCAGAGCAAAGTCTGCAAGGCCAAAGACTGGCAGAGAGATGGAGGGCCTGGCCGAAGGGAAAGCCAACCACCTGGCAATTTCTGTAGCAAAAGTCCTTGCAGGAGAAAAATAAAAAACAAAACACACAACAGATTTCCTCAGATAAGCTTCTTCAGCTAAGTAAACAGATGACACCCCCAAACCCATTCGACGTTGGAAAACCTGATGCCATCCATCAACCGCCAGTTGCCATCAATACAATACATCCTGGTGAAGAATTCATGGTCACCTATTTTATCCCCTCTGTAATTCAGAACAAAATAAACAAGGAAATTCTCCAGTATCACAGCAACACTAGACCAGATCCCCATCTGATTCTTGCAGAAATAATCTTGTTGTTGTCACTGGGTACTGGGAGCAAGGACTCCTCAGATTTTCCTGTCTCTGCTAAGTACAATACTACTTTGCAAGTAAGTCTGCTCCCCAATCAATCCTGGACCTTGAGTGCAAAGCGTCTGTACTATTTCCAGCCCCCGAGTAAATCCCCTTGGCCTGAAAATGTGAGACACAGCCAGATGTGTGTGGTTGTTCTAACAAGTGATACCTACCGCCCCCATCCCCCAAATAAACCCTTCCCATGGGGCCCTCGAAGATGACTTATCAACACTCCAAATGCAACCTTCAAGGAGAGGACCACAAAACAGAACAAGAAGGTATTTGGAGATGCTAGTCACTGGCTCCAAAGAACCAGGGGTGTTTCCCGATTCCTAAACAAAAGCGGAAAAACTATCCTGCCCAGGTTTGCCTACTGTTAATAATCAAGAGAGTAAGACACAGAAGTGCTTCCTGTAACAGAGGCAAATCGCATTAGAGAGAAACTAAAGCCCAAGACACTGGGGATTAAGCCAGAGTGGCCTCCGGAGACCCGGCCAGGCTCAACAGCAAAGATTCAGAAGGAACCTGGGGTTGGTCCCCACACAGAGAAGCCTCAGGTCTCAGGTGCGGAACAGCACAAAATCCACTGGTACCAGGATCCTTGGGTATCCTCAGCTGACCCCCAAATCTGACCCCACGGTCAAGCAAGTCAGGGCAGGGGTGAGCAGCCCCACCTTCTTTCCTAGCTATTCCTGAAACTTCCCTAATTCTTCCCCTGTCCCCTCAAACTCGACCCCCCTACACACACCCAGAGCCACAGTAATTAAACAGAAGTAAAGTAAAAGATGTCAAAAACATGTAACCACAGGAACTTAATGTGTATGCAAAACAACTGGGGAGGGGGCAAACCTCAAGTCAGCCACTGGAAGCCCCTTTCCACAGTCTGAGCCCCTCCCCACCTCAGCCCTTTGGCAACCGGGTGTTTGTGAAAGCGGGTTCCAAGCCACAAAGGAGATGGGGGAACTTAAGCAGGGAGACACCCCTCATCTCTGGCGTCTCCGTCCGTGGAAGGTTATTTTCAAGTGGAGGGGGAACCCCAGAGAAGAAAGGGCCCCTCTTCTCGGCCCCCTCTCCCAGGCTCTGGCCCCTCACCTTTCCCAAAAAGCCCCAGAGCCAGGCATTTGCAACCCCTCCCCAACGCCCTGCTTCCCTGGAACCCAGTCACCCAAGTTTTCCGCCCCCCATCAGCTGCGCTCCCGAAGGGGGCCGGCTGAGGGCAGGGTGGGGAGCGGGCCCCGCCAGGCCGGCTGCGGGGAGGGGAGCGCGGCGTTCGGGGTGGCAGGGGACCCCGGGACCGCGGGCCCAACCCGCTCGAGCCCGGCGCTTCCCCCTGCCGGCCGGCCTCCCCGCCCGCATGCCGGCCTCCCTGCCGCTGCCGCTCACGTCCGCCGGCCCCACGCGATCCGAGCGGCCGCCGAGCACGTACCCAGAAGGGGTCGGAGCCATCGACGCTGCAGAAGTCCCGGAGCGCCATGCGGCCGGCTCGGGCACGGCGGGCACGGCGGGCAGCGGCGGGCGGACGGGCCCGGCTGCTGGCGGCGGCGGCGGTGGCGGTGGCGGCGGCGGGGAGGGCGGGAGGCAGCGACTGAGGGAGCCGGGGCCGCAACGCCGCCTGGTTGGCCGGCGCGTCACGGGGATGCGGCGGCCCCGCCCCGCCCGGCCCCGCCCCGCTCACCTCGCCCGGCCCGCCTGGGCCACGCGGAGAGTTCGCACGCTAGACCTTGCGGCCACCAGGACCGGACCCCCGCCCTCCCTAGGCGCCCGATCCCACCCCCACCACACCCCTATCAGAGGCTCGGGAAAGACCGAGCGCGACCGTTGTGTCCCGACCCCAGACCAGTTTTCAAATCCTGTTGTAACAACAACATCGAGACGACAGCAACAGTAATAGAAACCACCAGGGGCAATAATATGCACTGATCCCTCTATGAGCGCAGAGTGCCAGACACCGTAGCTGCGTCCTCATTGGACTCTGTTGTGACTCCCTTTTCATGAAGGAAGAGAACTAAAGGCAGAGAGGTTGAGTGACTTCTCCAGGGTCCTCCGGGCTAACCCGGCCTGCTGGCTCAAGAGCTGACTGGGAAACTGCAGGAGGTGGATACTCAATCTAATCTGCCCTGTACAGATGGAGAAACTTAAGTTCAGAGAGGTGAAGCGACTGACCCAAGGACACATAGCAGGCAAATAGCAGGAGCTGGATTGGAAGCCATGACCAGCCTGACTCAAGGCCTGAAGACTCCAAACCCTATCCCAAACAGCTCTGTGCAGAGAAGCTTGGCATTTTCTCCACTCTCTCTATAGCACTCAGGAAATAACCAGGCTATTGATCCTCACCTTTGAAGTCAAGAAAGGGAGGCCTAGAGATACAGTAAAAATTAATAAGCATTCACAATCATGGGGCTTCCGAAGGCTGAGATAGCAATGAACTTGAACTAACTTGTGAAATGCTCACTAGAACCCCAAGAGGTAAGTACTGTTATTATCCCCATCTTGCAGTTGAGGAGACTGCAGCCCAGTGAGGCAAGAGTACTTTGTCAGGGATGGTGTAGACAGTAAGTGGCCTAGGTCCCCCTCAGGGTGAGTGGATTTTTATGGGATAATTACTTTCAGGTAATAATGCTCTTTGGGCTGTTGCTCTGACATTTATAGTGAACAAATACTTACTGAGCATTTACTATATGCTGGGTCTTGCTAGAAACAAGACAAAGTTTCTGCTCTTATAATGCTTTTATAAAGCATTGGGGTTTCTTGTGGGGGGTTTCTTTGTGGGGTTTCTTGTGAGGGTTTAAGTGTGTGGTTTTGTTTTGTTTTGTTTGATGGGAGGAACAGGTTAATCAAATGATCACCTAAAGGGTATTTACAGCTGTGATAAAACCTAAGAAGAAAGTGGAAGTAAGAGGGTTTTAAAGGATCCTGGCCTACTGGCAGTGGAAGTCAGGGAAGGCTGCCTGGAGGAAGAATCTTTTGAGCTGAGAAACAAGTGATGAGTCTGGTTTCATGGGGTCTGAGCTGTGTTCTGGGATAAGAAAACAGCTTGTGGAAAACCATGTAGCAGGACAGAGCAAGTCCCTGGAGGAACCTGAAGACAGGAATCCGGAGAGAGAAGCAGAAAGGGCTCATCTTTGGCAGGAGGGATCAGGAGGTCCCAGAGTATGCAGGGCCATGTTGGCCAGGGGAGAGATTTCAGCCTGGTCCCATGAGTGATGGGGAGCCACTGATGGATTTTAAGCAGGGCCCAAGATGGTCAGATTTATTTCCATTTTTACTCAAATTCTTCATTCATTCATTCTTCCAACAAGTATTTATTGAGCAAACATATGAAAAGGTGCTCTCCGTCATTAGTCATCAGGTAATTGCATCAGGTAAAACCCCAGTGAGATACCATTACACACCCACCAGAATGACTAAAAGGAAATGGCTAAATCTTGTCACAGCTGTTACAGCACGACTGAAACTGTAGTGGACGTGTAAATTGGTTCAACCACTTTGGAAAACCATTTGGCAGTTTTTCCTAAAGCTAAACATGCAAGTACGCAGTGACACAGCAATTCCATTTCTCAAAGGAGTGCTTACATCCACCAAAAGACAGCCACCAAAAATGTTCAGAACAGCTTTACTCAGATACGCCAAACCAGAAACAACTTGTCAGAAGGATGAATGAACTGTGGTATATTCACACAATAGAGTATGTAGAGTATGAGAGAGCAAAAAATAAATAAAAAAGCATCAAACAACTAGTGCATGTAACAATATGGACAAATCTCACAACAGGTAATAAGGAACAGACAAAGACAAGCACGAAAGACTGTATTTCTCACGATCACATATAGATAAAGCTCAAGCACAGGCGAAAACTAATAGATGTTGATTGACGTCAGAATAATGGTTACTGTTAGGGAGTATGATTAGGAAGGGGTACAAGAGAGCCTGCTGGAGAGCTGAAAATGTCCTTAACTTGATCTGGTGGTCATTAGGTGGTTTATACCTACACACACACATTTTAAAATTCATTGAGATGGACACTGAAGTTTGCTATACTTTTACACTTTATAAGGTATAAAACTTATACCTTAGGGGACTCCCTGACAGTCCAATGGTTAAGACTATGTGCTTCCACTGCAGGGCACAGTTTCAATCCCTGGACGGGGAACTAAGATCCCACATGACACACGCTGCAACTTAAAAAAAAAAAAAAAATGTTAGACCTTACGTGAAAATTTAATGAGGCTTCCCAGGTGCCGCTAGTGGTAAAGAACCTGCCTGCCAATGCAGAGACATGGATTCAGTCGCTGCATCAGGAAGATCCCCTGGAGGAGGGCATGGCAACCCACTTCAGTATGCTTGCATGGAGAATCCAATGGCCAGGGACGGCTAGCGGGCTGTGGTCCATAGGATCGCAAAAGAGTCAGACACGACTGAAGGGACCTAGCATGCACACACACACCTATACACACAAGACACATTTTAAAAGTCATTGAGCTGGCCACTTAAGGAAGCTATGCTTTGCTCTATAAGTTATGCCTTAGGAAACTCCTTGGTGTTTCAATGGTTAGGACTCTGTGCTTCCACTGCAGGAGGCACGGTTTCAACCCCTGGTCAGGGAACTAAGATCCTGCGTGCCACACAGTGTGGCCAAAACAAACAAAGTTATATCTTATACGAAAATTTAACATAGAAAATAAGTATAGAAATTAAAAATATTTATTGGGGCCTACCATGTAGGTGCTGTAGACACATCGGTGAACAGAACAAGGATCTCTGCCTTCATGAGGAGCAAGCAGAAGACAGACCAAACAAATGAGGTTTCTGTTTTCCAGGAGCAGAAACTGGGGGTTAGAGGGATGAGGTAACTTGCCCACGATCCCACAGCTGGGATGTGGCAGAGAGGAGACCCAGCCCTGCTCTTAACTGCCAAGCCCTCCCCGCACTTCTTTTCAGCCACAAACTCAAAAGTCTTCCCCTCCCCTTCTTTCCAAGCCCCTTCCTTCCTCTCTGCAGCCCTGGAACAGTAATGAACACCCTTAGACCCAGAGGCTCTGGGCCCTGGGCCAAACCCACCCAATGAAAGCAAACAAAATAAATTGATGGTGAAAATGCAGGATCTCAGTTTCAAGTATCAGCTGCCCTGGTAGACCATGAGTTCAGTGAATCATATATGAGAAAGGCCAGAGAGATCCTTTTTATGTTCTCTGGAATCGGAACCTCCTGTTCCTGTTCATTTATTTCACAGGACTTTTCATTATTTGTAATCATCTAGTTATTTACACCGTAGAGGCCTCCCTAGCCATACTGGAAGCTTCCAGCTCCTGCTATCTCTCACCTGGACTGCTGTACCAGCCTTCTGTCTGGTCTCCCATCCCTGTCCTTCCCTGATGTAATCTGAGCTCAACACACCAACCCGGGGTGTGGGGGAGGTCCTATTAAAACAAGAAAGCAACACCCTTGCGTAAAGTTCCCCTGGCCTCCTATTGTGCTTAGTACAAAAGTCTATGGGATGTGATCCAGCAATTCCATTTCTGGGTAGACACCCCGAAGAAGTGAAAGCAGAAACTTGATATTCACACACCCATGTTCATAGCAGCATTGTCCACATTAGTCAAGACGTAGAAGCACCCCAAGTGTCCATCAACAGATGAATAAAGAAAACATCATCTATAGGCAATGGAATATTATTCAGCCTTAAAAAGGAAAGAAATTTTCACTCATGCTGTAGGGATGAAATTTGAAGTCTTCAGTTCAGTTGCTTAGTTGTGTCCAACTCTTTGCAACCCCATGGACTGCGGCGCGCCAGGTTTCCCTGTCCATCACCAACTCCCGAAGCTTGCCCAACTCACATCCATCAAGTCAGTAATACCATCCAATCATCTCATCCTCTGTCCTCCCCTTCTCCTCCTGCCTTCAATCTTTCCCAGCATCAGAGTCTTTTCCAATGAGTTAGTTTTTCACATCAGGTGGCCAAAGAGTTGGAGCTTCAGCTTCAGCTGAAGACATTATGTTAAGTGAAATAGGACAGTCAGAAGAGGAGAAATATTGGATGAGTCCACTTACATGTAGCTCCCAGAGTAGTCAGTCTCACAGAGAGAAAAAGTGAAATGGTGGTTGCCAGGGGTGAGGGATGTGATGGGGACTTGATGTTTAATGGGCACTGAGTTTCTATTTGACAGTTGGACAACCATATGAGTATAATTAATGCCACAGAACTAACTGTACACTTAAAATGGTCATAAAATGTATCATTTTATGTTGTGTACATTTTACTACGATTAAAAAAAAAATGTGAGAAAAAGGAGCAAAAGACTTAAAAAAAAAAAATCCTGAAATTCCCTGGTGGTTGAGACTCTCAGCCTCTTCCGGTAGTTGAGAATCAGCCTGCCAGCACAGGGGACTCGGTTCAATCCCTGGTTCAGAAAGAATCCCCATGCCATAGGGCAACCAAGCCTGTGTGCCATACCTCCTGAGTCCAGGCTCTGGAGTCTGTGCTTCGCAACAAGAGAAGCCACCACAGTGAGAAGCCGCTCACCTCAACTTGACAATAGCTCCTGCTCGCCAGAAAGCCCATGCGCAGCAATGAAGACCCAGTGCAGCCAAAAATAATCAGACAGACCTACTAGGCCTCTGTGACCTGGTCCTTACCCATCCGTGTCATCTTTTTTCTTTTTAAAATTTATTTCTGGCTGTGCTCTCTGTTGCTGCTCAGGATTTTCTCTAGCTGCAGTGCACGGGTTTCTCTTGTTACGGAGTGCACACTATCTAGGGTACACAGGCTTCAGTAGTTGTGGCGAGTGGGCTCAGTACTTATGGCTCCAGGCTCTAGAGCACAGGCTCAATAGTTGTGGTGCATGGGCTTAGTGGGATGTGGGCTCTTTCCGGATCAGGGATCGAACCTGTGTCTTTTGCATTGGCAGGCGGATTCTTTACCACTCAGCCACCTGGGAAGCCCCCCAGTGTCATCCTGAACCCCTTTGTCCTCAGTCGCTATGCTACTGCAGCCACACTGAGAACTTTCTGTTTCTTGAACCCCCCACCAAGCTCATCCCACCTCCAAATCTTTCCCCTGGCTGATCCCTCTACCTGGAACCCTTAGCCTCTGGAGCATCATGTAGCCTGGGCTCCCCTTAGACAGGCTTAGCCACCATCCCCTCATCTCACCCCTGCTCTAATGCAATCTGAAATTTGTCATTGGTTCTTCCTCCTCCTACAATAAGAGCATGACTTCGTCTTCCTTCCCATTTCAGTCAGCAAATATTTATTGCCAGCCTGTGTTCTGAGCAGGAGGTAACAAACTACCACCAGCCACCTGTTTGTGCAAATAAAGTTTTATTGGAACACAGTCCCACATGTTTTCTTATAGCTGTTACAACCTCAGAGCTCGGTAGTTGTAACAGAGCTCTCATGGTCATAAAGCCTGAAATGTTTACTGCCTGGCTCTTCACCTGAAAAATTTTACCGACCTCTGGTCCAGAAGTTTGGGCTACATCGGAGAGCAAAATGTACCAAACTCCCCCACCCATACCATGGAGCTGAAATCCTCGTGGGAGAGAGAAGGAGATCTACCTATTTATAAGGCAAGTGGGACAATATAATATAGATGACTTAGGATAGTCAAATGCTAAGAAGGAAAATATAAAGTATGGGTCTGGAGAGTGAGTATTTAGATGGAGTGATGCAGGAAGGGGCTTCCAAGGTGGTGCAGTGGTAAAGGATCCACCTGCCAATGCAGGAAACACAGGAGACATGTGTTCAATCCCTGGGTTGGAAGATCCCCTGGAGAAGGGAATGGCAATCCACTCCAGTATTCTTGCCTGGAAAATTCCATGGACAGAGGAGCCTGGCAGGTTACAGTCCATTGGGTCACAAAGAGTTGGACGTGACTGAGGAAGCATAATGTGGGAAGACGGGCCAAGAAAGTGGTATTTAAGTAAATGTACAAAGGGGGAGCAGTGAATCTAAGGTCTGGGCTGAAGCATGACAGCCAAAGAACAGCAGAGAACCAGTGGGGTTGGAGTGGAGATGAGGCCTGTTCACAAAGGGCCTCGTAGCGAAGACTTGGGTTATCCTTGGAGTGAAGCAGAAGGTCACGGGAAGGAAATGAGTGGAGGAGCTGGAGTGACTTGATTTTTATCAGCATCACTCAGGCTGCTGGGTGGAAAATAGACTGTGATAAAGAATGTTAACTGTCCTATTAGTAAATAAAGAATGTGTGGTCATCAAGGCATCAGCTACTGCAGCCACCTCCAGCTGTGTACCTGGGGCAGGAGGGTGGGGGGACTCAGGGTGGCAAAAAGCTGAATACTGACCCTATCAGTGTCCTGTTAGTTAAGTGCCTATCAAAGGAATGATTTCAGGGAGCCCAGATTCTTGCATCTTCCCATACATAGATAAGCACTAAATCCCTTAATTTGGAATATCTAGTTTTCTTTAATTTACAATAATCTTCTGATGTTCAGACTACCTGCCCTTTGTAGCAAAACCTCTATATAACCTGGCTCCTCCCCTGCCTCCCAGGAACAATTCTCCTAGGGTAACTTGAGATCCGGCCTCCTGGGCTTAAATCTGAAAATTTTCTGCCGAATAAACCGTAACACTCAACGTTGAGATTGCATGTATTTTTTCCAGTCAACAGCTCAAAGAGATCAAGGAATAAAGGGGTTAATATCAGCCACTGGACAGCCAAGTGGACCCAAGGTCCTTTCTGAAGGCACACAGTTGAATAATTGTGGACCATTGTATTCGGGACATTTTTACCTGAAGCTCTGTACCTGGCTTGAAACTCAAGGCAGCTCATTGTCTGAGTTGCCAGAGAGAGGAAGGCAGGGCGTTGGTATTCACAGAATTTCAAACCGCGAATTTTCTATAATTTTAGAAAACAGAGTTTCTCAGCTAGTAAGAAAGTAGCAGTCGCTCAGAGCAGGAGGTCACTATGTCACTCCACAGCTGCAAGTGTCCTTGGAAGAAAAATCATTTCCTGTTACCTCGGCAGCCAGCTTTATCCTGTCTGTTAGCCCAGCCTAAGGAATGGCCTGGCTGAGTTTTCTTCTCCCAGTCCGATCCAATTTTTACTTTCTCACAATGAAAGATCATGTACTACATTTAATATTTCTGGCTCTTAAGTGTCTTTTAATCTAGAAGAGTCCCCACTCTTTTAGATTAATGAGGGCTTCCCTGGTGTTTCAGACAGTAAAGAATCTGTCTATAATGCAGGAGACCTGGGGTTCAATCCCTGGGTTGGGAAGGTCCCCTGGAGAAGGGAATGGCAACCCACTCCAATATTCTTGCTTGGGAAATCCCATGGATAGAGGAGCCTGGTGGGCTACAGTCCATGGGGTCGCAAAAAGTCAGGCATTACTGAGCGACTAACACTTTCACTCTTATATTTATATACATACATATATGTGCGTGTGTGTGTGTGTTTGTGTATATATATATATATATATATAAAGCACTGTCTTGTTAAAAAGATCAAGACAGTTATACTGTAGAATACGCCACAGTCTTGGATTTCTCCTTTTGCGTTTCTTCATTAGTGTGGTTTAATGTGTTCCTCTGTCCTTTGTATTTTCTGTAAACTTACCATCTAAAGGCTTGATTGGAATCAGGTTAGTATACATTCTTCCTGGAATAGGAGCTCCTGGGTGAGGGACTATTGACGCAAAGGAGCATGAGGAAACTTTAGGAAAGAATGGAAATTTCCTGTGCCTTGAATGCAATGGAAATTACACAGGTGTTTGCCTACAAAATCCCATGGACGGAGGAGCCTGGTAGGCTGCAGTCCATGGGGTCGCTAGAGTTGGACACGACTGAGCGACTTCACTTTCACTTTTCACTTTCATGCACTGGAGAAGGAAATGGCAACCCACTCCAGTGTTCTTGCCTGGAGAATCTCAGGGACGGGGAAGCCTGGTGGGCTGCCGTCTATGGGGTCGCACAGTCGGACACGACTGAAGCGACTTAGCAGCAGCAGCAGCATACTTGTCAGAACCCATCAAAGTGGATACTTCATATGGGTACACTCATATTAAACTATTTATATAATCTGTATAAAAATATCTTTATGAAGTTAGATCTCAATAGAGGAGAAAGAGAATCTGCTTAAAACTCAGCTTCTGTGTGTTCTGTCTCCTAAAACTAAGATATCTGAGAAAGTGCCTGCCTCCAACGTGTTTCTGCCTTCACAATTCTCTTTCCCCCACTGCACGAAAGCAAGGTAGTACTTCTCACTCATCTTGAAACTTACTGAGGTATGTTGTGCTGTGGTGTAAAATTCTGGATGCCAAACAAAGGCATAAAGATAAAAGATAATAGTGTGTAATTAGAAAGGACAATGCCCCTGAGGACAAGATAACAAATCCTTCTGCAATTTAGATGATTTGTTATTTGCTTCCAACCAACATTATCCAACTTGTTGGATAATAAATTATTACAAATAATTTGTGATAACTTATCATAATGAGATATGTGGCAAATTACCCAGGCTTTCAAACATGGGTGACCTTGGATTACTTAGCTGTTACAAAATTTCCATTCAGGTCTCCTGTTTATGTGAAAAACATTTCTCAGAATTTACTTTATAAAAGCAAAAAAAGAGGGGAGGCAATAGCACTTTTTCTAAACTTTGTTGCATTTCAGCAATAAATAATATTAATCCAGACATGTGTGCATGCTTAGTCGCTTAGTAATGTCCTACTCTTTGCGACCCCATGGACTGTAGCCCACCAGCCTCCTCTGTCCTTGGGATTCTCCAGGCAAGAATACTGGAGTGGGTTGCCATTCCCTTCTCCAGGGGATCTTCCTGCCCTAGGGAGCAAACCCAGGTCTCCTGCATTGCAGGTGGATTCTTTACCACTGAGCCACCAGAGAAGCCCCTTTTCCATGGACAGGTGGACCTAAAATTATTCACCAAAAAATAACTAGCCCATCTCTCTCATTTAAAAACTCATTGAGGACAAAACATACTTTTCAGTGTATAACATTACTGATCATAATGTAGTATATTTATGTTATTTTGATCAGTTATATTCCAATAATAGTTGTAATTATAATTTAGAGAAAAATTTTAAAAGTTAGAGCCTTATAAACACTGGATAATCTTCAAAATTCGAGTCTTGGGGAAACAGGACTTTAATATATATATTAACATATATATATACACATATATTAATACACATAAGCATTTTGTTGCAGACAAGTATGATCTGGTGATTAATTTTCAAACTTTTCAAGTATATTATATTAGGATAGAAATCTGTGAGAGAAATAGAATGGAAATACAAGTTCATGGATAAAAAACCAAATTAAATAAAATTTCCAACTAAGAGCCTGTTCTTATATTTTTTCCCTACAAAATTTTCTATTTATTTCCATAATGCTGTGTGATTATGCTCAAGGATTTTTAAAAATAAACAATGATAGGTATATTTAAAAGTATGAAGTAAAATTATGTTCTAAAATATCAATATTTATAATAACTGGGAAATTAAGACTGCAACTATTTAAACTTACAAAAAACAGATCTCAGACCTTAAGTAAAAATATGCAAGGGGTATAGAGTTCTTAGAAATTCTTTGAGAAGAAATACCCGTAAAATACTTGAGGATCTTTAAACAAGACCTTCGGTCCATCTACTGAGCAGAAACCATGGGCAGGCAAAATGCTTGAGATCAAGACTGACAGGTTCCTCCTCTCATAGAGATAACATCAAGTAATAAACATAAACAAAGGCAGAAAAACAGCCAGTTTCAAGATTCATACTTTGAAGGGTGCAATAAGTATAACAGATTGTTCCTTGGATAAGGATGAGAGCAGGGGTGGGTGGAGAGGGAAAGATGGGTTGGTGAAGATTTCACAAAGGAAGTGACATTTGAACAAAGACCAGAGCAGGGAGGATGTCAGCAACCAGAAAATCTGGGTAAGAGAGATTCAGGCTGAGGAAACAGCAAGTGCAGAGGCCCTGTGGCAGAAACAAGCTTGGTGTGTTCCAGTAATAGAAAAGATGCTTGTGGCTGAAGCATGCCGAGCCAGGGAGAGTGTGGAAAAGGTAGGCTGGAGTGTTGTAAGCTGTGCTGAGGCGTTTGAATTCTGAAGACAATAGGAATCCTTTAGAACAGAGTTTCTCAATTTCCGCTCTATCGACACTTGGTCCAGATAATTCTTTGTTGTGGGGGTTGTCCTGAGTGTGACCCCCTGGACTGCAGCACGCCAGACCTCCCTGTCCCTCACCATCTCCCGGAGTTTGCCCAAGTTCATGTTTATTTCATCAGAGATGCCATTGAACCATCCCATCATCTGATGCCCTCTTCTCTCCTTCTGCCCTCAATCTTTCCCAGCATCAGGGAGTTTTCTAAGAGTCGACTGTTTGCATCAGATGATCAAAATACTGGAGCTTCAGCCTCAGCATCAGTCCTTCCAATGAGTATTCAGGGTTGATTTCCCTTAAGATTGACTGGTCAATCTCCTTGCTGTCCAAGGGACTTTCAGGAGTCTTTTCCAGCACCACAGTTCAAAGGCATCAATTCTTTGGTGCTCTGCCTTCTTTACAGTCCAGCTCTCACAACCAAATATGACCCCTGGGAAGACCATAGCCTTGACTATACAGACCTTTATCAGCAGAGGAATGTCTCTACTTTTCAACACACTCTCTGGGTTTGTCATAGCTTTCCTGCCAAGAAGCAACTGTCTTCTGATTTCATGACTGCAGTCACCATCTGCAGTGATTTTAGAGCCCAAGAAGAGGAAATCTGTCACTATTTCCACCTCTTCCCCTGTATTTGCTATGAAGTAATGAGTCTGCATGCCTCCCATAACCTCCCTAAAATGACCACCAAGGAATAAGAAAGGTTTAAACTAATGAGTGAGTGAAGTCACTCAGTCGTGTCTGACTCTTTGCGACCCCATGAACTGTAGCATACCAGGCTCCTCTCCCCATGGAATTTTTCCAGGCAAGGGTAACTAGAGTGGGTTGCCATTTCCTTCTCCAGAGAATCTTCCCGACCCAGGGATCAAACTCCGGTCTCCCACATTGTAGGCGGATGCTTTACTGTCTGAGCCACCAGGGAAGCCTTAAACTAATGAGGAAAAGGAAAATAGGAGAGGAAACAACATTAGATGAAAAGTGCCGGCAAAATTTCAGAAGATAGAAAACAGGTGGTAAGTGAATTAGCTGAACACAGAGATGAAGGCCAAGCGAATTTCCACCACAGAAACCAGAGAAGTCTGAGAAACTAAAATGCCCATCACCTGTGAAAGCTGGGTTGCGTTGGGACCAGAAGCTGAAGAACTGTGTGAAAGTTGCCATGAGGAGAGGGTGGATTCTTATCACCCTCTGGAGCAGGTGACTTTATCTTTCCCAGCCACAGCATAAAACAGGAAGTTTTAGAGAGTCTAGATTTGGGAAGGGACACGGTAGAGGATGAAGTGAATCACGAAACTGAAAACAGGGAGATGAAGAAAGAGGATACCGAGGAATAGTGAGATTCCCAAGTTCCCATCCCTCCTTGCTCCCACAGTGATGACAGGCTTAGACCTCTGAAATAGTCAACATGGGCTCAGTTACGCTGCAGTAACAAAAATCCCTCAATCTCAGTAGTTTAAAACGGACTGCAAGGAGATCCAACCAGTCCATTCTAAAGGAGATCAGTCCTGGGTGTTCATTGGAAGGACTGATGCTGAGGCTGAAACTCCAGTACTTAGGCTACCTCATGCAAAGAGTTGACTCATTGGAAAAGACCCTGATGCTGGGAGGGTTTGGGGGCAGGAGGAGAAGGAGACAACAGAGGATGAGATGGCTGGGTGGCATCACCGACTCGACGGACATGAGTTTGGGTGAACTCCGGGAGTTGCTGCGATTCATGGGGTCGCAAAGAGTCAGACACGACTGAGCAACTGAACTGAACTGATGGGACCAGATGCCATGAAGATGTAACGTAAGCAAACAACACACAGTTCAGTTCAGTTCACTCCGCTTCTTGGAGCAGCCATGATCTGAGGGTGGATGATCACCACGCCAAAAGGAAAAGGGAGGTTCAGAGTCCCACTTAGAATCATACATTTTTTTTTTGAGGGTGAAGGATGAAATTTATATGACATAAAATTCACCACGTCAGAATGAACAATTCACTGGTATTTAGGATATTCACAGTGTTGTGTAGCCATCAGTTGTATTTAGCTTCAAGTCACTGCCCAAAAGGAAATCCACCCAGCCTGCTCTCCCCCTGTCTCTGCAACCATCTGTCTGATTCTGTGTCTATGGATTGACCTATTCTGGATTATTCTATGTACAGTGCTGATGCTCATGCTCAGTTGCTCAGCTGTGTCCGACTCTTTGCGACCCCATGGACTATATAGCCCACCAGGATCTGCTGTCTTTCCAGGCAAAAATACTGAAGTGGATTGACATTTCCTTCTTGAAGGATCTTCCCAACCCAGGAATCGAACCCGTGTCTTTTACGTCTCCTGCACTGGCAGGCGAATTCTTTACCCCTAGCACCACCTGGGAAGCCCTATATACAGCGAATACTCCTTATATGTAGATTCCATATTTCTGAACTTGTCTTACTAAATTAATTTATTTGTAATTTCAAAGTCGACAGGACTTTCATGGTCATTGGTGGAGATGAATAGAGTGGCAACAAATTTGAGTTACTCTACATGGGTGTTCCCAGCTGAAGAGGAAGAAGGCATTTCAGATTTCATACTGTAATCAAGTCTCCATAGTCTATTTGGTGCCACGTTTTGCATTTTCATGCTTTTTTGTTTGCGATTTCACTGTTCAAAGATTCTTGAGAGTCCCTTGGACTGCAAGGAGATCCAACCAGTCCATCCTAAAGGAAATCAGTCCTGAATTTTCATTGAAAGGACTGATGCTGAAGCTGAAACTCCAATACTTTGGCCACCTGATGAGAAGAACTGACTCATTTGAAAAGACCCTGATGCTGGGAAAGATTGAAGGTGGGAGGAGAAGGGGACGACAGAGGATGAGATGGTTGGATGGTATCACCAACTCAATGGACATGAGTTTGAGTAAACTCCTGGAGTTGGTGATGGACTGGGAGGCCTGGCATGCTGCAGTCCATGGGGTCGTAAAGAGTCAGACACGACTGAGCAACTGAACTGAACTCGCTGTTTAAAGTGGCCCCAAGTATAGTACTGAAGTGCTGCCTAGTGCTCCTCTGTTATCCCCTTCTCCTCCTGCCCCCAATCCCTCCTGGCATCAGAGTCTTTTCCAATGAGTCAACTCTTCACATGAGGTGGCCAAAGTACTGGAGTTTCAGCCTCAGCATCAGTCCTTCCAATGAACACCCAGGACTGATCTCCTTTAGGATGGACTGGTTGGATCTCCTTGCAGTCCAAGGGACTCACAAGAGTCTTCTCCAACACCACAGTTCAAAAGCATCAATTCTTCAGCACTCAGCTTTCTTCACAGTCCAACTCTCACATCCATACATGACCACTGGAAAAACCATAGCCTTGACTAGATGGACCTTTGTTGGCAAAGTAATATCTCTGCTTTTTAATATGCTATCTAGGTTGGTCATAACTTTCCTTCCAAGGAGTAAGCGTATTTTAATTTCATGGCTGCAATCACCATCTGCAGTGACTTTGGAACCCCCCAAAATAGGAGAGATAAGAAAGCCTTCCTCAGTGATCAATGCAAAGAAATAGAGGAAAACAACAGAATGGGAAAGACTAGAGATCTCTTCAAGAAAATTCGAGATACCAAGGGAACATTTCATGCAAAGATGGGCTCAATAAAGGACAAAAATGGTATGGACCTAACAGAAGCAGAAGATATTAAGGAGAGGTGGCAAAAATACACAGAAGAACTGTACAAAAAAGATCTTCATGACCCAGATAATCACGATGGTGTGATCACTGACCTAGAGCCAGACATCCTGGAATGTGAAGTCAAGTGGGCCTTAGAAAGCATCACTACGAACAAAGCTAGTAGAAGTGACGGAATTCCAGTTGAGCTGTTTCAAATCCTGAAAGATGATGCTGTGAAAGTGCTGCACTCAATATGCCAGCAAATTTGGAAAACTCAGCAGTGGCCGAGGACTGGAAGCGGTCAGTTTTCATTCCAATCCCAAAGAAAGGCAATGCCAAAGAATGCTCAAACTACCGCACAATTGCACTCATCTCACACACTAGTAAAATAATGCTCAAAAATTCTCCAAGCCAGGCTTCAGCAATACGTAACTGTGAACAACATGGTAACTCTATGTTTAACTTTCTAGGGAACCACTGTTTTCCATAAAAGCTAAAACACTTTACATTCCTACCAGAAATGTTTGAAGGTTCTAATTTCTCCATAGCTTCATTGTGTGTGTGTGTGTTAGTGGCTCCAACGTGTCCAACTCTATGCAACCCCATGGACTGCAGTCCCCCAGTCTCCTTGGTCCATGGAATTCTCTAGGCAAGAATACTGGAGTGGGTAGTCATTCCCATTTCCTGGATCTTCCCAATCCACAAATCCAACCCAGGTCACCTGCATTGCAGGCAGATTCTTTACCATCTGAGCCACCAGGGAAATCCCATAGCCTCTTTGGTTTCTGGATTTTTTTTTTTTTTAATCGTAGCTATCCTATTGGGTATATTTGTATTTTCCTCAATGACTAATGATGTTGAGCATTTTGTTATGTGCTTGTTGGCCATTTATAGCTATGCTTTGGAGGAATGTCTAATCAAATTCTTTGTCTATGTTTTAGTTGGGTTGTTTGCATTTTTGTTGCTGAGTTTTAAGTGTTCTTTAATATGGTCTGGAAAAGGAAATGGCAACCCACTCCAGTATTCTTGCCTGGAGAATCCCAGGGATGGGGGAGCCTGGTGGGCTGCCATCTATGGGGTTGCATAGAGTCGGACACGACTGAAGCTGGATACTAGACCTTTATCGGATAAAGGATTTGTAAATATTTTCTCCCATTTTGTAGGTTGTCTTCTCACTTTCTTGACGATGTCTTTTGACGCACAAAAGTTTTTAATTTGATGAAGTCCAATTTGTCTGTTTTTCTCTCGCTGCTAATGTTTTTGGTGTCATAACTAAGAATCCATTAGCAAATCCAAAATCATAAGGATTCACCCCTATGTTTTCTTCTAAGAGTTTTATAGTTGCAGCTCTTATCTTTAGGTCATTGATCAATTTTGGGTTAATGTTTGTATATGGTGTGAGATAAGCATCCAACTCCAATCTTTTCACATGCATATCCATTTGTCCCAGGACTATTTGTTGTAAAGTCTGTTCTTTCCCTCAATGAATGGTCTTGGAATCCTTGCCAAAAATCCGTTGGCCATATATGTATGGGTTTATATCCAGATTCTCAGCTCTATTCAATTGGTGTATATGTCTATCCTTGTGTCAGGACCACATGGTTTTGATTACTGTAGGTTTGTGGTGTTTTAAAAATCAAGAAGAGTTCCTCCTCTTTGTTCTTCTGTTACAAATTTTGCTTGTTTGTTGCTATTCAGTGTCCTTTGCAATTCCCTGTGAATTTGAGGATTGGGTTTTTCACTTATGCAAAAAAATGTTCATTGGGATGACCATAGGGGTTACATTGAATCTGTGGATTCTGTTGGGTAGCATTACCATCTTATGAATATTAAGTCTTCCAATCCATGGACATGAGATGTCTTTCAGTTTATTTAGGTCTTCTTTAATTTTTTTAGCAATGTTTCATAGTTTCCAGTGTATAATTCTAAACCTGCTTAGTTAAATTATTTCTAAGTATTTTTTTTAATGCTCTTGCAAATGAAATCATTGTCTTAATTCTTTTCTCAGATTGTTCACTGCTGGGACATACATTATTTTCACTCATAGCACATTGGTTATAGATACTGACATGGTACAGTCCAACCTCACATACTGGGTGCAGTTGGAAGGAGAGAGACAGAAATATTTTTTTGTATTTTTTAAGTTGCTTTACAATGTTGTGTTAGTTTCTGCTGTACAATGAAGTGAATCAGCTATATGTATACATATATCCCCTCCCACTTGGACCTCCCTGCCACCCCCCACCCCATCCCACCTAGAGGTAATCACAGAGCACCAGACTGAGTTCCCTTACCTATAACACAGGCTCCCACTATTTTAATAACACATGATAGTGTATATATGTCAATATTTACTGAGCAACACCAATGACTGCCAAGCCTTCAAGGAGGAGATTGCAGAACTCCTCTCTGGGAAGCTGAGTAGCCAAAAAGAAAGACCTACAGACACTGATATTTGGAGCTCTCCAATGATGTGGCTGGATCTCTCTCATCTACTTACAACAGAACTTGTGTGTGTGTCGGTGTGTGTGTGTCGGTGTGTGTGTGTCGGTGTGTGTGTGTGTGTTGCTCAGTCGTGTCTGACTCTTTGCAACCCCATAGACTGTAGCCTACCAGGTTCCTCTATCCATCGGATTCTCCAGGCAAGAATACTGGAGTGAGTAGCCATTCCCTTCTCCAGGGTATCTTCCTGACCCAGGGATCAAACTCAGTCTCCCACACTGCGGGCAGATTCTTTACCATCTGAGCCACCAGGGAAGCCCCTACAATAGAGCTTATCAGTCTACAAACTTCTCTTCACAGCAGAGCTTTGCAGAAGCTTTCAGTGCCTCACTGAAATATGGACAGCCAAAGACTCCAACCGTCTAAGAAAAGCTTTGATTATAAAAGACAACTCCCAAACAATCAGGAAAAGCAGATTTGAAGAAACAGTGACAATGAGAAGAATAAAGTAAACTTCTAAAAAGCTGCCATAAACATCTTAAAGAGATGATAGGTGGTATAGCATTCCCAGAATAGTTCTATCTTTTTTTGGGGGGGGGAATTAAAATATAGTTATTATTACTTCTGGTATTACTGTAATATAATTGATATACAGCACTGTATAAACTTAAGTTGTAAAGAACAAGATATCTTTTAATATTAAGGGAACAACAAACAACAGAAAGCTCTTGGAAAATCAAGAAAATAAGAAGTAAAAAATACTCAATGAAACAAGAAGAAGGAAAAAATTGAGGACGTCTTCCAGAGAGAAAAAGAAATAAAGAATATTAGATGACCACAGCAGAAGATCCCATATCCAAATAAAATAAAAAATATTTTTGAGAAAAATAAAATTGAGAAAACAAAGGGGAGGAAATTATCAAGAAAATAAGAATTAAAAAAAGCTTTGGGACTTTGCTGGTGGTCCAGTGGTTAAGACTCTGAGCTCCCAATGCAGGTGGCCCAGGTTTATCCTTAGTCAGGGACTAGATCCTACATGCCGCAACTAAGACCCAACGCTGCTGCTGCTGCTGCTAAGTCACTTCAGTTGTGTCCGACTCTGTGCAACCCCATAGACCGCAGCCCACCAGGCTCCCCCGTCTCTGGGATTCTCCAGGCAAGAACACTGGAGTGGGTTGCCATTTCCTTCTCCAATGCATGAAAGTGAAAAGTGAAAGTGAAGTCGCTCAGTCCTGTCCGACTCTTAGCGACCCCGTGGACTGCAGCCCACCAGGCTCCTCTGTCCATGGGATTTTCCAGGCAAGAGTACTGGGGTGGGGTGCCATTGCCTTCTCCAAAGACCCAACGCAGCTCCCCGAAAAAAACTTCTCAGAACTGACTAGTGACCATTTTTCAGAGTGGTATACTGGAGAGTTTAAGGTGAAATGTCATGATCTCTGTAACTTAATTTAAAATAGTTCAGCAAATCATAATGTGAAAAGTGAAAGTGAAAGTCATGTCTGACTCTTTGCAACCCCATGGACGATACAGTCCATGAAATTCTCCAGGCCAGAATACTAGAGTGGGCAGCCTTTCCCTTCTCCATGGATCTTCCCAACCCAGGAATCAAACCCGGGTCTCCTGCATTGCAGGTGGATTCTTTACCAGGTGAGCTACCAGGGAAGCTACCACATTATACACATCAGAATGGCTGTAATAAAAAGACAATGTCAGAAACAGATATGGCTTGTGGTTTGTCTTTGTTCTTTCCAATTTGTGTCTAACTTCACCCCCGCTCCCCCGACTGCTGGCCTTGCTGATCTCCAAAAACTATAGGCGCATTGAATTCTCCTCCAGCTTCCACAATTTATAAGATTTAATCCCAGTAATAAATCCCTTGTTATGAATGGTAAGGACTCACTGGTTCTGCTTCTGAGGGTTTGATCATGGCAGCCCAGTGGTTCAGACTCGGAGCTTCCACTGCAGGGGCATGGGTTCAGTCCTTGGTCGAGGCACTAAGATTCCGCATGCTGCATGGCGTGGCCAAAACAAAACAAATTTATGGCACTAACTATCCAGTGAAAGGTGGCTGTTTATTCATAGATGCTACTGCAAGCAGACTCTCTGACAGGCCTCACCAGCCACTAGTCATAGGAGGTATTTGGAGGGTGGGGTCTGGAGGTCCAGTGGTAGAAAGACTTTTTACCTATCTGTTTGCAGTATTTTTTTACCTTGTGATGTACACATTTTTAAAAACATGCTAATGGTAAAACATAACATGCATCTAGAAAAAGTGCTACATGTAGGATTTATGGTGGTATCTCACTGTGGTTTCAATTTGCATTTCCGTGATTAGAAATGAGGCTGAGCACTCCCCCAGCCCTCCACCACTTATTACCCATGTTGATTTCCTCCTTTTTGCAAGAGTATCTTAAAGCCTCTTGCTATTTTCTACCAACTGTACTTTTCTTAATGATTTGAAGGAGCTCTATTCAGTCTAGGCACAAATATGTTGCTATTTACATATATTTCAAATATCTTCTACTACTCCATGGATTTTTTTTTTTTTTTTACCCTTTTTTGAAGAATGTGTATTTCCTCTTGCTAGAGAACCCCTCCCTAAATTCATATGCTGAAACTTGAATCCCCAGTGTGGTAGTATTAGGAGGTGGGGCATTTGGGAAATGATTAAGTCATGAGGATGGAGCCCTCATGAAGTTAATGCCTTTATAAAAGAGACCCCTCCCCCCCACACACACACACAAAAGCTTAGCTTTGGAATTTCCCTGGCAGTCGAGTAGTTAAGACTCTGAGCTTCCACTGCAGAGGACAGCAGTTTGATCCCTGGATGGGGAACTAAGATCCCACATTCCACACAGCTTGGCCAAAACAAAAATTAAAACAAAAAAGATTAAGCAAGGCCCCAGAGAGCTCCCTTGCCCCTTCCCCCATGTGAGGACGCAGTGAGACTGTGCTACCTATGAACCAGGAAGAGGACCCCTACCAGAGCATGACCATGCCGGCACCTTGATCTTGAACTTCCCAGCCTCCTACACTGTGAGAAGTCAATTTCTGCTGTTTGTAAGCCACCCAGTCTGTGATATTTTGTTAGAGCAGTATCTGCAGACCAAGATACCACTTTTCTTAAGACAAATGCCACAGACTCTGCATCTTTTTTGACAAACTCTCTCCTGAGACTCTAGCAGGCAAGGTAAGAAAGCACAGGGCCGCTTTTGAACACAAGTGGCTGTGTTACTTGTGTTCGGAAGAAGCTGAGTCTGCAAACCCACAGGCGCTGATGAAGAGGTCTGTGGGGGAAGCCTCCTCCAGCGCCACACTCTGTTCTCCGCTCAGTCCTTTTCTTTTTTTAAATTTGTGGTCATCATTTGTTGTTGTTCGGTAGCCCAGGCATGTCTGACTCTTTTGCAACCCCATGGCCTGCAGCACACCAGGCCTCTCTGTCCCTCACCATTTATTAAGTTGCAAAGATCCAAGCCCTGTGCTAAGAACTTTATATACTTGGACAGCTTTCTCTTGTTCACTACCCCCAGTGACCAGAGCCCATGTACCCATCCGAAGAAGGCACAGTGCCAAAGGCCAGGATACATTGATGGCCTCAGGAAAACGTTTTCCTTGTTTTAAAATCGGAATAAAAATAAATATAACCCTGCCTTTATTATATTTGTCTGTATACCAATTCCATCATAAAATATAGTTTTAGCTTTTTTTAAATTTTTTTTTTAAATGGAGGAATGTGGCCCAGACAGCAACCTTACAAGGGGGTCATTATTGTTATGCAGTTTATTCAAGGGAGGAAACTGAAGTCTGAGAAGTGACTTGGCCAAGGTCAGACAGCTGGAAAGTGTGGGAACAGGGATTTGAACTCGAGCTTGGGGAACCCAAAAGCTTTCACACTTGGCCACTACCTAAAGGGTCCCCAGATCAACATTGTCACATCCAGGGGGTGTGCCTGGCTGGAGCTGGGGTGATTTACCCAGGGAGGAGAAGACTTAGAGGAGATTTAATACAGTCTCCAAATATTTGAAAGGCTGTCACGTGGGAAAAGGATTAGCTCTGTTTTTGTGGCTCCTGAGAATGGAGCCGGGATCGGTGGGGTATGGTTGCAAGAAAGCAGATTTCCATCCAGTCACCTGTCAGTAGCGATTTATCCTGAAAACCACAGAAGGGAAGTTTGACCCCTGTCCCTGACAAGGAAAGAATTCAAAACAAGGCTGCGTTGGAGAGGATTACTGCCTTGGGAAGGGAGCTGGAGGAGAGCAAGATGAACTTTTAGACTCTACATTTGCAGATATTAGAGCTTCAGCAAGAGTAGGTGAGTTGGCATCTTCCCCACTCCTACCCAAGCTTGGCCAATCCTTACTGAGGCCTCTCATGCACTAATAGAGGGAGTATAAAAGGAAGCAGTCTTTTCAGAAGAGGTATTGACAACATCTGTCAACACCGAGACTGTTCAGACCTTTTATGTAGCAATACTACATGGAAGAATCTATGCCATGACGTAAATGCACAAATATATACAAAGATATTTGCTCAAGGGTGTTCACCACAGTGTTTATAATAGCACAAGGTTGACAACAGCCTAAATGTCTATCAGAAGAAGACTGGTTGGGACTTCCCTGGTGGCACAGTGGAGAAGAATCCGCCTGCCAATGTAGGGGACAGACAGATTCTATCCCTGGTCCAGGAAGATTCCACATGCCTCAGAGCAACTAAGCCTGTGTGCCACAGCTACTGAGCCTGAGTGCCTAGAGTCCATGCTCTGCAACAAGAGAAGCCACCACAGTGAGAAGCCCGTGTGCTGTAATGAAGAGTAGCACTCACCTGCTGCAACTAGAGAAAGCCTGCTGGAAGTAACAAAGACCCAACACAGCCAAAAATAAATAAATAAAATTTTAAAAAGAAGTAATATTGTAACAAAAAGGAAATAGACTGGTTAAACAAATGATTATATGTGTGTATGTGTGTGTGTGTGTGTGTGTGCGCTATACACCTGAAACTAACAACATTGTAAATCAACTATACTTCAATAAGAAATACACAATTTTTTTAATTAAAAAAATAAATGAATGACAATAAATGATTCATGGATCATACAATTGCATTTAATGCTATACACCTGAAACGAGCACAACTATAGTAAGTATAGTAAATCAACTACACTTCAATTAAAAAAACTACACAATTTTTTTTTAAAGTTTAAAAAAATGAATGATGATTCGTGGATCATACATTGCATTAATGATTCGGTCTCTGTTGTAAGCCCTGTGCTATGCTGTGCTTAGTCACTCAGGCATGTCCAACTCTTTGCAACCCCATGGACTGTAGCCCTCCAGGCTCCTCTGTCCATGGGATTCTCCAGGCAAGAATACTGGAGTGGGTTGCCATGCCCTCCTCCAGGGGATCTTGCTAACTCAGGGATCAAACACAGTCTCCTGCATTGCAGGTGGATTCTTTACCAGCTGAGCTACCAGGGAAGCCCAGTTGTAAGCCCTAAGAGATCCCAAAATGAGCCTGCGTGACAAAGACCCCCTACCCACCCTATGGTGGTCCCCCTTGTGGAGTGTGGGAGGAATGCCAGACAATAATCAGACCTATTTAATAAGTAAGTCAAACTGCATGTTAGAAGGTGGTGAGGGTTATGTTGAGAACGTAGGTATGTGGGATGGAGGTGGGGTGCAACTTTAAGTAGGTGTTCCAGGTAGGCCTCACTGAGAAGGTGACATTAGAGTAATGCTGGAAGCTTGATGGGATACCTGTCACTTGGCAGAGTCAGTGGGAGAACATCTTTGAAGGGCCTGGCATCCATCCATCCAGAGGGACAGTAGCTATTGTTTATTTCAGTCCACAGATTTAACAAGAGCTCACAAAAAGCTTACCTAAGGAAGATGCCTAAAATTTTGCAAATGAAGAGTGGGAGGGCTTGGGCTCTGGTGACTGTTTTATCTGCCTCCCCAGAAAGAAGCTGAAACATCTTATCCAAGAGAGGGTTCCTGCCGTGTGTCTTGTTTGCCTACCTGCCTTTGTAGCAATCCACCTGTCCACTGTGTTTCTTTCCATCAGTTTCACTGTGTGGAGGAGGCTTCCCAACTCCCTTGTCCATGATAAAGCCCCAAAGGGCCCCCATTAGGCAATGATGAAGCCATTGGTGTGGTAAGATTTCTCCCTAGACCGGGGGTGACTCAGAAGAAACTCCTTAAACCACAGGAGTTGGTGCATATCAGCTCATTTCTTCTGAGTTTCGGCAACAGACAGATGGGAGGTATCAAAGTGATCTGTGGCTTGCTCTCCCTGATTCTGAGCGGACCTTATCTAGTGCCTTCTTTTTTTCTTTTTTTTTTTAAATATTTATTTATTTGATTGCACTGGGTTTTAATTGTGGCACACAGGATCTTTAGTTGCAGCCTGTGGGATCTAGTTCTCTGATCAGGGATCAAACCCTGAGCCCCCTGTACTGAGAGTCCAGAGTCTAAACCACTGGACCATCATGGAAATCCCTCTGGAGCCTTCTAAAAATGGCTCTGGCCTTTTTAGGGTAACAGATAAAGGGGTCTGCTCTGGTTTAAGGGTTACCTGAAATAGAGAAAGCGGCTCCTTTAAGGAGAGACGAGACAAATAGATTTCTATAAGTGCCCCTCTGAGGTCAATAAAGACCCAATGAGGGGATAAGAAAAGGCTTCCTTGGCACCAAAAACACTGCTGATGGGACAGGAGGAAACACAGTTAGGGTTCTGACACAGAAGAAAGGGGGATGGTGTTCCAGGCAGAGGGCACAGCAAAGAAGAACACAGGGAAGCAGCCTACAATGAAGCATATTCAAGTTGTTCTAAGTAGTTCTTTCTGTCCAGAGCACAGTGATAAAGAAAAGGATAAATAATAGTACTAACTACTGACCTAGAGCCAGACATCCTGGAATGTGAAGTCAAGTGGGCCTTAGAAAGCATCACTACAAACAAAGCTAGTGGAGGTGATAAAATTCCAGTTGAGCTATTCCAAATCCTGAAAGATGATGCTCTGAAAGTGCTGCACTCAATATGCCAGCAAATTTGGAAAACTCAGCAGTGGCCACAGGACTGGAAGAGGTCAGTTTTCATTCCAATCCCAAAGAAAGGCAATGCCAAAGAATGCTCAAACTACCGCACAATTGCACTCATCTCACACGCTAGTAAAGTAATGCTCAAAATTCTCCAAGCGAGGCTTCAGCAATACGTGAACCGTGAACTTCCAGATGTTCAAGCTGGTTTTAGAAAAGGCAGAGGAACCAGAGATCAAATTGCCAACATCCGCTGGATCATGGAAAAAGCAAGAGAGTTCCAGAAAAACATCTATTTCTGCTTTATTGACTATGCCAAAGCCTTTGACTGTGTGGATCACAACAAACTGGAAAATTCTTCAGGAGATGGGAATACCAGACCCCCTGACCTGCCTCTTGAGAAATTTGTATGCAGGTCAGGAAGCAACAGTTAGAACTGGACATGGAACAACAGACTGGTTCCAAATAGGAAAAGGAGTTCGTCAAGGCTGTATATTGTCACCCTTCTTATTTAACTTCTATGCAGAGTACATCATGAGAAACACTGGACTGGAAGAAGCACAAGCTGGAATCAAGATTGCCAGGAGAAATATCAATAACCTCAGATATGCAGATGACACCACCCTTATGGCAGAAAGTGAAGAGGAACTCATTTGATGAAAGTGAAAGAGGAAAGTGAAAAAGTTGGCTTAAAGCTCAACATTCAGAAAATGAAGATCATGGCATCCGGTCCCATCACTTCATGGCAAATAGATGGGGAAACAGTGGAAACAGTGTCAGACTATTTTTCTGGGCTCCAAAATCACTGCAGATGGTGACTGCAGCCATGAAATTAAAAGACACTTACTCCTTGGAAGGAAAGTTATGACCAACCTAGATAGCATATTCAAAAGCAGAGACATTACTTTGCCAACAAAGGTTCGTCTAGTCAAGGCTATGGTTTTTCCTGTGGTCATGTATGGATGTGAGAGTTGGACTGTGAAGAAAGCTGAGCACTGAAGAATTGATGCTTTTGAAGTGTGGTGTTGGAGAAGACTCTTGAGAGTCCCTTGGACTGCAAGGAGATCCAACCAGACCATTCTGAAGGAGATCAGCCCTGGGATTTCTTTGGAAGGAATGATGCTAAAGCTGAAACTCCAGTACTTTGGCCACCTCAGGCGAAGAGTTGAGTCATTGGAAAAGACTCTGATGCTGGGAGGGATTGGGGGCAAGAGGAGAAGGGGACAACAGAGGATGAGATGGCTGGATGGCATCACTGACTCGATGGACGTGAGTCTGAGTGAACTCCGGGAGTTTGTGATGGACAGGGAGGCCTGGCGTGCTGCGATTCATGGGGTCGCGAAGAGTTGGACACGACTGAGCGACTGATCTGATCTGATCTGATCTGAACTAACATTCACTGCATACTCACTATGTGCCTGGCAGCATCCTGAACATTTAATCCTCCATCGAATGCCCACCACTATCCTAGAAGACAGCATATCAATAGCCCAGCTCTATAGGTGAGGAAACAGAGACAAAGATAGGTTGATGATTTGCCCATTTGTGGCTGAGAGGTTTGAAACATACCACCACCACCAATAACAATAACTGCAATTCTCAACTGCCACAGGTCCCTTCCTGAGAGTTGGCCATACCTTCTCTTCTGATCCAACCCTCACTGCCCAGGTGAGGAAACTGATGCTCCAAACTGTGGAGCTGGTTAAGGACAGAGCCAAGATGGAAACCAAGAACCAACTTCTAAGTCCTAGTTCTTAATCACGCTGTTGAATGACTATTTCCTTAACTCACAAGCAACAGATGAAGATGTATCTTGTGCATATTCATCTGGCTACTGGAATTTGAAGGGGATGGAGATAAGAAGTTTACTACCAGCGAGAGTAGGTAATCTGTCTGCCGAACAAAATCATTGTGAGAAGTGTATTAGAGATTCTTGGACAGTCTGAGTCAGCTGATCTGGAATGGTGGGCTCTGGAATCGTGTTTTCAACAAAAGTCAAGGCTATGGTTTTTCCAGTGGTCATGTATGGATGTGAGAGTTGGACTATAAAGAAAGCTGACTGCAGAAGAATTGATGCTTTTGAACTGTGGTGTTGGAGAAGACTCTCGAGAGTCCCTTGGACTGCAAGAAGATCCAACCAGTCCATCCTAAAGGAGATCAGTCCTGGGTGTTCATTGGAAGGACTGATGTTGAAGCTGAAACTCCAATACTTTGGCCACCTGATGCGAAGAGCGGACTCATTGGAAAAGACCCTGATGCTGGGAAAGATTGAGGGCAGGAGGAGAAGGGGATGACAGAGGATGAAATGGTTGGATGGCATCACTGACTCGATGGACATGGGTTTAGGTGGACTCCAAGAGTTGGTGATGGACAGGGAGGCCTGGCATGCTGCGGTTCACGGGGTCGCAAAGAGTCAGACATGACTGAGTGACTGAACTGAACTGAACTGAACTGGAATGGTGTTTTCAACAAAACTGGTCCTAACATCCACTTTATGGGCAGCATAGCAATGTGGCTGATGGACTCTGGAATCAGATGGTGTTGTTTTTGAGTCACTTAGTTGTGTTTGACTATTTGCAACCCTGTGGACTGTAGTACGCCAGGCTTCCCTGTCCTTCACCATCTCCTGGAGCCTGCTCAAACTCATGTCCATGGAGTCAGAAATGCCGTCCAACCATCTCATCCTCTGTTGTCCTCTCCTCCTCCTGCCTTCAGTCTTTCCCAGAATCAGGGTCTTTTCTAATGTGTCAGCTCTTCTCATCAGGTGGCCAAAGTATTGAAGCTTCAGGATCAGTCCTTCCAATGAATATTCAGGGTTGATTTCCTTTAGGATTGACTGGTTTGATTTCCTTGCAGTCCAAGGGACTCTCAAGAGTCTTCTCCAACACCACAGTTCAAAAGCATCGGTTCATCAGCCTGGAATCAAATAGTCTGGCTTTAAATGCCAGCTCTGTTTCTTACCAGTTGTATATCCTGGGCAACCTCTCTGTAACCCAGTTTTCTCATGTACAAACTAGAGATGGTAATGCCTATCATGTAGAGTTGCTATGAAGATTAAATGAGTGCATTTATTTTAAATGTTTACATCTGTATATAATAAACTGTTCAGTTTATTGTTGACTGTTCAGTAATAATCATGCTGTTGATGGGCAACCAGGTTTGGGAACCAGCAAGTTAAAAACCTATAGAAATAATGTAAACTAGCATTTTCCAAATTGTATAGCTGTTGTCTGATGTGAGAGAGAAGAATTGTCTTATCATATGTATTTATCAATAGGATATTTACTAAACAATAAGAGATGTTTTTATTCTTAGGAAATACAAAGTGAAGTGTTTACTTGTAAAAGAGCACAATGTATGCAACTTATTCTCAAACAGCTCAGCAATATATATGTATATACATATAGATAATATAATTCTATGTGTTATTACTGCTAAGCCATTTGACAGAATATATAGAGTATATATATTGAGGATATATGAAAGTGAAAGTGTTAGTCACTCAGTCATGTCCGGCTGTGAGCCCGTGGACTGTAGCCCACCAGGCTCCTTTGTCTATGCAATTATCCAGGTAAGAATGCAGGAGTGGGTAGCCATTCCCTTTTCCAGAAGATCTTTCTGACCCAGGGATCTAACCTGAGTCTCCTACGTTGCAGGCAGATTCTGTACTGTCTGAGCCTCCAGGGAAGTCCCAAGGGTGTATGTGTATGTTATGTATAGAGAGAAGATATGCATAGACGTGTGTGTGTGTGTGTGTATATACATATATACATATATATGTATATGTATTTGAGAGAGAGAGAGATTGACAGAGAGACTGAGGAAGACAGAGTGGAGAAAATGTAAGAAAATGCCAACAATGAATATATCCAGGGGGACTTCCCTGGCCGCTCAGTGGTTAAGACTCCATGCTTCCAATGTAGGGGGCACGGGCTCAATTCCTGGTCAAAGGAACTGAGGTCCCGCATGCTGCATGACTTGGCCAAAAAAACAACAAAAAAAGTATATCTAGGTAACAGATATGGAGAAGTTCATTGTGCTATTGCAATTTTTCCATAAATTTAATTATTTTGTAAAACAAACAGTAAGAAAAGAATATCTATTCCTTGAAAATCACTTATTGGCTTATTCAAGGCTCTGAGAAGTTCTGTGATAAATAAATTTGCAGCTCCTAGTGCTCCCTGAATTTGTTTAACCTGAAAAGCTGTTTATTCCTTATTACTTGTAATTCCAGGCAACACTTTGGGCATAGTTTAGGATGATACATGTGGGAATGAAAGGGGGAAAGGATTTAAAAGATGCAATAAAAATACAAACCACAAGACTAGACACAGTGAATCATGAATTTGGTCTTTGGTTGCTGGGATGGTGATGGAGCTATTGATAAATTCAACTCCTCTGCAGGATGGGAGTAGGGCCAGGTGAAGAAGGCATTACGTTTTGATGCCTTTACAACATGCAAGTTGTTAACATGCAAGGAGAGGCTTTTAGCAGATGGTTGTAAACATGGTCTAGAATTGGACAAAGAAGTCAACTTTCATTCTGGAAAATGGTGGTTCAGAGGTTAAAGCGTCTGCCTGCAATGTGGGAGATCTGGGTTTGATCCCTGGGTTGGGAAGATCCCCTGGAGAAGGAAATGGCAACCCACTCCAGTATTCTTGCCTGGGAAATCCCATGGATGGAGGAGCCTGGTGGCCTACAGTCCGCAGGGTCGCAAAGAGTCGAACACGACTGAGCGACTTCACTTCACTTTCATTCTGGAAATCTGGTAAAGCAAATAGTAGGAGTCAAGTGAATGGCTGAGATCACTGAAAGACAGATGGACAGTGGATGTTTGCTATTTTTTCCTACTTAGCATCCATTCCCCCTGCTTCAACAATGTTAGTTTTCTTTTGCTGTGCTATTCACTCCTCACTGGGAATACTCTTGATAAGACTGTCAATCAAAATGTGTCCCCTCTCTGGCCAAGGAGTGAGCAGGCAAACCAATCTGGCCAATTATACTCTCTCTCCTGAAAATCTGAATATTGAGCAAAGTGACATCACAATAAGAAATATTTGGATCCAATTCACTTCAAATCATTGCCCTAGAAAGACTGTGCATGTTCATTATCTATGTATCATCTTATCAAAACTGCTTAACTTGGATCTAATTATGAAGGAAAAATGAAAATGGGACATTCTATTAGACATCTGACCTGGGTTCTCCTGGCAATGTCTTAAAATTTTTTGAAAAGGTGGAGGAGAATTCTCTGGCACCTCAGACTCCACACTTCCACACAGCGGGGCATGAGTTTAATCCCTGTTTGGGGGAACTAAGATCCCACAAGCCAAGTGGTACAACCAAAAAAAAAAAAAATGGTGAAGAAGTCATGCAACACATAGCCTTGACTGAATCCTGAACAGAGAAACAAAATGAAACCCAATTATATTAAAAAAAAAGTCAAAATATCTAGACAAAGAGTTTGTCAACTATTTAAAATATGCTCAAAGAACTAAAGGAAACCATAAAAGCACTATCTTACCAAATAGACTATGTCAATAAAGAGATAGAAATTATTAAAAGGAAACAAACAAATAGAAATTCTGGAGTTGAGAAGTTTAATAACTGAAATGAAAACTCACTACAGTGGTTCAAAATCATATGTGAACAGGCAGAAGAAAGAATTGATAAATTTGGACATGGATAAATTGAGATTACTTAGATTTTTTCCTACTTAGTAGGAAAAAAACGAAGGAAAGTGAACAGACTCTAAGAGACTTCTGAGACAGCATCAAGTGCACCAAAAAACACATAACGGGAGTCTAAGAAGGAGAGGAGACAGAAAAAGAGGCAGAAAAAACATTGAAGAAATAATGGATCAAACATTTCCAAAGCTGATGAAAAATGCAGATCTAAACATTCAAGGAGCTCAATGAAACTCAAATAGGATAAACTCAAAGAGATTCACACTGAGTCACATTAAGATCAAACTGTTAAGAAAAAGAGAATCCTGAAAGCAGAAAGAGAGGAAAAACTCATCACATATAAAGGATAGTTAAGGTCAGGCGATGATTTCTTATCAGAAACCATGGAGGCCAGAAGGCAGTGGGATGACATATGAAAGTGCTGAAAGAAAAAAAAAAAAAAAAGTCAGCCAATAATTCTACAATCCGCAAAACTATCCTTCAAAAGTAAAGGGGAAATTAAGCCATTCCCAGAAAAAACAAAACAAGGGAGAGATTATTGCTGGTAGATCTGACCTGCAATAAATGCTGAAAAGAGTTCTTCAAGCTGAAACTGAAGGACGCTAAACAATAATTCAAATCTACATTAAAAAAAAAAAAAACTGGTTAACTACATAAGTAAATTTAAAAGTCAGTATTAACATATTTTTAGCTTGTTACTCTTTTTTCCTGTGATTTAAAAGACAATAACATAAAATAATAATTAAAAATCTGTATTCATGGGCACACAGTAAAAAAGGTGGAATTTGTGCCAATAAGAACATAAAGAAAAGAATGGGGCTATATAGAAGTAAAAATTTGAACTTCCGGATGTTCAAGCTGGTTTTAGAAAAGGCAGAGGAACCAGAGATCAAATTGCCAACATCCGCTGGATCATGGAAAAAGCAAGAGAGTTCCAGAAAAACATCTATTTCTGCTTTATTGACTATGCCAAAGCCTTTGACTGTGTGGATCACAACAAACTGGAAAATTCTTCAGGAGATGGGAATACCAGACCCCCTGACCTGCCTCTTGAGAAATTTGTATGCAGGTCAGGAAGCAACAGTTAGAACTGGACATGGAACAACAGACTGGTTCCAAATAGGAAAAGGAGTTCGTCAAGGCTGTATATTGTCACCCTTCTTATTTAACTTCTATGCAGAGTACATCATGAGAAACACTGGACTGGAAGAAGCACAAGCTGGAATCAAGATTGCCAGGAGAAATATCAATAACCTCAGATATGCAGATGACACCACCCTTATGGCAGAAAGTGAAGAGGAACTCATTTGATGAAAGTGAAAGAGGAAAGTGAAAAAGTTGGCTTAAAGCTCAACATTCAGAAAATGAAGATCATGGCATCCGGTCCCATCACTTCATGGCAAATAGATGGGGAAACAGTGGAAACAGTGTCAGACTATTTTTCTGGGCTCCAAAATCACTGCAGATGGTGACTGCAGCCATGAAATTAAAAGATGCTTACTCCTTGGAAGGAAAGTTATGACCAACCTAGATAGCATATTCAAAAGCAGAGACATTACTTTGCCAACAAAAGTCCGTCTAGTCAAGGCTATGGTTTTTCCTGTGGTCATGTATGGATGTGAGAGTTGGACTGTGAAGAAAGCTGAGCACTGAAGAATTGATGCTTTTGAAGTGTGGTGTTGGAGAAGACTCTTGAGAGTCCCTTGGACTGCAAGGAGATCCAACCAGTCCATTCTGAAGGAGATCAGCCCTGGGATTTCTTTGGAAGGAATGATGCTAAAGCTGAAACTCCAATACTTTGACCACCTCATGCAAAGAGTTGAGTCATTGGAAAAGACTCTGATGCTGGGAGGGATTGGGGGCAGGAGGAGAAGGGGAGGACAGAGGATGAGATGGCTGGATGGCATCACTGACTCGATGGACGTGAGTCTGAGTGAACTCCGGGAGTTTGTGATGGACAGGGAGGCCTAGCGTGCTGTGATTCATGGGGTCGCGAAGAGTTGGACATGACTGAGCGACTGAACTGAACTGAATATTAAAGCTACATTGGGACTTCCCTGGTGACTCAGCTGTTAAAGAATCTGCCTGCAATGTGGGAGACCTGGGTTCAGTCCCTAGGTTGGGAAGATCCCCTGGAGAAGGGAAAGGTTACCCACTCCAGTATTCTGGCCTGGAGAATTCCATGGACATATAGTTCATGGGGTCACAGAGTTGGACACAACTCAGTGACTTTCACTTCACTTCAAAGTTAAGTCAGTATCAATTCTAACTATATAATTATACATTAATGTTAATTATAACTCTAAGGAAACCACTAAGAAAATAACTGGAAAATACATAGTAAAAGAAAATTAGTACCAATCCTATTAAACCTTTCAAAAAATAGAAGAGAAGGTGATACGTTCTATTTCATTCTATGAGGCCAGTGTTATCTTGATACCACAGGCAGCCAAAGTGATCAAAAGAAAACTATAGCTCACAAGAAAACTAAAACTTCTGCTTTATTGACTATACCAAAGCCTTTGACTTTGTTGTGGATCACAACAAAATGTTTTCAGTTTCCACAAACTGTGGAAAATTCTTCAAGGGATGGGAATACCAGACCACCTTACCTGCCTCCTGAGAACTCTGTATGCAGGCCAAGAAGCAACAGTAACAACTGGGAATGGACTGGTTCCAAATCAGGGAAGGAGTACATCAAGGCTCTATATTGTCACTCTGCTTATTTAACTCATGCAGAGTATATATAAGTATATATAAGTATACTTATATGCAAAATGCCAGGCTGAATGAAGCACAAACTGGAATCAAGATTGCTGGGAGAAATATCAATAACCTCAGATATGCAGATGACACCACCCTAATGCAAGAAAGCGAAGAAGAACTAAAGAGCCTCTTGATGAAAGTGAAAGAGGAGAGTGAAAAAGTTGGCTTAAAGCTCAACACTCAAAAACGAAAGATTATGGCATCCGGTCCCATCACTTCATGGCAAATAGATGGGGAAACAATGGAAACAGTGACAGACTTTATTATTTTGGGCTCCAAAATCATTGCAGATAGTGACTGCAGTCATGAAATTAAAAGATGCTTGCTCCTTGGAAGGAAATTTATGACCAACCTAGATGGCATATTAAAAAGCAGAGACATTACGTTGCCAACAAAGGTCTGTCTAGTCAAGGCTATGGTTTTTCCAGTGGTCATGTGTGGATGTGAGAGTTGGACTATAAAGAAAGCTGAGCACTGAAGAATCGATGCTTTTGAATTGTGGTGTTAGAGAAGACTCTTGAGAGTCCCTTGGACTACAAGGAGATCCAACCAGTCCATCCTAAAGGAGATCAGTCCTGGGTGTTCACTGGAAGGATTGATGTTGAAGCTGAAACTCCAATACTTTGGCCACCTGATGCGAAGAGCTGACTGACTCACTGGAAAAGACCCTGATGCTGGGAAAGATTGAGAAAGGAGGAGAAGGGGACGACAGAGGGTGAGATGGCTGGATGGCATCACTGACTCAGTGGACATGAGTTTGAGCAAGCTCCGGGAGTTGGTGACGGACAGGGAAGCCTGGCATGCTGTGGTTCATGGGGTCACAAAGACTGGAGCATTCCAGGAAGGGTATTCCCATCTCTTTCAGAATTTTCCACAGTTTATTGTGATTCACACAGTCAAAGGCTTTGGCATAGTCAATAAAGCAGAAATAGATGTTTTTCTGGAACTCTCTTGCTTTTTCCATGATCCAGCGGATGTTGGCAATTTGATCTCTGGGTTCCTCTGCCTTTTCTAAAACCATCTTGAACATCTGGAAGTTCACAGTTCAAGTTCAGTTTTTTGCTTTTCCCAGATAAACCCATTTTGCTGATAAAACTGGCTGATTCATTCTTAATGTCATTCTTAATCAGGTTCTTCTCACTCAGAGTCAAAGATGACACTGGCCCTTCCAGCTATATCCTACCCAGCAACCCCAGAAACAGAGTGCATCCCTTGTCCAGTCACCCCAGGAATGCTTTGCACTTGAGTCTCATTGGCCCTGCCTGGGTCACATGTCCATTCCTGAGCCAATCACTGAGGCTGGTGGGGGTGTGCAGAATGTCCTCATTGGCCAGAACTGGGTCTTGAGTCCACCATTCCAGCCCTACTGAAAGGGGCGGGTAGGGGAGTCAACTGTACCCTGTTGGTACTTTAGGATGCTGTCTCTTCTGGAAGAATAGACAAGGGAAGCTGAGCAGAAACAGCATCACTTAAAGCACAGGACAAAGTCCTGTATGATCAGCCCGTTCAGATTCACTTTGTGTCTCTCTTCTCTCTGTCTCTGTCACTTGGATCTGCTTTCTCTTCCTCAAATGTGCGCAGTGCTCCACCTCAGGGCCTTTCTAAATGCCATCCCACGTTCCTGGAATGCTCTTCCACCACTGTGCCTAGTTAACACCTACTTACCTTTCAGCTTTCAGTTCAAACGTCACACTTCCTCAGGGAAGCTGTGGCCGTTATTATCCAATTATGGCCACAGTCCACGTCTTCCATGGCACACACTCTTCTTACAAGGTGTCTTTGACAATCCGCTCATTGAAAAGTGTGGTCTGTGTTCCTTTCCCTTGAATCCAGGTGGCCTTGAGACTGTTGCAGTGAAAAGGACCAAAGAGGAATGAGGGTTGTTTTGTTTTGTTTTGTTTTTCCATTTCCTGAGAACAACATCCAATTAGGACCACTGGGGGACAGTTTACTCCCCAACCTGCCCCTTTCAGTAGGGCCGCAGGGGTGGACTCAAGACCCAGTTCTGGCCAATTAGGACATTCCACATACCCCCACCTGCCTCAGTGAATCGCTCAGGAATGGACATGTGACCCAGGCAGGGCCAATGAAACTCAAGTCCAGCAGCAAAAAGGGAACAGTGACTAGGCCAGAGAATAAGCACAGATGCGCCTGAAAGAGCAAGTCACCCCTAGTTTTACTTTAAAATAATTTTTATTCATTTATGTTTGGCTGTGCTGGGTCTTCGCTGCTGCATGGGCCTTTCTCTAGTTTGCTGCATGCAGGGGCTATTCTTTGTTGTGGTGTAGGCTTCTCGTTGTGGTAGTTTCTCTTGCTGCGGAGCACAGGCTCTAGGCACATGGACTCAGCAGTTGTGGTGCACAGGCTTAGCTGCTCCATGGCATGTGGGAGCTTACTGGACCAGGGACTGAACCCATGTCTCTGCATTGGCAGGCAGATTCTTTACCACTGATCCACCGGGGAAGCCTCCCTAGTTTTACTCTAATACTTTGGCTACCTGATGCAAAGAACTGACTCATTGGAAAAGACTCTAATGCTGGGAAAGATTGAAGGTGGGAGGAGAAGGGGACGACAGAGGATGAGATGGTTGGATGGCATCACCGACTCAATGGACATGAGTTTGAGTAAACTCTGGGAGTTGGTGATGGACAAGGAGGCCTGGCGTGCTGCAGTCCATGGGGTCGCAAAGAGTCGGACATGACTGAGCGACTGAACTGAACTGAACTGAATCTGTAGTCTGTAACTGGGTTTGCTTTTCCCCAAACTAACCTGCCACTGTGTAAGTTACATCCTGCACCTATAGCCCCCTAACTCTGCATGAGTTAGTAATACATCCTGCTCCTGTTACCCTTTAACTCTACGATAATTACATCCTGTACCTCCTCCGAGCTCCCTTTGCACACCACTCCTTGTAGCTTTTTGGATTTCAGACATGAATGCTGCAGTGCAATAAGCCAGAGACAAATGTAAATAATAACCAGGCTATGGGACTGCCAGATCCAGTCACTGTGTTACCTGACATCAGCTATTACTGTTTGGAAACAATTCGAAAAGAAGAATGCAAGATCTTTCCTACTTTGCTCCTTATCACATACCCCAGACTCTGCGCCCCATTTTTTGATCCCCTCAGATTCCCCATGGAGTGCTGCACAGTTCTTGAGGCACTAGCCTGCAGTGTTCTCTCCTTGGCCAGCTGAGGATCAAAGCCATCTTTCTATTTCCTCCAAACTCTGTCTCCAAATGTTTTTATTTGGCTTTGGTGGGGAGAGAAAGCCAAGATTTTGGTGGTGACAAGACAAGTATCAAAGTGACACTACGTGACTTTCAAATTTAGTCACAAAACATGAAAAGTCTGCCTGAGTCTCTTGGGACATTCATTCTTAGAACCCAGTTGTCATGCCATAAGGAAGCAAAAGGGCCCTGACAGAGAGGAGCTAGGATCCCCAGCCCAGATCCCTCACTAAACTCCCAGCTGTCAACCAGCACCAACGAGCAGGCCAGGTGAGTCAGCCATCTTCAAGAGAATCCTCCAGAACCTTGACAGCATCCAGGGACAGAAGCCAGACACCGGAGGCCACGTTGTGGGTTCTTCCATGTATATGAAATGTCCAGTTATGGGCAGCTACAGAAACAGTGATGAGAAATTGTCATATATTGACATATACAGAAGTCATTCTTGTTTATACATGTCAACTTGAAGTTTCTTTTTTTTAATTTTTATTGCAGTATAGTTGATTTACAATGCTGTGTTAATTTTACGTGTATAGCAAAGAATGGGTTATGCATATATCCCCTCTTTTGGAGATTCTTTTCCCATATAGGTTATTGAGTAGAGTTCTCTGTGCTATACAGTAGATCCTTACCTGTTATCTATTTTATATACAGCAGTGTGTATATGTCATTCATAATCCCCTGATTTATGAGTTAACCTGAATTTTATGTTAACTTTTTAGTCTGCTTGTGGCCTATCAAACATACCTTGTACATCTGCTTTAATTACTAGAGAAAAGGACATGTTGACCAAACCTAAAGAATGTTCATGGTATGGAGAAGGAAATGGCAACCCACTCCAGTATTCTTGCCTGGGAAATCACATGGACAGAGGAGCCTGGCAGGCTACAGTCCAGGGGGCACAAAAGAGTCAGACGTGACTTAGCAACTAAACAACAACATGGATTTGTCAGTTTCTGTTATGTGAGTACTGTAAGAAGCTAAATAATCAAAAGCATTATTTGTGATTTTAAAAAAAGAATGTCTATGTTAAAAATAAAGATTAAATTCCTCTCTTCTTGGGATGCCAATGCTTGTCCTCCTTTGATGATAAGACTGCCTTTCCAGGTGCCAAGGTCATGCTGACTCACTGTATAGTGCTGACTTATGTGTTTCTTTTTCCCTTGAAATGTATCCCTGACTTGTTTAAAGTCTTTGTTCTGACATGATACAAAACTGTCCTGGAAACCATGCTGCTCTGGAGCAGTTTCTCAGAGTCATCTGGGAAATCAGGCTTCCAGACTGGTCCTCAGGTTAGCTCAAATAAAACTCTTTTCTCTTCTTATTTTTGTTGTTGTTCAGTCGCCCAGCTGTGTCCAACTCTTTGCGACACCATGGACTGAAGCATTCCACACCTCCCTGTCCCTCACCATCTCCTGAAGTTTGTCCCAGTTCGTGTCTATTCTTATTATACATCATTCATTGATTACTTTCACTGAGGTCACAGAGTAGAGTAGTGATTGCCTGGGGCTGGGGAGAGGGACGCATTGGGAAGTGACTGCCAATGAGTACGGGATTTCTTTTTAGGGAAATGAGAATGTCCTGGAATTAGGTAGTGATGATGGTGTACCACCTTATGAATATACCAAAAAACCTCTCAGCTGTATAGTTTGAAATGGTGGATTGTTTAGTACATAATTTATATCCTTAGAAAAAAAACTGTACTCTCCCATCCCAGTCAAGCTGCCCCAGATGATGCCATGTGGAGCCCAGACGTGGTGGCCACGTTGAATTCTGCCCAAATTGCAGCTTTGTGGGCAAAATAAATGACTGTAGTTGTTTTAAGTCACTAGGTTTTAGGATAGAATGTTCCAGAATGTCTGAGACAGAAGCATTCCCTAACTACCTCCCCAGTCCAGGGCGTGGCCCCTGGTGTCTCTGTTTCATTTTGTTGTTGCTGCTGTTGTTATAGTACCTATTCAGTTTGTAATTAAATATTTGATTAATTGCTGTCTTCCCCATTGGCCAGTGTGCCCTGGCTCTGTGTTTAGCAGGGACCAGTTCCCAGAAGCATGTGCACTCATGGTATTTGAGAACCATGTGGCAGACATCAAGCTGGGTAGAGAGAAGTAGACTTGGCTTTATGGGACCCAGGTGGGCAGGAGGAAAGTGGTCACCTGAAGCCCCTCTCCTACCTGGATGCTGATGTTGTACTGATATGTCTCTCTGTTGGTAGCCCTGATAAAAAGACATTTATCAGGAAACATCAGATATTCATCAGAAAAACATCTCAGAAAAATGCACTCCAGAAGCCAAGCATTTCTGTTACAATGGACCCATTATCCTGCTTGCGAGAAGAAGGATCTCTGGAAAGATGAGTGCAGTAAGTGGAGCCAACCAAGATACAGCAAGAGTCGGGAAAACTAGAGCAAGACAAAGGCATGGGAAACAGGATTGGTGCTTTGAGATACATGGGGTGTGCAGCGAAGAGCAAAGATGGAGGGAGGAAGGTTTCTGAAATGGACGTGAGAGCAGCTCTGCAAGCCAGAGAAAAGAAGAAAACATCTGGGCATTCCCTGGAGGTCCAGTGGTTGACAATCCGTGCTTCCAATGCAAGGGGCACCAATTCAATTTCTGGTAGAGGAGCTGGATTCCATATGCTGTGGGTATTTTCAAAAACAAAAAAAGAAAGAAAACATCTGGGTTCTTTGTCTTGGGAAACTGCTGCAGAGCACAGTCCTCATGCAGTAAATTTTTTAGTGCTGTTTATTAATCTTAGTGGATGATTGCTGGCCTTTTTCATTTACCTGTAAAATTAACCTAAGATTACATATCAGAAGTCATCTTGCCATCAGTGTTTAGAAGTCAACCATGCTTATCCAAACCACCTGGCCTGCCAGGGTCCCTCTACTCTCCCATCTGACACCGACCCCACAGACTATAGTCCACCAGGCTCCTCTGTCCATGGGATTCTCCAGGCAAGAATACTGGAGTGGGTTGCCACTTCCTTCTCTACCCATCAGACACACCAGGCACTGATTCCAGTTATAACTATCAGTTCAGTTCAGTTCAGTCACCCAGTCGTGTCTGACCTTTTGCAACCACACAAACTGCAGCACACCAGGCTTCCCTGTCTATCACCAACTCCTGAAGCTTGCTCAAACTCATGTCCATCGAGTCGGTGATGCCATCCAACCATCTCATACTCTGTCGTCCCCTTCTCCTCCTGCCTTCAATCTTTCCCAGCATTAGGGTCTTTTCCAATGAGTCAGTTCTTTGCATCAGATGGCCAAAGGACTGAAGTTTCAGCTTCAACATCAGTCCTTCCAATGAATATTCAGGACTGACTTCCTTTAGGATGGACTGGTTTGATCTCCTTGCAGTCCAAGGGACTCTCAAGAGTCTTCTCCCATACCACAGTTTAAAAGCATCAATTCTTTAGTACTCAGCTTTCTTTATAGTCCAACTCTCACATCCATACATGACTACTGGAAAATATATATATAATATATATATAACTACTGCTACTGCTGCTGCTAAGTCACTTCAGTCGTGTCCGACTCTGTGCGACCCCATAGATGGCAGCCCACCAGGCTCCCCCGTCTCTGGGATTCTCCAGGCAAGAACACTGGAGTGGGTTGCCATTTCCTTCTCCAATGCGTGAAAGTGAGAAGTGAAAGTGAAGTCATTCAGTTGTGTCCAACTCTTAGCGACCCCATGGACCACAGCCTACCAGGCTCCTCCGTCCATGGGATTTTCCAGGCAAGAGTACTGGAGTGGGGTGCCATTACTATATATATAATAAATATAAATGTATATAACTATAAAATAGTTACAACTACTTTATAACTAACATGAACTGCTTGTCATCTGTCAGCTGTAAGGTATTCTGAGTCACCATTTCAGAGGTTTACTCCTTTACAGATTTCATTGGCCTAGCTCTGAGGTGGGAATCCTGCTTTTTGAAGATGTACTCAGCCAGAAAGGCCCAAGTCCATGCAGTTATGGAAAGTTACAACTCTACGGTTTCATGGTAGTTATAGTTACTGTGTGATTCAGATCAGATCAGTCGCTTTGCCACTGAATGTAGGTTACTCCAAATAAATAAAACTACCCAAGACCAGATGTAGGCTGTTTGTTTTTTTTTTCTGGTATAATTGGTACTGATATTTGTCATTCCTGTTGAAAGTGTCTTGGTTTGCTTGTGTTTGTTTGTAAGAAAGTATATTTGAAAATAAAATTAGTTCCTCTAGTAAAAGATGGCCACATCATCCACATTCCTCCCCACACAGCCCAGTATCTCCTCCCCAGGGCCAGGCTAAGAGAACTGGAATTTGGTTTCATACCTGAGGCACTTCAGCATCTTCGAAGGTGGCATAACCTGTCTCACGTGGGTGGTGGGGGCTTGTTCTGGTCCACAATGCTCCTTCTCACCCGTCCCAGGTTTCCTCCCAGAGGAGCCTCCAGTTCTCTTGGGCGTCACCCGGTGTCTTTCGCCTCTCCAGCTGATTAAACATTTTTTCTGTATTAGTTGATTTTTTTCCAATTACTAAAGAATAAAGACAGTTTTCTAAAAAACTGTGCTGAGTGCTTATCATGCATTAGCTAATTTGTAGCCAACATCCCAGGAAGGGGGTATATTATTCGTTTCCTTTTTAGGGATGAAAAAATTAAGGTTCAGAGAAGTAAAGCAATTTGCCCAAGGCCATGTAACTATCTGGCATTTACACCCAGGACTGCATTTTAACAGAGACTATGTAGATAACCAGAACCCTGCAGTGCTGTCCTAGGTGGGAAATCAGAGTTGCAAGGGTACCAGGGATGTGTTTGTAAGAGTATTGTCAAGAGCCAGTACAACGGGGTGATGGAGAGAGATGTCCCCTTGCCTGGCTGAGCTTTTGGTTTGCTTTCTCACATTCTCTTTGGGAATGAACTTCATGGGTCTTGTGAAACCTCTATCTTTTGCACTGTTTTTGCATGCACCGTGAAGCCATAAAAGGCTTATTGGGTTGACTTGCTATTAAGAAAAGCTTACTCACCAGACAATGAATCTTTTGAATAGCAAAAACCTTTAAATTGAAAATTTTCTCCTCTTAAAACAATGGTTTCATTGGTACCCATGGAGGGAAAAACTAAAAAATGGATACAAAGAAATATAATGGCCAGCCTTTGGGACTCTCTTAATAAGGTGAAAGAACAGAAATTAAATTTAGGACAAATTAAAAACCAAACCTGACCTAAATCCCCTGTCCCCTCCTCTTACACACTTCTTATCCCCAACAGCCTGTCCCTGATCCTCTAGAAGAACTTTTGGATCTATGGACCCCTGGTTGAAACCCACTTCTCCTTTCATAAAGGAAACAGATGACCAGAACTTTTCCCAGGCCGTCCTGCAAATGACCAGGAAATAGCTCAGCTGAAGGCTGACAGTGGAGATTAGATAGATATGATATTAGAGGCTGTCTCCTCTAAAGTGAATTGGCCTGAGGTTAATTGTACGCTTAGAAACAAGGAAAAACATTAATAATAATTACTCTAGACTTCTGATTATAGACAATTACACTCCAAAATTCCTAGGAGAAAACTTGCATTGTCTCTATATCCCTTGAAGATGTAAACTGAACTGTGTCTTCAAAATATAAATACCCAGGTGGTATCTAAAACCATGCCCACACTTGCTTGAGACTGAGTGAGTGAAAGTCACTCAGTTGTGTCTGAGTCTTTGCAACCCCATGGACTGTAGTATATGGAATTCTCCAGGTCAGAATACTGGAGTAGGTAGCCTTTCCCTTCTCCAGCGGACCTTCCCAACCCAGGGATCAAACCCAGGTTGCCCGCATTGCAGGCAGATTCTTTACCATCTGAGCCACCAGGGAAGCCCTAGAATACTGGAGTGGGTAGCCTATCCCTTCTCCAGTGGATCTTCCCAACCCAGAAATCCAACCGGGGTCTCCTGCATTGCAGGCAGATTCTTTACCAACTGAGCTATCAGGGAAGTCAACTGAAGACAGCATCTATTTTCATTTATTTATGGTGTGCTGCCCAGCCTGCTGGATCTTAGTTCCTCAACCAGGACTGAATCCAGGTAGTGAAAGTGCCAAGACCTAACCACTGAACTGCCAGGGAAGTCCCTACTTTATTTTTGAGGTCTTTTAAAAATAAACTGCTGAAAGGGCTCTCTTGCCCAAATTCTAGATCACAGCCTCCTTAAGATTACAGTTGACGCTTGAACAATGTGGGGATTAGGAGCACCAACCCTCCATGAAACTGAAAATCCATGTATAACTTTACACTCATCCCTCGGCACCTGCAGTTTCCCATCCACGGGTTCAGCCAACCACAGATCGTGTGGTCCTATCCAGGACATGGACCTGTGCATTTCAAACCTGTGTTGTTTGAGGGTCAATGTACTTGTCAAAGCCATCTCCTGTGCCAATTCTTTGCAACTCCATGGGCAGTAGTAACCCACCAAGCTCCTCTCCGAGATTCTCCAGGCAAGAATACTGGAGTGGGTTGCCATTCTCTTCTCCAGGAAATCTTGCCTACCCCCACCACCCTCAGGGATTGAACCTGGGTCTCCTGCATCCCAAGCAGATTCTTTACCAAGTGATCACTAGGGAAGCCTGTACTTGTCAAGAACAAATACAAATCTTAAAAATCTTCTCCACAAATATTAACAAAAAGCTTGAAAGTGTGTAACCTTAACTTGTTTCTTTGTTTTAAAGGGTCTATAAACAGCCTGCTTTGGTCATTACTTAGATCTTTTCAAACAGTTGCTAATCTGGGAAGGGAGGGAATATAGAAACACAGGAGGAACAGCCAAGAAATATTAGTTCAGCCTTGGGGCAGGGTTCTGGCTCCTCCTCAAGGAATATATGTAACAATATCTATGAGTTCTGCAGAACTATGGCCCCCACACAGGTGGAGGATGGTAATTCAAGGACAGACACAAGATTCCTGGAGCACTGCCCTGTTACCTCACCAGCAACCAATCAGAAGAAAGTCATACATCCTTCAGCCCTCACCCCAAATTTCACCTATAAAACTTCTCCCCCAAACCATTGATGAATTCAAGGTTTTTGAGCACGAGCCTCACTTGGCTCACTGAACTCCAGGGTTTTGATTTGTTGGCCCTACTGTGCTTCAAGCACACAAACATTGTTGGGCAACACTTGGACTTTGCATCAGACTGAATGGTCAAGTCTTGGTCCAACTCTCTGACCCAGGCAGGTCACTTTGCCCCTGAAGCCTTGGTTTCCTCATCTCTTTCAATTAGGATAACAATAGTACTTACCTCCTGGGATAATGTGAGGATTCAATTATATGATACACAGAAAATGTCTCAACGGTCTAGAAGAGTTGAATATTTGAAAAGTAACAGCCATTTCTATTTTTAACACTGTGCCTGATGCAGAAATATTGCAGATAAAGACTGTAGCTGTTTTACTCCTTTATAAGTCAGAAAAGAATTTGAATCCCCTGGAATTCAGACCCATCCCTTTGACTCAGCAGCTTAGGTTCAGATGCCATAGTCTTTGGGGCTGTGAATGGCTTATGTGCAGGCAAGTCATATTTTCAAAAGTTGCCTTGACTTGTCTGTGTTTCTATAAAGTAGCTGCCTCCAATTTGTAAAATTCCATCTGTGCTCCCCACCTCAGCCCTGTTCTCTAGACAGCCTTTCCTGCATTTCCTAAGAAAAGGCACCCTACCAGGAGGGAGGTAACTAAACCTTGGTTTGGGGCACTAATCTCTTCTTTTTTAATATTTATTTTTATTTATTTGACTATGCTGGGTCTTAGTTGCATCATGTGGTATCTTTGATCTTTGTTGTGGCATGTGGGGTCTTAGTTGTGGCATGTGGGATTTAGTTCCCTGATCAGGGATTGAACCTAGGCCCCTTGTATTGGGAGCTTGACATCTTAGCCACTGGACCACCCGGGGAAGTCCTGACACTTAATCTTTGGAACTCAACCTGCAACTTTGATCCAGCTGAGATCCTCTGATAGGACATGACCGCAAGAGTTACCTCAAGAATTCCTCAATCCTAAATCCTTTTGGTAACCAAAGCATTGGGTAATTTATCACTCATTCCTCCAAAAATGTCCTGTTGACAGTGGCATGAGAATGTCATTTTACCTGGCAGGTCTGTTTTACTTCCTCTAAAGGACTGATGTTATTTGCCACTGCCTCATCTCATACCCCCCCAAATTCCATTTTAAAATCTCATACATGGCAACGTTCCAATGTGAGGACTATGTATATGCCACAGTGAGAAATCAGGTCTCCATAGTTTCCATGTTCTTAGTCCCTCTGGTGGCTTCCCTGGTGGCTCAGACAGTAAAGCGTCGGTCTGCAATGCAGGAGACCTGCATTCAAGGGGATTCAAATTCTTTTCTGACTTATAAAGGAGTAAAACAGCTACAGTCTTTATCTGCAATATTTCTGCATCAGGCACAGTGTTAAAAATAGAAATGGCTGTTACTTTTCAAATATTCAACCCTTCTAGACCGTTGAGACATTTTCTGTGTATCATATAATTGAATCCTCACATTATCCCAGGAGGTAAGTACTATTGTTATCCTAATTGAAAGAGATGAGGAAACCAAGGCTTCAGGGGCAAAGTGACCTGCCTGGGTCAGAGAGTTGGACCAAGACTTGACCATTCAGTCTGATGCAAAGTCCAAGTGTTGCCCAACAATGTTTGTGTGCTTGAAGCACAGTAGGGCCAACAAACCGAAACCTTGGAGTTCAGTGAGCCAAGTGAGGCTCGTGCTCAAATGTTCAATCCCTGGGTTGGAAAGATCCCCTGGAGAAGGCAATGGCACCCCACTCCAGCACTCTTGCCTGGAAAATCCCATGGACAGAGGAGCCTGGTAGGCTGCCGCACATGGGGTCGCAAAGACTTGGACACGACTGAGCGACTTCACTTCACTTCAGTCCCTCTGGAAGAGGTGGGCTGGGCTGCATTCAGTCTCCACCACTCATACTCAGTTTCTCTGGATCAGTTACTTCTCTGAAACTGTTTCATTTGTAAAATGAGCAGTCTTGCAGGACTTCATTCATTCAGCCATTCTACAAACATTATTCTACCAGATAGGAGCAAAGTAGGCAAGGTTTCTGTCCTGCAAAGCAGTCCAGCGTGGGCACCAGATGTGGAACAAAGAGTCTCAGTCCAGGCTGTGTAGGTGGAACTGCCACAGTGATGGTGCAGGTGGGGGAATTCTGGGGAGTTCTGACGATGAGTGTCACCTACCGCTCTCCAGCTGCAATGCAGGGAATGCCCTAAACTCCGGAATTGCTGAGTGAGGAGTCATCAGAGAATGTGGGAAGGTAGGGGACCAAGGGCATTCTGATCTATCACTGTTCTCTGGGATTTAGTGGCAGTTTCTCTGAGAGCCAGTATACTAGGAAGTTGATTAGGGAGGGCACCTGGGATCAACACCTAGAGAGGAAGATGGGGAGGGGGAGGGGGAAGTTGGGTTCTTGAAAGTCCTCAGCCCACCACTCAGGAAGCTGTGAAGTTGACGGGATTCCACAGAATTGTCCCAAGTTGGGCTGCAGAGGCTGGACCTTTATACACCAGCAAGAACCAGGCACTAGAAGTGGTCTGCCCTCAAGAAGGGGACATGGACTTCCCTGGTGGTCCAGTGGTTAAGAATCCACCTGCCAATGCAGGTGACACCGATTCAATCCCTGGTCCGGGAAGATCCCACATGCCCTGGAGCAACTAAGCCGTGGGCCACAACGATTGAGCCTGTGCTCTAGAGTCTGTGCTCCACAATGAGAGAAGCCACTGCAGCAGCAGTGAAGACCCAGAGCAACCAAAAATAAAAAATAAGTAAATAAATAAAAAATTTAAAAAAAAAAGGCGGCATGACCTTAAGCCTCCATCTCTACGTGGAAGCCTTCTCTCTATATCCCTCCCTTTTCTTAGCCCCTCCCACCCCAAAAAATAGATTTGAGAAGAGAAACCTAGTCTAGTGAATATTTAGGAAGAAAAGAGATTTAAACTGAGATCTGGACAATGAGTAGAAATCAACTAGAGAGAGAGGAGAGAGAAAAGGAGGAAGTTTTCGGGCCAAGGGAAGGGCATAAGCAAAGGTCCAATGGTAAGGGGGGAGGGGTAAGGGGGTGGCAGGGAGGAGGCACCTCTTATTCAGGATAACTGAAAATAACTAAGCAGGGCTTGGTAGACAGGAGGTCGTTCTGATGCTGCCATCTACCTGAAAGCTACATAAACCATCCAAACCTCAGTTTCTATGTGCACAGGATGAAACAGGATACCTTTCTTTAAATCATTGGTGATTTACTACTCACTATCTCCTGGACCATGCTCTTAAAAATTTCTATCTCTGCATCTTACTGATAATTACATACATGTGTTTAGAGCTCCCTCTTTGGAATGACTGCTTGGTATTCCATTTACCTTAATTTACTTAACCATTCCTCTTACTTTCTTTGGAATTGGAATGAAAACTGACCTCTTCCAGTCCTGTGGCCACTGCTGAGTTTTCCAAATTTGCTGGCATATTGAGTGCAGCACTTTCACAGCATCATCTTTCAGGATTTGAAATAGCTCAACTGGAATTCCATCACATCCACTAGCTTTGTCTATAGTGATGCTTCCTAAGGCCAACTTGACTTCACATTCCAGGATGCCTGGCTCTAGGTGAGTGATCACACCATCGTGATTATCTGGGTCATGAAGATCTTTTTTGTATAGTTCTTCTGTGTGTTCTTGCCACCTCTTCTTAATTCTGCTTCTGTTAGGTCCATACAATTTCTGTCCTTTATTCTTCCCATCTTTGCATGAAATGTTCTCTTGGTATCACAAATTTTCTTGAAGAGATCTCTAGTCTTTCCCATTCTGTTGTTCTCCTCTATTTCTTTGCATTGATCACTGAGGAAGGCTTTCTTATTTCTCCTTGCTATTCTTTGGAACTCTACATTCAGATGCTTATATCTTTCCTTTTCTCCTTTGCTTTTCGCTTCTCTTCTTTTCACAGCTATGGGTAAGGCCTCCTCAGACAGCCATTCTGCTTTTTTACATTTCTTTTTCTTGGGGATGGCCTTGATCCCTGTCTCCTGTACAATGTCATGAACTTCCATCCATACTTCATCAGGCACTCTATCAGATCTAATCCTTTGAATCTATTTCTCACTTCCACTATAGAATCATAAGGGATTTAAGTCATACCTGAATGGTCTAGTGGTTTTCCTTACTTTCTTCAATTTAAGTCTGAATTTGGCAATAAGTAGTTCATGATCTGAGCCATAGTCAGCTCCCGGTCTTGTTTTTGCTGACTGTATAGAGCTTCTCCATCTTTGGCTGCAAAGAATATAATCAATCTGATTTCGGTATTGACTATCTGGTGATGTCCACGTGTAGAGTCTTCTCTTGTGTTGGAAGAGGGTGTTTGCTATGCCCAGTGCATTCTCTTGGCAAAACTCTATTAGCCTTTGCCCTGCTTCATTCTGTAGTCTAAGGCCAAATTTGGAAAACACAGCAGTGGTCACAGGACTGGAAGAGGTCAGTTTTCATTCCAATCCCAAAGAAAGGCAATGCCAAAGAATGCTCAAACTACCACAAAATTGCACTCATCTCACGTGCTAGTAAAGTAATGCTCAAAATTCTCCAAGCCAGGCTTCAGAAATATGTGAACCGTGAACTTCTGGATGTTCAAGCTGGATTTAGAAAAGGCAGAGGAACCAGAGATCAAATTGCCAACATCTGTTGGATCATGGAAAAAGCAAGAGAGTTCCAGAAAAACATCTATTTCTGCTTTATTGACTATGCCAAAGCCTTGACTGTGTGGATCACAACAAACTGTGGAAAATTCTTCAGGAGATGGGAATACCAGACCACCTGACCTGCCTCTTGAAAAATCTGTATGCAGGTCAGGAAGCAACAGTTAGAACTGGACATGGAACAACAGACTGGTTCCAATTAGGGAAATAAGTATGCCAAGGCTGTATATTATCACCCTGCTTATTTAACTTATATGCAGAGTACATCATGAGAAATGTTGGGCTGGAAGAAGCACAAACTGGAATCAAGATTGCTGGGAGAAATATCAATAACCTCAGATATGCAGATGACACCACCCTTATGGCAGAAAGCAAAGATTTAAAGAGCCTCTTGATGAAATTGAAAGAGGTGAGTGAAAAAGTTGGCTTAAAACTCAACATTCAAAAAACTAAAATCATGGCATCTGGTCCCATCACCTCCTGGCAAATAGATGGGGAAACAGTGGAAATGGTTATAGACTTTATTTTTTGCGGCTCCAAAATCACTGCAGATGATGACTGCAGCCTTATTAAAAGATACTTACTCCTTGGATGAAAAGCTATGACCAGCCTAGACAGCATACTAAAAAGCAGAGACATTACTTTGCCAACAAAGATCCATCTAGTCAAAGTTATGGTTTTTCCAGTTGTTATGTATGGATGTGAGAGTTGGACTATAAAGAAAGCTGAGTGCTTAAGAATTGATGCTTTTGAACTGTGGTGTTGGAGAAGACTCTTGAGAGTCCCTTGGACTGCAAGGAGATCCAACCAGTACATCCTAAAGGAAAATCAGTCCTGAATATTCATTTGAAGGACTGAAGCTGAAGCTGAAATTCCAATACTTTCCTGATGCGAAGAAGTGACTCATTAGAAAAGACCTTGCTGATAGGAAAGATTGAAGGCGAGAGGGGAAGGAGATGACAGAGTATGAGATGGATGATATCACTGACTCAATGGACATGAGTTTGGGTAAACTCCAGGAGTTGGTGATGGCCAGGAAGCTTTAGCTTCAGCATCAGTCCTTCCAATGAATATTCAGGGTTTATTTCCTTTAGGATTGACTGGTTGGATCTCCCTGTTGTCCAAGGGACTCTCAAGAGTCTTTTCCAGCACCACGGTTCAAAAGGCTCAATTTTTGGCACTCAGCCTTCTTGGTGGTCCAACTCTCACATCCATATATGATTACTGGAAAAACCATAGTTTTGACTATACAGACCTTTGTCAGCAAAGTGATGTCTCTGCTTTTTAAAACTCTGTCTAGGTTTGTCATAGCTTTTCTCCCAAGGAGCAAGTGTCTTTTAATTTCATGGCTACAGTCACCAACTGCAGTGATTTTGAGCCCGACACTGTTTCTATTTTTTCCCCATATTTGCCGTGAAGTGGTGGGACTGGATGCCACGAACTTAGTTTTCTGAATGTTGAGCTTTTAGCCAGCTTTTTCACTCTCCTCTTTCACCTTCATCAAAAGGTTCTTTAATTTCTTTTTGCTTTCTGCCATTTGGTCAGTATCATTTGCACATCTGAGGTTGTTATTTCTTCCAGCAATCTTGATTCCAGCTTATGACATTTTTATCTTTTGAGTAAGCATCTAGGAGTGGGACTACTGGGCTATATGGTAAGTGCATGTTTGACCTAATAAGTAGCTGCCAAACTGAGTTCCAAAGTCACTATACCACTTTGTTCTTCTACCAGCAGTATATGCAAACTCATTAGCATTTGGTATTATCATTGTTAGGTGTTTTTATTTCAGCCATTCCCATAGGTGTATACAGATGTTTATCTACTGCAAACAGTGTGACAATGAATATTCTTATACTAATATCCTTTGTAATCAGGTATAACTGTAAGTTATACTCTTAGAACTAGAACTGAAGGGTCAAAGGATGTGAAAGTTTGATTGTGTATTGCCAAAAAGACTTCTGAAAAGGTGGGGCCAGTATACTTACCTGCAAGCTAGGTATGTCAATACTTGTTTCCCCACATCCTCACCAACACAGTGTTATCCTTACATTTTTAAATGAAATTTTACTTTAGATGATTGCTCTATGAGTATCTCTCTCATAGGCTGTTGGTGAGAACTTAAAGCTCTTAGAGAAGTGCCTGCCACAGAGTGGCATTGCATGTTAATAGTTATTATATAATTACTACTATTAATCACTATTATTGCCTCTTTCAACGAGTTCTTCATTAGTATATTCAAAAATATGTTTCTCTGAAGAGCTCAAACATTCTACCTATGGAGTTAGTTAATCTTTATAAATCTCTTCAAGTGCTCACTAGGATTTCAGGCACTGTGGATGTTACAGAACAGGGAAGTGTGACCCAATAGGACCTCTCTAAGGTTACAGAACATATCTATGTCCCATAAAGTCAAAATGAATAGAGTATGGAACAGGATTCCTCTAGGTTACATTAACTGTCAAGCTTTTTCTGACTGCCACCCACTTCAAGAAATAACAGCGGGAACCAGAACACAAAATAGACCCGAAACAGAAAAAACAATACGTCTATGCCTTCTATTCATCCCATTCCATTTCACTGAAGATATATTCATTCAGTTCAGTCGCTCAGTCGTGTCCGACTCTTCACGACCCCATGAATCGCAGCATACCAGGCCTCCCTGTCCATCACCAACTCCTGGAGTTCACTCAGACTCACGTCCATCGAGTCAGTGATGCCATCCAGCCATCTCATCCTCTGTTCTCCCCTTCTCCTCCTGCCCCCAATCCCTCCAAGCATCAGGGTCTTTTCCAGTGAGTCAACTCTTCACATAAGGTGGCCAAAGTACTGGAGTTTCAGCTTCAGCATCATTCCCTCCAAAGAAATCCCAGGGCTGATCTTCTTCAGAATGGACTGGTTGGATCTCCTTGCAGTCCAAGGGACTCTCAAGAGTCTTCTCCAACACCACAGTTCAAAAGCATCAATGCTTCGGTGCTCAGCCTTCTTCACAGTCCAACTCTCACATCCATACATGACCACTGGAAAAACCATAGCCTTGACTAGACAGACCTTTGTTGGCAAAGTAATGTCTCTGCTTTTGAATACGCTATCTAGGTTGGTCATAACTTTCCTTCCAAGGAGTACGCGTCTTTTAATTTCATGGCTGCAGTCACCATCTGCAGTGATTTTGGAGCCCAAAATAATAAAGTTTGACACTGTTTCCACTGTTTCCCCATCTATTTCCCATGAAGCGATGGGACCGGATGCCATGATCTTTGTTTTCTGAATGTTAAGCTTTAAGCCAACTTTTTTCACTCTCCTCTTTCAATTTCATCAAGAGGCTCTTTAGTTCCTCTTCACTTTCTGCCATAAGGGTGGTGTCATCTGCATATCTGAGGTTATTGATATTTCTCCTGGCAATCTTGATTCCAGCTTGTGTTTCTTCCAGCCCAGCGTTTCTCATGATGTACTCTGCATATAAGTTAAGTAAGCAGGGTGATGATATACAGCCTTGACGTACTCCTTTTCCTATTTGGAACCAGTCTGTTGTTCTATGTCCAGTTCTAACTGTTGCTTCCTGACCTGCATATAGGTTTCTCAAGAGGCAGGTCAGGTGGTCTGGTATTCCCATCTCTTTCAGAATTTCCCACAGTTTATTGTGATCCACACAGTCAGAGGCTTTGGCATAGTCAATAAAGCAGAAATAGATGTTTTTCTGAAACTCTCTTGCTTTTTCCATGATCCAACAGATGTTGGCAATTTGATCTCTGGTTCCTCTGCCTTTTCTAAAACCAACTTGAACATCTGGAAGTTCATGGTTCATGTATTGCTGAAGCCTGGCTTGGAGAATTTTGAGCATTACTTTACTAGCGTGTGAGATGAGTGCAATTGTGTGGTAGTTTGAGCATTCTTTGGCATTGCCTTTCTTTGGGATTGGAATGAAAACTGACCTCTTCCAGTCCTGTGGCCACTGCTGAGTTTTCCAAATTTGCTGGCATATTGAGTGCAGCACTTTCAGAGCATCATCTTTCAGGATTTGAAATAGCTCAACTGGAATTCCATCACCTCCACTAGCTTTGTTCGTAGTGATGCTTTCTAAGGCCCACTTGACTTCACATTCCAGGATGTCTGGCTGTAGGTCAGTGATCACACCATCGTGATTATCTGGGTCGTGAAGATCTTTTTTGTACAGTTCTTCTGTGTATTCTTGCCACCTCTTCTTAATATCTTCTGTTTCTGTTAGGTCCATACCATTTCTGTCCTTAGGTTATACTAATAGATTTCAAAATCTATTGTTGGGTTAAGACTAGTGATTAAGCGGAACTCTTCTAGGTCATAAATGTTGATCTTCTTGGCTATATAACTGGAATCACAGAACCTCACACTCAGTTTTGGGTACATTATTTTCATGTTTCTTTCTTTCTTTTTTTTCATTTCCTTGGAATGCTAGAGCTTATTCGTCATCAATCATCTTCACAACTAGTTCTTGGAATCCTTATGTGCACAGTCCAGTATTAAGCGCCAGTGGGGAGAACAGGCGTTGAAGAGCAAGGGGCCTCTCCACCATTTGCTGGTGATCTTGGTTATGCCTCTTCAGTCTTTAAACAGTTTCCTGATAGCTCAGTAGGTAAAGAATCTGCCTGCAATGCAGGAGACCCTGGTTTGATTCCTGGGTTGGGAAGATCTGCTGGAGAAGGGATAGGCTACCCACTCCAGTATTCTTGGGCTTCGCTGGTGGCTCAGATGGTAAAGAATCCGCCTGCAATGTAGGAGAGCTAGGTTCGATCCCTGGGTTGGGAAGATCCCCTGGAGAAGGGAAAGGCTACCCACTCCAGTATTCTGGCCTGGAGAAATCCATGGACTGCATAGTCAATGGGGTCGCAAACAGTCTGACAAAACTGACCGACTTTCACTTCACTTCTTTGTGGAGTAATCATAAAAGAAATCAATGTCAACGCATGTAAAAAGCTTAGTGGAATGTCAGGAGCACTGTTAAGTCCTTAATACAGTGGTTCTCAAGGTATGATCCCCAAGACGAGCAGCATCAGCATCATCTAGGAGCCTGTCAGAAATACAGTTTTCGGATCTCACTCCAGATTTATCCAATCGGAAACTCCCGGGATGGGGTCCAGAAATCTGTTTTAAGAAAATTTCTAGGTGATTCCCACGTATGCTAAAGTTTAATACACGGTAACTATTAACAACTAGTGCCTGAGGCTGCAGAAATGAGCAGAGGGCAGATGACGAAGTCTTTAGTAGCTTACTAAGCCCTAGGCTGCAGCAGTGTTCGTAGTAACGGTTCCTATCTGCCTCAACTACAACTTCCTCTTCCTACTCCCTCAGCACCGGCCTAGAGCTCCCGCCTCGCTGATTGGTGGGTTCTCTCTGGACCTTCACCACCCATCCAACCACGGAGATCGTAAATGGAGAGAGGCGGGACTAGGCACGGCTAGAGCGGCGCCTCTATTGGCTACAGACCACGGCGCACAGCGGGACGGAACTGCGCGTGCGCACAGCCGAGGCGCGCCCCCGGCGGCCGTTGGAAAATGGCGACTGTCGCTGAGTTGAAGGCCGGTGAGTGCGACTGGGAGGTCTATCTGGTGAAACGTGTCGACCTTCAGTCTGTGAAAAGGATGGGACGAAAGGAGGGCCCGCGGAACACTAAAGTCAACCTGTCCCAGGGTCGTTCTGTGGCGTCAGGGCCTGTGGAGCATCCGGCGGGTGTGGCGGCTGCAGCTCGGGCCCCTGGGGGTAGGGATGTGGTTGCATGGGGGCTGTTTTTAAACCAACTTTGAACTGGAGGAGGAGCCCCGGGATCCGCGGGTACCTGAGAGGTCTGAAGTCCTGCACCTTGGGGCTCAGGCTCATCTTTCTGGACCCTGCTGGGGGCGAGGCCTTGGACCTGGCCTTTCCCTCCGGTCTGATGATTGCAATACCGAAACAACCACTGTTGCTGTTCGGCCCAAACGTAAACCATTTCCTTGGGTATCTCCCTGAATCCGTACAGCCACCCGCGAGGTGGGTCACCATTTTCCATGGGGAAAAACTGTAGGTAGAAAGGTGTCTGGCCTGACCATATTTTCCTGTGTTTTTAAGAAAACTTTCCACAAAGAGTCGAGTCTTTTAAGCTGAGAACATTTGTATACCGTTAGTTTTGACGCAGATGTCCAGACAAGTAATAGTAATTATGGTTATTCGTGATCGAGCTTTCTGTTGGGCACTACCCAGCCCCTGTGTTATCTGATTGATTCCATATATCAACCTTATGCCCATTTCAGAGATTAGGAAATTGAGGCACTGAGAGGTGAAACAACTCACCCAAAGTAATTTAGCTAGAAAAAGGCAGAGAGGGAGAACTTAGGAGATGCTGCACTGGCTCTGCAGGTCTTAGTTACTGAGTGATACTCAGTATCTGCAATAAGACCAGTTCCAGTTTTCGGGAAATTTAGGCTATAAATCAGTGATTCCTAGAGATTTGTTGGAGAAAATGATTTGAGCATATGATTCAGTAACTGTTGATATAAATGTATATTTGTGGCCTCAGGCTGGTGAACAGTCATTAAAAAGGCATACCTTTAGGACTTCCCTGGTGCAGTGGTTAAGACACACCCGCTCCCCCCAGCCCCACACACACGGTGCAGCCTGCCCGGTTTCCATCCCTGGTCAGGGAACTAAGATCACACAGTGGGGCCCAAAAAAAGAGGCATACCTCTATCCACAAGGACAGACTCGACATAAACTGGTGTACCCTCTCCCCAGGAAACACACATCACCTGTAATGTTGCATGCTACCTCCCAGGATTTACAACTAGTAAAGAACCGGCTGCGAATTCAGGAAAAAGACTCAGGTTTGATCCCTGGGTCAGGAAGATCCCCTGGAGGAGGGCATGGCAACCCACTCCAGTGTTCTTGCCTGGAAAATGCCATGGAGAAAGGAGCCTGGCAGGCTACGGTTCATAGAAGGATGCTCCATAGAACTCTCTGTTCTTCATTGCAGAGAGTCCAATATGACCGAAGTAACTTAGCACACAGCACACTGTGTTTCCTGTTGTTTAATATTTTACAATTTTGGTAAAAGGTTGTATAGTCCTTGGGGTAGCAAAGAGTCCCACCTGACTGAGCGACTCTCACCACTTTCAGTCCGAGGATATAAACCAGGTTAAGCTCTATCTGAAGAAATTGTCATGGTGCAGTGTTTTAATAAACATGATAATAGAGTGAGGGTCAGAATGGCATGGAGATTAGGGATGTATTACACAGATGTAGGGAGCCCTTTAGGTGTTTTCTGCATTCCTCAGCTCTGAATGTGCCTAGTGTTCAAGAGAAATCTAATGAAATGTTTGCCAGTCATTTATATTACTTGGGCTTTCACCTTTTTAAAGCACTTTCACTTCACGTTTTCCTGCCTTACTTGGTTCTGCCTCAGAGACAGAGCTCATGTTGGAGAAGGCAAGTGAGGCAAGAGTTAGTGAGCTAGCCCTGAGGTAAGGATGACATGCAAGGTTCCTAACTGCAGATTCTTCTGCTTATTTCTGTTTTTAGCTGCTCTGGGTCTTCACTGCTGTGTGCGGGCTTTCTCAAGCTGCAGTGAGTGTGCGTGGGCTGCTGTCTAGTGGTGGTGTGCTGGCTTCTCCTTTCGGAGGCTTCTCGTTGCGGAGCACAGCCTCTAGAGCAGACTCAGTAGTTGTGGCACATGGGCTTAGTTGCCACGTGGCATGTGGAATATTCCTGGACCAGGAATCAAACCTGGGTTTTCTGTGGTGGCAGGCAGACTCTTAACCACTGGACCACCAGGGAAGTCCAGCTTCTTAATTCTCATTTCTCTGCTGAATTTGAGGCTACGCTGTATACATATACAGAGTAATTGGATGTGTATAGTGGGGAATCTCTTTAATTTCCAAAGATGGGATTAGAGAACAGGGGTTTAGTAATGATTCCAGCGTAATAAAGCTGTACCTTCCCTTCCCTTCATGGGCCTGTTACACAGTCTGATTGGGTGGTAACTACTTTTAACCTACCTGCAAAAAAAGGTTGAGGAGATGATCTAAATGTAAAGAGCAAGGAAGGTTAAAGTCTAGTCTAGATTTATCCCTTTAAGCATATGACCCAGATTTTTGTTGTTTATCAAAGCTTAAAAATAGTTTCATGTCCATGCCTACATGGGCTCCCTTTATGAATTGTCATTATTGTGGTGTACTTATTTATAGCACAATATATTTATTACACCAGTAGTATACAGCACGGGGTTTCCCTGGTGATTCAGTGGTAAAGAACCCACCTGCCAATGCAGGAGATTCTGGTTCAGTCTCTGGGTTAGGAAGGTCCTCTGGAGAAGGAAATGGCAAACCACTATCATATTCTTGCCTGGGAAATCCCATGCATAGAGGAGCCTGGCAGGCTTCAGTCCGTAGAGTAGCAGAGAGTCGGACATGGCTGAGCGACTGAGCGCAAGTATACAGCACAATATTATAAAGCCTTTAGGCAGCATTTATTGATTTCTTACTCTGTTCTAAGCACTATGGGTGAAATGTGTTGCTTCTTTGGAGTTGTGATTTAGCTCTTAGGGACCACATGGAGAAAAAAGTTTCTAGACAACTGTAAGGGATAATGCCAATTCAGCCCTATCCACATTATTATTTATAGCTAAAATATTATTATCATAACTACTGATATTTGTAATAGTGACCCTTGCTCATCAAGATGTTAGATTACATTCAGCATATATATCCCAGATTCCTTAAGATGGCATTGATAAGCCTACATGTTAGATTTCTAGTCAGTCAATTCAGTCGCTCAGTCATGTCTGACTCTTTGTGACCCAATGAACCGCAGCACGCCAGGCCCCCCTGTCCATCACCAACTCCCGGAGTTTACTCAAACTCATGTCCATCAAGTCGGTGATGCCATCCAACCATCTCATCCTCTGTCGTCCCCTTCTCCTCCTGCCCCCAATCCCTCCCAGCATCAGGGTCTCTTCCAGTGTGGCAACTCTTCTCATGAGGTGGCCAAAGTATTGGAGTTTCAGCTTTAGTCCTTCCAATGAATACCCAGGACTGATCTCCTTTAGGATGGATTGGTTGGATCTCCTTGAAGTCCAAGGGACTCTCAAGAGTCTTCTCCAACACCACACTTCAACAGCATCAATTCTTCAGCACTCAGCTTTCTTCACAGTCCAACTCTCATATCCATACATGACCACTGGAAAAACTATAGCTTGACTAGACGGACCTTTGTTGGCAAAGTAATATCTCTGCTTTTTAATATGCTATCTAGGTTGGTCATAACATTCCTTCCAAGGAGTAAGTGTCTTTTAACTTCATGGCTGCAATTACCATCTGCAGTGATTTTGGAGCCCAGAAAAATAAAGTCTGACACTGTTTCCCCATCTATTTGCCATGAAGTGATGGGACTGGATGCCATGATCTTAGTTTTCTGAATGTTGAGCTTTAAGCTAACTTTTTCACTCTCCTCTTTCATCAAGAGGCTTTTTAGTTCCGCTTCACTTTCTGCCATAAGGGTGGTGTCATCTGCATATCTGAGGTTATTGATAATTCTCCCAGCAATGTTGATTCCAGCTTGTGCTTCTTCCAGCCCAGCATTTTTCATGATGTACTCTGCATATAAGTTAAATAAGCAGGGTGACAATATACAGCCTTGACGTACTCCTTTTCCTATTTGGAACCAGTCTGTTGTTCCATGTCCAGTTCTAACTGTTGCTTCCTGACCTGCATATAGGTTTCTCAAGAGACAGGTCAGGTGGTCTGGTATTCCCATCTCTTTCAGAATTTCCCACAGTTTATTGTGATCCACATAGTCAGAGGCTTTGGCATAGTCACTAAAGCAGAAGTAGATGTTTTTCTGGAACTCTCTTGCTTTTTCCATGATCCAGCGGTTGTTGGCAATTTGATCTCTGGTTCCTCTGCCTTTTCTAAAACCAGCTTGAACATCTGGAAGTTCCTGGTTCACGTATTGCTTAAGCCTGTCTTGGAGAATTTTGAGCATTACTTTACTAGCGTGTGGAATGAGTGCAATTGTGCAGTAGTTTGAGCATTCTTTGGCATTGCCTTTCTTTGGGATTGGAATGAAAACTGACCTTTTCCAGTCCTGTGGCCACTGCTGAGTTTTCCAAATTTGCTGGCATATTGAGTGCAGCACTTTCAGAGCATCATCTTTCAGGATTTGAAATAGCTCAACTGGAATTCCATCACCTCCACTAGCTTTGTTCGTAGTGATGCTTTCTAAGGCCCACTTGACTTCACATTCCAGGATGTCTGGCTCTAGGTGAGTGATCACACCATCATGATTATCTGGGTCATGAAGATCTTTTTTGTATAGTTCTTCTGTGTATTCTGGCCATCTCTTCTTAATATCTTCTGTTTCTGTTAGGTCCATACCATTTCTATCCTTTATCGAGCCCATCTTTGCATGAAATGTTCCCTTATCTCAAATTTTCTTGAAGAGATCTCTAGTCTTTCCCATTCTGTTGTTTTCCTCTATTTCTTTGCATTGATCACTGAGGAAGGCTTTTTTATCTCTCCTTGCTATTCTTTGGAACTCTGTATTCAGATGCTTGTATCTTTTCTCCTTTGCTTTTTGCTTCTCTTCTTTTCATTGCTATTGGTAAGGCCTCCTCAGACAGCCATTTTGCTTTTTTACATTTCTTTTTCTTGGGGATGGCCTTGATCCCTGTCTCCTGAACAGTGTCACGAACCTCCGTCCATAGTTCATCAGGCACTCTGTCTATCAGATCTAGTCCCTTAAATCTATTTCTCACTTCCACTGTATAAGCATAAGGGATTTGATTTAGGTCATACCTGAATGGTCTAGTGGTTTCCCCTACTTTCTTCAATTTAAGTCTGAATTTGGCAATAAGCAGTTCATGATCTGAGCCACAGTCAGCTCCCAGTCTTGTTTTTGCTGACTGTATAGAGCTTCTCCATCTTTGGCTGCAAAGAATATAATCAGTTTGATTTTGGTGTTGATCATCTGGTGATGTCCATGTGTAGAGTCTTCTCTTGTGTTGTTGGAAGAGGGTGTTTGCTATGCCCAGTGCATTCTCTTGGCAAAACTCTATTAGCATTTGCCCTGCTTCATTCCGTACTCCAAGGCCAAATTTGCCTGTTACTCCAGGTGTTTCTTGACTTCCTACTTTTGCATTCCAGTCCCTTGTAATGAGAAGGACTTCTTTTTGGGGTGTTAGTTCTAAAAGGCCTTGTAGGTCTTCATAGAACCGTTCAACTTCAGCTTCTTCAGCGTTACTGGTTGGGGCATAGACTTGGATTACTGTGATATTGAATGGTTTGCCAAAACAGAGATCATTCTGTCATTTTTGAGATTGCATCCAAGTATTGCATTTCAGACTCTTGTTGACCATGATGGTTACTCCCATTTCTTCTAAGGGATTCCTGCCCACAGTAGTAGATATAATGGTCATCTGAGTTAAATTCACCCATTCCAGTCCATTTTAGTTCGCTGATTCCTAGAATGTCGACGTTCACTCTCGCCATCTCCTGTTTGACCACTTCCAATTTGCCTTGATTCATGGACCTAACGTTCCAGGTTCCTATGTAATATTGCTCCAATTTTAAAATGTTACTTTTTTTTAAGATTTATTGATTCATTTTTGGCTGTGCTGAGTCTGTTGCTGCAGGGGCTTTTCTCTAGTGGTGAGAATAGGGCTGCTCGCTAGAGGCGGTGCACGGGCTTCCCGCTGCAGTGGCTTCTCTTGCAGAAGCACAGGCTCTAGGGCTTGCAGGCTTCGGTGGTTTTGGCACTTGGGCACACTAGTTGTAGCTCTTGGGCTCACAGGCTCAGTAGCTGTGGCACATGGGCTTAGTTGCTCTGTGGCATGTGGGATCTTCCTAGATCAGGGATGGAACCCATGTCTCCTGCATTGGCAGACAAATTCTTCACCACTGACCCATATGGAAGCCCCAAATCTTACAGTTTTAAGGAGTTAACTCATAGTTATCTTTAAAAAACAAACAAAACCCCAGAACAAAAGCCCATCTCTTTTGTTCAGAATGGGCCATTTCCCAAGGGTTCTGGGTATCAGTTTTATACAAAAGATACAACACAATCCTTCCTTTTTGGAGTGTACTTGTTATTTTCAGTCATATACTTTCTAGACCGGAGGTTTTTAGTGACAAATTGAACCTGTCTCTTGGGCTTTCCAGGTGGCTCAGTGGTAGAGAATCCACCTGCAATGCAGGAAATGTGGGTTCCTTCCCTGGGTTGGGAAGATCTTCTGGAGAAGGAACTGGCAACCCACTCCAGTATCCTTGCCAGGGAAATTCCATGGATGGAGGAGCCTGGCAGGCTATATAGTCCATGGGGTTGCAAAAGAGTTGGATACAACTTAGCAAATAAACAACAACAGAACCTGTCTTCTGTGACAACTACTCTTGAAAAGATATGAGACACTGGGAGACAAGTTCAGGTCCTAGTAAGCTGAGTATAATTCTTCCCCCCTTTTACTCTTCACTAAAGCTTATGTATCAGTCTGTAGCCTCTTACAGTGACGCTGTTGGAAGGATAAACTTACATTTGGTTAACTAAATTAAAGTAGTAAATCATTGCAGTTTGGGAACTTTTATTTTTTATTGCAAATATGGCTTGTGGTAGCTGCTGCTGCTGCTAAGTCACTTCAGTAGTGTCCGACTCTGCGACCCCAGAGACGGCAGCCCACCAGGCTCCCCCATCCCTGGGATTCGCCAGGCAAGAACACTGGAGTGGGTTGCCATTTCCTTCTCCAATGCATGCAAGTGAAAAGTGAAAGTGAAGTCACTCAGTCGTGTCCAACTCTTAGCGACCCCATGGACTACAGCCTACCAGGCTCCTCCATCCATGGGATTTTCCAGGCAGGAGTACTGGAGCGGGGTGCCATTGCCTTCTCCGTGTGGTAGCTAATATGATTGTTCAGTTTGTCATATAGATTGAAAGGATGTAATATTTTAAACATTTTGTTTTAAAGTTGGCCTAAGAATGGCAAAAATTTATTCTATAACTGAAACATTAATACTTTATATTAAACAGTTTTAAAGGACACTTTGGAAAAAAGAGGAGTGTTAGGGCATTTAAAAGCAAGGATTCGTGCAGAAGTTTTCAATGCCCTTGATGATGAAAGTGAACCTCGGCCATCATTGTCTCATGAAAACTTTCTAATTAATGAGCTTATTCGGGAGTATTTGGAGTTCAACAAATACAAGTATACAGCGTCGGTCCTCATAGCAGGTAAGAGGTTATTTATTGTTAATCACCTGAGGTGAAATCTGCCTTTTCCCTTCCCCCTATTCTCAGAAAGTGTTTAGCCTAGAAATCTAATTCCATTACCAAACGGTGTCATCTGGGACATGACTGGGACATAAAAATCCCATGGGCTCTTTTCATGTCACAGCTTGAACAATTTCTCATGATATTTATTGGACTGTAGGAGAAAATGACTAATACTTAACCTAGGTGCATACTTTGAAAATCATAATTTCTGATTCTGAGAATAAACAGTTATTTACATTTTGCCTTGTGTGCTGTCAGTCTTTTTCCTATGTATATGGTTTAAAAATACACACACAGAGACTTACTATATATTCTTTGTTAAAAAATATAAAACACTGAAGATAAAGCCTCAAAGTATTGCTCCATGTATTGATTAGGCATGTATTCAGATGTATGTAAAAGCGTTATATTTAAAAAGGACTAGATAATCTATAGAAATTTCGAATCACTATGTTGCACACCTCACACTAATTATTGTGAATCAACTAAAATTTTAAAAAGAAAGAAAACAATTAGGAAGATAAACTCCAAGCTCATTCTAGTGATGAGGGGGAGAGAAATGGTATTGGGGGAAGGGGGTCAACAATTAAAGCAAAATTTACTTTATCTGTTAAATTTTATTTCTTAAGAAAGAAAGCAAAAGAACTAGAAGAATAGGGACAATAGTCAGGATCATTGTTGCCCCTAGGCTGGGGGAAATGAGGTTGGGAGGACGATCAAAGCACCCTGCGTGTACATGACTTGATTCCCTTGTCCAACGTTTAACATATGCTTTAAGACTATTTGGTGCCTTGGAGATACGCCTCATTAAAGAAAAGAGATCATGAAGTAGACTTTGAAAGAGAGAACGCATTCCTTATTGTGATTCTGGAACTTTCCATTGGGTAGATCTTTTGTTAATATTCTAGGTCTTTAATGTTCTTTAACCTTAACTGAATAAAGACTGATGATTTTTATTGGTTTAAGGATCATCAGTGTCAATATCTTCACTTTCCTAAGTTTGTTATAGATAGCTGTATAATATGTTACTACTCAGAACAGAAGAATGTGAAAATGTCATCAATTAGCTGTACTGGACTTGTGCTTACCTAGAATGAAATATGGAGACAGTAGTCAAGTTTCTACAGTGTCTTGACTTTTAAAAAACTGAGATGTACTTAGCATAAAGATACTTTACCATTTTTACTATGTAGTTCTGTGGATTTTGCCAAATTCATACAGTTGTGTGGCTACCACCACAATCACAATATAGAACATTTCTATGACCTCAAAAAAATTCCCTGTGCCCTTTTGTAGATAACTTCTTTGCCTACTCTCAACTCCTGTCAACCTCTGATCTGTTATTTTCTGTACCTGGTCATTTGCCTTTTCCAGAATGTCGTATGAGTGAAATCGTATAGGATGTAGCATTTTGAATCTGCTTCCTTTCACTCAGCATAATGCATTTGAGACTATGCTGTTATTTTCCCCCCTGAATAGCATTCCACTGTATGGCTCTGTTGATTTATCTGTTACCAGTTGATGGACATTCGGGTTGTTTCTAGTTTTGGGCAATTATGAATGCAGCTGCTATGCTACCTCCTAAACATTCACTTAGGAGGATTGTCTGAACGTTGTTTTCACTCCTCTTGGGTAAAGAGCTGAGAGTGGCATTGCTGGGTTGTATATGGGCAGTACCTGCTTACCTTTGTAAGTGAGTGCACCATTTTGTTCTGCCAGCAGAGTCCTCCCAGTTGCCCTGAATCCTTGCCAGCACTTCATATTTAGTGTTCATTTTACTTTTAGATTTATTGCCAACAAATGGATATCAGTGCTGTCATGTATTTAATTTGTAGGCTTCTTAGAAAATAGGACTTCTCAAGTCTAGTATAGAAACAGTAATTTCCCAACTCAAAATTAGGGGATTTAAAAACTGCATTTATATTAAAGATATGCATTTAATAAAGTAGGCATTTTGAAAATCATAAAATCACAGTTGTATCTGTCTTGGTGTGTGCCATCATCACTCTTCTAAAATCTGAAAAATGTATATACCTCATAAGTGTGGTTTTTATCAAAATCCTATTTACTTTTTAGAGTAATAAAGCCTCAGTGTTTTGTGATTTCCCCCCTAGAATCTGGTCAACCTGTAGTTCCACTGGACAGACAGTTTCTCATCCATGAACTAAATGCATTTGAAGACTCAAAGGATAATACAATGTAAGAAGTTTTTTTAAAAAAATGAGTTTTCAGATATTATTGTATTGGTGTCGTAATTGTATAGTGGTAGTTTTATTTCATTTGAATTCATCAGTTGTTTATTTGGGTCCAGTGTGTGCCTGGCACTGTGCCACATCCAAGGTGTGCGGCAGTAAGTGCTAAGCTGCCTGTGGTTTCAGAGGATGGAGCAGCCCTGCTTCATTCTAAGGGTCATGTCTCTTGGCTTCTTGAGCCATCCTTTTGTTTTTCATCTGAGGCTGCTTTGCTCTGTCAATTGTTTTCTGCCTCATATTTAATCTTCCTCCTCTGCTTCCTTTATTTCAGCTTAGGAGTGTACTCAGTTCTCCCCATTCCCCAGAAAACCTATTTTTACCACTGAAGTTAGTGAAAATCAACCCTCTGTTTTCATTTTTTTATCTACATTTTTTTGCCTTCTCTACATTTTAAATTTTCTCCTCATTTATACTGAAGTGTTTTGCTTTCTCTACATTTGAAGTTCTCTCCTCATCACTTATACTGAAACTATGCTCTTGAAAAAGAGTGACCACTGTTCTTTTTCTACTTTAATGTTTCATAAACTTTTTCTTGAGGTCCCCTGAATGGCAGAAAAAATTATACCTAGGAAACCTGGAGCATAACTCAAGTAGCCTTCCCCTAGCAAGAAATTTCCTTGAATCTCATGTTTCTCATTCTAAAAGTTTATTGAATGTTTTCATTCTACTTCCTGATGTAATTGTTTTACCATAAAAACGTTTAAGATGACATGCCAATTAAGTTGAACTCTCCCTCCAATCCTTGTGTAAAATGAATGTTCTGGGATCATTGGCTGCCTTTAACCTCTACTTTGTATCAAGCCCCAGCACTGAGAGTAGGAATACGCCTATTTCCAGTTTGAGAAGCTCAGTTTTCCTTGAATTTTGCAGTGTTTTGTAATAGTAACGGCTCTCCCTTAAAACACTTTTGTCATTTGTCTTTTATGACCCTTTACTGTCTTGGTTTTTCTGTCTCCCTAATGGTCATCTCAGTTTCTCCACTGACTCCTTTAGGAAGGTTCCTTTACATTGTGGGCACTGCCCCAAGATTTGTCCTTAACTTTTCTTCTTACCCCTTGCCCGCTTTTCTTTCCAAGTATTCTTGAGTCCTTAGTGATGCCGCCACACTGTGCCTTAAATCTGACAGATCTCATGAATTGCGGGCACACATTTCTGCTGGTATCCAAACTTGGTGTTTCTAAAAATCAAGTCCATTATTTTCATTTCTTCAAACCACCCCTTGTAGCTTCCTCATAGAGCCATTCAGGTCCTCATCTCAGAGCTCACATGTACTTCTGGCTCGTTCTCATTTCTCCACCAGTCACTTTGCGAGTTTCATCAATTCTGCCTGTACAGTTGTGTCTGTCTGTCCTTATGCCCTGCACCGTGCAGTTCAGAAGGCCTCTTTCCCATTTCTCTCCAGGCATGTTCTTTTCTGACTCATGTGTCATGCTGCCAACAGTTTGCTTTCTGAAGGACACTTATTGCTTTGTTTAAAGCATTTCCACTGAAAAGATTTTAGATTTTAAAAAGTAATAAAGTCCATATACCAGGCATTAGATGTGGATGCCAGTGGAAGTCTGAAGTAGCACTCAACGTTCACTTTAATATTTTTCAGTGAAAGTTAAAAAAATGTCACAATATGTAGGATAAAGTATTTAATAACCTTATGTTAGATCAAGCCATAACACCAAGTGAGTTTGTGCCAAATTTATGAAGAAAATTAGCTTTTAGAGTTTCTGTTTTTCAAAATTGCAAGTAAGGCATTGTAAAGCTGTATTTTAAAAACAATTATCACTGTTTTTAACTCAGGATTTTTTTAAAAAGAAACCTGATATTGATGAAGTTGCAGGTTAAATGAGCTGGTTATATGTTTTCTCATAACATTTAAAAATACCTAAATCTTAAAAATTTTAAATCTTAAATAGGTTTTATTGTAAATTTGGCAAATAGAATTTTTTTTTTTTAATTTAAAAATCTCCTTTGATCAGTTAACATTTGAGGAAAGAATGGTTTAAAGTTGACCAAGAAACCTATTTTATATTCCTGGATACTGCTTTTATAAGAGCTGAGGCATCTTATTAAATAGAGAAACCCATTCTCTTGGTTTCCTTGTGGAATGGAAACATTGCTTTTGTGTGCAATTAGTTATTTGTTGCTGTATAACAGGTTACCCCAGAATTTGGTGGTTTAAAATAGCAGACATTTATTATCTGTGGTGAGGAATCTGAGAGTGACTTCTGTGGCCTGGCTCAGCCTCAGTCGTGAGGTTGCAGTTAAGGTGTTGGCCGGTGGGGGGTGGGGGGCCAGTCATCTCAAGTCCTGGCTGGGGCTGGCGGGTCCATCTCCATGTGGCTCACTCACATGGCTGCCTCAGTTCTTTGCTACGTGTACCTTTCCATAGGACAGCTTGAGTGGCAGCTGACTTCCCAGAGTGACTGAGGGAGAAGGCAGGAAGGGCGCCACGATGCTATTGATGGCCAAGCCTCTGACGCTGCAAGCGCTGTCACTCGGTGCCTGCCTTAGCCCTTGAAAACGTGAGTTCAGCTCACACTCAGGAGAGCAAGACTCCACCTTTTGAAGGGAAGGGATATCATACTTTAAACTGTCACACCTGCTAGTAAGTAGATAAAAATCTCAAAAAGACAGTCCATTAAATTGATGTTTTCGAACTGTGAGACTGGAAACGAGAAAACCTCTCTATTGTCATCAGAGCAGCTTCCATTGGTGCAGGGGCAGCAGGCAGCATATGCTAAGGGAAAAAATATGGGACTTGGGGTTCAAGTGTCAACCTTGCTTACTATCCAAGCAGCCCTTTCGCAAATCCTCTGTGAGCTGTGGTCTTCTCATTTATAAACTGGACATGATGATTATGACATCACAAGATGAGGATAAAATAGAGGAAAGAATGTTTTGTAAACTTTAGTTTTTAAAATTTTAATTCTTACCTGACACCTATATGGCTTACATTTATATACCATTTAATACATGCCAGGCACAGTTCTAAACACTTGACGTTTATTGATGCATTTGGTCTGTGACTGCCCTATGAGATAGAGACTATACTTATCCACATTTATAGAGGAAGAAACATTTATGAGGCTGGGGATATTAAAAATCTTGTTGAATCTTGAGTCCTGTCAAGTGGCAGGGCCAGGATTTGAACCCAGACAAGAATTTATGAATCCAATAAGTGTGTATTGTGTCAGACAGTGTTAGGTTGTGGGAAATCTTATACTGGACTTGGAGTTCAAAAAGAAAAAAAAAGCTGATTCCTGTGCACTGATTGAATTTGTATTTCAATTTAGATGAGGTTTAACTTGTTAACATGTTTCCTATGGATTTTAAAATTGTAGAGTCAAATTTAAATTTCAAAAAGCGTGAATAGTTTGCAGTTTGGGTAATAACCATGCAACTCTTTTAAGTCTAGTGAATTATTTGGCTATTTTGGTGTCAGAGACTACTTTTTACAGAATAGATATTTTAAAGTTTTTCCTGTTTGTGCACATTTAATTGATTTTTTACTTTCTTTCTGCTATAGACCTCTTTTATATGGGATTTTAGCTCATTTCTTGCATGGAACTAAGGATGACAACCAAAATACATTTCTGAAAGGGTCTTCACTCCCGCCTGCAAACCCAAATCTTGGCAGACAACCTAGTGGAAGAAAGCAAATGGGTATGAATTTCTGAGACTTCTCACTCGGCTTTCAGCACGTGTATTTTCTTCCTATCTATTTTTATCTTTGAGGTAGTTTTTCCTGAGATTTTGAGTCATAATTTAATTCCATTTATATCTAATATAGTTAGCCTGTGTTATTTATCATCAAAAAAAAAAACACACAACAAAATGGTTTTTGGAAAGACAATCTTGTGAGGAGCAGAGAGAAGACTAGACAAAATTCTTAAATATAATTTCTATAAAAAAGTATTGAAAAACTTGATTTTCCCATAGATTTGTACTGTTTGGAGCGGCTTAGATCCTGAGCATACTGAAGAAAGAGCTTTTATCAAGTTATCTACTTTTTCCCTCTCAGACTGAGAAAAGTCAAGACTGCTGAGAACAGAGCAGTCACAGGTTTATGTGCTCTCCTTTGCATTTTCAGGATTCTTTTTTAGTGGGGAGTGGGGTGAATATTCTTTGTGTTAACGTTGTAATTACTCACAAATAAATTCTTAGGAGAAAGGCTCATATTTCTTTCAAGAATATTCACTCTTCCAGTGAACTTTCAGTTGTTTTGATTTTATCCAAACACTAAGACCTCAATTTGGTAATCTAAATTGAATAGTTTATAGCTCAGTATTTCCAACTATGGTACAGCTGATCTCTCTTTTTAAGGACAGTCATAGGAGAAGGAAATGGCAGCCCACTCCAGTACTCTTGCCTGGAGAATTCCATGGATGGAGGAGCCTGGTGGGCTGCTGTCCATGGGATCACACAGAGTTGGACATGACTGAAGCGACTTCGCGTGCACGCATGCATTGGAGAAGGAAATGGCAACCCACTCCACTGTTATTGCCTGGAGAATCCCAAGGACGGGGGAGCCTGGTGAGCTGCCGTCTATGGGGTCACACAGAGTCGGACACGACTGAAGTGACTTAGCAGCAACAGCAGCAGCATAGGTGGGGCTCAGGCAGCTGATTATCAGAACAAATATAAATCTTGACTGTTGAAATAAACTTTTAAGAAACATCCAAGTGCAGATTATCTTTTGTAGTTTTCCTAAATTGCCATGAGCAATATTGATCATGTTAAATGTTTGCCCTGTCTCTTATTCTGAAGGCAAAGTGATCTCTCGGAGGTTAGTTCTGCCTTTACTAAGAGTTATCCTTCTATATATCTTAGAATTCTGAGTTGATGGGATGTTGGAAAAGAAATCATTCCCATCACTTACTTTACAGTTGAGAAAACCAAGACTAAGAGGCCCATGCCTGTAGCTGGTCATTTTTAGCAGAATCAGCACCCGTGATTGCCATTCCTGTGCCCTTTTCCACTTAAAGAATATGACAAGTTTTCCTACTTACTTTTTCAAGTATTGGTAAGGGACTGCCATTATTGCCTACTATCTGGCAAGAACTTAAAAGCAAAACCAAACACCCGGTACAAGAGTAAATCTCTAAACATCAATTATATAATGTAGAATTCCCTCTAATCTCATCTCCTTACCTCTCCCTAACACCTCAGTTCCTCTCCCCTTCACAGAAGGTAGCGCTGTTAGCAGCTTGGGTGTCCTTCAGGAGTCATTTCTGTTTAAATTTATAGGTGCTGTTTCTGTACATATTATCCTACACTTTATTTTTTCACATGTGTTATCAATTTATGTAAATCTGCTTCTACCTCATTCTTAATTTCCTGTATAGTCTATAGTATTCTGTGGTACTACTACTAATCATTCTTTGCTAATGTATGTTTTAAATTTTTTGGTTTTACAGTATTGCAGGGTAGCATTAGTATTTCTCTTATGTGCATACCTTGAAGTAGAATTGGTTCAAAATTTTGTATATTAAAAAATGTAGTAGATACTAATTCCCCTCCAAAAAGGCTTTACCATTTTATGTGTTTACAAAGAATATATGATAATACTAGTTTCTCTATTTAATTGTCACCAGTGGATAGCGTATGCATTAACATTTGTTAGCGTAGCAGACCTGTGATGTTGGTATTTTAGTTGTAGTGGGAGGGGAGCAGGAATGGGAGAGTGCTAGAGGGGATGCAAGAGTCCTGGGGTTACCTTGGCTCCTCTCTGCAGAAAATGCCAGAGACATCAAATAGAGTTGAGGTCAACAAATCTTTGGATCCCTGTTCTGTGGAAGCCTCAGAAGGGAGATGAGTGCACTAATGGGAGAATAGTGATATTGCAGATTATTTTTCTTGATTGTCAAAAATGGTCTTGGCTCAACAGGGACCGTGAAGAATTGTTAACCCCAAATTGCATAAGGTTTCTGTAACACATTTAAACATCCTGTGTACTTTCTCAACTCAAACTTATTCTGTGAACGATATGTTTTATTTGATAACATTGAGAAAGTTACAAAGATATTAAAATTATTCTTCAGATTATGTACCCTCTATTGACATAAACTCAATCCAGGTGAAACATAAAACACTAAAATTAAATTCTCTTTTATTTGAAAATGAGTCCAAAGCATGCCATCATGAAAGCAGTTTTTTTTTTTTTTTAAGATTCCTGTGCGTGTTCTTGGCCGTGCTGGGTCTTCGCTGCCGCTCCCGGGCTTTCTCCGCTGCAGCGAGGAGGGGCTGCTCCCCGTTGTGGGAGCGCAGGCGTCTCACTGCGGTGGCTTCTTTTGTTGTGAGCACAGGTTCTCGTGTGCCGCTTCAGTAGTTGTGGCACATGGGCTTAGTTTCCCCACAACTAAACAAAAATCGGCCTCTTGGTTTTGGCTGAAGACTATTTCCTACAATTTCATTGATGGTTTTCTGAGTTTGGTAGGAAGTTTTCTTCTTGCCACAAGAGGGTGCTGCTGGGAGGATTTCTATTTGAAGAAGAATTTTGTTTTTTTTTTTCTTTTTAGTTGAACTTTGGCATCCCTCAAAATGCTAATTGAAAACACAGTCCTTTATTGTGAATTCCAATCCTTACATACAGTGTAAGTTTGTAAGCACTTACCTATGAATTTACTTCAGGGTGTACTCTTTTCACTTAAAAAATTTTTTAAACGTTTCCGATTTCTTCAATAGTGTTAAAAAAAAATCCAACATTTTTTTTCATTGTCCTAAGCCATCTAAAGACCTTGTATGGTATAAATATGTATTATCCTAAAATATGTATAGGTAGGTCTGCCTGCTGCCCCTTTTGACTTGGGATGCACACTGACCTTCGCTTGTATTCTTGCAGAAGAACACCTGCGGCAGGAGCAGGCGAGGGGCAGCAATGCTGAAAACCTGCATACTTCACCCACGGTAAAGAGATGACACTTCCAGTTGGGGCTTCTTTGATCTTAAACTTGTATGTATTAAATAACTTATTTATTCTCCCAATGTCATCAGAATTCATCCCTAGTGTTGTACTTTGTAAAAATGTGAAGTTTCTGCAGAACCTTTAGCCCCTCGTGTTTTATTGCATTTGTGAATAAAAGCTAACTCTGTCATCTAGTTTACAGATTTGACTTGAAAGAAAATGTGGTTTTTAGGACGATTTTAAAGGTCCCTAGATCTGTGAGAAACGAAAGGGTTTTTTTTTTGGTACCCTATAAATTATTCTAAAGGAAAAAATCAAGTGTTTCTAGCCATATGCTCTGTTCTGTTTTTGGCTGTGCTTTGCAGCTTGTGGAGTCTTAGTTCCCTGACCGGGATTTGAACCTGGGCCCTGGCACTGAAAGTGCTGAGTCCTAACCGCTGTACCTCCAGGGAATTCCTTGCTCTGTTCTTTACCATGGCACATTAATTAAATTTCTTTCAGGCTGGAATAATGTGGATTTACAGGAAAATTCATTCATTTAAAAAAAAAACACACACGTTTAAAAGAACAATAAAGCCAGAAAAAACTAATTCCTATAAAGTTTGATTTTGGGGGGGGGGGTGGTGGGTACGGGTGTGAAACCAGCTATTTTTCAGATAACTATTTATAATTAGGTTTAAATATCTGAATTGCTATCTAAATTTGAACTTTAAAACTTGGTAACAATGTACTTTTTATTTTCTTAAACAATTTTGGCTTCTCCTAGAAGATTTAATTAAAAGGTGGGGGTGGGGGATAATTCTTTTAATTTTGCTGTAAGTAAAACAAAGAGTTTATTACTTGAAGACTGTGGAATAAGCATGAAGAGACAGGCTTTAGGAGAAATACCAGAAAGTACCTTTTAAAAGATGGCATTGTTTAACTTCCTTGGGGCCCTCAGTTGTGCAGTTACCAGATGAGCTATGAAAGGGCCAACCGTCACTTCATATTTTATTCCTGGGATAGAAAAATAGTAAGATTTCTTATAGTGCCATCTCTAAAACACTTTGATATTTATTGACATTTTTATAATGTGGAGTCTTCAGGCTGGCTTCACTGAAGCAACAAATGAGTATAGTAGACAGAACCTGATTGGCACAAGATACAAGGTATATTCAGAACAAAACTGCGTGGGCACCTATACACTGACATTTAGCTTAAACATTTTCCATTGGGAAGGTGATAAGGAAGGACTGTAGCTGGCAAAATTGGCATTCTTTTTGGGGTGTTGAGTCTGTGCTGCTTTTGGAACCTTTATTTCTGAACTTTTATTTCTGGTGCTAGTCAAGTTTTCAGTGTAAGGAGTTCAATCCTTACAGATGTAACCAAGAATTTTTATCTGAATGCTGAAAACTATTAAAGAAATCCCCTTAAATCATACTTTACAAGTCAAAAGATTTTTGAGAGGTCCTGTTGGTGGGCTAAAATTACATATACTGGTGTAGAAGTATTATAAAGGGCTCATTTCCATTTTTTAAATGAAATCTATAGTATCTGATTACAATGATGAATTCCACTGTATTGTATAGGGGGATATAACTATCTGAATTCTTCTCAGAGGATTTGGTTTACACCCAGGAATGTTGGCAGTGGACACTGTTTACCTCAGGAATTGCAATCATGCAGGACTAGATTAAGAAAAAGTGCTGGAGTTTGTCATTTTGGATGTGATATAAAATCATCAAAATAGAAGCTAAACAGAATTGTCACATGTAGTCCATATTGTGTCTGTATGTATTATTCTGTAACTTACTTGTACCTAGGCAACTATCATTTAATAAAAAAATAAATAAGCAGCATGCAAAAGGTGTTCTGTGACTCTTCTGTCATCAAGAGATGTCCACCGGAACCAGAAGAAGGCTTGGCGATGGCTCCTTAGGCTTTCTTTGGGGATCTCCAGCAACCTAGTTGTTGGAGGGTTGAGGATGGTTGGCATCAGCCATGTCACCCTGGGATAGTTATTCTTCACTGGGTGGCAGTGGTCAGGGCTGGTGATGTTATTCTCTGAAGGGACAGTGTCATAATCTGTGGCGCCATATATGGTTTGAAAAAACACATTTAGTGTTACTTTTGTTTTTGTTTTTGGTTGTGCCTTGTGGCTTGCAGGATCTCAGTTCCCTGACCAGGGCCTGAAGCTGGGCCATGGAAGCGACACACCAAGTCCTAACCACTGGGCCACCAGGGAATTCCCATATATTCTAGCAGTTTAAGTAGGTTCTTGAGCTGAGACACTTAAACTCAAGGGAGGAAAAGATAAACATAGAAGACCTATCAAACTCTTCTCATGAACTCATAAACTAAATCAGTACATCGTTGCAGTAATTTTCATGGGGTTGTTAGAAGAAGTTCTCCTCTAGACATGCAGGAGAAGTTCTAGCAGAAAACTTATACAAAAATAGGATGGGAAGTGGACTTGAAGAGGGATTTAGGAATAGCAGACATTTAAAACTTTGGCAGTAAAAAACTCATAGCAGGACCAGAGGTGGCTTTTGAAGATGATAAATTTAAGCTTAGCATATATGTTTGCTTAGTATCAACTAACAGCTTTATAATTAGGTGCAAGAACATATTTGTATATGTCCCACATGCCTGTATGATTATGTAAAATATGATGTGTTCTTTTAACCTAAAGCCAAGTGTACACGAAGGACTAACACTTGGGAGAAGATTCCTTTAAAGGCATCTGGGACGGTGGTTCCCAGCCACTGGGCATTTCATTTTTGTAACAGCCATTCTGCAAGAATTGTGTGTTCTTCATTCATTTTTAAAAAATGAAAGTGAGGTAAAACTACCTTTTAAAAAATAGACAATTTTTAAAAACAGTTTTAGATTCACAGCAGAATTGCATGTGAAGTACAGAGTTCTTGCTGCTGCTACTGCTGCTAAGTTGCTTTAGTCGTGTCCGACTCTGTGCGACCCCATAGACGGCAGCCCACCAGGCTCCCCCGTCCCTGGGATTCTTACACACCCCCAAAAGTGGTACACACTCACAGGCTCCCTGTTATCAACATGTCCCCTGAAAGTGGTGTATCTGTTACATTCAATGAACCTACATTGACATATCATTATTACTCTAAGTCCATAGCTGATGTCAGGGTTCACTCTTGGTGGTGTATAGTCTATGGGTATACATGTCACTGGGCTTCATCTGTGGCCTCAGCTGATAAAGAATCTTCCTGCAGTGCAGGAGACCTGGGTTCAATCCCTGGGTTGGGAAGATCCCCTGGAGAAGGCAAAGGCTACCCACTCCAGTATTCTGGCCTGGAGAATTCCATGGATTATATAGTCCATGGGGTTGCAAAGAGTCGGACACGACTGAGTGACTTTCACTTCACTGCATACATGTCACTACATGCATCCACCCATCACTATGGTATCAGTAATTTCACTGTCCTGAAAATCTTCTGTGCTGTCTTCCTTCCTTTTTCTCCTCTTAACTCCTGGCCACCAGTGATCTGTTTATGGTTTCCATAGATTTACCTTTCCAGAATGTTACATAGTTGGACTCATACTGTATGTAGCTTTTTTACACTGTTTTCTTTCACTTAGTAATACTCATTTAAGTTTCATCCATTCTGTTCATGACTTGAAAGCTCATTTCTGTTTAGTGCTGAGTAATACTCTGACGTCTAAATGCACCACAGTTTATCCATTCACTTACTTAGAAGGACTTCTCAATTGCTTCCAAGATTTGGCTATTAATGAAGAAAGCTGCTCTAACTAAACAACTGTGCAGGCTTTAGTATAGACATAGGTTTTCAGCTCATTTGAGTAAATCCCAAGGAGTGTGATCTGCTAGGTCATATGGTAAGAACAGGTTTACTTTTGTAAGAAACCATAAAATGATTTTTATTGAGAATTTTAGGACCTTTCCTGATAGAGAATCCAAAGTTACCAAGACACTAGAGCAGGAAATCAACGATAAAGGAGCACTGCAAGACTAAACTGTGCAATTTAGTCTTGAACCTGGAGAAGCGTGGGGGCCATAATGCATGAAAGAAAGTGCTTGTGTGCCTGAGCAGAACCATGCTTGTGGTCGGGGAAGATGGCCCTTTATTCACAAGAAGGCAGAGTCCTGTGCAGATCTTGAGCTGGATAACCTGACTGCTGATGCACTTGTCAGTCATTGTGAACCACATGCAGGAGCCACGCATCAATCCAGTCTTGGAGGTTATTAAAAACCAGAGAGACTCACACTCGCACTTTCAAACTTTTTGAATCTAGTAGTAAAGTCAAAGCTATTTGATTAAAAAAAAAAAAAAAAAGACTCTAAAAGAGAAGAATTTCCCCGCTGCCGTCTTGTTCCATGAGTTCATGGAAACTCCCAGGACACGCCACCTCACAGGAGCCATGCCAAAGAAACTTATTTGACAGCCCTTAGTCAGTCACAGTTAGGTTTTTTGAAAGTAATTTTTCCCCCTCAAGCTTTAACTGGCTTTTTGAGCCATGAGAAATAAAACGAAGGCATCTGCTTTTGAAGAGTCAAACATCTGAGCTTCTGCATTTGATAGACATTGAATGACTATTATGTGCACACACTGTTCCTAAGGACTTCTAGAGTGTACCAGAAATGCCTTCTATAAGGCCTTCCCCATGTTGAGGCAAAGATTCTGACCATCTCTGCTTTTCTTTGAGAAACACAGGCTCAGAGGGGTTCACTGACAATCCCGTGGCCCCCTGGCTGGTGCTTAGCAGATCATGAGTTCACACCCTCAGACTTCTCTACTTAACGCTAGACTCCATCACACAGCAGGGTGGGAGTTCCTGCTCCATCATTAGCTGCTGCTGCTGCTGCTAAGTCGCTTCAGTTGTGTCTGACTCTGTGCGACCCCATAGACGGCAGCCCACCAGGCTCCCCCGTCCCTGGGATTCTCCAGGCAAGAACACTGGAGTGGGTTGCCGTTTCCTTCTCCAATGCATGAAAGTGAAAAGTGAAGTCGCTCAGTCGTGTCTGAGTCTTAGCGACCCCATGGACTACAGCCTACCAGGCTTCTCCATCCATGGGATTTTCCAGGCAAGAGTACTGGAGTGGGGTGCCATTGCCTTCTCCACCATCATTAGCTAGCTGTGCTAAATTGGCTGGTTATTTCACTCACCAAACCTGGTTCCTCCACAGCAAAATGAGAAAAAAAAGGTTTAAGCGTATACCTCGTAGGGTTATTATAAGGACTAGGTGAGGTAATGTAGTGCAATTCAGTGTCTGTTATAAAGCCTTCATTTATTAATAACAGTATAATTATTCTCTTTTAAAAGTTACCAAGTTCTTTAAAGAATCAGATACACCACTTTGGAATACCAGTGTGAATGCCTCTGGAAATGTGCCGGTTTTCACTCTGAGGTCACCGAGTTGGACTCTCACAGCCTGCTCTGGATTATCTTTCCAGCATGTGAAGGAGATGATCAACTTCAGTTTTTCCCCTTCCCCTTCTCTGCTCCACATCAGCTCTGTACTAACACAGGGACAGTTTCCACTCCTTTTACAGTGTAGACATTATGAGGCACATGGGGAAGCCGCCCGTTCATCACTTTCTGAAGAACTTTACCCCTGACATCCCAGCCAGCGGAATGCTGGCTGTTGCAGACTCTGACTTAGGCCCATTATGTAGGGTGGGGAGCTGGGCCTGGGTATTTTCAGGGTGGAAAGCAGGCAAGATGTTGGAGGGATGAGGAAGGGTCGGAGAGGGTCTGAGATGCAGAACTGCAGAGGGGGCTGGCAGCCCACAGGAAACAGCAGGCAGGACAGGCTGTCATCATTACAAGGTCCTCAAGGCCAAATGCAACTCTGCTTGGTTTCATGTTTGTTTTGAATAATAGCAGCTAACACGAAGCATTTTACATGGATATATGTTCATCTGGGGCTTCCCTGGTGGCTCAAACAGTAAAGAATCTGCCTGCAATTCAGGAGACCTGGGTTCTGTTCCCGGGTCAGGAAGATTCCCCTAGGAGAGGGCATGGCAACCCATTCTGGTATTCTTGCCTGGAGAATGCCATGGAAAGAGGATCCTGGTCCTCTTAGCCTGTAGAGGGCTACAGTCCATAGGGTTACAAAGAGTTGGACACAATTGAGCAGTAACACAGACACGTGTTCATTTTACATGGATCTTCTCAAGGACCATTTACAAATAGCTGGGAAGTGAAGAAGTGACTGCTGTTCTTCCCATTTTACAGATAGGGAAACTGAGGCACCAGGTCAAACAACTAGAAAATGGCACTGGCAGATTCCAACTAACTTTAGTGGGGGTCTTTAGCCTCAAGGCTAATTCCTCTGGGCATTTCCCCTTAATGCCCCTCAGGAAGTGAATCGTGGCAGCTGTGGGCCTCAGACCCAGCGAGGGTTCAGGCAAAACTCTTCACTCCGTGAGGGCCTCAGTTTTCTCACCTGCAAAATGGGGGCATTAATAAAGGCCTCACCATCACCTGACCTGGTGACCAGAGGAGAGTTTGTTGGATAGGATGGGGACGAGTACCAAGCACAGAGCCGGGTAAGGGTCTTCCAACATCTTTAACCCCCTCAGCAAACCCTCTGGCTTAAGCAGCTAGGACCAACGTGGGACTTGGGGGCCACCTCCTTCTGGCTCAGCCGCAAGCAGAGGGGTCCCCCTCCCACCCCACTGCCCTCAGATGCCGCCCCCCCCAACCCCCGCAGGGCTCCGGGAGGCCGCTCGGCACCATATTTAGTCAGGGGGAGCGGGCAGCCCCGAGCTGGTATGCAGCGCTGGGAATTCCTGCAGGAAGGAGCCTGCGCCTGCCCTTTTTGGGTTGTCTCCCGCCCAGCGCCCCCCGCCGCCCGCCGCTCCCGCCCGGGGTGGGAGGACCGGCCGGGAACCTAGGAGTCCGGCCGGGCGGGGAGCGGGGCGCCCAGCTGCCCGTGGGTCCCCGGGCTGGCGCAGGGCCAGCCCAACGCTGCGGCTTCCTTTTATGGCCTGTGTGCGTGCGTGTGACAGGAGAGAGATGGGGGGAGAAAGGGAGGGCGATCTGGAGCCAGAGACACAGGGACCAGAGACAGAGAGAGACAGAGAGACAGTAAGAGACAGCCCTGGGAAGAGTGACGGAGACACAGAATGAAAGAAAGGCAGAACAAGACAGACAAACGGTGACGGAGAGACCCGGTGTCAGACACACAGAAGGGGGTGGTGCGGACACAGAGGATAAGGGAGTGGTACTGAGAGGGACAGAGACAGGGAGAAAGCTTTCAGGCAGCTTCATTTGCAAGAATTTCTTGGGGCGGGGAGGGGCAAGAGAAGGGAGCTTTCAAAGAGCAGGGAGGCACCCACATTCTCCTTGGATCCTGACATGCACCTTGCAAATTACATAATTACCACACACACACTTCAGCTTCAAAAACGGAGGCTCAGAGAGGGGAAGTGACTTGCCTGAGGTCACACAGCCAGCGAATGGTACATCCAGTGCCTGAAGTCACAACAATTGGGTCTTTTTTTTTTTTTTTTTGGGTGGAAGTGGCGATGCCAAGTTGGGAAAAGTAAAAACTTCCCCTTGCCGCACAATTCCCAGCAGAGTTGGGGGCTCTTGCCTTGTACTTTGCAAAGTTCAGAAAATCCCCTTTCCCTGCCCGTCTCGCAGCATAGCCAGCCCCTTTCCAGGCAGTAGGGACGACAAAACTGGGGAGCGGGGAAAGGTGTCAACTCGGACCCCCACAGCTCCTCCCCTGCGAAAGAAGCGGTTAAAGCCTGCGCAGCTGGACCTGACTCAAGGAAGAAATTCTCAAGCATCCCCTAGAGACGCCGAGTGCTCTCCACCCGTTTCTCTAGGGACCCGGAGTCTCCGCGACTGTCCGAGAGCCGGGGTTAGAAATCCCCGAACGCCCCTGCCCACTGCACCCTTCCCAGGGGCCCCCACCCGGTGCGCCCCTTTACGGGCGTCGCGGCAGGAGCGCGCGAGGCCTGGACCAGAGCGGCGTTTTTCGGGCCCTGCAGGGGGCGCTGCGGAGGGAGCAGCGCGGGACCCATCCCCACCCCGCCCTCCTCGGCTGCCTCCCCTTTCCCACCCGCGGGCAGCTCCGGATCTATAAAAAGAGGCGTCCCGGGCGACCGCGGAGATTTGGACGCCCCTGCCTGGGAGGTGTACCAGATCTGAGCTCTCCGTCAAGTTTCTACTCCGCTCTGCCCCCCAGTTGGAGATCTGTAAGTATGTGGTCCTGCGGGGGACGAAGTTGAGTCCGGGGTTACAGGATCCTGCAGGGCATCCTATAGGGGCTGGAGAGCCATGAGGCGCATCTGTTGCCATCCTCTTAAGGACCACTGGGGAGGGGCTGAGGGGTCACAATTTTCATTTCTCTTTGCCCCGTCATCCTAGATTTTCCCCAAAGCAGCATCTCCCAAGGTAGCCAATGAGAAGTACTCCCTTGGGGGTACTTACTAAAGATAATGCCTGGGCCCATCTCCGGTTACTTTAGAATCTTCAGAAAAACTGTACTCTATGTGTATAAGTCCCAGATGATTCTTGTTATGAGGAGACTCTGGAAGATACGCTGCCTTGGAAATATCAAAGATCCAGCTTCCACTGAAAAGTCATTTCCTATCTCACAGGCAGGCAAGGTGTGGCTCCAGGTGGAGTTGGAAGCATCAGTTTAAAAAACCGTGGGCAGAAGGGGAAGTGTTTTCCCCCAGTCTAGAGCAGCAGTCCCAACCTTTTTGGCATCCCCATGGAAGACAATTTTTGATGGACCAGGGTAGGGGGATGGTTTCAGGATGATTCAATCACATTAAATTTATTGTGCTCTTTATTTCTATTATAATTACACCAGCTCCACCTCAGATCATCAGGCATTAGATGCTGGAGGTTGGGGGACCCCTGCTCTAGAGGGTGCGCTGCTGATAAGCCTTGAGTGATACTCTGATCATGATCCATTTATTATAGCTTGGTATTCTTCCAGACACACACACCGCCCCCTCACTCCAAATTTTTAAAAATCTCATCCAGGTTGACCCCAGGGGGCTCAAATACTGAGATGCCAAAGCCCGCACTTGCTTACAGAGGCTGCAAGTGCGTTAGGTAAGATGGGGCTGGGCTTTCCTGCAGAACACCCATGTTGCTCTCATGTCCCTCCAAGTGGGCAAAGTGAGAGAAAGTGGCTGCCACCTGTTGTCTGTTCTCTGTCTGCACTGAGAGCTGATGGGGATTTGGCTGCCTGAGGAAAGGCACCATTCAAAACCGCACTCATCAAGAAGTAAAAGCAATTATTGAGAAACCCCGAGAAAGGGAGCATTTAGTACAGTATTAAGAACGAATAGATTAAATTGCAAACTGACCATTATATACAGAGAAGGAGCTTGCAGAAGCTGAGCTGAAAGTCATTAGATAGCAGTGGGTGAAACTGGACATTGAAGACCCATGGAAGTGCAGTTTCCTTGGTGCTTTCCCATTGAGATAAACTACCATTGACGGAGTGCTTATGTGCCAGGCACTATAGCAGTGTTTGACTTCATTGACCTCATTTAATCATTGCAACATTTTAAGGGAGGCATTGTGATGCCTGTTTAGTATACAAGATAACTGACGCTCAGAGAGTTTAAGTAATTTGCCCAATGTCACACAGCTTACAAGTGGTGGATCTCATTCCTGCCAATTCTATACCCCTGACCCCACCAACATTTTCCTTTACCATGAACAAAAACTTTGTTGGAATCAGGTTTCTGATGGGACCAGATGGGACCCGTAGGGCAAGTGTTTATCATCTCTTTGAAGAAAATATAAACTGACCTTTTGCAAATTTAAAATAAAATGCACTGTTTGTCCCCTGGCGGTGTGGTTGTCTAGTTGACTAGATTAGATGGGCTGCCATCCCCAGAGTCTAAAAGGTGAACTAGCTGGGCCTTCCTCGAGAAGCTTCTAGGGCTGGTAAACACCGTGTATTTTATTATCATGTCTGAAATAGACATGTTATTCCGTACAAGGTATTTGTTATGGATTTGTTATCGTTACTTTTCTGTGTGAGGGCTGAGATTGAGGCAAACATGCCCATTTATGGTAGCGTTTTCCATGAGGCCGTCCCCAGCCCCCTCGCAAATTAGCCCTGTATTGCGGCTTTATTGGTCCTGCCTCTGGGGATTTCTCTGCCCTTGTCCTTTCCGTTTGGGAACAAGTTGGGGAGTCCGGAGAGGAAGACATTGGGGAGAAGAGGGGGATTACCTTCTCCTGCTCTCTTTTGTTTTGAAATTTTATTTTGGGGGTGGGAAAGTGGTCTTCTCCTTTCCTCAGCATATTGAATCCAAACAGGTGAATTTTATGCTGTAGGCACAACCATGTAACTCTAAACTCAGATACACATTAGATTTTTCTGGCAAACCACATCCAATTTTAAATTCACCAGAATCCAAGAATGTCACAAGCAAATGTAGAAATCATCCATGTTGTCCTTCCCAAACCTCAGTTTTCCCATCTGTAAAATGGGGCTAATAAGACTGGCTAACATCTGGTGAGTGCTTTTGCTGGGACACCGTGCTGAATCTGTTATATAGGCATCTTGTACTAAGTCTTCACAACAGCTCTTTGGAGCGGATGCTATTATTATTGGTCCTGTTTCACAAATGTGGAGACGGAATAACTTGCTCAAGATAGCTTGACTAGCCAATGAGGAAGACAAGATTTTACAAAACAAGCTCTTTCAAGACTTCAGTGCCTATGGAATTGCCCTACTGGGAGGATTCAAAGGGATCATGCATACGAAAGATTTAGCATAGTGCTTGGCCCCTGGTGAACTTCCGTGGATGGTTGTTTATATATGGCCAGAGACCTCAAGGATTTTGCTCAGTGTTGCCCAGCAGGTACTTGGCAGAACCAGGAAACCCATGGTGTAGTCTTTCCATAAAAGAGAAACTTGCCCTTAAATTTCTTTTCTTGCCATCTCTTTTCATAAACTCAGTTCCTATTTGGGTAAAGGTGGTGATTAGAATCTTCTGCACTAATATAGATACATTTCCTTGCCTGTGTCAGGAACATGACCAGGTATATTGGCCCAGGTATTTTGTGATTTGTGTAGGATCTCTATGGTGTCCTTGAAGAGCTCAGCTGTGAGTGGGAGGAGCCTGTCTGTGAGTGGGAGTCACCTTCCAAGGTGACTCCTTTGATCCCTGGGGTCTCTTCCTTTCACTCTGACCACTGAATGTATTTAACCATGGCCACACTGTGGGAGAAAGGCTAAGTCTGCAAAAGGCTACGTAGGAATTTGAAGGAACTTTTTGTTTTGCTTTGTTGGAGAATAGTTGACTTTGAAGGAAATTTTGTAAGGGGTCAGATGATAAAGAAGCTAGCGTTGCCTCCTGTCCTGCAGAGGAAGTCAGGTGTCTCTGAACCACATCGGTGATTCAGAAGTTAAAGAGGAATGGTCCTCACCAAAGTCCCTAAGAAAGGGCCATGGGCTTTCCTCTTGTTCACCTGTACAGGCTTGAACTTCCCCTCCGCTGGTGAGGCAGGCAGCAAATGATACAGAATCTCGTAAGAGTTCTGTATCCCTCAGAGTCTGAGACCGCTGGGGGTGGTTATAACCCTTCCCTGGTCTCCAGGTAGAATGCCTCTCCAGGTAGAATTCCTGACCTTCTTAGTCCTTCCCCGCTTCCCCATCTTTAGATAAAACCGTTGTTAATGTATTCTTGAGCATCTTTTCAAAACTTTCCTATGTCAAATCTTCCTTTTTTACACAAATATTGTTGGCTTTGTAAATTAGCTGTTTTTTCACTTAATTGCATATTTTTAACTTTCTATATCAGCATATTGTGGTGTTTTAAAATCACCTGCGTAATATTCTATTACATGGAAGTATAGCATCTAATCAAGGAGTCAGGGAAAGACTCTGATGCGGGGAAAGATTGAAGGTAAAAGGAGAAGGGGGCGAAAGAGAATGAGATGGTTAGATAGCATCACTGACTCAAAGGACATAAATTTGAGCAAACTCCAGGAGATAGTGAAGGACAGGGAAGCCTGGCATGCTGCAGTCTATGGGGTTGGAAAAAGTTGGACATGACTTAGTGACTGAATAACAAAATAGCATCTTACTACAACAACCTCTTATTGAAATTTACCAGCTTCACTCCACATATAAACAGGGCTTCAGGGACCATCTTTGTGTATCTATTTATATCTAATTATATGAGTTTATCTGCAGGATAAATTCCCAGCAATGCAATTTGCTAAGTTAGAGAGCATGCACATTTTAAATGGATAGATATTGCTAAACAGTCCTCTAAAGACATTGTCGATTTAAATTTCTAATAGACACATAGGAGACTACATGTATTTTAAGCTATGCTAAGCCAGAGTTGCAAGAAACAAGACACAGTGGGGCTTTTAGGACCGGAAATGGCCAGTTCTCTCTATCCTCAAAGCATCCTCCGTGGGATTCACCAGACCTCTTGCTGACCAAGTTCTCTTGGTAGGGAGGAAAAATTAATTTAGCTTTGATAATTGTAAGAACTTCCTTCTGGAGGTACTTTTAAAACAGTATACAGATGGGTTAGGCAGATGTCATAAAGGCGTGCAGCTATGGCAAAGCCTCACAAGGGCAAGTCCGTGCAAGGAAGCCAAGCAAGGAGGAGACTTCCTACTTGGATCAGGTGTCAGATCTGGGTTCTAATCTTGGCTCCAACTTTTACGAGCAAAAGCCTTTACTTTCTGGGACCTCCATAGCCTTATAGGAATAATCAATAATGCCTACCTCATGTATTAGAAAACATAGCAAGATGGTATATATAATAAATAGCCTAACTTGATGTCCCACAAATAGAAAGGGGAATAAAGGCTTCCCAGGTGGCGCTAGTGGTAAAGAACCCACCTGCCAATGCAGGAGATATAAGAGACGCCAGTTTGATCCTTGGGTCGGGAAGATCCCCTGGAAGGGGGCATGGCAACCCACTCCGGTATTCTTGCCTGGAGAATCCCATGGACAGGGGAGCCTGGTGGCTACAGTCCATAGGTCTGCAGAGTCGGACACAGCTGAGCAACTTAGCACATGTAGCACGATGGTAATTGTAGCCTGTTATTAATGACAGATTAAGAGTCCCGGTTGCTCATGGTGACAGTTTGGGGCCTGGAGATCTGGTGCATCTGGGGGCCAGCCCCTCCCCCGGCTTCCCTCTCCACACTGACTCCTCCCTCACCTGGACCAGGTCTTAACCCAGTTTCTTCTCTGCAGAGCTCCTGTCAGCTGGTGTGTGTTCTAGATCAGGCCCCAGAGGTTTTCATTTTGCCTGCACGGCATTTGAAACATGCACTGATTTCCTTTAGGGATGGATATGATGGCTCAGGCAGTAAAACATCCACCTGCAATGCAGGAGACCTGGGTTTGATCCCTGAGTCGGCAAGATCCCCTGGAGAAGGGAATGGCTACCTTCTCCAGAATTCTTGCCTGGAGAATCCCATGGACAGAGGAACCTGAAGGGCTAACAGTCCATGGGATCGCAAAAGTCAGACCCGACTGAACGACTTCACTTTCACTTTCATTTCATACCTAAATGCAGACTTCCAAGTCTGTTGGATATCTGGTAGTGCCCGGCCCACATCCTCACTCAGACACCCCAGCAGGAGCTAGGAAGCTGCCCTGTCTCCTCTGGACAGACCAGAGGGCTCTGTCCAGCCACTTCCAGCCTGGGTCACTCTGCATTGCTTACCTGACCCTGGCGACATTTGAGTTGGTGTCTCTGGTCCAAAATCTTGGCAGTAGAATACTGAGCGTAGCTGTTAACTAGGGTTGATGACGTGCAAATCCTGTTACTGTTTACTCTGGGGAATTTTATTCATTTTTCAATAATACAGAAGCAGAAGGGGCAAGATCTTTTACCCCTGAGTTCCTCTGGGGAAGATAAAACCGATACTAAAACAAGCTGAAATAGCTAAACATTCTCAGTTGGTCCAACTCCAGCCTTTTTGATCTGGAATTACAGATACCGCAAGATGTTAGAGCCCTTTCTATTTCTTTCCCCAAGTGAAAAACGCAAGGCCCAGAGAGAGTGACTTGCCCAGAGCGACCCAGTGAGTTCAGCACAGAACTAGGATGTGTAAACCTGTGGTCTTACAGAGGCTAACGAAGAGCTCAAAGAAGGGAGCTGGGTGTTGTTGAGGAAGCCAGGATGTGCCCAGAGCTGGCACACTTGGCTGTGTCGGACGCTGCTGACGCCAACAGTGAAGAGTCCTTTGCTTTCATCAAAAGGCTGGATAGCAGCCTTTGATCATGCACTGGACGTAGTATCCATCAATCCTGGGTAATGAGCCTGAAGGTGTCCTTTCAGCTCTTAGAGCTGATGCAGGACATTGGATGGTACAGGGTGGGAGTGAAGGGGGCGGGGATGGTTGGGGAGGAGAGCTTGAAAGGAAGAAACCAGGAGGGTGGGAGTCTCCTTGAGGTTTGGCTGTCTGAGGTCCTCTTGTGTGCCCTCCCTCCACATGTGTGGCCTTCCATAGCTGGCATTCCAGGTTGGCTGGGACAGTCCTCCCCCTAAGAGACATCTAGCGATACCTGCAGACATTTTCGGTTGTCGAGTCGAGACCGGAGAGGCTGCTAACGGCCTTACAAGGCAAGGGGCAGGCCCTCTCCCTGCACGCTCCACCTGCCCCCCTCCCCCACACTTTCGCCCGCCATCCATCCCACCGGCAAAGAATTATCCATCCTCAAATGTCAGTAGTGCCGCCGTTTTGAGAGACCCTGCTCTAAATTAAGGACCTCGGCAGGGAGTTGCAGACGGCAGTTTCCCCTACATTTAGAGCATGGCGAATCCTATCACTGCGGTGTGCTCTCTGGCCACTGCTGCAGTCTGGCAAGCTGCTTTTCATTTCCCCCTGTACCTCACCTAATGCCTGACCTGACACTTTCTGCCTGATTGCCCACTACCTCAAGTTTTGAAGGCTCAAGGCTCTGGCTGCACCCTGAGGCAAGTCCTTATAGCAATAAAACCAAGTTACCCACAGCCTTCAAGTAGCCAAAGACTGATCCAGGGTGTGTCCCGTGTGTGCCTGTGTTTCTTTCAGTCCTCAAGTTCTTTCCCTATTTCACAGAAGGTAGGAGAAGGTGATGGCACCCCACTCCAGTACTCTTGCCTGGAAAATCCCATGGACAGAGGAGCCTGGTAGGCTGCAGTCCATGGGGTCACTAACAGTTGGACACGACTGAGCGACTTCACTTTCACTTTTCACTTTCACGCATTGGAGAAGGAAATGGCAACCCCCTCCAGTGTTCTTGCCTGGAGAATCCCAGGGACTGGGGAGCCTGGTGGGCTGCCGTCTCTGGGGTCGCACAGAGTCGGACATGACTGAAGCAACTTAGCTGCAGCAGCATACAGAACAGGAAAGATTACTTGGAAAACATTTTTTATTCAGATTCCACCACATCTAGCTGTGCTATGATGGTCAAATTACTGACCCTCTGTGCCTCAGTGTAATGGTGCCTTGGGTAGCATTTTTTAGGGGTTTAAACAAGATAATAGCTGACAGTCAATTACAGCAGCAGTAGGGCTTCCCCAGTGGTCCAGTGGTTAAACTCTGTATTCCCAGGGCAGGGGGCACAGTTCAATCCTTGCTCAGGGAACTAAGGTCCCCCATGTCACATGATGTAGCCAAAAAAAAAAAAAAAGACAGAGCAGCAGCTATGATTACTAATATTAGTAATATTAATTTGCTATACTCACCACATTTTCTCAAGGGCAAATCTGTGGGATTTAATCAGTGTTTGGGGTCTGTAGTGTTCATGTGTTCAAAGACGTGTGGTCAAAGGACTGAAATAGCTTTCAGATGTCAGGACCTTGAATGTCCTGATGCGAGCTCTCCTTCTAAATGATGGAGAGAAATGGGAAGCACTTCCCTGAATCCCGCACCACCCCCACCCCAAGTATTAATATTTTGAGGGATTTGAGTTCCAAGGAACATACTCTGGGAAACGCCGTTCTAGAGTGAAGCCAAGCTCCTCTTTTCCTTTTCTTTCTTTTGACCAAAGTGGATTTCACACATTGTGGCTGTCAGAGACCTCAACGACATGGGAAGCAGCCCAGCCTCTCTCTCCTTCTTTTGGACAAAGACTGAATCTTTGCACTTGATCTGTTTGTATTTTTGAGTCCTAGATTAGACAGGGTTCCTGGCAGTGGAAATTCTTGAGTCCTTCTGCTTTTCTGCTGTGTTTTTTGCTTTTCTATTTTTTTTCCTGATTTTTAAGGCAGCTCACCAACGTAGAAATTAGGAAGAGTCCACTTAGTTGTCATGCTGCTCGAAACAAATAAAATACATCTCCTGGTCTTCTTGGGTATAATTGGCTACCATTCAAAAACTTCTCTTGATTGTACTTATACTACTCAACTGCACAATTAAGTGGTAAAGATGGTAAATTTTATTATGTGTATTTTACCATAATTAAAGGTAAAAAGAAAAAATTTTTATTGAAGTGTATTCTATATCAGAACAGTACACATCTCTATAGGTATGTAGCTTGATGAATTTCCACCCATGTAATTGGTATTCAGATTAAGAAACAAAGTTATCAGCTCCATCAACCTCCATCATGTCCTACCCCTCCAGTTACATCTGATGTCTAGCACCGTAGGTTAAATTTGCCTGGTTTTGAATCTCATATATAAGCATACCTCATTTTATTGTGCTTCACAGATACTGTGGGGTTTTTTCCCTTGCAATTTGAAGGCTTATGGCAAATCTATGTTCAGCAAGTCTATTAGTGCCATTTTTCCAACACCATTTGCTTACTTCCTGTCTCTATGACACATTTTGGTAATTCTTGTATATTTAAGGTGATTTCATTGTAATATTTGTTATGTGATCTGTGATCTTTGTCGTTGCTACTGTGACTCACTGAAAGCTCAGATGAAAGTTAGAATTTTTTAACAATCATGTATTTTTCATTAAGGTAGACATTAGACATAATTAGACATTAGACATAATGCTCTTGCACAGTTAATAAACAACAGCATAGTGTAAATGCAACCTTTTTATACACTGGGAAGCCAAAGTATCCATGTAACTTGCTTTATTGTGATGGTTGCTTTATTGCAATGGTCTGGAACTGAGCCTAAAGCATCTCTGAGTTCTGCCTGTGAACAGAATCACACCGTATGTCCTTCTTGTGTCTGCTTTTTTTTCCACACAAGTGTTGGTGTGATTTGTTCTTATGGTGTGGAGTTGTAGTTTACTTAATCGGGTACCGTTTTGAAGAACAGATTTTTTTTTAAAAATATTATACATCTTTGTTCAATAGATATCTATTGATTTATTCGGCTTCTCTGGGTGTTAGTTGCAGCATAAGGGATACAGTTCCCTGACCAGGTATGGAACCCAGGCCCCTTGCGTTGGGAGAATGGACCACTGGGCCACCAGGGAAGTCCCCCCAAAGCCTCTTCTAATCCATAGGTTCCCCCCTTTTAAAATGGTTTACCTGTTAAAGAAACTGAGTCATTCTTCCTACGTTTTCCTACCTTGTGGACTTTGTCACATGCCCGTGACCTTGGTTGGCATGTTCCCTGTGCCCTGCATTTCCCTTAAATAGGTGTTAGATCCAGAGGCTTTGTCAGTGTCTGTCCTCACCCCACCCCCTTTTTTTCTGTAAGAATATTTCACTGGTGGTGGTGCCACTTCCCCAGGCATCCCCTCTGGAGGCACATAACCTCTGATCGGCTTTGTTTTTGCAGCGTTAAGTTTGCTGAGTAGGTGTAGGTGGTGTCCGCCCCGTCCATCCATTGGAAAGTTCTCCATCTGCTATTCAGGATTCCCAGGTGGTGCTGGTGGTAAAGAACCCACCTGTCAATGCGGGAGGCATAAGAGACTCAGGTTTGATCCCTTTGTCAGGAAGATCCCTTGGAGGAGGAAATGTCAACCCACTCCAGTAGTCTTGTCTGGAAAACCCCATGGGCAGAGGAGCCTGACAGGCGACAGTCCATGGGGTTGCAAAGAGTCAGTCACAAGTGAGCACACAGCACATTTGCTTGTCATCTGATATAATGGGGTGGGTCTGAAACTGTGGACCAGTATCCTCTGCATCACCCGGGAGCCTGTTAGAAATGCAGATCCCTGGGTTCACCCCAGACCTACTGGCTCAGAAGCTCTGGGGTGGGCCCAGGCATCCGTGATTCCACAACCTCCCAGGTGAGGCTGATGCACAAGGAAGTCTGCGAACCACTGGTCTGATGTTTTAGCAACTTTGATAGCGATTGCCAAGACCCATTATTTTATTCAGAGTTCCAGAATTGCTACATTCTAGTTTCATCATTTCTTCTACATTTATATAGCAGGAATTCTTCTAAGTAGATGGTAGTATTTTTTTTTTTTTAAGCAGTGAAAGGGGGCTGAAGAGAGAATGCTGTTGGAGTTACTATGTCCCAGAAGAAATTCAATAGCAATTTAAAAATTAAAAGCGATTTTCCAGGGGGTCCAGTGATGAAGACTCCATGTTTCCACTGCAGGGGGGCTTGGGTTCAATCCCTATTTGAGGAATCTGTATCCCACATGCCCAGAGTCACCCCCTCCCAAAAGAATTTAAAGTGCAGGAAACGTGATCGTTAAACCTAGAACAGTGTACATTTTCTACAATTCTTTAATTCACTTTTTGGGATAACTGGAGTGATTTTTCAGATTTAGGGAATGATTCACTCATTTCTTATTTTATTTTTTAAAGAGCTACTAGATCAGGTCACCCAGGAGAAATAACTAACCTTTCTGAACAAATTAGCTCCTGGTTTTTATTATTGTCATTTTCACCCTGGAAGAGGAAAGCGGGAGGAACTGCCCCTCTGATTTTTGCCTTGCAAAGTCTGCATTTTAGGAGTTGACGGCCCAGCTCCAGGGGCCCATTGGTGGGATGTGGAAGTTAGTCCACCTCCATGGGATTTGGAGTCCAAGCATGCAAATTATCTTGCGCCTCTTGCGTCTCCTGCTTTGGCAGGTGGGTTCCTTCCCACCCACACCACCTGAGAAGCCTGAATAGCAGATGGAGAACTTCACAACGGATGGATCGGGCCGACACCACCTACACCTACTCAGTAACCTTAACGCTGCAAAAACAGAGCTGATCAGAGGTTATGTGCCTCTAAGAGGGGATCCATAGCTAAAGGAGCTATGAATTGTTTTCTGCTGAAGAAGGGGCATCAACCACGCAGTACATCCTCACTCAGCCCGCACCTTAGTTCTTTGGAACCACCAGTGGGTGGGGGAGGAGGGTGGGTCGGGTTGGAGGAGCTGAACACGAGCCAGTGTTCCGAGGGCAGGACAGCTCCTGCAGGTATGGTCAGAGGGCCTGGGATGGGCCATTGGACAGGTCTGAAAAGAGTCTGTTGCCTCAGCAGCTCGTCTCCTGGTCATTTCTAGACAATCGAATGGAGAATCTGACATTTAATGACTTAATATTTTAGATAAAGACAGACTTCTTGTCAATTATTTAGTGGCCTTGAGGAAGAATTTGTAGAGAGGCAGAATCAGTGTCTTAGTTTCCACCTCTTTCTTTACCAGTTTTCAAAACCATGGGTTGATTCCCCAGCAGCTTACAAAGATGATCTGTGAATTTTTTTTTAACCATGATGAGCTCATGGATTTAAACATACTAATCTTTCAACTGTTGTATTTACCTTACTGATGTTCAGACTGTCCCACATTTGACCAAATAGAACCCTGGTTTAATATTTTTGTGTGTAGTTTTCTAGACTTTTTAAAATGTATACACGGATGTATGAAATGGCAAGACAAGGATGATTTGAGAGAATAGCATTGAAACATGTATATTATCATATGTGAAACAGATCGCCAGTCTAGGTTTGATGCATGAGACAGGGTGCTCAGGGCCGGTGTATTGGGATGACCCAGAGGGATGGGATGGGGAGGGAGGTTCAGGATGGGGAACACATGTACATCCGTGGCTGATTCATGTCAGTGTATGGCAAAAACCACTATGATATTGTAAGGTAATTAGCCTTCAATTAAAATAAATAAGTTAATTTTTTTTAAATGAAGAAAAATAAACAAAATGATAAGACATTCTTTTATAACTATCTTATTCAGCTTTATTGAGGTGTAATGTACATATAGTATTTCTTTTACTTTTTAAAAAATTCACTGGTTTTTAAGTGTACAGCTCAGTGAATTTTGACAAATGTATATAGTTGTATGATCATCGTCGTAATCGGGATATAGAATGTTTCCATCACCCCGGAACTTCCTTTGTGCCTCTTGGCAGCCAGGTCCCTCCCCAGCCTGTGAGCAATCACTGATCCGTTTCCTGTTGCCACAGCTTCGCCTTTTCTACACCTCCTTATCAGTGGAATAAGAGCGTGTGTAGGACTTGGGTTCTGCTTCTTTCATTAAGCTTGCTTCCACAATTCATCTTTTTTATGGTGTAATTTGTTCCTTTTTACTGCTGAGTATTCCATTTATGCATATTGGTTTTTGTCATATTGACTTTGCACGGTCAAAAGTCACCTATTGTATAATTCTGTTTTTTGCAATGTCCAGAAAAGGCACATCTATAGAGACAGATAGTAGATTAGTAATTGCCAGGGAGTTGGGAGTAGGAACAGGGAGTGACTGCAGACTAGTATGAGGAAACCCTTTTTGGGGTGATGGGAATGTTCCAAAATTTAGCATCATGATAGATGCACAACTCTGTAAATTTACTAAAAGTCATTGAATTGTGCATTTACAATGAGAGAATTTTAAATCATGTAAATGACAAATAGGTTAAGATGAAAGGGAAAAATCCTTATTTTTTATTTTACAAGTCTATAATTTGCATTTTAATTAACTTAGAGTCTTTTAATGTTCAAAACTTGTGGGCAAATCTGTAAACAGCATGAAGTCTATGAATTATCACTTTCATTCTTTTTTAACATTCTTTTTCTTTAATTTTCCATTATGTTTCATCACAGGATATTGAATATAATCCCTGCGCTCTACATTAGGACCTTGTTGTTTGTCCGTTCTGAGTGTAATAGTCTGCCTCTGCCAATCCCACACTCGCAATCCAGCCCTCTTCCTCCCCACTCCCCCTTGGCAACCACAAACCTGTTCTCTTTGTCCGTAAGTCTGTTTCCATGTTATAGATAGGTTCCTCTGTGCTGTATTTTAGATTCCGCATATAAGTGACATCATATGGCATTTGTCTTTCTCTTTCTGACTTATCTCACTTAGTATGAGCATCTCTTGTTGCATCCACGTTGTTGCAAATGGCACTGTTTCATCCTTTTTTATGGCCGAGTAGTATTCCATTGTATCTATGCACCACCTCTTCTTTATCCATTCATTCGGTGATGAACATTTAGGTTGTGGCCATATTTTAGCTATTGTGAACTGTGCTGCTGTGAACATAGGGATGCATGTATCTGTATGAATTATAGTTTTGTCCAGGCATATTCCCATGAATAGGATTGCTGGATCATTCTGGTAATGATTGCTGGTAATTCTATTTTTAGTTTTCTGAGGAACCTCCATACTATTTTCCATAGTGGCTGCACCAACTTATATTCCCACCAACAGCACAGGGCAGCCGGGGGTGGGGGGGAAGGTTGAAAGGGCAGAGTTTTGTGTGGCATATATAAAAGCCTACATCTTGAATTTTGGATGGGCTTATAGCAGTCTGTTGCCCGGATGATCTGTAATTCAACAAGGCACTTCCTGAAAACTATTTGGATTGCTTGCAGGTTTTGCTGTGCCAAATTGCACGGCAGTGCACATTTTTATACATCTGTTAACACTTGTCTGTTTCCGTAAGCCAAATTGCTAGAAATGGAATTGCAGGTCAAGGGATGTGTGTGAACTTTAGGACTTTTCCATCCATAAGGGCAATGTATGCAGAGCCCCAGCCCCTACTCTCCTGACAATACAGGCCTTATCAGTGGTTTTCATCTTAGCCAAGCGGTGAGTGAAAAGCAGCATCTCATTGCTTCACCTTGTAGTTCTTCATTTACTCCTGAGGCTGAACATCTTTTTCTTATGTGAATTGGTTACTTGAAGTCTTTTGTAAAGTATCTATTTTTGTTAATCATAAATTCAATAAAAGTTATAAAACTATATTGGCTTCCCATGTAGCTCAGCTGGTAAAGAATCCATGTGCAATGCAAGAGACCTGGGTTCAATCCCTGGGTTGGGAAGATCCCCTGGAGAAAGGAACAGCTACCCACTCCAGGATTCCAGCCTGGAGAATTCCATGTGATCACAAAGAGTCAGACACGACTGAGCAACTTTCACTTTCACTTTCTTTCATGGCAAAAATGCATAATAGAAATGTACCCATGTTCAAAGTCGCATTATTCACAATAGAGGAAATGTGAAAGCAACTCAAGTGTCCATCAACAGATGAATGGATAAACAAAATGTCACATGTCTGTACGATGAAATGTTATTAAGCCTCAAAAAATGAGTGAAATTCTGATTTACTCTCCAACATGGATGAACTTTGAAGACATTATGCTAAGTGAAATAAGCTGGTGACAAAAGGATAAATACTGAGTATTTCACTGACATGAGGTCCTGAGAGCAGTGAAATTCATAGAAACATAAAGTAGAATAGTGCTTGCCAGTGGCTGGAGGGAGGAGGTAATGAGGAATTAGTGTTTAATGTGTGTGGAGTCTCAGTTTTACAAGATGAAAATAGTTCTGGTGTTGGATGGTGGTGATAATTGCATGACAATATGGATGTACTTAATGTCACTGAAATGAAAATGTGTAAGACAGTAAATCTCATGTATATTTTACTACAAAAAATTAGTAGTACTTTTCATTAGTCATGAAAAGTAAAAATCCCTTCAAAACTGTACTCGATAAGTACATATTTCTCCAGTTATTTTGCCTATATGAATTTTAAATATTTTAAAATAAAAATGGGTTATTATACTAGTGCTTTACAATATTCCCTATATTTCATTTTTAAGCAATTCTATTCAGATCCAGTTTAAATACAATGCAATTAACCCATTTAAATTGTGCAATTGAATTGCTTTCAGCATAGTCACAGAATTGTGTATCCATCACTGCAGTACATTCTAGAACATTTTCATTACCCTAAAAAGAAATCCACTCCCCTCTACTTCAGTTCAGTTCAGTTCAGTTCAGTCACTCAGTCACATCCAACTCTTTGCAACCCCATGGACTGCAGCACTCCAGGCTTCCCTGTCCTTCAACAACTCCCAGAGCTTGCTCCAACTCATGTCCATCGAGTCAGTGATGCCATCCAACCATCTCATCCTCTGTCATCCCCTTCTCCTCCTGCCTTCAATCTTTCCCAGCATCAGAGTCTTTTCCAATGAGTCAGTTCTTCACTATGGTTTTTCCTGTGGTCATGTATGGATAAGAGAGTTGGACTATAAAGAAAACTGAGCGACTTTTGATGGCAAAGTAATGTCTCTGCTTTTTAATATTCTGTCTAGGTTGGTCATAGCTTTTCTTCCAAGGAGTAAGCATCTTTTAATTTCATGACTGCAGTCACTATCTGCGGTGATTTTGGACCCCAAGAAAATAAAGTCTCTCACTGTTTCCATTGTTTCCCCATCTATTTGCCATGAAGTGATGGGACCAGATGCCATGATCTTAGTTTTTTGAATGTTGAGCTTTAAGCCAACCTTTTTCACTCTCCTCTTTCACTTTCATCAAGAGACTTTTGAGTTTCTCATTGCTTTCAGCCATAAAGGTGGTGTCATTATTCGAGGTTATTGATATTTCTCCCAGCAATCTTGTTTCCAGCTTATGCTTCAGCCGCCTGGCATTTTGCATGATGTACTTTGCATATGCGTTAAATAAGCAGGGTGACAATATACAGCCTTGATGTACTCCTTTCCCAATTTGGAACTGGTATGTTGTTCCATGTCCGGTTCTAACTGTTGCTTCTTGACCTGCATACAGATTTCTCAGGAGGCAGGTAAGGTGGTCTGGCATTATCATCTCTTGAAGAATTTTCCACAGTTTGTTGTGATCCACACAGTCAAAGGCTTTGGCGTAATCAATAAAGCAGAAGTAGATGTTTTTCTGGGATTCTCTTGCTTTTTCTATGATTCAATGGACGTTTGCAGTTTGATCCATCTACCGTCACCCTTTTATTCTCTCCCAACTGTTCGCAACCACTAATCTACTTTTTATCTCTATGGATTTGCCTATTCTGGACATTCTTATGTAAGTAGAATCATACAATACATGGTCCTCTGTGACTAGATTCTTTCACTTAGCATAATGTTTTCAAGATTCATTAACACTCAGTGTATTTCAGTACTCCACTCCTTTTCATGGCTGAGTAATATTCCATTAAATGGATAGGCCACATTTTATTTATCCATTCATCTGCTGATGGACATTTGGATTTTTCTTCTGTTTTTAGTTATTAGGAGTAATGCTTCTATGAACACTCACCTGAGTTTTTGTGTAGAAGTATGTTTTCATTTCTCTTGGGTATATACCTTAGAATGGGGTTGTTAGATAATGTGATAAAGCTATGTTTAAACATTTGAGGACCACCCCCTTTTATTTTTACAGTAAACTATAAGACTTGAATTTGTTCCTGTGTCAAAACATCTAGACCTACTTCTCGCATCTTAACCCCTGGATAGCAGTTCGTTGTATGAGAATATCATGGTTTACGTATTTATGCCATGTTGATGGACAATATATAGTAGTCCAGATCCTTTTCTGAAGAGCCTTTGGGTCGTTTCCATTTGACAACATAGACCATCCTGCTGTGAACACCTTTGTGCTTTGTGAGATATTTCTGCAGATTGCATCCCCAGAAATGGTGAGGTGAAGGTTTTATCTGTCTTTAGGGCTTGGTTCTTGATCTATCTTTAGGCCAGTCTGGTTCTGGCCTCATTCTTACCTGGTTGTCTTATTCCCCAGGGGACCAACCAGGCACCATGGCGCAGAAAGACCAGCTCAGTGAAGATGAGAAGTTCCTCTTTGTGGACAAAAACTTCATCAACAACCCAGTGGCCCAGGCTGACTGGGCCGCCAAGAAGCTGGTCTGGGTCCCTTCGGAGAAGCAGGGTTTCGAGGCAGCCAGCATCAAGGAGGAGAAAGGGGATGAGGTGATCGTGGAGCTGGTGGAGAATGGCAAGAAGGTCACAGTCGGCAAAGATGACATCCAGAAGATGAACCCGCCCAAGTTCTCCAAGGTGGAGGACATGGCGGAGCTGACGTGCCTCAATGAAGCCTCTGTGCTGCACAACCTGCGGGAGAGGTACTTCTCGGGACTCATATACGTGAGTATCCTGGGGAAGCCGGCCACTTCTTGCTGGTCTCCTGCACCCCTGAGGGAGTGGAGAGGCTTTCAGATGTCTTTGGGGTGCAAGTTAGGAGGCTGAAATTTTCCTTGAGGGAGGTTGCATGTGGGGTGGAATCGTTCAGACCTGGGTTCCCATTCACCCTGCCCTATCTAGTGCTGTGACATTGAACAGGTTATTTCACCTCTTGAAGCCTCAGTTTCCCCATCTGCAAAATGAAAGCAGTCACCCTCCCCCCACATAAATGAGATCCACAGATCCCACGTTGATCACATGGTTGCGTGGTCCGTGGTGAACAGATTTCAGTGAAGTAGTTCCCTGCTCTTCCACCATCTTGGAAATAAAGGAGAACTCTTAACCTCCTTGAGAAGGCTGATCCATCCCACAGCTGAGTAGGTAGGAGACATGAGGATCCTGGCGAGGTTTGGTGGAGGCCTGCCCTGTCACAAATGGGAATGACTCGATTGCACCTGGATTCCTCTGGGTTGACCGTGCAGGTCGGAGTGAACTAGAGCTGCAGTGTCCAATATAGCAGCCACTGGCCGCATGTGGCTAACTAAATTTAGATGTAAACGAAGTGAAAAGTGAAAGTGTTCGTCGCTCAGTCATGTCTGACTCTTTGCAACCCCATGGACTGTAGCCCCACTAGGCTCTTCTGTCCATGGAATTCTCCAGGCAAGAATATTGGAGGAGGTAGCCATTCCCTTCTCCAGGGGATCTTCCAGACCCAGGGATCAAACCCAGGTCTCTTGCATTGCAGGCAGATTCTTTACCATCTGAGCCACCTGGGAAGGCCTGATGTAAATTGATTAAACATCAATATTTAAAAGTTCACTTCTTCCATTGTGGTGGCTACGTGTTAAGTGCCCACCTGACGCCTGTGGCTAGTGGCTGCCATATTGGACAGCACAGGTGGAGAACATTCCCATCATTGCAGAAAGCTCTGTTGGACAGTCTGGACTGGATGATGTGTAACTCAGGGGTACAGGTTCTTTGTGGGCTGGACCAGGTCCCTAAGATATAGAAGGGCATGGTAGCCCCATCAAGCCAGACTGGTGGACAGAGGGCATCCCACTCCAGCCTTTGTCTTGCCTCTCAGAAAGGGTACATCTGTCCCTTGGGCAAGTTATTTAATTTCTCTGACATTTTGTTTCCTTCTCTGTAAAATGAATCCAAGAATAGTACTTGCCTCATAGAGTGGGTTTGGAGTAGGAAATGGCAGTCCACTCTAATATTCTTGCCTGGAAAATTCCATGGACAGAGGAGCCTGGCGGGCTGCAGTCCATGGGGTCGCAAAGAGTCGGACATGACTGTGACTGAGCACGTGTGCGTGCATGGAGTGGGTTACTCTGAAAAAAAAGCACATGGCATGCTTCCTGGCACATTGTAGGCACTCAACATGTTAGGTATTGTTTTTATTGGTTATGCTTATTTTTGTTATTGCCAGAGAGATGTTCTTGGATTCTTTGCAAACTTACAGAAACAGTCACCTCTGTCTTGAGGCCCTTCTGGTCTTGCCCTTTATGTTTTGCCACATGAAAATTACAAACCCCCGTTGTCATCTCTAAAAATGTCTTGCAGATTTTTTTTTTCCTAATTAGGAAAATGAGGCATATTCATTCCAGAAGATCTGGAAAATTCAGAAAAGCACAGCAAACACAAGAGTCAATCCTCCCCCAGAGATAACACTGATAAGATGTTTATGTTTCTTTGTGAGAATAGTGCATATTTATGTATTGAAAAGGAAATTCCCTGGTGGCTCAGTGGTAAAGAATCCGCCTGCTTATGCAGGAGACACGGGTTCAATCCCTAGGTCAGGAAGATCCTCTGGAGGAGGAAACAGGCAACCCACTCCAGTATTCTTGCCTGGGAAATCCCATGGACAGAGGAGCCTGGCAGGCTACAGACCATGCAAAAGAGTCGGACACGACTTGGCAACTAAACAACAACAATGTATCGAAAAGTCTGTGCACACAGGCTGGGGACCTGGTCTCTTTCCATGTACAAGTTAGTGATGAACATCCCTACTGCTCACTCGTGACCCCAGCTGCCCCTTTGTGGGCTTTGTAATCTATCCCACAGATGTACCACAATTAATTATTCTTCACTCAGTCGGTAAAGAATCTGCCTGCAATGCAGAAGACCCGGGTTCAATTCCTGGGTCGGGAAGATCTCCTGGAGAAGGAAAGGGAAACCTACTCCAGTATTCTTGCTGGAAAATCTCATGGACAAAGGGGCCTGATGGGCTACACAGTCCATGGAGTCGCAAAGAGTAGAACATGACTTAGCAACTAAACCACATGGATAGTTCTGAGAGAGTTACAATGGCTTGTTTTTAAGAGCCAAGGGGGAAGTGGGAAGCAACTCATAATTCTATACAGACCTTCTCTTGATCTCATTTAGTTAACACAATATCCACTGAATGAAGTATGCTCGTCCCATCCTACAGACAAGCAAGCTGTGGCTCAGAGTACTAAAGACCCTCCAAGGACAGTCTAACTAAGTTGCTCCCTAACTAAGCAGGGAAAATGTCTTTTGTCCACACCACTCCTTGTCTGGAAGCATTCTCAGCCTGGGGCTGTTGGTACAGAGTGGCTTTTCCTAAGGACACCAGCCTGCAGGGAGCTCTAGAGGAACTGCGCTCCTGTGGGCCTCCTGTCCAAGATAAGTCATTTTCATCCAGGGAGGTCAAGGACGGGCTTGGATAGGAATCTCGCCTGCTGTCCTCTGACACAGATGTTTGGGCCCAAAATAGAAACCAGGAAAAATGAGGGGCTTACAAAGGTCCCAAGACCCAGACTGTCTTCTGACAGCAGATTAAAAAAAATGAATCAAATCTTCAAATTCCTTCTGTGCTTCTCCAGACAGATTAAATGAAAAGCCTTTCAGTCTTATGACCACGCATCTACTCCTGTCTCATTCTTTTCTAATCAACTTAATCACTTAACTAGAAACTGTTGTCTGAGACGGAGGAGATAAAATAGGAGGGGGTGGGGAAGCACCCCAAGTTATTCACCCAGCGCGTGATGGCGGAAGGCGTGGCCCTTGTAACAGGTGTATGGCAGGTGAAGCTCAGTCAGCTGACCATGCCTGACTTTGCCCCCAGTAACGAAGAGAACGTTCCCTTCCATCCTGCAAGGCTTATCTCAAACACGGCACTTTTTGCTTAGTCCTGGCAGATGTCTCATCCCCTTGGGTCTAGAAGAGGTAGAAGCCTTAAAGATGCAGGTTCTTTTTTTTTGTTTGCTTTTTAAATTGGAGGATAATTGCTTTACAATGTTGTGTTAGTTTCTGCTGTACAACAGCGTGAATCAGCTCTGTGTATGCATGTGTCCCCTTCCTCTTGAGCCTCCATCCCACCACCTCCATCCCACCCCTCTAGGTCATCACAGAGCCCTGAGCCCCTGAGGTCCCTGTGCCGTATAGCAACGTCCCATGAGCTATTTTAAACACGGTAGTGTATAAAGTGTGTCAGTGCTACTCTGTCCCTTCATCCGACCTCCCCTTCCCCCACTAGGGCCACACGTCTATCCTCTGTCTCGAGATGCAGGTTTCTGCCTGAGCTGCCCCAGATCATCGATGACACGTGTGGGGCTTGCTCTTCCGGATGTTGTCGTTGGCTGGGTTCTCTCCGCCTGGGATTTTTCATGGCTCCGTCCCTGGCCTTGGGCTGGGAGATGGGACAAGGGTTTCAGGCAGAGGGCACTCAGTGCAGATGTGGGCCTTGCCTGTACTGGCTGCTGTCCCAAGTCCTTCCCAGCTCTCTCTAGTGAGGTCGAAGCTCACTTCCCACACAGCACACAAGGTGACCAAGGCAGAGAGGTGATGTGACTTACCTGAGAAGGGACAGGATCAGGACTGTTAAGTGTTGCTGATCCCCTGCCTTCCCTCTCTGTGGGGTGCTGAGAGTCACAGGGCCCCACCCTTGGCCTGAGGCTGCTTGATAATTGAGAGGAGGAAGATAAGGTACATCTGAGCTGCAGATATGTAACATGGATTCTACAGGAATGAATGTGACGAATGGATGAAGTGGGTTAATCGCTCGGTCTTGTCCAACTCTTTGCAACCTCGTGGACTATAGCCCACCAGGCTCCTCTATCCATGGAATTCTCCAGGCAAGAATATTGCAGTGAGTAGCCATTCCCTTTCCCAGAGGATCTTTCTGACCCAGAAATCGAACCCCAGTCTCCTACATTGCAGGCAAATACTTTACCATCTGAGCCACCAGGGAAGCCCAGAGTGGATGAAGGAAAGGTGGTAAATACACCATACAATATAATAACTCTGCTTTAAAGCAGAAGGAAATCCTGCCATTTGCAACAGCATGGTTGAACCTGGAGGACATTATGCTGAGTGAAAATAGCCAGCCAGAGAGGGGCAAATCCTGCAGGATTCCATTCACAGGAGAATCTAAAACAGTCAGACTCAGAGAATCAGAATAGAATGGTGTTGCCAGTGGCTGGGGGAGGTGAAAATGGGAAATTTCTTATTTATTTGTGGCTTTTTCTTGTGTATGTTCATAACTATCTATTCACTCAGAGTTAAAACATTTTTTGAATAGATAACACATGCAAATATTAAATAAAATATTGAATAGTATGTAAGGGTATTTTAGAACTTTTCCTTTTATCCCCATTTCCTCATCTTCTGGTTCCCCTCCTTATGGAAACCATGGTCACCAGTTCCTTATAAGTCTTCCAGCAATATTTTATACCCATGTCTCCTGTGTCTCCTGCATTGGCAGACAGGTTCTTTACCAGTAGTGCCACCTGGGAAGCCCTAATATTTTATACATATAGAGGCCAATACATGTGTATGTGTATATATATATGTATATATATGCGTGTGTTCGTTCTCAGTCGTGTACGACTCTTTGTGACCCCATGGACAGTAGCCTGCCAGGCTCCTCTGTCCATGGCAAGAATACTGGAGTGGGTTGCCATTTCCTCCTCCTGGGAGTCTTCCCAAGCCAGGAGGATTGAACCCATATCTCTTATGTCTCCTGCATTGGCAGGCAGATTCTTTACCACTAAACCACCTGGGGAGCCCAAAATGTGTGTGTGTGTATGTATTGGCTGCACTGCCCAGCTTGCCAGATCTTAGTTCCCCATCCAGGGATCAAACCTGAGCTCTCTGCAGTAGAAGCATGGAGTCCTAACCACTGGACCACCGGGGAATCCCCTATATGTAAATTTGTATATGTATGTATTCTTTTTAAGGGCTGCAGCTGCTGCTTAAGGGCAGTGTGCCATAATTATTGAACTGGTCTCCCATTGGTGGATATTTAGGTTGTTTCTATTTTTTTTTTTTTTTTTTTTTGCCATTAACATCAAAGCTGTAGCAGATCACATTCTTGGTGAGCCAGGTCTGTCTCTAGGATGTTCAGAAAGCCATGACACTGCACTGCAACCTGTCCACCGTTTTATAGATGGGAAGGACGAGGTTCAGGTCACACAAGTTGGGAGGGCAAGTCCGAGGTTCCGCCCGGGCCTCTGTGACTTAAAGCCTGCTTCTCTTCCACCTTCCCCCACTGTTCCTCATTTCTGCCGGAGGCCTTGGGAGCTCAGGGCTCCACGGCTGACCATATAAAGCGTTAGGGAAAAAGTGAAGTCGCTTCCTAATACGGTCACAAGAGGGAAACCCTAGGCCTGCAGCTGGGACCTGCTGGTGGCACAGGGCCCTGAGAGGCCGCTGGGACATGGGAGGCAGGGAAAATTGAAAACCTCTGAACTTGACCAGCTCAGAAGGGGCTCGTGGGGATGGGGCGGCAGAAACACACCCAAGCACAGGAGGGCTGCATCAGGTGAGAGCAACCAGGCTGAAACAGTGGAGGCTGAACCCCTAGATTCTGAAGCCGAGCCTCTGTGTGGGGTGTGCTGCCATCTACCCAGTCCTTCCTGTTGGGACATGGTGCCCTGGAAAGATGTGCTGAACTGGACAGAGATTCAGATCTTCTTGGAAGCATGGATTAAGTGCTTGCTGTGTACATCGCACCAGGCTGTGCCCTAGGCAAACAGAGGGAAGGTGATATTTCTCCTTCAGAAGCTGATGATGGAATTGGGAAAGCCACCCCTGCCTCTCTTCCTTCCTTCCTCCATCCCTCTCTTCTTCTCCCACCCTCCCTCTCTTCCCCGCTCCTTCTTTCATTTTTTTATTCAGCAAATATTTATTGGGTATCTGCCAAGTGCCTGGCCCTGTGCTGAGGGCTGGAGATATGATAGTGTGCAGCTCACAGTCTAAGTGGTGACATTTAGACTGAGCCCTGAAAGAGCAAATGCAAATGGCTCTGAGAAGCTCAGGGGGATGTGTTCCAAGGAGAGGGAACATTACGTGTGAAGTTTCCAAGGTGGCAAAGTTTTGATCATCATGAAACAAAGGGAGCACTGGATGGTCACTAATAGTTATCGAGTCCTTGTTACACACCAGGCACTGTGCTAAATGCTCCCCGAGAGCTATCTCACAGCGAACCGATGAAAGAGTGACAATTACACCTGCCCATTTTGCAGATGAGGATAATCGAGGCTCAGAGAGAAAAAGAAACTTACACAGGGTCACACAGCCAAGAAGTAGCAGAATGAGAGTTACAAATAAGTCCTCAGTAGTCAATTCTGTACTCTTAACCACTACGCTTTACTGGCCCTAATTCCCTGGAGGGAGTGATTTGGGTTGTAAATGACTCATTCTAAAAAGGACAGTGGCAGTGGGCACAGCCTGGGAAGAGCTGGAGGTGGAGTTCAGGCCTAAAGAGGAAGAAGGGCATGGTTGACCTTCGTTCAAACTACCAACCATTCTTGGGCTCTTACTCCATGGAGGCCCTGAGCTGCGGACCAGGACGCAGAGGAACAGGAAACACACAGCTGGAACAGCTTTACCACGTGTTCAACGAATGTCTACTGAGCACCTGCTGTGTGCAGCCCAGTGCCAGGCCCTGGGTCACAGAGATGAAGGCAGCGCTGCCCCTGCTCCAGGGAAGCTTTATAATTACCTGACCCCTCAGGCATTCATTTAGCAGGCATTTAGTGAGCACCTACTGTGTCCCTGAAGTTGTTAGCACCTTATCTCTTAAGTCTCAGTGCAGGGAGTACCCCCTGCTGAAGTTTCTCTGAGCACTGCCCCCTCCTCGTGGGCTGGGGCCCTCTCTTCCTTGCTCCCATAATCCACAGGGATTGTTCTTATGACGTTATTTTGAACGTCCTCGTCTCCTTTTTGAAGGGGGCTTTTTGAGAGCAGGAATGATCATCGATTTGTTTGTTTCCAGCATCTAACACGGGCCTGGTATACAGTCGGTGCTTGATAAGTGGCTGATGGATGTTTAGATAGGACTTGTGGGAACCTGGGAGATTACTGCCTCCCTCTCACCTCCCCCACCCCCAGTCCTGTTCCTTTTCAGAAAGAGCATTTCCCCCTCACCCCAGATCAACTCTCATCATCATCACGCCTTAGCAGATGGGGCTCTGGAGGGAGTCCCTCACTCACCAACCAGCTGCTGCCGTGACTGAAAGCCCTTTGTGGGCAGGTCCCTGTGTGTTTTGTCTTGCACTATAACCCCAGAGCCTCACACGTGGAATGCATGAATGAATGAGCGATTGAATGAACGGATGACCAGTTGTTTCTTTAGGACAGGAATAGGCCCACACTGATGGACAGTGCCCACGCCTCACATGGGCCGAGTGGGGCTCAGTGCTGGGTGGCTTTGATCGAGGCGCTGAACCTCCCCAGTGTTTGCCGGGCTGTGAGTGTGACCCAGGGATGGACTTTCTGCTCCTCCTCCTTCAGTCACTTCTTGGGGGAGTTGGAGGGAAGACATGCTTCGTCTCGCCCACCAGAGCCTTGGGCAGCACTGATGTTATCGTTTGGGAAAGCAGTTCCTCTGGGACAGGTTGGCGCCTGTCTCCTGGGCTCTGAGCTCAGCGCGTGGGAAAGGCCAGAGTACAGTAAAGAATAGCAGTATACCAGGAGCACGCCTCCCCCGCCCACATAACGGCGGGGCGTGCGAGCATCTTCATGCCCCTTCCTTGTTCTGATCATTTTCAGACGTTCCTCTGCACTTGGTAGGGCAGGATGATTTTTTTTTAAACTAATTAATTTTTTTGGCCTTGCTGTGCAGTTTGCTGGATTTTAATTCCTGGACCAGGGATTAAATCCAGGCCCCCAGCAGTGGAAGGTCCTAGCCACTGGACCCCCAGGAACTGCCAATCTTTTTTAATTGTGATAAAATCCAGTATAACCAATTCACGATATTAATCAGTTTGAAGGAAACAAGTGGCATTAATACATTCGCAGAGTAGTCTTACTCCCAACTGCTATCTAGTTCCAGAACATTCTTATAGACCCCCAAAGAAACCCATTCCAACTAGCAGTCACTCCCATTCCCCCGTCTCTCCACTCCCTGGAAACCAGAGACCTATTTTCTGTCTCTATGGATTTGCCTGTTCTGGACATTTCAGATAAGCGGAACCATGTGATACATGACCTTCTGTGTCTGACTTCTTTCATTCAGTGTAATGTTTTCAGGGTTCATCCATGAATGTAATGTGTTGTAATGTGTTAAGTACCATTCCTATTTAAAGACAGTTGTGTTTATCCCCACTTTACAGATGAGGGACTCTGTCCTTTTTCATGGTCGAGGAGAGTATGAGCTCTGGGTGAAGTCCTGATTTCAGTTCTCAATTTCCCAGCAGCTGCGTGACTTGGTGAGAACTTCACTGAGCCTCAGTTTCCTCATCTGTCAAATGGGCCATGGGGAAATTATAGTATCCCTGTAGGAGGCTGAATGAGAGGATTAAAGAAGATGCCTGTGAAGTACTTAGCTTAGTGGCTGGTGCACAGTAGGTGCTCAAGAAAGTGTAGGTGTTATTTAAGCCTGTGAGGCTCAGGGAGATGAAGTGACAGTGGTTGGGAGTGGCCTAAGGGTCTGAACCCAGCACTATTTAAAACCACAGTTATAAACAGTGTCCTAGAAATCCAAGCTCACCCTTTGCTCCTCTCCCCTGTACGTGGAGTCAATGATGCCAGAGATTCCCACCGGGACACTGAGCTTTAGTTTGTGCGTGTGCTCAGCTGCTCAGTCATGTCTCTTTGTGACCACATGGACTGTAGCCCACCAGACTCCTCTGCCCATGGGATTCTCCAGGCAAGAATACTGGAGTGGGTTGCCGTTTCCTCCTCCAGGGAATCTTTCTGACCTGGGATTGAACTGGTGTCTTCTGTGTCTCCTGTATTGGATTCTTTACCACTGGCGCCATCTGTGAAGCCCCAAGCCTCAGTTTCCCCATCTCTAAAATGGGACTCTGAGTGCATATATTCAAAGCTGCTCCTATGAGAATGAAGTGAGAAAATGCACACAGTGGCGCTCAGACCATGCAAGCTGTGGTGGGTGGTCACAGACTGGATGTCAGAGCTCTGTCCCTGCCGGGTTCCTGAAGTAAGCTCGGTTCTCTCTTTCGTAGACGTACTCGGGCCTCTTCTGCGTGGTGGTGAACCCCTACAAGCAGCTGCCCATCTACTCAGAGAAGATCATTGAGATGTACAAGGGCAAGAAGCGGCACGAGATGCCACCCCACATCTACGCCATCGCCGACACGGCCTACCGGAGCATGCTGCAAGGTAAGCCGCCTGCAGAGGCACAGAGCTCCTCCTCCTCCAGGGAGCCCACCTGGGCTGCTTATAGTCACTCACCAGGCCCCTCCTGTCCTGCCTGCCTGCAGTTCTCTCCAAGAATGTGGGGTTTGGCAGGCGGAACTGGGTAACAGAAGGGCTGTGACTGAAAAAGGTAAAAAACAAGCAGAACAGATGTGTGTGCAGCCCGGGAGAGGAGGGAGGGGAGATAGCTTGGGCAAATACAGGCATGGGCTCGCTGACCCCTGGTTGCCCAAGGCCTGGGTGGACCAGCCATCTGGAAGATGGCAGGCTGCTGTCACCTTGGAAGGGAAGCGGGTGGGGAATGGCCCTGGCGCTGAGCCAACCAGATCTGAATTTGCAGCCAGCTGTCACATCCTGTGGGATCCTGTGCAAATGTCTTTTCCTCTACAGCCTCAGTTTCCTCATCTGTGAAAAGGGAGTGAGAGAATCCATCTTGCAGCGTATTGTACAGATGGTAAAACAGGCTTTCCTACACTGAAGACCTTTGCGTATTACCTCCACATTTATGTAGTATTATTATTACTATCATTAATAACTTCTACTGCGGTAGAACATACATACAGGAGAATGCAAAAAGTACACAAATTCAGTGTCCAGTCCAAAATTAATTTTTACATGCCTACAGTTGTAATCACCACCCAGACCAAGATGGGAAATAGTTCTAGAAGTTCTCTCATGCCTCCTCCCATAAATGGAATACCTCCTCCTATAAATGGATCTGGCCTTCAGATACAGGAGTCCTTCTGTCCTTACACTTGCAAAAGGGCAACAGGAAAGAGCTTTGGCAGTTTTAAAGCTGTGCACAGTTGTTATGTGATTTTTAGGTGTGAAGAGCCTAGAGGTGGTGAGCCGGCAGCTGGTAGGCTGGATCCAGCCCTCAGATAAGTTTGGTTTTTGGTCCACATGGAGTTTTAAGGATACTTTAATTAGCTGCCAACTTTTAAAAATGTGGAGTTTGTACACAAAAAGCCCAATTTCTAGGTTATTTTGAAAGTATTGGAACATCTGGCAACATGTGATCCCACCTGTCAACCCCTCAAAAGGACATATGAGTTCTTCAGTTCCCTGGCCTGGTCCACGTGTTTGAGTTTACTGCCTGGCTCCTGCGCTTGACCCTGGAATAGCTTCCTCCAAGAATGTTCTGTTGAGAATTGAAAGGAGCCCAGTTCTGCAAGCTCCTGAGGCCAGGTGTACCTAGGACATATTACTCCCCACCTCAAGGTAAAGGGGCTCAGGTAGAAGTTCCCCAAATTACTGACAGGGTTAGCCACGCCACACAGGTATGATTCAAACTGGACCACTCCAGATGGGTACTACCATCATGTCCAAAGACCAGAATATGGAGCCTTGCAAAGAAGATTGCGGGAGATATAATCCTAGGTTATAATGTGATGACTCTTGGAGTTAGGTATGTGCTTTTGTGAAAAAAAAAAAAAAATCCTTTGTAGTGTCTCTTGATGGAAGAGTATACGATGGTGGTTCACACACCTCTTTGGAAAGCTGAACATCACAGAGTTACAGTGTTCATATAACTTGGGGTGCTTTTGGTTACAAGAAGCATAGCAATCAATAAAAATGGCTTAAACAACAGGAATTTATTACCTCATATAACAAGTAGTCTGGATGTTGATGATTTCAGGCTCAGTCAATTTAACAGCTCAACAACAGACTTTCTTGGGATTTTCTTGGCTGCTTCCTCATCATCACAAGATGGCAACCATAGCTCCAGACATCACATCCTCATGTTATAATATCCAAAAGCATGAAGGAAGTGAAGGGTTAGGTTTTTTCCCCACATCTCGTTTTTATGAGAGAAGAAAAACTTTTCCAGAAACTCATTAGCAGGCATCCCTACGTCTGTTATGTCTTGATCACATGCACACCTCTAAACCAATCATTGGCAAAGAGAACTGGAACATTTATGATTGGATTGGACTATTCCTAGTTCTTTTCTGGAGCTGAGGGAGCTCTTTTGTTGTTGTTTAGCTGCTAAGTCGTGTCTGACCCTTTTGCAACCCCACGGACTGTACCTTGCCAGGCTCCTCTGTCCATGGGATTCCCAGGCAAGAACACTGGAGGGGGTTGCCATTTCCTTCTCCAGGGGATCTTCCTGACCCAGAGATCGAACTGACATCTCCTGCATTGGCAGGCAGATTCTTTACCACTGAGCCAACAGGGAAGCTAAGGGGGCTCTTACTAAGCACATTTAGTCTGAATACCAGAATGAAAAGGGGAAGAGGGAATGACAGGTGAACATTGCCATAGTGCTCTTAAAATTTATATGTGTAACTTTAAGAAACTTAGGGTTTCCCTGATAGCTCCACAGGAAAGAATCTGCCTGCAATGCAGGAGACACAGGAGATGTGATTTCTATCTCTGGGTTGGAAAGATCCCCTGGAGAAGAAAGTGGCAACCCACTCCAGTATTCTTGCCTGAAAAAAAAAATCCTATGGACAGAATTGCCTGGCGAACTGCAATCTAAAGGGTTGCAAAGAGTTGGGCATGATTGAGTGACTAAGTGCAACAAAAAACTTCTATCTTATATATTCTATTCTAGAAAAATTGAAACATATATTAAGCAAAAAGAGAATGTACTAGCACCCATAATTCTATCACCAGGGACCATCACCATTAACGTTTGTCTATATAACTTTTCATATACTAACTGAGCTGGATGGCATGAAATGAAGGAGGTTATGACTATCTGAAAATAATTGGTTCCATAAAAGATTTACTTAAAATGGGCATGTAGATTAAGGGGAAGAGACTTTGATGGGCTTAAAAAATGACATTGGAAATTATGAACACAGGCTTATTTATTTTACATGCAATAGGAATTTTGTGGTTATTGCAACTAGATGTGCTAATTCTTAGAAAGAGTATAAAATTAATACAGAGTTGGGTGTTTTTTCCTTAACTTTTTTTGAACAGAACCATGAAAGAGCATAAGACACCATTCTTCATGCCATGCTTGATTTCTGCAGCATGGGATAAGAAGATAATTTTGTACAGACTTATTGGAGAAATCACCACTGTTGCCAAGGGCTTTGACTTCTTTGGTATTTAGCACAGTCTCTCAAAGTCCTTGTTGGGTTATCTTTCCTGATGACTCCCTAATGTTTGGTTGTGAAGTGATCTGACATTTTTGGCGCCTTTCGAACGTCACCAACATGTGACACTGCGCCTTCCAGGAAACAGGCAGTTTTGCAGAGCTGCCGTTTTGTTTTGTGTTTGTATTGAGACGATGGATGTTGACACCCAATAGCTGGCAAGGTGAAGCCTTTGAATTAGAGGACAGCAGTGATGCAGTCTAGAGAAAGATGCTTTAGTGGGATCTGGTTTCCCAAATACTTGACTCTTTGAAGAATATTTTTGTGTTGTGATAACTTTTGCCTCCCTAGACCACTTCCCGTACATGGGGCAATGTTATACTCCATACAGGGACTCCCAGGGCAAATACATTTTGTTCCTCTTAGGCTCTGTATTTTAACACACAATTATATAGTGAAATATAAAGTTACCTAGAAATTTTAAACCTGAAGAGAAAAATGCCATCCATAAGCACACAGATCCATGAGAGATAAGCTCTTTTTAGATTAAAGGTTAATCAATAGCTGCTATGTATACATTTGTTTTGGCTTTACCTGGTGCTTTCTGGCAAATGAGTGATGACAGACTCCAGTGAAAAACATCTCCAAAAAAAAAAAATCAAGGAAGAAAAAATAAAAGCTTAGGAAAAATCTTTCTTTTTTCTTTATAAAGTGGGAATTTGGTTTATGTGAAGGAATGCATGGGCCCGGTTTGTGACTCTGTTGGTGAATGTTGCCGTCCCAGGCTATCCAGTCACTTGGCTGGGATCACACTGAACTTTCTATTTTGTTGGAGGCATTAAGTCAGTAGCTATGTCCTCCTCTTCAAGTCCTTTGTGAAACAGGATGGCGTGTGAAGAGATAGGATTGGGAAGGAGTGGAGAACGCATTCACTGAACACAAAATGTTTAAAATGTTTAAAAGAGTCACGTGGAATCTTGAGTCGCGTGGACTCTTAAGTTCCCGAGGCCCCCTAAACTCCATGAAACCCACAAACACCATGCTTGTCTCCCTGCTCATCATGGAATCTCTGGCATATTTGCTGGTGCCTGGTATGGAGTAACTGCTCAGTTAACTCTCAGAGTTGTTGAAAGAAAAGAACCAGGGGCCTCCCTGGTGGTCCAGTGATGAAGACTCCATGCTTCTACTGCAGGGAGTACAGGTTCGATTCCCTAGCCAGGGAACTGAGATCCTGTATGCTGCTCAGCCCGGCCAAAAAAAAAATTTTTTTTTAATTAAAAACTCTTTTTAAAAAAAGAAAAGTGCTGACCAGGGCCAGGATGGATGGGGTGGGTTGTCCAAGAGGGGTGGGGAGTTACCAAAGCCTTGATGACTCACTAAGAGGGGAAAGGGGAGGGCGGAGCATTCTGGCTGAGAATAGTAACAGGGGAGTTGGGAATAAGGGAGGGGATTTCTAAGACATAATTCATTCACAAGCCCCTCCCCAGAGGAAGCCAGGCCCCAGTGGGGAGGAGACATTGAGAGAAGTCAGCATTTAAAATATGTCATATATATGTGTATGTGTAAATGATATCGTATTTACTTTTTACATTTCCCAATGTTTTTTTTGTTTGTTTTTGGAGAGATGATGGATTCAAATTCAAAAGCTGACCATTCTCCCTTTCAACCCTCGTGCTCAAGACTCCTAGTCTGCCTCCCCAGAGATAACCGTGGGGTTATTATTCTAGTTTATTAGATATTCTTAGATACTCTCCTAGAGATATTTTCTGCACATGTCTGAAGATACGCATCCATTTCTCTCTTCCCAAGTTTTCCCCACAAATAGTAACATTTCGTATGCACTGTTCTGCATGCTGCCAGAGTATTATACACCTAAAGGGATTCCTTACTCCTTTTTCACACTTTTAGCTTTCGTCTTTATTGAAGGTGTAGATGAAGATGATTTAGACAATTCCTCGAGGGTTGTTAAGAAAAACATCACTCCTTGGTTGCTTCTCTAATTTCCCCTTCTCCAGGGATAACCATTAGCAACTCTTAACTGAATTTTGGATGTTTAACACTGTAATCTCTAAGAGACTTGAACATATTACTCATATTTTAAATTTCTCCCTCAGTTTTAGGCATTACTTATTGACTTTTCATCATGAAACATGAGCATTTCACTCAATCACCCACTTGCTTTGTCCTCCGGCCTCCTCCCAACACACACGCAACCATGCCCCATCACATAAGCTCCCAATGTAGTTTTATATTGACTTTGATGAAAGCTATATTCAGAGTTGACATTATCATGACTGTGAAGATGCCATTCACAGCTGAGCTCTGCACAGTCTTGTGATGCCTTTTCCTGTACAAATTATTCTTTCCCCTGGAGTTAGTAATTGCCTTTTTTTCCCCCAACTTGGGTATCTGTGTACTTAATCACTAATTCTACCACAAATTCTCCTTCTAAATGTGCTAATCTTATAATGTGTCTTACAATATAAGATATGTGTTCAAGATCCTATTTATAGCTTCTTTTTGGAAGTGATTGCTACTGGAGTCTTTTGACCTGCCCTGGACACCTTCCTAGAGAAGGAAATGGCAACCCTCTCCAATACTCTTGCCTGGAAAATCCCATGGACAGAGGAGCTTGGTAGGTTACAGTCCATAGGGTCGCAAAGAGTCGGCAAGACTGAGCAACTTGTCAATGTCAATAGATACCCTCTGGTGACCAGTAGTGGATACACCCTCAGCTCCACCTCACCTCAGGGCTCTCCCTCCCTAAGTCCTGCCCTTGGATCTTCCCTGGTGGCTCAGATGGTAAAGCATCTGCCTACAATGCGGGAGACCTGGGTTCAATCCCTGGATCGGGAAGATCTCCTGGAGAAGGAAATGGCAACCCACTCCAGTATTCTTGTCCAGTATTCATGGACAGAAGAACCTGTTTAGGCTACAGTCCATGGGGTCGCAAAGAGTCAGACACAACTGAGCGACTTCACTCACTCACTGTGAAAGTGAAGTGAAAGTGTTAGTTACTCAGTCATGTCCAACTCTTTGCAACCTCAGGCTCCTCTGTCCATAGACAATACTCTGGGCAAGAACACTGGAGGGGGTTGCCATTTCCTTCTCTAGGAGATCTTCCCAACCCAGGGATCGAATCCAGGTCCCTTGTATCACAGACAGATTCTTTGCCATCTGAGCCAAAAGGGAATCCCAAGAGATAGTTTAACTGGGTTTACATTTTTAAGCAAGAAATAATTCTCTTTCCAAATTTTTAAGGCATTGCTTCATTAACTTTGAGATTCAGTTTCATTTTTGGGAAGATAAAAGTCATTCTTATTCTTGATCCTTTGTATGTGACCTTTTTTTTTTTTTTTTTTTTCTTCCTTCCTGCTTCTCTGAAAGTGTTTTTTTTTTGTTGTTGTTGTTTTTTTTAATCTTTATCTCCCTGTTTATGATTGGATTTGGTGTGGGTCTGTTTTTACTCATTGTGCTGGAGACTTGAGTGGATCCTCATAGTCCTTAATTCCTGTCCTTACATTCTGGGAAATTTTTTTGAATTATGTCCTTAATGATTTCTTTTTCTTTGTATTCTCTGTTCTGCTTTTTCTAGATGTTTTCTTATTTCTATACCGGAATTCTCAGATTTTTTTTTATATAATTTTCATCTCTTTCTCTTGTCTTTTTTATTTTCTAAGCAGTTACCTCAGCTTTATCTTATAAATCCTCCATTGAGTTTTCAATTACTACTATCATTCCAAAAAAAAGTTTCCAAGAACTTGTTCTGTTTCCTGAATGTTTCTTTCTTATCACATTCTTTTTCCATACACGTTCCTTTTCTTAGAGGGTACTTCTCCACATGTAGGCCCCTGTTATCTCCAATAGGCATATTTCTTACTTATTTGTTTTAATTTATGTTTGTCTTGTTAGTGACTTTCTTCCAATGCCTGCTGATTCATTGACTGTCCCTTCATCTGGGATGCTCTAACACATGGGCACCAAAAAACTGATGGCAGCTTCGTGTTTGCAGGAGGAGCTTGCTGGTGAGGCTGGGCTGCTCCGTTGGGTGACTCCTAGTGTATCTTTCAGCCTTTTTTCTTGGGGTAGTGAAATTCTTCAGAGAAGTCTTGTACAGTCTTCTGCTTGAAGGGTAAAGATCTGTCTACTATCATTTTGGGGCTTTCCTGGTGGCTCAGCAGTAAAAACCTACCTGCCATTGCAGGAGATGCAGGAGACATGGGTTTGATCCCTGGGTCAGGAAGATCCCCTGGAGGAGGAAATGATAACTCACTCCAGTATTCTTGCCTGGAAAATCCCATGGACAGAGGAGTCTGGCAGGCTACAGTTCATAGCATTGCAAAAGGGTCAGACACGACTTAGCAATTAAACAACAACAACCGTCATTTTAAAGATCTAGTTGAGAAGAGGCTGAGGGTTTCAAACTATGGGATGAAACTTGCATATTGTCTTCTTGCTGTTCCTGTTGTCCCCGAGACAGATACCTTCTATTTCTCCCTCTCCAGAGAATTGATCTGCCCCCTTTGGTGGGCTGTGGGGAGGGCAGTCACTTGGCTACAGGGAGTATAGATGGTATCTGGAATGTGTCTAGCAGCTTCTCAGACAGACATTCAACCAGTCCTCATGTTTCATTGTCCTCCACCCTCTTCCTGAGGCCCCAGGTTGCCCGTTACTGAGGTTTGGGCTGGAGGCAGGGGACTCTGCTTCTCCACCACCAGCTTAGTCTCCTGGGACTGTCATCACTCATCCCGTTTGCTGGTTTCCCAGGTTGTGTTTTTCTCTCCTCTCCCACTTATTTGGACAGTTTCATGTGCTTTTGAAAAACCTCCTTGTGCATGTGTGTTCAGTCGTGTTCAACTCTTTGCAGACCTGTAAACTATAGCCCACCAGGCTCCTCTGTCCATGGGATTCTCCAGGCAAGAATACCGAAGTGGGTTGCCATGCCCTCCTCCAGGGGATCTTAGAGACCCAGGGATCAAACCCACGTCTCTTATATCTCCTGCATTGGCAGGCGGATTCTTTACCACCAGCGCCATGTGGGAAGCCTGAGAAAAACCCCTTTCAGTTCAGTTCAGTTCAGTCGCTCAGCCCCATCTGACTCTTTGCGAATTCATGGACTGCAGCACGCCAGGCCTCCCTGTCCATCACCAACTCGTGGAGCTTGCTCAACCTCATGTCCATTGAGTTGGTGATGCCATCCAACCATCTTATCCTCTGTTGTCCCCTTCTTCTCCCACCTTCAATCTTTCCCAGCATCAGGGTCTTTTCCAATGAGTCAGTTCTTCGTGTCAGGTGTCCAAAGGATTGGAGTTTCAGCTTCAGTATCAGTCCTTCCAATGAATACTCAGGACTGATTTCCCATAGGGTGGACTGGATTGATCTCCTTGCAGTCCAAGGGACTCTCAAGAGTCTTCTCCAACACCACAGTTCAAAAGCATCAATTCTTCAGCACTCAGCTTTCTTTATAGTCCAACTCTCTCATCCATTGGAAAAACCATAGCTTTGACTAGACAGACCTTTGTCAGCAAAGAAATGTCCCTGCTTTTTAATATGCTGTCTAGGCTGGTCATAACTTTTCTTCCAAGGAGCAAGCGTCTTTTAATTTCATGGCTGCAGCCACCATCTGCAGTGATTTTGAAGCCCAAAAAATAAAGCTTCCCTCATAGCTCAGCTGGTAAAGAATCCCCTGCAATGTGGGAGACCTGGATTCGATCCCTGGGTTGGGAACATCTCCTGGAAAGAGAAAGGCTTGTTCTGGCCTGGAGAATAGTCCATGGGGCTGTGAAGAGTCAGACATGACTGAGCGACTTTCACTCACTTTCAAAACCCCTTTACTGTCATTTTAATGAAGTTTGGGAAAAGAGGACCATGGACAGAGGAGCCTGGTAGGCTGCAGTCCACGGGGTCGCTAAGTCGAAGACTGAGCGACTTCACTTTCACTTTTCACTTTCATACATTGGAGAAGGAAATGGCAACCCACTGCAGTGTTCTTGCCTGGAGAATCCCAGGGAAGGTGGAGCCTGATGGGCTGTCGTCTTTGGGGTCGCACAGAGTCGGACACGCAGCAGCAGCAACTGCCTGTGTTCAACCCACTACCTTTTGATGGAAATTCTCTCACACTCTCTTTTCCAAAGATGTGATAATGGTGATAGTGGATTTTTTAAAAATATTTACTTTATTTATCTGGCTGTGCTGGATCTCAGTTGTGGCACTCAGGATCTTTAGTTGTAGCATGCAAACTCTTAATTGAGGCATGTGGGATCTAGTTCCCTGACCTGGGATTGAACCTGGCCCCCCTGCATTGGGAGCTCAGAGTCTCAGCCACTGGACCACCAGGGAAGCCCAGTAGTGGACTTCTTTGCGTGCTTCCTGTGTGCACAGGGCTTTCCAGGAATACTCTCCAATCATCCTCACCGCAGACTGACAAGGCAGACGGGATCAGATCCATATGCTGGTGCTCAGTCAGTAAGTCGTGTCTGACTCTTTGCAACCCTGTGGACTGTAGCCCAGCAGGCTCCACTGTCCATGGGATTCTCCAGGCAAGAACACTTGAGTGAGTTGCCATTTCCTCCTCCAGGGGATCTTCCTGACCCAGGGATTGAAGCTGTGTCTCCTGCCTTCGTAGGCAGATTCTTTACCACTGAGCCACCTGGGATCAGATTAGGACCTTTAAAATGAAGCCTTGAAACTATTATGGTGCCTGTGTATGTAATCCAGAATAAAAACAATACTAAACTATAAAGTAAAGAAAGCCAACAATGTTTTAAATTTTCCCAGGACATTGACCATGATAGTTCTTAAGAAGCAGCAAATATTGACTCCTTTAAACATTTATTTATTTTTCCCTCCCTCCCTTCCTTCACTCATGGACATATGTTTACATGACTGGTTGCTGTTGTTCAGTTGCCTCAGGCATGTCTGCCTCTTCGCGACCCCATGGATTACAACATGCCAGGCTTCTCTGTCCTTCACCATCTCCCAGAGCTTGCTCAAACTCATGTCCATGGAGTCAGTGATGCCGTCCAACCGTCTCATCCTCTGTCGTCCCCTTCTCCTCCTGCCTTCAGTCTTTCCCAGCATCAGGGTCTTTTCCAATGAGTCAGATCTTTGCACCACGTGGCCAAAGGAGCTTCAGCTTCAGCATCAGTCCTTCTAATGAATATTCAGGATTGATTTCCTTTAGGACTGACTGGTTTGACCTCCTTGCAGTCCAAGGGACTCTCAAGAGTCTTCTCCAACATCACAGCACAAAAGTTATCAATTCTTCGGCGTTCAGCCTTCTTTATGGCCCAACTCTCACATCCATACATGACTGCTGTGGGAGAACATGACTGGTTAGACAATGCAGTGCTGGAGCCAGCTGCTGTCATTCGCCCCATTTTATTGCTGGGGAGACTGAGGCTCGGGGAGGTGACTTGACGCAGGAGTGTCAGAGCAGATTTGAACTTGGTTTATCAGACTCTGAAGCCCCAGGCTTGCTGGACCAAGGTGATGCTGAGCTGTTTCACTGCCCCTCCTGCCCCGCTAAAGGCTGTTTGCTCCTGTAGGACTGTCTCCTGCCATCTCAGGGGGTTAGTGTTGAGGGCTCAGCACTTGAGAAGCTGGTGTGAGTGACTTCAGCAAATTATAGCATGATGAGTGTGGGGAAAGCGTCAGCAAAGCTTTCCTGACAAAAGCCAGTTTGGATCTCTAGCCTCTTCTCTGTAGGTCCCTGGGGTGGGGGAGGGTGTGAAAGGCAGGTGAGATTTCACTCTGAGGATGAGAGGAGCTCTCGGGACCTGTCACTGGAAGTGTTGTGTCCGCACCTAATTAGTACTAACCAGCCACTTTAAGGGAATTAAAAAAATAGCTAGACCTTTATCAGCTCAGGCTCTTGGCTGAACCCTCTTTAAGCTTCAGAGAAGTCTGTGGGGGTGGGGAGGTGGGCAGAATGATCCAAACTCCGTTCTCTGCTTTGCAAATTCCCACACTCAGTCTGAACCTTCTTTCCGGGTCAGCATGCCTTGGGGGGCTGGCCCGTGCTCAACCGGAGGTTCTGTATCTCAGCAGAGACAGGAAGGGCATCTGTGTGCACTGAGCTCGCTGCCCCATAGATCCTGCGCCCCTTGGCCCTCGCCGCTCCCCTGCAGGACAGACTCTCCGTGTGACAGACTGAAGACAATGAGGCTCAGAACACCAAGGCACTTGGCTCCAGAGCTGAATGTCAAAGCTGGTGATATCTCCTTTAGCCAAGCTGGAAGCACTTTTTATTTTTAAAAAGATTTTTTTAAGCCAATAGTTTTTTTTTTTTTAATTTTTGGCCATGCCCTGTGACATGTGGGATCTTACTTCCCCAGCCAGGAATCGAACCTTGGCCCTGCATTGGAAGGGTGGAATCTTAACCACTGGACCTCCAGGGAAGTCCCTCACTGGATACTCTTATCTTCCCTCTGGGGCAGTGTGGTATGGTAGGTAGTGCAGTGCTGTCAGCCCCCTTTAACAGATGAGGAGACTGAGGCTGCTCGTGATAACTCAGAGGGCCAACCGGACAGGGCCAGACAGACGGAGGTGCCAGCTAAGAGACTGGCTTAGGCCTTATACTTAGAAAGGGTTGAACTTGGCCTGATAGCCTGTCCTCCTGAGTCAGACCTGCTGCCATCTATAACCACTTCACAAGCTCACTGCTATGGAGGATGGAGATGATGGAGCAGTGATGATAATAAAGTTGACAATAATTTCTTGTTATTGAGCTTTGGAATAGGTCTTGGGCTCTTTCTAAGCTCTTTGTGGGTCCAATCTCCCTGCATCTTTTTCACATCCTTGGAAAGTGCGGCTTTTTATCCCTGTCTTCTTGGTAAGGAAGATGATGCTCTGAATTGCCCGAGAAGTGGAGCCCAGAAGTAATTTCCCAGACATTTTGCTGCAGAGACTGTGTTCCTGCAACACCCACCCCCTCCACCCCCCACCCCGCCCCGGGAGGGGGACCAGTTGCCTCTCTGCCTCACGGAGACTTTGCCTCTGCTTTCAGCTCAGCATCTGGCTTGGCAGGGCGAGGGGTGCTGGTGGCTCCATCTGGCTGGCCCTGTCTGGCTGGCCTTCTGAGTTATCACAAGAAGATCACGTTCTTTGGCAGGAAATGAAGAAGAAGGATCATCTGATTCTGATACATGTTTTATGGACGGCCCATGGTGTCTCACACAGATGGGAGAGAGCTAAGGAGAATTATCATTTTTTAATAACCAGTAAATACTGAGTTGGAAAGCAGATATGCTGAGGGGAGTGGACCTGGGGAGCTCTGACTGACACTTGGCGGCGGCTTGTTCCTCTTGGAGTCTGAGTGCTCTGGCCTTCCCACTGTGTCCTCCCAGCCTCAGAGAAAATCTGGCTCCCCCTTCCCCTTTTTGTCCAAAAGTGTTGAGGCCCCACTGTGAGGGAACTGTTGTTGGGGGGCACAGTCTACTGAGGGGTGTAGATATTAATCAAATCAAATCACAAATACATGTGCTATGGGGGGAGGGCGGGAGACCCTGGGATCTCCTTAAGCTGGGAGGACAGGGAGGCCTCCTTGAGAAGTAACGTGAGCTTAAAGGAGTTGATGCAATGCACGAGGCTGTGGGGCTGGAGTAGAGAGTAGGATGCAGAGACTGGAGGCGGGCCGAGGCCCAGGAGACCACTGGGAGAATACTGGTCATGAACCCATGCCCACTTCACTGGCCAGATCTGCCTCATGTGGGTCTGGAAGAGTCCTGTTGGGTCCAGCACAAGCTCTCAGAGTACCTCAGCTCACCCAGAATGTTCCTCCCCACGCTGCTGGGGCAGGAGGGTGGAGAGAAGAAGGCCTGGACCTACAGAGGAGAGGTTTAGGGCATCGCTTTTGTTTCTCCGGGGTGCTATTTATTTTTTAAACTTTTTATTTTGTATTAGGGTATAGCCCATTAACAAACAATGTTGTGATAGCATGAGGTGAACAGATAAGGTTCCCAGCCATACATATACATGTATCCATTCTCCCCCAAACCCCTGGCTCCCATCCAGGCTGACACATAACACCGGGTAGAGTTCCACCTGCTATACAGTAGGTCCTTATTGGTTACCCATTTTTAATACAGCAGCGTGTACACAGGGCGTCGCTTTTGAGCTGGGCTGGAATCCTGGCTCTACAGATGCGCCCACTTCTCTGTGCCTTGGTCTCCTCACTTGTCCCAACAAGGATGGCACCTGCCCCAGTGCTTGTGTGGGTTTATTCCGATGGTGCCTGGAGAGTGTGGTGCCCAGCAGGGCAGGGGCAGGGCGTTGGCCGTCAGCTCCAGGCGGGGGCGGGGGTGTCTGGAACTTTCTGCGTCTACCTTGGAGGGTGGCAGACATTCGTGGGGATCCACCTTTCTGCGCTGTGGAGGCCAGGCCTCACCCCCAGGGGCCTGGAGGTCAGGGGCAGTGGTGACCCTGCGGGAGACAGGGCTTGGCCACCCACCTCTCGCCTGATCCCACGCACCCTGGCACGGGAAGGCGGGAGAGAAGAAGCCAGCCCAGGCCTCGCTCAGACCCAGCTGGGTTTTGTCCTTTTATGGTCAGCCCGCGGGCCTCTGGCTTCCCCAGCCAGAAACCAAGAGCTGGTGTTGGGATCAGGCCGAAATAGCTGGTCTGTGGGGAGCTGGGCGTCTCCTGGGAGTCTCAGGCCAGCTGCGGGGGAGGCGGCGGAGAGCCCTCTCGGTCCTTGGAGAACTCCCCGCACACCTGCTCATCCAAGGCCATACCCCGAGGCCCAGGGGACAGAGGGGACACCGAGGTGTCCGCAGCTGGAGTGTGAGACCGGGTGGTCTCCAGGTTCGAGGCAGGGGGCGGGGCCTAATCCGCGCGCGGGATGCTGGGATGCGGTCCGCCGGCCATCTGGTCTCTGCTGCTGTGCCCTTTCCCGGCCCTGAGGTGCCGAGGTCCAGGCCCTCCTGATGGGACGCTCCGCCTCCTTGGTGGCTTCTCCCATGGGGATTCCTACACATCCTTCTCCATGCAGCTCAGTGGCCACCACAGCTGCTGGGATATCCTGCCTCTCAGGGTATGTTAAAACAGCTATACTGGGACGTCCCTGCTGGTCCAGTGGCTAAAACTAGGAGCTCCCGATGCAGGGGCCCCAGGTTCGATCCCTGGTCAGGGAAACTGGCTCCCTCAGGAAAATTAGATCCCACATTTCACAAGTAAGAGCCTGCATGCCTCAACTAAGACCTGGTGCAGCCAAATAAATAAATAAATATTTAAAAACATTTTTTAATAAGGTAAAACAGCTGTACCTTCAGTAGCACTTTGGGCACATAGGCACTGTGGAATTTGCCCACGTCTTGCAGTCAGTTCTTTGCCTGTCTGACCCTCGCACCAGATCATAAGCCTTTCAAAAGCAAAGACTAGGTCGGTGTAGTCAACCCTGTGTTTCCAGTGCCTGGCACAGAGTAGGCGCTCTGGACTTGTTTGTTGAGTGAGTATGTGAATATAGGAAGAAGCACTCACCGTGGCTTCAATCGGAATTGCCTTTCTGAGAGAGATTAAGAGAGAGGGAAGAAAAGATTGTTTGAGATTGATTCAAATCATTAAGCATTTCCTGAGTACCTACTGTGTATCACACATTGTCCCTGCCTCCCGGGATCAGGCACAGCCTTTGAACCTCAGGAGCTCAGGGGCTAGTAGGAGAAGCTTTAAAAGCAGTTCTGTTGAGTAAGCAAAAAATAATTCCAGGTGCAAAATTATAATGTTATTTCCCCCCTAAGGAGAAGATAAAACAGGAAGATGGGATCAAGAGAAACTGAGGGTAATGGCTATGGGTGTGCAGTGGTCAAAAGTGGCTCCATCTGAGGATATGATATTTGGACTGGGGTGTGAAAAGTGAAGGGCTTCCCCGGTGGCTCAGTAGTAGAGAATCTGCTTGCCGGTGCAGGAGACCCAGGTTTGATTTCCGAGTCGGGAAGAGCCCCTGGAGAAGGAAGTGGAAACCCACTCCAGTTTTCTTGCCTGGAGAATTCCATGGACAGAGGAGCCTGGTGGGCTATAGTCCGTGGGGTCGCAAAGAGTCAGACATGTCTGAGTGACTACACAACAAATAAAAGGTGAGAAGGATCTGGTCACATCAAGAAATGGGGAAGAGCTTTAGAGGCAAAAGGAGGAGATAGTGCAAAGGCCCTGAAGCAGGAATGAGTATGATGTATTACGAAAGTGCCAAGAAGGTCAGTGTGGCTGGGATGTAAGTGGGGGAGAGGAGTAACCAGATGAGGTTGGAGAAAGAGCAGGAACCTCTCTGTGGACTATTATAAGGCCATTTAATGTCAGTAATAAAGACTGTACAACATGGTCAATGTATAAAGCTAGTCACTCAGTTGTTTCTGACTCTTTGTGACCCTATGGACTGTAGTCCACAGGCTCCTCTGTCCATATGATTTCCCACGCAAGAATGCTGGAGTAAGTGGCCATTCCCTTCTCTAGCGGATCTTCCCGACCCAAGGGTCGAACCTGGGTCTCCTGCCTTGCAGGCAGATTCTTTACCACCTGAGCCACCAAGGAAGCCCAAGAAGGAAACACTGTTAATGAAAAGAACTAAAAAACCATGCCATAGTATGGTGTCAATTGTGTAAATCACTCTAAACTCCTATAAAAAATAATGAAGATATATCCAAATGTTAACCATCACGGGTTAGGGGGATTTTGTATTTGCCAAGCTTTCTTCAGTGGTTGTGTACTAATTTTGTAATCTAAGTAAAAAGAATTCATGTTTATTTAAGGAAAAAAAACAGTTTCATAACTGTTGAAAAGTGAATAGATTCCGTGTGATAATCTAAGCAATCAGATTGCTCAGCAGATTCCGTGTGATAATCTGAGCAATCAGATCTCTTGATTCAGAGATGGCGTAAAAGTAACATTGTGTTTTTTAAAAAGTTTTATTCTGGTGTAATTTATATACATAAGTTAATCCATTTTAAGAACGCAACTCACTGGTTATTGGTGAATTTACAAGGTTACACAGCCATCACCAAAATCTAAGTGTATCTTTCCGTCATCCTCAAAGGAAATCTTGTGCCCTCTTGCAGTCATTCCCTTCCGCACTCCTAGTTCAACACTGTCACTAGTGTTGATACTTTCTGTCCCTATAGATTCGCCTCTTCTGCACATTTAGAATAAATGGAATGAATGATACAATATGTGGTCCTTTGTGACTGGCTTCTTTCACATAACATAATATCTTCAAGATTCATCCATGTTTTAGCCTGTATCAGTGTGCCGTTCCTTTTTATGGCTGAGTAATATTCCATTGTACAAATAGACCACATTTTGTTTATCCACTTACCAACTGATGGACATTTGTATTGTTTGTACTCTTTGGCTATTAAAAATAATATAAAATAGCATAATTTTTACTAAGATGAAAAAAATTCTGCCTGTTGTATCATAGGGAAATGGTCCATTACCATTCTGATTAATCCTTTCTTCTAAAAGGTATTGAGGCGAAACAATGATCATGATGAGGTTAAGCGCTGCAAGGCAGGGAATCTTTGAACTAGTGGAGCTAGGGTCACCACTAGACTGGGTGGTACCTTTATAGAATTAGACAAAGGTAATTGTTTTGGCTCAGATGGTAAAGGATCCACCTGTAATGCAGGAGATCCAGGCTTGATCCCTCGGTCAGCAAGATCCCCTGGAGAAGGGAATGACAACCCACTCCAGTATTCTTGCCTGGAGAATTCCATGGACAGAGGAGCCTGGTGGGCTACAGTCCATGGGGTCGCAAAGAGTTGGACACGACTGAGTGACTAACACTTTTACTTTTACCCCTTTCTCAACGCAGTTTTCTTCCATCTGTTGAAAGATGGTTGTAATAAATATACAGATCTATAGTGACCAGTGTAAATGGTTCCCCCCTTATAGTTATGCAGTGTCTGACTTGCACCACTGTTCATGGCAGCTCTGGAGGGGACATATCGTAGAAAGGCCTCCAGCTTAGCTCTAGGGAGGCATGGGGTCAGAGAAAATATTATAGAGGCGGTGACTCTCAGGGTGACATTTCAAGAATCAATTAGAATATATACCCAAAGAATTGAAAACAGGTGCTCAAACAAAACTTGTACTTGAATGTTCATAGCAGCAGTGTTCACAATAGCCAAAAGCTAGAAACAACCCAAATGCCCATCAATGGATGAGTGGAACCACAAAATGAGATCTGCCCACAATGGAGGACGATTCAGGCATAAGAAGGAATGAAGTTCAGATACATGTTACCATAGGGATGAGCCTCAGATACATCATGCTAAGTGAAAGGAGCCAGACACAAAAGACCACTTGTGTTTGTGTTAAATGTCCAGAATAGGTGAATCCATAGAAACAGAGAGCAGATCAGTGGGGCCAGGTGTTAATGGGAGCGGGAGATGGAGAGTGACTCTTTAATGGATGTGGGGTTTTATTGGGGGGTTGATGAGAAGGTTTGGGAACTAGACAGAGGTGTGAGTTGCACGACTTTGTGAAGGTACAACCTACCGCTGTGTTGTTCACTTCTACGTGGTTTAATTTATGTTTATATGGTTTTCACCTCATTGGGGTAAAAAAAAAAAAAAGAATGGACAAGGCAGGTTCAAAAGCAATACAGATGGTGCTCTGGGAAGAAGAAACAGCATGTGCAAAGCTTGGGTTGGGGGACTCCTTTGCACGTTCTTAGAACTCTGCTCCCTCATGTCAGACATGAACTCAGGCTCAGGGAAGGAATCAGCTAGAAAGCCCTGGGAAGTCGGTCTCCTGGGCTCCGCACAGGTCAGCAAGCAATATGCACACCGAGCCCTCCTGCCCCTAACTAACCACAACACAGTTAGCTTCCCACGCTTGGAGTGGTGTGTTTCCGATGGGAATGTCTCAGGCCGGAGGTCCCCTGGCAGCGCCCAGCATGGAGCTGCCCCGGCAGCTGCCAAGCCTTCCCCTTGGAGCCACTTCCTCTCCTGGGGACCTGGGAGGAAAAGCCTCCAGACAGGCATGGACCCTGTCAATCTCTTGTCTTCTGGGCTCAGGTTTCCCAAGGCTGCTAGAAAGGCCATCTCTGTCCCGAAAGCAGATGGGTGGAGACAGTCCATTGTCTGTCCACCTCAAAATCACTCCTTTCTAGTCTTTTGCTTTGACTGATATTGCTGCAGTGACCAAATTAAGCATTTGTCCTTGGGCACACATGTGAGGGTTTCTGGTATGGCTGTTTCTTGAAATTTGTGGATCAGCCCAAGGTCAGAGTCAGAGGCAGGAGGCAGAGCATGTTGGCCTGATGGGAATCAGTGCAGCTGGACCAGAAATGGGACTTTGTGGTGATGGAAAGTTCTCCTGCCAAAGGCTGAGCTGCCTCCTTCCTGTGGCCTTTCTCCCTGCAAGGACCTCCCGTTGGCCCTTGGCTCAGAGATCAAGCTTGCCTGAGTGGAACCTCCCCGGGCCCCCTAAAGCTAGCCCCTACAGGCAGCTGTGGCCCACGAGGGCTCTTTCATTGCAGCACTTGGCCTCTCTAGCCGCAGTGTGCAGGCTGAGTTGCCCTGTGACATGGGGGATCTTAGTTCCCCAACCAGGGATCAAACCCAAGTCACCTGCACTGGGAGGCAGGTTCTTAACCACTGGACCACCAGGGAAGTCACTGGTGTCAATTTCTCGCATGTATGTTGAAGCTCATGTCTTCAAGAAGCTCATGTCTTCGGGTTTGGGGTTGGCTTTTTTCAGTGCTCACCAAACTGTGCCTTCTCTGTGTCAGGGGCTTAGGGATTGAGGACATGACCTCAGTTTCCCGGAAACTGAGGGGAGTGGGGTCCAGATCTGGATGTTTCTGCTTATGAGTAATTCATAATTCTGTGGGGGCAGAGACACAGGAGCAAAAGTGCCAGCCTGGGACAGGGCGCTCAGGCAGCACAGGGGCCGTGGAAGTGGAGGCGTGTCTTGGTGATGGGCAGGAACCAGTGACAGCTCTAGGATTCCTATCAAGGGGGGCTTGGAGGCAGCAGTCAGATTATTTGATGGAGACTAGGGGCTCTTCCTGGGGCTTCTTCTCTCTAGCAAGGCTGACTACTGTGATAGCTTAGGAGTATTGTCAGAGACTTATAGCCAAGCTGCCTCCTGGATTCATCACTACGGGGAAGACTTCTTGGAAGAGGTATTATCTTTGAGACTGAGGGAAGTAGCCAGGAAAGGAGAGGAGAAAGACCTGCTAGGCAGCAGGAATGGCCTGAACAAAGGCACGGAGTGTGATTGGGGGTTTATCTGAGTGGGGTTGCTGGAAATTGAGAGTGAAGGGCATAGAGATGCCGAAGCTGGGGAGGTGGGCAGGGCCAGTCATGGGAGGTCTTGGATGTCATGTTCAGGAGTCTGGGCCTCACATAAGGGGCCTGGGGGACATGCACATGTTTAAAAACAACTTAAGATAAAATTTGCATACTCCACATTCACCCACTGTAAGTGTAAAATGCAGTGAGTTTTAGTAAATTGACTTATGTAAGCATCACCACAATCCAGTTTCCAAGCCCCCAAATGACCTTTCATACCTGTTTGCAGTCACCCCACTCCAGCCCTCAGCAACCACTAATTTATCTACTTGCTATCTCTATGCATTTACCTCTTCTGCACATTTCATGTAAGTGGAATAAGACGATATGTATGTAGCCTTCTGTGTCAGACTTACTTAACATCATGTTTTTGAGAGTCATCCATGGTGTAATCTGTATCAGTACTTCATTGTTTTTATGACTGAATAATATTTCACTGGGTGGATAGACTACATCTTATTTATCCATCCTCCAGCAGAGGAACAGTTGGGTTGTTTCTACTTTTTAGTTGGTATGATAACTCTGCTGTGAGCATTCATGTGTTAGTCTTATAGGGACACATGTTTCTATTCTCTTGAGTAGATTTCTAGGAGTGGAATAGCTGGGTCATATGATAAATTTATGTTTAACATTTTAAGACACTTTCAAAGTGGAAGAGTGTTGAGGAGCAGAGCGATTGGGTAGCTCAGCATATCGGAAAGATCACTCTGAGAAGGGATCTTGAGGAAGATGTCCCTAGATCCAGGGAGACCTTTGATCAGGAGAGGCTGAGCGATGTGAAGGTGGGGTTGGAGCCAGGAATGAAATTAAGAAAAGCTGCATCAGCATTGCCCAGCAGAGGATGTTCTTTCTCGGTTATGATTAACTGACCAACGGTTGGAGTGTGTCACCTTACCCATGACCCTCATAGGGGATCTTGGCTCCACCTCCTGAGGTCACTTTAAGAGTGAAAGGTGATCAGTAACATCTGCTTAATCCCGTGTAGTCTCACGATGCCCTCTGCGCCTACCAGGGTTCTCTGGTGGTAAGCGACAGAGACCTTATCTAGGAAAGGAATTTCTGGAGGAGCGTTGGGGAGCTCACAAATGTGTGGGAAGAGTGGGGAGCCAGCTTCAGAAAATGTCAGAAACTTGGGGCTGCTTGGGCTCTGGGGGGCAGGAAGTGAGGCCCCCTCAGGGCTCTGCCCACCCGCTGAGCTTCTCCGTCCTTGATCCAGGTTGGAGTTTTAGCTCAGAGAATCTGATTGACGCAGCCTGGGAAATGCTGTTGCCTCTTGGCTGGGAGAGCTTGTGGGTCAGTCCCACCAAGACAGTGCTTGATAACGGGAGTGGAGTGGCGCAGGGGACGTGTCTCCTTTTTTGTTATTGTTGTTCTGTCGGCACATGGGATCATAGTTCCCTGATCAGGGATTAAACCTGCACCCCTTGCATTGAAAGCTCAGAGTCTTAACCACTGGACCACCAGGGAAGTCCCCTGGACATGTCTCTTTAAGGAACATAGGATGCTCTTGCCAGAAGAAGAGGGAAAGCATACTGGATTTTCAAGCTAAAAATGTCCACTGCCAGATAAAGAAACTGAGGCTTGGAGAGGTTAAGAATATTCGCCCAAGGCCACAGAGCTGGGAAGTGGCCAAGAGGAAACCCAGTCTGTCTGGATCCAAAGTCGGTGTTCTGTCTGTGACTTCATCTGTACAGAGTGGGTCTCCTGGGAACCCCCCTCCACTCCGAGCGGGTGGGGCCGGGATGCTCACTGCCTCCTGAATGGGTCAGATTCCAGCATCTTTCTGGGGCTGCCTCCAGGGCTTTGTTGCCCTCTTGTCTTTGGCCTTGTCCCCTATGCCCTGGGCAATGAGCTCAGCTGGCCCCTTGTCACCCCCAGAGGGGCCAGGGTGTGTGAGCTTAAATGGGAGCCCTGGGCGGCAGCATGTCCTGACCCTCAACTCAGAGCTGATTCTAACTCGTGGCTCTTTTTTGTTTTTGTTCTCAGATCGGGAGGACCAGTCCATTCTCTGCACGTAAGTGGAGCTGCTTTTTCTTCTGCTTTTCTGAGTTAAGACCCAACTTATTAAAGAAAAAGGTCCATGGGGACCTTTTGATTTGTTTGATATTCCATGTACCACCCTATCCCCAGCACAACGCAGATGGTCATTTGTTGTACAAACGCTCTGATGCTGAGGCCAGCACCCCTAAACTGCAGGTGGTACCTGGTGCCATCTTGTTCTGTGCTGCCCCCCTCTTTAAAACTACCATTTATTGAGCATTCACTGTGTGCCAGGCCCTGAACTAAATAATTTACAGACAGAATTGCATGTAATTCTGTAATAGCTCTGTGAAAATAGAAGGCATATCCATCAGTGAGGAAGTCTTGGCTTGTGTTAAACTTTACCCTAAAATTTCACAAGTAGCCACATTGTGCCGTATTTGGTGGTCGGTATCATTATTTTTTTGAAGACCTGGATACATAGTCAGAAGACATTCAGTTTAGAATCACTCAGAGGATTTTCAGTATTCAGGAAAATCTCTCCTGGGGTGGGCAGAATACAGGTGTTCCTCAGAGACAGCATGGACTTAGTCCAGACTATTGCAATAAAGCAAATATTAGAGTAAAGCAAGTCATGCAAATTTTTTGGTTTCTCAGTACATATCAAAGTTATGTTGACACTATACTGTAGTCTGCTAAGTGTGCAACAGTGTTATATCTAAGAACAACAGTGTATACACCTCGATTTAAAAATACCCATCACTTGGAATATTACTCATCTGTAAAAAGGAACACATTTGAGTCAGTTCTAATGAGGTGAATGAACCTAGAGCCCATTACACAGAGTAGTGTAAGTAACAGAAAGAAACTAAGAAAGGGAAAGTCAAATATCATATATTAATGCATATATATGGAATCTAGAAAGACAGTACTGACGATCCTACTTGCAGGTCAGCAAAGGAGACACTGACATTTTGGACACAGTGAAGGAAGGAGAGGATGGAATGATACGAGAGAATAGCACTGAAACATGTACATTACCATCTGTAAAATAGGTAGCCAGCACTGAAACATGTACATTACCATTTGTAAAATAGGTAGCCAGCACTGAAACATGTACATTACCATCTGTAAAATAGGTAGCCAGTGGGGGCTGCTGTATGCTGCAGGCAGCACAAAGCCAATGTTCTGTGACAACCTAGAGAGGTGGGATGGGCAGGGAGGTTAGAAAGGGTTCAAGAGAGAAGGGACATATATATACCTAATGCTGATTCATGTTGAGGTATGGCAAAAACCATCACAATATGGTAAAGTAACTGTCCTCTAATTAAAAAAAAAATACCCATTGCTAAAAAAATCTTAGCTATTATCTGAGCCTTCAGGGAGTTGTAATCTTTGTGCAATAGATGAAAGACCACTGATCACAGATCACTATGACAAGTAGAAAGGGAAGCAGTTTGAAACATCATAGGAGTTACCAAAAGGTGGCACAAAGGTATGGAGTGGACAAATACTGTTGGAGAAATGCTTGGTGCAGGTTGCCACAAATCTTTAATTTGTGAAAAGCATGATATCTGTGAACTGCAGTAAAACAGTGTGCACTGAAAGTGCCTGTAGTGGCCCCTCAAAGACTACCACCTCCTAATCCCCAGAACTTGTCAATGTGTCGGGTGATGAGGCAGAGAAGAATGGAGGTTGCCATGGCATTAAGGTTGCTAATCAGCTGACCTTACAATAGGGGCGAGTCTACACCATCCAGGCAAGTCCAGTGTAATCGCAGGGTCCTTACCAGTGGAAGGGGGAGAAATCTGGGGAGTCAGAGGGAGATGCAGTGTGAGAAGAACTTCACCCACCATTGCTGGCGTTGAAGATGGAGGAAGCCAAAGATAAAAACAGCTTCTAGACTCTGGAAAAGGCAAAGAAACAGACTCTCCCCTGGTGTTCCTGGAAAGAAACACAACCCTGCTGACATCTTGGTATTAGCTCAGTACAATCCATGTCAGACTTCTGCCCTCCAGAACTGCAGAATAATCAATTTGTGTTGTTTTAAGCCACTGTCTGTGTAATGTGTTAAAGGAGCAATGGGAAACGAATACACCCTCCTTCCTTTGTCCCCCTACACTCACTCCTGTCCTCACTCACTGTTCAACAGATTGAATGAGCCAGTTCCACTGGTGATACTTGGCATATAGGAAAGAATCCAAAATAAACATGACCCCTCTTCTCAAGAGGGAAGACAGCCACTAGAACAATAATTACATTCTTCCCTTTGGTACTGCTTGAATTTGCTGTTTGAGTCTGTGAAGGAACTACCTTTTCAGAAACTTAAAAAAAAATTATTGTCGTCCAGTCACTAAGTTGTGTCCAGCTCTTTGCGGCCCCATGTACTGCAGCACACCAGGCTTCCCTGTCCTTCACTATCTCCCAGAGTTTGTTCACGCTCGTGTTCATCGAGTTGGTGATGCTATCCAACCATCTCAACCTCTTTCACCCCCTTCTCCTTTTGTCTTCAATCTTTCCCAGCAAATCACTCAAGTAAATGTGTAATTACAAACTGAAAATGACAAGGAATGAGACATGTTTGGAACTAGGAGAATGTGTAAATCAGAGAGATTCTAACTGGGAGAATGGAAAGAGCTTCTTAGAAGAAGTGCTATTTCAGCAGAGACAATGAAGAAAAGAGGGGAAGAGTTTACAGCATATGCAAAGGCACTGGGGTCAGATAGAGTGTGTTTTATTTGAAAAACTGAGACATCAATTTGGCCAGAGTGTGTCTCCCAGCAGAAGCCCTCTGTCTGAGAAGAGCCACTATGGGACATCTAGGACCGTGGTTGCAAACCCAAGGGCCAATCAAAGCCAACCAAGTACTGTTAATGTGTGAGAAGGCCTGGGTGTAAGGCAGTAGGGGATGGTGGGGAGTGTGGTGAACTGGAGAAAATGTCCCATCTGAGAGGTGGGGGCGAGTTGCTATCCCTCTTCTGTCCATTGTTTCCAGGGGAGAACGCAGGTCCAGTGCTGCCAGACTCTTCTACATTGCAACAGAAGCTGCAGATTTAGGTTTTTATGTGAAATATTCAATGTTAAATATTTGCATCTAATTTACATGAACATATATACACAGCTGTTAAGCTGCTAGATCACTTCAGTTGTGTCCGACTATGTGTGACCCCACAGACGGCAGCCCACCAAGCTCCCCTGTCCCTGGGATTCTCCAGGCAAGAACACTGGAGTGGGTTGCCATTTCCTTCTCCAATGCATGAAAGTGAAAAGTGAAAGGGAAGTCGCTCAGTCGTGTCCGACCCTCAGCGACCCTATGGACTGCAGCCTTCCAGGCTCCTCTGTCCATGGGATTTTCCAGGCAAGAGTCCTGGAGTGGGGTGTCATATACATAGAGCATCAGCCAAATAAAATCCATTGGTGGGCTGGCTTTGCCAGTGGGGCTACCTGTTTACCACCTCTATCCCAGAACTTTGGGCCTGAAAATGTTCTTATAGATGACTGAGCCCTCAGTTCCTGCCATACACACACATTGGTCAGTTACAAGAATTGCAAGAAATTTTCATAGAGCATCAAAATCTGGAATGATTCATATTATTTAATATGAAAGTAGATTCAAGTTGACCTCAGAATGATTCATATTATTTAATATGAAAGTAGATTCAAGTTGACCTCAGTAATAATAGTTATTGTTGTTTAGTCGCCCAGTTATGTCTGACTCCTTGCAACCCTGTGGACTGCAGCACACCAGGCTTCCCTGTCCATCACCAACTCCTGGAGCTTGCTGAAACTCATGTCAGTGTTGCCATCCAACCACCTCATCCTCTGTCGTCCCCTTCTCCTTTTGCCTTCAATCTTTCCTAGCATCAAGGTCTTATCCAGTGAGTTGGCTCTTCCCATCAGGTGGTCAAAGTATTGGATCTTCAACTTCAGCATCAATCCTTCCAATGAATATTCAGGGTTGATTTCTTTTAGGATTGACTGGTTGGATCACCCTGCTGTCCGAGGGACTCTCCAGAGTCTTCTCCAACAGCACAGTTCAAAAGCATCAATTCTTTGGCGCTCAGCCTTCTTTCAGAGAAGGCAATGGCACCCCACTCCAGTACTTTTGCCTGGAAAATCCCATGGACAGAGGAGCCTGGTAGGCTGCAGTCCATGGGGTCACTAGAGTCAGACATGACTGAGCGACTTCACTTTCACTTTTTACTTTCATGCATTGGAGAAGGAAATGGCAACCCACTCCAGTGTTCTTGCCTGGAGAATCCCAGGGACGGGGAAGCCTGGTGGGCTGCCGTCTATGGGGTCACACAGAGTCGGACACGACTGAAGTGACTTAGCAGCAGCAGCTTTCTTTATGGTCCGACTCTCACTCCCATACATGACTACTGGAAAAACCACAGCTTTGACTAGACCGACGTTTGTTGGCAAAGTGATGTCTCTGCTTTTTAATATGCTGTCTAGGTTTGTCATAGCTTTTCTTCCAAGGAGCAAGCATCTTTTAATTTCATGGCTGCAGTCACCATCCACAGTGATTGTGGAGCCCAAGAAAATAAAGTCTATCACTGTTTACATTTTTCCCCCATCTATTTGCCATGAAGTAATGGAACTGGATACCATGATCTTAGTTTTCTGAATGCTGAGTTTTAAGCCAGCTTTTCTACTCTCCTTTTTCACCTTCCTTAAGAGGGTCTTTAGTTCCTGTTTGCTTTCTGCCACTAGGGTGGTGTCATCTGCATATCTGAGGTTATTGATATTTCTCCCGGCAATCTTGATTTCAGCTTGTGCTTCTTCCAGCCCAGCATTTCTCATGATGTACTCTGCATATTAGTTAAATAAGCAGGGTGACAATATACAGCTTTGACTTACTCTTTTCTCAATTTTGAACCAGTCCATTGTTCCATGTCTGGTTCTAACTGTTGCTTCTTGACCTGCATACAGGTTTCTCAGGAGGCACGTAAGGAGGTCTGATATTCCCATCTCTTGAGAATTTTCTGCAGTTTGTTGTGATCCGCACAGTCAAAGGTTTTAGCATAGTCAATGAAGCAGAAGTAGATGTTTTTCTGGAATTCCCTTGCTTTTTTATGATCCAGCGGGTGTTGGCAATTTGATCTCTGGTTCCTCTGCCTTTTCTAAATCCAGCTTGTACATCTGGAAATTTTTGGTTCACATACTGTTGAAGCCTAGCTTGAAGGATTTTGAGTATTACATTGCTAGCATGTGAAATGAGCGCAACTGTGCGATAGTTTGAGCATTCTTTGGCATTGCCCTTCTTTGGGATTGGAATGAAAACTGACCTTTTCCAGTCCTGTGGCCACTGCTGAGTTTCCCAAATTTCCTGCCATGTTGAGTGCAGTACTTTCACAGCATCATCTCTTAGGATTTGAAATAGCTCAGCTGGAATTTCATCACCTCCACTAGCTTTGTTCACAGTAATGCTTCCTAAAGCCCACTTGACTTCACATTCCAGGATGCCTGGCCCTAGGTGAATGATCACACCATTGTGGTTATCCAAGTCATTAAGACCTTTTTTTTAATACAGTTCTTCTGTGTATTCTTGCCACCTCATCTTAATATATTCTGCTTCTGTTAAGTCCATACCATTTCTGTCCTTTATTGTGCCCATATTTGCTTGAAATATTCCCTTGGTCTCTAATTTTTTTTGAAGAGATAGTCTTTCCCATTCTATTGTTTTCCTCTATTTCTTTGCATTGTTCACTTAACAAAGGCTTTCTTATCTCTCCTTGCTGTTCTTTGGAACTCTGCATTCAGTTGTGTATATTTTTCCCTTTGTCTTTCACCTTTCACTTCTCTTACTTTCTCAGTTATTTGTAAGGCCTCTTCAGATAACCATTTTGCCTTCTTGCATTTCTTTTTCTTGGGGATGGCTTTGGTCATCTCCTCCTATACAGTGATATGAACCTCCATCCGTAGTTCTTCAGGCACCCTATCAGATCTAACCCTTGAATCTGTTTGTCACCTCCACTGTATAATCATAAAGTGAAAGTGTTACTTGCTCAGTCGTGTCTGACTCTTTGAAACCCATTGGAACTATACCCCACCAGGCTCCTCTGTCCATGGGATTTTCCAGGCAAGAACACTACAGCGGGTTGCCATTTCCTTCTCCAGGGGATCTTCTTGACCCATAGATTGAACCTGGGTCTCCCACATTGCAGATAGATTCTTTACCATCTGAGCCACCAGAGAAGCTGGTATAGTCATAAGGGATTTGATTTAGGTCATACCTGAATGATCTAGTGTTTTTCCACTACTTTCTTCAATTTAAGCCTGAATTTTACAACAAGGAGTTCATGATCTGAGCCACAATCAGCTCCAGGTCTTGTTTTTGCTGACTGTATAGAGCTTCTCCATCTTTGGCTGCAAAGAATGTAACCAATCTAATTTCAGTATTGATCATTTGGTGATGTCCATGTGTAGAGTCATCTCTTGTGTTATTGGAAGAGGATGTTTGCTATGACTAGTGTTTTCTCTTGGCAAAACCCTGATGGCCTTTGCCTTGCTTCATTTTGTACTCCAAGGCCAAATTTGCCTGTTACTCCAGGTATCCCTTGACTTCCTACTTTTGCATTCCAGTCCCCTGTAATGAAAAGGACATCTTTTTTTTTTTTTGGTGTTAGTTCCAGAAAATCTTGTAGGGCTTCATGAAACTGTTCAACTTAAACTTCTTTGGCATTACTGGTTGGGGCATAGACTTGGATCACTGTGATATTGAATGGTTTGCCTTGGAAATGAACCAAGATCATTCATTGTTCTTGATACTGCATCCAAGTACTGAATTTCAGACTCTTTTGTTGACTATGAAGGCTACTCCATTTCTTCTAAGGAATTTTTGCCCATAGTAGTAGATATAATGGTCATCTGAATCAAATTTGTGCATTCCTGACTATTTTAGTTCACTGATTCCTAAAATGTCAGTATTCAGTCTTGTCATCTCCTGCCTGACCACATCCAATTTACTGAACCTTCCAGGTTCCTTATGGCATCGGACTTTCACCACCAGGCACATCCACAGCTGAACAGTGTTTCTGCTTTGGCCCAGCCTCTTCATTCTTTCTGGAGCTATTTCTCCATTCTTCCTCAGTAACATGTTGGCCACTTACCAACCTGGGGGGCTCATCTTCCAGCGTCATATCTTTTTGCCTTTTCATACTGTCCATGGGAGTAGTTAAATGACTTGCCCATAATCACATAGGGCAGAGCAGGGATTTGAACTCAGGAAGTCTGGCCCTGGAGCCCCTTGTGTTGCTCTGCTGACTGATGCTGCAGGGGAAAGAGGCACTGCTTTTGCCTGGGGAGCTTGAGGCAGTACTCAAAATAAAGGCAGTGACTAACTGAGCTTTGCAGGATGTGTAGGAGCTGGACAGCACAAACACCAGAGGACTTGGCTGGTTACAGAGGTGGGAGTCACATGAGGACTAGGGACTGACAGATTCAGAGACAATTTAGCTTTGCTACCAAGGGCAGACCACAGCTGAAATGACTCAGAAATGGTGTTTCACCATGGGAGCTAGGACCAGCTACCTGATTTGTTAAATTATGCAAAATGAGAAAGCTAAGGCCCTTGTTCAAAAATTATTAAGCAATTCAAGATCACAACATCAGAGCATTAGATCAAGCACAGGACCCCCTTTAGGGTAGTCCCCATGGAACTGGACAGGTCACACACCCATGAATCCAGCCCAGCTGGGGGCTGAGGGATTAAGCAGCCATTGGGTAGCCTCCTTCCAACTGCTGAGCCTGGACTGATTAAAAGGACTTGGCAGTAAGGTAATTACAAGGCCAGGAGGCCGTATGTGGTCATGAGGCCGAGTCTTCCTCAAGGATGAGGGAGCTGGACACAAAGTCCCCTAAGAAACAGGACTGAGAGACTTCCCTAGTGGACCGGTGGTTGAGAATCTGCCTGCCAAAGCAGGGAACACGGGTTCAATCCCTGGTCCGGGAAGATCCCCCATGCCTCAGGGCAATTAAGCCCGTGCACCACAGCAACTGAAGCTTGCCTGCAGCAATGAAGACCCAGTGCAGCCTAAAATTAAAAAAAAAAAAAAAAGTAGGACTGAAGTTTAGGGTGCACTGACCGAGAAGGCATCTTTATTCTTAGAGTCTGGGGTCAGAAAAGCAAAGATATTGATGTTTCTGAAGCAGCCCTGAGCACATCAATCTTCAGACGCCCATGAGCCTGGAGCTTGGGTTGTTTACTTTGGCAGAACCTCCCGGGACAATTTATTTTTATCAATAAAACTTGGAGACTGTTGAGCCAAGCAGCCACGTGGGGAGAAGCAGGTTCCCAGAGTCTGTATGTCACTTCCTCGCCCTTGCGAGGTTAAAGACCAGGAAATCATGGCGGGAAAAGGAGGGGCTGTAGTGATCCAGGGTCAGTGTGTGCGCAGCTGTCCTGACTCTTGTCTTGGATATGAATGGACTCAGGACCAGCTACATAGGCGGTTTCCCACACTCAGGTTTTCTTTCCTTCTTCTTGCTCTGATCAGAACCTAGCCCCCTCAGTTTGGGGTGATGTCTATCAGGGGTTCTGACATTATCCTAACAGAAGTAATTCATACTAAGGTGTAAATGACTGAGTGGCTTGGTTCATTGGTACCTGCTCAGATTTTCAAAAATAGCCTAGTAAGGCAATTGAAGTCTCCCAGAATATATGGAATAACTCCTTGATGGCTCAGGGCTTCACTCAGTATTCCTGCATTCCATCCCCTTTTCTCACTTTAAAAATGAAAGGGTAGGGGGCAGAACATGGGCTCTGGCATCAGCTTGGCCCATGTACAAATCTTACCCCTCTATTCCTGATCTGTGTGTTAATAGAAATTGTGACCTAGAACGCTTCAACTTCTCTGAGCCTCATTTTCCCCAAGTGGGCGACAGAAATAATCAAGGACTCCTTCATTAGGTTGTTGGATTAAATAAAAAGATTTCTGAGCCCAGTAGCCTGGAGTAGGTCTTCAACAAATATCAATTCCTATTCCCTATTGCTTTCCTCTGACCTTAGAAAGCATGTTCTTAGAGGGTTGGGTCTGTGTCATGATCAGACTTGGCAAAATGTCATAGAAAGAATCCTGATTACATTGGAATCAGAGACCTGATTTCAATGCTGAATGTGCTCTTGCCTTGCTGTGTGACCTTGGGCAAGTTGCTTACTCACCCTGGTCCCAAGTTCCTGTCCTCTACTAACATGAAAGTGATATGTCCTCCCTTCAGGATTGGGGGAGCGGAGGTAAAGGAGATAATGCCCATGAAACAATTAACACAGGGCCTCCACTCCCCCCAAAAAAATCAATTCTCTCCTTAAAAAAAAAAAATATGGACTCAGTTTTCCTCCTCAAGAAAATGAGGATAATGCCTCGGTAGCTCCCATCTCAAAAAGTGCCTCTGACGCCACGTGAAATAATGTGACCATTGGGAATAAAGACCATTAGGAATGGGGGAGAAGACAGTGTTAATACTGTCATGAGACGTGGTGCGATGTTTTAACCTTCCTGGAGACCTGACTCTTGATTCCTGTATGGTGGCCCATGGGGTTGGGTCTGACAGTTCGGGGCATATGTATCTTTTCCTCCCCCCCTCCCTGCCTCCCCCCCTTCTCTCTATCCCTTCCCTTCCCCCACCTTCTTACTTCTCTCCCTTTGTCCCTCCCTTTCTCTTTCTCTTTGCTTCTTTTTTCCTTCCTTTCTCCTTCCCTCCCACCCTCCCCTCTTTCCTTCCTTCCTTCCTTCCTTCTGTTTTGCCGTGAACAGAGTTATTAATGGGCCCTTGGCAGAGCAAGTTAATTTCTTTTATTTCCTAATTAGGTAAAAAGGACAAGCACCACATTGGCACTGGTGGCACTGGTTCAGCATGGAGAACACTGACCCGACCTCAGGGTAGATGAATTCAGACTTTAAAAAAATTAGTGCGTTTCAGAATATTCAGTGAGCTCAGCAAATGTGAGTCTAGACAAAGGAAGGAAAAAAAAAAAAAAGAAAATCAGAGGAGAGGACAAGAAAGGAGGAAAGATTTAGTTGAGGTCATCTTTCCCTTTTACTAAGAAGAGTGGGAGACAGAGGCAGTCTAGAATCCTCTGATAAAACAATTCCATCACCGTGACCTCAGGTGGCCAGGAGAGGTGTAGCTGGTTCAAGAAGCCATTTTCATTAAAAAAAATAAAAATAAAAAACCACTGTTCGTATTCTAGGAGTGTTCTTTTGATAAGACAAGCAATGCCCCACTGATCTAAACTTATCAGCCATTTACACTTTGGCATGACTTACTCCAATTAGGTTTATCCTTTGATATTTAACTGAAATCATTAGCTAGGCACCTGACCCTTCGAGTGAGTTCTCTAGAGGATGAAGGGGCTTATGTGAGTCCAGTAGCTGATGGAATAACCACTTTTCTTTCCCTCTTTGTCCTCTTTCTCCTTCCCCTCCTGCTCCTTCTTTTTCTCCTTGTTCTTTTCCTCTTCCTTCTTCTTTGTAAGGGACATTTCTAAAACTTCTACCTTATATCTTGGTACTCTGAGAGGTACTTACATCCATCCTGGAAGGCAGTCTCTTACCCGATCTTCTCGTCTCTAACAAGGGTAATGATGTCTTTAAAGCAGATAGTTTTTAATAAAGCTATTCTGTAGATACTATAATAATGGATACATATCATTATACAGCTGACAAAACCCGTAGAATGTGCAACAGCAAGAGTGAACCCTGATGTAAACTTTGGGCTTTGGGTGATGACGTGCCAATATGGGTCCATCGATTATAACAAGTGTACTACTCTGGTGGGGGATGTTGATGGTGGGGGAGGTTGTCGAGGGGCAGGGAGATCTAAGAACTCTGTGTACCTCTTGCTCAATTTTGCTGTGAACCTAAAACTTCTCTAAAAAACAAAGTGTTGTGTTTTTTTTTTTTTTTTAAGTAGACAGTTCCAAATAAACCTGTTTAGACCTTGGTAGGGAAACTCAGGTTTTCTTTTACTCTTTTCATCTACATCCTTTCCTGCCTCCCCTCAGGAGGAGTAGATTGAGATAAGGAGCAGGGTTTGAAGCCCAGCTCCCTGCCAGTGGCGGACAAGTCTCCTCCCCTCTGGGAGCCTCAGTTTCCCCATCTGGCAAATGACACGGAGCTGCGGAAAGATGCCTACAGAACACCTGATAAGATAAACAACACCCAGCTGGTTATTCCATCAGCCGTTAGTGTGTTACTGTTCCGGTGGGTCACTGCTCTTGTGTCTTTCAGAGGCGAATCTGGAGCCGGGAAAACAGAAAACACAAAGAAAGTCATCCAGTACCTGGCCATGGTGGCCTCCTCCCACAAAGGCAAGAAGGATACAAGCATCACGGTGAGTGGCAGCTCCTGTCCTCTGGCCGCAACTTGGCAGATGGGCCTTGGGCTCGAGGGCTGACCAGGTAGAGAGAGCACCATTGGGAAGGCCAGGACCCCGCGTTATAAGGACTCAGGACTGTTTTCCCTGTCCTTCCCCAGACAGCTCACTGGAGGGATTTTTCTTCATCCTGGGTGGTCCTGTTGGATCTAGGCGATTCCTCACTTTGGCCAGGATCATCTCCTGTTCTGTGAACTGGGAGGAGGAGTTTTGATTGACATCAGAGCTTCTCGCTTTCGGCATCACTGTCATTTTGGACTGGATAATTCTCTGCGGTGGGGCTGTCTTATGCCCTGGAGGATTTTTAGCAGCACCCCTGGGCACTCCCCACTGGAGGCTGGTGGCAGCCCCTCCCCTCGGTTATGACCACCAAGAATGTCAGGTGCCCCCCTGGGGGGTGCGGTCACCCTGATTGAGAGCCACTGCCTGAACTAAATCGCTGTAAATTCCCTAGTGTTGAGGCATACCTGTCATTCCTCTACGTGTGCCTCCAATGGGAACCCCAGGGGATGGGAATATGGGTGTCACTCAGTGTATGAGCTTTGGTCCAGTGCCCTTGACTGAGCATCTGCTGTGTGCTAGGCACTGCTAGTATGGGGCCCATCGATGAGTCTGAGTTATTCTCAACACTGAGCTTCTGGACTCATGAGAAAGAGAGAGCATAAACCATCAAATAAGGTCAGTCGATTAAGGAAAAGAAGAGCAGGTTTCTAGAATCATCCCTTCCTGGGGCCATCCCTCTTTTCCTTCTCGGCCTTAGCCTGGCCTCATCTATCCCAGTGGAGGCAACAAGCAATGGGGCTGCTGGAAGGACCTGCCAGCGCCTCCCTCCGAAGGTTTGGGGCTGGGGCGGTGGATGGCAAAGGAGGCCTGAAGCAGGCTTGGGGTGTCACTGGTTCCTGCCACTCTGGATCTAGCTTCTGGGGCTCAGAGGTGACGCTGGAGAAGCCACAGAGACCAGCCTGTCTGGAGGCCCTTGGGGATCTGGGGCAAGCCCCGGTTGTAGCTTGGGGAACTTTCCTCCCTCCAACAGGTGCAGGAAGCCCGAGATGCAGCATCCACACTGCCTCTGGCGTGGTGTACGGAACAAAGAGCCCCAGAGTTTATGCAGCAGCCGAACACTGCCTCCCACTGCCTTTCCTTTCCCTAGAGTAGTAAAAGGAAGAAATAATACTGATGACAGATCTTTGTCAAGCGCCTACTATGTGCCAAACACTTTTCTTCCTCTGCGTGTGAGAAGGTATCTCAGACAGCATCTCGTCGGATACAGTTTTAAAGAGCGCGCTTTGGTCCCAGCAATTTTAAAAACCCTTTGAAAATGTCTGACTCTCTTAAGAAATTAGAAAAGAAAGCAAGTAAAGCAGAAAGGAAATTGAATCCAAGAAAAGCTGCTGCTTTTCTCAGTTGGAGGATCTTGGAAAATCCGGGCTGTCTTGGGCGGGGTGGGGATTGAAATCGTATATTCTCCAGACCCTGATGGAAATAACACTGACGTTTGTTTTATACTGTATTGTCCAACCACAGCAAGGCCCATCTTTTGCCTACGTGAGTAACTGAGAGTGTTTTCCTGGTGTGGACGGGAGGCACGGAGTGTATTTAGATGTGCATGCCCCTGTTGCACCCACTGAGCCCGGTAGCCAATGGAAGACTGGGCTAGATCCCCGAACCTACAAACTCACTGAAATACCGTCCTGCGGGTGTCCGATGCCACCCGGCGGGGTGGGGCGTGTGGGCGCATCGCCACCCGCAGGACTCCCACCGGAATCCCCAGGGTTGTCCTCTAGCCTGGAATGGATTTTCCCCAGTTCAGAATGAACGTCACATTACCCTTCTCACCAAGGTGTCCACCACCGGGGTATCCCTGATTGGAAGGCCTTGGAGATGTCTGTCCCGTCTGGTTGAGCTTTTGAGGACCTTGTGGCCCTAAAGCTTTCCTGGCTTGACTGACAGTTAATGGCACTGCTGTGGCATGCCTTTGTCTCCCCTCCCTGCCATCATCCCTACATTCCTCCCCTGAGGCCTGTTCCCTGTGCACTGGTGTGTCTTCCTCTGCATGTGTGTGCAGTGCGTGTCTGTCTTTGCATGCCGGTTGCTTGACCCAAGGCTCCAGAAACGGAAGTCCTGGGGTTCACGATGCACTAGCTTCGGTGGCATGGTAAGGCCCCAGCTATGCGACACCCAACCAGGCCCTGCTCAAACCTCTGCATATACAAACTCATCTCTTAACGCAGAGCTTGGGGGCTGGTGTACGGGCCCCAGTCTGGAAGAGACCCTGAGATCAAGAGGTCCTAACGTGTTCTAGGGTCACACAGTCCATCTTAGTTAGATGGGGGCGGCAGCATCATGAGTGCATCAGGAGAATCAGGCTTCTTCTTTGGGATTTGCTCCTGTGTGACTTTGGCCAAGTCGCTTAACTTCTCTGGGTCATTGTCTCATCATCCATAAAATGAGTGATTTGGACCAGATCGCCTGAGAAGGATCTTTTGGCCCCACCAGCTGGAACTCCCATTCTAGAAAGGGGACTTTCTTGGGGGATACTGAGACCCCAAGTTTGTGTTGACAAAAGTGACCCCTTTAGTCTTCTCCCCACTAGTCAAGCAAAGCCCTCCTTGTAAATTTCCACCATTCCCAATCATGGAGATTCCATTGTGGCTGCGATTTTCACAGAGATGACACTTCCTGTCCATCTTCTTTGGGATCTGCAAAGGAGGGCTTGTGTGACTAATAAACACAGAAATAAACAGTAGCTTCTTGTTCTGTTCCTTTAAGGACAGTCACCCACGGTGCCCCCCTGATGCACAGCAGAGGGGAGAAAGCCATGCACTCACCTTCTCTTTCTAGAATGTTTCCCAGGTTCTTTTTAGCCTAGTCCAGCTGCCCTGAAAAAAGAAAAGAAAAAAAAGACAGGGGAACGAGCAGAGAAAACAGGAGAAAACCCCTAGGACCCACACTTCCCAGCCTGGCCTGAAGGAGGAGCTGCCGGGAGAGCCGCTGGGCCAGTCTGCAGCTGCCGTGTTGCGGGGCTAGGCAAAGAGCAGCTCATTGCTTCCTGGCATGATTTACCTCGTTGGCCCTTTCCTGCCGCAATTAATCACGTGACCGCATTTGTGCACAGGAGCCCCCTCAGAGGGGGCCAGTGGGCTGTGTACAGTCTCAGCTGCATTTAACCCGATGAATGGAGCTCAGGCAACTCGCTTTGAGGCTTTGTTCTGCAGTTGGTTCAGAGTATTCCTGGTGGGTTTTGTGCATTCCTTATTTGTCTTCCCTAGGAGACTTCAGAAAACTGGTCCTGAGACAGGAAAAGTTGCAACTTTAAAAAATGCACTAAAGCCTTCATAAGTGTTGTAGCGGTCTAGCTTGAAGAGGCTGCTTGTCAAACATTAGCAGCAGCAGGACTGCCATGTGCAGCGGGGCAGGTTGTGCCCTGCACAATTCCATGGATTCACTATGATGTCAAGGACATCCCAGGGTTGTCAGTGCCAGAGTTCAGCGTGTCCCGTAGATGAGCAGGCCCTATCTTCTAGGGGACAGGTGTCGCGGCTGTAACAGAGCTCATCCATTTGTTTCTCTTCTGAAATCCTCGAGTAAATTTGGATGTTAGCACTGGGGTCTCAGAATGGATAGGTAATAGGACAGGAGAGAACCCGTGGGTCAAGGGCAGAGTTTTTTGACAACCTCTGTCCAGGGCAGAACTGTTACTGCCTGCATCACTTTCTCTAATAACTGCGTGTGAATGAATTTTAGGGTGAGCTGGAGAAGCAGCTTCTACAAGCAAACCCCATCCTGGAGGCCTTTGGCAACGCCAAAACGGTCAAGAACGACAACTCCTCCCGATTCGTAAGTGGTCAAGCTACATGAGTTTTCTGGAGAAGGCTTGGGTCCCCCGGTGTCCCCTCCTGCCTGAGAACGCAGAGTGCGTGTGTGTGCATGGGGCATCTGAGGCTTAAGGGATGGAGGTGTGTGTTACATTTCGCTCTGTGACTCCAGTCCTGTCTTAAACTTACCACCCTGTGGGTGTTCCAGCCACTCACTCCCTCATTCATTCATTCACTATTCATGCAACAAATATTCATTGAGCGCCTGCTGTATACTCGGCTCCCTGTTAGAATTTGACATTCATAATTCATTCAGTAAACATTTACTGAGCATTGAGCACCTAATATACAACTGCTAGACACTTGTATACAATACTCATTCATTTATTCAGCAAAACATGCATTGAGCACCTACTGTATACCAAGAACATGCAAGTTTCAACACATTTATTAAGCACTCGCTGTATACATCCATACAGGCATTTTTATATACATCATTCTCTCTCTTCATTTATTTGGATCATTTTTATTAAGTACCTACTGTATACCAGACCTTGAACTGGACTCAGAATCACAGCAAACAATTCAGATGTGGTTCCAGCCTTCACAAAGGCAAATAGTCAGTGAGGCAGAACTTCCCACACTGGCTTTCCCAGGCTTCATGGGCCCCTCTCCTTTCTCACTTGAGCCTAATGGGGTCAGGGGAACCCTGAACTTGGGTGGTTGATGATACTTAGACAATAATCATTTTGTTGTACAGAAGAAGTGGGACCTCCATAGGAGACTCAGAAAGATAATTTCATGAAGAAATTTATTGGAAAGATTGTATCTGAATTCCATTAATAAGGGGGACCATACTGATTTGTGGGTGCCCCTCTGAATGCTCCCTGATTTCTCTTCCCCTACTTTACTGCAGCATGGGGTTGAGGGACGAGGCTGGGGACCCCACTGTGAACTGTGTTTTCCTGTTGGCAGGGCAAATTCATCCGCATCAACTTCGATGTCACGGGTTACATCGTGGGAGCTAACATTGAGACGTGTATCCTTTGCTAAGCCTGGGCCACCTGGGATCCCCCTCCCTGGTACCACCCACCTCCTGCCCAGAGCCCCAAGGGACCTGAAAGGCACGAGAGCCATCTCTGTCTCCAGCACTTGGGTGCCATCCAGAACAACTCTTCCCTGGTTGTTTTCGCTTAAGAACAAGCCTTGTAGTATGGTGGTCCCTTGGTTTGGAGACCTCAAGCAGCCTGTATTTGATTCTGGGTGGACCTCTCCCTAGCTGAGTGATCTTGGGCTAGTTACTCAACCTCTCTGTGCCTCATGAGTGAAACGGGGATGCTAATAATACCTGCCTCAAGTGAACTGATTCATGTAATGCTTTTAGAGGACTTCCCTGGTGGCTCAATGGTAAAGAATCCACCTGCAAGGCAGGAGACATAGGTTTGATCCCTGGGTCGGGAAGATCCCTTGGAGAAGGGAATGGCAGTGCACTCCAGTCTTCTCGCCTGGAGAATCCCATGCACAGAGGAACCTAGCTGGCTACAGTCCATGGGGTTGCAAAAGAGTTGGACAAGACTGAGCAGCCAACACACTAAAGCTTTTAGAATCATGACAGAATAAGGGCTAGTTAAGTATTGGCTAGAGCTTCCTTGGTGGCTCAGATGGCCAAGAATTTTGCCTGCAGTGCAAGAGACCTGGGTTCGATTTCTGGGTCGGAAAGATCCCCTGGAGAAGGAAATGACAACCCACTCATCCACAAGTACTTCACTTCATCCTTAACGAGCCAGGGTTCAAGGCCAAGCCCAGACCCCTTGTCCTTCTTAGGAACAGAGCGGCTCCAGCCCACAAATAGGATGTCAGTGGAAATAGAACTTTCCCAGAGCAACAGCCTGCTTCTGGCAAAGCAAACCGAAAGCTATTTCTGTAAATCTAAGGAATCAGAATTCCACCAGCCCACCAGTGCCCACTCATGCATCCCAGTGGGGGCTCAGGGTATGGCTGGGGTCACCTGACCATGCACCATCCCCACCTCCCCAGAGTTGGGCCAGGACTAAATGAGATACAGCAGAACACATACTAGTCTCCAGTGGGGGATAAAGAGACCATGAAGAGCCTTATGTAGGCTCAGAACAGGTATGGCCACCAGCTGAGTTAAGTTTTCTGAAGTTTCTGGATTTGGGAATTACAGATGAGTTTGTGGCCCTAGCCACTCCCTTCTTCCGGGATCTTCCCAACCCAGGGATTGAACCCTGGTCCTCCTGCATTGCACGCAGATTCTTAACCATCTGAGCCACCAAGAAAGCCCACAATTATGAAGCCTTGAGAGGAGAAATTGCCTGGAAAATCCCATGGGCAGAGGAGCCTAGTGGGCTGCAGTCCATGGGGTCGCTAGAGTCGGACACGACTGAGCGACTTCACTTTCACTTTTCACTTTCCTGCATTGGAGAAGGAAATGGCAACCCACTCCAGTGTTCTTGCCTGGTGAATCCCAGGGATGGGGGAGCCTGGTGGGCTGCTGTCTATGGGGTCACACAGATTCGGACATGACTGAAGTGACTTAGCAGCAGCAGCAGAGAGGAGAAATTAGTGCCCATGACCTGACATAACAGAGCAGGGAGGACACAGTCTAAACCAGTGGATTTGGGGACACAGAGAAGAAATGATTATTCATTCTTCGGTGGTTAGCATCTTGGCAGATTTTGTCAAATAGAATGGTTCTTATATGCGGGAAATCCACCTGGTATGACAGCCTAGCCTCCTGTGTGGCTCCCACCATCCCCACGTCCCCATGGTCTCCATCCCTCCCCCAACAGCAGAACGGCTCTCCTTAGATTAATCAGTGGGCGTGTTTACAACATCCTGAGGCTCAGTTGCTAGTGAGCTGAGTCAAGGTCACTCAGCCAGCCAGAGCTGGCACCCGGCTCTCTGAAGCCCAGACCCTCGGCTGAGGTAGTTTCGGCCACTGCAAACACTTGGCTTCGCTGCTTCCTAACTGTGTCCTCCTGGGAAATGAAATGAGCCTTCCCCGAGCTTCCCTGGGCCTCGGTTTCCCCTAGATTGAAAATGCCAGCAATATTCACTCTTAGTTCCTAGGATAGTTCGTGAGGTTTAAATGAGACAATGGAAAAATGGTACAGATGAACCAGGGCAGGAATAGAGATGCAGACATAAAGAATGGACATGTGGACACAGTCGGGGAGAGAGAGGGTGGGACGAAGTGGGAGACTGGGATTGATGTATACACACACACACCACGTGTGAAATAGGTAGCTAATGGGAACCTGCTGTAAAGCACAGGGAGCTCAGCTCCATGCCCTGTGAAGAACCAAGGTGGGTGGGAGGTAGATCCAAGAGAGAAGGGATGTATGTATACTTATCGCTGATTCATGGGGTTGCAAAGAATCGGACACGACTGAGCAACTGAACTGAACTGAACTGAACTGATAGCTGATTCACTTCGTTGTATAGCAGAAACTAACTCCATATTGTAAAGCAATTGTATTCCAAGAAAGAAAAGCAAACGAGAAAATGCATGTCAACATTTAGCACAGGGATTAACAGACCATAGAGAGTGTAATTATTTTTACTCTGTAATATCTAAAGACAGTTCGCTCTACAGAGGAGAAGTTGGTGATGGTTGTTGGGGAAACGTCTCATTTCATGCCCCTCCCAGAAGTCTTTCATCCTGGAGTCTCTTGACTCCTGTCTTTTTATACTTTTTTAACCCGCTTTGTTCCCCTCACTTCTCTCTGGCACTGGGGCCAGCCAGCAGCACCTAGCAGTCTCATTTTGAATTATGAGCCAGAACTGGAAGGTCAGCTCATGTGGACCGATGGCTTGATCTGCTTCAGCAATCAGAGTTCTCAAAACTCTCCAGGGAGCTTCTCCCGGATTCTGGAGATTTCCCCTCCAGCAGTTGATGTGCCAGAGCTTGGGGAGGAAGGTCATCTCCCTGCAAGAGAAGCACATGTGGTAACCCTGGAATTAATTCTGTGTTGTTGTTGATCAGTAGCTCAGTCATATCCAACTCTTTGTGACCCTCTAGACTGTAGCACTCCAGGCTCCCCTGTCCTTCACTATCTCCTGGAGCTTGCTCAAACTCATGTCCATTGAATTAGATGGTGGTGCCATCTAACCATCTCATGCTCTGTTGCCCCCTTCTTCTCCTGCCCTCAATCTTTCCCAATAACAGGGTATTTTCCAATGAATCAACTCTTCACAGCAGGTGGCCAAAGTATGGGAGCTCCAGCTTCAGCACCTGTCCTTCCAATGAATATTCAGGGTTTTTCCTTTCCTTTGAGATTGACTGGTTTGATTTCCTTGCTGTCCAAGGGACTCTCAAGAGTCTTCTCCAGCACAGCATTTCTAGAATTCTTAACTCCTCCCAAACCAGATCTGCTGGAAAAGTCACGTGCGATTCGCCAAGCCAGAGACGAGAGGACCTTCCACATCTTTTACTATCTGATTGCTGGAGCCAAGGAGAAGATGCGAAGTAAGTGATGAGCAAGGACATGTGCTGGGAGACCTCAGCCCTCCCTTCCGTCATTTTCCAGGATTAATTGATAGCTATTAAAACAGAGTCTGAGATCCCGCCAGGGAAAGAGTTACACATCTCTGGGCAGCATCTCCTCATCTCCTTGGAGTGAATGAATGTGGCTTCTGTCAGTCATGTGCATTTACTGAGCATCTACTATGTGGCATAGCAGATGTGTTTCAGTTAGGCATTAAATATTTAAGTAATAATTAGACTGGGTGACATCAAGTCCAAATAGACGCAATCTGTGTCTTCTAGGAGGGGAGAAAGACAATTGCCAGGTACTTGCCTGGTGGCGCAGTGGATAAGAATCTGCCTGCCAGCAGGGGGCACAGGTTCGTCCCCTCATCTGGGAAGATCCCCTGTGTCGTGGAGCAACTAAACCAGTGCTCCACAAGAGAAGCCACCACAAAGAGAAGCTGGAGCGTTACAACAAAGAGTAGCCCCCGCTCCCGCAACTGGAGAAAGCCCACACACAGCAGCAAAGACCCAGTACAGCCAAAAGTAAATTAAGTAAATAATTTTTAAGAGATAGTTGCCATATTTGCAAGTTTATAAAACTTGCAGGTATTTGAGATGCATTCTGATTTCATAAGGAATTTTGTAGTGGCTCCAAGCGCTTTTCGTTATACCTGTTTTGAAAGTAACTTTGAAGTGGTCTTTTCGTAGGGCGGGGTCAACTATATTTTTCTATAACGAGCCAGATAGTAAATCTCTTAGGCTCTGTAGGCCACATGGTTTTTGTCACAGCCACTGAGCTCTGCCTTTGTAAGTGCAGAAGCAGCCATAGGCAATGCTAAACCAGTGGGCATAGCTGTATTATGGTAGAATTTTACTTACAAAAATAGGAATACGCACTGTGCTGTAGTTTGCTGCTCTCTGTTGTAGGAAAAACATTTTTCACATAGAAACACTATACTGTATGCCAGACTCCAGTAGGAAATTATATAATATGTTCTAGGCATGCAGAAGAATTAATCTTTACTAACTCTGAAAAAAGGAATATACCTGTCATATAGGTACATAGTATGCTCTACATTATAGTAATAAGTTTAAATCCTAAATTTTAGGAGAACAGTACAAGTTTTGCTTCCCATCATTTTTGTGACCTGGGGTTAGTTATTTTGCTAGGAAAATTACCAGAAGTATGCCTGGACTGGTACCTTTGCTGTGATGAGGTGTATTGTAACGTTCCACCACTAGAGGGAGCAGCGTTCATGATTTGATCTTGATACTTGGCATCTGGGGAAATTTTGGATAAAAGTGGGGAGTGGAATGGATGTTACACAGTGGCAAATAGGTAAACTATCTGCTACAGCACAGATGCTGTGGGGTGGCCCAGAGAGAAATGTTTATATTTTTCTTCCATCTCTGTGCCACCAAAGTCAACAGTCTGGTTGTTTGGAAACGGGTTCAAGTTTTGTGCTCTGCCTCCAGTCTTCCAGAAATCGAGCAGGGATAAGGCTAACTAAAATTCCTAGGAACCACTTGTATACTTGATGATAGGTTTGGGAAGAGGTTAGGGTTTTAGAGAGAACTGAATATTTTTAAAGATATCCTCAGTCTGGATAATGAAATCTTGGCGAAGACTCAGATCCTTGTGACTTTAATCAAGCATTTCAGTTAATCCAAAGACTTGAGTTAACTGGCATCTTGGGTCAATTTAACCTCGACTTTATCAAGTAGCTTCCAAGTGACTTGACCCATGAAAGCCCTTCGCTTAAAAAGTAAAACATCTTGCTGAATTCCCTCCAAAAGTATAATCAAATCCAGCCTAATTAACGATTGATCTGAAAGAGGACACTTGATATATTGGAGTTTGTCATAAATGCAAATGGTGTAAGAAAAAAGAATAAATTATAAATTTGAGGGAGAAAGGGATGAATAACAACAAAGAAATGTAACTACAGAATACAGCTTTATAGAGAACAATATTTAATAAGTGTCATAAACAGAGAGTTGGCAAATGTTTTTACTAAAGGGCCAAATAGTCCATATAGGTTTTGAGAATCGCATGGTTTTTATTGCAGCTACTCAACTCTGGATGCCATTGTAGCATGAAAGCAGCCATAGACAATAGACAAGGAAATGGGGGTGCCTGTGTTTCAATAAAACTTTATTTATAAAGACAACCAGCAGACCAGATATGCCAACCCCTGATATAAGCCTTATCTATTATTACAGGGGCTTCCTAGTGGCAGTAGTGGTAAAGAACTCACCTGCCCATGCAGGAAACATAAGAGACATGGGTTCAATCCCTGGGTCAGGAAGATCCCCTGGAGCAGGAAATAGCAACCCACTCCAGTATTCTTTGATGGAGAAGCCCATGGACAGAGAAGCTTGGAGGGCTACAGTCCATGGGGTTGCAAAGAGCTGGACATGACTGAAGTAACCTAGCATGCATTGATTGCTAGAAATAGTTTGAGAAGAGAGAGGATGTAAGAGCACTAAATCTTTTTCTATCATAGCAGGAAGTGAATGGGCAGTATCTAACCCATATCCAGAAGTAGTCATTAATATGATATATCAGTATAATATATAGTAAGCCTATTATATAGAGAAATAGCGATAACTACCAGGAAAAAAACAGTTAAAAGAGATAAAAAGCACTTTCTGTAGGTAACTACTATAGGTAGGAGTTGGATAAAGGATGGGACAAGCAATGGTGTTTTTATTATAAACCTTTTGATAGTAATTGATTTTTTTTCTCATAAAGTATTTGTTAAGTTTAACATGTTTTATAAGGATAGGACAGAATCAACTATTACAACATACGTAGAACAAAAATCACAGTGCTAACTAGATATCCAAAAAGATATGGTAAAATCATATATGGCTAGAGAATTATTTGATTATTAGATTATTAGAGAAGGAAAACTGGGGTGATTCAGGAACAAATGCTGATGAAGGTTACAAAACAAGGGTGCCTTTCTCCTTCCTTGGGATGCTCGTGAAGTTCCTGTCAAATTCTTTTCTACCAGTGATGACGAGAAGCTGCAAGTTGCATTTCTCAGGCTGTTAGTACCAGCTTCATATCTGTAGCTCAGCCACTGATATTTAAAATCTGTGTGCATGCTTAATTTTGATAAAAGTTTAATAAATGGATGGATAAAGATTAATCTAACTTTTCAGACAGCTTTGTTCCTAAAGGCAAGATGCCTTTGCGAGACTGAGCTAAAGATATCCCTTCCTCTGAGTAGATGCCACCGTCCTGGCTAAGGAAGTGGGGCCAAGGCTGGATTTCAGTTGCGAGGCACCCTGGGGCAGTGCACGAGCTTCACCACTGTATGAGGCGGGTGGTGGCTAGTGATCACTTCTATGCAGTGAAACAGAGGGAAGCTTTGAACTGTCCAAGTCTCGGGAAGGGGAAAGAAATTATGATGGACCAGACCCTTTATCAGGTCCCTGTCTCCTGTTCAAAGTGGAAGTGTCTTTCCTGACCGCTGCCCCATCTTCCTCTCCTTCTAGATGACTTGCTTTTGGAAGGCTTCAACAACTACACATTCCTCTCCAATGGCTTTGTGCCCATCCCTGCTGCCCAGGATGATGAGATGTTCAATGAAACCGTGGAGGCCATGGCCATCATGGGGTTCACTGAGGAGGAGCAGCTGTGTAAGTCTTTTCACCTTGGGGAGGGTGCTGGTCAGGAGACCCACTCTGGGTTCCTGTTCTGGGTACTGACCCCAAAAATGCTTTATCAAACGTCCAGGCTCTTGTTCAACTTGTCCAAAAGAATTTGGGCGAAAAACATGAGGTACTAAGGAAAAAAAGAAATACACACACACACACACACACACATTGAGGCTGAGGAGCAGAGGGAGCAGCGAAGCAGTTTATTTAGGGCAGAGTCGAAAGTTACACACTCAACACAGAGTGTAGATGCCTTGCAAATGAGGGGTGCCCTGCAGGGTTTTTTTTTGATCCCCCTTTTATTTTTAGCCCTTTAAATAGGTGGGTCTTGTTGATTAAGGGTGGAATATTCATTGAGGGGAAGGTTGAAGTGTGGCCTGGATTGCATCCATAGCATCAGTCCCTGGTCTTGAGCACTTGTCTCTGAAGCCACTTTACATGACTTTAAGAGCTGTATTCCCTTAAGTTTCCCTTTACTAGTCAGGCTCCACACATGGAGGGTCAGATAGGGTCACTGGCAACCCCTGCACTTCACTGCATTTCCTCCTCGGTTTTCTTGGTCAGAGCTTCTTGCTCATAATCACAAAGTTTCTGTGCTAATGCCATTCCTCCATGAATCATGGCCTGATTAAGTGCAAAACAGGGAGGTCGCTTTGCCTTCCACCTGATGTCTGTGTATGAGGAGACCATCCTCGGGCCCAGCCCTGCCTTTCCGGCCTCAGTACCACTGGAATAAGTTAGGGACTTTTCTTTGGTCGGGACAGATTTCTGCTCTCTGAATTCCCCACTCAAAAAAAAAAAAAAAAAAAAAAAGGAATAGAAGGAAAATTAGTATTACTTTAGGTGGCTTTTTGCTGTCTTAGAAAAGTGGCTATGTTAGGCCTCTTTTGGCCACAACTGACCAAATTGGCTTAAGCAAAAAGTAAAATGATTCATTCATGTAGCTGGAAAATTCAGGGATACTGGCTTCATGAACAGCAAATTCTTGGGACTCTAAGAATGTCTTTGGAACTTGGTATCTCAGTAACCTTGTCTTTAAGTAGGTGATAGTTTCTGGGCAACAAAATGGCTGTTGCAGCTCCAGCCCTTACATCCATTGGGTTTATGTCCAGCAGAAATGAGCAGAGTGGATTCCTTGCCTGAGTCCCTTAATGAAGTCTCATTGCCTAGGTTGACATGCATAATCCTGAACTATTCACAATGAGCCAGGGTTGTAGAAAGTTCTATTATATCTCTTTGTTATGGTCTCTATTCCATTCTTGAAGCTGGAGGTAGAGAGGTTATTGGCCTTATCAAAAATAGGTAGGTGGAGGGGAGGGGAAGTAATTGCGGCAGTGGGTGTACTTGGGTTCTTCCTGGAAAGGCAGTTCTGGCGATGGGTCAGTATTGATCAATATCATCATACCAATGACCAAGAAACACATTTGGTTCTCAGACTAGGAAAGCTCATAGAGACATTCCTGGTTTCCATACTGTGCGAGAAACACGTTTCCTTCTGAATTAGATATGCCTTAATATTTAAGATTAATCTCTTTGGGAAACACCAGGACAAGATTGTGGAAATTTTCCCTTTCTTGCCATGTTCGCACCCTCTTTGAAGCCCCAGAACGAGGGCTACAGTTGCCAAAATGCAGGGCAACTGCATTTTGCAGGACGGGCAGCTCCTCCAGAGATAACTTGGGGCTGAAAACAAGAAGATTCCATGAGTCAGATAACAGATGGTGGGCCTTTGTGGCTTTTGGCTGGGATCCCACTTCAGAATCCAGTGCTTACAGCATCCCTTCCTGAATGACATCGGCTCTCCAAGAATGATTCATTTTATTTGGAACATGAGTTCATTTTACTTCTAATCTTTGCTTTTAGAAAAATGCAGCTGTTGACTAAGTACTTGCTTTGGGCCAGGTATTTGGTAAACTTCCCTTTTTAAAAAACGTACCAAAAATATACCAGAATGTTCAGTTTTATGTACATAATAAAAAACTGCAACAAACTAAAATATTAATTGATAGAAGATTTATTCAGTTATTGTTTGACCTTATGAAAGAAAACAATGAGTCCTTTCAGACATTACCTTATGTGGAAGTGCTTCTAATATATTTAAAGTGAAGACATCAAAGTGCTTTATGCACATTATTTAATGTTGCAACAACCCTAGGAGACGACTGTTGTTACTGCAGTTTGCAAATGAAGAAACTGAGGCACAGAGAAGCAAAGATACACACAGAAGAGACACACAGCAAGTCACCGATGGGGCCGGGACTCAGTCTTGGGTCTCATGGAATCCCAAACCCCACTTTATGATGTGTTGTGCTCTGTTTTTGTATGTGGGAAGGTGGGTTTTGTTCTATAAATTTTAAAAAAAGTCTATGTCAGAACCAAGGTATGGAAACCAAGGTTAGAAGGAACCCAGAATGTTCTACAATGTGGAGTCATTTTTTAGATGATAAGTGATGCAGAAACCCACCATGAGGCGGTGGTCCCTTCTCTAGTCCTTTTCCGTCCGTCTGATGACTTTCACAGAGAGGAGCAGTTTGGCATCTACGCGGTCTTCATCCCCTCCCTGGCACTTGTTCATCACCCTTTTAACCTTGGAGAGCAGACCCCAAGTTGAGCACCCTGGGCAGGTCCCAGCCTCTTGCTAGCATTTGATAGTATGATTTATTTTCCATGTATTTATTTTAATCATGGCCATCTATTTATGGCAAGAAAAGCTGATTTTTTCACTTAAGATAAAGTAAATCGTAGGAGAGAGAAGTGAGATTGTAAAGGAAAGTGCTGAGTATCAGAGCACTGGAGAAGGAAATGGCAGCCCACTCCAGTATTCTTATCTGGAGAATTCCATGGACAGAGGAGCCTGGCGGGCTACAGTCCATGGGGTCACAAAAGCCTGGGACACGACAGCACCTGAGCACACAGGCAGACAACCTGCCTAGTCACGTGAAAGCAAATAAATAAATAATAGAGCAGTGGTATGTCTGCAGCATGCTGTGTGCACACTAAGTCACCTCAGTCCCGTGTGGCTCTGGAGACCCCATGCACTGTAGCCCGCCAGGCTCCTCTGTCCATGGGATTCTCCAGGCAAGAATACTAGAGTGGGTTGCCATTTCCTTCTCCAGGGAATCTTCCCGACCCAGAGATCGAACCCACGTCTCGTACATCTCCTACAATGGGACTGTGGAAATCTACCCTCTGCATAAAAATATTCAGCCAGTAATGATACAGATGAAACCTGAAGCGGCATCAACGGTGAATGACTGACACCTGGAAATAGATCTAGACAGTCTCTGGGAGGATCTGTGGGCGGGGGCGCTGGAGTTAGCTGCTGGGAGCTCATGTCCTGGCTGGGTTATTAGCAGCTGTGTGAACTCCCAGCATCTAACTCCAGAGCCCCTGCCCCCGGATCCTCCCAGAGACTGTCTAGATCCATTTCCAGTGTCAGTCATTTACAATTGATGCCACTTCAAGTTTCATCTATATCATCACTGGTTGAATATTTTTACTCAAAGGGTAGATCTCCACAGTCCTGATGTAGGAGCCGTACGTCTCCACCTGCCTGCATTGGCAGGCAGGTTCTTTACCGCTAGTGCCACCTGGGAAGCCCTGGTATGCCTATAGAGCAAGCATTAAGATGAGGGTGAAGGCTTCCCTGGTGGGCCAGGGGCTAAGACTCCATGCTCCCAGTGCCGGGGGCCAGGGTTCGATCCCTGGTCCAGGAACTAAAGCCACATGCAGCAACTAAGAGTTTGCTTACCACAACTAAAGATCCCGCACGCTGCAGCAAAGATTGAAGACCCTGTGTGCCACAGCTCAGACCCGGACAGCCAAAATAAATAATAAAAAATATATAGATATAATTTAAAATTTAAAAAGGAAAAGATGAGGGTGTTCAGGGCCTTCTCTGGTGGTTCAGTGGCTAAGACTCCACACTCTCAATGCAGGGGGATGGAGTTTGATCCCCCGTCAAGGAACTAGTTCCCACATGCCGCAGCTAAGAGTTTGCATGCTGGTTCTGCACGCCTCAGCTAAAGATCCTTCATGCCATAACTAAAAAAAAAAATCCAGCATGCTGAAATGAAGATTGAAGATCCCGCATTCTGCAACTAAGACCCAGTACAGCCAAATAAGTAAATGAATTAAAATAAAGAAATGTTTTTTAAAAAGATGAGAGTGGGGCATGGACTTAGGCCATTGTGTATACCAACCCTGATTATAAATCTAGGGCTGCTCCCAACTCTCCCCAGAAAGGTCAAAGGAAAATGGCGAGCTGAGCCCTGGAGCTGTATGAGGGCCCAGGTGACCAGTCTCCTCTGGCTCCTGGACCTTAGCAAGAGAGAAGTACTTGCCCAGGTTGCACAGAGAGCTAGCAGCAGTGTAAGACCATCGTAATCATGATGACATCATAGCAACTGCTGTTTATTGAGCACTGTCTGGGTTTAGGTGCTGTGTGCTGTGCTGTGGCAGTCGCTCAGTCGTGTCCAACTCTTTGCAATCCCAAGGACTGTAGCCCGCCAGGCTCCTCTGTCCATGGGGATTCTCCAGGCAGAATACTGGAGTGGGTTGCCATGCCCTCGTCCAGGGGATCTTCCCAACCCAGGGACTGAATCCAAGTCTCCCGCATTGCAGGCCAATTCTTTACCAGCTGAGCTACCAGGGAAGCCCCTGGGTTTAGGTACTATGCATTTAACCCTCATGACAGCCCTATGAAGTAGGTGTTCTTATGGGCCTTCAGATGGCAAAGTGGGGGCCCAGAGAGACTAATACCTGACTCCAAGTCACACAGCTGCTAATAACACAGCCAGGGTGTGAACTCCCAGCAACTAACTCCAGCGTTTCTGCCCTCAGATCCTCCCTGAGGCTATCTAGGTCCATTTTCAGATGTCAGTCATTCACAGTCGATGCCACTTCTGGGTTCCACCTATATCATCACTGACTGAATATTTTTATACAGAGAGTAGATTTCCACGGTTCCATCCACTCTGGACTTTGTCCTAAACAACAATTTCTGTAAAATCACTAAGTGTATGTCCTGGTTATACTATTTCAAATAAATTAGTAGAAGTCCCTAACTATTGAAATGTTTTAAAAGTTTCCTGCGTGCTAAGTTGCTTCAGTCACGTCTGACTCTTTGCAACTCCATGGACTGTAGCCCGCCAGGCTCCTTGGTCCATGGGATTTCCCAGGCAAGGATACTGGAGTAGGTTGCCATTTCCTACTCCAAGGGATCTTCCCAACCCAGGGATCGAACCCGTGTCTCTTAACATCTCCTGCTTTGGTGGGTGGGTCACTCTCTGTACTTACTGTGTACAGGTGGTGCATCTGTTACATGTTGAGAAACCTGCTTCCTGCTTCTCAGTAGTAAGGGTGGCATATTAGTCTCCTGTCGTTGTTGTAACAAGTGACCCCCTGCTTGGTGGCTTAAAACAGAAGGAATTTATTCTCTCATGGTTCTAGAGGCCAGGAGTCTGAAACCAAGGTGTGGCCAGGGGTGGTTCCTTCCAGGGGTTCTGAGGGAGAATCCATCCCAGGTCAGTCATCTGTCTTCTGTGGCTGCCAGCAGTCCTTGGCTTGTAGACGCATCACCCCAATCTGCCTTCTTCATGCTTCTTCTGCTCTGTGTGACTTCTCTCTTTTATCAGCTCACTTGTGGTTGGAATTAGGACCAGTTTTAGTGTTAGTCTCTCAGTCATTTCCAACTCTTTGTGGCCCCATGGACTATAACCTTCCAGGCTCCTCTGTCCGTGGGATTTCCCAGGCGAGAATACTGGAGTGGGTTGCCATCCCCTTCTCCAGGGATTGGACTCAGGCCTCCTGCATTTAAGGCCCACCAGTTTAATCTAGGGACTTCTCAGGCGGTGCTGATGGTAAAGAATCCAGCTGCCAATGCAGGAGACACAGGAGATTCGAGTTTGATCCCTGGGTTTTTTCCAGGGACAATCCCCTGGAGGCAGAAATGGCAACCCACTCCAGAATTCTTGCCTGGAGACTCCCATGGACAGAAGAGCCTGATGGGCTACAGTCCATGGGGTTGCAGAGAGTGGGACATGACTGAGCATGTGCACACATGCGCGTGCACACACACACACACAGTTTAATCTAAGGTGATTGATTTCATTTAATTGCCTCTGCAGGGATCTTTTTTCAAATAAGGTCACATTTGCAGGTTCTGGGTGGTCACTTCTTTGATGGCCACCAGTCAACTGCTGTTTAGTACCCACTGGGCCAGGCCTATGGCTTGCAGCATCTCTCCTGATATAAATTTCATGAAGCAGGTACTTCTGTTACTCTGTCCATTTGGCAGATGGGGAAACTGAGGCTCTGCAAGATGAAGCTAGGATTTGAACTCAGGACACCCTAACACTAGAGTGCATGCTTTCAACCACTGCCCTGGACCCCAGCCTCGCCACCCGTACCATCTGGGCAGCCCTGCCCACTTTGCTGCTTTGTTGCCCACCAGCTCTTTTGACCTGGGAGTGGTGACTGCTCTTCTGTCATTTCTGACTGTGTTATCTACACAAGGAAGTGCAAACTGGCAGCACCGGAGCCCACAGAAGAGACTGACCTCCACGTTAGAGTTGTTAATTATATTATTTTTTATTATTTATTTTTAAATTTATTATTCATTTACTTGGCTGTGCTGGGTCCTAGTTGCAACACGTAGGCTCTTGGTCACAGCATGCCAGCTCTCTAGTGGTGGTGCACAGGCTTAGTTGCCCCTGTCATGTTGGATCTTAGCTCCCCAACCAGGGATCGCACCCACGTCCTTCGCACTGCGAGGTGGATTCTTAACCTATGAACCACTAGGGAAGTCTCCAAGTTGTTAATTTTAAACTTGGGTAGATTTCACATGAAAATCTGGGTTTCCCCATCATCTTTGGAAAAAGCAGAGGTCTGGCAGCTCTGGGTTTGCCTCCCTTGTGGCCATGATTGGAGTCGCGGGTGTCGCCTTTCATACAGGGTCCCCATGAGTCCCTGCAGTCCCCATCGATCTGCTTTTCTCATGTAGACCAGGGGTTCTCAACCAGGGTTGGGGGGGGTGGCCCCCAGGGGACAATTGGCAATGTCTGGAGACATTTTTGGTTGTCGTAACTTGGGAAAGGGTAGCACTACTGACGGAGTCTGAGATGGCTAGATAGCGTTACTGACTCAATGGACAGGAATTTGAGCAAAGTCTGGGAGATAGTGAAGGACCGAGAAGCCTGTCACGCTGCAGTCCGTGGGGTCGCAGAGTCGGACGTGATTTAGCGACTGCACACAGAGACAGCAATACTGACATCTAGTGGTTAGACAGCAAGGATGCAGCTAAACACCCCCACAATCAACTATCTGGGCCAAAAATTCACTAGTGCCTGGGCTGAGAAATCCTGAGTTTCACTACTTATAATGCAGGCATTTCAGCAATCCCTCATTTAGACTTTCATTTTAAGAACTGTGAGTATTGCACCTGACGGTTTATAGAGCCCCTTCATAGATGTTATCAAAGAAACTGCCTCAGCTGTTTCCTTTTGACAGAAACTTTGTTCACTTGAGAGGAAAGTTTCTCCAGTGGTGAGTGGGAGCATATAGGTGGGTGGTCTAGGCCTTTCTCCTCCTGAGCTGGGCCAGGGTCCCTAACATGTGAGAACAGTTGTAGTAAAGCTTTATCGTGACCCCATGGACTATAGAGTCCATGGAATTCTCCAGGTCAGAATACTGGGGTGGATAGCTGTTCCCTTCTCCAGGGGATCCTCCCAACCCAAGGATGGAACCCAGGTCTCCTGCATGGCGGGTGGATTCTTTACCAGCTGAGCCACAAAGGAAGTCCAAGAATAATGGAGTGGGTAGCCCATCCCTTCTCCAGCGGGTCTTCCCAAGCCAGGAATCAAACCGGGGTCTCCCACATTGCAGGCGATTCTTTACCAACTGAGCTATCAGGGAAGCCCAAAAGGTCCCAAAAGGTTCCAAAAAATCCCCCCAAAAAAGATTGTCATCCCTAATTTGGCCTGAGGAATCAAAGTAGGCTGGAATCTCTATGTTTTGTTCTTGAAACAGTGATTTCTTCTTGGAAATCCTGGGTGACCTGCACCTCAGGTAATCTAAAGCCAAGTATTTGCATTGATCAGTCCTCCATCCATCCATCCATCTATCCATCTCTTCATCGTCCATCCATCCGTCCATCCATCCATCTCTCCATCCTCTATCTATATTGATCAATCCACTAATTGATCATCCATCTATTATCTAACCATACACTGATCCATCCATCATCCATCTTCCTTCCTTCCGTCCATCCATCACTTCATTTTCCATCCATCCATCTACCCTCCCTCCCCCATGTGTGTCTGGACCCTGGAGAAGGTTAGGGGAATATAAAGAAGATCGGACAGCCCCCTGTGCTCCAGGAACTCGTGGTCTTGGGAGGATTTCAGGCTCAGAAACCATTTTGACAGCGGCATGGACTGAGTCTGGCGTCAGAAGTGTTCCCAGGGTCTGGCAACACACTGTTTTGTCTGGAGATGCCTCGACAACCAGTGGAAAAGACTCCCCTTTCTTCATCCCAACATGAACGTTCACACACCCAGCCAGAGCATGCTCAGAAGCACAGGGTTCTGTTTTCTCTTTAGATATAGTTTATTGACGTAAAATTTACATTTAGAAGGTTGTGTGTAAGTGTATATAGTTGAATTTTTACACACCAAACACACTTGCGTAACTGGTGCCTATTTTAACTAAGAGAACACAAACACCACCAGCCCCCATGAAACTCCTCATGCCTCTTCTCGTAGCTTCCCCAGCCAAGGATAACCACCGTCCTGACTTCCAGCAGCATAGATGTGCCTGTTAAATGGATTTATGTGATATGTTCTTGTTTGCATCTGGAGGCCTTCCTTCAGCATTCATGTTTGTGAGATACAGCAGGATTTTTTGTTTGTTTGTTTGTAATTGTTAATCATTCAATCTCCTTGATGTATCGAAGGGCCAGATAGTAAATATTTCAGCCTTACCAGGCAGGCCATACGATTTCCATGGCAACTGTTGAAATCTGCCATTTAGCGTGCAAACAGCTATAGACAGCATGTAAGTGAATGAGTTTGGCTGGGTTCCAATAAAACTTTATTTTCAAGGGCAGGTAATGAGCTGGATTTGGTCCTCAAGCTATAGATTTCCATGCCCTCCTGCACATAATTCCATTGTAGTGCAAGCTTTTTAGCAACAATCCAAAAATATTCTGTTCTCTCCTCTTAGCACAATTGGGTGGTTTGGCTTTTTCCAGTTAGACACAAGTTAGTGACCGAACAAGACTAGACAAAGGCTCAGAACGGAGTCTCTCGGGGAAAGCTGTAGGCCGCCTCCGGGTCCTCAGTGACTTACAGACTCTGGATCTTGATGTTGGCATTTCTGTCTCATCTGGTCTTCTCTCCTCACTCCAGCCATATTGCGGGTGGTGTCATCTGTCCTGCAACTCGGAAATATTGTCTTCAAGAAGGAAAGAAACACAGACCAGGCTTCCATGCCGGATAACACAGGTGCCTGCTGCTTTTTTTGTGATAACTGATGACTTTGGTGACGGGAGGAAAGATCACATTGTTTTGGTTATTTTTCTGGCTGAGGATATCTGGGGTGTTAATAAGAACTAGACTGGGTTGCTATCACTTGATCCTTTTTTCAGACTTTTCACTGCTGAAGATCCTACGTGGAAAATTCTCCAGTCAGAGTGTTGGGGGGAAAACTAGGTTTTGGATGAGATAGGACCCTTAGGGAGTATCTCTTCTAAAACCCCACACTCATTTATTTTGTTAAACGAGTATTTTTGAACACCTGCTAAATGCCGGGCAGTGGGATACAGTGAGAAATGAGAAGGAACCGCCCCATTCTTTTTTTTTTTTTTAATTATTATTATTTTTTTTTTACTTTACAATATTGTATTGGTTTTGCCAAATATCAATGTGAATCCACCACAGGTATACATGCGTTCCCCATCCTGAACCCTCCTCCCTCCTCCCTCCCCGTACCATCCCTCTGGGTCGTCCCAGTGCACCAGCCCCAAGCATCCAGTATCATGCATCGAACCTGGACTGGCAACTCATTTCATATATGATATTATGCATGTTTCAATGCCATTCTCCCAAATCACCACCCCATTTCTTATGCCGTGTATGGTCTTGTTGGGGATACAGACCTCATGTTTCCCTGAAGTGGGGTTGTCAGATAAAACACAGGATGCCCAGTGGAATTTGAATTTCAGATAAACACTTCTGATTGTAAGTATGTCCTAGGCAATACTGGGGACATAATTATATTAAAAATTCTTCATTGCTTATCCGAAATTCAAGTTTCACTGGGTGTCCTGTATGTTTTTCCTAAATCTGACAGCCCTACCTGCAAATAAACAGTGTTTTGTGTTTCAAAAAGATGGCTGGATACCACCATGCTTGTTGGCGGCTGATCCAGAAGGATGACTCAGGTTCCCAGCTTGCTCACCTGTGGCCTCAACACCCCTGTCTCAATATTGGGCTGCTTTTCCAAGCTCCCTTTTGAACTGCCAGTTGTTTCTTATGTCTTACACTCCCCAAAATGGCAAGTTAAAGAAAATCTCATTCTGAGGAGAGACCCTCAGGGAAACAGAAATGAAAAGAGCACCTTTGCAAAAAGACGGGGGGAAAAATCCTAAAACTACACGATCTATCGTCCACCTCACACCATTCCAGACCATTGTATGTCGCTAGTCCTCACATTTAGGAAGCAGCTAACGTTGGATTTTTTTTTTTTTTTTTGAAAAACCTTTTAAATGCAGAACTGCATGAATACGAGAGCCCACATGTCCACCATTCAGAATAGACATTTGTGACTATTTTTGAATACTTCTTTATCTTTAGAATGAAACGAGACACAGTATAGACAAGACTGACGTCTCTCATTCTCCCAGCTGGGTCTCGTTCTTCTCCCTGAACCTCCTGACAAGCGCAATTGTACTTTACCAGATACCCTTCTGGTCTTATGTTTATACCCTCACACACATATATCTGAACAATATACAGTGGTGTTTTGTGAGTGTGTTTTTTTATTTACATGGATGATATCACACTATAGACATCATCTTGCAACTTTTTTTCTAGAGAAAAAATACTTACAAAAATACCGTGATATATTTGTTTGTTCCCTTGTGAACAAACATTTAAGTTGTTTCCAATATTTTTCTCTCTGCATATATTGCCACATATATCTTGGGATGGCAGAACAAATGCTTATTGAATTTAACTATATGTCAGGTATATACCTACCTCATTTAATCCCATTGACAATCAAACAACATACCAAATAGCTGACCATTTCTGCAAGCTAGAGTTTGGGAAGTTAAGTAGCATTTCCAAAAAAGCACATGGCTAAGAAGTGGGAAAAGAGCGAGGAGCTGAACCTGGCTCTGGCCCGAAGCCCCCAGTTGGGGCACACCTCCATCCAAGCCCCATCACTGCCTCTTGGTAAGACGCTGGGGGTGAGGCCACTAATGACAACAGCTTATAGGACTCTTTCATGCTGTGGTCACTGTCATGTTCCACATCGAGAAAAAAGTGTATCCACAGGTCACAGATATCACATGCAATATGCCTTCTTTTCCAAGCCTTCACTTTTGTGATGCACTTAATATGTTTCTTTCCTCCATCCAGCGGCTCAGAAAGTTTGCCACCTCATGGGAATTAATGTGACAGATTTCACCAGATCCATCTTGACCCCACGTATCAAAGTTGGGCGGGATGTGGTGCAGAAGGCTCAAACCAAAGAACAGGTAAGTGATGCATTTGCCATTTATTCCTGCATTTGTCATTTATTCCTGAAGACTCTTCCATCCATCCACCCATCCATCCACCCATCCATCCATCCACCCTTCCACCCATCCACCCTTCCACCCACCCACCCATCCATCCACCCTCCATCCATCCATCCATCCATCCATCCATCCATCCACCTATCCATCCATCCACCCACCCACCCACCCATCCACCCTTCCACCCATCCATCCACTCATCCATCTATCCACTCATCCATCCATCCACCTACCCATCCATCCACCCACCCATCCATCCACCCTCCCACCCATCCCATCCATCCATCCATCCACCCATCCACCCATCCATCTATTCACCCATCCATCCATCCACCCACCTACCCATTCATGCATCTGTTACCTAACCAAACTTGGGTCTGTTAATCAACCATGCAGCAAAGCCAATTTGTGGTGAAGGAAAGTATACCATTTACTGCATGTGCCCAACAAGGACAATCGGTGGCTCATGCTCAAAAGACCTAAACTTCCTGGTGGCTTTCAGGGAAGGACTTTTCCATCCACCCATCCATCCATCCATCCATTTTTTTTATCCCCTGTATATCCAGTACTGGAATAATCAAAGTCCCGTGTCAGGTCCTGAAGGTACAACCCTGGCTGAGCGAGAACATCAGAGGCTCTCACTCCTGACCTCATCTTGATCTCTTAGTTGAAGGTATGAGGGCTGAGTTAACCTTTGGAAATGTCTCTGGACCTTTTCTAGAGGCAGGACTGACTGCCTCTAAGTGACTCTGGGGTGGAGCAGGCTCCACTGTGTTCCAGGTCCCTCTGGCAGAAAGTGACTACTTAGCCACATCGCCATTCCTTAGGTCTAACCACTCTGTCCCTTATTGCCAGTTGTAGAGATGGTATACTTTCCTTTTCTTTGTTTATCTTTTAAGGAGTAATTGTAGATAGAGGGAGTATAAAAATCCAGGACCACCAGTCAGGCTCTTGGGAAAATGCACCCATTGGGAGTAACCCTGTCCCCTTACTCCCTGCAGGCAGACTTTGCTGTAGAAGCTTTGGCCAAGGCCACTTATGAGCGCCTTTTCCGCTGGATACTTACCCGAGTGAACAAAGCCCTGGACAAGACCCACCGGCAAGGGGCTTCGTTCCTGGGGATCCTGGACATTGCTGGGTTTGAGATCTTTGAGGTACAACTTGGGAGGATTGCAATAGACATAGTCCGGGTTCTCTGGAAATTAGCTTCCATTTAGAGAAATTCATTATTTTTGGAGAAAGGCAGACAGCTACTATAGGGTGGGAAGTACTATAGGGTGGGAAGCTGTCTCATGAAGGTTAAATCTTTGAGGGTATTAGAGACAGAAATCCAGTGGGGAATGTACTGGTTTGTAAACAGAGGCCAGAGGTACAGCTGGATCCAACAGGCGGGACATGAACTCCTGCCATCTCCCTCTCTCCGCTATCCTCCACTTTGGCTTCATTCTCAAGCGGGCTCTCCCCTCATGGTGGCAATGTGGCTGCCATCGATCCAGACTGCCTCTTAGTTCCAACCAGTTCCAGTTCTTTCCAGTAGTTCCATCTCACATCTTGGAATTGAGTGTCGTTGAATCTTACCTGAGTTGGGTCACATGGTCATCTCAGAGCCAAGCACTGTTTTTAGGGTCTTTCAGTACTTCATACCCACTCCAGTGTTCTTGCCTGGAGAATCCCAGGGACAGGGGAGCCTGGTGGGCTGCCATCTATGGGGTCACAGAGTCGGACATGACTGAAGCGACTTAGCAGCAGCAGCAGCAGTACTTCAAAGAGTATAAAATGGCTACTAAATCCCACTCCCATGAGTTGGAGGGAAGTTCTCAGTGAAAGAGAATATGCCCAAAACAGATATTCCAAAACATATCTCCCTCTTTGAGCCTCAGTTTCCACATCTGTAATATAGGGATAATGAGGGACTTCCCTGGCACTCCAGGGGTTAAGACTCTGCACTTCTATTGCAGGGGACAGGTTCAATCCCTGGTTGGGGAACTAAGATCCCATGGCATGGGGTATGGCAAAAAAAAAATTGAGTTTTGAAATACCTTACATGGTTATTCTATCTATAAATCATTGTGCAGATGGAGATCAGCATTCTTAAAACCACGTGACATGGGAATAAGTAACTCTTACCAGCCCTCATGAGCCCCGGGAAGCCTTCAGTGGGGCCTGAGCCCTCTCTGGGTGCTGAAATGGCAGGGCAGGCTCGTGGAAAGGGTGTCCGGTATAGGGTCTCTCCAGCACAGAGCTCCTCGGGCCCCGAGTCCTCTAACGTGGACCATGATGCTCACGGGTCTCCCTGGTGTTGTTGCTCAGGTGAACTCATTCGAGCAGCTGTGTATCAACTACACCAACGAGAAGCTGCAGCAGCTCTTCAACCACACCATGTTCATCCTGGAGCAGGAGGAGTACCAGCGCGAGGGCATCGAGTGGAACTTCATCGACTTCGGGCTGGACCTGCAGCCCTGCATTGAGCTCATCGAGCGGCCGGTGAGGCCCCACATCACGCACGTGCAGCCGGCACGCAGACCCTGTGCTGTCTCCACTCGGGCACAGCTTCCCCAAGTCCTGAAAGGCTGTAAACTGAATCTTCGTGAACTAAATTACCGTGTCCTTTAGCCCACATTTTCCTATCGAAACTGTTGCTTCTTTTTATCCCTCCCCTTTCTTCCCTTCCCCACTGTGCCCGTCCCTCCCCTCCTCTCTCCAGTCATTCATTCCCAAAAGCAAGGATCTTGCTTTTGTTTGCTGACCCATCCCGAACTCCTGGAACCATGCACGTAATAGGTGCACAAGAGATCATTATTGAACGACCATTGATTGACCTACATTATTGAATGACCTACTATACGCTCAGCTGTAAAGAATCCACCTGCCAATGCAGGAGATGCAGGTTTGATCCCTGGGTCAGGAAGATCCCCTGGAGAAGGAAATGGCAGCCAGCTCCAGTATCCTTGCCTGGGAAATCCCATAGACCGAGGAGCCTGGCAGGCTACTGTCCACGGTGTTGCAAAAGAGTTGGACACAACTTAGCTACTAAACAGCTGTATGCTGGGCCCTCTCTTTAGAGTCTGTGATGTAACAGTGAACCAGATGGACACAGTCCCTGCCCTCCTGGAGGAGCAGACGATGAAACTAGACAAAAAAGAGAAGCAACTGAAACTCCTGATAAGAGCAAAGCTGAGAGTGCTTTAGGGATGCCTGCTTTGGACAGAATAGCCAGGAAAGGCTTCTCTGATCTGAGTCTAAAAAGTAAAGAACATTCCAGCAGAGCAAATAGCATGTGCAGATTTGATGGTGCTCCTGACGCCTTAGTTTAAACTGTCTCAGCCATAGGGGAGCACTTTACTCAAAGGAACCCTTAGGTGAATTTATTTGTAAAGGAACACAATTTATGACTAGAAGTGTGAAATCTTTGTGATGTTGTGCATGCTTCCCGGCGCTTGCATCCCTAGTGCTGGTCCATTGGGCACAGAATACTATGAGGATAGATTGAGGGGGTGGAGATGGAGCGTGTAAATCCATCTTTATAGGTAAGGAGATATGCTAATGGAGCCTGCGCATGTGTTTGGGTGGCCAGCCTGAGGCTCGGGCGTCCTTGCTATGATCTGCTTGTCTTCCACAGACCAACCCCCCAGGTGTGTTGGCCCTGCTGGACGAGGAGTGCTGGTTCCCCAAAGCCACAGACAAGTCTTTTGTGGAGAAGCTGTGCACGGAGCAGGGCAGCCACCCCAAGTTTCAGAAGCCCAAGCAGCTCAAGGACAAAACTGAATTCTCTATCATCCACTACGCCGGAAAGGTACCAGGCAAATGTCCCAGGGGCCTCTTCATCCCAGGGGACCCAAGCAGGATGTTCCAAGTAAGAGCAGCTTAGGAGTGGCGGGACCCAGAGGCCTCTGGTGTAAGTCAGACCCCAACCAAGCCTTATACATGATTTGTCTAAGCATCAGTAAGGGACAAGATTTAGAGATATAACATATAATGGGCTAATGTATGTATGATACCTGTATATTAAAGATAGAGAATATATATGCTATAAAAGGCTAATATATATGTTGTATATTATAGACATATATGAGATGTATATTAGAGAGGCCACTAATATGCTCCAACTATGGTAGCCAGGCTACCCCTGTGGCTCAGCTGGTAAAGAATCTGCCTGCAATGTGGGAGACCTGAGTTCAATCCCTGGGTTGGGAAGATTCCCTGGAGAAGGGAAAGGCTACCCACTCCAATATTCTGGCCCAGAGAATTCCATGGACGGTCCATGGGGTTGCAAAGAGTCGGACAGGACTGAGCAACTTTCACTTTCATGGTAGCCAGGCAGTTCTTTCCTGTATAGATTCTAAACAGGAAGGGCCAGCTGGAATGGGGTGACCAATAAACCAACTTTTGAGTCCAACAGAAATCTCCTTTATCATGGCCTTGGGTTTGCCATTGCCAGCTTGTGCCACTCAGGAAATCTGTCTTCTATTTCTTCTTTCTCCTCCTTCCTCCCCCCTTTCCCCTACGCGTCTCCTCCATCATCATTGTCATCACCATCATCATCATATTATAGTTCTTAATATACAGGACCTTTCCCTATGGCTCCAGAGAGGCCTGGATCATGTAGAAAAGACATAACTCAGTCTGGCTTGCAGACATTTATTGACTCCCTGGTATATCCACTACATCATAGAAACAGACAATACTCCAAACCAGGGGTTGGTGAACTACAGCCCAGGTACCAAACCTGGCCCATGGCCTGTTTTTATAAATAAAGTTCTATTGGCACACAGCCAAGATCACACCTGCCCATCAGTGTAACAACTCATATAATGTAAAACCCCACCAGAACTATTCTATCAGTTCCTTCCATTTCATAGTCAAAATAGTAAGATTAAAAAGAGGTCCCAGATTTAATTTAAAAGCAGATTGTTGTCAAGCCTTTGCTGGAGGAGAGGTGAATGTTGAGTGTGAGGGGAGGGTATTCGCCACCAGCAAAGCTCCATACCTTTGGGAAATCTCAGGCATCGTGCTGGGCTCTTAAGGAGGAGGCTGCCAGAGGAAGCATACTAGGAGAAGGCAGGGATAGAGATGAGCCTTTCCCGGTAGGTCATGGCTGAGGCCTACTGTGCGCAGGGCCCTTCAAAGTTCTGATTTGTCAGTTCCTTTATTGGTGTTTGTGGATTCCCATTATGGTAGCCACTCATGTTTCCTCTCTGACTTGAGAAGATCCAGGGCAGTGGGGGAAGAAGTCTGGGGCCCTTAGTTCATAACTAAAGCAGAAGCACCTGACTGGTGGGGTGGTCCTTGACAGGTGGACTACAATGCCAGCGCCTGGCTGACCAAGAACATGGACCCGCTGAATGACAATGTGACTTCCCTCCTCAACGCCTCTTCTGACAAGTTTATGGCCGACCTGTGGAAGGACGGTAAGGCCCTGTTTGCTGGAGCAGGAGGACTGAACTCCCTCCAGCCCTTCCCAGCTGCCCCTATTCCCACACCTGCTCCCAGGAGGGATGGGGCACCAATTCCTGAGCCCCTCAACCCAGTACCTGGACCCTATGGAGAAGGTCCTGAGTCAGGGCTCAGATGCTGATGGAGGAAATGTCTTAGGAGGTATGTTGGGTCAGAGCGCCCCCTTGTGGAGTCAGAGAGACTTAACTGCACTCTCATCTCTGCCATGTACCAGCTGTGTGACCTCAGACAAGTCACTTGACTTCCTTAAGCTCCACTGTCCTCTTTGGTGAAAGTGAAAGTCACTTAGTCATTTCAGACTCTTTGTGACCCCATGGACTGTAGCCTGCCAGGCTCCTCTGTCCATGGAGTTCTCCAGGCCATAATATTGGAGTGGGTAGCCATTCCCTTCTCCGGGGGATCTTCCCAACCCAGAGATTGAACCCAGGTCTCCTAAATTGCGGGAGGATTCTTCACCCGCTGAGCCACCAGGGAAGCCCAAGAATACTGAAGTGGGTAGCCTATCCCTTCTCCAGCAGATCTTCCCAACCCAGGAATTGAACTGGGGTCTTCTGCATTGTAGGTGGCTTCTTTACCAGTTGAGTTAATCTCCCATCTTCCCTAAGATTACTGTGAGGGTGAAATCAAATCAGTGGGGCCAAGTTTGAGCATGGATCAAGATCTCTGGAACGCTTGTTAAAGCTCATGATCACTGGACCCCATCACCGGAGGGTCTGATTCAGCAGGTCTGGACGGAGCCTGAAAATTCGTATTTCTAACAAGTTCCTAGGTGGCGCTGATGCTGCTGGTCTGGGGACCACACTTTTTTCCCCTTAAGAACCAGAGAACAGATAATCCAAGTGAAGTCTAACACCTGCTGGGCCCACAGTAGGGACTTGGTACACATTGGCCCTGTGACGACTATTAGGTGGTGGGCTTTGCTGCTTTTGCCCCTGGGTCTCAGCGCTTACAGCAGATTTCACTCGACACAGAACCTGTGGGTCTAGGGCTTACAGGACTAGCTGTCCTTGCTTTAGGGACAGGGGTCAGTTCTGCCGACATTTACTGAGTGCCAAGGCCCTTGGAATGGGGTAACAGCATCTCAACCCAGGTTATATATCACACCTGGGACTCACGATGAACTCTGAAACTCCTTCCTTCAAGGAGCCCACAGTCTTATAGGCGAGGCAGATAAGCAAAGACATTATTCAGTTCAGTTCAGTTCAGTTGCTCAGTTGTGTCCGAGTCTTTGTGACCCCATGAATCGCAGCACGCCAGGCCTCCCTGTCCATCACCAACTCCTGGAGTTCAGTCAGACTCAGTCCATCGAGTCAGTGATGCCATCCAGCCATCTCATCCTCTGTCATCCCCTTCTCCTCCTGCCCCCAATCCCTCCCAGCATCAGAGTCTTTTCCAATGAGTCAACTCTTCGCATGAGGTGGCCAAAGTACTGGAGTTTCAGCTTTAGCATCATTCCTTCCAAAGAAATCCCAGGGCTGATCTCCTTTAGAATGGACTGATTGGATCTCCTTGCAGACATTATTACATGGAGCCTACCCGAGCACATGGAGCAGAAGTGCTGGGTCTAATGTCAGTGGAGTTGACCTCCACACCACCACCAACCAGCTGGATACAGTCAACTGTGTGTGTGTGTGTTAGTCGCTCAGTTGTATCCAACTCTTTGTGACCCCATGGACTGTAGTCCACCAGGCTCCTCTGTCCACGGGATGCTCCAGGCAAGAACACTGGAGTGGGTTGCCATCTCCTCCCCCAAGGGATCCCTGTTTTATCTTTCTAAGCTCACCTTACCACTCAAAGTATTGTAGACTTGCACACTTGATCATTATCTGCCTCCTTCTGTTGGAATAACCATAGAATATGAGCTGGGGTCGAGGGGGTACACAGCGTCTGGATTTTGTTCATGTCTGTATGCCCAGGGCCTGGCACACAGAAGGCTCTCAATAAATATTTGTTGGTAGATGAAGGATTGAAGGCAGGCAGGGAGGTAAGCCCTTTGCAGACCTTATTCAATTATTCCTGCCCTAGGAGGTAGATGCTGTTATTACCTCCACTTCCCTGGTGTCTCAGCTGGTAAAGAATCTGCCTGCAATGCAGGAGACCTGGGTTCAATCCCTGGGTTGGGAAGATCCCTTGGAGAAAGGAACGGCTACCCACTCCAGTATTCTGGCCTGGAGAATTCCATGGACTGTCCATGGGGTTGCAAAGAGTCGGACACGACTGAGTGACTCACTTTCACAGAAGGAGAAACTGAGGCACAAAATGGCACCAGGCCAAGGCGGTGGCAAGAACAGGATTTACTCCCAAGTCTCTGTGACAGTGTCGAAGAGAATGTGTTCTTTTAGTCATTCGGGAGTTCTCAGGGTCTCAGAAATACGTAATACTTGGAAAGCAACCCCCGACACCTTCCTTTACCTATCGCTAGAGAGAATGTGGTGGGGGTGGAGGAAAGAACCCCATGAGAATGAGCAGGGGACCTGGGGTCTCCACGCTCCAGGCTGGTCCCCTGGCCTGCTGTGGGGGTGCAGAGCCCCTGGTGGGCTGATGCCACCCTTCATGTGCCCGCAGTGGACCGCATCGTGGGGCTGGACCAGATGGCCAAGATGACGGAGAGCTCGCTGCCCAGCGCCTCCAAGACCAAGAAGGGCATGTTCCGCACGGTGGGGCAGCTGTACAAGGAGCAGCTGGGGAAGCTGATGACCACGCTGCGGAACACCACACCCAACTTCGTGCGCTGCATCATCCCCAACCACGAGAAGAGGGTGAGGCTGCCGCCCCGCTTCTCGGGACATCCTCAGAGTCTGCAGGGAAAGGGGATGCAGGCTGGGCTACAGGGGCAGGAGGAAAGCCAGACCCCCCACCCTGAGGGCTCCATCTGACACAAGTGGGAGGCACTCCTTTCTCGTCCAAGAGGCAGAAGGCAAGAGAGGAAGGGAGAATGCTCCCGGGGACTTTGAGCCCTGGAGTGGCTGCACATGGTATCAGATCACTCGTTCACTAATATTTACTGTAATATTTACAGTAAACATTATTCAGCTAATATTTGCTGAGCTCCCCCTGTGCCAGGTGCTGGGGATTCGGAGCTGGATAGACTGTAGTCCTTGCTGGCAGGTGTCATAATCTAGGCTAGGGGTGCTTAGCTGGGGGGCAATTGTGTGCCCTCCCTTCCCCCACTGGGGAGATTTGGCCATGTCTGAAGGCAGTGGCAACCCATTCCACTGGAAAATCCTACTCTTGCCTGGAAAATCCCATGGACGGAGGAGCCTGGTAGGCTGCAGTCCATGGGGTCGCTAAGAGTCGGACACGACTGAGCGACTTCACTTTCACTTTTCTCTTTCATGCATTGGAGAAGGAAATGGCAACCCACTCCAGTGTTCCTGCCTGGAGAATCCCAGGGACGGCGGAGCCTGGTGGGCTGCCGTCTATGGGGTCACACAGAGTCGGACACGACTGAAGCGACTTAGCAGCAGCAGCAGCCGCAGAAGACATTTTTAACTGAAAGGGGGGCTATAATTGGCATCCAGCGCACAGAAGCCAGGGATGCTGCTAAACATCCTGTAGCACACAGAGCCGCTCCCCCTGCAACCACAGAGAATTATCCAGCCCAAGACGTCCGTAGTGCTGAGTTATGGGAGAGGGGGACACACCAGCTGAGGAGGTCATGTGGTAAATTACGAGAATACCAAAGAGCCAGGGGTCCCACTCAAAACTCAGGGCTCAGAGAAAGCTTCTTAAAGGATGTGAACTCGGTAACTCGGAGGGCAGGGTCGGGAGGGCATCCTAGGCAGAGGGAACAGAATAAGCAAAGACGTGGAGGTGAGACGTGGAGGTGAAGGTCTGGGTGAAGAAACTCCAGGTGGGTCGTTCCGTATTGACCTGTGATGGTGTGAGGCAGGGATGGGGGAGATGAGGCCAGAATGCTGGGCAGGGCTTAGATTGTGGCGTTCCTGGGGTTAACAGGGCTTGGCACTCCTTCTGTAAGATGTTATCAGGGGACGTGCCATGATCAGATTTGCATTTTAGAAACCAACTGAGGCAATGGGAGAGCCAGGACAGGGTGGGAAAACAGTACAAGGCTACTGTGGCCATCAGGGCAGGAGAAGAGGGTGGCGAGTGGATGGCAGTGGTGAGAGAAGTGGGTGGATGGGGAGATGTTTGGGAGGTCGGAGCCATAGAACTGGCGATGGGCAGGAAGCGAGGGAGGGGGAGGTGACAGGGAGGAAGCCTCAGGTGATGCTGGTGCCAACCAGAATGAGAGACGGCACCAGACCCTCAGCTGAGCTCTCACCTGGTGCCCCCAGTGATCCTCCCCATGGGCTGGCGAGGTGGGGCACTGGGCCTGAGATTTGGGGCTTGCTGCTCCCTGAGGCCCCGGCAGCCCACCGCCCTTTGCATCTTTGCAGTCGGGCAAGCTGGACGCCTTCCTGGTGCTAGAGCAACTGCGGTGCAACGGGGTCTTGGAAGGCATCCGAATCTGCCGCCAGGGCTTCCCCAACAGGATCGTCTTCCAGGAGTTCCGCCAACGGTGAGCCTGCCAGGCTGGTGAGGGTGGGGCGGGGGAGCGGGTGCGGGGAGCAGGCTCAGAGGAGGGACAGACTGATGACAACGCAGATGCACTTGGTCGTGACTCCTGCCCTGTGTCTCAAGGTACGAGATCCTGGCCGCCAATGCCATTCCCAAAGGCTTCATGGACGGGAAGCAGGCCTGCATCCTGATGGTGAGCCTGGTCCCCAGCCCCTCCCCAGAAATCCACTTGCAGACCTCCGGGACCCTCCTTAAACACACTTAACCCCCTGCCAAGTGGCAGAGCCGAGAACAGGAACTCTCCCCTCCTTCCTTCCGCAGATCAAAGCCCTGGAACTCGACCCCAACTTGTACAGGATCGGGCAGAGCAAAATCTTCTTCCGAACCGGGGTCCTGGCCCACCTGGAAGAGGAGCGAGACCTAAAGATCACCGACGTCATCATGGCCTTCCAGGCGATGTGTCGCGGTTACCTGGCCAGAAAGTAAAGACCTGCATGCTGTCGCCTCCCTGCAAACACAGACCAGAAGCACAGAATTTCAGGCGGTTTTCTGGCCTCATGTCCTGATCCCTGATTCTAGAGCAGAGGCCATCTGCTCAAAGATGTCACTGATTGAATGGCTGCCTTTTCTTGAGGGGAAGGAAATGCTACCACTTTAAAAATATGTGCTAGTTACAAGGACAGGGCAGGAAGGGCTTAAGACCACGGGCTGTGGAGAGTTAGACATGGGTTCTATTCTGGCTTCCCTGCTTATTTGGTGAAGAACCTTGGGAAAGTTACTTTACCTCTCTGAGCCTCAGGAAAATAAGTATAATCACTCCTGCCTCGTAAACTTGTTTTAATGAGAGGGAGTCAATGAAATACTGCGTATAAACAGTTGAGAACAAAGCTGGTTATCATTTAAGAAGTGTGAGAATATGATAAAGTACCTGAGGAAGGTGTATTGGTATCTATACCCCCATGTCCAAATGGGATTCATAAGGCATGGTCTTGCCCTGGTGCTCCCTCTGTTTTGGGAAACCGGGGCCTGGGTGAGGGCTAGGGTTCCTCCATGAAACTCACACCCCAAACAGGACTGCAGGGGCTGATGGAGTTGCCCTAGTCCAGGGCATGTGTCATCAGGAGGTACAGACCACATACTCATCTGATCGTGTCAAGCTGATTCATTGCCAGGTAGACTCAGGATGGTCAAGGCCAGATCTGGGGAGCGCTTGGTCCTGGGACAGACCTAACCTGTTAAGTGTCATAACTAAATTCTCTGTTGTCACCACTCCCACTTGCAGACTGACTGGGGAGATTTTATTCTTCAAGTTCACCCACGTCCAAGATGGCAGCCGCAATGGCAGCCAGTCAGAGACAAGAGGATGGTGTTCATTAATAGCCCTTAAATAGGAGGGGTGCTGGTTCTGTGTCAGGCCTGGGAGTTTAAAACACACCCGAGGAAACGATAGGTTTTTCAGACTCTCAGCTTTGGGGAAGATGTGGTACAGATGAGGCTGTTGGATGCCCCTCAGGCATGGTGTAGCATGGGTTGATTTCCTAGGTGTTACCGGGACCACAGATCTGAATTCAGGAAATTTTGTGAGCCTCGGGTCTTCCTTGCCCACTGAGAAAGGCTGTGGCCTCCAGATGATATATACTTGTACTGATGCTCAGAGCTTGCTGGAGAATCTGGGCTAGAGAGAATGGGGGGATGTCCTTGTGCAAGTCTCAAAATCACAAGCCACACAGACGTGTCCTGCTCTCAGGATGCTGCGGGGCTGGATGCTGTGACAGTGCAGTGAGGTGTGTGTTGGGCCGAGCAGGTCTTCTCACGCTTCCACTTCCCTCTCCCCAGGGCCTTTGCCAAGAGGCAGCAGCAGCTGACGGCCATGAAGGTGATTCAGAGGAACTGCGCCGCCTACCTCAAGCTGCGGAACTGGCAGTGGTGGCGGCTCTTCACCAAAGTGAGTGCATCCTCATCCCAAGCCCCCTTCCACCCACCTCTCCCAAGTCCTGGGTCTTCCCTGGGACGCTGCCCACATGGGACTGGAGGTGGTGGATAGCAGGCTTGCAACTGAGAGCTCAAAACCAAACCTTCCCCATTGGCGATTCTCTGGGCTTGAGAAGAGCCCCCTCTTTGGCATGTGGGTTACAGCCGTGACCTTAACCCAGACCCAGAGCACTTCCATCACCACAATGCTATGCTAATGCTAAGTCGCTTCAGTTGTGTCCGACTCTGTGCAACCCCATAGATGGCAGTCCACCAGGCTCTGCCATCCCTGGGATTCTCCAGGCAAGAATACTGGAGTGGGTTGCCATTTCCTTCTCCAATGCATGAAAAAGAAAAGTGAAAGTGAAGTCGTTCAGTCGTGTCCGACTCTTAGCGACCCCATGGACTGCAGCCAACCAGGCTCCTCTGTCCATGGATTTTCCAGGCAAGAGTACTGGAGTGGGGTGCCATTGCCTTCTCTGTCCATCACCACAAGGATCCCTCCTATTGCCCATTTATAGCTCTGCCCACTTCCCTCCACAGTCCCGGCAAGCACAAATGTGTTCCCTATTTCTGTACTTTTGTCATCTCAAGAATATTATGTTAACGGGGTCCCGTAGTTATGTCACTGGGGCTTCCCTGATAGCTCAGTTGGCAAAGAATCTGCCTGCAATGTGGGAGACCCTGGTTCAATTCCTGAGTGGGGAAGACCTGCTGGAGAAGGGATAGGCTACCCACTCCAGTTGTTAGGCTTCCCTTGTGGCTCAGTTGGTAAAGAATCCGCCTGCAATGCAGGAGAGCTGGGTTCAATCCCTGGGTTGGGAAGATCCCCTGGAGAAGAGAATGGCTACCCACTCCAGTATTCTGGCCTGGGGAATTCCATGGACCGTATAATCCATGGGGTCGCAGAGTCGGACACCACTCAGCGACTTTCACTTTGTCACAAAGCATCATTCTCTGGACAGCCCTCCATCCAGCGTGTTGTGTGTATCCACTGTTTGTTTCTCTGGGTACAGCTTGGTCTTGCAGCATCGATGGCTGTTACGAGTCTGTTGGGCAAAGACTTGCTCTGTGGGGACGGACACAGCTTCCTCTTAGGTGCCCTTGAGTCTGTTGATGGGCACAAAGCTTTTCCACTGAGTGACTATGTGTTGAATGGCCACTGTGCACCAGGCGCGTGTGAAGGGCTGGGGATACCCTGGCTTCATGAATATTCTAGGTGAGTGGAGGAGTAGGTGATAGGTAATCGCAGGAAATGATGCCCATGGCAGACTGGGGTCAGTGCAGGAAGGAAACTGCAGTGTATCAAACACGGTTTCCTCTAGTGCCGGGTGGGGCTTGAACACAAGGAGTTAGGAGTCTGCCTGCTGAAGAGCAGTGAGGGGAAGCTGCTTTTTGGAAATGTTCACTCCCATCAACCCAACTTCTGGAAGCTCCTAAAAAAACCACCCGCAATAAAGAAAATAAAAAATGAAGGGCATTCATTTACAAAAGCAAAATTTCAATGCCCAGCCCTGGCAGACTGACTCATAACAGCTCATCCATCAATGGGATACTTTCAATCGCTAAAAATGATGATATTTAAAAATCAAGTTGTAACACTGACGTGACCGCAGGGGTGACAATTATCCTGTCGTTTTTAGTAATAAAAGCGGCACGTAGGGAATTCCCTGATGGTCCAGTGGTTAGGACTCCATGCTTTCGCTGCAGAGGGCCTGGGTTCCATCTCTGGTCTGCAAACTAAGGTCCCTCAAGCCTCATGGCATGGCAAAAAAACTTTCTTAATTAAAAAAACATTTTTTTAAGTACATGTAACGCTGGGCAGCGTGGTCTCGGTGTATTTTTTTAGTGTGCAGGACAAAGGGCTAGAAGGAGATGCTGATAGGGCCAGTAACGGGAGGCAGGATGTGGGGGACTTTCCTCTCCTTTTCCCTTTGGAAGGAAACACAGCAGTTTGTCAGCAGCAGTTCTCACTCAGGATGGGACTAAATGGGGGGAGGCGAGACTTCTCCTGTCACTTTGCACCTCTTCCTGTTGCTCTAGGATTTTTCAGTCTCGGCATATTGGTTGATATTGGCATATGTTGATATTTTGGGATGGGTAATTCTGTGTCACGGAGGCTGTCCTGAGAATTCTAGAATGTTGAGCAGCATTCCTGGCCTCTACGCACCAGATGCCAGTAGCATCCCCCTGCCCACCTAGTTGTGACAGCTAACACCGTCCCCAGAAACTGCCAAATATCCTGAGGGGCTGCAGGTGGAATAAAATTGTCCCTGGCCGAGAACCATTGATTTACTTACTATGAGAGTGTATCCCTTGTGCCATGGAGACAACTGATGGGCTGACCCTCTGTGTGCAGGTGAAGCCCCTGCTGCAGGTGACTCGGCAGGAGGAGGAGATGCAAGCCAAGGAGGATGAGCTGCAGAAAACCAAGGAGCGGCAGCAGAAGGCCGAGAGCGAACTCAAGGAGCTGGAGCAGAAACACTCGCAGGTACCGGCCCGGGAGCCTGGCTGACGCTGCAGAGGGCAGGCCGCCTGCCCCCGTGGGGCTCACCACCTGTCTCCCCGCCCCCTGCCTGCAGCTGACGGAGGAGAAGAACCTGCTGCAGGAGCAGCTGCAGGCGGAGACGGAGCTGTACGCCGAGGCCGAGGAGATGCGGGTCCGGCTGGCAGCCAAGAAGCAGGAGCTGGAGGAGATCCTGCACGAGATGGAGGCCCGCCTGGAGGAGGAGGAAGACCGGAGCCAGCAGCTGCAGGCAGAACGGAAGAAGATGGCCCAGCAGATGCTGGTAAGGCGCTGCGGGGGCTGCCCTCGGTGGTGCCAAAACCCTTGACTCTCGCTGCAGACCTGTGAGGTGCATCTGATGATGTGTGTCCCCACTGGACTGAGATAGAGACTCAGGCTTGGAGAGGAGCAGCCCTCTGCCTACACAGGTCTCCTTGGGAGCCTGCTATGTCCTGCTGCCCTGCCTTCCATGCGCAAACACGTTTCTCCTAATAGCCACCCTGTGTGAGGGGTAATTGTATCAGTAAGCTACTGCTGCAGAACAAAAAGCTCCAAGACTCAGCAGCTTAGAAATAAGAAGCATTTAGGACTTCTCTGCTGGACCAGTAGTAAGAATCTCCTGCCAGTGCAGGGGGACACGGGTTCGCTCCCTGGCCCAGGAAGATCCCACGTGTTGTGGGGCCTGTGTGCCACAACTACTGAGCCGCACTCCAGAGCCCGTGAGCTGTAATTGCCGAGCCCACATGCCAAAGCTGCTGAAGCCCACATGCCTAGAGCCTGTGCTCTGCAGCAAGAGAACCCACCGTGATGAGAAGCCCACACACCACAACCAGAGAAAGCTGGACCCAGCACACCCGAAAATAAATAAATTTAAAAATATATTTTTTTTGGTAAATGAAATACTAAACATTTATCTCCCACAGTCATGACTCTGAGAGTGGCTTAGCTGAATGATTCTGGCTTAGAGCTTCTCATGAGATTGCAGTTGTGATGTCAGCCTGGGCTGCAGTCTTCTGAAGGCTTGACTGGGCCTTGAGGATCCCCTTCCAGGGGTGAGTGAGCCGTCACTCACATGGCTGTAGGCAGGAGACCTCAGTTCCTTGTTCCGTGGGCTTCTCCACAGGGCTGCTCGGGTGTCCTCACAGTATGGCAGCTTGCTTTCCCTGGACAGAGCGAATGGAGGGAAAACAGGGGAGGAAGCTGCAATGCCTCCTATAGCCTAGTCTCTGACTTACACACGCCATCGCTTCCTCTTGATTTTGTTAGAAGCAAGTCATTAAGCCCAGCTGACATTCAAGGGGAGAAGAATTACACTCCACCTGTTGAAGGGAAGAGTATCAAAGAATTTGTGGACATATTTTTAAAACCACCATGGTATCTATTCTCCCCACTTTACAGATGAGGAGACTGAGGCTCCACAAAGCAAAGTGGTTTACTCAGACCTTTTCTTTCTGATGAAAAGAGACTGCAGAGCACTGCAGGGAGCCATGAGGTCCAGCCTCTGTATCCATGAGTCCCCAGAGCTCCGGGAGAGTAGATTTTGGGTTAAACAAGGCTGTAATTCTTTTCCCTCCCCCACAAAGGACCTGGAGGAACAGCTGGAGGAAGAGGAAGCTGCCAGGCAGAAGCTACAACTTGAGAAGGTCACAGCTGAGGCCAAGATCAAGAAACTGGAGGATGATATTCTGGTCATGGATGATCAGAACAATAAACTGTCAAAAGTGAGTGGGTTTGGACGTCCCTGGTGGTCCAGTGGTTAGACTCCACTGCATGGGGGAGTGGGTTCAGTCCCTAGTCAGGGAACTAAGATCCCACATGCCCTGGAATGTGGCCAAAAATTAAAAAAAGTGAGTGGGGTTGAGTGTCTGGATTAAAATGACAGGCTCATCAGGACTATGGATACCTTCAGATACCTTCCCTTTTTTAGCCAGGTACAAGGAATTAAAGGCCAAACAAGCAGTTATCTCTGGTGCTGATGTGGCAGCCTTGTGGCCACTGTCAGGATGCAAGCATGCCATGGATGGGGTCCCTGGTGGTCCCAACAGTGCCAGGGCCACCGTGGAGCAAGCGTCAGGAACACCACAACCAATGCAACCCCCAAGTTGTGCAAGGGAGGGCGGGCAATGTGCCTGAGACCAGGGGGCCCCCCCTCACATTCTCACCACCCACTTCCAGTTCCTAACAGAGGACCAGCTGTACTGGTATTGAGGGGCTTCTGGGATGTGAGACTTTCAGCCCCCAAACCAGAAAAGTCCCAAGATGAGTCGGTCACCCTAGTCAGTATCCACTAAGCAGCCCCACTGTGAGTGGACTGCCTTTAGTCCTGGATGCCAGCTGGGCACTGACTGTGAGACAGGCTTGGTGTCAGGGGCAGGGTGTGCACGGTGCAGGAGAACCTAATCCTCGAAGGGCTTATGTTCTAGAGAGACAACAAGTAGATGATTGTACAAGCAACCAGTAATTGCCATCATGATTGCTACCCTCTTCTAAGAGCAGAGCACTAGGGGATGGAGGTGGGGCATTCAGGGAAGGCTTCCTGGAGGAGGTGACATTTCAGTGGAAACCTGAAGAATGAGGAGCAGTTAGAGGGGGTGGAGGCACATCCCAGACAGATGGTCCCGCCTGTTTGCAAGGGCCCTGAGGCCTGTGGTAAGAAAGGAAAGAGGGCCCCTTGGCTGGGACATGAAGTTGAGGGGTGGAGGGGCCTGAGGTGGGGAGTGGCTAGTCTTTGGAAAGCATTATTGTTGAGGAACTTATTTTTCCCCCTTTAAAACTCTAGGTTGCATTTGGTTATAGTGTAGATTATCCTTTCAACTGTTTATCTGGAAGTTACTAACAGTGAAACATAGGCCCCAGAGAAAAGGAAAAAAACTAATGATATTTCTTTTTCTTTTCCCTCAAAAGGAGCGAAAACTCCTTGAAGAGAGGATTAGTGACTTAACAACAAATCTTGCAGAAGAGGAAGAAAAAGCCAAGAATCTTACCAAACTGAAAAACAAGCACGAATCTATGATTTCAGAACTGGAAGGTAAAATGGCTTCTGGCGAGGTTCTGAGGGGATATTTTATTTTATTTTTTGTTAACACCAAAACCATTTTGTATTGGGGTATAGCCACTTAACAATGTTGTGATAGTTTCAGGTTAACAGTGAAGGGGGTTATTTTAAAAGTAGGAAAATAAGACAGGACATTTGAGAATGGTGGATTACAGCAGGAAAGAGACAGTTCTACCTGGCTGCCTGCTCACCCTTAGGGAACACACACATTCATTCTAGAAGATGCTTGGCACCAGGGCTGACTTTCCTTCCACAAGAGCGTGGTGCGGGTGGGATGGTTCCTGTGTGTGTGTGTGTGTGAAGTGCCCGAGCAGGAAGGCTCGTCCTCCAGGGGTTTCTTGGGTAGTGTCCACCCCTGAAGGGCCCTGGCTTTTGCGCAGTGCGGCTGAAGAAGGAGGAGAAGAGCCGGCAGGAGCTGGAGAAGCTCAAGAGGAAGCTGGATGGGGAGGCCAGCGACTTGCACGAGCAGATCGCAGAACTGCAGGCGCAGATCGCCGAGCTCAAGATGCAGCTGGCCAAGAAGGAGGAGGAGCTGCAGGCGGCCCTGGGCAGGTACAAGGCCGCCGCGGGCAGGTCCAGTGTGTGCGTGTGCCCCAGGGCCCCTGCCGGCCTGCAGGGGGGGGGCGCCTGGCCCTCCTCCTCCTCCAGGCAGGCCTCCATCTCACGTGAAGTGGCCCCGCCCTGGCCGCCCAGGTGCCTTGCGGGAACCTCGCCTTTGGCCTTCTTCTCTCCCTACCAAGCTCATCCTCTCTACTGCCACTGTGCCCGCCTCTTGGGTGCCCATCCTTCGTCATCTGCACCCCAGCCCTGGATTTCTGGTTGCACAAAGAAGCCGTTCCATGGGCACCACAAACACCACGTGTCTGAGGCTGGGAGGACCCTGCTGTCCCCGGCTGTCTCCCTCTGAGGCCCCTCTTTATGTGAACACCAGTCTCCTCCCGAGCTTTTGCCCCTTCTCTTCCCGCCCAGGGTACAGCAGACTCGGCCCGTTCCATGTGGGGTGTCCCCCGCCCACTTTTCTGCACCTCCTTCTCCCAGCTCGGAGCTGGGGGTGCTCTAACAGCCTCCCCGGGGGCCTAAGAGCAGCGACTCACAGTTACTTACCTGCTCCCCGTGTGCTGAGCTCTGCTCGAGCGGTGTCTTTACCAACGCCTGGCCGGATGTGCTGCTGCACCTCCAGTCACTGAGGAGGAAGCTGGGCCAGGGGAGGTGAAGGAACCTGGGCCAGTCGCCTGGCTTTGGAGAGACGGGCTGGGAGTCGCTTTCGGTTGGTCCCCTGGCCAGCTCTCTCTCAGCTGGTTTGTGCCAGGCGACAGTGCTAGGGTGATGGGCCACCTCGTGTCTTCCCTCCACTGGTCCCCTTCCATCCACTGTGGACGAAACTGGAAGCAGCCCCACCGTGGTCAGGAGGGAGCTCCCTTCCATTCTTTCAGATCAAGGCTCCCCTCTCCCACCCTGACCAGATCAAGGCTCCCCACCTCCCACCCTGACCCGCAGTCACCGTCTCCCCTGGTGTTAACATCCCCACCCCCAACAAGCAGTGCCTGGCCAAGCACTTTGCAAATGGAAGGAAGAATCAACCAGTAGTTACTGGGGAGGAACACTTGCCTGACACTCAGAAAGCATCTGTTGGGCTCCTGCTGGGGACAAGGCACCATGCTGAGACAGTGCAAAGCACTCTCTGTCTGTGTCTCTGTCTGTTTCTGCCTCACTTTCACACACACACACACGCACACACACACACACGTGCAGCACAACCTGTTTTCTTACATCAGCCCTCGGAAACTACAGCCTGCATGAACCTCCAAGCAGTCCAACATGGCAAGAAGGGGCCTTGTGTGTCTCGGGACCTGAATAGAACATGTTCTGATATCTGTGGAACCCAAATGACTGCTTCCAGAAAACCATTTTCGGCGACCTCGTGGGATGAACAGCAGGGGGCCTAGGGACCCCAGGGTCTTAGTTCCGGTGATCTGTCCCTGGCAGGCTGGACGACGAAATGGCTCAGAAGAACAATGCCCTGAAGAAGATCCGGGAGCTGGAAGGTCACATCTCAGACCTCCAGGAGGACCTGGACTCAGAACGGGCCGCGAGGAACAAGGCGGAGAAGCAGAAGCGGGACCTGGGGGAGGAGCTGGAGGCGCTGAAGACGGAGCTGGAAGACACGCTGGACAGCACGGCCACCCAGCAGGAGCTCAGGTGAGGAGCCCCCACCTGGCCGGCCGGCCGCTCGGATGGGTCAGGACGGCTGGTGGAAAGGGGCAAACCCACACAGATCCTGAGTCACGGGGCTCCTCAGGCCCTGCGTTTATCGTGCTGATTGCATTTTGCTTTAACTGATGTAAGCATGCTTAATTTTTTTTTTTAATTTTGTTGAAATATAGTTGATTTACAATGTCATGTTAGTTTCAGGTATACAGCAAACTGATTCAGTTCTGTTCTTAACAAAAAGGACATCTCAGAAAACTGAGTAATAAATATTTCTGTCTAATTAAGCCACATGGATACCTAAAAGGGCTCGCATATCTTCCTACCCTGGAGATGATTAGCTACTTGGCATTTGGGAGTTTCCTGTTACCCAAAGAGGGTAATTGGAAAAACTGGATTTTTTAATTATTTGAAAATACTAATAATTTATTATAGATGTTATAAATACTAACATCAAATCTAAATATAATAAAACATTTTAATATGTCGGAACCATGAAAATCAACTGGTAAATTAAGCATGCTTATTTTTTAAATTTATTTGTTTTTAATTGAAAGATGATTGCTTTACAATATTGTGTTGGCTTCTGCCATACATCAGCATGAATCGGCCATAGGTATGCATATGTCCCCTCCTCGTGAACCTGCCTCCCACCTCCCACCCCATCCTACCCCTATAGGTTGTTACAGAGCCCCAGTTTGAGTTCCTTGAGTCATACAGCAAATTCCCGCTGGCTGTCTATGAGACATATGGCAGTGTGTATGTTTCCATGTTACTCTCTCCATTCGTCCTACCCTCTCCTTTCCTCACCCCTTCCCGTGTCCATAGTCTGTTCTCCATGTCTAATCATGCTTATTTTTTAATCTTGTCTTACATCACAGTAGGAGGATATACTCAATTAGAGAATGACTTGAAAACTGTAGGAAAGTTAGATACCAAAAGCATTGACCCCAGTCCCACCACGGTTAACACTTTGGGGAATTTCATTCCTGTCTTTTCCGGAGTGTGTATAAGTTTTGCATTAAATTTTCAAAATAACATTTATCAGATCGGTCTTCACTTGATGTGTCACTGCTGGCTAACTGACAATACCCAACCAAAAAGCAGAAACAAAAACGGGTCACCTGCCAGATAATGAATGCTGACTTCAGTGAAACTAGGTCATTTATTTATTCAGCAAACACACAAGTGTGTGTTGAGTGCACCCTGTGTCAAGTGCTGTGCTAACATGGAGATTTACTTCCCACATTTTGGGTTTTGTGCTACATCACTTAGCTGGGCCTAGAAGCCAGCACAACTTTCTACCCCCTTTGCACTGGCCCAGAGCAGTGGCTCATAGCAGTGAACTCAGACTGTTTGGGTTCAAATTCTTGGTCAGTCACACGATGGTTTTAATACCTTGGGCAAGCTGCTCACTCTTTCTTAGCTTTTGTTCCCTCATCTGTAAAACAGAAATAATGATACACTTGCCTCTAAAGGTCACTCTGAATATTCTATTCACTCTGAATATTCTATCAGATGACATATACCCAGAACTTAGGTCAGAGCTTGGCACATAGCGTATCCTCAGAAAGTAAAGCTAATGTTAATATTTACAGAACAGTCTGCAACTCACTTTGCATTCTTCCAACAATATCATGTGTTTTATTTTGTGTATTTGTTTGTCGGCCCTGGGAGATTCTGGGAGGTAGCATGCTCCTCTTTTTTATGGCTACCTCCTTGTTTTGAGGAAATTCCAGGTCCAGAGAGGTTAGGTGACTCACCCGAGGTCACACAGCTTGGGAGGGATAGTGACAAAGACTTCAGTTCCAGGTCCCGGGAGACCCCTCGCGCCTCTGCACTGAGGCCCGTCTCTGTCTCCTCGGCTGCCAGCCTCTGTGTTCTTGCTGCCCAGGGCCAAGAGGGAGCAGGAGGTGACGATGCTGAAGAAAGCCCTGGACGAGGAGACACGGTCCCACGAGTCTCAGGTGCAGGAGATGAGGCAGAAGCACACCCAGGTGGTGGAGGAGCTCACTGAGCAACTGGAGCAGTTCAAGAGGGTGAGTCGCCGTAGCTTTCTGGTGACAACAAAATGCGAAGAACAATGTGTCAGCAGCTTCAGGTAACTACACGCGAGTGTCTGCACGAAGACCAGTAACAAGCTGCGGCGATCCTAATGAGAGTGACGGCACCCAGCATTTATGCTTACTGAATATTACGTTGACTAATCTTTCCTACCACCCACTGGGATGGGTACAATGAAGCCCCTTTGACACGAGAAGGAACTGAGGTCCAGAGTACCTAAAGGCCACACAGCTATTGACAGAGTCCCAGCAGTCTGCTCTGGCGTGCATGCATGCTCAAGTCGCTTCAGTCATGTCTGACTCTTTGCAATCCCGTGGACTGTAGCCCGCCAGGCTCCTCTGTCCATGGAATTCTCCAGGCAAAAATACTGGAGTGGACTGCCGTGCCCTCCTCCAAAGGATCTTCCCAACTGAGGGTTCGACCTGTATCTCCTGCAGTGGCAGGCGGATTCTTTACCACCAGAGCCACCTGGGAAGCCCTGGCTCTGGACTCATCTTGTAGCCTCTCCAGGGCAGGGTCTCCAGGTAGGCCCTTGTGGATAAGCAGAGTTTAGCAAAATTCTGGGAAAGTAACTGAACACTGAGGACAGTCTAGCCATCTTCATTTCTGTGCAGAGTGGAGCAAGACTGTCATCATTTGAGTGGCAAGACAGTGCTCCATGGTTAGTTTGGGAATGGCTAGATCTAATCTTCCTCTGATGCTTGGCTATTTGGGGGTGCACAGAATCTGAGGCAGTTAACTAGCACTAAAATTCTGTGTATCCGGAACTTCCTCTTGCTTTGGAGAATGTCCTTGTGTTTCATTCCCAGGGAAGAGATTTTTAGCTTATGACATCCTGCTAGGTGTCTTCTCTAAAAGTCTGAATTATACCATCCGTGCTCCAGCTTTCCTCCAGAACTTTCTAGACTGAATGGCTGTTGTGTTACCTAAGAATTGTTGGTGTTGGCATTAGCTTCTATCGCCAGTCAAGATAAATGTTCTTCAGGACTCCCCTGGGGATCCAGTGGCTAAGGCTCTGGGCTCCCAATGCTGGGGGCCTGGGTTTGATCCCTGATCAAGGAACTTGATCCCACGTGCCTCAACTAAAAAGATCCCGCATACCACAAGAAAGATGATCCCAGGTGCTGTAACTAAGACCCTGACTCAGCCAAATTCACCAGGGAATCCCAACTAAGACCCAGCTCAGCCAAATCAATAAATATTAAAAAAAAAAAAAGATAAATATTCTTCCATGAGCTGGTTCACCACCAGTTCGATCATAATCTCAGAATTTTCCCATACATTTAATAACGGCTGCAACCCCTGTATGGCATTGAGTATATGCCACTATTCCAAAGTTTTACAGGCACCAACTCATTTAATCCCACCGTGACCTTTGCTAAAATGCACATCTCCAGGCCCCACACTGAAACGCACTGTCCCTGACTATACACCCTCACGCTCCAAGTGGAGAAAAGCTACCTGTTTGTGTTACCTTGTCAGTCGTCACGTGGGGTCTGAATATGAACCTTGGGCATTTTGTCAGTTCTTTTGTGTTGGACAAATAAGATCTTGCTAGTTTCATCTATAACATGTATTTCTCCTTTCAACTGTCTTTTCTTTATTATATTCAGAAGGTTTTTTTTTTTTTTGGCCATGCCCTGTGACATGAGGGATCTTAGTTCCCTGACCAGGGATCAAGTCTGAGCTCCTTGCATTGGAAGCATGGAGTCCTAACCACTGGATCACCGGGGAAGTTCCCAGAAATTATTTTTTAGTTAATTAATGATTTACTTTTGGCTGCGCTGGGTCTTTGCAGCCGCACTCAGGCTTTCTCCAGTTGTGGCACATGGGGGCTCCTCTCTAGTTGCAGTGCGCAGGGCTTCGCAGTGTGATGGCTTCTCTTGTCGTGGAGCAGAGGCTCTAGGGCGTGCGAGCTTCAGTGGTTGTGGCTCGTGGGCTTGGTTGCCCTGGGCCGTACACGGAGTCTTCCTGGACCAGGGATGGAACCAGTGACCCCTGCATTGGCAGGTGGACTCTTAACCACTGGACCACCAGGAAGTCCCCCAGAAAGTTTTATTGTGATCGAAGTTGAATCCAAATGGGCTTTTCCCACCGATGGAGTAATAAGTCCTCCAGACAGTGGTAAGGTACATGTGTCACTTTTACTGTAAGTTTGGAAAGCTAACTGACCAGCGCTGAGCCAGGTGGTCATCCGAGATGAGCAGGCGCTGGAGGCCTCTTTGCAGAGACTCAGCTGTTGTGGCCATCCATGCCTGACCTGAGCAGGAGGGGGCTCACAACGCCTGCCCACCATCTCAGGAGCACTGAAAAGGGAGACTGTTTTACCTCTAGCAATGTTTCAGATTGTTGGTGAAAACTCATAGTATTGTTCCTACCTCGACTCCCCTTACACGTGTATAGTCACCACCATTCTGGGAAAAAGGTTTTAGGGGAGCCCAGGTCCCGTGAGGTCCCCCAGGGTCCTTGATATCAACCTGCACTGTTGCCTTAAGAAGCACTTTGTCCCTGTCTGGGGTCCTGGCAGCATTAAATGGACTTCGTCACCAGAGGACTGGCTTCTGAGGGTCCCTGGACACTGCACAGACGGGCCCAGGAGCTGAGGGTGAGCCCACTGTTGCGTTCTCCACTCTCGGGACCCACACACTTTCTTCTGGTTTTTCCCCCAAACACTTTTTTTCTTAGAGAAACTCATATGCCTACAAGAGCTGTTTAGATAAAATAGCTTTCTCTAAACTTTCACAGAAATGGCAGTGTACATCCAATGATAAATCAATGGATGAGAGGGAGTGGTGGGGCCTGGGGCTGAGTGGAGTGTGACTGCCCTGTTTACAGGGCCAGCTGCTACTCAGATCCAGATGATTGCTCTCGCAGAGGAAGGCAAGACCTCTGTTTCCAGATCTTTACTTTTTTTTTTGGAAGTCAGACTTTAAATAGAGATGTATGCAGCAAAATTCACCAACTTTAAGTGTATATATTTCAGTGAATTTTGACAAATTATTTAACCACCACCCAATCATGAAATAGAACATTCGATTTTTCAAATGAGAAGCTGGGAACCCAGATTTTTATGTGATATTGCTTTTTATTTACCTGACTGTGCCAGGTCTTAGTTGTGGCATGTGAGATCTAGTTCCCCAACCAGGGATCAGACCCAGGCCCCCTGCATTGGGAGCGCTGAGTCCTAGCCACTGGACCACCAGGGACGTCCCTGTGTAATATTTCTTTATTAAAATGTTAAAAGGTATAACATGGATCAAATAGGATGTGATGGCAGGGTTGATGCAGCCTGGGGGATGCTAGTTAGCAACCTCTGAGCTTCAGGAAAACAGTCTAAAAAGTCTTACTGGGGATTGTGTGCTCCTCACTGCCCCGAGTCCCTCCCCTGAGGTGGGGAGCACAGGTCCCCGGACCTACCGAGGGAGGGGGAAGCAAAGAAATGGACCGCTAGCGCAGGTCCTTATCTTAAAACACTCTCCCAGCCATGGCCCTAATGCCTCCCTTCCCCTCTGCTTCTCTGGCTAGGCCAAGGCCAACCTGGACAAGAACAAGCAGGCGCTGGAGAAAGAGAACGCGGAGCTGGCCGGAGAGCTGCGAGTCCTGAGCCAGGCCAAGCAGGAGGTGGAACACAAGAAGAAGAAGCTGGAGGTGCAGCTGCAGGAGCTGCAGTCCAAGTACAGCGACGGGGAGAAGGTCCGGGCCGAGCTCAACGACAAGGTCCACAAGCTGCAGGTGAGGCGGCTTCGTTGGGACCGTCTCTGAAGGATGAGTTTCTTCCAGCTAACGAAGCCTCTGTTCATTTCCCTGAGTTACATTCCTCAGGGAGATGATATGGTTGCCTTATTCAATTTAACCTCTAAAAACTCCTACCTGCTCATTCAAAATGAGTATTTTTTGAGTGCCTGCTGTATGCCAGGTGCTGTGTTTAATCCTGAGATACAACAGCAAGGAAGAAGACAAACACTGTCCCTGCCCCTGGAGAACTCCAGCCCTGTGCGGGGAAAGACGTTAATAATCATGCAGATGAATATGAAATGATGCTGGGAAGCAGAGACACATACTGCAATGAATATAAATAATACAAGGGCCTGAGCCTGTGGGAGGAGGAGTCAGGGAAGGCTTCCCTAAGAAGGATGTATAGCCTGACAGATAAGAAGTCTGTCTACTTATAGACAGGGAATAGCATGTGCAAAGGCTCAGGACTAAGTGAGAAGTCAGAAGAGATCATGTAAGGCCAGTAGAGCCAGAATGATAAATCTGATGGACGATAGGGGATGGTGGGGACTGGGGCCAAGTGGAGTTTACAGGACAGGGAAGGTATGTGGCATAAAGTGGGACTGGAGCAGGTTGGGGCCAGAAGACAGGAGTGACGGGAAACCACTGATGGGTTTTAAGCTGAAGAGTGACATGGTCTGTTGGTCTTTGGTCTTGATTAGCTTTGAACAGACATTTGGGCTGACTTTCCATTCATGGAATATGGCCTACCTTTTGATAAATATTTAATGCGCTTAGAGCCTGGGACAAGAGTACAGGACAGCACGAAGTATGAGTTTTTCCACACACAGCTGAGCACAGGGGTTTTGCTGTCCTAACACAAACAACATCCTGGAGGAGTGAAGATCATTTATATCCTCAGTGTAAATGGGAGGAGGATGGATGGAGGGCTGGTGTCTCCAAAAGGACTTGTTCAGAGATACCAGGGCTTGGAGTAAAAGGCAGAGGAAAGGTAGAGAGAGCTTTCTACCTGTAGTGCCCGCGTCTATGGTTTTGCTGTAAGGGTCAGTGAAAGGGCAAAGAGCAGGGGTGAGGAAGAGGGGTGGTAGGGACAGGACCTTTGGATGTGGAGGTGCCCTTTGCAGCCTCTTCCCCCACTTTAGGGATTGGGTGAGTCCAGACCACCACTCAGTATCTGGACCTGCAAACCTGCTCTTCATGCTTGCCAACCTTGGCAAGGCTCCAGGATCCATGTGGAGGGCTCAGGGCCCAATTAGTACAGTCTAACCACAGTATAACAGGGCTCTTACAGGGTCTCGGAACCAGAGGCTACCAGAGATTGCAACTTGTAGGGATGTCCTTCCCTCCCCTAGGGGGCCATGGAGTGACCATGACCAGGCCCCTTAGCTCATGGGAACCTCTCAATCAGTCGACACCCCAAGGCCGATCACTGAGTACAGAGAGCCCCTCTTACTTAAGGACAATCCTGTCCTGGATGATCCAACTAACCAGTCTCTGGGTGCCCACAGAATGAAGTGGAGAGTGTCACAGGGATGCTCAACGAGGCAGAGGGCAAGGCCATCAAACTGGCCAAGGACGTGGCGTCCCTTGGGTCCCAGCTCCAGGACACCCAGGTGGGTATCGGGCCACGTCATCTGGAGGCACCTGGGGTACGGCCTTCCTGGGGGTGGGCTCCTGGACTTCTGCGTGTCCTTTCTGTAGGAGCTGCTTCAAGAAGAAACCCGGCAGAAACTCAACGTGTCCACCAAGCTGCGCCAGCTGGAAGACGAGAGGAACAGCCTGCAGGAACAGCTGGACGAGGAGATGGAGGCCAAGCAGAACCTGGAGCGCCACATCTCAACCCTGAACATCCAGGTGCCCACTGTGTGTCTTTGCCCTGGAGGGTAGATCAGTGGCTCGGATGTGATTTTGATAGAACGGTGGCACCATTTTGCTTGACTCACTGGCTCCCCCTGCTGTTGAGTTTCTTCCATGGTGCCATTTTGCTTGGCTCACCAGCTCTCCCTGCTGTTGATTTTATTCAATGATGGTCGTGGCTTCTCAGGGGCACAGGGCTGGGACTCCCTTATCCCCGCCTCCTCTCATCCCACCCTGGACACTGCCTTTTCAGCTCTCCGACTCGAAGAAGAAGCTGCAGGACTTTGCCAGCACCGTGGAATTGCTGGAAGAGGGTAAGAAGAAGTTCCAGAAGGAAATCGAAAGCCTGACCCAGCAGTACGAGGAGAAGGCAGCTGCTTATGACAAACTGGAAAAGACCAAGAACAGGCTTCAGCAGGAGCTGGACGACCTGGTCGTCGATTTGGACAACCAGCGACAACTGGTGTCCAACCTGGAAAAGAAGCAGAAGAAGTTTGATCAGGTAGGGGCTGGAGGGCCCTCCCCTCTGCTCACGGAGCCTGGCTGGGGGGCGGGGGTCCGGGTCTGGGGAACATCTGGCGTGGCTGCTGCGTGTATGGCAGCATCCCATCCTGGCTTTGCTGGTCACGATGGAAGGCTGGCCGGCTTGGGTGAGGCTCCTCGAGGGGTCAGTGAGGACAGCGGCGAAGCCTCAGTGGCCATGACTTCCCAGGTTCCACCACCACCACAAGGGCCATCTAGAAACCCAGTCGTGCCTTGGGTTCTAGCCCTGATAAGGAATGAGGTTTACTGATTTTACTCACTCAGCGAGTATTTGTTGGGCACCTACTGAGGATTCCAATTAAAGTATCTACCCTTGAAATACCACTGTTCCTTAATATCTCACCACAAAGAATCTTGAGCACACAGCAAAGCAGAAAGCCTTGTACTGTGAACACCTGGGCACTCACCACCTTGATTCAGTCATTAAGGCCTTACCCTGACTTGGGGCTTCCCTGGTGGCTCAGATGGTAAAGGGTCTACCTGGAATGCAGGGACCCTCGTTTGATCCCTGCCTGGGTCAGGAAGATTCTCTGGAGAAGGGAATGGCAACCCACTCCAATATTCTTGCCTGGAGAATTCCATGGACAGAGGAGCCTGGCAGGCTACAGTCTATGGGGTCGCAAAGGGTTGGACATGACTGAATGACTAACACTTCACTGACTTATCACATGCTTTTTTATGAGTGTATTACATCTCTCATTTGTATCTTATCTTTTAGACGCATTTAAAAGCAAATTACAGACAACTGTACATCACCCTCTAGATACTGCCACACTGCATATAAACTAGGGTTCATTTTTCAAAATATTTTTTCTTCCCTTGAAGTAAAATTACACTGAAATACATAAATCTTAAGTATACACTCACTGAGTTCTGATAAATGCATACACCTGTATGACCCAAACTCCTAAATACCAGCTTTTAATATGTGTTACTCAGAATCAATAAATATGGTTTGGTTTACATGTGACTCAGGATTTATTCCAAAAATCAATGTGGGGATGGAATTTTGGGATTCTTCTCTTTTCTACCAGCCATCCCTTCTCTGTGCTGACAGCTTGTTCTTAGTGCTTCTTATCTGCTGGTTCATTATCTGGTCCAGGGTCTGAGACTGCTCTATTATTTTCCCGTCACAAACAGTGGAGAGTTTTTGTGTTGACTGCTGTTGGGAGTCCCTGTTACCTGCCCATCTTTGCTGGACTCTGGCAGTCTGGGTTTTGGATGCTACAGTGAAGACTGCTCTTTCTTTTTGTTGTTTAGTTGCTCAGTCAGGTCCAACTCTCTGCGACCCCTTGCACAGTAGCCCACCAGGCTTTTCTGTCCATGGGATTTCCCAAGCAAGGATACTGGAGTGGGTTGCCAGTTCCTTCTCCAGGGCATCTCCCTGTCCCAGGGATCCAACCCAAGTCTCCTGCATTGGCAGAAGGATTCTTTTCCACTGAGCCACCAGGGAAGCCCCTCTATTTCTAAAGATGAGATTAACGTCAGAATGGGGTATTCTTGGAGCTGCTTCCCCCGGCAGAGGGTGTGTGCAAATCCATCCACATATTCACCATTTCTCTACTCATAGGGTACTTCTGTAAGGGAGTGACTGTGGCCACGAAACAAAAGGAAAACTGGCCTCTGGCAGGATTAAGTGTCACCCTGACCTTGGTCACAGTATGTTCTAACCAACACGGGCAGCGTTAGTGATTTCTGAGCACAAAGATACGGCGAATGCTGGCTGTGCAAAGCCGACCTAGAAGTCGGCAAGCAGGACTGTTATAAACTATTTGCATAGATATGTGACCTCCTCCCAGCCGTACCAGGATGAGTTCAGCTGCACACAAGACTTCTTCCCCCTATTTGCAGTTAAATGCAGCCGACCCTCGGGCATGCCTAGAGCTCACCTCTGGGTCTTTTGCTGTGTTGCAGTTGTTGGCCGAGGAGAAAAACATCTCTTCCAAATATGCGGATGAAAGGGACAGAGCCGAGGCAGAAGCCAGGGAAAAGGAAACCAAAGCCTTGTCGCTGGCGCGGGCCCTCGAGGAAGCCTTGGAAGCCAAAGAAGAGCTCGAGAGGACCAACAAGATGCTCAAAGCCGAGATGGAGGATCTGGTTAGCTCCAAGGACGATGTGGGCAAGAATGTAAGTGGCTCTTCATCGTCTTTGCTTGTCCATGTCCCCCCCGACCCTCTCTGCTAGTTATCAGTCCACAGGTAAAGGAGGGGGCCCCACGCCTCATTCCTGGTAAGCAATAATCAGGAACTGAAGGGAGTCCCTCGGGCTGATGCAAAGAGGGGGCCAGCCTTGGGCTGTTGGGAACAGCCTTTGGGGTAAGGTCTGAGTCAAGGGTTCCGAGAGGAAGGCTGTGGTCTGGACTCCTGGTCATGCATCCCGGGGGTATCAAAAGCCACCTCCTGGACCATGATGAGCTGCCCGTCACCGGGGGCTGCCCGACCATCTTCACGACTTCACCCCTCACGTCAAAGGTCCATGAGCTGGAGAAGTCCAAGCGGGCCCTGGAGACCCAGATGGAGGAGATGAAGACCCAGCTGGAAGAGCTCGAGGATGAGCTTCAAGCAACAGAAGACGCCAAGCTGAGGCTGGAGGTCAACATGCAGGCCCTTAAAGTACAGTTTGAGCGGGACCTCCAGGCACGGGACGAGCAGAATGAAGAAAAGCGGAGGCAACTCCAGAGGCAGGTAATCCATGGAGGGGAAAGAGGGGAGAGAGGGGAGGGGAGGGGGGCCAGCCGGCATTCCTTCCTTCTGCCACCACTTCCTGGCTTCGTGGAAACTTTGATTTCTCACCTGCAACCCAGGAATGGGAAGCCCACCTTCAGTGGTGGTGCAGACCTGGGCCGTGGGGGAAGGGATCCGAGGGGCGGCCCTGCCCTGCAGCACATGTTTCTGGCCTCACCCAGCTCCACGAATACGAGACGGAACTGGAAGACGAGAGGAAGCAACGCGCCCTGGCGGTGGCGGCCAAGAAGAAGCTGGAAGGGGATCTGAAGGACCTGGAACTGCAGGCCGACTCGGCCATCAAGGGGAGGGAGGAAGCCATCAAGCAGCTGCGAAAACTGCAGGTGGGTGACGCCCCAGGGACCAGGGAGGCGGGTCCACGGCCGTGGGAGGACGCAGCCTTCTGTCACTGGTGCCTGGCCACCTGGTGCTCTTCCATCATGCTTTTGCTTTGGGGGCTGTTTCCTGCTCTGGGGGCGGAGGTGGTGAGGTCACCCTCCACCTGGTGACCTCCACCCTCCTCCCCAGGCGAGCAGCTCAGCAACGGCCAAACACTATCCTCAGGTGTTTGGCTCCGGGCTTCCCTGGTGGCCCAGATGGTAAAGAATCTGCCTGTAATGCAGGTTCTATCCCTGGGTTAGGAAGATTCCCTGGAGAAGGGAATAGCAACCCACGTCAGTATTCTTGCCTGGAGAATTCCATGGACAGAGGGGCCTGGAGAGCTATACAGTCCATGGGGTTGCTGTGAAGAGTCAGACACCACTGAGAGGCTAACACTCAGACCTCAGCACCGTTTCTTAGGTCTGTGGAGCCCGTCCAGAGGCCCCAGGCAGCCACCTGCGGCCAAAGGCTTTGTGGTTAAATGGTGGGAAAGCCTAGGCTTCCCTGGTGGCTCCGACGGTCAAGAATCTGCCTGCAATGCAGGAGACCCAGGTTCAATCCCTAGGTTGGGAAAATCCTCTGGAGGAGGAAATGGCAACCCACTCCAGCATTCTTGCCTGGAGAATGCCCTGGACAGAGGAGCTGGCAGGCTACAGTCCACAGGGTTGCGAGGAGTCAGACACAACTGAGCAACTAACACACACACTCGGGCTGGCACAGGAAGGTAATCTGGGCCGCAGGACCCGGTGAGTAAGGACTTCTTAGCTGGTCCTGCCTGTCCTCATGCAGGCTCAGATGAAGGACTTCCAGAGAGAGCTGGAAGATGCCCGTGCCTCCCGGGACGAGATCTTTGCCACGGCCAAAGAGAATGAGAAGAAGGCCAAGAGCTTGGAGGCTGACCTCATGCAGCTACAGGAGGTAAAGCCTTATCTGCACTGTGGGGGCCCTGATGGGGGGGCCCTGGGCACCCTGGGCTCAGGCGCCCGCATTCAGCATCCCACAAGTGAGGGCTCCATAGCACGGGCGTGGAAAGACACGGGGTTTTCTCGCTGACGGATCTGCAGGCCTCCCCCCAAGCTCGGAGGAGGCCACGCCATTTTCAAGAATGGCCGTGGAGGCAGCCGGGGGCCTGCTGCTGGGAGCGGGGTAGATGCTTGGGTGGGGCTCAGGCCCTCCTGACAGGCAACCGGTTTCCTTCCTCCCCGCGTTGCAACGTCCAGGATCTAGCGGCAGCCGAGAGGGCTCGCAAGCAGGCAGACCTGGAGAAGGACGAGCTGGCCGAGGAGCTGGCCAGCAGCGTGTCGGGCAGGTAGGAGCCGCCTAGGGAAAAAGGGGTCCCTAGACTCACATGATGAGAGAGGCAGTCAGTCAGAGGACGCCTCCTGGACCATATGTTAAGGCTGAACGTGACAGCACGTTCAGCTGAGTTTGTGACAGGGGACATGTGTTTTTCACACCCTATGGGGTTGTAGTCTGGTGGGGACGGGGCATCTGGGGATGTCAGGGAGGAGCGAGCCGGTCCTCATCTCAGGCCTGGCTCCCTGCTTCCCAGCTGTGTGAGTTTGCACAAGCCTCTAAGCCTCTCTGAGTCTCGATTGTAAAAGAGGACGACCCCGAGGCACTGCTCCTCCAGGGGAGCAAGCTGCCTAAGCCAGGGGAGGCTGGAGGTCCCAGGGCGGCTGCCTTTCCCTTAGGAACGCGCTGCAGGACGAGAAGCGCCGCCTAGAGGCCCGGATCGCACAGCTCGAGGAGGAGCTGGAGGAAGAGCAAGGCAACACGGAAGCCATGAGCGAGCGCGTCCGGAAGGCCACGCAGCAGGTGGGGCCGGGGCCGCCTGCACCCGCCCTGCGACAGGCTCCGGTGTGCCAGGCCCGGGAGGGGGTGGGACGAGGCAGGAGAGTAGGGACCCGGCACATCCCGCTCCGGAGCACCCACTCCCTCCTCTCCGGTCACCCCAGCACCCGGCCTGCAGGGCCTCCCATGGTGGCTCTCTCCAGCAGACGAGGCTCACCCAGAAGGGCTTGGCGGTCTCCTTCCTGCCTTTTCCTTAGCCCCCACCTCCTGACAGTGAGCACCCTCCACGATGGGCACCGGGGCCCCCTCGTGGAGCCGGCATGGCACTGAGATGTGGCCTGGAAGGGCTGCCCCTTGGCTGAGCCTTGAAGGACGGCCAGGGAGGGGCTGCGTGCCAGAGGGGAGGGAGGGGGGCTTCCGGGCACCCTCCACCTGGTGACCTCCACCCTCCTCCCCAGGCGGAGCAGCTCAGCAACGAGCTGGCCACGGAGCGCAGTGCAGCCCAGAAGAATGAGAACGCGCGGCAGCAGCTTGAGCGGCAGAATAAGGAGCTGCGGAGCAAGCTGCAGGAGATGGAGGGGGCAGTCAAGTCCAAGTTCAAGTCCACCATTGCGGCCCTGGAGGCCAAGATCGCACAGCTGGAGGAGCAGGTGGAGCAGGAGGCCAGGTATGGGGGCCAAGGGGGCCATCGAGCAGCACCCCAAAGACCGCCTGCTTGCCAGCGAGCGGTGGGGGCGTGGAGGGGTCAGCCAGTCTCCCTGGGCATCAGCTCTGGCCGAGAATTGGCTCAGAGGTGCCCGCGTGGCAGCTGTTCTGGGTGAACTGAGAACACGGGCAGGCGCTGTGCCCGGAGTGAGCCTCTGAGACGCCAGCTGCTCTAAGCGGCCAGACTCCTCAGTGATGTCAGCCGGGCTTCCCGGGAGCTCCCGGGACTTTGCCTAACCCGTGTCTGCAGGCTGTCATGTTAACGGGTACAGCAAACATCCGGGTCCTCAGCCCCTTCAGCACCCACAGTCATGGGCAGGCTGCTCACTGACACGCGGTCCCTGAGCTGACCATCAGACAGGGTCTAGATCCTTACACTGTTTTTGCCCTTTTCTGTGGTGACTTCATAGAAAAGTCATGTGCCACAACAGTTCACCAATTTAAAGCATACGGCTCAGTGTGTGTGTGTGTGCTTAGTCGCTCAGTCATGTCCAGCTCTTTGCGATCCCATGGACTGTAGCCCGCCAGGTTCCTCTGCCCATGGAATTCTCTAGACAAGAATACTGGAGTGGGTAGCTATGCCCTTCTCCAGGGGATCTTCCCAACCCAGGGATCGAGTCCAGGTCTCCCGCAGTGCAGGCAGATTCCTCACCATCTGAGCCACCAGGGCAGTGCAGTGGCTCTCAGTGTACAGTTCACAGGCACACATTCACTACAGTCAACTGTGGCACATTAAGAGAACCAGTAAGAAGCCCTGTGTCCTTAGCCATCACCCTCTATTTCGCATCCCCGGCTCCAGGCAACCGCTCATCTACTTTCTGTCTCTATTGTCTATTCCGGACGTTTCGCAAAGTGGGAGCATATAACACAGGGCCTCTTGTTAAGACTGGCTTTCTTTCACTGAGAACGTTTCCAAGGTTCTCCCGCGCTGTAGCTAGGGTCAGCACGTCATGCCTTTTCATGGACGATTTCTCAGAATGAGCTGTGATTCGGGCTCAGGAAAAGTGCCCATGTGGGGACTTCCCTGTTGGCCCTTCATGTCTAAGACTCTGTGCTCCCAATGCAGGGGGGACAAGGGTTCGTTCCCAGGTCAGAGAACTAGATCCCACATGCCACAGCTAAGACCCAGTGCAGCCAAATAATTAAAAAAAAAAGTGCCCACGTGGGTGATGCTGGTCGGGTTCACGCACTGGCTGCAGGGAGGCCCTCCCCATCTGAACCTTCCCTGCTTGCCCCGTGTGCGCAGAGAGAAACAGGCGACCGCCAAGGCACTGAAGCAGAAGGACAAGAAGCTGAAGGAGGCCCTGCTGCAGGTGGAGGATGAGCGCAAGATGGCAGAGCAGTACAAGGAGCAGGTAACCGCGCCCCGGCCCCCCGCCCAGCCCCGCAGGCCCCGCCACGCACCCGCCTGACTCTCGGGCTGCTCCTTGCCAGGCCGAGAAAGGAAACCTGAGGGTCAAGCAACTCAAGAGGCAGCTGGAGGAGGCGGAGGAGGAGTCCCAGCGCATCAATGCCAACCGCAGGAAACTGCAGCGTGAGCTGGACGAGGCCACGGAGAGCAACGAGGCCATGGGCCGCGAGGTGACAGCACTCAAGAGCAAGCTCAGGTGAGGTGCCGGCCCCCAGGGTCCTCGGGTAGCAGACGGAGTGCGCGGGGTGCCCTGAAACACCCACAGTGGCTCAAGGGCCCTCTCCCCAGAGCCGCTGAGCTCATCATGTATGCAGCACCAGCCTGTGCTGGATGTGGGAGGGGCTCAGGTCACGGGGGCCCTGCCTCTGAGCGGCTCTCCTTCTGTTCCAACAACCAGTCCCTTCCTGTCCTCCTGGTGAGGAGCAGGAGAACCAGGCGGTGTCTCCCTGTCTCCTAAGTCCCTTCTTCTCTGTGTCAGGACATTGGCAGACTCCCTTCTCTCTTTCCCTCTCTTCTGGACTCTCTTCCCCACTCTTCCTAACTCAGGGTTTCTCCGTCCGATCGCCATCCAGGGCTGAACAACTCTTTGTTTATCATGGGCTTCCCTGGTAGCTCAGATGGTAGAGAATCTGCTTGCAATTCAGAAGACCCAGGTTCGATCCCTGGGTTGGGAAGATCCCCTGGAGAAGGGCGGGGCGACCCACTCCAGTATTCTTGCCTGGAGAATCCCATGGACAGAGGAGCCTGGTGGGCTACCGTCAGTCCAGGGGGTTGCAAAGAGTCGGACGTGACTGAGCGACTGTCACGGGCTGGCCTGTGCCCTGCAGGACGCTGAGCAGCACTCCTGGCCTCCACAAGCTAGATGCAGTGGGACATCCCCTGCTGTCCCTGGGGGGTGCTGTTGCCCACAGTCAAGCCCCTCTGCCCTAAGTGGGCAGGGTTGTTTTCTCTCCCACCCCTGAACCTCTGGGCCTGAAGGTGGTAGGTGCTTCCTGCTTCCCAGGGCTCCTTCCAGGCCCTGGTCCACCCAGTTCCCTGAAAGGCCTAGCTCCACGCTTTCTGTGTCATCCATCCACACCCTGCAGGCGGGTGATCCAGCCTCAAGTCCATGACCTTCTCTCCTCCAGGGCCCTGCCACTCACCTGCACTCCTGCTAACTCTCAGCTCTAACCTGACCATCAGGGATCACATCATCAGCTCACCCCACCTTTCTTCAGCTCTCCCCTCTGTCTCCACTGGGGTCTTGCACCCCTCGGCTCATCCTCTAGCAGCCCCACTGACTGCACAGTTATGATCAGCCTCTTCCACATCCTCCACACTGTGGTCCCTCTTCCTGCTGTGCTGGGCTTATTTGGTTAAAATACAACCCAAATGAAATCCAACTGCCAACCTTCTGCAGCTCTAAGCTGTGCGAGAAAGCCAACAGGAGCGCTGCCACTTCATTGAGAAACGTGCCACTGAGACACCAGGCTGACCCCACTTACTGCTGCCGGGACTTTCCCCTCCCCCTCCCCCCACCCCTCCCCCTCCTCTCAGCCTCCCCCCACCCCCCACCCTCTCACCCCTCCCCTCCCCCAGCCTCACCCCTCCCCTCCCCCACCCGCCTCTCCCCCACCCTCTCACCCAATTCTCCCCTCCCCTCCCCCATCCTTTCACCCCTCCCCAATCCTCTCACCCCTCCCCTGCCCTCTCACCCCTCCCCTCCCCCAGCCTCACCCTCCCCCTTTTCACCCTTCCATCCTCTCACCCTTCCCCTCCCCACCTTCTCCCCCTCTTTCCCCCACCCTCTCACTCCTCCCCTACCCTCTCACTCCTCACCTCTCCCCTCCCCCATCCTTTCATCCCTCCCCATCCTCTCACCCCTCCCCCCACCCTCACCCCTCCCTTCCCCAGCCTCCCCTCCCCCACTTTTCACCCCTCCCATCCTCTCACCCTTCCCTCCCCCACCATCTCCCCTCCCTCCCTCTCTCTCTCACCCCTCCCTCCCTCCCCCCCCCCCCCCCCCCCTCCCCCTCCCCTCCCCCTCCCCTCCCCCCCTCTCACCCCTCCCCTCCCCCCTCCCCCTCTCACCTCACCAACTTAGGCACCTGCTTTTCACCCTCCCTGAACTTACTCCCTCTGCCATCCTCAGTCTCCACTGATGACTTCGCTTCCTCTTTAACTGAAAAAAGGAAAGCATCGTGAAGTATAAACAAGCCCCCACTTCTCCATACCTCTCTACATCTGTACTCATTTCCTCTACTTTTCCCCCCATTTCTGTGCTCAACTGTCCAGCACCAACTGAGGTCAACCCCACCACTAGACCCCTCACCCTCTTGTTTAACCAAGGATGTTGCTCCCTAAAGTCTTACCCTTCTACCCTGTGATATATTCTCTCTCGCTGAGTCGCTCCATCAGCTGAACAAACCCAACCCCACTTCCCTGCAGCCTGTCACCGTGAAACTCCCGATTCGATTCGGCAGCATACGTGGTGCCTCTGCACAGGCCTCCCGGCCCCGCCCTCACCGCTGTCCTTCCCACTTTCTGGCCGCCCTTCACCTCTTCTGCTGGTGCCGCACCTTAAAGGCCAGTTGCTGCTGGTCTGCCCAGACTGCCACCCTGGTCCTCTCTCCATCTCCATCTCCACTCACTCCTCAGGTGAATCTCAACCAGCCTGGTGGCTTTGGAATTCCATCCACAGCTAGTGACTTCCTAGTTTATCTCCTGCCCAGACTTCCTGGGATTCCAGACTTCCTTGACCTTCCTATTCAGTGCCTAACAGGCAGCCCACACCCAAACACACCCCGACCTGAGCCCTGACTGAACCCTCTCATCCCCAACCAGCTCCTCGCACAGTCCTCCCCGGTTCAAAGCTGCTGTTAACCTAGGCCAGAAGCTGCCTTATTGTTCTCTCCATTACACCATGCATCCAAGCTGTTGAGAAATCCAGTCAACTTTCCCTTAAAAAATACTCTGCATCCAGAATCCATCCACTTCTTGCCACCTCGTCCAACCTACCCTCTCCTCCCATCTGGACGACTTTCTCAGCCTCCTTGTGGGCCTCTCACATCCATACTGGCCTCTTACAGCCTGTTCTCAACACAGAAATGGTGTGGGGTCATGCCCCTCCTTTGTTTGGAGCCCTCCATGGGCCCCCATCTCGCTCAAAGTAACATCTTGACAACGGTTAGTTCCACCAGGCCCTGCACGATCTCTGTCCTCTGCCTCCTAAGTTACCCTCCACCTCTCCATCTTCTGCCTCAGGGCCCTTGAACTGGCTACAGTCTCTGCCTGGAATGCTCTTCCCGCAGCTCATTGCAACAGCTGCCCCCTCCTTGTCTTCCTTCAGGTGTTTGCTCATCCATGTGATCAGAACCTCCTGTCTCACTCCCTGGCATTCTCCTCTCTCTTACCCACCTGTCATCATGGAGCTTGTTATTCTTGTATTTATGTCACATACAGTCTGTCCTCACTCTTGGCCTGCAAGGCCATAAACACAGAGGCTGTGTCTGCTTATTCATCCCCAGTGTCTGGGCACAAAATAAACCTTCAGTCGTTGGGTCAGAGATGACGTTTCTTCAACCTCAGCCATTCTCACACCACCTTTCCCATTTGCCTTGGTCTCTCACCACCTGTCCTTTTGTCGACTTGATACTTTCTGTGAAGTTTACTGTGTAAACCATACATGTGTCTATTCACAAATGAAACCTACCTCCCCTGTATCGTTAAACCAGGGTCCCTTGCATCAGCAGGTCCCAATCAAGTTAAACACAGTGAAAACAAGACAACAGTGAGTTCTAGCTATTGTGGCCACAAACTGATGACTGTGACCCGAAGGCCGACTTCTCATTAAAAAGGCAATGACAAAAAACATTAGCACCAGACTCTCTGACATAATCAGATGTATTTAAAGAGTGGGAAGGGGAACCCCTTTCTCAAGGTGCCATTAAGCAACCCGAAGGCATGCCTGGGAACCCTCTGAAATCACCTGGCATCTCAGCTCCAGACCCTGAGAACCGTTCTAGGAGACAAGGGGAAGCCTGAACCGCTTTCACAAGCCGGGAGTGAGCAGCGGGTTCCAAGTGCAGGCGTTCAGGAAGGAGCCCCCTGCCGGTGCGAGGTGGCGGGCGGGCGGCGTGTCCCCACTGCTGGAGCCCCCAGAGCCCTCTCTGCTGCTGACCGGACGCTGCCCTTCCGTGGGCATGGGCTGAGCAGTGGGGCGCACTCAGCCACCCCAGCTCTCTTGCCATTTTGTTATCACTGTCCCTTTCTTGGGACTGATGTCTTTTTTTTTTTTTTAATTTTTAAAATCTTTAGGGTGCACTTCGAGGCTTATGAGATCTTAGTTCCTGGACCAGGGACTGAACCCAGTCCTTGGCAGAGAGAGCTCAGAGTGCCAACTAGACTGCCAGGATATTCCTGGGACCCGTCATTCGTGCAGCACAAGTTGACTATCCCTTTTGGATTCTGTCCCATATAACTGACCCTTCTCAGGGCCATACAGGCCGGTATTAGACCACCCACTTTTTACAGTTAACATAAGCATACACGTACATATGGGTGGAAGACAGCTCCCACCTTTGCTGCCTTCTCTGAGTCCTCCAAACATGCAAAAACCCAAGATCAAGCGCAGGAACTATGAGTGAGGTTCGCAAGCCTAGCCAGCTTCTCCATGAGCAAGGAATTACAATGCACGTTTCACAGATTTTACCAGCCAGATACATCGCAATACGAGCCCTCATTAGAGCCTGACCAATGCACCCATCCCTCCCCAGACTGCCAGGCATCTCCACGTGAGCTGCCCAGGTGCCCGCCTCTACCTCCTGGCTACGGGCGTGAGAGGCAGTAGAGACAGTCATGGTAATGGAGCGACAGGCTGCTGCAGGCTCCTTGCCTGGAGCTGTTCAGGTTCTGGTCTTACAAGGATCTTCTGGCCTAGCTTACTCAGATTCCTTTACCTTCCTGAAGAGAAATGCAGAAGGGGAGGAAGCCATTGAGCCTGTGTTCTTTAAGCTCTGAAGGACAGAAAGTGCTTTTTAATTGGAAAAAAACAGACCACTTGTCCCTTTGTGTGCCCGCTTCCCTGAGTGCTTGGTGGCTGCAGGCGTTCCGCTGTAAGGGTCCTTAAAAGTGGCTGTAACTACTGAATTGAAGCAAACGCTTTTAATGATTAAACTCGCACTTGAACAGGAGGATGGTAACCACTGGGGACTCTCTCTCTCTGTTTCAGAGCCCCTCTCCCCCAGGAAACTCCGCAATGACTCACCAGGTATCATGCCTGCAGCTTCGCGGCTCGTGTGTGCGTGTGTGGCTCCTGGTTTCCATTTCCTTTCTGCCAGCACGCGCCCCCGTCTCCCTGTCCCCCTTCGTGGGCCCTCCCAAACTTCTGAGATGTCTACCAAGTCCGAAGGCTTAGGGATCTTAGGTCCAAAACGGTCTTTCGTCAAAGCCAACATGCACCCAAACATGCATCTTCACAAAGTCTCCTTCCTTCCTCCCGCTTGGGCGTCTGACGTGGCACTGATGTGGCCTGTCACACTGCGTGCTGACAAGTTCAGAGGCTGTTTTGCGTGGCTTGGAGGGTTCTTACCTGGGCGGCAGGCCCCTCGTACACAGTGAGGCCACGGCTGGGCTGTGCCCCCTCGTCCAGCTCAGGCACCTTGCTGAGCAGAGGCACCAGCACCACTGTCCAGGTACCTTCCTGGAGAATGGCTGTCATCGGCTGGTCTGGTTCACAAGTTGGAGTGAGCCAGGAACAGGGTCATGGTGGCCCCCAGCCACAGGCCCCCCCGGGCTGGGGTTTCCACACATGCGTGCGAGCGAACGAGCTCTCATCCCGATGTCTCACCCTCACTAGGGCTGCGTGGGGCTTCAGTGAGGTCGGCCGCTAACCACATCTTGAGCGCACGAAGGCCAGGTCAGGCCGAGTCTTTCCCAGAGGCCTCACAGGCACGTGTTCACAGACCAGGGATGGACACCCACGACTCCGGGGGTGCACGGAGCCATCAAAGACAGGGGCCAGAGGCCTCGGCTTCTCTGGGATTCTAACATCTTCACACGTGCAGTTGGGCTCTGGGGCCCGGCTTCCCCGTCATCCTCTTTGAGGCCCAGCCAGCCCTGCCTTCTGTCTGTCTGCTCTCCTGGAGAAATCTCAGCTTTGCTGTCGCTGTACCCATAATACTTAAAGGTGGAGGGGGTCTAGGCAGGAGCTTTAGGCAGGAGCGTCACGCCTCTGGGGCACTGCTCTTGAGCGGCTCTCCTGGCAGCTCTTCCGGATCGTGGGATAAGCTGGGTCCCAGGCTTGGCTGGAGTGTAGGCCCTCCATCAGGTTGATGGAACCTGAATCCTTGTAGGGTAGCAGGCCCTACACGCTCATGCTCATTCCTGGGACGCCAGCAGTGCCTGAGATATGTTCCTGAGTCCGTGAACAGAACCCAAATTCTCCAGAATCAGACACTTAAAGCAAATTTTTAGAGGAGTCCCTTACTTCCTTTGGCAGAGACAGCCAGTTATCAACTTTTGCCTAGCATATGAGTCCTGTTCCTTCAAGCAAGCCTCCTGAACCAAAACAGACCAGCTTCAGGCCTGGTGCCCACACAGGGGGGCTTCCAGGGACCCAGGAGTGATTGATTTACTTCTTAAGCCAAAGGAGCACATTGATCAGTTCAACTCCTCTACTTAGCAAACGTGGGCTTCCCAGGTGGGGAAGCGAGTGGTAAAGAACCCACATTCCAATGCAGGAGATATGAGAGACTCGTGTTCCATCCCTGGGTCAGGAAGATCCCCTGGAGGAGGGCGTGACAACCCACTCCAGTATTCTTGCCTGGAACATCCCCATGGTCTGAGGAGCCTGGAGGGCTACAGTTCACGGGGTCACAAAAGAGTTGGACACGACTAAAGCAGCTTAGCACACACGCAGTTAGCAAGTACAGGCTCTTCTGAGAGGCAAAGGGAAACCGAGGCACTGTTTCCCAGCCCATCCCATCCAGTGTTGAACCTGGAAGGTTAGACACAGAGGAGAAAGCTGTGTGGACGACTGCTGAGCCCTGCATGCCGAGAGAACACGCTGCTAGGGAAGGAAGAGATTTTTAAAGGTCACCTCTAGGGAGGGAGTGATATAAAGTTACTTTCAAAGGAGTTGGGGACCTAGAAGCTTCCTCTGATGGGAGGAAGACTGCCCTGAGTCTTTAGTTGGCGGTGCCTACCACTTTAAGTATTTATTCCTGATCGCTGCCCCCTTGGAAGTACCATCTGCCACACCCAGTGGGCTTTACCGGCCCAGGTCCTCCCACCCTTGGACCCCAGATGGCTTGTGCTGGGAAGCCTGTCAGCGATCAGGAATCTCTGGGCCTTGCTTCTGCCTCCTGTCTTGCCTGTCTGAGTCGCCCCCTGTGACTAAAGAATCGATGGGCTGGGCTCACCCTCGTGGCTTTCCTTTGTCCCGCCTTTGTGTCGTGAAGTGGATCGTTTTTTGTTGCAAAAGTCTGCTTTCTTCTTAGACATCCTAAAATGAGTTAAGACCCATCAAACGGGGTCAGATGGCCAGAGCTCAATATATAACATTATTTGTTGTGGTTGCTGAAAAGAAGGCGAACATTCCTTCCAAATGGTGGAGGTTAAGAGCAGGCGGGTCTGACTTTTCCTCCTGCCTGCCTGCCCTGCCTTCTTACACAAAGCTTCCCTGCCAGTGAGCAGGCCGGGCCCTGGTGGGAAAAGGGCATCCAGCAGGACAGAGACGAGGCGATGGGAGTGGGAAAGACAGAAAGGGGCGTCCCACCAGTTAGGGGGACACCTTGGATTAACGGGTCTAATGTTTTTCTGACAAATATCCACTGAGCACCTGTTGTTTGCCTTGCACGGTGCCTGCCATGGTGAGCACGAAACAGACGAGATCCCTGCCCTGGGGGAACTCAGTCCAAGAATTCTGCTCCACGGAAGCAGGGTGTGTTGGTGCCTTTAACCAGACAGCATTCTTCTGGCGACCACACAGGGACCTCCTTCCCTCTCAAGGCTGCCCTTGGTGGTCACACTCACGTTCCTCCAATTCAAAACCTAACCCCCTCCCCACTTTTCCTTCTGCAAAAGAGGAGGTGTGGACACAACAGGTCCCCCTCATCCCAGCCCCAGAGGGTAGGAATAATCCCACGTGGGGCCATCACCCTACTTGCCTCTCCCCCTTCTTTTCTAAATACAAGTCCACAGCCAACCAGAAGCCAGTGGGTCAGCAACTGACCAAGCCAGACATTTTTTTAAAGCAGACGGTCCTGCTTTGAAAAACCTATTCTGCCCCCATTGCAGCTGATTAAATGCACCCATACCTCCAGACGGGTCAGGATTTGTTCACTTCCACCTGAATATATTTGCGTCTCATTTGTTCCAAGTCTCTGTTTGTTCTCTGCTCAGTCTGAAAACCTCCTCCAATCTCGTGGGAGGTTTCTGTACTAAACAAACGTGTGTCTTCTTAAAAACCCACAGGCGAGGGAACGAGACCTCTTTTGTTCCCACAAGAAGGTCTGGAGGACGTAGAGTTATTGAGAACGCAGATGGGTCTGAGGAGGAAATGGACGCTCGTGATGCTGACTTCAACGGAACCAAAGCCAGTGAATGAATGACTTGCTCAAAAACGGCACAGAACCAAACCCAGTGGACTCCGCTTAGCACTGTCTAAATCCATTTTCAAACTCCAAACATCACAGACACCCCTCACGATGAATATAAACACCGCCCTGCATTCAGGGCATCATCTTAAGTTTGGAACGAGGTACCAAAGAGCGAAAAATCCAACAGGAGACACAGACACACCCAACCTCTCTGCCAAGACCTGTGCAGAGATTTTTTTGAATTTTTAGAAAGATATATCCACGGTAACTGATCACTGGCAACCTTACATGAAACGAGGAGAAAGTCACCACGGAAACGGGTGCCCCTGCTCCCACTCCCCAACTTTCCTGCCCTGTGGACCCTTCCATCATCCCGGGGTGGGGGTGGGGGCCGGTTTGAGAATTCCTCTTCCCTCTGGTTCCCACACGTCAGATGCACACAGTTCACTGAGACCAAGTGCCTTCTGTAGTCACGTGAGTTACAAAGGAGACGCCGCTCAAAGGCTAAGAGCAGGAAATTCACACTGTTTTATATGCACTGACTGTACTTAAGGACACCCTCACTAATAAAAGGTTATAAATCACTACAACCGAGTTGGCTTTTCTGTTGCTTTCTAGAGAAAAAGGACAGGACGAGATGGGTAGGGGAGGGAGAGGGGGCAGAGTGGCCTCATTTATGATGATCCTATGAAGTCAGTGGAGCAGGAACTGGCAACCCACTGGCAACAGTATTCTTGCCTGGAAAATCCCATAGACAGAGGAACCTGGTGGGTTCCAGTCCATAGGGTTGCAATGAGGCAGATATGACTAAGTGACTAACGTTTATGAAGTCAGGGTTGTTAATTCATTAAATGGGGAAACTGAGGTCTAGGGAGGTGAGATGAATTGTCCAACACTCCACAGCTGGCCAGGAGGAGAGCGGAACCTCAGAGTGAGCCTGAGGGAGGGGCTCTTCCACGCAGGAGGTGAGCAGCTCGTGGCTCAGGGAGAGGACGGGGCTCAGAAAGAACATGCACATCAATCAAAACAGCACATGATGGGGACTTCCCTGGTGGCTGAGACTTTGCCTTCAATGCAGGGGGTGTGGGTTTGAACCCTGGTCGAGCAAGATCCCACATGCCTTACAGCCAAAAAAACAAAACATAAGACAGAAGCAATATTACAACAAGTTCAATAAAGACTTTAAAAACTATCTACATAAAAAATTCTTAAAAACAAAACACACAAACCAGGTACATAGTTAATGTGAAGAATAATAAGCGTTCCTTGAATGTTTGAGTTAAAACACAAGACTTCGCCCAGCAGGGGTTGACCAACTTTTTCTATAAAGGCCCAGAAATGGTCTCTGTCACATTTTTGTCTTTTTTAAAAAATTATTAAACTATCCTTTAAAAATGTATAAACCGTTCTTGGCATGAGGGCCATAAAAACCGGGTCTGGGCCAATCCTTTCCTTCACCTGCATGCTCTAGACCCAGCTGCCTGGCAAAGGTTCCACTCAACACAAACGACTCCATACTCAGACTCTGTGGGCTCAAACAGACTGAAAAGAAAAGAACCACAGAGACGGAGGACATGCTGAAAGACCAAACGTCGATACGACTTGAATAGGACATACACAACATAATTCTAAGCTGACCCGAAAGGGAACTTTTAAAAAGTAGGTTTTTTTTTCATTGTCACTTGGTTAAAAAAAAAAAAAGGTTTCCACCATCGGATGCACAAACACAGAAGCATTAACCGGCATTTACTGACCGTCACAAACTAGCTGAAAATCAGTTTCTCTTGATTTTATTGTTCTTTTAAAAAAATAAAAGTACATCTTTTACCGATACAGGTTAGAGTGTTGCCATGGTAATGAGGTGAGCACTGGAGTTTCTCTGCTGAATTTCAGTAGCACTTGAAAAGTTCTGTTTTCAACTGGATATTTTTGCTGTTCTTTTGGAAAAATAACTTAGTAACAGAAGGCTGTTAGGCTGCATGCATATGCCTGAATTCCCATGTTCTTTTCACTTGTGTCCAAAGTGTGAGGTGGCTGTTCCAAACCAGCAGGGAGGAGCCACATGCTGTCTGCATGGAAATCCTGGGTTCGTTTCTTCTTTAATAAGGACGCTCCCCATGCAACCCTGGTGGCTTCATCTTATCTGAAGGTCACCTTGATTATTTCATCAAGGCTTTGAATGAAGTCCTGTTCTAAGGGGCTGCATCGCTAAGGCCATCACCCCCCAGAAACCCTCAGAAGCAGAGGTCACTCCCAGACCAGGGCGGGAGGCTCAGGACAAGGATAGGTCTAAAGAGGAGACAGATTTTCCACTGACCTGGTCCCCACAAAATTCACACTGAAACTCAAGCATGCCTCTAAAAGCCTCAGCGACAGGCAGATTAAAAAGTCTTGGAGGTACATGTGTATAAAACAGCCAGTGGGAAGCTGCTGTATAGCCCAGGGAGCTCAGCTCAGTGCTCTGTGACGACCTAGAGGGGTGGTGGGATACGTGTATACACGTCGCTGATTCACTCTGCTGTACAGCAGAAACTCAACAACACTGTAAAGCAATCAGACTCCACTTTGGGGGAAAAAAAAGGTCTTGGAGGTACACCACACCACAGTTTAAATAAAAGGTACGTGCCTGTTCTATTCTTCACCCCAGGCATGATTTCAGGGCATGGACCCCTGTCGTGCCATGGCGCACTGGAGATTTTGTTCCGGAAGAAGCGCCAGCTGTTGGGGGCAGGGTGCGCCTAGGATGGGCTCAGGCTCCACTTCACAGGTGTCTCCGATCATTAAAAACACCTCTCAAGACCAACTGGGACTCAGCTCAGCTGACAAGGATAGGGCGGCCTTGACACCCATGTCGCCCTTTCCAGAGGGTCAGGTTGGTCCCGTCCCCCGGCTGTACACGCCAATACGGAGGCTGGGGATTAAGGGACTGCATTTCCTGCAGCCAACGACCCAGGGCCACCGGCAATGGCCTTGGTCACTTGGCTTTGTGTGACTGCTTGCTCGTATTTCTCAAACTAACTTAAAAAACCCAAAACACCCAAAACCTAGTTTAAAGAGGGAAGGAGGGGAAGGGCTCGCCTTGGCTTCCGTGGCTTTCCTAAAGCAACATCTTGACTACACCCTGGGCTGATGGCAGCGACGGTGAGGAAACATTCGACGATGGCTTCCCAAACTCCAGGCGTTTTCCCAACCTTCAGACAGAGCAAACCAAGTTAAGCGGACATTACAGCTGTTCTAGGCTGGGTAGCATGGGGCCCACCAAGTTACAAGGGTGAATATCAAGGTCGGGAGCACTGTCTCACTGGGTCTCAATTTTCTCTCCTGTGAAATGAAGAAAAGGACACTGGCCATCTAGCGCTCACGGCCCTCCCCCAAAGCCACAACAAAAGCCCAGTCGCAGAAGACCTTCCAAAGAACACCCCCGGCTAAAGGTCCAGAAGTTATGTGCATGCTGGGGAAAACAAATTCTTCCTCTCCTGTCCTCTGTCTGCCATTGACCACCCCAAATCTACGTGGCCCGGGGGCCAGTGAGATGGTGGCACATCTTAGAAAATTCTAGAATCTGGAGGCTGCCCTGATTTTCTTCAGGCCAGAAAATAAATGAAGCTGTTAGAGGTCAGGTTTGTGTTTTCCAATCCGGTGACTGGCTTCAGGAATCCAGTCTGGCTGATTTAGTTTCCTGAAGGTTCTAAAGGGTTTAAAAAAAAAAAAAATCAAATCCTCTTCTGGGGGAAGCAGAGCAGCGTTTGAAGCCTGAGTCGCAAATAAGTGATTTATACAAAGGGCTTTCTCACAGCATGACTGGGAGCTGGGGCTGTAGAGTCAATAAAAATGACCCTCTTCCTGGCCATTTGCCCAAACCAGAAGATATCAACTAACTCGGCCTTAAGGGATAGAGAGATATGCTGACATAATTCCTGCAACTTTCAAAAACACGGCTATTGGTCGGGGGTCAGAGACTTCTGGCTGGAGTGGACGGGTTCTCCCAACACCGAGGGGGAACAGCACAAGGAACTGACCCTTTGTCACCAAGAGGCACGTTGCTGCCGCCGGGCCGCCTGTCCACGCTGTCTCTGTTTTTGCTCCCCCGCCCTGAGGCTGGGCCACTGGCTCGGCCTGGGGACTGATCGTACACGAAGTTCCGGCAGGAAGCAAGTTTGGACTCCAGGGCCTGGAGAGAGAGATGCTTTCACTGCTCAAGTTGAAGACAAGAACCCTTACACCCCTCTTCAGAGCCCATATTGTTGTTCGGTCGCCCAGCTGTGTCTGACTCTTTGCAACCCCCTGGTCCGTAGCACACCAGGCCTCCCTGTCCCTCACCATCCCCTGGAGGTTGCCCAAGTTCGTGTCCATCGCATCGGTGATGCCATCACTGTTATTATGTGTATGGGCCATCAGAGCCCACTCACATCAGAGTAACTTAAGAGAGTGGTTCTCAAACTAGAGCCACTAATGTTAGAACCATCGTATTAGAACCCCAAAGCGTGCCCTTCCTGCCCCCACCAAATTCAGTGTACATCCAACTCATACAACTGGTGGTCTAAGATATCTAGGAGCCTCCTACAAAGTCACTAACCCTACCTATGATCCAAGTCTGCCTACAAGAAAGAATGAAATTGACTTTTGGAATCATTCAGTGTCGCTGTTACCTAATCACATACCAAGTGGCAGGAGGTTTGAATAAGAACTTGCCTCGCAGTAAACAGACCCTCTGGGAACCAGATGGGCGCTGAGATCACCCTGGGCTTCTCTATAATCTAACTGTTAAAATCTGTCTGTAAAACAGCAAACCAGGAAACCAAAAGCCAAAAAGAAAAACACAGGAAACGCGTCGCAAGCTTCTATTAACTCTGAATACACACATTCTGGTCAATGACAGACAGGCAGGATTCAAACTATGCGGCTTTCCAGTTATAAAAATTTAGAAAGGCATCGTTTTTAAAAATAAGAGAAATAACGACAGAGAATAGCTGTGTGATTTCTTAAGCACCAAAGACTCCTTCCCTGTAATTAACATAAAACCTGTAAGGTCATGTCTCTGCCCGGCCTTTCAAGATTTTCTCCTTAACTCCCTGAGCAAATAAAAACCATGTCTGACAAAATATGCCATTCCCTGGAGAAGGGAATGGCAAACCACTTCAGTATTCTTGCCTCAAGGACTCCATGAACAGTGTGAAAAGGGAAGGCAGTTTTCAATTTTTCTCAGTTTCTTCAAACTGAGAAAAATATCACTAATGCCATTCAAATTTCCCCAACTGCCAGGGAAAATGGCACGGGCAAAGAACGGTATACCTGGGGATCGAAGGGTGCCTCAGGGTCAGAGCCTGGGTTTGTCAGAAACAGTGCTCCCCGAGGGCCTTCCCTGGAGGTCCAGTGGTTAGGACTCTGGGCTTTCACTGCCCGGGACCTGGGTTCAATCCCTGGTCGCGGAACTAAGACACAAGCCATGCAGCCAAAACCAACCAAACGAAACTTTAAAAACCAGAAACACCACCCACAGACGCACAGCAGTTCTAAGGGACACGAGACGAGCCAGGCCTACACCTGCACTCGTGAAGCCTCTGCCAGAGGGGAAGCGGCCAGTAAGTTCACGTCTCAAGCCTCTCGAAGACAGAGTATGCCACGTGAACGCCGGGCACCATGCCACGCAATGCCGTCTTACCCCCACTTTCCGCAGCAGGTCTCCCACGATGTTGAGGGCTGATATCCGGGCTGCGGGTGTGAGGGGGGTCCCCCCAGTGGAATCGTCCAGGCCTGTGTGTGTAAAAGGACGCACACATGACACCAACACACACGGAAAAGTCTGTGCACTAACGTCTCTCAGTGTGAAATCTGGAGGTGGGTCCCCGTGCCCTCTGACCACCAACGCTGCCCTGTTTCAATCACTAGGGTGCTGCCCGACATAACGAGAGTACCTGATGACCAACTTCTCATAGCCTTATGATGACTATACTCAGTATTTATCTTTAGATGCTATTCTTTGAAATAAAAAAAAAAAGCAAGTCCTCTGAAACTCTGAGGAACTCCATACAGTTAACTGACATTCCCAGCATCTGAACAAGGCCCACTGGTCAGGGTTCCACCCCTCGGAGTCCCCTCTCTCTTCTGAGCAGGGCTCACAGGGCTCAGGGATCAGCATCACCCGGGCGCTCGTCAGAAATTCAGGATCTCAGGTCCCGCCCACACCTGCTGCAGCTGAGACCCAGCTGAGGCACGTGCTTAAAGTGGGACTAGCCTAGGACTCTGGCAACGGCACACTCTGTGCCTGCTGGGCACAAGCTGAGGGACAGGCAGTACGTGGTGGGGTCAGCCCGGAGCCTGCCCGCCATCGGCCAGCTGAGCGACGTCAGGCCAGCTCCTTAACCTGGAGGGTCAGTCTCCTTACCCATCAGATGGGGGCCAGGCTTGCATACTTGCTTCTTGGGTCTCAGTGCAAATCCAAGGAGGTTGTACGTACACATAGAGCACAGCGAGCAGAGGGCGGGGACCTCCTGAGTGCTCAGTAATTGTCTGTTATTATGATTTGTTATTAAGTGGCCCAATCAGAGCCCCACAGCCAATCAGTCATCAGAGGGGCTGGGTGAGCACTCCATTTCTTGGTTTTTCCCCCACTCAGCACAGGTTATGCTGGGACCAGTTCTACAGGATGTATTGCTGGACCCACAAAATGTTTTATCTTGTTATTGAAGTATTTAACTTGGGAGATTTCATATACAACACGAGGACTTCTGGCCTCTGGTCCTTACCAAAGGACTCACACCTCTCACGGCTGAAGCAGAGAGGCAGTGGCCCCTCTGGATGAGACTTCTGTTCTCTGGTTTGCCGCAGACTCCACTGCTCCCTGTCGCCTCCCATTCAAGCAGCTCCTCCCACCTACCGCATTAGTCTGCCCCTGTGAGCCCTGCCTCTGCTCCCTGCTGTACAGCCTGGCCCTATTTCTCTCTCACCCAGGAAAGCCTTTTGAAGCCAAGAGAACCCTCCCAACTCCTACCCCACTTACCACGTCTGAAGGTCCCAGGAGTGTTTAAACTCGAGCTGGGGCCTCGATGAGCTATGGGAGTGGACGGCACAGAGCCAGTGGCCTGCACTGCTGTGTCTGTCCTCTCAGCATCCACCGAGCTGGGCATGGGCGTCCTGGGTTTCTCCTGCTTTTGCTGCACAGCCAATTCCTGCCGCAAATCTAGGCGAGGAAAAGGATTCCGATTAAGTCCTTGTTGTGGGTGATGGGGCAGGAGACAAGGGTGAGCAAGAACCACCACCAGAGTGAGAAACTCCCGGTGGAAACCCTGAATGAAGCAGACCCCATGGGACCTTGCCCCGCAGGCTTGCAAGACCACACAGTTTTTCTTTTGAGTAAAAACAAAAAGATTAAAAAAAAAAAAAAAAAACTTTTAAAATTATGACTGTAGTGTTTCAGGAAAATTCCAATGTATCAGGATATACAGAATACCAAGTGAAGACACGCCTTCCCAATCCACCCTCGAATGCTCAGCCTCACTCCCGATCACTGTAACATGGGGGTGAGCGTTTCAATCCTTTTTCTCTGCATTTTCACACATAAAGTTTATATATATGTGTGTGTGTGTGTGTGCATATTTTTTAAGCATATAATTTTTATTAAGCATAACTAGAAACATATATCTACCATCTACGTACTTTCCCCCTTCTATGTTATGTCCTAATAAGCTTTCTATGACATTTACATCTGTATCATGTTTGTTTCAACTATTTAATATTCCACAAAATAAATCTATGTAATTTACATAAGCAAATGATTACTGACGAACATTTAGGAACAACTATGTTTTAAACTCGAGAATTTTACTTTTTAATCCCTCTTCTACTGGCTACACATTAGAAACCAAATGAACATCATAAACAATTAACCAGGACTTTAACAAAATCTCTTGTGAACCCAATTTGGATGACTTGGGAATGTGTTAGAAGGCTGGGGGAATTCCCTGGTGATCCAGTGGTTAGGACTCCACGCTTTCACTGCCAAAGGTATGTGCTTGATTCCTGGCTGGGGAATTAAAAGCCCACAAGCTGCATGGCATGGCCAAATTGAAAAAAAAAAAAAAAGCCCTACCTCTAGAAGTGCTCCAAAGAGCAAATGCTGATGAGATTCCTGAGTTCTAAGCCACTTGAATTATGAGCCATCACATTTCAAAAGTAAAGAGCTGGCTAGCAAGTCCATCAACAGGCATTTTCCCCCCACAAAACTCCTGTGCTCCTGCTAAGCATAAAGCTGGTGATGGACTTAAATACCCACTAGGGGTCTTTACAGAGTTGGACATTTGACAGTTCCTAGCACAGGGTAGGAATCAAGCCTCAACTTGCCCAGTGTGATCCCCACCCTTGGACCAGAGCACCGAGAAGGGTGCAGATTCCAGCAAAGGGCATGCTGGGCGATGCTGTGGGACAGGACACCCTCGGGCCAGGAGAGGGCACAACGCTGGTCAAACCCACAGACCAAAGCCCTGGCCACCTGACCTCTGGCTTCATCCTTCAGTCGCTGAACAGATTCCAGGAGATTCTCCTTCTCGTCCAGTTCGCTCTCCAGGAAGGCGTTTCTTTCTATGGCTTGATTCAAACGCTGTTCAAAGTCCTCCAGTGACATGATCGTGGCCCTGGGTGAGAGACCAGCAAGGTTGCCCGAGGGAACAAACGCATCTGTTATGCGCCTGAGAGACAAGACACCTGGGGAGCGGGCCCCGGCTCCCACATGTCCTAATCCCAAATCCCAGAGATGAGCAGCCCCTTGACTTCGGGACCAGGCACTTCACCTGCACAGCCCATCAGCTCACAAGGTACACAAGGCTGTCCCGCGGGTTTACTGAGAGCATGTCCACACAGCACTCAAAACATGAGCCAGGACCTAATTAGGACCACAGACAGGCCCTGATCAAACGCCAAGAGCAGCACGTTCCATCTCGTCTCAGAGACTCACCATGTAGTCAACATTCAGAACATCCCACTAAGATGCACGTGCAATCTAGTAATCATGCATTTACATGCCTAAGAGAGGCCTTCTTTATCCCTCAGTTACCTTAACAAGTTAAAAAAGTTTCAAATGCCCAGCCCAGCTGCCCTAACAACCACGTATTTTGGAGAGTACAGACGGGTCACTGGAATGTCATGTTAAAGGCACTGACAAGTGCAGCATAAGGAAGTCTGTTTCACTCTGTCTGGGACGTTCCTGGTGGATAAGAATCCGCCTGCCAGTGCAGGGCACACAGGTTCAATCACTGGTCCTGGAAGGTCCCACATGCTGCAAAGCAACTAAGCCCAAGTACCACAACTACTGAGCCCACACTCGAGAGCCCTCGCGTCGCAATTGCCGAATCTCCGTGCTACAACTACTGAAGCCCATGTGCCCCAGAGCCTGTGCTCCACGCAACACGAGCAGCCACCACCACGAGCATCTTCACCATAATGAAGAGTAGCCGCTGCTCGCTGCAACTAGAGAAAGCCTGCACGCAGCAACGAAGACCTAGCACAACCAAAAAAAAAAGTTATCTTTAACTCTGTTTGGACAAGCTGCGTCCTTTGGGACTCAGTTTCCTCACATGCAAAGCAGAGGTGCAGGGGTAGTAACAGGACCTCCGCGCGGGGCGGGGGAAGTGGGGTAATACACAACAGGTGTTTCACAGATGCTTGACGAACGTCAGCAATTCTCCTCGCTGATTCCGTGTTTATGTCCAAAGACCTTTAACATCCCCTGAATCGTCTCATAGTGATTAAAAACGTCTGGAATAAAACCCTCCTGGCTCTAATAAGTAAGACTATCTAAGTGTTCTTAAGGAACTTGACCTCTCTGGGCCTCCAGGCCTTCAAAGGTCAAGTGACGGTCAATCATTTAACTCGTCCATCCATAGATGAATGGATAAAGAAGCCGTGGTACATACATGCAATGGAATCTTACTCAGCCATAAAAAGGAAAGCATTTGAGTCAGTTCTAATGAGGTGGATGAACCTACAGCCTATTATACAGAATGAAGTAAATCAGAAAAATAAACATCATACATTAACACATATATATGGAATCTATAAAAACGATATTGATGAACCTATTGGCAGGGCAGCCATGGAGATGCAAACATAGAGAACAGACTTATGGACATGGGATGTGGGGTAGGAAGGAGAGGGTGGGATGAATGGAGAGACCATAGCATGGAAATATATACACTAACACATGTAAAACAGACAGCCAATGGGAATTTGCTGTAAGACTCAGGGAATGCAAACCAGGGCTCTGTGACAACCCAGTGGGGTGGGATGGGGAGGGACGCTCCAGAGGGAGGGGATATATGTATACCTATGGCTGATCCATGTTGATGTATGGCAGAAACCAACACAATACTGTAATTATGCTTCAATTAAAAACAAATTTAAAAAATCATTCATTTCTTCAGCACTGCCGTCTAAGTCCAGATTGAGTCCTAATGTAGGAACTAATGTTCCTAACTCAAAGGGTCTTTTGAAGTAAAGAAGATAAAGTTACCAAAAATGCCTGATTAAAAACAATAGAGGGATGATATTTAAGAATACAAGACTGGAATCAGTTAAAATGATCCTAAGGCTGGCATGTCAAACAACAACAAAGATGCTGTAGCTAGGAATTCATGTAACAACAGACGTCTAAGATTTGAGGCCACAGAGGCTTACTGAAATGCAAACATATGCTATTTATGAGAAGGCAGACCCCAAATCATAAAGAAATCAATTCTCTGTAAGTTATCTAATAAGTTTAACACCATCCTAATAAAAATACAGGCTTCCCAGGTGGCGCTAGTGATAAAGAACCTGCCTGCCAATGCTGGAGACATCAGAGACGCAAGTTAGATCCCTTGGTCAGGAAGATCCCCTGGAGGAGGGTATGGCAACCCACTCCAGTATTCTTGCCTGGAGAATCCCACGGACAGAGGAGCCTGGAGGGCTACAGTCCACAGGGTCGCACAGAGTTGGACATGACTGAGCAACTATCACTCACATTCAGCATTTAATAAAAATACAAACAGGTTTTCATTTGAGGTATAGGCACAGGGGGACCGATTTGAAAGATGATGAGACAATGAAACAAGAACGTTCAGGAGAAGAACATTAATAGTAAAAAAGAATGAGACCTTGCCACTTGTGTCAACATGGAGGGACCTAGAGAGCATTAAATCAGAGACAGACAAGTATCATACATTTCAGTTACACTTAGAACCTAAAAATATGAATAAATGAACAAACACAACAAAACAGGGTTACAGATACAGAGATTAAACAGGTGGGTGCCAGAGAAGACGGGGTTGGAGGAGGAGAAAAATAGGTGCGGTAGATTGAAAGTGAAAGTGTTCATCGCTCAGTCAAGTCTGACTCTTTGCAACCCCAGGGACTGTAGCCCGCCAGGCTCCTCTGTCTGTGGAATTCTCCAGGCAAGAATCCTGGAGTGGGTTGCCACTCCCTTCTCCAGGGGATCTTCCCGACCAAGGGCTCAAACACAGGTCTCCTGCATTGCAGGCAAATTCTTAACCGACTGAGCCATCAGGGAAGCTAGATTAAGAGGGACAAAGTTCCAGTAGCAAAATAAATGTCATAGGTATGAGACATACAGCGCGGGGAATACAGTCAGTAACCATGTAGCACCTTTGCTTGGTGGCAGATCTTAAAGTAGACTGCTTGTGGCATCATTCTGAAATGTATAGAAATACTGAATCACTATGTTATATGATAGGAACTAACACAGTAGGTCAATTATATTTCAAAACAAACAAACAGATTTTAAAAAGGGATCAGATTTGTGGTTTCAGGGGCCAAGGGAACTGGATGAAGATGTCAAAGACACAAACTTCTAGCTGTAAGATAAATAAGTACTACGGACGCAACATGCAACGTAATTATAACTAATAGCCCTGTGTGTTAAAAGTTAAGAGGTTAAATCCTAAGAGTTCTTACCAGGAAAAGACCACTTTTTTTCCATTTTTTAAATATTGTATCTATAAAAGATGATGGGTATCCACTAAATATATTGTGAGAGTCATTTCATGATGTATGTAAGTCAATTCCTTGTGCTATATGCACTTAAACTTATACAGTGCTGTATGTCAATTAAATCTCAATAAAACTGAAAGGAAAAAATGGCCAGGAGAACTGTGAAAGAGAAGAGATCAGGGGAGCTAGTTCCACCAGAAACAAAGAATATGTTATTATGAAGCCTCAATAATGAAGAGGGCTGCAGTGTGCAAGTTATAAGAGCAGACAGGTCAAAGAGAACCAAAGGTCCGGAAATGGATCCAAATGCATGTGAGAATTTAATTTATGATAAAGGTGGCATCACAAATCATCAATGAAAAAGACGCCTGGTTCAATTTTAGGTCTGGGGACTACCAGGTAGCCACCAGGGAAAAATTAATGTTGGATCTAATGTTGCACCCCAAGATGAACTTCAATTGGATCAAAAACTTAAAATCACTAATTGGTCAAAATCTACTATTGGCTTCTGGAATGCCAGAGAAATGAAGAACAACTTCAGTGGCATTTCTGGCATTCCTGAACTTGTGTGGATCAATAACTACCTGACTATATACAATCAGTTTGACTGGGTAATACCAGCAGGGCACAGCGCTTAGGTCTATTGTTACTTTGTGAATATTTACTTTCAACTAAAGGTAAGTACCCTAGTTGTCATCTGAGTGACAAATAGCTCTATGTGCTTTATGTGCTGAAATATATAAAAGCATATCTATATACAAGAGTAAAATGCAAAAAAGCATATTTATTATAGTAAAATGATGCAATACATAATGACTGTGAAAATTGTTAATCTCACAGTCATGAGAAACTGAAAACAGGCAAGCGGAAAAATAGATTTTCAGTAAATATTCATATTAAGAGATACATCTTCTCTTCAACAGAGGAGATTAAGAAGAGGAGGCAAGAATACACAGAACTGTCCAAAAAGCGTTTTAATGACCTGGATAACCACGAAGGTGTGATCACTCACCTAGAGCCAGACATCTTGAAATGTGAAGACAAGTGGGTCTCAGGAAGCATTACTACAAAGCTAGTGGAGGTGACAGAATTTCAGCTAAGCTATTCCAAATCCTAGGAGAAGGCAATGGCACCCCACTCCAGTACTCTTGCCTGGAAAATCCCATGGACGGAAGAGGGACTGGTAGGCTGCAGTCCATGGAGTTGCACAGAGTCGGACACGACTGAGCGACTTCACTTTCACTTCTCACTTTCATGCATTGGAGAAGGAAATGGCAACCCACTCCAGTGTTCTTGCCTGGAGAATCCCAGGGACGGAGGAGCCTGTTGGGCTGCCATCTATGGGGTCGCGCAGAATCGGACACGACTGAAGCGACTTAGCAGCAGCAGCATTCCAAATCCTAAGAGGTGATGCTGTTGAAATGCTGCACTCTACAGGTCAGCAAATTTGGAAAACTCAGCAGCGGTCACAGTACTGGAAAAGGTTAGTTTTCATTCCAATCTCAGAGAAGGGCAATGCCAAAGAATGTTCAAACTACCGCACAACTGCACTCATTTCACATGCTAGCAAGGTAATGCTCAAAATTCTCCAGGGTAGGCTTCAACAGTACATGAACTGAGAACTTCCAGATATACAAGCTGGATTCAGAAAAGGCAGAGAAACCAGAGACCAAATTGCCAACAACTGTTCGATCACTGAGAAAGCAAGGGAATTCCAGAAAAACATCTACTTCTGCTTCATTGACTATGCTAAAGCCTTTGACTGTGTGGATCACAACAACTGTGGAAAACTCTTAAAGAGATGGGAATACCAGACCTCCTTACTTAGCTCATGAGAAACCTGTATGCGGGTCAAGAAGCAGCAGTTAGAACCTTACATGGAACAAAGGACTGGTTCAAACTTGGGAAAGGGGTAACATAAGGCTGTATATCGTCACCCTGTTTATTTAACTTATATGCAGAGTACATCATGCGAAATACTGGGCTGGATGAATCACAAGTTGAAATCAAGACTGCTGGGAGAGATATCAACAACCTCAGATATGTAGATGATACCACTCTAATGGCAGAAAGTGAAGAGGAACTAAAGAGCCTCTAGATGACAGTGAAAAAGCTGGCTTAAAACTCAACAGTCAAAAAACTTAAGATCCTGGCATCCGGTCCTGTCACTTCCTGACAAATACAAGGGGAAAAAGTAGAAGCAGTGACAGACTTTGTTTTCTTGGACTCCAAAATCACTGTGGATGGTGAGTGCAGTCATGAAATTAAAAGACACTTGCTCCCTGAAAGGAAAGCTATGATGAACCTAGACAGTGTATTAAAAAGCAGAGACATCACTTTGCCAACAAAGGTCCATATAATCAAAGCTATGGTTTTTCCAGTGGTCACGTATGGATGTGAGAGTTGAACCATAAAGAAAGCTAAGCGCCCAAGAATTGATGCTTTTGAACTGTGGTGTTGGAGAAGACTCCTGAGAGTCCCTTGGACTGCAAGGAGATCAAACCAGTCAATCCTAAACAAAATCAATCCTGAATATTCACTGGATGGACTCTGGTCATTTGATACGAAGAGCTGACTCATTTGAAAAGAACCTGATGCTGGGAAAGACTGAAGGCAAAAGGAGAAGAGGGCAGCAGAGGCTGAGATGGCTGGACAGCATCACTGATTCAAGGGACATGAATTTGAGCAAACTCCGGGAGACAGTGAAGGACAGGGGAGCCTCGCGTGCTACAGTCCATAGGGTGGCAAAGTGTCGGACACGAATGAGCGACTGAACAACAACAAAATTTCCTGAATCATTCAAGGTTACCCTTTCACAAGGTCACCCTCTACTCAGTTGAAAGCGTTATTTAATTTTACAGACACACAGCTGGAGGGACCAAAATAAGCAAATAGTTGATGGTGCTGAGAAATTACTGTTCTTGCAGCACATGGTCAAATTTTTCACACATAACTACTAAAAATGTATAATGAAATTGTAAAGTTTTAAAGTTTTTAAAAAAAATAAAACTTCAGCATTCCAGAACTTTATTCATTCTAAAATGATGATTTGGGTCTCTACCTGTTAGGGAATTTAAATAAACAGTTTTGTTTAGGCTTCAAAGATAAAGCAGAACAGACCTCTGACCTTGCTTCTAAGCTGCCTGGACACTGTCCTGACTGGCTGCCCTGAGTGCAAGAAGACAGGGGACAAATCTTGAAATTGTTGAGCCCCTGGAGGGGCCTTGGCCAATCAAGCCCCAGGCTTAGCAACACAACATTCCAAGCTTTACAAGAGAAAACAAATAGCATTAACATGAAACCAGGGCTGAAATTTGCTCACAGATTGATGATGACATCAGTTTGTGTCCCAGGATTAAAAGCAGGAACCCCAAACTGCAATATCTTAAGTCTCACCCAGAGCAGATGCACTGCCTGGGCCCTTTACCCAGCTGGGACTCCAGATGTGCTGTGTCACGAGACTTCCCAGCACTGTATGAGTCTGGATGTTGGTCAAAACCCAGCACAGTACCCTCTGCTGTGTCTATTTCTCTTTTCTTTTAATGTTAGTATATTGAAAGTAAGCTAGATAACCTCTAATAAATATTGGTATTATTTATTTGTATATAACAAGTGGCTTATTTTGTTAACAAATCTTTGAGCTTGAGACAAAAGTGAAAACTTTTGGCAAAACACTACCACATCTGATGGTAACATTCAACTATTCACCATTTATAACTTTATTGCTACTCTGTCTCAGGTATTCCTTAGGAAAAGGTGCAAGGGTTCTTTACATACTCTAATGTACTGTCTATAGATTATAAGATAAAGTCAAGCATGTATCTGCTGATATTTTTTAAGTGGACCTGTCTTTATACTTAGAAATGTCTCTTAATAGTAGGATTCCCTCGTGGCTTAGATGGTAAAGAATCTGCCTGCAATGCAGGAGACCTGCGTTCGACCTCTGGGTCGGGAAGATCCTCTGGAGAAGGAAATGACAACCCACTCCAGGATTCTTGCCTGGAGAATTCCACGGACAGAGGAGCCTGGAAAGCTACAGTCCATGGGGTCACAAAGAGTTGCACACGACTGAGTGACTATCACTCACATGCAGCTAAAGGATGAATCTAATGGATCTTCAGGAGAGAAAAACAGAGAGAAAGGAAGGGAGAAGAATACTAGAGGAAAATAGAACTAATTGCTATATATACCTTGGATTGCGGATAAGCTTGCCTACATAGAAATCCAAGTAACTTTCAACAGTAACACATGCAACAGACAAAGATGGAAGACAAATGAGAAACTCCCCAACGCTTTAAATTCTCGTCATAGACAAATAATAAACATCTTCTGAAACTGATAAGAAAAAACAACTAGCAACCCAATCTGAAAATAGGCAAAGATAAACAGAGTTCACAGAAAAAGAAATAAAACCGTTATTAAACATATGAAAAGGAACTCAAGGTCATTCACAATCCAGAAACGTACTTATTTGTCACCTATTACACTGGCAGAAATTCAAAGCTTAAAAAAATGCTGTTAGTGAAGCTATTTGGAAAACAGAGACTCACACAGGTGTTGGGGATGTGAACTAGTACCACGACAGAGAACAACCAGGTAAAAACTATCAAAATCACATGCATATATCCTCTGACCCAGGAATTCCACTTCTGGAAATTTACAGATATTCATCGGTGCAAGCAACGAGCATCATTCACTATAGCAACACTTATCACTGCAAAAGAATGGAAATGCACCAAATATCCATCCACAGGGGGACAGATAAATAAATTCTTATGTATCACACAATACCAGCCATACAATAAAATAGTATGTGCTTGGGAAGAAACCACCAACAACAAAGAATGCTCTGTGTCCTACTACAGAAAGACCTCCAAGATCTGTTATGTGACAAGGCAAGAAGTACAATAGTGGGTACAGAATGCTCTTTTGTGGAGAAAGAGACGGGGGAGTGGGGGGAATAATACAAATTTCTGTTTTTATTTGCTTGAATTTGAATTTAAGAAGGCTAGCCCTCTGAATGGTATTTCTGAATCACGTGAATGCACTCTCTCTTGGTGACAGGCTGCACGACGGCTCCCAGCTCTTCACCCTCCCTCCATCCTCACCCTTGCTTCAGCCTCACTGTGGGTGGAATGTACTTTCCCAGCCCTTAATGTGGCTTGGCCGTGTGACTTGTTTTCATCAATGAGTGGAAATGGTCGTATGCCAGGGGCTTGCCAGAAATCAGAATATACTATAAAGGCCACAGTAATCAAGTCATTATGGAAAGTGGAAGTGTTAGTCACTGAGTGGCATCTGACTTTTTGCAACCCCACAGACTGTAGCCCGCCAGGCTCCTCTGTCCATGGAATTCTCCAGGCAAGATTACTGGAGAGGGTTGCTATTCCCTTCCCCAGGGGATCTTCCCAACCCTGGGATCGAACCCAGGTTTCCCACATTGCAGGCAGATTTTTTACTGTCTGAGCCACCAGGGAATCTCTAGTCATTATGGTGTTAGCAGTAATTCACAAATTGCACACTGGATCAAAAGAGAAAAGAATCTTGCATTAGATTCCAGAATATAGTTAGCTCTCCACACCTGTGGGTGGCATATCCTTGGATTCAACCAACTGCAAATCCAAAAAATTAAAAAAAAAAAAAAACAAAACCCAGAAAGTTCCAAAATGCAAAACTTGAATTTGCCGCTCACTGGCAACTGTTTATGGAGCTTTTGATTGATTGTATTGTGTGTGTGTGCTTAAAATCGCTCAGTTCTGTCCAACTCTTTGCAACCCCATAGACTGTAGCCTGCCAGGCTCCTCTGTCCATGGGATTTTCCAGGGAAGAACATTGGAGTGGGTTGCCATTTCCTTGTTCAAGGAATCTTCCCGATCCAGGGATGAAACCTGTGTCTCCCATGTTTCCTGCAGGTAGATTCTTTACTTCTGAATCACCAGTCTTGGGTTATATTAGGTATTATAATTAACCTAGACATAATTTAAAGTATATGGGAGGCTACACATGAGTTATATGCAAATACTATACCATTTTATTTAAGGGATTTGAGTACCCAATCCCCCCATGGATACCAAGGGACAACTGAAGGAAAGGTTCACATGTGACAGAGATGCGTTCAATTCAGTGGAAAAGAGATGAAGTGTTTAACACAAAGTACTGGCACAAGTGGCTACGTACCTAATGAAAATAAAATAGGACACAAATTTATACTAGATCCAAAAGTAAATGCCAGGTGGATTAAAAGCATAAGTTAAAACAATTAATTAAAAAATCTTTCAGACAAATTAAACAGAATACATACATAATCAAATGATCAATGGACTTCCCTGGTGGTACAATGGATAAGAATCCACCGGCCAATGAAGGGGGACACAGGTTCGATTCCTGGTCTGGGAATCTTTCGCATGTTGGGGAGCAACCAAGCCCGTGCACCGCAGCTACTGAGCCTGCGTGCCTAGAGCCCGTGCTCCACAAGAGACGCCATTGCAATGAGAAGCTTGTGTGCTGTGATGAGGAGTAGCTCCCCTCCGTCCCCCAGCCACTGGCTGCAAAGAGAGAAAGCCTGAGCACAGTGAAGACCCAGCGCAGCCAAAAATAAATAAAAACAATCCAGGGGATCCCAATAGTGAAGTCTGGAAATCTAGAAGCAGTAAAAGGAGACATAATTGATGACCTAAGAAAGAAAAATATTTGTACGGAAAGTCATACCACAGAGTCAACAGATAAGTTTATTCTGCAAAATATGTTTTCAAGACAGGACAAAAGATCAGTAGCAAAAATACATAAAGAACTTTTACAAACTAACTTTTTTTAAAAAAGGTTCCACTTCTGCTAATAATAAGCTCAGTTCAGTTCAGTCGCTCAGTTGTGTCTGACTCTTTGCGACCCCATGAATCGCAGCACGCCAGGCCTCCCTGTCCATCACCAACTCCCGGAGTTCACTCAAACTCACGTCCAAGGAGTTGGTGATGCCATCCAGCCATCTCATCCTCTGTCGTCCCCTTCTCCTCCTGTCCCCAATCCCTCCCAGCATCAGGGTCTTTTCCAATGAGTCAACTCTTCGCATGATAAGGTAGCTTGTATCAAACCGAATATCCTAGAGATTACAACTACAAACTCTGGGTAAAAGAAGCAAAACTGACCTGACAGCCCTGGCAAAAGCTGGAAGGAAGCCAACATGTGGAAGGAACAGCAGTGACCGAGTCCTGTATCTTTACAAGCTTTGAGTCTATGGCTTGGGTGATAAAAATCTACCACCTTGGGGGAGTCCCCACTTCTGCATTCCCCCATCTCTGACTGACCCAAACCATGCAGACACGAAGCAGCCTGATTAAAAGAATAAGATTTCAGCTACTTCCCAACAAGGGGAGACAGAGTTTGGAGTGTGAGTTCAGCACACTTAATAAACAAACAAACAAAAACATACCAGAATCCATAGCTTCTGTAACACATCATTCATAATGTCCAGAATGTAATCCAAAATGACGAGACAAATGAAGAGCAAGAAAATGTGACCCAAAACTCAAGAGAAAAGGTGATTACAGGAAATCAACCCTGAGGTAACCCAGATGTTATAATTAGCAGAAAAGGATCTTAAAGAAGCTATTGTAACTATGCTCAATAATAGAGGAATAGGAAATTTTAGATCTGAAGATAACGTACCTAAAATAAAACAGTACTGGAACTGACTTCCCACCAGAACTCGAGGAGGGAAGAAGGAGTCAGTGGACATGAAACTAGATCAATAGAAATGATCGAATTTGAGGAACCAAGAAAAATAAAATTAGGAAAAGATATGAACAGAGTGTCAGAGACCTGCGTGACAATATCAAAAGGACCAACGTGTGTGTAGCTGGTGTTCCAGAAGGACAGGAGAGAAAGAAAGGGGCAGCAAAAACACTTGAGGAAATAATGACCAAAGTTAAACTTGGCAAAAGATAAATTTACAGACCAAAGAAGCCCAGCAACCCCCTATCAGGATAAACACATACAAAATCTAGGAACATCACAATCAAACTGCTAAAAACCGAAAATAAAGTGAAACTCTTGAGAGCAGCCAGAGAAAAACACTAGATTATATACAGGGGAGTGACTATTTGGGTTACCACTAGCTTCTAACCCCCAGTAAGGAGTTCAGAAGGCACCAGAAGACACATCTTTAATGTGCTGAAAGAAAAGAAAAGAAAAAAACAAAACCCTGTCAACCTGAATTCCATACCCAGTGGAAATTTCCTTTAAGAATGAAGGCAAAAGAAAGACATTTTCAGAAAAACTAAAGAGAGAATTCACCATCAGCAGACCTGCACCACAAGAAACCCTAAAGGAAGTTCTTCAAGCTGAAGGCAAATGATAACTAGAGGGAAACTTCAGGAAGGAATGAACCAGAAACCAGAAACATGTGGGTAAATAGAAAAGGCTATCTTTTTAACCTCTTACTTTCATGCATTAAAGCTACAGCATAAAGTTTGAGGACAGTAAGTGAAACTCTAAGGTTTCGAGACTGTTACATTTGGTACACGGTTAACTAAGTAGACTGAAAAGTTGCACATTCAGTTCAGTTTGGACTGAAAAATTGTCTAAACTGATGGAATTGTACACGCCTGATGATCGGTACATATTGCTGTAATTTACATCTAAATTTTTTAAAATGCTTTCTTAAAAAAAAAAAAAAGCACCTGGCTCACAGCAGTTATTCAATTACTATTATTTATTATTGTTAGTAGCCTGCTAAACTATAGAACATTGGTTTCAGAAATATTGTCTTCTTATCACTGAAAACAACGCAGATGTCCATCAACAGATGAATGGATAAAGACGTGGTACATATGTACAATGGAATATTACTCAGCCATAAAAAAGAACGAATTTGAGTCAGTTCTAACGAGGTGGATGAACCTAGAGCCTCTTATACAGAGTGAAGTAAGTCAGAAAGAGAAAAACAAATATTGCATATTAATGCCTACATATGGAATCTAGAAAAATGGTATTGATGAAGCTATTTGCAGGGAAGGAATGGAGACACAGATGTAGAGAATGGACTTGTGCACACAGTCGGGGAGGGAGAGAGTGAGATGGATGGAGAAAGGGGCATCAACACATATACGCTCTCAGGCTTAAGACGGACAGCTGGTGAGAAGTCGCTATATAACTCAGGGAGCCCAGCCTGGAGCTCTGTGATGACCTAGACGGGTGGGATGGGGCGAGGGGAGAGAGGGGAGATATATATATATATAATTATGGCTGATTAGAGTGATTGTGTGGCAGAAACCAGCACAATATTGTAAAGGTTAAAAAACAAAGAAAGAAATACCATCTTATCTCAGGGCCAACTGAGCACATGCTTGTCCTTCCGCCCAGAATGTTCTCACCCTGTACTCTTCCCCTGGATAATGCTGAGGCATCCCTCGGTCTTGGCCTAAATGGCATTTCCTTTGAGAAGCCTGGCCCAGCATCCTCCCAGCAACGGACAAATGAATATCTCAGATCATATGCCCCCACAGCACCCTGGACATGCAGCACTTCCTGCTTGTTGTCCATTTCTCATGAGGCTGTAGAGCCCAAGGGCCCTGGCTCTGCTCTCTGCTGAATCCCCTACCCTCAACACAGTGCCCGGTACCCAGAGACAAAAGGATCCCAGACCTCCTTTCTCCTTCCCCACATACCGTTTGGCTCTTTCCAGGTCATCGTTGGCTTGCTCCAGCTCTCTGATGTACTTCTGCAGTTTATCTTTTATGGCTTTCGTCTGGGCAAGGTCATCCTCTAAGGCTGAGATCTGCCGGTAGCCTTCAGAATGCTGTGTTTTAAACTTCTCCTGAAGGACAGAATTGCCCCTGAGTGAATGACTTAAGATTCCCAACAAGGATATTTATTTACATTCCCTGTCATCTCCTTAGGACGCTGAAGGTCAATCCTGGGACGTACTCTCTCCCATTGCGGTGCACGTGTGTGGTTCCTAGCCACTAAGCATCCGTTCCTCCCCTCTGCATAGCCTGCCGGCACCCCAGTTTCTTGAGGACCTCTTGCAGCCTCCACCACGGCCAGGGGACAAGCCTAAGCTCAGTCATGAGAACCTTCTGTCCATAGACATGTGCTCTTGAGCAAGTGAGGGATGATGGGGGGAGCCAGGGGCCGTCAAGTTGTCCAGTTCCGAGTGCTTCCTGAGCATCTGTCTGTACCTGGCCCCCTCCCACAATGGTCCTCACCACCTCTGGTGTCCAGAAGCCCCCAACCATCTTAAGCAGTCATTCTGTGCAAGGTGTCCACAGCCTCTGAGCCTGACCTGCAAGGGCCATACTGACGCACTTCAGTGACATCCCTGGGTTACAGGGACAAGGGCAGGAATCACAGTGACTTTGGTGCTCGTGCCTCACAGTCAGAGCGGGACATCGCTGACTCAGTTCAACGACTGTTCTGACTTTGTGACCCAGGATGCCCTCCCTGTGGCATGGGGTATTTAGAAGGAACTTGGGCACCTCTGGGGGAGGGAGGGAGAGAAGGGGAGGCAGGGGAAGGAAGGAGGAAGGGAAGAGAAGAAGGAAAAAACCATAACTGTTGTTTCCACCAGAAGAAGCTTAGTGTGACCTGGCCAGTGCTTCCCGAGGCAAGAACAGCCCAGATGAGGTCTCAAGAATCTGTTGCCCCGCAGTGACAGCAGCTAATGTATACTGTGGGCTTCCCCGGTGGCTCAGTGGTAAAGAATCCATACCAAGCAGGAGGTGGGGGTTCGATCCCTGGGTCAGGAAGATCCCCTGGAGCAGGAAATGGCAACCCACTCCTGTATTATCGCCTGGAGAATTTCATGGACAGAGGAGCCTGGTGGGCTATAGCCCATGGAGTCTCAGTAACTAAACGACAAGAGCATTTACCGCAGGCTACTCTGCGCGAGCCTCTGGGCTCAGGACACCCCTCCCGCTGCCTGACTGAACGCCATTTCGGAGGTGTGAGAATGGAGGCTCAGGCCCATCGTCAGCCCAGAGTCAACCAGGAGCAAACAACTGAGCCAAAACCCATCCTGGGCGACCCAGGCTCGTGCTCGCGAACAACGACGCTCAACAGCCCTGGACCACTTCCGCCTAGGTTCACAGAGGAACTGATCACACGCGTGTGCATACACACTCACACACTCCCATTCTCTCCCTGTCTGGCTCTGCTTTCAAATTATTTTCTGTCACCCAACAATCTCACCACCTTTCCCTCATCCACAAACAGGAACGAAGACACTCCCTTCCCCCAGGAAGTCTAATGTGAAAGTGAAAAAAAAAAAGCCCACTCCTCTTCTTTCCTCAGCCCAGTACACAAAGCTGTTGCTAGAAACAGTCTGGAGGCTCTGGGGAGGGTGAGGTAATGGCGCCCGGGGCCAGAAAGGCGTGGCCAGAGCCATACCGAGAAAAGGGCCTCAGGATGGACAGTCACAGGGCCGGGGCCTCGCATCCTCATGCCACTCAGTCCCCTCAGATACTCCACTTCCTGGCTGTGAGCACAGGAAGCGTCTCAGCTAAGACAAGCAGGGGCCGAGCGGGCCCAGGCTCGGGCGAATTTCCAGGCGTGGCTTGGATCGCTCCCACCCTTGGCCTGGGTGCACCCCCAAAAAGAAGAAAACAGGAGGGTACAGGACCCCAGACCATTAACCTAAATTCCTACGTGGGTTCCCAGAGGACACGGTGAACGGGCTTGTCCACCAGCACAGAGATTCAAATGATGTCCTTTGAACTTGGGGACATGAAAAAGCTGTTGGGCTTTCATCTGGGGCTAATTATAATAAACTGTCAGCTGATGGAGGCATCAATAGACGCTCTGTTGGATCCCTTACAAGCTTTTTTATTCATCTGGTGATGAATAAGCCAGTTGTCAAGGAGTCCGACTCAGTTGAAAACTTTTCTCTTAGGTGACAGAAATATGTGCCGGGGGCCATTCTTCACTCTGAGGTCATCCCCTTCCTCACCCTGTGGCTCATAAACCTCACAGAGAAGTCTTCTGCCAGTTCAAGTGCTTGGTCTGGAAGTGCCTAATTACTTAGCACATGCGTATTTATCAGCATCTGTGCAGGTCCTCCTACCCTCTCCAAACCATGGTTCAAACCACCAGTCTTCTGACCCTGAGCCCCCTTCCGTGTAAAAGCTGTCATGGTTCCCCAGTGCCTAGGGCAGCAGTCAGCCTGCTAACAGAGTGAGTGACGTGGGCCAGGTGTAACCCACAAAAGACACTCAGCCCCTGACGTCAGAGCTGATGGGGGGACAGTAGCTGGGACGGGGTGACCTTGCTCTAACCAATCTGCCTTTTGCAGGTATGGACGAAGGCCAGGCTGGGGTGGCAGGAGCCACCAGAGGACGATCAAAGGAAACCGGAAATCCAAGTTCTTACAAAAAGCCTCACAATTCTGAATGCAGATATTAAATATTTTTTTAAAAGACCACTAAAGAGATAAATGTTACTATCAAAAGAATGAACCATAACCCTCACCTCTAGTTAACAGCCTACTGCAATATTTACAGAGAAGCATACAGAAGTTGGTGATTCACTTTGAAATGCACTGGGAAGACAGACTGATGGATGGACAGATAACAAAGAGCAAGTGTGGCAGAGGTCATTGGCAGAGCCCAGGTGGTGGATATACAGGTGTTCGCTGGGAAAGTCTTTCAACCCGACCGTGTGCTTGAAAGCTCTCATGATAAAATGTTGAGTGAAAATCACCAAAGGCTTAAGCAAACAACATCTACGGGCCAGACTGACCTGTGTGGATGGCCAGTCTGGGCTCTGTGGTCTACACCATTAAAGCTCAGAGTCCACCGTTCAGCTTCCAAAGTCTGTGGGGTCTTCCCTGTGCTACTCCTCATCCCTCAGTCCCCAATCCATCTGCTCGCCCCACTTTCTCCTGTGTGCTAGGAAACCCAGGTTCCCAAGGTCCACTTGACGTTCACTCTTGCCTGTGTCTGAGCATCTTTTCACTAAAAGCTTCTGGCCGTCAGGTTTGTCTCCCCCACGAGCCTTCCAGGGGCAAAGGGCACACCTCTTTCCTGTGCGTCACACCTAGCCCTGGGCTCACACTGCGGGACCTTGGCTCTTTCCCCCCGGTGGCTCATCAAAATAAATATGAGCAGCTCTGTTTAAAAAAAAAAAAGAAAGAAATTAAGAAAGAAAAAAAAAGACACGCAGGTCTGCTGGGGCCCCACCCAGACTTCCTGAGAACGAAACTCTCAGGGCGGGGTGGGGCCAGCCCTGTCTGAGGTTTACAAAGCTGGCCAGGTGACCCTGCCTGGCAGTGATAGCCCAGAGCCGTCTCTAAGGCCAATGTAACACTTCGTGATCGCCTGGTAACCCATACAGAGTGTCCAGTCTCTACCCCTCAGAGCAGTGGTTCTCCAGGTACTCGGCAATGACTGCAGATACCTCTGTGGTCACCACCTGGGGCAGGGGGTACCACTGGCATCCAGTGGGTGCAGACCAGGGATGCCGTTGAACACCCCGCAACGTAAAACTCAGCCTGACAACAAAGAGTCGTGTGGCTTCAAATGTCAACAGAGGCTGAGGAGCCTGAGTTCTGTCCAACAGAACTTTCCATAATGATGGAGACATTCTACAGCCTCTGTGTTCACACTGACGCCCACTAGAGATGTGTGGCTACAGGAGCTACCATTCTGGACAGCATAACCCTGGGCCTTATAACAATCAGCAATTCCAGCCATGATCCATACTCTAGAAAAGTCTACCTTCCACATGTGCTCTGGGATTGCTAAACATGGCCATGGGACACGTGTGAGACCTGTCTCTTTAGTTCAGTCGCTCAGTCATGTCTGACTCTTTGCGACCCTGTAGACTGCAGCACGCCAGGCCTCCCTGTCCATCACCAACTCCCGGAGTTCACTCAAACTCAAGTCCATGGGAGTCAGTGATGCCATCCAGCCATCTCATCCTCTGTCTCTTACAGGGGCACTGGGAGCTCAAGTGCCCCACATGCCCGCAGTTCTAGGGGTGGGAGGGGGCCACACCCACAGGCTCCCTTCTCTGGTCACGGGTGCTGGACACCCACCCACACACCTGGGTGTGTCTCCGCTCACCCCCTCACCTTGATGGTCTCCAGCTCCATGCGAAGGTGGTTGTTTTCCATCAGCAGGTCCCTGTTTTTGCTCTCAGTTTGTTGCAGCTGTGTCTCCAGTTCTGCCTCGTATTCCCGGCTTTCCTCCTGGAATTCCCGGAGCTCCTCTTGGGTGTTCTCTGCCCTGCGGGATTCCCAGATGTCAGCTCATCACTGAGCGCTTATGCGTTGCTGAGTGTTAGACATGGATCTGCTCTTTATTCAACTGCCTTTTGAGGCAGGAACTGTCTCATTATACAGATGATGAGGTCATCTGTCTCAAGGTCCTCCCAGGAGGCACTAGTGGTAAAGAACCTACCTGCCAACGCAGGAGACCTAAGAACCTAAGGTTCGATCCCTGAGTCAGGAAGATCCCCTGGAGGAGGGCATGACAAGCCACTCCAGTATTCTTACCTGGAGAATCTCATGGACAGAGGAGCCTGGCGGGCCACAGTCCATAGACTCACAAAGAGGTGGATACAACTGAAGCAACTGAACACACACACACACGCACGTCTCAAGGTCAAACAAGTCAGAAACAGGGCGTGGAGCTGCCCCCAGGTGTGCCCGACTCCACAGCCCTTTCTTAACCAATGCACCGTCCAGTCATTCATTCAACGTGTAGTTTCTGGAACCCAATGTATAGTAAATATACTTCAGACTGTATACTCTCTGCAGAGTTATTTACAAGCAGAAACTGGACATAATACAAAGGTTCATTTACCATACCACTATCTAGGGTCCCTGCTCCATATCCCAAATACCCGATTCTGGCTTCTCAACCCTTAAAATTCAAGGCTTTTTTTTTTTTTTTTTTTTTTAATTTAACAAGCCCTTCCCTGGTGGCTCAGACGGTAAAGCGTCTGCCTGCAAAGCAGGAGACCTCGGTTCGATCCCTGGGTCAGGAAGATTCCCCTGGAGAAGGAAATGGCAACCTACTCCAGTATCCTTGCCTGGAAAATCCCATGGATGAAGGAGCCTGATGGGCTACAGTCCATGGGTCCCAAAGAGTTGGACAAGATTGAGGGACTTCACTTTCACTTTAAATCAAACTAAGAATAAAGACATCAGAGGAGCCTCAGAGGAGCTGGAATAAGACCTGCCTGAGCAGATTACAAGAATCCATGAGAAACGACAGAAGAAACAATGTTACGCACACACCCACAGCTCCCAGATAGGGACAGGGAAACACTGGTTTCAAACTAAAAAACTTGTAACAACCTAGACAGCTAGCTACAGGGAGAAGTTCTCTCCCACACACCTGAGGGCTGACCAGATAAGGCATCTGAGAGTTGATAAAACACTGCCACAATTTGATACTCTCTAAAAATGTGTTAACTTCAAATCATATTCATTCCCAAGCTGTCACACCCTATTAATAGAGTGGTACAGATCATTGGGATATGCCAATACCTAAGATAAAAAGAGTCTGAATGTTAAGTTTTTCATAGCTTACTTATCTTGAATAGTATAACTTTGGAGGAACTAAGGTGTTTGGCAAGAATCAGAACATGAGAAAGTCCTTAAAAATGTATTGACCTAAATAATTTTGCCTGTTACAAAATAGCAACAATAAAAAGACAATAAAAAGAAACTGTTTACACTTAAAAACAACAACAACAACAAAGAAACAAACAAAAAACTCTGCCAGAAAATAAGCTTGGGAGTGGCACAGCCTTTTGCTTAGGACCCTCTAGGCTCCGGGGTTCAAATCCCAGCTCTGCTGCCCCTGCCCCCCCCAACCCCACCCCGGCTGTGTGCCCTTAGACAAGTTACTTGCTGTCACTGAGATTCAGTCCCCCATTTGTAAAATGGGGTGAGAATGGTTTCTCCACGGGCCACCATGGAGATTTAATTGAGATGATGTATGTTCAGTTCTTCACAGGGCTTGGCACACAGAAGGCCCAAAGTAAATGTTCGCTGCCATCACTGTGAGGCAGGTGAACTTGGGAGAACTGACCTCTGCTTGTAGGTCATAGCCAGGTCTTTCCAATAGTTGGCCTCTTCCTCCTCGGAGCTGAAGGTCTTGCCCGAGTCCGCCATTGTGGAAATGGGGGGAAGAGTTCACTCCTCTTGGTGCATAATGTCTAGGAGAGAAAGTTTTAAAGCTATTACCCACATCTAGTTAAACAGCTGATCTTTAATAGAGTGGGGGGGAAATTCCTGAACTTTATGTTGGATTAATTGCAGCAAAAAAAAAAAAATTGCCAAAAAATTAACTAAACCTAGACAAACTACAGTTCATTATTTACATTACATTCATTACATTATATTACAATATGTTACATTCCAAGGATGGATACATATACCAGGATTTGCTGATTTTATTACATTGGAGGGAAGGGGAAAGCAGGGCAGCTTAGGGGTTCTAACTTAGACAACCCGGTGCTTCTACCATCTCCATCATCACAGAAGGAGAATGTCAGAAGGGAAGTCTGCAGGGTGAGGGGATACTTGACACCAGCTTCGGACACTTTTAGTTGGATTTGCCTGTGATCCATCAAGATGTGACACCGGATCTGAAACTCGGGGTGAAGTCCGGGCTAACAACACAAATCTAAGAGTCATGAGTTTGGAGCTGGATCTTCCCTTTTTTCTTGTGACTGAACCATCGAAGAATCAACTGAGGATTATTTATGGAACTCTGAGGCGTGCCAGTATCTGAAAGCTGAGCAAGGAAAGAAACGGTGATGGAAGGAGACAGGAGAAACAAGTGAGAGAGATGAGAACCAGGAAAGTGACTATACTGGAGGAGACAGTTTCAAGGGGAAAATGGGGAATGAATGTTCCATGGTATCTGAGATGCGAGAGAGAGGCTAGTAAGATGAGCTCTGGAAAATATCCACCCACGAGACTTGGTGAAATGTTGGTCACTGGTGATGTAAGCAAGAATGGTTTCAACACCAGGAGGAGGGATAGAGGGGGTGGAGGAGTGACTGGGAGGTGAGGAAGAGGAAGTAGACAGGATCTTGGAGAACTGGGTGTGAGAAGAAAGGAGACGAATTAGACAGAGTCCCTTGGACAGCAAGGAGATCAAATCAGTCAATCCTAAAGGAAATCAACCGTGAATATTCACTGGAATGACTGAAGCTGAAGCTCCAATACTTTGGCCACCTGATGCGAAGAGCCGACTCATTGGAAAAGACCCTGATGCTGGGAAAGACTGAAGGCAGGAGGAGAAGGGGGCAGGCAGCAGAGGATGAGGTGGCTGGATGGCATCACTGACTCAATGGACATGAGTTTGGGCAAACTCTGGGAGATAGTAAAGGACAGAGAAGCCTGGCGTGATACAGTCCGTGGAGTCACAAACAGCTGAACTCGACTTTAGCGACTGAACAACAGAGGGTAGTGGTGACAGGTTCTGAGGATGCTGAGCTATCCAGGACAGAGGTCAGGAACAGATTCCTATTAACAGTTCTCAGTCCTCGGACTCCTTGCTGATAGCGTTTCTCAATGTTAATAGCTTATTTTCTCAATTTGTTTAAGACTCTGAGTTTGTCAAAAGGTTATTAGGAATTCAAATGAGATTGCTCCAAAGTCCCTTCTTCCCTTCAAGATAGCTCACAGTTCTGTCTTTGGGGAAAAAAGAAGGAACACAACCCCCAACTCTGCAAGACATAACTAACAAGCCAAATATCTAGGTAAAAAATACAAATCATTCCGCTAAATAAGTCAGTTTTGACATGGACACGATCACCAACCAAGTGGGTCCCTGGTAGAAACTGAACAACGATACCTACATCTGAGTAAAGCACTTACTGACAACTCTACATCTGTTAGGACCTGTCTTCACATCTCTCCCTTCAAATTTCTCACCCTTCCCTGATTCAGAAAAAACATGCCATGTCCCCACCCACTCCCTTCTGGGGAACAGAGTTTCTCTGAAAGCTTGATCAAAGCAGAGAAGCTAGAGGGAGTAGAAAGTTAACTTGATTTTATCCCTCAGTCCGGCATCCCTTCTTCTATCTTTTTGTAATAGCACCCCAATGTTCTCTTGGAGGAACCAACTCTATACTCTTTCCATGGGGCTCAGGTGGACTTGTCATCAGCCACTGTACCTAGGAGATGGCATGTGACTACTCACGCCTCCAGCGTCAGTTACAGGCTCAGAGGTGCACCTATCCCAAAGCTGAGCCCAGCGACAAGGGTGGGTCTAACCCAAGTTGAACCAGTGACAAGGATCAGCCTAACTCAAGTTAAGCCAATGACTGGATCAGAGGTGGGCCTAACCCAAGCTGAGCCAATGATTGGCTCAGGGGTAGACCTAACCCAAACTGAGACAGTAAGCGTTCAGGCCCAGGCCTTTCAAAGAGCTATCAAGAAAGAAACTCTCTGAAGGTGTAACTAACCTTACTATAATGATAATTTCACAATATATACATGTCTCAAACCACCGTGTGCTACACCTTAAACTTATACCATGTGATATGTCGATTATATCTCTGTAAAGCCGGGATCCGAGGGGGGTGGAGTAGAGAAGAAACTCTCTTTCCATCAGGGTTTGTGGCGGTCATCTCTCTATCACAAGGGAGAAGGCTGCCTGAGAATGAAGCCAAAACAAGAAAGCAGGGCCAAGAGGTGGACACCTGGGTCCAGTCATCCCTGACTGAAGGTGAGGAGGGGTAATCAACTTCCTTTCTTGGCTGGACCAGTTAGGCCTGGATTTCTGCTACCAGAGAGGCCTAATGAATGTTTGGAGTGAACGATCTTGTTTGCTGAAAGTAGAAAGGATAAGAGCACCTAGAGTGTAGATAATAGTAATTACCACGGTGACAGGTAAGGGCAAACCTAATTCTGGTAATCCCTGCTCAAGCCACAAGCTCTAATGAGCCCAGAGCGCATCTAGCATGAGGTCACCAGACAAATGTCTACAGTGTTCAGAGCCCAGAGCCCACGCAATTGTGACTGAGTGCCGTGTGGCCATCGATGACTGTGTGGACAGTCTCAACCTCACGGCATCGGGAACTCTGCATACAGGAGGGTGAGAAAGTCAGGAACCAGGAACAATGAATGTACACTGACTTTTCCTGCTGCTTGGAAAAAGCTCATGTTCAAGTTCATCATCATGAGTCCCCGCCTACTTCTCTAAACATTTCCTACAGCCCTGCCCCTCACCTGCTTATGCTGTAGTCCCACTGCCTTCTTTCTGTTCCTTGAACATACCAAGCATGCTCCCACCTCAGGGCCTTTGCACTGGCTGTTCTCTCTGCCTGGAATGCTCCTCTTTCAGATCTCTGCCCGCAGAGTCCCTTCTTGCCATTCAGACCTCAGCTGAACCGTCTTCCCTAGAGAGACCTTCTCTGAAGATCCCACCAAATACCTCCTCCAGCCCTTCACTGCCACATTAATCCCTGCTTCATTTTATTTCATCACTTTATGAGTTGTGTTTCTGTTTTATCTGAAAAAGTTGGCTTAAAACTCAACATTCAGAAAATGCAGATCATGGCATCAGGTCCCATCACTTCATGGAAAATAGAAGGGAAACAATGGAAACAATGACAGACTTTATTTTCTTGGGCTCCAAAATCACTGCAGATGGTGACTGCAGACATGAAATTAAAAGACGCTTCTTGGAAGAAAAGCTATGACAAACCTAGATAGCATATTAAAAAGCAGAAACATTACTTTGCCAACAGAGGTCCATCTAGTCAAAGCTATGGTTTTTCCAATAGTCACATACATATGTGAGAGTTGGACTATAAAGAAGGCTGAGCGCCAAAGAATTGATGCTTTTCAACTGTGGTGTTGGAGAGGAGTCCCTTGGACTGCAAGGAGATCAAACCGGTCAATCCTAAAGGAAATCAGTCCTGAATATTCATTGGAAGGACTGATGCTGAAGCTCCAATATTTTGGCCACCTGATGCAAAGAGCTGACTCATTAGGAAAGACCCTGATGCTGGGAAAGACTGAAGGCGGGAGAAGAAGGGGACGACAGAGGATGAGATGGTCGGATGGCACTACCGACTCAATGGACGTAAGTTTGAAAAAGCTCCAGGAGATGGTGAAGGACAGGGAAGCCTGGCATACCACAGTTCATGGGGTTTGCAAAGAGTTGGACACAACTGAGCAACTGAACAGCAACAACTGGAATATCAGTTTTGAACACAGGGATCCTCACCATCATTTTTTTTTCCCCCTAAATTCCCAATGCCATGAACAGTGTCTGGCATATAACAGGCATTCAATAAATGCTTGTGGAAGGAAAGAACACAGGGGAACATAAAGATTGACCACTCACTGGAAGGGGATGTGAGATTAAGGAAAAGAAGCAAGAGACCCTCTGAAGGCTAGTTTTTATAAATCCCTAGGATACTTAATGTGTATCTGCATGCTCAGTCACTCAGTCATGTCTGACTCTTTGCAACCCCATGGACTATGGCCCCACCAGGCTCCTCTGTGATTCTCCAGTCAAGAATACTGAGTGGTTTCCCAGTTCCTTCTCCAGGAGATCTTCCTGACCCAGCGATCGATTCTGTCTCCTGTGTCTTCTGTAACAGCAGGCAGATTCTTTACCACTATGCCACCTGGGCAGCCACCATACACACCTGATCTTAGCCAAATGGCCGAGAAAGGGACTTAATAGGATGGGGAAAAACCTTTCTCGCTCAGCACCCGAGTGGCATCTCATTGATGGCAAGGGGCTGAAGGACAGGGTGTCATGTTGGAAACTACCCACTTCCCAGGTTTTCATGATAAGGAATATTCAGAACAGTTACTGGAGTTTTAGTAACCTTCATCCTGCAGCCTTACCAAAGATGAGTTTCAGAAAAGGGTACTGTTATCATGGCCAGTGAGGCTTAGAATTTAAGCCTCAGTAAATAAATGAAACTGAGCTTTTTTAGGAGGTGCTTCCACTGTGGCTCTAATTACAACCCCTGCATTTTAAAAACACCCTTTAGGGAAGAAGAAGACGATGCTCAAGGCTAAGAGGAAAGAAATAACAGCTCAACTTCACTCTCTTATGAAACACCACACTTAAAAATCTAAACCTTTCCTTTTTTCCACTTGAAAATATCTCAGAAAAGTTCTAATGTGCATTCTTGTCTGCCACAGACAGCAGGCAGGATGACTGGCAAAGGTTCCCCTTTCCCAGCATTACAAGTTTATCATCACCTTCTGTTTGTGGAGTGCTAGGCATTTAATATGTCATTTCCAAACAACTGGATCCTTTCTGTTTACCTCGAAGATGCTGGAAAGAGATAGAGAGAGACAGCGTGTGTGTGTGTGTGTGTGTGTGTGCACGTGCTAAGTCACTTCAGTTGTGTCTAACTCTTTCTGATCCTATGGACTGTAGCCCACCAGGCTCCTCTGTTCCATGGGATTCTCCAGGCAAGAATACTGGAGTGGGTTGCCATGCCCTCCTCCAGGCCGTCTTCCTGACCCAGGGATTGCTAAGGCAGTCACTGGGCTTCTTGGGAAGCTGGAGCAGAAACATTACCTGTCTTGGCCATCTCCATAGATGCAAAGGAGTGAGAGAGGCAAACCAGACCCAAGCGCAAGGGAGACTTTGAATTCAAATTCAAGGTCTCTTTGGGGTTGCCGATAGACTGTATAGAAGTCAGATTCAGTTTTTGGGCCAAGCGGTCTTTTAAAAGGCACTGTGACAGACAGGTGTCAGTGCATAGTCATAGCATCCACAACTTTATACACACTATCTTCAAGCTGGATACTGCATGCATTTATTGCATCTGTGTCAAGGGATTGAACTTGTGAACTTGCATTCTCAATACACCATCCTGCTGCATCCTGTCCCAGTAGCTCTGTGGGCAAACCTGCTGGGCACCTCCAGTGTATGTACTACAACATACAAGCACAAACTGGGATCTAGTGGTCTCAGAGGTATTTATTTTCTGTTTTGAATAACTTAGATCTATTACTCTTACAAAAGCGTTTCAGCAAGCTTTTTTTTTTTTTTTGGCATGTTTTCCATGATCACACTTATTAGGAAAGTCTGAAAACACACTTGAGATACACACCTTTGATTTCAAAACTCTAGAAAAGACAAAGCAGTCTTTCTCAGCTCTCCTCTGAGTGAAGAAAGCCAGCACAGCTGGTCAGGGGCAATCCACACCTGCAAACCATCAGGGATTAACTTCTCCACCCCAACCACACTCCTTCCCAATCAAAACACAGGGGAGAGGGGGAGAAAGCGGCTGCCAAAGGCCAGCACAGGCTCCCACAGCTTCCACTTTATGACGCAGGCTTTACATTTTGCATAAGTGACATCACTGGGGCAAAATCAGTCAAGAGTCAGCAAGTCTGACTTCTGTCTCGGTGCTTTCAAAGTCTGAAATGATCTACCCACAAAAAAACACCTCAGCAGGCATGCAAGGACAAATGCTCAAGGGTGTACACCATCACTGATGTAATGATGAGGGGGAGCTGGAGAAACTTAACTGAAGACTGATCAGAAAACTGTGCAGCTAAGAATTAAGAGTAATGATACGGAAGAAAGTTCATGTTAAGAAAGTGCCATTTTTCTAGTGTGTAGCACATGGAACTCTGCTCAATGCTATGTGGCAGCCTGGATAAGAGGGGGCTTTGGGGAGAATGGACACATGTATATGTATAGCTGAGTCCCTTCGCTGTGTACCTGAGACTACCACAATGCTGTTACTTGGCTGTACCCCAATACAAAATAAAAAGTTTAAAGTGTAAAAAAAGAAAGAAAAAAAGTGCCATTTTTGTTTGCAAATGTAGCTTCCGCTGTGTACATAAACAGAAAAGGGTCTGGAAGGAGGTACCAGAATGGGAGTAAGGCAGCCGATAAGATGAGAACTTGTTCCTGACACCTGCTACAATAAATGTTTTTTACAATAAGCATATATTGCTTTTGAAATCTTAAGGAGCTTAAATGTGAACAACAACAAAAAATCCAGAAAGCTACTGTCCAGGGAGAATTTTATGCTACTGAACCAAGATGCCAGGGAGGGAGCTTTTCCTACAGTGGTGCATTCTCCTCCATTCTTTTCCAAAGATTTCCCAACACCCACTAAGTACTAGGTGCTGCTGAGCGCGGCAGACCCAGAGCACCTACATCAGGACTAGCTGCAAACATTGTACCAACTGCAGACACAAACTTTCTGTCTACCAGCACGGTCCTGTTGGGAATTATCTTGTGAGCAAAGGGAGTGCAATCTCTCTGGCCTCACACGTTCTAAAGCAAAGGAACACACTCCGGAAACAAAAATAACATCCTAACAGAATAAGGCAAGTTAAGAAACTATTATCCAAAATGGGATAGAACACACCAACCAGAGGCCTCTGACACTTTAGGAGCATGGATCATTTGCATCTAATCTGACACAAAAGACACACCAAGAGGAAAAATTTAAGTTTCAAAAGTGGCGAAATACGCATGGTGGAGGCCGGCGGGGGGTGGGGGTCGGGGTCAGGACGGGTCAGAGATTAAATAACAGGTGGCTCTGAGAGTCCCAGGACTACGACCCAGGGATCGAACCCAGGTCTCCCGCATTGCAGACAGACACATTACTGTCTGAGCCAAGTTCAAAGGACCCTACCCACATCCTATGCTTCCCTGGTGGCACAGATGGTAAAGAATCTGCCTGCAATGTGGGAGACCCGGTTGGGGTGGATCCTGGGTTGGGAAAATCCCCTGGAGAAGGAAATGGCAACCCACTCCAGTATTCTTGCCTGGAGAATTCCATGGATGGAGGAGCCTGGTAGGCTATAGTTCATCAGGTCGCAAAGATGTGGACACAACCAAAGCGACTTAGCACGCAGCATACACAAGCGACTCGCTCACACACACACACACACACACACACACATCCTACAATGCCATCCTTTCCTAGAATACATCAACAAAACTCACAGAGAAAATCTGAAATTTCTGTACAGCACAGGCTGCATAGGCCATTTCTTTAGAAAGGAATTTAAAGGGACCTACAAGTAGAGAGGGTCACACCAGGTACAAAACCTGGACCAAGAAATAAGGGAAGGTCAAGCCCTCAGGAGACAGTGAACTTGAGAGGACTGGAGAAGATAATCTTAGGGTCCCCCAAAAAAGCAGTGTCCAGAGGGGTTTCCTATGACCTCAGAGAGGCAGGTAAGCCCAGTCACCGCATTCAAGCTCTAGAAGCGTTTTCATCCTTTATCCAACCCTTCCCCAAAGTGCTGTCAGGGGAAATCTGAACCGTCCTGCAGCAGAGATCTGAGAAAGGCGGAGGGAACAAGACCGTTCCAAACACGTTCCCAAAGGGAGGGGAGTGCCAAGTAGAGGGGAGGTTTTTGGAAAGAGGCCTCCGCCGAGGGTGGCAGTGGGGTGGGGACGTGGGCGAGCATGGGGACGGCGGGGGGCTACGAGGACGGAGAGGGAGGTGGGGGCAGCAGGAGGAAAGGGCGAGGGCTGCGGGGCAGAAACTGAGCGAGAAGGGAGACCAGAGGACTCTAGGAAGGATGTCGGGGTGCCGGGGGATGGAAGGGAACAGGGCAGAGCAACCGGGCTCCGGGGACCCGGGACGAGCAGGGCAGAAGGGCCAAGGAAGTCAAGCAGGGAGGGGAGGGCAGCGGGGTCGGAGAGAGGCGAGCGCAGAAAGAGAAAGAAAGTTGGCGAAAGGGTGAGGAGCCGGGCGCGCAGGACACAAGGGTGGGAAGGCACTAAGTTAGGAAGGGAGGCTCCGGAGAAGGGCGATTTTTCGAGCCCAGCGCCCGGGAAGCGACGCCCAAGTGAAGGGCGCGCCAAGTTCCCTGCACCGCCGCGGCCGGGGGTCCCGAGAGCGCGGCGGGCGTCGGGCGGGCAGAAGAGTTTCCCCGCGGCCGTGGCGATGATGAGGACGACGGCGATGGCAGCCTCCGAGCAACCCCTGCCCCGGGGGCCGCAGCTCCGCACTTACCGGCTCGGGCTCTGCGGACCAGCGGCGGCGGCTCGGGCGGCTGCGGCGGGGGGCGGTGCAGCCCCGGGCCTCTGGCCGCCGCCCCCGCCCCCGCGCCCGCGGCCGGCGTCGTCCATTGGCTGCCGCTCCCCGGGACCGCGTCCCCCGCGGCCAATCAGCGCCGAGCAGCGCCTTTTGGAAACTTTTTTCCCAGGTCCCGGGCGCGGCGCGGCCACGCGGCGGCCCTAGGCGGGCTGGCGGGAGGGGTTCTGGGAGGCTCCTGCTGCTGCCAGGGTTCTGGCTGGGCTTGGAGGCTGCGGGCTGCTCCCTAGACACCGCGGGGAACGGGCTTGGACTTGCGGGCCACTTCAAGAAAATATGACTCCCTGCCCTTCACCCCGATTGCGTTTTCCTGTTCTTGGATTTCCTCCGAAGCAGATAGAAGAACAAAGATCTACGTCTCCTTAGAGTAAGCAGTGTCCCAGGTCCTTCCCAGAACTTGACAACCAATATAAAAATTTCGACATCATTATCTTCTGAAAAGGCAGCAAAGCTCCTTTATAGAAATTTGTTTTGGGGCCTGGCCTTGAATCCTAGCTCTGCCCCTTAGTAGCTGTATGATCTTGAGCAAGTTCAGTCAGTTCAGTCGCTCAGTCATGATGGATTCTTTGCGATCCCATGGACTGCAGCACGCCAGGCTTCCTGTCCATCACCAACTCGCAGAGTTTACTCAAACTCATGTCCGTTTAGTCGGTGATGCCATCCAACCATCTCATCCTCTGTCGTCCCCTTCTCCTACTGCCTTCAGTCTTTTCCAGCATAAGGGTCTTTTCCAATAAGTCAGTTCTTCACATCAGGTGGCCAAAGTATTGAAGCTTCAGCTTCAGCATCAGTCCTTCCAGTGAATATTCAGGACTGATTTCCTTTAGGATTGACTGATTTGGTTAGGGCAAGTTAACTCTCTGTGATTTACTTTCCTCATCTATAAAATGGGATTTGTGATAGGATTTACCTCTAGGATTATGCAGAGATGAAATGAATTCACTTAGCATTTGTAAAAGGTTTAGGACAGTGGCCTCAGCACATAGTTAAGTACAATCTATGCAGGAGTAGAAGGGGGCAACAGAGGATGAGATGGTTGGAGAGCACTATCGACTTAATGGACATGAGGTTGAGCAAACTCTGGGAGATAGTGAAGGACAGGAAAGTCTGGCATTCTGCAGTTCACGGGGTGGCAAAGAGTCGGACACAACTGAGCAACCAAACAACAAAAAATGTAGGTAGTGATCATGATTTTTTTTTTTTACTGGTCCCTGGTAGCTCAGTAAAGAATCTGTCTGCAATGCAGGAGACCCAGGTTCGATTCCTGGGTGGGGAAGATCCCTTGGAGAAGGAAATGGCAACCTGTTCCAGTACTCTTGCCTGGGAAACCCAATGGGCAGAGAAGCCTGATGGGCTACAGTCCATGGGTGGCAAGCGACAGACACCACTTTGTGACTAAACCACCACTGTCTGTGTCAGGCATAATACTAATTTCTTGATGTGGGTTTCACAGCAGTCCTACTTGTTCACCAAGTAGGTTTATAAATTTTTACTGAGCACTCACTTATAGCACAATAAATGTCAGACAAGACACCTGTCTTGAAAGGGCTTGTAGTATTAAGAAAGGACACTAAATCAGCAAACAGAAAATGTGAAATAATTTCAGATGCTAATTAGTGCTATGAATAAAGCAAAGTCATGTAATAGAAAGGGGCTGGGAGAGGTCCCTTCAGATAGAATGTCAGGGAAAGCCACTATACCAGGTTACAATGAAGCTGAGATCCAGATGATGAGAACCACAGGAAAGAACTTTTATTGTCTTCATTTTAAAGATGAGAAAGCAAAAGTGTAGGAAGTTTAAATGCATTGCCCAAGGTCTCACAATTAGTAAACAAATCAGGCTGTAAAGCTGGGTATGTTTGACTCCTAATCAGTGTTCTTTGTCATGATACTGGAGGCAGAGAGATCTTAGCTACTTTGAGGCCTCCAACCAGACATGGAATCCCTCCTGTGTCCCCGCCATGGTTAAGAATGGCCTTGAATTCCTCTTTGTTGTTGTTTAATCACTCAGTCACTTCCACCTCCTTAGCGACCCTATGGGCTGTAGCCCACCAGGCTCCTCTGTCCATGGGATTCTCCAGGCAAGAATACTGGAGTAGGTGGCCTTTTCCGATGGAACCTGTGTCTTAGGGTCTCCTGCATTGCAGGCAGATTCTTTTACCTCTGAGGCACCAGAAAAGCCCTAATTCTTCTTTGACTCCTTGCTAGTTCCTGAAAGAAGCTCAGAGACACAAAAGGGATCTACCACCTACATCAACAGGGTTAAGGAAGGTATCAGAATGTCTTTTAGGAAATATCCATCCTGGCCGCAGATGCTAATAAATGATTTGCATCCTCTTGTCACTTTTGCGCTGGCCTTGCCAGAACCTCACCATTCTGTGAGGATTCTGGGAGAGAATAATCAGCTGCAACGCTGCCCCACCAGTTTACATAAACTGAAACACACATTGATGAGCTGATCAGTACTGACTAAACGACATTATCATTTAAACTACTGGGTTCTCAATTTTCTTCATTTTTCCATTAAAAATAAAAGGAAGAAGACATTGAAATGATTATCATTAAACTTCTCTCAGGAATATGTTTAGGTAAACGGGTTTGTTATTGGGTAAAACCTTGAAAAAAATGAAAGGGAAATTTTGGTGTACTTAAAAACTTTGTTCTCTTTGTTCAATTTGTTTTCCTTGGAGCGTTCAGATATTAATGAGCAGAAAGCTGGGTTTCTCTTGCTTAAATCCTTCCACCATAATTTATCATTTCAAAACACTAACCATAACACGGAAGTAGCTGGAGAAGAAACGCCTTTTGTGGCAGCTAGATTAATTTAGGAGCTGGATGGAATGTAACAGCCATTTGAATTGCACAAAAACAAATCTTAGTCTTGGTTTCATAAAGATTATAATATGGACAGGGCAGGTAACTGAGAGGTAATCTTAAGAATTTGCCCAGCAAAGAAATAGATTCACAGAGGCTATCTCTAGAAAACATATCTTAAGAAAAATGTTAAAAAAAAAACACACCCTTTCACAAGCATCAAATTACATGTTGATGCATAATTGTGTTTCTAAGGGCAAGTGTAGTTTAGGCTAATTTTCTATAGGAAATAATAAAGAAGCATATCTTTAAAAACTATTTGTAATTCAACCTTTTCATTAGCCTTCCATTTAGTATGATTGGTTTGTTTTTATTTACTGTATTTTATTTACCTGTTACACCAGGCACAGCTCTGGCAATGTCAGACATGTGTCTACTCTTTATTTTACAGCTAAACCTTTTTTTTTCTTTAGCAATTAAAAATTTCACAATTATTTTGCTTCCTTTTATATTTTTAGTTAATATTATCTGTATTCGGAGACACTAGAAAGAATGAAAAGGAGGGAAAAAAATACCTCTTTGAGAAGTGAATTTTTGGTACTCGGAAAAAAACGCTAGAAACAGGGTTGTTTTTCATCTGTCCTAATTCCCACTTGGAGAATGTGCCCCACACACAGACACAATGAAGAATTACTCAGCGGTAATAAATACCTGAGCAGGCAGCTGATGTGTGAACTTGTCATCGGCCTTCTGGAAGATGGACTACCGGTACAAAGGGTTCTTCAGCTACGTGTTTGATCTTGCCCTCCACAATGCCTGTCTACAAAAAAAAGCCTACAAGGATGTATTAGCTTCCCCTGAAATCTCCCCCACTTAATGTGGATTGCCTAATGAGGTTGCCTCACATTACATACTAAAGAGAGAAAAAAGTTCTCTTTTGGCCATTTTTACCTACTGATCCCTTTGCAAGGTTAACCTGTTTCTTAGCAAACTTCAGAAATAAACTTTTACACTGCATTCGACTACTGCATCCTAAACTATGTCTAAATCTAAATATGTGCTTTGTTTTTCTAATTTGCAACAGGAAATAGTGAACAGCTGGCAGTTTAAGAAATGTCTGTTTTGCCTACGTAAAAAAATTTATAATTTCAAATAAAAGTGAAGAATGTGCAGCCAAAAAAACCCAAAACACCCCCCAAAAAAAAACCCCAAACATGGCAAATCTAGCCACTAAAACATAAGCTGTTCCTGGCTTCACAAGGATTTTGCAATTATAAATCTCCTTTTGCTCGCCCAACCGGTCCCTGGAAAAGTATTCATTTGTAACGAGCTTTGGACCAGGACTTTAAAAAAATCTTTTTTTTTTTTTTTTTATAAGTCACGAGGACCTCTTAATTGTTGGTGACACAATCCAGCCTAGTCTTCGAACAGGCTTTATTTTTGCCAGCCGGATCACAATTTCCCGAGGAGCCCTGCCGGCCCGAAGGACCTCGCGGGAAGCCCAGTTGGCAGTTATTTTTATTTTTTTCCGCTCGCCACTAGGTTGCACTAGATGAAGGATGCTATAACAAACAGGCGTCATTTAGTTTAGTTTTTCTTTTTTTTAATAGGACCATCACGTGACAAGAGCGAGTAAGAGAAAAAAATGCCAAACGATCGGGTTTTTCTTCGAAATCCCTCTTAAACCGCCTTCCCTCAAAAGACCTAAAGGGCTGAATGGTATCAAATCCCGGTTGGCAGGTTTTTTCCCGGGGTTCCGCCTCACTAGCACCCTAATTCCCCTCTTTGAGGTTCCGTTCCACGCCACAACCATAAGCCAGGATCAAGGCCTCCATAAACTGGGGGCTTTCGCCAAAAAAGCCGAGGTAGCCCCCCGGGAAGGTCCCTATTTAGAGGTTTATCGGGAGGGGACTGAGCCTGACGAGGCTGCAGGGCCGCGAGGCCCCGCCCCCCCCGGGGTTCCCAGCACGCCCCGCGCGGGGAGGACGCGGCGGCGGGGGAGGGGCGGAGGAAGGGGCGGAGCCATGAGGAGAGAAGGGCGTCGGTTTTGCGACAGGGGAGGCGCGGTGCGGAAGCGGAAGTGGAGGGTGCGCTTGGCGGCGGCGGCGGGAGCTGCGGAGTCGGGAATCAAAACAAAGGGCCTGGGGGGGCGGGGGGAAGGCGGCGGGGCCGGAATGTGAGCGGAGGTGGGGCCGGCGGCAGAGGTGAGTTTGCTGGCAACGCTGGGAACTTGTTCCCGACGCGCTTCATTTTCTGGGCACCAGGCTGGAACGCGGGAGTGTGTCCCTTCCTTCTGCCTATTGCCAGCGGGGGTGGGGGAGGTTGGCTAGACTGTTGAGAAGCCATGGGACCCACCCGTCAGGCCCCCAACAGAGGCTCGAGTTGCCTCCCTTTCTGCTCAGTTCACGACTGTCATTGCAGCGTTGCTGCTGCCCTTTGGGGGTGTTTGGCTCCCTGACTACAGTTTGTCTCATTTCTCCCTTGAGGGCCCTTCCAGGTGTGGAGAGGAGCCTTTCTAGAGGAGTGTGTACTGTTGGAAATTTAAGACAGGAAGAGAAGGGCTAGTGTTTTTGCAACCACCTCTAACGTTTTGCACCCTCCTCGGTCTATCAACACTCCCTAGAGTGCAGCCTTTGGCTTGACCTAGAGCACTGAGTTGTCTTAGGGTTGAGTCACTGCACAGATTGTATTGTGGCACTGTGACACACTTTTTAATTTCCGTGGCACCTTTCTGATACTACCTAGAGCTTTCCAGTTACATCGTTTGCACTTTCCAACATCTCTGAGTATAAATATTCTGTTTTTCATACAGAGAAGTTGAAGCCTAAATTGTCGTCCTAGACGCTTATTAAACTCTTCATTCAAGAATTACTGATGTGTGCCAGACCGTGACCTAGGTGCAGGAGATACAATAATGAATAAAAAAAAACCCACCCATGATCCATAAGTAAATGCTACCCTGGAGTTTATATTTAAGTGAGGGAGACATAATAAAAGCAAGCAAATAAGATAATTTTAGAAAGAAGAGCTGTGAAAAGCAACAGAAAAACTCAGGGATGGGATGGGTAATACCGGGTGTTGAGGACTAGACTAGGTGTGGAGAGAAGGCCATTGCTAAGTTTTCTACTTCGTTGGTGTGGTTTAATCCTATGAAGGTGCTGCTGTTATCAGGCCTATTTTACACCTGGGAGCTGAGGTTCAGAGAACTTGTTGTACGTTGTCCAGATCTGCACAGATGGGAAGCAACAGAATTGGGGAGTAATAGGAGGACAGCCTGATGTCACAGTCTGCTCTTAAGCACTATCTGAATTCCTTGAAGACTGAGAGATAATGGCAGGAGTGAGACGCTCACTCAAATGACGAAACAGAAGTTGCTCTGACCACCAAGTTGCTATGACCACCAAGTTGCTATGACCAAATTACTTATCATTCCCAGGAGCATTTAGGAAAATTTCTGGGTGCACATTTGTACTAATATATTTTACTTTCTTTTGCTTGCATTGGATGATACCAAAGGTACCTTGGTTGTGTGGGAAGAAGTGGATAAGCCTGGTTCTGTCCGTTTTCTATTAATAATTGTGTGATTTTGGGCAAATTCCAAAACTTCATTAAGCTTCTGTTTGTTGTTCAGACAGTAAGTTGTGTCTGACTCTTTTGTGACCCCATGGACTATAGCCAGGCTTCTCTCTCCATGGTATTTCCCAGGCAAGAACACAGCAGTGGGTTGCCGTTTCCTTCTTCAGGGCATCTTCTGACCCAGGTATCAAACCAGTGTCTCCTACATTGGCATGCAGATTCTTTACTGCTGAGCCACCAGGAAAGCAAGCCTCTTTTTCCTCCTCATTAAAAACGTGGCCGATTTCTCCCTTGGCTTTCACACACATTTACTGTGGGAAAAAAGATGACATAAATGGATTGCATTTTCTGGTGTTTCCATCATTGTATCCCTTGTGCCAAGCACAAGCCTACTACATAGCAGCTACTAAGTAAATGTTTGGTGAATGAGGAAATAAATGATCTTAAAGAAAAATGCATTAGTTAGCTTCGCGTTAGTTAGAATTCGCCTTGAATAAACTTGAGAGAGCATGTCGAAGTTGTGTGTATCATGAATATCCCAAATTCTTAGGCTCTAGAGAGGAGATTGTTAGGGGGTGTGAGGTGTCTGTATTTGATAGAAAGGACAAGTACCTTAGTTTATTACCATTGCTGCAGTAACTTCATCTCTGTCTCCAGATTAGCTCTGGGTTTTGTAGATGAATATCTGCTTTATTCATTCCCTCATTCAATAAATATTTACTTAGTATATACTATGTAGAAGCCTGTGCTTGGCACAGGCCATATGGTAATGAAGACAAATAGATGGTGGGTCCTTTATCTGGTTTTCTTTTTTCCACAGTAATACTGTGAGGTGGACAGGGAGAAATTATGGCAGATTTGACAGAGGAAGAAAATAAAACTGAAGAAGTTCTGTAGTTTCTACATAAGGGCCAAATTGTAAATATTTTTGGCTCTGTGGGCTGTGTAGTCTCTATAGCAGAGAATCAACTCCACAGTTGTAGTGCAAACACAGCCATAGAACTTAAATAAACATGGCTGTGTCTCAAAACTATTCATAGACGCTGAAATCTGAATTTCATATAACTTTGTCACAAAATATAATTATTCTCTTGATTTTTCCCCAAGGATTAAAAAAATGTGAACTATATTCTTAGTTCGCATTCCATTTAAATACAAGCAGTGGGCTGGTTTGGGCTATAATTTTAGGCCATAGTTTGCCTCCCCCCGTTTTATGTGATTGGTTTTCCTATAGCTTAGACATAGCACTTATATGGACATAGTGCTTATAGTGACTATAGAAGTGACTTCTCTCCCCTCACCCTACTATGTGGATGTTTAAATCTCTTTATAAGAAAATCTTACCAGAGAAAGAGCTAAAGGAAATTCTTTTCTATATGCCCAGGAATTTCTGAAAGATAAATTAATGACCTCAAAATGGCCATTGTCAGTAAGAGGAGGTGGTGGTTGGGGTTTGGTGACGAGGGCTTAGAAATGAGGTTCAGTCGTCCTTATCACTGGCAGGCTGCCTCCACGCCCAATGGCTGCTATTGATTGCATCTGCTTTTATTGTACTGTTTCAAGACTTGTAGAGTGTTGCTCTGGAGTAGATACAGCACATCTGGGACTTGAGATGTGTCTGTTAGATTTTTGGTGGCATAGCAGATTCTACTTTCATAATAAGCAAACTGAGAGGTTGGTTCGATTTGTTCTGTAGCCGAATCAAATTCAGAGTCCACAGAGGTCAGTTAATTTGGACCTTCCATACTCAATATCAAAGACACAGTGAGATAAGTTGCTCTGAAATCAGTTTCACAATCTTACATAATTGAGAATGAGGACATGTAGTGGTTCTTTTACTCAAATTACATGTTCTCTCCTGTTAACTTTTTTACTGTCCCAAGTAGTGTCCTTAGGGAGGGATAGTCAAGAAGAATTAAGAAATACTATATAGAAAAAGTCTACTCAGTGCTGGAGGACCTTGGCTCCAGCTCAGTGAAGAGGAGGGAGTATGCAGGTGTCCAAGATGCGGTGACCTCTCTCAAGCATGGCCGGAAAGAGGGCTCATCCAGAGTTCACTTTTGTTTGAAGAGTTATGAAACATAAGGAATGGAAGATGATAAATTTTTTTTAAGTCAAATTGATATAGTTAGAATTCAAGTATAAATAGTCAACCAAGTTTACCAGTTTTAGTAAGCTTAATATGCTTTGATGCCAGGTTTCCTGGTGGCTCAGACGGTAAAGCATCTGCCTGCCAATGTAGGAGACCCGGATTTGATCCCTGTGTCGGGATGATCCCCTAGAGGATATGGCAACCCACTCTGGTATTCTTGCCTGGAAAAATGGACTGAGGAGTCTGGCAGGTTACAGTTCATGGGGTTGCAAAGAGCCAGCTGGACTGAGGGACTGACACTTTTCACTTTTACAGTATCCTTTGATAGCCGTTCTACTTTTGTTCCTTAAGATCTGACTGGGAGCCATTGCACCATAATTTTTTTTTAAACTTGGAAGACAATTATGCTAATTTTTACTTTCCCACCTCGCTAATCATGGATATGAGTGGCTAAATCTTGTATCTCCATCAGGAGAGTGCAGCACTGCTGAGTGACTGGTACACCTTTGGAAGACTCGGTCTTTGGTCCGTGTTAAAGCACCCAGATTTGGTTGCATCAGCCCTGTTTGAAATGACCTGTGCACCATAAATGTGCTTCCCTTGTGGCTCAGAAGTAAAGAATCCACCTGCAATGCAGGAGACACAGGTTCAACTCCTGGGTCAGAAGGATCCCCTGGAGAAGGAAAAGGCAACCCACTCCAGTATTCGTACCTAGGAAATCCCAGGAACAGAGAAGCCCAGTAGGCTACAGTCTGTGGGTTCGCGAAAGTTGGACACAGCTTAGTGACTAAACAAAAACAATGCACTGTAAATATAGTTATAGTCTTATATTTCAGTAATAAAATCTGTACTTACACAAGTGAATAACGTTGAAACCTCATTCTTAACAGGGTGGAAGAATGAAAGAAAAGAAAGATGAAAGAATGTTGAACCGCTCCGCATGGCTGTATGATGGAAGGAAGCGGAACTGAGAACCCCTGCAGTAGAACAGTTGGATGGCTTCAACAAGATAACGATGCTAAGCCATGGCTTTGGAGATTCTCTAACTGCTTTTCTCGTCCTGAGCAAACGTTGCCACTTAGTCCCCAAACGGTAACTATGTGCAGACTAAGGACATAGCAAATTCCTTGTGCAAATAGATGAGCGATCCGTTTGGTCTTGGGCAGTCTCTCGCCCTGGAGTCTGTGCTGAGTTTTCCCTTGTGTCCTGCTTGTATTACTTCATGTAGCACATTATTATAATTCCTGACTCAATGAGGGTAAAGTTTTTTAAATCCTGTAGTAATGAGTAACATTAGATGCTTTAAAGGTGTGATGTTGAAATTTGGGAGAGATTTGTTTCTCATTAAAGTCACATTCCAAAGACAAAAATCCACATTTTAGGATAAAATGGGAGGAAAGTATGAAATCGATTTTATTTTACTGTAGCCTTCTGAATTTTGTGTCTTAAAATCACAGCAAGATTGTATGACCTCATTGATGATCTTTTTCTGTTCAGGATTTCTCTTGAATGTTTAAATATATCTGGGACTTCCTTTTTTGCCTTTTCATAATGATGTTGACTTTATCTGACTTCATTTGCTATATCATGTTATCATCTGTTTTTTTTCTCTTGTACTTGGGAATTAAGTGAGACTTTACTATGATTTTATATGAGTATTGATAACAGACTTTAAAAAAAAATCAATTCCCTGTCATCTCCACATTTTCATTACATAGCTGCCTTTGTTGCATGGCATCAGTAACTGAAGTTATTTCAGAAGTATTTTAGTTCAGGGACAGTCTGCACGGAGAGCTGGCAGCTTCAGGCAGGGGTCCAGGGTGGCAGATCTGGGGCCTAAAGGAGTCACTCGACACAGAAGTGCACTGTCACCTTTCCAGATGCAGAGTCTCGATTTTGTCAGTGGCACCCCGAATTGAATACATTCAGGAAGACCGACTCACAGTAACCCTGCCCACGAGAGCCAGCTCTAAAGCCATCAGAATGCCAATGAGTTCATTTCCAGCCTGAATTGTAATTACCACAAGGGTAGAACACACTACTTTCTGACTGGTCAGACCATCGCTATTACCTCCCTTTTAGGAAAAATCTTAACTGAAAGTCCAAATTTCTCTCATATGAATATACCCTCCCAGGTGAGTGTAAAATCAGCAGAAGGAGTGAAATCTTAGCAGCCAGATGGACCCTTCTATGCTCTAAGGGATGAGTGTGTCTCAGTCACTGTATCAGGGCGTCCTGTTCATCTTAATTGTGTCTGCACTCAGCCAATAAAAGCTGTTGATTGGTTGGACACTCCCCTACCCCACCCCGCTGCACCACCTTTCAGTGGCCAGGTACTCTGCTGAGCGCTTGAGGTGCACTGTTTCATTTTATCCTTCTCACAAATGTAGTACGTACATTCTCTTCGCAGTTGAAGGATGACAGGATTGAAGCATGGAGAGATTAGGTTAAGTCACTTACCCGAGGTCATAAAACTATTTAGTATCACATTCAAATCCAGGTCTCTGACACCAGGGCTATGCTATGATCTTAATAAATGGACCAGCCTCAAGTGTCTATGTTGGAGACATATGATAGACTATTTCTCATGTCTGTTTCCCAGGCGGTTTCCTTATTACTTGAATTCTTTCTACTGGCTACAAAATAGTTGTTGGTGTTATGGCTTTAGGTCATGATGTCCCATGGTTTGCTAAATGTCATTAGTAACATGTTAAAGATCTGTTCATGGATGGGCCACTTGGGCAGATGGCCGATCTCATCCATAGTGTTTGATATCTTCTCTCCTGGAGGGCTTTAATAAAACCACCTATGATCTGACTGCAAGAACTATTTAGTATTTTCCTTAAAGCGCTTTGCTCATAAGCTGTCTTTAGTGAATACTGTTGTGACTGTTGTTTTTCATACCACCTGTTTTGTCTGCAGAAGACACTGAGAGGCAAGGGGAAGTTATCAAAGGGAAGCCAGTGAGACATGGATGGTTAACCAGGCTTGTTAAATATGTGAACAGACCTCCTCCCCCAGTCTCTTAAAAGTCAGGAAGGACACAGTCTTAATTTCAGTTGTCTGTTTCAGTGTTCACCTCCCACTGAAGAACGCTCCTGGTTTTAGCTGCCATCCCATTTGTGTGGTTATGATCGAGTGATGTAAATTAAATAAGGTTTGAACAGTGTTCGTTTTTAATGCAGTCAGTTGTGAGTAACCCCAAGTCACCGGCCTCAAAAAATTAACTTGTGTTCTGGTTTTCTTTCCTCAGAAAGATTACATGGAGAACAAGAAAGTTGCTGTGGAACTAAAGGATGTACCATCTCCCCTTCATGCTGGCTCTAAACTTTTCCCAGCAGTCCCACTTCCAGATATCCACTCTCTTCAGCAACCTAAAGTACAGCTTTCAACTGTCCCCAAAGTAAGCTGCTGTGCCCATTGCACTAATGACCCTTCCACTTCGCCAGTGCGTTTTGGTGGTGGCAGTGGCGGAGGGGCTGGTAGCTTGGTTCCCCCGGGCGCCCTGTTAGACTCGCAGAGCACCAGGACAATCACGTGTCAGGTAGGGTCAGGGCTTGCTTTCCAGTCTGCACCTCCACTCCAGAATGCGTCAGCTAGGAACACCTTGGCCGGCGTTGCAAGCGACTTTCCCAGCATGTGTCTAGAAAGTAACCTCTCTTCCTGCAAGCACCTGCCCTGTTGTGGGAAGCTGCACTTCCAGTCGTGCCGTGGGAACGTGCACAAGCTGCATCAGTTTCCGGCTCTCCAGGGCTGTCCTTCCTCTGCGGGCTATTTCCCCTGTTCTGATTTCACAAGCGGGGCTCCCGGGCACGTGGAAGATCACGTTTCACAGTCGGAGCTCACGCCTCACTTATGCACCAACTCTTTGCACCTAAATGTGGTACCTCCAGTTTGTTTAAAGGGCTCACTTTACTGCGAAGACTGTCTCAGCAAGGTGTGTATCTTTTTATTTGTTATGTTGGGTGCAGCTAAGGTTTGAGGAATGACTTTTTAAAAATAAAATGACTTTTATCTTTAAAAGAAAAACAATCTTGGTTTTGTGTGTGGGGTTTTTCACCCCATCAGCATAACTTCTTTTCAGAAGAAGTTCAGAAAGAAAGCAAAGGGTACAACGGGAGGGACTGTTGAGAAAAGTGTAGTGTGATTATTCGGTTCATGCTTTTAGAGTCTCCTGTAATAAATCTGTTTCCTACGTGGAAGCCTAGCTTGGCAAAGACTTGTGCTCTCTTGTTTTTAAAGGCTGGAGCACAACTGGAATTTCTTAAAGCTAATGCTCACCTGATACATGGACCCATTCATGTAATACAGATGGCTGCATGTTGTCCTTTTGTAGTAATTGGGGGAACTTGAAATTTGGCCTCCATCACACCTGGGCTCAAGTAAAGACTTTTAACTTCCTTTTTTTGTGAAGTGTGTCTGCGGGTTTCTACTGTAACAGACACATGCCCCAGAATGTAAAGGTCTAATTGTGTGAATATCTTCCCTGATCATTTCAGGGCACTTTGAAATGAGTTTATGCTTTGGTAGTTCTGGGAAAGGTGATTTGAAAATACATTTTATTAGGTTAGCAGGTGGAAAGGAGAAACATTTAGAATGTATTTTCAGTTGTTATGTGTAATTCTTTACATTCTGAAATAATATATCTGAAACTTCCTCCTGTTTTTAAAAAATTTTAAAACAGCCAGCAAGAAATAGTATAATTGATGCTGCTAAAGTCTGGCCAAATATACCACCTCCAAACACTCAGACTGCACCTGTTACTGTTCCTCTGTGTAATGGCTGTGGAACCAAAGGAACGGGAAAGGAGACCACGTTGTTATTGGCGACCAGTCTAGGCAAAGCTGCTTCGAAATTTGGTAAATGACAGTATTGTATAAAATGCATATTTAAAGTTTTCGATATCTGATACTAACACTGCATTTGAAGTGAAGTGAAGTTGCTCAGTCGTGTCCGACTCTTTGCGACCCTACCAGACTTCTCAGTCCATGGGAATCTCCAGGCAAGAGAATGGGTTGCCATTTCCTTCTCCAGGGGATCTTCCTGACCCAGGGATCGAACTCAGGTCTCCAGCATTGTAGGCAGACGCTTTACCCTCTGAGCCACCAGGGAAACCCACACTGCATTTAACTGCCTTTAAAAGATTCCTTGTGGTTCTAAAACTTGTGTGTGTGTCTCCATTTCCATCAGTTGGTAAATATCTTCTTACCCTTATAGACCAGTAGGTCAGTTGCCATTTATGTTGAGCTGGGGCTGTTTGAGATCAGAAGCTGTGTATAGAAAAACGGGAAGCGTATGAGGAGAAATGAGTGCTGGAAGGGACTTGGTGTCAACTTAATGTTCTATGTTGCCCAGACATAACTAGTATTTAGAAATGGCTGACAAAAAAACAGTATTTGAAAACCTAAGATCATTTCCCCCAAAAGTAGCTGTTACGATACTTTATCTTTTAAAAACATTTTTTCAAAAGTTGGATCAGATGTTACTGCAGTGTTAAAAGTCATTAAAATCAAGGGCTATAACACCTTCACCATTCGTTCTCGTTCTCCCACACTGAGTGAGGTGTGGGCCCAGCATGACGCTGGGCCCCAGAGGGCAGTGTCCTGTCACCTGTGTATTAGTGTTGAGGAGCATACCCGGTCAGCGTGAGGATGGCTCATGCTTTATGATGGATTGATTGTGGGCCTAAAGTAAACTGACCTTTGGATTTGTTCTCTCCTGAAAGAGGAATTAACGCTTAGAGATACTTTGGCAACTTGGGGTTGTCTACTGGGCCAGCCAGTGAGGTTGGCATCCTTAAATTTAACATCAATCTATAATTTCATTTTCATGCCCCTGGGAAGGACAGGTAGCTACCTGTTATCGTTAATATCTTAACCTGTTTTTTGCTGTGTGTAATCAAACGTGTTCACATTTCTCAAGGGTCACCAGAAGTTGCACTGGCAGGACAGATGCTAGAGAACTTACCCCCCATTGGGGTTTTTTGGGATATTGAAAACTGCTCAGTCCCTTCTGGCCGCTCAGCTACTGCAGTTGTACAGAGAATCCGGGAGAAGTTTTTTAAAGGCCACAGAGAAGCAGAATTCATTTGTGTATGTGACATCAGTAAAGAAAATAAAGAAGTTATTCAAGAGCTGAATAATTGCCAGGTAGATGAAAATTCTTTTTTCTTTTTTATCTTAGTAGAAGAATAAGCACATGATTTTTTTTTAAGAACTCCAGTTGAAAATTTGTTATTAATAATGTGTTTGTGCTAAGTTTGTAAATAAATTAGGAAAAGATGATTTATTTAAGTACCTGAAATCATTTAATCATGTCTGATTTTTTAGCAAGTCTGCTTACATGTGACTAGTGCTTTCCTAGTATAGTGATTTCATATGTATCATTTCCTTTGATTTTTATAACTGCTCTGTGAATGCTCGTAGGATTTATTATTTGGAATTTACAAATGAAAGGACCCAAGTGGTTAAGCAACTTTTTTAAGATCACATGGCCAGTAAGTGGATGAACTTGGATTTAAATCCAGATTGACCCCAAAGTCTGTTCTCTTAAGCTAGAAGCTAATAACATCAAACACAGCCCCGAGTCTTACCTTAATCATATATCAAATCTTTGCCACCCACACATTGTTGGCAAAAGATGCTAGAGAGAGCTAATTTAACTACTTAAAATTTCACTTTCTATTCTGAAAGGGGAATGGATGAAGTGCAAAAGCAGAAGATTAGAGATGAAAGTAGGGGTAATAATGAATACAGTTAATTTGTCTGGAGAACTGAATGTGAAATTATTGAGATTTGATTGTAATTTTTTTTTTTCTGTCCCTGAGTGGCAATAGAAATCAAAGGTTCCTCAAGAACTGTCTATTGGATGTGGGCAGAATGTGTAGTGGCTTTCTAAGCTCAGCTCTTTCTCATCTCTCCTTATTATAAATTCATGCAGGTAACTGTTGCCCACATCAATGCTACTGCAAAGAACGCTGCTGACGACAAGCTCCGCCAGAGCCTCCGAAGGTTTGCAAATACTCACACTGCTCCCGCCACTGTGGTTCTTGTGTCAAGTAAGTGTAGAAACATCTACTAATTTCAGCTAAACTCTCTATGTGTGAATTATCATAGAAGCCAGAATGTGTTAAATTGTGCCCCCAAAGATGCTGAAATACATGGGACATGCTTATGCTTACCTTTGAAAACTGTTAAAAAAAGAAAAGGAACTACATGGATTTCTGTATTTTTCTTTGGGGAATCTGAGTAAGGATTCTTGCAGGGCCAAGTTTATTAAAGAAAATGTAATTTTTTTGTTTGTTTTAGTCCTGGGCTCCATTTTGCTTATTTAAAAGAAAAATCCAAGATGAAGTTGGGGCTCCCCAGAACATTAATATTTGTTCCTTTTTACTACTAAAAATAATGTGTCTTGCGAATTCAGCATGAGTCTATGGTAAAATTGTCTTGCCATGTTAATTCTTCTGATGTGAAATGTGTCCCTGTTCTAAAAAGGGGTCGGGGGGCCACTTGGAACACAGTCCTGCTGTTCCTTTCTTCTCAGTGGGTGTTATGAGAGGTGCTTGTCTGTCAAGTGTTTCTAATCTGTGGAGATGGGGGTGGGCTGTATCCTGTCTTTCAGCTGATGTCAATTTCGCATTGGAACTTAGTGACCTGAGACACAGACATGGCTTCCATATAATTTTGGTCCATAAAAACCAGGCCTCAGAAGCACTGCTGCATCACGCCAACGAGCTGATCAGATTTGAAGAATTCATTTCTGACCTGCCCCCCAGGTTACCACTAAAAATGCCAGTAAGTGGGTTTGTGTTCTTTCTGCTGTAGTCTAGTTAAGATTGTGGAGATTCAAGACAGTCCTCCATAATTATGGGTGTCTAAGCCCAGGTGAGGGTGTTCTTTGTAGTAGGCTGGCTAGATTTTGAAATAGGCCTAGAAACTTTCCATTCTCTTACAAATATACAGAGAACTGATATGTGTGAATTTTTTGTTTTAATTTTTGTGTGTGTGCTGAGTCTTTGTTGCCGCTCGTGGGCTTTTTCTAGTTGCAGCGAGCGGGGGCCGCTCTTCATTGCGGTGCATGGGCTTCTCATTGCGGTGGCTTCTCTTGCGGGGCACAGGCTCCAGGCGCTCAGCTTTCAGTAGCTGCAGCACTCGGGCTCAGTGGTTGCAGCGCACAGGCTTAGTTGCTTCATGGAATGTGAAGTCTTCCTGGACCGGGCATTAAACTCACATCCCCTACACTGGCAGGCAGATACCTATCCATTGTACCACTAGGGAAACCCAGTGTGTGAATTTTGCTTTTACATTTTTCAAAATATAGGAAACTGACTTTTAGATTCACCTTACTGACAACCACTTGCCAGTTAGCAGTGTTTTGTGTGAGGTGTATGGCAGTAACGGAATGAGAGTTACTATTTTTGCCCAAGTTTTAAGGGTAAAGAATATGGTTTGCATATCTTGGTGTGGTTGGAGTCAAATAAGCAGAATGATTGTACAGTTGCGGCACTTAATCCTGAAGCCCCAGCTGGTCTCTGAGCCTGTCTTCTCTGGTTGCAGACCCTGCCATGCACGAGCACAATCAGGAGTAGTGGGCACTACACCTGTCACCCTGATAAGCCACTTAATAGGAGAATGTGCACGTGTTTCCAGCAGGACGAGCATTTCTCACAGTCTTGATTTAGGATAAGATGTTTACTGGGACACTGAACTTGTGTTTAAGCTGTTTGGAGAATATATATGGATTCCCTGGTGGATCAAATGGTAAAGAATCCGCCTGCATTGCAGGAGACTCGAGTTCCATCCCCAGGTCAGGAAGATCCCTGGAGAAGGGAATGGCAGCCCACTCCAGTATTCTTGCCTGGAGAATCCCATGGACAGAGGAGCCTGGTGGGCTGCAGTCCTTGGGGTCACAGTTGGTCACGACTGAGCGACTGACACACGTTAATGATAATAGAAAGGAGCTGTAGCGTGGATGGTCCAGAAGGGTAGGCAGTCCCATTCGTGAAATGCAGTTTTAACATACTTTAATAACTTGAGAGTTATGGAAGCACTTTAGGAATGATCTCACCCAGCCTCTTCATTTTAGTGAGGAGGAGGTCAGCACCTCGGGAAAAAATTCAAGCCGCTGGAGGCCCTTCCGTGATTGCCTCCACATTGAGGTGCTCACAGTGCTGGTCCCTGCAGCCCCTGGTACCCAGTGAGGTCAGGGCCCGGCCCAAGATTAACACACGCTTAGGATGGTCTGCGGCTGGCAGTACCTGTTTCAGGCTTTGGAGCCGCACCTCTAATTGACTTTTGTTGTTATTCCTTATGTCTTCTGGCTGTAGGTACATTTCCTCCCTCTGCTTCTGTTTGGCACTCCCTGTTTTAATCTGAAAGGCCTTTAAGTCAAATGTAGTATCTTAGGTGAGAGGTTACCCATTCATTGTAGAGATCCTTATTATGATTAAAAAAAAAACCTGATTATTCAAAACATTAAATCTTGCCACATATTTTTTCTAATTCACCAGAGTGAGAATTTTAGATACATTTCTTCTTTTTTTTTTTTTCCCTCTGTGTTTTTCAGTCTAAGTACGTGTATCCTTTCCCATGCAAGTCTCTGTTCTCCCTCCCCCGAGGTCACTGTAGTTTGGAGATCATTGTTCTTTGTAATTGAGCGTGGGCCCCTGAGTCCACCTGTTTTAACACTTTTTCTGTGTCCACAGTGCCACACTCTGCTCTACGTTTATAACCTACCGGCCAACAAAGACGGCAAGAGCATCAGCAACAGGCTCAGACGCCTGTCCGATAACTGTGGCGGGAAAGTGCTGAACATCACAGGCTGCAGTGCCATCCTCCGCTTCATAAACCGAGACAGCGCGGAGCGGGCTCTGAAGCGGATGGAAAATGAAGACGTCTTTGGTAACAGGATCGTCGTGTCATTTACTCCAAAAAGCAGCGAGCTCTGTGAAACCAAGAGTTCAAACGCAACTGCTGATAAAGTGAAGTCTCCCAAGAAACTTAAGAATCCAAAACTGTGCCTCATCAAAGACATAAGTGAGTCACCTTCCAGTGCCAAAGCCACACCTGGAAAAGGGTCGCAGGCAAATTCTGGATCTGCTACCAGAAACGCCAACGTGAAAAGTTTACAGGTAATTGTGACCCCGCTTGCTTTCTGAAGTTTATGCTAGGTTTGCTTTCGTGGGCTCTCCGTTCTACATGCTCACCTGCTTTTGGTGTGTCTGTACTGTTTTTGTTATCCTATATTTTCGAGGCTGTTTGAAGTCAGGTGTTTCCTGTACAAGGTCTGACACGTCTTGGAGACTTTAACTATTAAACTCCTTTGCTCTTGTCTCTTTTAAGGAGCTGTGCCGCCTGGAGTCGAAGACTGGCACTCGAAGCAGTGAGCCCCAGCAAGGCCACCTGCGGCTGGGGGCGCCTCCTCACAGAAGCTCAAGTGCCGCAGCGCCCGCACCTAAAGCCCCAGGGTTGGCAGAATCTGTTTACAAAACCAATCCCAAGTAGGTCCCGCTACTCTCCCTCGCGGCTGCGTGTTTTGCTGTGAAGGGAAGCGCGTGACCTCCTGCCTGCACTGTTTCCCTCCACCAGGAAAGAGAGCCTCGGCGCCCGCAGTGTCACCAGTTCTCCTGTGGAGAAGAAAGAGAAAGAGGAGACTCTGTTCCAAGTGAGTTACCCGTCTGCTTTTAGCAAGTTGATCGCATCCAGGCAAGTGAGTCCCCTGCTCACGGCTCAGCCTTGGTCTTCTCGGTGAGTGGGTCTTGATCCGTGGAGTGGTTGTATGCAGTAGAAGGGCTTATGAAGTAATCTGTGTATTCAGCAGAATTCAAGCAGTACAGAAGTGCATAATTACAAGAGAAACCTTAGTACTACGTATAAAATAGGTAACTAATGAGAACCTGCTCTACAGCACAAGGAACTCTACTTGATGCTCTTGGTGACCCAAACGGGAAGGAATCCAAAATAAGAAGGGACAGCTGACCTTGCTGCACAGTAGAAACTTAACACAACATTGTAACGCAACCTTACTTCTCCAGTAAAAATTTAGAGTAAAAATTTTACAAATTGAAAATGTTTGAGCCATAAATAGTAATAAAAATAAAAGAGAAAGCTTCCACCTCTCTTCTTCCAGTTCCTTTTTCCTTGGGTAACATTTGGGGGCATTGCTTCTTGCCTTTCTCCATCCTCCATGTGGGAGTCTTGGTAAGCTGAGGTCAGAGAAGCCTGTCCTGGAGTCCTTGGCCAGTGATGGGGGCACATTAAGGTGTCTTTACTACGCCCTTATTACTTCATCAGACTGAGAAAGAGGCCTAAACTGACATGCATTCGTTCTTTTTATTCATGGGGTAATTACTGGAAGCTGTTTGGGAAACGAAGGTCTCTGTAAACCACTGTAACCATCTGTGTAACTCCTTATTTAAGCTTTCTGAATTTACTCTGAGTAATTCTGGAAGCTCAGAAAACAGGAGGAGCCGTAAGGCCATGTTCGGTCTCATGAGCTCTCACTAGCATTGTATTTATTCTGCTGGGATGGTGAAAACTCACTGTTGAAAGCGACTTTGAACCTGTAAAATGGTGTCTACAAATTGATGTAAAAGTTTTCCTCCCAGGGAGAAAAGCCACAACATATGAGCAAGAATATCTGGCTTTTTCAGAGCTGAGGAGAGGGTAAATGGCTGACATTAGTATCACAGGCTGATTTCCTAAGAATAAATACCCAAAGTGGAAAATGAACTCATCAGCCCTGCCTGTAGTTTCTTCCTGTAGCTTTAAATAATCCAACAAAAGAATGTTTGATGATAAGTAAAATTGTTGTTGTTGTGGTTAATCAGGGTGTCAACAGATAGTACTTCTGAGAAAGAGTCCAATCAGTGTAATGTTTTAAGAAAAAGCACGTTTGAGAACCAAACTGTATTTTGGAAAACAGTTTTTAACATAGTTTCAAGCAAAATCTAAATGACATAAACTGAATAAATAGAATAACACTTTTAAAACATTTCTAAACAGTTGTTAGGCCTCACTCCATATGTTTTAAGCAGGAATCTGTCTCCAAACCTCTTAAACAGAGCATCCCCGCTTGCTTTCAACGCTGCACATTCAAGCGTTGGTGCCGACGGCCCAGACCCATTCGCTCATGGTGTTGACGTCCAGATCAGCAACCTGGACTACAGGTTGTCCCGGAAGGAGCTGCAGCAGCTCATGCAGGAAGCATTTTCTAGGCACGGCAAGGTAAGCTTTCACTGTCTCTGCTGCCTTTGTTCTTCCCCTTGCTGCATTTCAAGATGCGCGCGCTTGACGCACCACACATAACCACAGGCAGGCTGTAACCGTTGCTTCACGGGTTTGAACACCTTCTTTTTTCACTCGGGTCTCCTTGTGCTGGTGCTGTATGTTCAGTTTTTAGGACCCAGCCCCAGGGAGCGAGAAGCCTGTCAGAGACATACTTGTGGTCCCAGGCAGGGATTTAGTGGGTCTCTGGGAAATAAAACACTGATGGATTTTAGTTAGCTCCAGCTGCTAAAATACAGAAACAGGATTCTACAATGATGTTGGCTGTTTCTGTTTGTTCATCTTACAGTGTCTATTCAGTTTTTAGTTGCAGGTTGCTAAAAAATGCACCTTTTGCTGGTTCTTAAACTGGCTCTGCCTCAGTTTTGGCAGGATCTGGAGAAGACCCGGTGTGTCTTGGCGAGCTCTGTGTGCCAGAGCACAGGCCAGCCAGGCTGGTGTCACATCCCTGAAGGTCACCCATCCTAGCTTGCTTCCGTTGTGGTCAGCGGAAGTGCGGTGTTGAGACAGGTTCCCTCACGGCAGCACTGAAGTCCACAAGCTAATTCCTTAGGGATTGACCTTCAGTTTCAAGAGGACACGGTTCTGGCAGATCGGCATTCTGTTTTCTTTTTACTACTGCAGGTGAAGAGTGTTGAGCTCAGCCCCCACACAGATTATCAGCTCAAAGCTGTGGTTCAGATGGAGAACTTACAAGAAGCTATCGGTGCGGTGAATAGCCTCCACAGATACAAAATTGGCAGCAAGAAAATCCTGGTCTCACTTGCCACAGGAGCTGCTAATAAATCACTCTCTTTACTGAGGTAAAGAACAAGCCGTTTGTTTCAAAAATGTTATTTTTGGTCCAGAAACAGTTTTGGAAATAGTAAAAATAGATTTTATTCCATCCCCAACCCTCTTGTGATACTCACATATGCAGTAATGCTTTTCCTCCACTCTCTTGATAGAGTTAGAAATAAGGTAGAAGTTAGTAATAAGCTAACTAGAATAATTTACTCTCGTTCAAGTCATTAATCAGAGATGAATCTCAGCTTAATCTTGGCCGGCATTTAAGAGTAAAATAATATGCCACATATCCAGAACAGGTTCTAAAAATAGTGGACCTCTACAGCAAAAGTTTATAAGCCTAGAAAGTCTGGAATACTACCTTCCAATTTTAATAGAAGGTAGATTATCTATAAGGGGTAAATCTACAAAGTTCTATGCTCTCAACTTGCAGGTACATCTTCAATGTCAAATAGACACCCAGCCCCATACATCTACATTATAATTAGATTAATCTTAGGAGTCTGGTGATGGTTTCATTCATGATACGCTTTTGATGTAGAGCACTATTTAAGTTTTTGGTGTACAGCATAATGATTTGTGCACCAGTAACTAATATACCTTTGTCAACCAATTACACTTCAAAAAAACAAGCAAACTCACAGAAAAAAGTGATTAGCTTTGTAGTTGCTGGAGGTGGGGGGTGGGGAGTAATTGAATGAAGGTGATCAAAAGGTACAAACTTCCAGTTATAAGATAACCCAAGTACTAGGAATGTAATGTACAACATGATTAATACCGTTAACACTGCCGTCGTGCATGGAAGTTGTTGGGAGAGTATATCAAAAGAGTTCTCATCACAAGGGGGAGCATTCTTTTGCTTTTATTTTGTATCTGGATGAGATGATGGATGTTCTCTTAAATGATTGTGGTAATCATTTCACGATGTAGACAAGTCAAAGCTTCACCATTATTTTAAGTTATTTTTTAATTTTGCCGAATAAAAATAATACTCAATGAAGAAAATTTGGAAATTTTAGGAACATAAAAGAGGCTGGGGACAGAAGAATCATCCATAATCCTATGGCTCAGAGCCAGTCACTCTTAAGTGTATTCAGTTGTATATCTTCAGCTGTGGGGAGTCCTCTCCCATCTCTCTGATAGAACTACACTGTGGCAGGAGACTGGCTCATCTGCCCTTTGCTTTCTGATACACAGGTGTGGAAATCTCTGCTTGAGTCTGATAAAAGTCCCAGTGTATGATTAAATATTCTTTTAATTGCTGTGTTCCTAAAGTCCATTCTTTTTTCTGGAAGCTCAAACTCTGAGAATAAATGAGTGTATTTATTTTGTGTATACATTGTGTTAATGAACTCTTGTTTTTAGAAACAATTTGCAACAGAGAGGAAGACATCTGTTCTCTAATGGGCTAACCGTTTTTCTTGCAGCGCAGAAACAATGTCCATTCTTCAGGATGCTCCTGCCTGTTGTCTGCCTCTTTTTAAATTTACAGATATCTATGAAAAAAAGTAAGTGAGGGTTGTTGCTTTCATTGATCCAGCCAGTGCTGATGGGCGACTTACACTGGTAGCAACTCTTAGGGGAGGAAGTAAGACCAAGACAGTGGTGTTCAGATTGAAAGTCCAGTTTTAAAAAACACACATTTTAAAAACGTCTTTTATTTTTAGTAAATTTAGACCTCAGTCCCTAAAGCTGTACTTGTATGTTTTCCACTTGGCTGATTTGTTCTGTTATTCATTGAGTCAACATTTTCAGGCACCTTCTAGACTGTAAGCTCTGGGACAGCAGGCACTGGATCAGACGTAATACTACTGAGTCTTCGGTACTCAGTGCTCAGTAGACACTCAGCAAATCCCAGTGGAACGAAGTGGAGGGTGCAGAGCTGGGAAGACAGCCCACTTTTTGGGGTGGGGGGTGTGTGTCTGGAAAGGAAAAAGACAGTCACCATTTATTGTATAGAGCAAAGAAAACTGTCCTTACAAAGGAGAAAATGCCTTGAGGTTACAGAGGGTGCAAGGAACCGGGAGCTTGGCCATGACTGATTGCATGGGTAGTGGGAGCCATTGAAGTGTCAGAGAAAGGACGGGCAGGGGAGCTGTGGTGGGAAGGCTTCAGGCAGGGATGGTGTCTGAGCTGGAGTGAAGGGAACTGGGAGAGGGGGACACGGAACGTGGGGACCAGTCCCGGCTCTAAGCAGACACTGTCAGAACAGGGGAACCAGACCCCACAGAAGTGTCAGGTGCCCGTGAAATAGGGCTTAGTAACTAGTTTTATGTAGCAGGCAAGGCAAAAAGTAGAGGTCAGTTTGATTCTGAGTTTTTTGCCCCAGATGACTGAGGGAAAGGTTATGTGGTTAAGCTGGAATAGAAAAGAAAGAAAGCTTGTTTAGGAGGTATAGTAAGTTTTTAATCTTGGCTTTGGGCATCCGAGTTTTAGGGAGCAATTGGAATGACTGGGAAGAGAGTTCAGGGGGTCTTCTACACATGTAGAGTCTCCTTCAAGAAAGAAGTCAGCTCTGAAGATACGGCAGTTGTTTGCCTAAAGATGATCTTGGAAGACCTGGGAACAGATGAGTTCAGAGGAATGGGAGGAGAGCCAGAGAGAGGGCAGACCTGGGTGGAATGCCACCAGGGCCTGGAAGCCAACGGGAACCCAGAGGCCAGAGTGCTCTCAGGGGAGTGGGGACAGCCTGAGAAAGTGGTGCAAGGTTTGGAGCGGAGGAGGAGGCAGCCTGTGGTGACTTGGAAGCTGACACCAAAGAGTCCTGTGGAGAAAATCCTGCAGGGAACAGGGTGGCAGACTGGATGGTGAAACAGCAGAGGCAGCTCTCGAGAGACCAGCTGTTTCCATTTCAGAGGAGATGCAAGAGCTCCAGACTGAGAGAGCACAGAGGAGACTGGGCTTCTGTGGACGGGGCAGTGTGGCGGGTGGGGACCAGACTTAAGACTGGCGTTTGCAGGGAGGTCTGAGCATGTAGACAGGGCACTGGGAGGAGGCCATTAGAGCGGATGACACTGAACAAGCACTTGCTGTGTGCTGAGCTCTCTGCGCATATACCGTGTGGCATCCCCATATCCACTTCATGATGCAGGGATTGTCACCCCGTTTTACAGACAGGCAAACTGAGGTGTAGGTTGGTTGTATAACTTGACTAAGGTCTTGCAGGTAGAATCAGGATTTGAACTCAGTCTGTCTGCCTTCAGATCCTGCGCCTCTGTGTTCCAGGTATGAAAGGCACAAGTCTAGAGTGGTGACTGGGGAGTCCAGTCTAGTGTAGATCAGGAGACTGAAGCATAGTGGACGTGAGGAGTAGCTGGAAAGGGGAATACCTCTGAGGGAGGGGAGCAGAGATGGTGAGAGGTAATAGGGATTTGGAACTGAAGCGGAGGCCAAGTTGACAGGGGTTACAGCAGATAGTTTTCCATCTCAGAAATTTCGGTGAGGCATTTACAGAGACTGTGGGGTCGGAGGGCATGTACCAAATAATACATATAATCACTGTAATGGGCAGCGGGCCCGGGATGATTGCAAGGAGTGCTGAGTGTTATTGGTTTGATGGTGAATGAATTTATAGTAGAATTACCCCAGTTTTACTTTTCGAAGAGACAGGGATCCATTCTTGGTTACAGAGCTTTATCTAAACAGGTCAGGCATTTCTCTACAACTGAAGAAAAATATTCTCTTTAAGTCAGCATCTCTCTCTGTTTTTCCTTGTTTCTAGGTTTGGACACAGGTTGAATGTGTCAGATCTGTATAAACTAACAGACACGGTTGCAATCCGTGAACAAGGAAATGGCAGGCTGGTGTGTCTCTTACCCAGCAGTCAGGCCCGCCAGAGCCCCTTGGGATCTTCCCAGTCTCACGACGGCTCCTCAACAAACTGCAGCCCAATCATATTTGAAGAGTTAGAATATCACGAGCCTGTCTGCAGGCAGCACTGTCCCAACAAGGATTTCAGGTATGTTACCCATTTCCTTTGAGAAACAATCATTCTGTAAAAGGTCGTGGCACATCTGTTAGAGTTACCTTGGGAACATCTTAGACCACTGAGAAATGTCAGCTCTCTGTTTCTGTTCTCTTTTCCGCAGTGAACATGAATTCGATCCAGACTCTTACAAGATTCCTTTTGTGATTCTCTCTCTGAAGACGTTTGCACCCCAGGTCCATAGTCTTCTGCAGACACACGAGGGCACCGTGCCTTTATTAAGGTGACTGTCAAAGCCATTGCAATACCTTCGTTCTCCCCTTTCTAGAAAGTCTGCCCTCTGCCTGGGCCTCTCCCGATCACGCACTGTACCAGGCTTCAGCCTGGTGTTTTTAGCTACCACTTGTAGTCAAAGTGTATCTAACATGGGATTCATTCACTTAATATTTCAACAAGAACATTTCATGTTTGTGCTGAATTTTAGAAACATCAGCATGCCTGGGGCAGATTCTTCTCCACAGAGAAGAGCTGGTTGGAAGTGCTGTGCACAAGTACTGTGAGAGTGCACAGTCCCAAATAGTTGTAGATTTCAACATTTAAGGGAGAAAAGTATCCTTCATTAGTCTGTTTAACCACATCATGGGCCACGTGGTAAGCTTAAGAGAGGGGCCAACATGGTAGCAAGTTGCTGTAAAGTCACTGAACCAATATGTTTAGAGGAGCTTGAACTTGGAACCTGGTTACCTTACTTTTAACCCCGTCTGCCAGGTGGCTCAGAGGGTAAAGTGTCTGCCTGCAATGCAGGAGACCCGGGTTCGATCCCTGGGTTGGGAAGATCCCCTGGAGAAGGAAATGGCAACCCACTCCAGTATTCTTGCCTGGAGAATCCCATGGACAGAGGAGCCTGGTGGGCTACAGTCCACGGGGTTGCAAAGAGTCGGACACGACTGAGCGACTTCACTTTTGCTTTCGCTAGAAAACTTAATGGAATTTTTGGTACCATTTTTGGTACCAAAGAGAGACAGTGATCACTTCTCTAGGACTTCATTTGAACTTTCAAAGCCAGACCATGGGCATCTTAGCAGAAATTACTTATTAATGGATGTGTTAAGAGCAGCCGTCTGTTTGCCAGGTGCTCTGTTTTTTCATTATTTTAATTAACCTTTTCCCCTGCCCCACTTCAGTTTTCCAGATTGTTATGCTGCAGAGTTTGGCGAACTGGAAATAGTGCAGGAAAACCGAGGCGGGGGCGTCCCCTTGGAGCACCTCATCACCTGCGTGCCAGGTGTGAATATCGCCACCGCACAGAATGGCGTCAAAGTAGTTAAGTGGATTCACAACAAGCCCCCGCCTCCAAACACAGGTAAGTTTCAGGTATTTGGTCCTTTGAAGCCACGGTCTACTGCAGTACAGGCTGCTGGCCTTTCTCTCAAATAGCAGCAATGTTTGCCCCTCATAAAGCAGCATGGTTGTCTCCTTTGGTCTTTTAAAAACTCCAGAGTGCTGACGGTTTGGCAGAACTAGACTTTGGAAAGTACCAGCATAAATTATTTTTTAAAAAACTTTTTCTTAAACCCAGCTTCCACAGTTACAAATCTTCTCTAGTTATCTAACTTTGTAAAGCTTGTTTGGCTTGCCTTTTAAAAATCGTTTCAGATCTTTGAAGGAATTTTCTCTGAATATTTACTCCAGCAATTTATTCTAATCGATGCTTTTGACTTTGATCAATGCAAAAATAGATTTAACTCTTTAAGTGTCAGGGACCAGGACCTTTGATCTGGGAGATACATGAGATTCTGGGCTTCAGCGACCCCTGAGCTGCAGGTGTCTGATCCTGTTACCTGAGAACAGCACTGTTACCTTGGCCCCCAAAACTTCCTCCTCGTCAGCTCCCACCTTCCCCTGCCCCTTCCCTGTAGGAAGAAAGGTCAGGAAAACGAGGGAGCTTTTGTACTGGAGCCTCTCCCAGCCTTGCCCCTCAGGCGGACACCCTCCAGGTCCCCGTGTTGTGCTGTTTCCTTTCTCCGTTCTCCTGTGTCATTAGCCCACTAGTCCCTTATAAGGGCTTCCATCTGATTATTTATACTTTCGTAAATAAAATAATCAGTGTCTTAATTATATGAACATTCAAGATAAATTCGAAAACCTGTTTCTTAGTTTTATCTCATGCTAGTTCTGCATCATTGCTTTCCATGGTTATCTGGGCAACATTTGCAAGCTCCTCTCTGGGTTAATTAGGCTCTTGTGGGCTACCTGCATAACTACCATTTATAACTTTGTTTCTACAGAAAAGTATGTTAGTGAGGACATCACAAACGGTTCTTTGACATACAACCATTTGAGCTTTAAACTTCCTCTATATCTGCTCTTCCCTTTTTTTTTCTTTTAACTGAAACTAATTTATTTGGAATCCCGATTTTTTTCTCCGAAGCTAAATTTATTTTTAATTGAAGGAGAATTGCTTCACAGTGTTGTGTTGGCCTTCGCCATACTACTCTTCTCTCTTTTAAGTTCTCACTGCATTGAAGCATGCTTCACTTTGGCGACTTGACTTCCAGAAGCAGTGGGAAAGCATTCGCCAGTCTGTAAAGAAGTTGGGTTATCCTGTGGGTTGTATAGGACCTGAGTACAGCAGCGGGGAACTGACACGGCTGTTTGGTCTTGTGCATTTGTCATTATTGAGTTCACACAGGGAGCGCGAGGTTAGTTATTTCTCTTTCTGCTGCTGCAGTCATGCTTTATGTCTTTTGCATGTTCCTGTTTTCTCTCCAAATATGTATTAGACCCTTGGCTTCTGCGTTCTAAAAGTCCTGTGGGTAACCCCCAGCTGATCCAGTTCAGTAGAGAAGTGATCGATCTATTGAAGAACCAACCATCCTGTGTCATACCGATTAGTAACTTCATCCCCTCTTACCACCATCATTTTGCAAAGCAGTGCCGGGTATCGGACTATGGCTATTCCAAGCTGATCGAATTGTTAGAAGCAGTGCCTCATGTGTTGCAGGTAAGGAGAGCTGAGAGTTCATTTGTTTAACAGTGGAAATGTCCCTCCATGGCTTTGACTCTCTCTGCCAAAGAAACAGGGTAGCTGGTGACTTAATTCCTCAGAAGTCAGAGCAGAGCATCCCGTAAAAACTTCTTTGTACATGTGTGTGTCTTCTCAGTTGTTCAGAAAGCTGTGAGCTTTCAACTAAAAGGAACTCTTAAGTGCACTGAGGAGTACTTTCTTTCTCACCTCTGTAGACTGCCCTCCTTCCTCCCAGCACAGTCCTCTCTAACTCTTCCATAGGAACTGCTGTAACACGGGCTTCCTTTCTCATGAAGGAGTTCAAGACCAGTTACTGGACTGGAACCTGACAGTGCTTGCTAAGGAGTCTTTGCCTATTAACCTACAGTGTGATAATCGCTTCCCACTTGTAAACATGGCCTGCAGAATTTGAGCTGTCTTTTAGAGACAAAATCAGTTGCCCAGGCTGATAACATGTGACTTCAGGAAAGAGTATGCAAGGGAAAAAAAGGGATCCCAGGCACGTGAGCAGTTGTTCATTCTGACAGCCACACTTCGTTTATCTACCTGTGTTTCGAAGTGCAGATATCATACAGAAGGATTTGTACCCTGAGGGCGGTAACAGGAGAGAGAGCACGAGCTATCAAAAAGAGAGTCAGGCTCTGCCAAGGTCTTAGGAGTGTAAATAACCCAAGCGTCTGGTTTGCAGATTCTTGGAATGGGCTCCAAACGTCTGCTGACCCTTACCCACAGAGCCCAGGTGAAGCGCTTTACTCAGGATCTACTGAAACTTCTCAAATCCCAAGCCAGCAAACAAGTCATTGTGAAAGAATTCGCACAGGCTTACCATTGGTGAGTTGAGAAAAAAATAAAAACAAATATTTTAAGACACTTGTTCTTCTGAATTTAAGAATAATGATCTAAGTTTTCCATTCAGCATTCTTTGGGAAAAACTTAAAAAGTGATTTTGGCAAGTACTGCTTCTCATTCTTCACCCATCTCCATGATTAAAACCTAGGTGTTTCTCAAAGGACTGGGATGTCACTGAATATGGTGTTTGTGAGTTGATTGATATCATATCAGAGATCCCAGACACCACCATCTGCTTGTCCCAACAAGATAGCGAAGCAATGATTTGTATCCCCAGAAGAGGTACGTGCCTTACCGTTGCTGGAAGGAGGTTGTCTGGCCCAGTGGTTACTGTGGCAGGGAACCACACAGGGATGCGCTCACCCCCCGTTGTGGTTCCTGGAGATGCCATGGAAAGTGCAGCGTGAACTCTGCACCACCAGCCGGTGGATCCTAGCTGCTTCAGAGTAGGGGAAGGCCCTTGTTGAGAAGAAAAGCAGGCTGTTTTTTCCGAATTCACTCTAAGGGAAAAGGGAAGCATAACCAGCACTTTTTAAAAATGTCTCCTTTAGCCTGTCTGTGGCTGCTTCTGCTGTAATTACCCACCTGAGTCAGCTGCCTGGCTGTTGCTTGTCTGATTTTTCACTCTTTTAAGATGTTTTCCTCTGCACACCTGAGAAGGAAAAAAGACACAAATGAATGTTTCATCTTTCACGTTTTGCTAGTTCCAGCTGAGGTCTGAAATGGAAACTAATAAAAATTAAATCTATGTACAGTCATGTTCTTCCACGCATGTTGATCTGTGGAACATTCTAAAACTGTGCTCTTGAAGGACACTGAAGTCCATGAAGTCATAGTGTTTCAAAGCTAAAATGACTATGGTCAGTATTTCTAGAATCCTCATTTAAAATTTAACAGAAACATACATCTAAATGTTTCTCCCCTGTATTTTTGTTAAACTTTTGGTACCTGTTGCTGCTAGCAATTTTAACTGAAGAGCAGCTGAATAAACAAAGCACGTGAATATCCAGAAGTGCGATTTAATAAAATGATTTCTAGATTACAAAAGTACAGATATATGTGTGTGTGTCATGTTCATATATATGGAGTGGGTATGGGGAAGCGGAGGGGCTAGAGAGATTATTTCTAGCTTGTGAAATGAAATCACATAGGTGTGTATGTGTGCGTGTGTGTATCATGGCTTCCTGCTGTTCTGCCCTAGATCAAATTTGAAAGCCATTTGGAAAGAGAGAAGAGAGTGTTTTAGGTTGTGTTTGGAAGGCAAAGATGGTATCTCTTATAGTCTAGTGCATAGGACTAACTACACTAATGATGAGAATATAAATGGGTCAAAGATAATTGTGGTTTATGGGTTTTTTGTTTTGTTTTGTTTTTTAAGAACGTACTCAGGATGAAATAGAAAGGACAAAACAGTTCTCCAAAGATGTTGTGGATTTGCTGCGGCATCAACCCCATTTCCGGATGCCCTTTAATAAATTTATCCCCTCTTACCATCACCACTTTGGCCGGCAGTGCAAACTTGCATACTATGGTTTTACCAAACTACTTGAACTTTTTGAAGCCATACCTGATATTTTACAAGTAAGTGAAGAATTCTATTTTTCAGAACAATATGGGGAGAATAAAGGAAAATCTAGGCCTTTTTGCCTTGGAAGTGGGAGTTATAAAATAGGATGAAAATTTGCACAACTGAGCATGCACACTTGTTTTGGCTGTGACGTGCAGCGTGTGGGATCTTGGTTCCCCAGCCAGGGATCACACTCACATTCCCTGCTTGGAAAGTGTGGTGTCTTAACCTCTGGACTACTGAGGAAGTCCCTGCTAGCAACCATTTTTGACCTGCACAGTGCTTAGAAATGTTTTGTGAGTGATAAAACAGACATTACCTGTCTGCCTGTTTTTAAGTGTACAGTTCAGCAGTGTTAGATATCCTCATGTGCAACCAATTTCCAGAACTTTCTAACCTTGCAAAACTGAAACTGGACAGAAGTGCTTCTTAGTTCTTGATTGTATATATTTTCTTGCCAGTTTATCCCATGAACATTCTCCCTTTCCTCCTCCTGTGTTTTCCAAGGTATTGGAATGTGGAGAAGAGAAGATCCTCACTTTGACAGAGGTTGAACGATTCAAAGCTCTAGCTGCCCAGTTCGTTAAACTCCTTCGGTCCCAAAAAGATAACTGCCTTATGATGACAGATCTGCTTAAGGAATATGCTAAGACTTTTGGTTACACATTTCGTCTCCAAGACTACGATGTCAGTTCAGTTTCAGCTTTAACACAGAAACTCTGCCATGTCGTAAAGGTAACAGGATTATTTTCTTTCACAGAGTGAGGTTTGTGGTGGTATAATCCTCATTGGGATAGTTGCATATGATTTAGTGTTTCAGTATTTACACCTTGCGCTGCTTACTACTGTTGTGCAACACGTTCTGTGTTGTTAATACCTTATTGGGTCATAAGAGATGACTTGGGTTTGGCGGGTGAGATTTTGGGGATTGCCTTTGTGGGTCTATTAGCAGCCTCCCCAAAGTAACATCTGTGAACCGACGCAGTCCCCTGTTTATCCCAGGGTGTTTATTCTCAGATGTCTCGGTCCTGCTGACCTGAAGTTGGATCCTTCTACACAGATCTTTGTCTACAGAGTTTTGGGGAGACTGAAATTACAGCTCTCTTCTCCTTTCCAGGTTCTTTTTTTTTTTTTAAGATCCATCTCCCTGATACGCTTTTTTTTTTCTTTTTAATTTTTATTGGGAGTATAGTTTTGCTTTCCAATGTATGTTACTTGATGTTCTATAGCACTTCCTTCTGAACTTACGGAGTAGATTTAGGAGCAGTCTGGGGCTCAGAGTTGCCTTGGGTGCTGGTGAGGCTGAATTGGAGAGGGTGGCTGCCTCTTCCTCCCCGGCCTGCACTGCGTCAACCCTCCAGCCCTGGGCAGAGCAGCCGGACGGTTTGCAGGCTGCCCCTGTTACAGAACCAAGAAAACTCACTGCAGGGAGGAAGAAATGGAAGGAAAACGTGGGGAGTGGTGGCCGCCCCAGTCACGGCTGTGGGAGGAGTCTGTTTCTGTGCTGGGTAGTTAGAGAAGGAAGACCCTTCATGGGAGGCAGGGAGGCAACAGCTGAGAACAGAAAGGACCCTGGAGGGGGGCATGGCCAAGGCCAAGGAGGAGGGGCGGCTGGCAGCACCTCTCCTGAGAGAGGGTGGGTGCGGCAGGACTCCCGCGAGCTTGGGGCCAGCCTGAGTGCAGGCAGGTTGACGTGCCGCCAGCCGAAGCAGTGGCGGCGTCAGGGTGGCATGAGACGGAAGCCACGTGGAGCAGGCTGAGCAGTGAGGAGGCACGAAATCAGCAGCAGGTAACTGGCAGCTTTTTGGCGTGTTTGCCTGTGAAGGAGAAGAGCGCGAGACCACGGTATTGAGCAAGCCAATGAGAACTCAGGGGCCGGTCTTCTTTCCAGTCTGGGAGGCTTGGCGTGTTTGAGAGCTGCCACGGAGGAGCTGCCTGAGAAAGACGGACTTAGGGGAGAAGGGGTGAGGGGGTGAGGGTCCCGAGGAGGCAGGAATTGTGGGTGTTGGCATTCCGTGGAGGGAGGCATAGGTCTGAGGTTAGTATTTTGACAGAAGGGAAGAGGGGTGGGGCAGCTGCAGATGTGGGTGAGTTTGGTGTGTGTCACCAGGCCAAGGAGGGAGTTCCCTTCTGAGAGCTGTTATCTGTTAACGTGCAAGGTGAGTGCAGCCGCTGAGAGAGGGAGAGAAGGTTCAAGGTGGGCTCTTGCCAGAGGGGCTCAACGAAAAGGCCTAGGGACAAAGGATTGTAGAGTACTGACAAGAATGTTAATGAGGCAATGGCCCATCAGTGCCAGGATGGATAAAAGAGCAAAGTGAAGCAAGGTGAGGGCTCCTGAACCAGGACGAAATAGGAGTCTGTGCTGGCAGAGCTGAAGAAGCGTCAGAGTTCAGCATTCACATTGCCTTCCTGTCTCCCACCCTGGTGTCGGCTCCAGCCTCCCTGCCTTTGGATGCAGGATGCCTGTGTGTGTGGTGGGCGGGGTGGTTGAATGAGTGATTCTGGAAGTGGGCAGTGATAAGGTCTCCAGTGTGGCCTGGGTTGGGGTCTGGAGTGGAACAGAGTAGAAGAGTATGTCTTTAGAGATGAGAACATGGAGAAACTGAAAGCCCTGGTGTGAGACAGGCCCCCGAGTGTTCGTTTGCTCAGGATGATGGCAGTGGTGGTCTTCAGTGGACCGAAGACCCTAAGCCATGACCACCAACCATGATGAAGGAGGGCCAGCAGCTGGGGCGTTGGGCAGAGTAGTGAAGCAGCAGCTCCAGTGCCGCCCTGGCTGTACTCGGCGGTCTCCTGGGGGCTTCTGAGGAATGCCGAGGCCTCTGTGATTCTTAGAGAATGAAGCCAGGTGTGTTTTGAGCCTTGGCATAGTTGATAAGCTCACTAGGTGATTCCAGGGTGTACCCTAGGTCAGGAATCTTTAATAATGATCTGGGCAGATAATCTAAGAAGATGCCTCAGAGTCCCCTGGACTTGGGTCTTTTGATTGATTAAACCCCAGGTCTGCGGAGGCAATCTGCAGTTCTGAATCTGAATCCATAACCGCAGTAGTGGAGTCAGAGTCCACCCACCAGCCTCCTGTCCCATCTCCGGGTGGGCGTCGGCACCAGAGACGCACTGGTATTGGACTGGCTCGTCAGGTGCTGCCCCCATGCTCTGCCCCTGAGGGACCAGTGCCCCTGATCTTGACCATGGTGCTGGCTGGAAATCAGCTAAAGGGGAAAACAGCCAGCAGGGTGGGCAGTGGTTCACCTGCCCGTGCCTGAGCAGTGTGCGTCCTGGAGCTCTGCCTGTTTACACTCCAGGCATGACTCACGTCACAGACTCGCCCCTGACCAAGGCCTGCAGGTCTCAGTCACCAAATGCCTATTTCTTCACGTGCTGTTTGGTCCCCAAATGATAACCTATTTCTCTCTCACAAGGTTTCCCTCCCTCTGCAGTGAACCAGTTAAACCCTTTATCTCCTTGAGAATCTGAAAAAAAAAAATTGTGAAGTAGACGTACAGTCAGACGTGACGACACCAGCTGTGTTTTCATTCCTGATGGACTAGAGGAATGCTGCTTGCCTTTGGGCAGAGAAGGCCTTCTGTCACCTCCTGTGTCCGGTCCCTGGGACATACCCTTGGGCGCGAGTCGAGTGCAGAGCAGCTCTGTGGAGGGTCACTGCAGCCTCACCACCCCCTGCTCCCTGAGAACACCAACCCTTAGTCCATAACCTGTGCCAATGAACATCAGCGGGCTGGGCTCTTCCTGGAGGAGTGGTGGTGTCCACGGGTGTTTCTGATCATGGACCAGCAGGGCAGGAGAGGAAAGTTCTGCAGTTGCTCCATAGTGTTGGTCTGGGGTCCCTGAGAACTTGCAGCAAACCCATTCACTGTACTTCAGTTTTGCAGAAAAACGGGTCTACCTCTGATGGTCTCACTTGCCAGTGTGAAACTAGATGAACAGGGTGTGACTCAGGCCATCTCTCGAGTCCTGAGAGGTGCATTCTTGTTTCCCCCAGGTTGCTGATATGGAATCTGGCAAACAGATTCAGCTGATCAACCGCAAGTCTCTGCGTGCTCTCACTGCCCAGCTGCTGGTGTTGTTGATGTCTTGGGAGGGAACCACCCACCTTTCTGTCGACGAGCTCAAGAGACACTATGAAAGCACACACAGCACTCCTCTCAACCCCTGTGAATATGGGTTCATGACCTTGACCGAACTTCTGAAGAGTCTGCCTTACTTAGTTGAGGTATGAATGGTAATGATTCTGGAACTACCGTAATGAAAGTCACTCTCTCGGGTATCTCTCGATCACAGAATGGTCCAGATTAGGCTGGTTGGTCGTTTTACAGATGAGCAGAGGCCTTGGCAGGGGCAGGCACCCTGCCCAAGCAAGTGACAAGCCGGGACGAGAGCCCCGGCCTCTGGCTCCTTGGACTGAGGTGCCTTTTTCTTCTGCTGGGCTGGATGCTGGTGCTGCCACCACTTTCTGAATTAGGTGGCTTATGTGATGGCTTCAAGTCACTTACCAGTCAGATGCAGGTCAGAAAGGAAGGTTGACTGGATGGTCACCAGGTGGTCACTTATTTCCTAGGAGAGATAAGTAAGATCCCAGTAAAAAGATCAAATTTACTCCAGATTTTTAAGAAGTTAAAACTTAGACCAGTTAACACAAATTTTTTAGACTGAAGATCACTGAAATTTTACTACTGACAAAAGGCGCCAGGGGGACTTCCCCGGCAGCCCAGTGGTTAGGGCTCTGAGCTTACAGGGGGTGTGGTCAGGAAAAGTATGATCCTTGCATGCCCCACCGTATGGCCAAAAAAAGCCCCCAAAACCCCAAAGGCGCCAGAGCTAGATGGGTTAAGAACTGAGTTTCAGCTCACCTAAAGAATAAATAACTCCAACTTTTTAAAAACCTCTTCTAGGTCACCTGGAAAAAAAAAAAAAGGAAGCACACCACTGCTGTTATGAACCTGAAGTAACTTTAATACCAGAAACCTAATATAGTCCCCCCAAAGAAATTGATTCTAGCTAGGATATTAACTAAATCAGTAATGTAAGAAAATGATTCTTACCGTATAGCCACGTGATTGATAATTAAATAATTTAAAAGCTGTCTCCTCGGGCAAACATTAATCAACTCCCTTGACCACTTTCTAGACCATACCTTGTCCTTGGTATTCTTCCTTGATGGGCCCGCTAGCCCAGTTGGGAGAGGACTTCCTCCCATTGTTGTTTGGTGATCCTCGCCTGCCTTCTGCAAGGTTTCTGTTAGGTCAGTTTAACAAGAACTCCGCCTGCTCTGGGTGTCCCTCTCCTCAGCCCCCATGGCTATAAACCCACCTCTGGTGAGTTTCCCATCTGGAAAGGACACCTAGGTTTCCTGGGTGGCGCTCATGGTAAAGAATCAGCCTGCTCGTTCAGGAAGGGCAAGAGAGGTGGGTTCAATTCCTGGATCAGGAAGATCCCTAGAGTAGGAAATGGCAACCCGCTCTTGCCTGCAGAATTCCGTGGACAGAGGAGCCTGGCCGGCCACAGTCCAAGGGGTCACAGAAGAGTTGGACACTGAGCACACCCATCAGAACAAGTATGAACTAGTACATGAACACTAGTTGTACAACATTTCACGACAAAAGGCGTCCGTGGCCAGCTAAGGCTAGGAAAGATCCCTTATCTCAGGGATCTCCAGGGAGGGCATGTTAAAGGCTTATGTAAAGAGATTTATTTACTTTCTTGAGGACAGAAGAGTTTTGTGCTTTTGTTGTTGAAAGGACACTGAAGTCGTCGCCCGCGTCCCAGTGTCCCTGGGGAGATGAGGGTCGGTGGCCTCGGTCCCCACAGCTGCTGCGCTGTTCACCTGCGGGCCAGCTCTCCTCTTCACTGCCTCCTTTCACTGAGTTTACCGGTTTCCTTGCTTTCTGACACACCATTTCTTCAGACGTCTACTGCCGGAGACCTGCAGACAGAATTAGAGTTGCTCAAGGCTGTAGTCCTCTCTTGGAGGACGTCCTTGAATCCCTGGCTTATGACCCATGTTCAAATTTCACTTGGCGTCTCTCTTCACTCTCAGAGACCCACTCTCCCAGGAGGCAGGACCTGTCACTCTGGAAGTTTCTAATACTGCTGTTTTCTCCTGGACCAGGTTTTTACTAATGACAAGACAGAGGAGTGTGTGAAGCTAACAAGTCTGTATTTGTTTGCCAAGAACGTTCGGTCTTTGCTTCATACTTACCACTACCAGCAGCTTTTCCTTCATGAATTTTCCATGGCCTATAGCAAGTATGTGGGAGAAACACTGCAGCCCAAGACATATGGCTTCAGTAGTGTGGAGGAGCTGTTGGGAGCCATCCCGCAGGTAGGCGTTTTCTGAGTTTCTTGAAGGGTAGCCTCTGTTGGACAGAACTAAAAGGCAGGCATTTTGAACCAGTCCTTTCAAAACATACATACTGTTGGCCAAAAAAGAAAAAGAATGATTTTAGCGTTTCTTCTTCATTCTGCAAACCTTTGCTACATTCATCGGAGGAGGACCAGGCATGGGAATCCCAGAGCAGAGTCCTCAGGATGTGCAGAAGCTGATTAACCACGTGATGAAGAGGGGCGGGGCGGGCACTGTGAGCAGGCGCAGGGCAGTCAGAAGTGGGGGGGTGGGGAATGGGTGCCTCACCACTCGGTTCCGGGGGCGGGGACTCCGTGGGGAGAGCAGAGGAGCCTAGGGGTGCTGTCCGTGGAGGAGTGGAGAGAACCAGGAGGGGAAGGAGCCTGGCATTTGAAGTGGGAAAGGACACGAGGCTGGGACAGCTGGAGAGCCGAGGTGAGGGGCTTGGTGACAGCAGCGTGTGAGGGGAGTGCTGGGAGCCCCGGGCCACTGCTGCTCCTTTCTTGGCAGAGGCGGCGGCAGCACGATTAGGTAGGGGTCTTTGTTTTAGGTTTAGTGAGCTTTAGCTTAAGAGGCATGAGGGAGCCATTCATTCTTTTTAAGGTGAACATAGTGTCTGGAAAAGCTGGTGAGAGCTCCCACATGAGAACTAACTTCATTTATATACCAGAGCTGGTATTTGGGAGGTGATGTCTTTAAGAACCTTAAGGAGTGAAACCAAGTCTCATGATTTCTAAGACTACACAGCTTTTTATAAAGGGCGTGTGTCTCCATCCTCTGTTGTTTTAAAACAAAGTGTCGAAAAATTTTCTGTGGCATTGATTTACTTTTAAATCCTAGTATGTTTAAGTATGTTACCAGACGTATAATTTTAGGGTTTATTTCTCCTCCTTTTCCACTTCATAACCAGTAATATGTCTTGTGTGCAGGTGGTCTGGATAAAAGGACATGGTCATAAGAGAATTGTAGTGTTAAAAAATGACATGAAAAGTAAGTACACCCCATCCCTGCCCCCCTTCACAAGCCCCAGGTCTGTCACCTGCTCCCCCTCTGACGGGTGTTTTCTGTCCTCCAGGTCGCATGAATTCACTCGGTCCTTCCCCTGCCAGTCACGAGACCCAGCCCTCAGCTCCCGAGCGCATCCTGGAGGTGCCCGAGTCTCCCCCGGCCTCGGAGCTCAGACTCGGAGTGGGTGGCGACGGTGAGAGAGGGAAAACCAAGGCTGGTGACGTTGCCAGGACACGGCTTGGGGTGGAGTCAGAGTGGGTCAGGGAAAGGACGACAGCAGGGTCATCTTCATTCTTTAAAGGGAGGTGTTGGTACATTTTCCAAAGGAGTCTGGCGTTTGGTTAATAACAGAGAAAAAACTGGTCTGCATTTGATGGTTGACCAGTTAAGGTTCTTGAAGGGTGTTGGTAGCCCCTGTTACAACAGTATGGCAGCCCTGTTCAGATGTTAAAGAAAAGCGATTCTGACACTTGTTAAAATACTTGAAGACAGTTGCAGTGGGATCAACTCTGCTGCCCTCTGAAAGGGAGATGGAGCTTAGCTCTGCAGGCAAGGAGCAGAGCCAGGGCGTCAGTGACTGAAAACTCTTCAAGAGAAGATGTCTGGCTCGGGGATTCCGGCCGACCTGAGAGGGTTCTTAGACCTCAAAGGTTGGGGGTGGGGTGGGATGATGAGCTTGATGAGATATCGGGGGTGAGGGGATTCCTCTAAACTGACTTCCCATGGTTCTTGCCAAGAGTGGCCAGGGCAAGGGCACTGAAAGCTGTGGTCAAGGGCTGGCGGGGAAGGGGGCTGTGGAGCCCGACCCCTGACTGAAGGTGTGTCGGGGAGTCTTGATTGCAGGACTTCCCTGGGAAAGAGTTGACAGGAATGCACTGGTGCAACTGAAGAGCGCCGGCAAGGCACCCCGACTTCATGTGGCCCTCTCCGTGTACAAGACGGGGAGCAGCTCACCTGACTTCTGCGCCCATTGCCATTTTATCTTAGGGCAAGTCGTTTTAAGTAGTTACAGGCGCTGCTGTGCTGTGTTGATTGGGTGATCGGCTCTGCAGCATTTTACAGGTCTACAAAGCACCTGGATGTAGCTCGTCCTCTCAGGCCGTCAGCACAGCCTTCAGCAGTCACCTCCATCCTAATGAACTGAAATTCCAGAAGCAATAGCTTACCTGAGAGCACGCAGTGAGGCAGCGACAGAACTGGGACCCGAGCCCTCTAATCCTGACATGTGCTCCCTTCAAGGACTTGCTATGGGTTTTTAAATTGTCCTTTGCTGTTCATAACACAAATCGGGCGATCCTGGCAGCAGCATTTTCACTTACTAGAGAGAGGACTCAGACCTTTCTGTTAGTGGGTTGTTTTTTTTTTTTTGTTCTTGAGTACGTCCTGACCTCAGGGAGTCAGGGAGAAGGTGCGCCTCGGGCAATGCCGTGGCTGCCTGGTCCTGAGCAGATGTCCTCCCGCCCCCACCCGCCTCCCCCAGGGCCCCATCCTGCGGAGCAGGAGCTGCTGCGCCTGACCGACGACTCCCCGGTGGACCTCCTGTGCGCGCCCGTCCCCTCCTGCCTGCCGTCCCCGCAGCTGAGGCCGGATCCCGTCGTTCTCCAGGCTGCCGATCTCATCTGGTTTGAGGAGCACCCTCAGGAGCCTTCAGGTGGGAGACGCTGCGTCCCTGGAGGAGTGGGTTCTCGTGGCTTTAGTCAGACAGCAGACACTTCACGCCAAGACGTTAACTGTGTGATGGACGTAGGGAGCCACTCTACCTTTGCAGGCACAAAAATACCTGTGAGGATTACTCAGACCCTTCTCCTGTCAGCTTTCCTGCAGGGCTGGGCTCACAGCCTGAGGTGCTGGCGAAGCAGCAGGCCAGGGCACGACAGCGGTCTTGAGGGCACTGCAACTGTGCTCAGGCGGGGAGCCCACGGAGCAGCACGTGGGGGCCGCCTCGGCTGTGCTCCCCACTTTGTAAAGCGCAGCAGCTCCAGGGGCAACCCCTACCTGTCACCAGACACGAGCTAAAGGTCTCAGAGGGTCCTGGGGCTCCAGGGGGCTGTGAATGGGGGAGGGAGGGGGCATCTGCATCTTGAACCCCAGCTTGTGCTGCAGGCAGGGCTGGCCTGGGCCCCAGGGTGCCAGGCCGGGAAGGGGCAGAGCCAGGACTGGAGCCCCAGCCTCTCGTCTGTGCCGTATCGCCACCCACCAAGAGGCCAGCCCGCCTGCCGTGTCGAGGAGGGCCTTTCGCCGTTGCCTCCTCTGTTGTGACGGGTCCTTCCCTGCTCTGCTGACACTGCTGTCCAGGAGATGACCCTGCTGCTGACCACAGGCCTCAGTCTTCTTACCAGCCTCTGGCCCCGTCACCCAGAGAAAGAATCTGAAAGAGGCTGTTTGTCTGGAAGATGAGTAGGGAGACGTGAGCCTCCCTGGCTGCTGGGTAGACCTGGGCTGTGGCGACAGCAGAGGTGGTATCCCTACAAGCCTAGACTTGATAGGAAATTGATGGTAGCTCTTCCGTGGGTGTAGCCTTGGTGTGTTTAGTGTACGAGTTCAGCCATCCTTGTGTGATGGGGAGAGAAATAATCTCGAGTGGCATTGACAGGTCCGTCCATTTTTCCCCCGAGAGTGTCAGCCTGAGAGCTGCGCTGAGGCTCTGCGTGCCTGCCGTCACTTTGGGCCTCTGTGACCCTTCGGTGTGAGAGCCCCTTGCACACACAGTGGGAGCCTGAAGTACAGGACACATCTCTTCCAAGTGATGTGGCTCTGTCCACACAGCGGGCTAATCATTGGCATTTGTGGCTCAACCAGAGAAAGATAGTTTTTGGGCGCTGCAGGAAAAGTGGGCTGCTTCTCTTCCTGGAGTTTAAAAAATACACATCTGTGTATCTATTTGGCTGCGTAGGGTCTTAGTCACGGCACTTAGGATCTTCGCTGCATCGTGCGGGATCCTTCCTTGCGGCCCCCCGGACTCTAGCTGTGGTGCGTCGGCTCAGGCCATGGCACATGAGATCCCAGTTCCCCGACCAGGGATCAGACCTGCATCCCTTGCAGTGCCAGGTGGATTCTCCACCACTGGACCCCCAGGGACTTCCCTCTTCCTGGATTTCTGAGGGTATTTCTGACCCCGTGTGGTTCTCCCCTTAGCTCTGCCTGCCCGTGTGCCTCCCTCCCCCACCTTAGATCCCTTAGGAGCAGGGGAATGAGCCAGGGCTCCCTGGTACCAGGGCCCTTCTGGTCTGAAAGTCCTTAGGTCACATGTGGCTTTCTGGGTCCTTCGCTACCTGACAGAGAATGAACGGGCAGAGAAAGCAGAAAAAAGTGTTTTTAAACCACGGATGGCCCATGAATTTGTAACCCAAAATGACGGTCTCTGAAGTTTTGTAATTCAAGGAAGAGCAGAGATGCAATTTTTAAACACCTGACTTATGTGATACCTGGTATTGGCCGCAGAGCTAACGTGTAAATTAGACCATGTGTGTGACGATCGGGGATTAATTTTTTGAGAAATGAGAGGAATTGAAAACCAACACTGCTGGCAGGTCCTAGAACTGAATATATTTTGCTTTCCTGTGTTTACAGAAATTATGATTTTAAACCAAGAAGAGAAAATTGAAATTCCAGTACCAATAAAGAACGAAAACCTGCCCCCTGATCCCAGCTCACCTGGTGTCTCGGCAGCTGTCCCGGCGCCTCCCAGCCCCTCCTCAGAAACCCCAGAGTCGCTGCTCAGCAAGGACCCCACGGAAAGCCCAGCCAAAAAGCAACCCAAAAATAGAGTAAAATTGGCAGCCAACTTTTCCTTTGCACCTATAACCAAGCTTTGAGTCTCGTTTGAACATAGAATTAGGATGGGAAAACACTGTCTGATTCTGCACACAAAAGCAGGTTGAAAAAAACACAACCTTTTCTGTTTTCCCCCTAGAAGCCAGTTATTTCATCTTTAAACATGTTCCGTACGTTTTGTTTCTTTTACATTGAACGCAGCTTTAAGCTGAAGTTTTTCTTTCTTTTCTTTTTCTCCCCCACTTGTTTGTGGAAAAAAAAAAAAAAAAAAAGTCCTGGCATTTGTTAAAGAATCCTTAATATATTTTAACAAATTTTTCTTAATTATTATGAAGTATAATGAATGGTGTTCTGTAAGAAGACAGCAGGGAGAACTCAGCTCGAAGGAAGTGGTCTTAACTTCCATCAGCCAACGCCAGTGGTAAATCTTACATGTAGCATAGCGTAGTCTCTAAGCCTGTGTTTACTGATGTGTTCAGACAGTATTAATCAAATGCACGAGATGGTGATGAAGCAAAAGTCTGTTCGGTGATCCTGCGCGGTCACTCACTGAAGAAGGGTGGGCAAGGCAGGAGGAGTGTATGTCCTGGTTGGATGTGAAGGCTCCTGGCTTCCATGTGACTTGTAAGCGTGCCTTGTTTTTTTTATTTAACTATGTCTGTAGTTGACAAATGTGGCTTCATCTCAAATTTTTTAAAATGTTTCCACTTTGGGGTTCCATTGAGCTTTCTAGAAAGTCAAAGATGTTTTAAGCTTCCCTTTTATGTTAAGTTCCAGTTTGACATGGATTAGGTTAAGGAAAAGAAGATGGTCTTGGTGTCATGAATTTAAAGTCAGCATTTGAATTCCAACACACATTATTGTGTGTCGAGAGGCAGCGTTGGGAAGAGAGTCTGATTTTCTAGAATATGCATCAAATGCATAAATTACAAATCAGAGGTGAGGAGGGAGGTGCTTTTGACAGGAACGGTATCGATGCTCTTTCCACTAGGAAGAGGCAGAAATTCTATCTATACATAGGAAGGCCAAGGTTGATCAACTTAACCTTGTATTCGTACTTTTAAAGCTGGTTTTGATGGCTGGGAAGCTTTGTATGCGTGTCTGTGTGTTTGCGTCTGTTAACTCAGTGTCTTTTAATAGCATCTGCTTTTACTGTTACTTCTCGCTGTTGGAAGCATGTTTGGGTTTGTTTGGTTTTTTTTGGTGTCTGATGTTGGCATTTATGGAAAGCCAGCCTTTGAGGGAGCACTGCCCTGTGGAGTGACCTTCGCCTTGAGGTGGCTGAGGCATCCGGTGACTGGCGGCCTCTTACGCCTCCTGGAGAAACCTGACATTTACAATGGGTTGTATTTGTTGGGCAAAAAGGCGGATTCATTCATAGAGCAGGAGAAACCTGTTGGCATAAGGTCTTCCACTAGTTAGGTGGTTTCTTTTGGGGAAATGATTCTATTTTGTAACTTCTAGAAAGCCAGAAAATGGGCTCTGATTTCATAGCCAGCATTTTGATAAAATGCCACAAAATAAGGGCTATTGAGAGATTTTTTACAAGTAAGATTTTTTGTTCCCCAAATCTTTTCAATGAAGCCAACGATTCCCAGTTCGCAGCACACAGCCCCGACCAAGATGGAGCGGCCCTGGGAAAGCCTGGTAGGCGTCGTGGCACTCAGTCTTCCCGAAGGCATGCCCTCTACAGACATAGTGTGACAGTCAGTAAAATGCAGAGGTGCACTTTTTTTTAGAAAGCTTTTAAACATTATGATAAAGATGGTGTTGAGAACATCAGTGGCCTTATTCTAAGATTTCGTAAGGCTGAATTTGCACATGTGGACTTTAGTTTTGCTTGAAGGCAGAGAAAGTGGACTTTAAAAAAATGCCCGAGGCACCATTACAAGTCACTTGGAAAAGCCTCAAAGAGCAGCTTCTTTGGGCACCAAAGAAGAGACTGGAGTTGTGTGCTGTCGTGTGGGTGAGGTCGAACCGTTCACTGAAGTCGCCAGGAGCCTGGGACGCGTGCGTGACTCTTAACAGTCACCGTTTGAAGATGTGCAAAGCTCATGGTGTCTGTAATGTGCTCCACAACGGCCAGTCCAGTTGCTATCTATTTTTTTATCTAGAGGTGTAATTGATGTGACAGAATGACGTATGAGAATTAAGACAATGAAATACTTTATTTCTGGGTGGAAAGAATATATCAGATTTATCTGTTTCAAAAAAAAAAAAAAAAAAGACAAGTTATCACCAAAACCCCCTTTCCCATCTTGCACTGTTTGTTTTGAATTGATTTTGGGGGAAGAGATGTTTTTCTCAACTGTCTACTTTGTTTGAACACTTCTTTTGTGGTTCAAGTGCTGTTTTGTGTGTTGGGACCAAACAGTTGTCAATAAACTTTAAAAGCAAGCATCACACTTGAGTTCCCCAAGTGAGTGTTCTGTTTGCTTGGGGGTGGGGGATTGTCCCCCAGTTCCATCAGCTTCTCATCCCTTCTGGGAATCTGTGGTGGGAAGCACATGGGTCTGGCGTCGTGGAACCCCTTTGAATGTGGCATCCGGCCCCAGCAGGCCGCTGGACTATTGGCACTTTGTGGTCAGGACCCTCCGGGGTTTCCAGCCTTGCTCCAGCGTATAATCATGTGAGGAAAACATAATAATCACGAAATACTCTCTGGTTATAAAACTTGGGAACTCTCTCCCTGGGAAAGAAATCCATTTTGCAGACTACCTTGGTTTTGGTCACTGCCAGGCTTGCTTTTTGAATAAGTCTATTTAGAAAAGATTTCTTTCACCATTGTGAAGCCCTTTTCCTGAGACCACTGTTACTCCCCACCCACCCTCCACCATCCCCCTCAGGATTTTGAAAAGGACGCAGAAGAGATTTGAACTTGTAGGTAAATTGATTCTTGATGAAGGGCAATTTTTTAAAGTTCAACACTAATAGTCTCTTTAAAACCTTTGGTAGTCCTTTCAAAACACCTTTCACTGTAGCCAGTTTTTGCCGGAAAACCTGGGAGGCCGCTGTGCCCCTTTAGTAGGGGCTAGGGAATTTGGAACGTCTCAATTGGTGGTTGAAACGGCATCACATTTGTCTTGGTTGTATTTCCCACCTGGAGACGGCAGCCTAGCAGACACGGCCAGTGAAAGCAGACCTGTCCACACAGGAGACGGCTGTGACCTTCTAGGACTGACTTCGATGTGCAGCTGACCTGTGTGTTGCCTTTTCCGTGAGGAGCCTCGTGCTCTGCGACTTCGCTTCTCTGGTTTCTAGCCGCTCGGGCAGGGTCCGAGTCATCAGAGCATCAGAAGCATCCCAGCCCCCACCCCCACCCCCCACAGCAGTGACCTGCCACAGCTCTCGTCTGCACTGCAGACAGGTCACACAGTGGCTCTAGGACTCGGGAGAAGCAGGAACCCGACTCTGCCCTGTAAACCAGCAGTCAGCGGGGTCTCCATCACTGTGTTACTTGACCTCACACTCTGCTGTGTGGCTGAACTTCAGGCTCCTACAGTCGCTGGCCAGTCTCCCAGCTGCGTGTGTGGGTACAGCGTCAGCCTGGTCTCACTGTTGGGGGAGAGATGCAGTGGAGACGGATCCAGTGTGCTTGTTTGGATTAGCACTTGCAAGGCCCGAGTGTGGAGGCTCTTTCCCAGCAGAGTTCTTGTCCCTCCCTGGAGGTAGGCAGCCCTGGGGCAAAGCTTAGGTGGAAATGTGAGGAGACCTGGTTGCCTTTGGGCTTCCCTGGTGGCTCAGACAGTAAAGAATCTGCCTGCAATGCAGGAGAACTGGGTTTGATCCCTAGATTGTGAAGTTCACCCAGAGATGGAATGGCTACCCCCTCCAGTATTCTTGCTTGGAGAATCCCATGGACAGAGGTGCCTGGTGGGCTACAGTCCATGGAGTTGCAAGACTCGGACAAAACTGAGCACAAAACTGAGCAATCAGCACCTCACACTTTGGCTGCCTTTGGGATGCAGTTGGCAAATTACAGAACTGGTGGGAAAGCAAGCCCCTCAATTTTCAGGCGTGTGGGACAAGATCAGAGATCGAGGGCCAGACCTTCTCTCAGCGAGATGAAGAGAACAATCCACAGGTCCTGGAAAGGAAGGATTTGGAAATGGGGGGTTCAGGGTCCAGAGGAGGAAAGGGGAAGAAACATCCGTAGTTGAGGCTAAGGACCCAGCCACTGGGCCCCTCATCCCATGCTGGTGAACCAGCTGGGGGCGCGGCAGTGGTCGCGGTGGCCCTTCCGCCTTTGCTGAAAGTCTTCCTAATGCAGGGCCTGGTGTGAGAGAACTGCCCCCCACCCCCCTTTCTCCCTGCAGACCTTCTTAGTCACAGTGAGTGCAGACAGACCCATCCACAGGCTGCAGAGGCCCCGCCCTCGGGGTTGGCTGAGTCTGGTGTGTCTGGGCCAGACATGGAATCAAGAAAGACGTTTCAGAAAATAGATCTGTGTTCTAAAATAGAACCTGTTTCATGTCTGTACGTGGGGAAACCAATGCTGTTTTGCACACGGATTCTGGGGCCTGGCACCTGCTGACCCTCCCTCTTGGCCTCCCGCCCCAAGTGAGGGCCCCAGATTCTGTGGGCTGTCAGCTGGAAGCCATCTGCAGACCCCAGAGGCTGGCCACATGGGCCTCCCCAGATGGCAGCTCAGTTCAAGCCAGCAAGGAGAATTTCCAGTCCTCTAAGAGGGAGCCTTGTATGATGTAACCTAATTAAGGAAATAACTTCCCATCATGTTTGCCAAATTCCATCAGTCAGAAGCAAGTCCTAGTTCCCGTCAATGAATTTACATAAACAATTTGTTTACGTTTGATGAGTTTGAGTGAGTGACTGACATTGGAGGTCCAGCTCCCAGTGTGGGAGGAAAGGGGTGCCCTGGCTCAACCTTCCAAGGGTCAACAAACAAGCTTCAAAGCTGCAAGCCTCCACCCCCCACGCTGAGGTTACAAATGGGGAGAGTGAGGCTGGAAAGGGTGGGCCGTTGCCCCAGCCACTCCATGGCATAGCTGGGCCGGAGCCCCTGGCCTGCACACCTCCCAGGCCTCATCTTTACTGAGCCCCACTGGGTCCCGGGCACTGAGCCAGGTGTGGGGACCCTGGTGAGTAAGAGGCTGGCCCAATCATATTTTCCTGCCTCCTTGACAGCAGCAGGGCTCTGGACTCAAACAGGAAGAGTGGGTGGTGATTCTCAGATCAGAGAGGGCATTCGAATCACCAGGGAAACATGTTTAAAATGTGGGCTGTTGGCTAAAACTGAGACAGGTGGGGACCTGAGACCACCCCGACCCCCACCAGAGTGCTTGCAAGTGCCCCTGGAAAACTGTCTCCTCGAGCAACAGAATACAAAGGAACTGTAAGGGACTAATACTTGGGCTACCTGATGGGAAGAGTTGACTCATTGGAAAAGCCCCTGATGCTGGAAAAGATTGAGGGCAGGAGGAGAAGGGGGCAACAGAGGATGCGATGGTTGGATGGCATCACCAACTCGATGGACATGAGTTTGAGTAAGCTCCGGGAGATGGTGAAGGACAGGGAAGCCTGGCGTGCTGCAGTCCATGCGATTGCAGAGAGTCAGACATGACTTAGCGACTAAACAACAAGCCACAATAAGGGACTAAAAGCAGTCAGGGTAATCATGAACAATAAGGTATAGAAAGCCCACACGGGCTTCCTTGGTGGCTCAGATGGTAAAGAATCTTCCTGCAGTGTGAGAGACCTGGGTTCAATCCCTGGGTTGGGAAGGTCCCCTGGAGAAGGGAACAGCTTCCCATTCCAGTATTCTTGCCTAGAGAATTCCATGGAAAAAGGAGACTGGCAGGCTACAGTCCATGGGGTCGAAAAGAGTCGGATATGACGGAGCGACTTTCACTCGCTCATTATTGGTACTTTCCAGGTGGCACCAGTGGTAAAGAACCTGCCTATCAGTGAAGGAGATGCAAGAGATGCGGGTTCGATCCCTGGGTCCGGAAGATCCCCTGGAGGAGGAAATGGCAACCCACTCCAGTATTCTTGCCTGGAAAGCCCCATGGACAGAGGAGCCTGGTGGGCTACGGTCCATGGGGTCACAAAGAGTCAGACACGAATGAGCACACAGCACATCTTCAAGGCCACAAACTGTCGCTTCTGAGGTGCCGGGAGCAAAAGCACGTGATTCCTGCACACAGCACCACCAAAGGGGTGGGCAGACCACCTAAGACACCCCTCCAGCTCCATCCGCAGATTTGCCCCCACCGTCACTGTATTTAAGGAACCAGCCCTCCAGCTCTTGGGCCCCTGTTTCTTGTTCCCTTCCCCCTTGCTGCCGTAGAAGTCCCTTTAACCCTTCCCTGAATTCCTTGTCTGGACTCTCATCAACTAATGATAAAGTGTCCAATTAGTTATAAAACCACTGGTCTGGGTGCTGCAAAGCTCTCAGGGTCATGAGAGACGAAAAGACTGAAAGAGCTTCAAGAGGGCAACAAAAAGCAAGTTTGTTCCTGGACCAGATCCCATAGAGTGGAGGAGAATTGCCATAGTGAGAATGACTGGGACCATGGATAAAATGTATATACTAGATAATAGTCTTGTGCCTCTGGATTTTGAGAATTGTGCTATAATAGGAAAGAGCACCCTTGTTCTTTAATACAGGCTGAAGACTTTAAGGGGGTGAAGCAACATCATGTCTGCAACTAAAGTCATTCTTGGAAATAAAGTGATAAAGAGCATGCAGCAAAACGCTAGCAACTAGTGACTGCATCATAGGGTGTACAGGGGTTCTTTGCACTGTTTTAAAGACAGCTTCTGTAAGTTCAAAATTATTTCAAAACAGAGGACTTCTCTGGTGGCCCAAGGGCTTCCCTGGTGGTTGAGTCAGTAAAGAATCTGCCTGCAATGCAGGAGACTTGGGTCTGATCCCTGGGTTGAGAAGATCCTCTGGAGAGAGAAAGGGCAACCCATTTCAGTATTCTTGCCTGGGAAATCCCATGGAAAGAGGAGCCCCATGGGCTACATGGGGTCACAAGAGTCAGATACAACTTAGTGACTAAATCACCACTTGGTGGCTCAGTGGTTAGGATTCCAGGTTTTCACTGCTGGGTCCTGCGTTCAATCCCTGGTTGGGGAACTGAGATCCCACAAGCTGCAAGTTCAGTTCAGTTCAGTTGCTCTGTCGTGTCCGATTCTTTGCAACCCCATGGACTGCAGCACACCAGGCCTCCCTGTCCATCACCAACTCCTGGAGTTTACTCAAACTCATGTCCATTGAGTCAGTGATGCCATCCAACCATCTCATCCTTCTGCCTTCTCCTCCTGCCTTCAACCTTTCCCAGCATCAGGGTCTTTTCCAGTGAGTCAGTTGGCCAAAGTATGGGAGCTTCAGCTTCAGCATTAGTCCTTCCAATGAAAATTCAGGACTGATTTCCTTTAGGATGGACTGGTTGGATCTCCTTGCAGTCCAAGGGACTCTCAAGAGCCTTCTCCAGCACCACAGTTGAAAAGCATCGATTCTTTGGTGCTCAGCTTTCTTTATAGTCCAGCTCTCACATGCATACATGACTACTGGAAAAACCATAGCTTTGACTAGACGGACCTTTGTTGGCTGCAAGATACAGCCACAAAAGAAGAAAAGATTTCAAAATAAAAAATTCATTTTAACATGGCTAAACAGGCTCTGGAGCCTTTCTGGGGGTTGAGGTCTCCAAGTGGGGCAGTTAACTCAGAGCTGAATGGCCCAGGGCAACGCTGTGCTTGGAGCCTGAAGCCACAGAAATGCTTTCTTAGAGGTTTCTTCCCTCCAAATCCATAGACTGTGGTTTCCGTGGGTAGATAGTTGCTGTTCGAACCTGAATAAACAAACAGCTTGTGGGTAAAGCAAGTCAAGAGCCAGGTAGGGGCACTGAGTCAGACCAAGGGCTCTGAGTTCTGTCCAGGCTTCAGTGAGCTCGCTAATGACCTTAGCAAATCTCTGCCCTGTTCTGAAAGTCTGTTTTTTATTTTTTTGGTGGGGGAGCGGGGCAGGTGGGTAGTGGTGCTTGTTCTGTGATGTGTGGGATACAAGATCTTAGTTCCCCAACCAGGGATAGAACCTGCGCCCCATGCAGTGGAAGCTCGGAGTCTTAACCACTGGACTGCCAGGGAAGTCTTGTTTCTTATTCTCTAAAATGCTGCAGACCTGTGTTTTTAACTTCCCAGCATCTCTTCTCTCCTCTTCTGGCACAACTGAGCTGACATCACCACCCCCTCTCCATATCAGCCTTTGGACCCCAGCTCGGCTGAGAGTGATCGGCACCCACTGCTCCAGCAAGTGATTCGGGACTGGGCATGTGACCCAGACTCCAGGCTGGCATTCTTTGTTGAAATCGCTGGATTTTTTTCTCCAGGAGGCTTGGGGAATGGAAGCTGGGAGCTTTATAGCTGGACAAAGCCAGCATTGAGAGTTAGCAAAACATGGAAAACAGGTCCAGGTGATATCCTTTGAATCCCTGGACCTGCTGGTACCTTAGGTTTGGGGACATTTCAGGATGTCCCGCTCTAGTGTTCTTGCCTGGAGAATCCCAGGGACGGGGGAGCCTGGTGGGCTGCTGTCTCTGGGGTCACACACAGTCGGACATGACTGAAGCCACTTAGCAGCAGCAGCAAAAGCAATAGGATGTCCCAGGAGCCAGGAAGCATCCTCATGTTTTGCAAGCGTGGCTTCAATTTTGGTCTTCTACAACCAAAAAGAACTGTTAAAAACAAGACAACAGGGACTTCCCTGGTGGTGCAGTGGATAGGAATCTGCCTGCCAATGCAGGGACTCCGGTTCAAACCCTGACCTGGGAAGATCCCACATGCCTCGGAGCCACTAAGCCTGTGGGCCCCAAGAACTGAACCCACACTCTAAAGGCCCTGAGCTGGAACTACTGAAGCTCACGCGCCTAGAACCGGTACTCTGCAACAAGAAAAGCCTGAGCACTGCAACTTGAGAGTAGAACCCCCTCGCTGCAACTAGAGAAAGCCTGCATACAGCAGCGAAGAGCCAGTGTAGCCAAAATATAAATTAAAAACAAAAAACAACAGGCCCTAAATGGAATACTTATGCCAAGCCCAATGTCACCAAAACAAGTCTTGAAATCAAAAACTGGTTGATCAGGAATTGTCACCTTGATGCTGAGCAGGGCCCTGTGGGGCTCCTGGGCACAAAGCCTGTGTCCCCCATTTCTTTGATTATAGGAAACAGCTTTCATTCAGCCTCTGTGACCTTCCCTGAGTTCTAAAGGGCAGATTCAAACAGTTGTTAATCAAGAGAGGAGCAGCCAAGAAACCACCTGTGGCAAGTTTAAAGCGACCAGAGATGATTAGACCTGACCACCTGAGACTCTGAGCTGTGCTTAGTTGCTCAGTCGTGTCCGACTCTCTGTGGCCCCATGACTGTAGTCCGCCAGGCTCCTCCGTTCATGGGATTCTCCAGGCAAGAATACTGGATGGGTTGCCATGCCCTCCTCCAGGGGATCTTCCCAACCCAGGGGTCGAATCCAGGTCTCCCGCATTGCAGGCAGATTCTTTACGTCTGAGCCAGCAGGGAAGCCCAATCTTGGCAGCAACCCCACCCTTTTGAAACTTTCAGAAGAAAGAGGAGTGTAAGACTGTTACTGCCTTCGTCCTTATCACATACCTCTGTCTGATTCTATAACCTCTCCCTGTTCCCAGGGCTGTTGTTCAGTCACTCAGTTGTGTCTGACTCTTTGTGACCCCATGGACCGCAGCACACCAGGCCTCCCTGTCCTTCACTATCTCCTGGAGCTTGCTCATACTCATGTCTGTTGAGTCAGTGATGCCATCCAACCATCTCATCCTCTGCTGCCCTCTTCTCCTTCTGCCCTCAATCATTCCCAGGGTCTTTTCCAATGAGGTGGCTCTTTGCATTAGGTGGCCAAAGCTTCACCATCAGTCCTTCCAATAAATATTCAGGATTGATTTCCTCTAGGATTGACTGATCAGATCTCCTTGCTGTCCAAAGGACTCCCAAGAATCTTCTCCAGTGCCACAATTTGAAAGGAGGAGACCTGCACCACACGTAAATCTTGTCAGCAACCCCACCCTTGAACTATTGCTATAAGACTCCTCCTGGGTTGGGACACACAATTTTGAAAGGCATGAGCCCACTGTTTCCCCCTTTGCCTGGCAAAGCAATAAGGCTGCTATTTTCTACTTAACCCAAACCTCTGGGATTCAATTCAGCATCACTTTCCGGGGCTGATTCCACATGGACTTGGCAGAAGTTAGAGGGAGGGGACAGGTGCGGGGAGGACGTGAGGGTGTGTAGAGCGAGGCGGGGTGCAGTCGGTTGGGTGTGACTGCACGCCCGGGACAGTGCAGACACTGGGGAAGCACATGGAACCGAGCTCGGTGGACATTTAGGTCACAGCAGCTTTGCCACTTGGCAGTGTATCCATGGCTCTGCTCACCATCAGCTTCATGAGGGCAGGACCCAGGTTGGGCTTGCTTCCTACGTGCAGATGTGGGCAGTCCTCATCCACTTCACTGCATGGTTTGCGCAACCCCTTCCCATGCACCATCTCGTTTAACCCTCCACGGTTCTCTCCATTTCACAGATCTGGACACTGAGGCCCAGAGAGGTGAAGGAACCACCCCAGCTCACATAGGGAGTGTTGAGTGGGGATCTTAACCTGGCAGGCTGGAGCCCTCCGTCAGTGTCTAACTTCTCTTTCCCTGCGGTTAATCCTGCTGGGCCGTGGGTTTTGTTCAGACTTAACATCGGATAGGGGGCCTCCTCCACCCTCCTGTTAGACACCAGTCTCCCTCCCTGGAACGTCAGGTACCTGCCGAGGGCTGCATTCACAGGTGGAATTCACGAACACTGAACAGAAAGGTGACAGGACATGTGCTCCTCAAACCAGTGTTCCTGAGTGTCTCGCCCCAGCCCCTGGTGCCCACTCAGCTGTCCCGAGTCTCGACAGGTGGCCTTGGACATGTTCTAACTGCTTCTCCTCGAGCGGCAGATGAGCTCAGTCATTGAGCCCCTGCAGCCCAGGGCTGTCCAGTCAGCATGGAATGGAAAGGTTCATAAGGAGCTCAGCAACTTGCTGGTGTGGCCATGAGTCACCTCTGAGTACAGCTCAAAAGGGAGCGGAGTGATGATGACGCTGAGATTAGAAATGAGAAATAAACATCCCGTGCTTGAGTCTCACCCAGCTCTCAGACTCAAGCCCTGGCTCTACACTTACATGCTGTGTGACTTTGGGCTAGTCACTTCCCCTCTCTGAGCCTCAGTTCCCCATCTGCCAAATACAGGTGATGAACCCTCTGTCTGATGGGAAAGAGTGTAAGGGAGCACTCCCCTGCCTGATGCGTTGGGCTTCCACACCAGCACCTTGCTAAAATGCTCGCAGCGATCCCATCCTGTTGCAAAGTCCTGTGGGCCCTTTTCACAAAGTTCTTAAGGTCTCACAGCCTCTGGGTCAAGCTGGATGCTGTGTCCCATGCCCTCCTTGACACTGCCTAGTGTTTCCAGCTGCTCCTACTCAGTTTGTTCCTTTAAGTGTTGGTGTGAGCAAGGATCTAAAGCTGGAGGAGCAGTGAGAAGGGAGGTGGGAAAGATACGCAGGGGCTGGATGGAGTGAGCCTTTGAAACCCAGGTCCAAGCCCTGAGACTGTGAGGATGGAGGGGACGATGCAGGAGAGTTTTACACTTGGAAGCAGCACACCTGGTTAGATTTTCTCTTTAAGGAGGTCATTTTGACTTCAGAGAGTGGCACACAGGTAGACCAGAGAAAGGCTGGTAGATCTGAGATGTTCTTGGCACAAGAAGAATGCAAGAAGATCCAGGAGAGATGCCAACAGAGAGCATGGCAAGAACCAAAAAACATCAAAGGATCTTTCTGCAGCCCCAGTTCAAAGAGGGACCCCAGCAAGCAGGTGGGACGAAGCCAGGGATGTGGGAAGGGGCCAGATCTGACTGGGCCTTTGAAACCATGTGAAACAACATGGATGTTGTCCTCAAGGCCTTGAAAATGGTTTTAAGGAGGGAAATCACAATTAGGTTTGCATTATTCAGAAAATCACCTTGCCACTGTGCGGAGAACGGCCAGTGCTAAGGAGGCTAGTTATGAAACCACTGCAGTTGACCAAGACAAGCTAGAGGGGCAACACTGGGTGGTGGGAAGATGGGGGTGTGGACAGATTCTAGAGAAGTTTAGGAGGTTGAAGTTAAAGACTTGGGGCTTCCCTGATGGCTCAGACAATAAAGAATCTGCCTGCAATGCAGGAGACCTGGGTTCGATCCCTGGTTGGGACGATCCCCTGGAGAAGGAAATAGCAACCCACTCCAGTATTCTTTCCTGAAGAATCCCATGGACAGAGGAGCCTGGTGGGTTACAGTCCCTGGGGTTGCAAAAGAGTCAGAAATAACTTAGCGACTAAACAACAAGCTAAAGACAATTGCATGGATGTGAGGAGGAAGAGAAGAGTCAAGGACAAATTCTAGGATAATCTTGGCTATTTGGTGGTACCCTTTTCTGAGATGGAAAAACAGAGGAAGCTGAGGCACTTTAGGATAGGGGTTGGCTGACATTTTCTTAAATGACCAGAGAGCAAATGTTTTAGGATTTGCAGGCCATCTGGTCTCTTACCACAGTTCAGTTCAGTTCAGTCTCTCAGTCGTGTCCAATTCTTTGTGACCCCGTGGACTGCAGCATGTGGCCCCCATCCATCACCAACTGCCGGAGTTTACTCAAACTCATGTCCATTGAGTCGGTGATGCTATCCAACCATCTCACCCTCTGTCGTCCCCTTCCCCTCCTGCCCTCAATCTTTCCCAGCATCAGGGTCTTTTCCAATGAGTCAGTTCTTCACATTAGGTGGCCAAAGTATTGGAGCTTCAGCTTCAGCATCAGTCCTTCCAATGAATATTCAGGGCTGATTTCCTTTAGGATTGACTGGTTTGATCTTGCAGTCCAAGGGAGTTTCAAGAGTCTTCTCCAACATCACAGTTCAAAAGCATGAATTCTTCAGTGCTCAGCTTTCTTTATGGCTTTCTCTTTTTCTTTCTTTCTTTTTTTCCTCTTTTTAAATATCTTTCTTTTCTTTTTTTTTAATTTCTTTTTTTCTCTTATTTTTAAAATTTCTTTCTCTTGCCACAACCACTTAAGACTTTACTGCTGCAGCACAAAAGCAGCTGTAGACAATACACAAAAGCACTTGATTATGTTCCAATACAACTTAATTTACAAAAACAGTTGGTGGGCTGGTTTGCCACACCTGTTTAGGACATGTCTTTTTCAGTGTGCCTGCTTCAAATCTGAATGAAGACCCTCAGGAAGAAGGGGTCTGAGTGTAGGAGAAAGGTCTAGGTGCATAAGAGAACTTAGGAGTGGTCAGAGTGCCATCTAAGAGCAGGTGGCTGGGGCTGTGGTGGGGAGAGAATGCTGAGGGCCAGGCCCTGAGGACAGGAAGTGATAAAGGAGACTGGAGAGAGGTGGGAGGTACACCTAGACAGTGGGGTGTGTTGGCAGTCAAGTCAGGCAGACAGCTGGCAGGAGGACTGATGTGCCAATTGGATTCAGATGAGGGGTGTCAGAATATGCCACTCAAAACACGCCCCTTCAGCATAAGGATTATTTCAAGCTAAAGGCTATTGAGAAACAGCAGATGCACGAAAAGCTCTAAACACAAGGTACACATTTTCCTTTTATAAAACAAATCTCCATTTATAAAGTGAAAATGGAAGTCACTCAGTCGTGTCTGACTCTTTGTGACCCCATGGACTATACAGTCCATGGAATTCTCCAGGCCAGAAAACAGGAGTGGGTAGCTGTTCCCTTCTCCAGGGGATCTCCCCAACCCAGTGATCTAACCCAGGTCTCCCACATGGCAGGCAGATTCTTTACCAGCTGAGCCACCAGGGAAGCCCTCCATTTATAAGGAAATTCCCACCTGTGAAAGGTCCTCTTCTAGCCCAAGAAGAGGAGGATTTCCATGGAGAAGGCAGGACTTCAATCTGCATAATAAACAACCCTTGTTTACCTGCTTTTCCTGGTCATCCTCCCATAACTTGTCTCCTCTGCCCAGAAGCCCCAAACCCCTTTCCTTTGGTTTTAACCTTGTTGTTGTTCAGTTTCTAAGTCGTGTCCAACTCTTGGTGACCCCATGAACTGCAGTCCACCAGGCTTCCTTACTTTAGCTTAAGGTTTAGGTTTTAGCCTAAGATGGTACGTAAACCCATGTTCTAACCACCCCTGGCACTACTCATTGCTGGGTTATGCACGATGCATGTGTTAATAAACTTATGTAGTTTTTCTCTCGTTAATCTGTCTGTGGCCAGTCTCATTGACAGGGTCCCCATTTCAGAACCTAAAATGGTTAAAGGAATGGGACTTCCCTGATGGTTCATTGGTTTGGACTCCACAGTCCAGTGCAGGGGCCATGGGTTCGATCCCTGGCTGGAAAATGAGAAACTGCATGGCTCGTGGCACAGTCAAAAGATTAGACAGATAGACGGTAGATGGACAGATGAAAGATAGAGAAATAGAAGATTAAAGGTAGATACTTCTCTCCCCTATGTAACCAAATGGTTGCATTTCAGCAAGAGGGGTCAGTGACGAGAGTGACAGAAGCCAGATGAGAATAGTTTGAGGAGGGAGCTGGAGATGAATGTTAGGTAGGTAGAATAGGAAACAGGAGTCCAAAATGGCGGTGGCTAAAAGACAAGGAAAGGAAAAGCCCATGAAAATAGAACAAAGGAAGGTCCGAGGACCGGAGTGAGGACTTCAGGTAGAACAAACAGCACTCCTGGCTCGCCCAATTTACATAGGGCAGGTCCGGGGCGAGAGGGTGGGGGGAAACATATAAAAAGAGGAGCCAAAGTGCTCTCTCTCTCTCTCTTTCTCCAGCGTGCTCCTCCACTCGCTTCTCTTCTCTTCATGTCTTGGGGTTGGCATGCCCTCACGCTTCAAGGATGGATTCCCCTGCTATTATCTAAATAAAATAGAGCTGTAACACTGATCTGTCTAAGAGCTATAACACAATTTGTCCCAGACCCAAGAGCTGTGACACACTGAGGGCTTTAATGTCTGTCGCTCTAAATCTTTGTTGTGACGAGACAGAGCCGAGGAGCATACACTTGCCTGACATGAGGAAAGCGGAGACAGCAAGATGATGGACAGTTCTCAACAAGTCAGGGCTGTGAAGGTGTATAAAAATGTGTGAACTGCCAGGAAAGATGGAATAGAGGGTTTTTTGTTTGTTAATGGGAGAGATTTGCTTAAATGCTGATGGGGAGAGAAATGATGATCAAGACTACAAGAGGGGATGACGGAATGAATGGCCATCCTGCCATTAACTGCTCATGGCACCTAGGCCCACTTCCTCATCTACAGAGCAGAAGTAATAACGAGAGCAGATAGGGTAGGGGCTCCTTGGAGAAAGAGAACCATGCATGGCTTCCTTGACATAGGAGAGCTCCTTCTGGCTTAAGCCATTTTGTGATCTAAGCCTGGCCACAATGCTTGCCCATGAATAGCTCCAGGAATCAATGCTCTTAAGGGGACAAAAGAAGATAGGAACAGAGAAAAGGCAGTCAAACAATGGTGCAGTGATAAAGCAGAATCCTAGTTCCTCCTCAAGGGATGTGCATAATCTGATACGGTCCCTGAGTTCTGCAGGAGCTAAGGCCCCCCCACCGAGGTGGAGGATGGAATTTTGAGGTTGATTATAATTTCAGATTTCAGTCAGCTAAGGCTTGGACTCTGTTGACCTTGGCCACAATTCTATGGTGAACTCTTCTCTCCTAAAACCCCTTCATAAATATGCATGTATCCTTAGCTTAAAACCTCCCCAGTTTTGCTGCTGGGAAGGCACTGCTTTGGGAAATATCCCCAGTGTTCTGTGTTGTTCAGTCAATAAGTTGTGTCTGACTTTTTTTGCGACCCCATGGACTTCAGCACACCAGGCTTCCCTGTCCTTCACCATCTCCAGGAGTTCGCTCAAATTCATGTCAGTTGAGTTGGTGATGCCATCCAACCATCTCTTCCTCTGTCACCCCTTCTCCTCCTGCCAGCATCAGGGGCTTTTCCAATGAGTCGGCTTTTCACATCAGGTGGTCAAACTATTGGAGCTTCTGCTTCAGCATCAGTCCTTCCAGTGAATATTCAGGGTGAATTTCACTTAGGATTGACTGGTTTGATCTCCTTGTGATCCAAGGGATTCTCAACAGTCTTCTCCAGCATCACAATTTGAAAGCATCAGTTCTTCAGCACTCAGCCTTCTTGAAGATCCAATTCTCACATTTGCACATAACTGCTGGAAAAAACAAAACCATATCTTTGACTGTATAGACTTTTGTTGGCAAAGGGATGTCTTCACTCTTTAATACACTGTCTAGGTTTGTAATAGCTTTTCTTCCAAGGAGAAAGCATTTTTTGATTTCATGGCTATAGTCACCATCAGCAGTGGTTTTGGAGCCCAAGAAAATAAAATCTGTCACTGTTTCCCCTTCTATTTGCAATGAAATACGGTACTGGATGCTGTGATCTTAATTTTTTGAATGCTGAGTTTTAAGCCAGCTTTTCCACTCTCTTCTTTCACCCTCATCAAGAGGCTCTTAAGTTCCTCTTCACTTTCTGCCATTAAAGTGGTGTCATCTGCATATCTGAGGTTGTTGATATTTCTCCTGGCCATTTTGGTTCCAGCTTGTGATTCATCCAGCCCAGCATTTAACATGATGTACTCTGCACAGGAGTTAAATAAGCAGGGTGACAGTATACAGCCTTGATGTACTCCTTTCCTAATTCTGAACCAGTCTGTTGCTCCATGCCAGTTCTAACTGTTGCTAAGTCTTGTCCTGCATACAGGTTACTCAGGAGACAGATAAGGTGGTCTGGTATTCCCATCTCTTTAAGAATTTTCCACAGTTTGTTGTGATCCACAGAAAAGATCCATAGTCAATGAAGCAGATGTTTTTCTGGAATTCTCTTGCTTTTTCTATGTCCAGTGGATGTTGGCAATTTGATCTCTGGTTCATCTCCCTTTTCTAAATCCAGCTTGTACATCTGGAAGTTCTTGGTTCAGGTACTGCTGAAGCCTAGCTTGAAGGAGTTTGAGCATTACCTTGTTAGCAGGTGAAATGAGCACAATTGTATGGTAGTTTGACCATTCTTTGGCATCGCCTTTCTTTGGGATTGGAATGAAAAAATGACCTTTTCCAGTCCTGTGGCCACTGCTGAGTTTTCCAAATTCACTAACATACTGAGTGCAGCACTTTAACAGCATCTTCTTATTTGTTGCAAATAATAAATCTTTCCTTCTGATCTTTGGCTTGGTTGTGTCTACTGACTCAACACCCAGCAAGAAGAGAACCCAGTTTTCAGATACAGTTAAGTCACCTGCATACAAAAGATCAAGTTGCGAACTTTCAAAGATGTGAATGTGGAGCCTACTAATGAAGACCTGATGGAATTGGAGGCCCAGAGAAAGGACAAAGAGAGACAAGAGGAAAAGGAAGTAACTGAAGAACCAAAGAGATTCATGATGCAGAAAATGGCAAGGTTTTCTTTATTTGTGGTACAGGACCCAAACACAGAATGATAGCCAATTTTATTAGTTGGGTACCTAGGTTTACCTTGTTGGACTACAAAAAATTGGACTTATGAGCACACTCTAGGAACTGAACGTATTCATATGTACCAATGAAGTACATATGAAGACTTACTGTGCCAATAATAGGATTTGTCTCATGGTGTTGATGTGAAAGGCAAGTGAGAAAATGTGCATACATGCTCAGTGCACAGCGACAGACTTTCAATAAATGTATCTCCAGCTATCATTGTCCCCTTTCCCCAATTAACCCCCAAAAGGAGTGAGTCTGGGGTATGGGACCCTGAGACCTGCAAGTTTTCCCAGCTTTGCAGGCAGCCCTGGGGATCTGGGAGCATATCGAACAATTACTTTCTTCTGCTCTTCTGTGAAAACCTCAATAAATGATGTGGGGTTGTTGTTTTTTTTGTTGTTTTTTTTTTTTTCTTTATTAAAAAATCAATAGCAATGACAGGAACATAAGTTAGATGTACCCCAGAGCTCAGCAGGTGTACCAGAAGCAGGATTTTTATGAGGGTTTTGATCTTTTTTGGCTTGTTGGAGCGGTGAGTGACTGCTGTCTAATTGGTCTGAGGTCAGACCTTCCAGACACACATTTTGTACCAGGAAGGGAGAGAGGTAGATCCTTTTCAGCCTGTTTATTGAAAGAATGGGGAGCACCTGCGTAGTGGGTTAAATAGTGTCCCCCTGAAACCGAGCAGGACCCTGTGCACCTCCTGGGCATGGAAGCCTTTCTGTCCCATTTCTTGTTTATAGGAAATAGATCCCAGCTTCCATGACCTTCCCTGAGTTCCAAAGGGCAGATTGGAACTGTTGCTAACCAGGGAAGGGAGGGGACGCAGAGACAAGAGAAGAGCAGCCCTGAAACAATAACACAGCCTTGGGGGCAAGGTCCTGGTTCTGGGGTACACAGGGGATACACCTAACAGTATCTTTGAGCTCTTTACAGAACTAAAACTCCTCCAAAATGGAATATATTAGCATTCTCCATTCCAGAGAAGACCACCTGAGGCCAGGTTAAAGGAACCAGAGAAGCTCATCAAGAGATTACCTGAGATTAAGAGTGTAGGCCCTGCACACACCTAATCAGCAGCCCTACCCTTGAGTCAGTGCTATAAAACACAATTTTTGAGGGCAGGAGCCCACTGTGCCCCCCTTTGCCTGGCAAAGCAATAAAGCTATTCTTTTCTATTGCACCCAAAACTGCTCTGAAACTTGATTCAACACCACTGCTCAGAGGCCGAGTTTTCAGCATCAGCCCTGCCCCAAATTCATGGCCACTTGCCATCTCAGAATCTGAACTTATTTGGGAACAGGGTCTTAGGAGAAGTTGCTAAGGTAAGGATTGTGATGCGATCATCCCAGATTTAGTGTCACACAGGCACACGGTTGAGCTGTCCACTCTCTGTGCGTCTCTAATGTAACTGCGCATGCTCACTCAGTCGTGTCCAACTCTATGCGACCCCGTGGACTGCAGCCTGCCATGCTCCTCTGTCCATGGGATTCTCCAGGCAAGAATACTGGAGTGGGTTGCCATGCCCTCCTCCAGCGGATCTTCCCTACCCAAGGATCGAACCTGGGTCTCTTACATCTCCTGCATTGGTAGGTAGGTTCTTTATCACTAGCGCTACCTGGGAGGGCCCCTAAATCCAATGACTGGTGTCCTCACAAGAAGAGAGGTCCAGAGACACAGACAGAGGGGGACTATAGAAAAGGTAGAGATTGAAGTGATTAAGTCAAGGATTACCAGGGGCCACCAGGAGCTGGAAGAGGCAAGGAAGCATTCTTCCCAAGAGCCTTCAGAGAGAGCACAGTCCTGAGGACACTGGCTTCTGGCCTCCAGAACTGTGAGACTATCAATTTCTGTTGTTTAAACCCCGCTGGTTGAGGGAATACATTATGGCACCCCTAGGAAGACTGGCTTCGTGCTTGGTCTAGGGCAGTGTCCCCTGAGGCCAGGTGATGGTACTGGCAGTGACCTGAGAGAGCCTCTTCATCTTCAGAATAGACAGGAAGTGGTGAGCAGGCTGAAGCTTGGACTGAAGCAGAAGCACATCAGTAACAGAGTGGGAGGGCTTGGGAGCATGCTCCCAGCCAGGAGGGGCCATTGCACTCCAAGATATTTTGTGTCAATTCCAAAGCCGCTGTGACTAGAGAGACCTTCACTTCTTTTTCTTTTTTTGATTTACAAATATTTTGAAAAAATGTGACCCATGTAATGTGAATCTTACTTCTAGGAGTCTGTGCTAAGGAAAAATCAGAAATTCAGATGAAGTTTCACCCAACACCCCACCCCCTTCTCCACCCCTCAGGATGTTTATCCTGACATTACTTATAAAACTGAAAAACTAGAAACAGCTTAAAAGTTTAATATGGAGGGTCTGGTTAGATAAATTACAGTATATCCACAGATGGATTACTAAGCAGCCATTGTAAATATTTATGAAGTGTTTAATGTTTACAAAGAGCTTTTAATGACGTGGCAGAATGATAGTGATCCTATGATAGGTGGGAAAAAAAAGTTATAGAACGGTACAACAGAATGCCAATCATGAAAAAAAAATGCATAAAAAAAGACAGAGAAGACATATGCCAAAATGTCAGAGTAAGTGGAGAAATATTGGGAGTTTAAAAAAACAAACAAAAAAAAATTTTTTTATACTTTTGGTACTTTGTAAATGATTAACTATGTACATGGGTTACTTCTATAGTCAAGAATAAAGTAAAAACTTTAAAAATGCTGTGTACGTGGTTTCCAGTTTTATTTTCTCCAATGGATGAGTGCACATCAGCGAATCTTGAGTTACGCTAACTACTTAGGCCGGTCATGACACACACACGTACAGAGAGGTCACATGGGCTGTGCCGGGCTGGCTGTAGCAAATGTACATCAAGTTACACAGGTGGAATTTTTCAGGCTGGTTAAAATACACCACCGAATGACTGGACACAGTTGGGTCAGGCCGCCTCTCCCGCCTGCCGCTGATGTTTGCAGAGGTCTGTGTGTTAGGCCGGTGAGTGGCGCCCTGCCGGCACACCATCCCGCCGGCGGGCCCCGGAGGGTGGAGAGTAAGTACGTCTGCTCTGGGTCTGTTCTCATCTTCCCTGGCCTCGGGTTGGAGCTCCCAGCTCTCTGCTACCTCTTCCAAGCACTGGGTGCGCTCCAGCCGGGGGAGGGGATCCCCACACACCTGGAACAGATGTTGCAAAGGAAGAACCAAGAGCAGACAGACACAGTCCTGATGTGAGCCGCGCCCAGACACCGGAGGGGAGGAAGCGGGAGACGTGACGACGACCACACACAAGCTCAGTCTTTCCAGATGGGCCCTCTGTGTCTCCACAGACATGTGGGCTACATGGAGCCCTCCAGGGCCCAAACCCTGGGAGAGGAAAGAACGGGGGGGACAGGACCGTCTGGGGCAGCCTGACAGCAGAGCTAGGAGAGCAGCTAGGGGAAGCGTCCAGCATGGTGCTGGACTGCTGAAAAGTCACACCTGTACACACCTGGGGATCATGCCCCTCTCCCAGTTCATTCGCACGGTGGGTGAGATACAGCTAGCTAGAAGTGGAGATAATACTTTTTTCAAGGGAGGACCTTTCCTGGTGGTTGGATAAACAGGGAGACAGACTCCTGGGTTCGGCATGCTCTGGGGAGGGCCATGCGACGGTGAGGGACTCCCTATTGCTACACTCTGTACAGGGCGGCTGGGCCCTTGGCGGCGGTCACGGGCTTGCCTTCAATCCCTTCTGCCTTGGAGAGCTCTTGGGCCCCGGTGAAATGGGGGCTCTGAAGACAAGAGGGTGGGAGGGGGTCCCCGTGGCCCCGGGGGCACCCCGCGTGGGGGCTACATGATGCTGCACTGGGCGGCCCCGCAGCAATCCTTGATGAGCGCCAGCCCCGTCTTGGCCACTGTGGGCTTGCTAGGCGGGGGGTCTGCTTTCTTCTCTGCTCGGGAGCCTGCAGCAAGGTAGGAGAGCAGGGGGCAGGGCGGGGAAACAGGAGAGAGGCAGAGGTGAGGTGAGGAGAGCCCTGACCATCTGCAGCCCCAGGTCCCCCCCCAACCCCGGCCAGGCCCCGCCCCAGGGCCACACAGGTCAAGTCTGGGGAGCTGACATGCATTTTATATGGTCCTGGTGACTGTTCCCACCTCCCTGGAGGTCCAGCGGCTTTCAGGCCTTGGCTTCTAACTACAGCTTTTAGCCCTTCTCCTGTTCTGTTCTCCTCACCGTTGTTATCTGCCAAGCCCAGCACCACGTCTGGCATCCAAGAAGTATTTGACTGAGAAATAAGAAGTCACTTCAACCAGAGGGCTACCTTTCAGTTCTGGAAAATGCTCACTCGTTAGCACTTCAGATACCCTCGCCTCTCATTCTCCATTCTTGTTCCCTCTGGAATGCCTCTTAGATGTCCGTTTAACGTTATTACTCTTACCATTCCATGTTTCATAACTTCCCTTTCACATTTCCCATCTGTTTGTCTCTTGGTGCTGCATTCCGGGGTAATTTTCTCAGCTCTGTCTTCCAATTATATGAATCCTCCCTTCAGCTGTGTCTTTGTGTTTAATCCATTGAGTTTCACTTCAGTGGCAATAGTTTCTTTTTTTTTTTTTTGCCACACAGCTTGTGGAATTTTAGTTCTGCAGTCAGGGACTGAAGCTGGGCCCTTGGCAGTGACAACACAAAGTCCTAACCCCTGGATCATCGGGGAATTCCTCAGACAGTAATTTTTTAGAAGGCTAATTCTTTGCTAATTTACCTCTTCTTTTTTTTCATAGCATCTTACTATTTCATTTTGAGTATTATTCCTTCTTTTATCTCTTTAGTCATTGTAAACACACTTATTATCTCTTAGATACTCTCTTATTTCTGGTTCATGGGAGGACAGACATTCTCTTTTGTTTCATCTACGGACTCCTTTCATGGTGTTTCCATTCTTCATGGGTTTTAAATTTTTTATTGAGAGAGCATCTGCATAGGAGTTGTTTTTAATCTGTGGGCTGTGTTATGGGAGCTGAGGGGTCTCTGTTGAGCAACTTTACATTTGCTTTGCTGGGGTTCCAGAGATTCCACTGGTTTTAGATTAGTTTTAATTTTTCAGCTTGGGCTTCCAGCCCACATAGATGATGTATATTAGGACCCAACACTTGCACGTGGTACAGGCTTGGTGTTTTGAATTCTGGCTGGAATTCTTTTTTCTATCCATAATCTTACACAGAAGACAGGTTTCCTTGCTTGTTTCCTTTTCCACTGTTCTACTGTTAGGTAGAGTTTTTCTAATTTGCCTTTCATGGAAGAGACAGTCTACTGAAGATGCTGGATTTAGGCAAACACCATGTGCCTCGTGACTTTAGGGGCCTGCAGAAGGACCAGGGCTCTTCTCTTTCTTTATTCCTTCACACAGTACAAATGTGTTTTCATGGAATATCATCAATGGATAGTTAGGGAAAAACTGGGTTTGTGGCTTCAGCTGGTAGTGGAGGCTTCAGGGTTTTGTCTTCCTAACAAGACTGTCCATCGTTCTTCCTGTGATAACCGTTCATGCCCCTGTGGCTACAGGGGCAGAAAATCACAACTCCCCAGCCCTTCGAGGGGCCTAGCTGGTGGGAACGTGATCCAAGAAAGGCTGGTCAGAATCTTAGATGTTTAGATACCAGTTATTGCCTTGCTTCTCTGCTAAGTTATGGTCCTGGATTTCTGGCCCCAGGAAGGCCTGTGTAGGAGGAGGAAGTGAAGCTAAGATGACAAGAGGTGCCAAGTGGATAACCAGAAGGAAAGCAAAGGTGTCTAGTCCCTGGAGCCCTGGCTCCCACTGCTCTTTTTCCAGCAAATCACCTTTTATTGCTAGGGCCAGTTTGAATTGGGCACCCATTTCTTATTACTTAAAGTGGCCTCACTGGGCCAACAAGGAGAAGGCAGTTCCTATCCAGCAGGACTGGTTATCACTTTAATATGCTCATGGGTATTGGAAGCCTACAAACAGTGGTCAAGGGCACAGCATTTCCCAAACTTATTTCACCCAGAACCCTTTTTGCTTTGAGTATCTTGTGAGGCTGGTATTGTGAGAAGCAAACTTCTGCCTTTGTTCCTCCAGCGATTCCAACTCCAACAGAGGCCAGAGCTTCCTGAGCCTTAGTTCCCACCTTCTTGCCTCAGTGGCCACCCAACTCCTTCTATGAACTGTACCAAATCATATGAGCAAGGACTAGCTCCCAGCACTAGCTACACAGTTTGCAGGACTCAGTGCAAAACGAAAAGGCGGGGCCTTTTGTTGGAAAATTCTTAAGACTTCCAAGACAGCAACAGCAGGACATGCAAGCAAGCACAGTGCCCTTCTAGGAGTGGGGCCCTGGGCTTCCTCACCCGTGAAGCTGGCCCTGCCTGCTGCCATCCTGTGCTCAACTTTGATCTCTAGAAAGCATTTTTGTTGTGTCCCCTTGGCTTCCAGACCTCATTTAAAATTTCCTTTTCTCTTGGATGCGGGAGGAGAAGGAATAGTGTATGCACTCACTGGCTGAAGATTTGGTTACTTTGTCTAGAGGTTTTAACTTGATTCTCAGAAAATCGGCCATTTCCTTATCTTCTTCTTGCTCCCTGTGAAGACAGATGTGTAAAGACAGGAAAGAACAGTAAGCCAGGAGAGCATCAAGGAACCGATAAAATGAGGCAAGAGTGTGGGATCACGTATCAGACTTATGGATGGTGCGTGTATGTTGCTGTGTGTTATATGTGGGTGGTGCATACATGCTGATGTGTACTGGGTGTGACTGGTGCACGTGTTACGTGTGGATGGTACATGTGCGTTACATGTGGGTGGAACATGTGTGTGATGTTTTGTGTGTGGGTGGTGGGCACATGTTGTTCTGTGTGTACAGTGGTGGGTGTGTGTTGTTTGATGAATCTAGTCTGAAGCAGAAACACATGTCAGTGATGGAGTAAATGCCCACGCCCGCTGGTGTGAGACCCTAAGGCAGAGGCAGGGGCGTTAGAGGACCCAGCCTCCCTACCAGACATTTAGTGAGCAGGGCAATCCCTCTCCTAATCCTGCACCTTTAAGTTACCCTAGACAAAGTATGTGGCAGGTCTCAGAAGGCAAGCCACCTCAGCTCTCCCAAGGGTCACCAGAAGCAAAGCCAATGGTCCGAGCCTGGCTGAGCTGGGCACAGTGCATCCTAGCAGTCTTGGAGGACTCGGGAGGTCACAGAGAATTAAAGGGAAGTTGTCTTCTGGTTTGGAAGAGGCCCGTTGAGCCTCTGCCCTGTGGATGACTCTCAAGATTTTGCTCTAGCACAAAAAAACTCAAGAATCAACACTGGCATCTCTCGTGCCCTCTGGTCCCCTGCAGAGACTTCAGGAGCACTGCGGCCCCAGGGCCCATGGTTGACCAGATCAACGGGGCAGGGGCGTCTGCAAATAGGAGACCCCGAAGACTAGGGAGGGGCATCAGAGGCCCCCAGGAGACAGGAAGGGAGAGAACAGAGCTGGGAAGTGTGGAGGGTGGGTGAGGAAGCAAGTTAGGACAGAGGGTGGAGTTTCTGTAGAAAAGGATAGAAGTTTCTGGAAAAGGTGCCTTGACGAGTTGGGAGAAAGCTCAGTAAAAAGAAGGTGTAGGAAGCTCTTCCATGTGCTCTGTGATGTAATTCCTCCCTGGTCACCTTCTCAGATGACATTCACTTAAGATCCACAAGCCTTTGCAAAACTTTTTGAAGTTGGATTTAAATTTCTCTTGAATAGGCCATGGGGCCTTGGGCCAGAAGGATTCATCTGGATCTAGTGTTTGGGAAGTATTTGGCCAGGACACATCGGTTGCAATGCTGTGAGTCTGGGAGCAGATGACGGGCTTTGGAAGGAAGCTGAGCTGCATTCTAACAGCCCCAGCCCTTCCCGGGGGACATACTGCCCACTTACCTTAACCGCTCAACCTCGGCGTCGTCCACCAGGAAGTCTCTCTTCTGCACCAGTTTGTGGATCTTCTGGATGAGCTCATCTTCTCTCTGCTTCTGCAACTTAGTTTTTTCTTTTTCTGGGAAGAAGAACACATTAGCAGAGACAGTTTCAGTGTAACTGAGTCCGAGGGGCCAGGGTTGGAATCCTGGCTCGACCATATAACTTGCTGGATAAACCTGGAAAGGCAACTGGATTGGTTCAAGCTTGTTTCCTCCTCTGTAAAATACACAGTAAGGCTTGAATGCAAGAGTGCAGGGATCTTAGTAAATGACTTGGTACAGAGCTGGCCCGTGGTGGATGCTTACTAAATGATATTGATGCTGCAACGGGGTCCTGAAGAAGGCTGAGGGGAGAAGGGCACAGGCGGGGTGCAGGAGGTGACTACTCTGTAGTGAGGCTTACCCAACCCATCAGACGAAAAGCACCCACGCTTTCCCAACCTGTTCTAAATACCAAGGGCTAGAGCATCATAGCAGAGACAAAACAACGAAGGCTGGACATGAAGACTGAGACAACCAGGAGGGCAGAAACTTAACCCTGCATTGGCTCCCTCTGCTCAGACCCCTTCAGAAGATAAAACTCAAGGGGCAGCTTGTCCCTCTGCCAGTTCAAACTGTCACTGACTATTTCCTCTAGACCTGGAGGTAGAACCAGAGACAAGGAGAATATAATATTTAGGTTAGAGAGAAAATCAGTTTCTTTCACTAATCAGAGGGGAGCAAGGAATTGGGATCTAGCAGCCCCTGTATTCCTGCTCATCGCTGTGCTGACGATGGTAGTGGGTCCCGAAGTCTGATTCTGCAAATCACTCGTCAGCATCATAGAGCCTCCTTGCCCTCTGCAGTTGGATTAACCACAGCGTCCCTGGACTCAAGGAGTGATGTCACTGTCCTTTCCAAGTTACCAGCAGCAGCCTTCCAATACTCCCCTGTCCTCTGCCAGGGCCCAGATCTTACACCAGCATCACGTGGCTATGAGTAGAGTCCCCAGGAACTCACAAACCTCCCTCCTCAAGCTATTCATCCCCACTATCTCTTGCCAGTTCAGGCATCTCCCAGTCTCCCCACATACTCAGATGCAGCCCTCTGCTCAGGGCCCTCAGCCCCTCCATAAACTCACAGGACAGGCTACCTATTCAAAGGGGTCTATCCCAGCTTGCAAACCAGATACTGACCCAGGTCTCCATACCACCAGCCAGTGCTGTTCACCTGCTTGTGTGTATGACGTACACTTCTGGCCAGCATCTCTCACCTGCCTCCAGGTACTACCTACCTGCCTTAAGCCCCAACTACCTACCTGCAGGCTCCACCCACCTACCTGTAGGCATCACCCATTCACCTGCTGTATCACTCACCTGCCTACAAGCATCACCCATCTGCTTCCAGGCACCACTCACCTATTTACTGGTACTTTTGTGCCAGTCACCTATCTACTACTACTTCTGTTTCCCAGCATCACCCACCTACTTGCCAACTTTATCCCCTGTTGGCATCACACATCTGATTCCTAGTATCTCCATGGGCTTGCTGATGTGACCCTCCAACTCGCTTCTCATCTCCTCCAGCACACCTCCTTAGCCCAGGCCACCATCATCTCTCCCTGGACCATGCCGTGGCCTCCTAACTGTAGACTAAGGTGGTCGTTAGACTTTATCACAACTGGGAGACCTCGCCATAGGATCACAATCCTGGCTTGATGCCCCAGCTCCTCCTCTTCTTAGCTGTGTGACTCTAGGCACATTCCTCAACCTCTCTGAGCATCCGGTCTCTGAACAGAGACAGTCATAAAGTTGTTGCAAGTTTTAAGAGAGGCTCACTGCCTGGTACACAGTTAGGGTTCATGAACAGTCAGCTACTATTATCATAGGCTCTTATTTTACATCATCACTTTTGCTTCTCCATGATTAAAGTCTCTCTAGATTACACATTTACCAAGCGAAGTACAAAAGAAATAAATACTTACTGAAGGAAAAGCAAGTCTCATGACATAAGAAGCAGGCAAAAGTAAGTGCTTAATAAATGGCAACAATTATCATTGTATTTGTATTACCATGTATTATATTTTCATTTAATCTGGGTTTCTCAACCTTGGCACTACTGACATTTGAGGCTGGACCATTCTCTGTCGTGGGGGCTGTCTGGAGCACTGTAGAATGTTGAGCAGCACCCCTGACCTCTGCCCACTAGATGCCAGGAGCAGCCCCATCTCCTAGCGGTGACCACCAACTGGGTCTCCTGACAAGACCAATGTCCTCTGTGGGGCAGATCACCCTGGTTGATGGTTGAGAATTACTAGTTGAATTCTTTCCAACAACTCTATGAGGGAGACACCATTTTTATTCTGTTTTTTTTTTTTTTTTTCTGAGACACTATTTTTATGTCCAAGAGGAGGGTACCATGGCCTCTACAGCCAAGTCTAAGCATCCCCAGCCCAGAGGGGCTGGTGGTGGCAGGGGAGGTGGGTGAGACGTCTTAGCTTGTCCCTGAGAAACCCTGAGGATGTGGAGGGCCCCAGGTGTTCTCTCTCATCACGCGTGTGTGAAGTCACTTCATGTAGCCTGCCAGGCTCCTCTGTCCATAGGATTCTCCAGGTAAGAATACTGGAGTGGGATGCTATTTCCTTCTCCAGGGGATCTTCCCAACCCAGGAATGGAACTCGAGTCTCTTAGGTCTCCTGCATTGGCAGGCGGGTTCTTTACCACTAGCGCCACCTGCCTGGTAGCTCAGACAGCAAAGAATCTGCCTGAAATGCAGTTAGATCTCTGGGTCCAGAGATTCCCTAGGGGAGGAAATGGCAACCCACTCCAGTATTCTTGCCTGGAGAATCCCTTGGTCCGAGGAACCGGGCGGGCTACAGTCCATGGGGTCACAAAGAGTCAGATATGATTGAGCGACTTTGTCTCATCATAGTCTGCTGAATTGTTTTCTGACCCTGGCAGGAGAAGCATGATTTTCTTGGCCTTTCAGTCCTCTCTTATTATTTTTATTGCTATATTGCTGGGAGCATTGGGTTGTTTCCTCCTAAACCCACCTAAGTCCATCTAGAAACCTGGCACTGGTGCAGGGAATATGCAGAAATGCTCTCAACAACAAGGAGTCAGAGGACACAGTGGGGAGAGGTGAACGGCAAGGCAGGAGCGGAAAGGGAACTTTAATATCTGCATTTCTTCAGGGAAGTGATTGGGAAGATGCGGTTTCCTAGGAGAATCAGTGGGGGTCGGGGGGAGGACCTGGGCTCTGTTGCTAAGTGACCCATTGACCTTCTGTGTTTCTCTGCAGGACCGCCAATGGCATTTTAAGCAGAACACGTCCTTCAGCGGGGACTGTCCCCTCCATGCCGGTTTAGCATTCCTGGTTTCTGCCTATTGAGTGTCAGTACTGATCTCATGTTTATTTAAACTTTTTTTGAGTGAATTTTGGTATTCTAAATATTGCATGAAAATATGATTGCTGAATTTCTCATGTTTCAGCTGAGCGCCTTTTTCTTCTCACCCTAATCCCAGTCCTAGTTAGTGATACAGCCTAGGTATTGTGTCCACCAAAGACTCCCAACTTCCACCCACTTCCCACCCATGCTCCAGAGGCTGCCATGGCCCCCGGTGAAGCCCCTCTGGCCTGGGGAGGCCTTGGCTGGTCACACCCTGGTGTCTCCTTTGCCCCAGTGCCACCCATGTGTCCTGCTGAGCTAAGAGTGGGCTCTGGGAAGTCTTCCACTCAAGAGAGAGACATCAACCCATGCTGGGCCCATCACAGACCCCTGGGAAGCTGAAAATTGGGATATAGAGTCGGGCTTTTGGGTGGGAAAATCATGGAAGGGAGATGAAGTTGTAACCGAGCAGGGACCCTCTGGGGCCTTCTTGGGACAGACACCACCATCCCCCACCAATATCCTCTGCTTCAGCTCCTATCTGAAATCACCTAGATAATAGTATCTGATGCACATTTCCTGAGTTGTTTTACAGAGGCTAACCCCTCCACCCTCGCCACCAAATGGGACATGTTAACTACTTGATGGACATAAGCCCGTAGCCCCCAGGCCTCCTGAAGCCTAAAGATTGACAGTGTTAACCCCTGGGACACTGCCCAGTGACCTCACCATCACCCAATCAGAGAATTGTGCACAAGCCGATTACAGACCCTGGGATGCCCCTCCCTCACCTGGGCTTCAAGAATGCTTTGCTGAAACCCATAGAGGAGCTCTGGTATTCTGAGCACTAGCTGTCCTGGACGTCTTGCTTGTCCCTGCAATAAATGCTGCACTTTCCTTCCCCACCACCAGGTGGCAGCAGGCTGGCTTTACTGCACAGGGGCAAGTGGGACCCATGTGTGGTTTGCTAACAGTGGCCTTGCTTGGCTCATGTGCTAGAGGGAAGACGTGGAACGAGCTCCAAAATGGACAGTGAGAGACAGCAGGGGCCAAAAATATTCCACGGCTTTCCTGATTCTGGTTCTGAACCCTTGTGAGGTTGGGCTGAGCTTTCTGCCTATATTAGGATAAATAGTACTCCTGTTGTTGTTCCGTTGCCCAGTCGTATCCGATTCTTTGCAACCCCATGGACTGCAGCATGCCAGGCCTCTCTGTCCCTCATCATCTCCCAAAGTTTGCCCACGTTCATGCCCATTGCATCAGTGATGCCGTCCAGCCGTCTCATCCTCTGAAGCCCTCTTCTCCTTTTGGCCACCCCTAATTTTATTTGGAAATACCCTACTTGGGAATAGGGTTTTTGTGGATGTAATTAGTTAAGATGAGGTCATACTCATTCAGATGAGCCCTTAATCCAATAATTAGTGTTCTTATCAGAAGAGGAGATGGGGACTTTCCTGGTGGGCCAGTGGCTAAGACTCTGCCCTCCCAGTGCAGGGGGCCCAGATTCTATCCCTGGTTGGGGAACTAGGTCCCACACACCACCACAAAGATGGAAGGTCCCGTGTGCTACAATGAAGACCTGGTGCAGCCAAAATAAATATAAATTTTTTTTTTTAAAGAGGAGATGACACAGAGATACACAAAGAGAGGAAGCCCACGACAGAGGCAGAGACTGGGATAAGGCAGCTACAAGCCAAGGAACGAGGATTGATGAGAACCATCAAAAGCTGGAAGAGGCAAAGAGGGCTTCTCTTCTCCAGCCCCCAGCAGCAGGATCCTGGTCCTAAAGTTCTATTGTTTTGAAGTAACCAGGAAGGGTTAATTATGACTCCCTGCTGAATCTGTTCCTATCTCTTTAAATCTTGTTTGCTGCTTTTTTTTATTATCAGCATACATAATGGCTTGCCTCAGGGAACTCTGCTGCCTCTGCCAAACTGTTAAACTAAAATAACCCTGTCCACCTGTAGATGGCAGAAAGAAAGAAATTAACACACCCCACCCTGCCTGAGGTTTGCCATTCTAGGAGATAGTTGCAGGAATTAAATGGTGTTTTTGTTTCCTCACCTCCCCCCATCTCTGATCCATAACAGAACCTGACATCCAGGCCCCACATGACGGTTAATTTGAGACGCTAGCCTGCCATCTTCTCTGTCAGCCGGCTCCCAAATAAAGTCCCTTCCCTGTCTTAACACCTTGTCTCGGATTTACTGGCCTATCATGCGGCAAGTAGAGTGAACCTGGACTCCATGTCATCATAACAATCTATTTTAGAACATTTTAATTGCCTCAAGAAGAAGCCCCACAGCCAGACCTGTCACTTCCCCTTTTCTTAAATTCTATTTATTTATTATCATTATTTATTCTGGGGGGCCGTGCCACACAGCATGTGGGATCTTAGTTCTCTAACCAGAGATCAAACTCACAACCCCTGCATTGGATGCCAGGAGTCTTAATCCCTGGACCACCAAGGAAGTCCCGTCACCCCCTTTCAATGAGGGCTGGCTACTCACTGGTGTCCTCTCAGGGCCTGCACAGTGCCTGGCGTCTAGTAAAAGTGGCAGTCATTCAGTCACGTCCGACTCTGTGACCCCATGGACTGCAGCCCACCAGGCTCCTCTGTCCATGGGATTCTCCAGGCAAGAGTACTGGAGTGGGTTGCCTTTCCCTTCTCCAGGGGATCTCTCACTGTAGGCAGATTCTTTACCGTCTGAGCCACCAGGGAAGCCTTGGTAGTTACTCATTAAAGCAACTAGTAGTTGCTCATTAAAGCAATGATGCCAGAAGATTCCATGATCATTGCACACACACTCCTCTTAGAATAAAGTATGTTTGCTATCTTGCGTCATCTCAGGGCATATCCGCAACAACCGTGTGCATGCCTCATGGTTTGTTTCATTTTGCAGACAAAGAATTTAAGGCTCAGGAAATCACGGTGCTCAGTGAAGGTCATTTAGCTGGCAATCCTGGCTTCAAACCCAAATCTCTGGATTTTAAAGTGTTTCTCGGGGGGCAAATGCCCACCTCCGTGGCCAGGGGATATCTGGCAACATCTGGAGACATTTTTAGAGACTTTACAGCATTATAAAATCCAAAAATTGTTAAATCAAACTGTAAGTTGGGGATTGTCTCTATGTTGAGAAGTGTAACTGCCCCCAGAGGCATCTAACCCAGCTTGGATGAGCAAGGAAGGTGTTCTTTGGGAAATGGGTCAAAGAAGCTATGACCTGAAGGATGAGAAGGATGTGTTAGGTTAATGACATGCTGTGCTGTGCTTAGTCACTCAGTACTGTCCAACTCTTTGTGACCCCAGGGATTGTATGCCCTACCAGGCCCCTTTATCCATGGGGATTCTCCAGGCAAGAATGGAGTGGGGTTGCCATGCCCTCCTCCAGGGGATCTTCCCAACCCAGCATTGAACCCAGGTCTCTCACACTGCAGGCAGACTGTTTACCGTCTGAGCCACCAGGAAGCTCAGGTTAATGATAACAATAATAATATATGTGTGCTAAACTGCTTCAGTTGTGTCCAAATCTTGCGCAACCCTATGGACTGCAGACTGCCAGGTTCCTCTGTTCATGGGATTCTCCAGGCAAAAATACTTGAGTGGGTGGCTGTGCCCTCCTCTAGGGGACCTTCCCGACCCAGGGATCGAACCTGCATCTCTCGGGTCTTCTGCATTGGCAGGTGGGTTCTTTACCACAAGCGCCATCTAGGAAGCCCAATAACAATAGTGCTAATTTGTTAAGCACTTAAATAGGATGTTGTTGTTGTTTAGTCGCTAAGTCATGTCTGACTCTTTGAGACCCCATGGACTGTAGCCTGCTAGATCCTCTGTCAGTGGGATTTTCTAGGCAAGAATATTGGGTTGCCATTTCCTTCTCCAGGGGATCTTCCTGACCCATGGATTGAACCCAGGTCTCCTGCTTGGCAGGCAGATTCTTTACCACTGAGCCACCTTGGATGCCTGCTAAGCACTTTGCATGTTTTATCCCCTTTGTCAATCTCACAACAATCCTGACACAGTATGATTGTCCCAGATTAGAGATGAAGAAACTGCGTTGTAGTGAAATAACTTGCTCAAGGACACATGATTAATAAGTGACAGATGTAGGTTTGACTCCAAAATCAGAGCTTGTAACCACCATACTCTACCTATTCCCAAACAGGATAATAAGAGTAATCATTGCTAATATTTGCTGGACTCTTTGGACCAGCCATCAAGCTAAGCACATGGTTTGCATTGTTTCACTCATCACGATGAGATTTATACCCAATGAATTAGGTACTATTACTATTCCTACCCCATTTTCAGAGGAGGAGAGACTGAGTCTCAGAGAGGTAACATGACTTGCCCGAGGTCAAGGAGGTGGGCAGAATTAGGACTTGAACGAGGTCTGCCTCATGTGGAGTTGGTTGAGCCACATGATCGGGAGCACTGAGTTGCAGGAATGAGGCTGCACTAGGGCCTTCAAGACAGGGACTCTGAGCAGCTGTCTGGCGGAGGTGGGGTCCCCATGGTTACCTGGGATGGCGACCAAGTTCTGCAGCTCCTGCTTCAAGTCCATGATGTCGTTGCAGAGTTGGATGTCATCCATCCTGGGGAGAGAGGACACCGTAGGACCACAGGTTACATCGACAGAACATTCTACATCCTGAACACCACCCCAGCTTCAAGCAAAGAGGACTGGAGGGAGGGCTCTGTCCTCTGTAAAGATCACACAGGCTCTTTAGAAGTTTTCCATCAAAAATAACAAGACAAAAACTGCCCGTTCTCCCATGACTCAGGAATGAGCATAGTTAATAACACCTTGATAGAGTTCCTTCCAGTCTTCGCGGACCTGGTTTTTGTTGGCTTACGTGAGTGACTTCATGTCATGGGGTCAGTGTTTTCCTTTTTCAGCTATGTGAAAAGCTTTTAAACATCACAGACATTAACAGCACAGACAGAAAATCTTCCCCTATCCTTTGGAGAAAACCATCGTCAAGGATTTCTTATCTATTCCTCTAGATTAAAAAAAAAATGTTTACTCTTCTATTACCAAATACAACATCGTTCATGTACAAAAGCATTTTACAATTAGCTTTTTTTGTCTTGAGCATATTACTGTGTCAGGACATGCATATCTCCTCATTTTTAATGACTGTATAGCATTCTGATATATTGATAAACAGTAATTTATTTAACCATTGTCCCTCATTCATAGACATTAGACTTATTTCCAGATATATTCTAGCATAGATTACTAGAAATAAAGGAATTCCTAGCAAATTAATTTCTAGAAATGAGGTTGGAGGGTTAAGTGACATGAACCCTTGCATTTTGATAGGAATTTCCAAATTGTCCTCCAAAGGGACTCTGCATGATATTCCCAGCAATAGTGTAAAAAGAAGATCATGCCTATAACCTCAGCAATTGGGTTGTACACACAATTTTGCATTATGTAGTCTAGTTTCATGTCTGTGTATTGCAACATTAGCTCATCTTACTGTAAACGATGTTTGTAATGGCTACCTGGAATTCTACCAAGTAGGTTTATTAGGGTGGTTTTAATTATGCCCTTAATCTTGATTACTTAGATTTTTTTCCAGATTGCTCGTATTGTAGCCACTGTAGGATTAACCTAAGGCTTTTCTTACATGTTGGATTATTTGGGGTGGGAGCTACTGATTCTCAGAAGTAGAACCACTGAATCCAAAGGGTATGACATGTCTATGACCCAAGCCATATTTTCAAGTAGCTTCCCCATTGGGTGTGTTGTGTGCCTTCATTCTGCATGTCTTTATTGAGCATTTACTGTGTTCGCCACTGTCACAGGCTTCAGGGATGTACCAGCCTCTCCTGCCTTCATTACTGAAATTTAATCTGGGGAAACACAAATACAATAAAACATCAGATGCTCCAAAGAAGAGTGAAGCAGGTGGACGGATGGAGTGGACTGGTTTGGCCACATCAACCTTCTGTCCCAGGAAGAGATAGAGAGAAGCATGAATATTCTCAAAGGGTTCATCTGAGTCTACACAGCAAGCGTAGGTGGGACCAGAAGTAGAGATCGACTTGTCCAAGTTCACTGATCTTTCTGCTTACTTCTGGGGTATCTTCATCAAGAACTTGATCTCCATTCAGAAGCGCCATCCTCAGACCAGCTTGGGGGCCCCCTGCCCTTCACTGGCCAAGACCGCCCAAGTAACCCACCATCCCAGCTTTCAGGACAAGTGGCAGGAATGTCTCACTTTAGCCTTCATCTCCTGCTCCTGTTGCCAGAGGCACTCCAAGCGACTGTCAAATCCTGCCCTGGAATGTCCTAGTAGGTGGCAGCTGCCACGAATGAGCATGGGGGCTTCGCCAGAAGGTACAAGCTGTTTCCCTTGGTTCCTATCCGCAATGTTCCAACCAGAGGTGTTCCAGAATCCTTCTTTACATGAAGCGTGAAGATCGGGCTAAATCAGTGGTTTATTTATTTTTTTTTAAGGGGAACAGTTCACAGGTGTTTACTGTCTATTAAGAAGGGGCGTGGGCAGCATAGCCATCTGACAGTGGCTTCTGATGACAATTCTCTGTTCCTTGTCTGTGGCAATAAGCCCAGGTATGACTTTGTTTTTTGGCCTTTGGAGTCTGAATGTGGTCTGATCAGATTTTTGTTTGATTAATTTATCTTAATTGGAGGATAATCACTTTACTAAATTGTGATGGTTTTTGCCATACATCAACATGAATTTGCCACAGGATTACATGTGTCCCCCCCATCCTGAACCCCCTCCCACCTCCTTCCCCACCCCATCCCTCTGGATTGTTCCAGAGCACCGGCTCTGCATGCTGGGCTTCATGCATTGAACTCGCTCTGGTCATCTATTTTACATACGGTAATACACACATTTCAATGCTATTCTCTCAAATCACCCCACCCTTGCCTTCTCCCACTGAGTCCGAAAGTCTGTCCTTTACATCTGTGTCTCCTTTGCTGCCCTGTACAAAGGACTATTGGTACCATCTTTCTAAATTCCACACATATGCGTTCATATACAGTATTTGTCTTTCTCTTTCTGATCTCTGTATAATAAGCTCCAGGTTCATCCACCTCATTAGAACTGACTCAAATGCGTTCCTTTTTATAACTAAGCAATATGCCATTGTATATATCAATGGTTCTTAATGGGGACGATTTTGGTCTCTAGGGGCATCTGGCAATGTCTGGAGACTTATTTGCTGTTATCACTGGATGTGCGTGGAGACGGCTACTGACATCTAGTGAGTATAGAATCCAGGGATGTCGTGAAACATCCCGCTGCCTCAGTAGAGAATTATCTGGTTCAAAATGCCAATCGTGACGTTGAGAAAGCAGGGTTTCCCTGGTGGCTCAGCCATAAGAAAGAACCCGCCTGCTATTGTAGGAGATGCAGATTTGATCCTTGGGTCAGGAAGATCCCCTAGAGAAGGAAAAGAAAATCTGCTCTAGTATTCTTTTTTTTTTTTTAATTGAAGAATAATTGCTTTACAGAATTTTGTTTTCTGTCAAACCTCAACATGAATCAGCCATAGGTATACATATATCTCCTCCCTCTTGAACCTCCCTCCCATCTCCCTCCCCATCTCACCCCTCTAGGTTGATACACAGCCCCTGTTTTGAGTTTCCTGAGCCATACAGCAAATTCCTGTTGGCTATCTATTTTACATACGGTGATGTAAGTTTCCATGTTACTCTTCCCATACATCTCACCCTCTCTTCCCCTCTTCCCATGTCCGTAAGTCTATTCTCTCTGTCTGTTTCTCCACTGCTGCCCTGTAGGTAAATTCTTCAGCACCATTTTTCTATATTCCATATATGTGTGAATACATATTTATGTATTATGTGATATTTATCTTTCTCTTTCTGACTCACTTCACTCTGTATAATAGGTTCTAGGTTCATTCACCTCATCAGAACTGACTCATATGCATTCCTTTTATGGCTGAGTAATAGTCCATTGTGTATATGTACCACAACTTCTTTATTCATTCATCTGTAGATGGGCATCTAGGTTGCTTCCACGTTCTAGCTATTGTAAATAGTGCTGCCATGAACAATGGGATACAAGTGTCTTTTTTCAACCCTGATTTCCTCAGGGTATATGCCTAGAAGTGGGATTGCTGGGTCATATTGTGGTTTTATTCCTAGTTTTTTAAGGAATCTCCATCCATCTTCCATAGCTGTATCAATTTACATTCCCATCAACAATGCAAGAGCGTTCCCTTTCTCCACACCCTCTCCAGCATTAATCGTTGTAGACTTTTTGATGATGGTCATTCTGACCGGCGTCAGGTAGGTAATATCTCATTGTGGCTTTGATTTGCATTTCTCTAATAATGAGTGATGCTGAGCATCTTTTCATGTGTTTGTTAGCCATCTGCTTCAGTATTCTTGCATTCCTTGTATTCAGTATTCCTTGTCCCATGGACAAAGGAACCTACAGTACATGGGGTCGCAAAATAGTCGGACATGACTTAGCCATTAGCAGCAACAATGTTAGAAGCGACAGCGTTGGCACCAGCCATCTCTAGCTCAAAGGGGCCGAGTGCCAGAGGTTTTTCTCACGTTCCTCATCTTTGAAATCCGAATTATAATAGTACAGCTGTCCAGGATTACTATGCAGGTCAGGCACTGAGCATGTGCCTGGGCCGTACATAGTACAATGCTCAGTAAATGGTATCTATCACTATTAATAGCTATCAGAAAGAGGCAGGAGGGAAAAGAAAGAGAAAATGATGCTGGACAAGCAGTTATTTGACAAATGGAGCCCACAACTTCAAACTTCTTAAAAAACAAACCTATTTTGATTATATTCCTCTCTATAAAAATTTTTTTAAATTTTTTAAAATTTTAAATAAAATTTTTGTTGATGTTTGACAGAAAACAACAAAATTCTGTTAAGCAAGTATTCTTCAATTAAAAAATAAAGTGGAAAAAAAATAAGAGGAAAATATTTTTTTAATAGAATTCTTATCTGGTTGCTGGGCAGATTCCTGATCACTGTAGAAATTTTGAAAAATACAAACAAGGACAAATAAGGAAACTAAAATTACACATAACCTTGGTCCACACGCACAGAGGCCACTGTTCCACCCTGAGTGCTGCGGTGGACTTCACGCCAGTCTTTTGCCTTCACGTAACCCAGGTCTGGGGGATTTGCCCTGGGGGTGCCCTTCACCCTTTATCCATCTCGAACCTGCACTTAGCCTAGTTTTGAGTCCTCCTGAGTCCATCCAAATCCCCAACACCTTAACAAACAAGGTGAAATTCTTGGGAAGCTCACACAGGCAGACATGCATCAGAACCCCATGAAGGAGAGGAAATGGCAACCCACTCCAGTATTCTTGCCTGGAGAATCCCACGGACAGAGGAGCCTGGCAGGCCATGGTCCGTAGGGTTGCAGAGAGTCAGACACGACTGAAGTGACTAAGCACGATATCATTTCAAAGCAGAAACAGACACAGACATAGAGAACAAATGTATGGATACCAAACAGGGAGGGGTGGGATGAACTGGAAGATTAAAATTGAAACATACACTATTGATGCTATGTATAAAATAGATACCTGAGGTGGTTCTCCTCTGGTGACTCAGTGGTAAAGAATCTGCCAGCCAATGCAGGCGAATTGGGTTCCATATATGATAGTAGCCACTTGCATGAGTTACCTTAACAACAGGGAGTTCTGGTAAGGAGTGCAGAACTGACAAGCTACCACCAACCAGAAGAATTTGGGAAAGGTCAAAAGGAAAGCGGAGACACCAGTCCATATGTCCTACCAACTTCCCAGAATCCTCCTCTCTGGAATCCAACTTGGGTGAACAGTGCGTGCACCACCAGCAAGGACCCCGAGTCAGTTTCAGAGACAACCCAGAAGCTAACTCCATCACCATAAAACCCAAGACTGTGAGCCACGTGGCAGAGGAGTTCTCCTGGGTTCCCTCACCCTGCTGCTTTCTGCCTGGGTGCCCCTTCCCAATGAAGTCTTTCCTGGTGGCTCAGACGGTAAAGAATCCGACTGCAATGTGGGACACCTGGGTTTGATCTCTGGGTTGGGAAGATCCCCTGGAGGAGGGCATGGCAACCCACTCCGGTATTCTTGCCTGGAGAATCCCATGGGCTGAGGAGCCTGGCACGCTACAGTCCATGGGGTCGCAAAGAGTTGGGCATGACTGAGTGACAAAGCACAGCAGTGTCTCCTCACACAATTCATTTCCAAGCGTCAGACAAGACCCACTTTCTGGCCCTAGAAGGGGTCCCTCTTCCTAAAACAATGTGAGTCTTGAGTGCTAACCCCTCATTCTCCTGAAGCTGCTATAGCCACTGTGGTGAGGGTGGCGCAGGGGAAGCAAGGAAAGAGACGGATCCTTGATGACATCCTTGAGCCACCCCGCCAACACCTAATTAATTCAAGACACTATTAATCAGATGTTCTGATTACTTGTAGCTGAAGACACCATCACCAATGCATATATGTGGACATGTGCATTTTTAATTAAAATAGGACCAAAATAAACATGCATATACCCTGCTCATTGTGGGCATTACATCATGTTGATTGTCCAATGTCATCAAATAATATTATTCAAAAAACATTCAACCAGTTCATGCAAAGCACTTTTGAAGCTTGGCTGGAACTTCGAATAAGCCCTGTTAGTCCAATTCTCTGCCAGAATAGTGCTGAACCCTGGAAATGGAACTCTGCTCGTTCTAGAGAGACAGAGATGTCATTTCTGAGAACCTGATTGATGGAGGAAGGAAAAGAAAGTCAGCCCCTGTCATCACGCATCTCAACCTTTCATGCTGGGACAATGGAGAAAATTGGTCATTTTACCAGCTCTGGGCGTGGAGAGGTGAATAGGCTCTGTCAGAATAATAGTGCTGCTGCTTTACAAAATCTCTCTGCAAATGACATGGTCTGGAGCCTAATGGAAACCCAGCAGAGACCAAGATGTGAAGGCAGAGGCAGACTGACAGAGGAAAGGGTTGACTTTTTAAGGGAGTATTTACTTGGCTTCTTCCTGGGGCTTCCATAGTGGCTCAGATGGTAAAGAATCTGCCTACCATATGGGAGACCTGGGTTCGATCCCTGCGTCAGGAAGATCCCCTGGAGAAGGCTATCCGTTTCACTATTCTTCCCTGGAGAATCCCATGGACAGAGAAGCCTGGCAGGCCACAGTCCATGGGATCACAAAGAGTCAGACATGAGTGAGCAGCTAACACAACACTCTGCAAGTTGTGGATGCAGTGGACACCTTGGGATGGGTAAGAAGAAATAACACCTGGGATGTGGAGCCCTACCATTAACCTCCTCCACGACTAAAGGGAAACTGGTTTTTTATACACGCTACACTTGCGACTCCAAATGCATGGATTTTCTCACACAAAGCAATTCTCCAACTCTTGGTGGACACCAACCGGGTGTGCCGTCATTGAACTCAATTCTGATACTCACTACCTGGAGTGAGCACAGACCTCACAGGTCAAGGACTCAGTCCCATCAGACTCAGAGGCCAACTGCAATTTGGGACCACTTCTACTTCTGACCAACTGGCTGTGAACTGGGGGCTCCCATGATCCCCTTCCCCAGGTTCGATAATTTGCCAGAACCGTTCAAAACTCAGAATTACATGTACGTACATTTGCTAGCTTATTAGAAATGATATTTTAAAAGGTACGGATGAACAGCCAGATGAAGGTATGCTGAAGAGTGTGGGAGTTTCCAGGCCCTCCCCAGGGCGGGCCCTTCTCCCATCAACTCCATGTGTTCACCAACCTGGAAGCCCTTTAAACATCACAAGAGGTTTTATGAGGCTTCATCATGTAGGCATGATCAATTATTAATGATCAATGATTGTGGAGATCAGGCTCCACAATCTCCCCAGAGAATTCAGGGATTGTGCTGCAAGTTACAAGCTTCTAAGCAAGCCTTGGTCTTTCTACGGACCAGCTCCCAACCCAAAGCTACTGAGACATCTCATTAGCATGCGAAACAACACTCATTACTCAGGAAATTCCCAGGGCCTATGAAGCTCTTGTGTCAAGGAACAAATGCTCCCCAAAAGATGCTCCCAGCATCCCTGTCACTCAGGAAGTAACTAGAATTTCAGGAGCTCTGTCAGGAACTGGTGGCAAAGACCAAGATATGGAAGAGGAATTAAAGGACCTCTTGATAAAGGTAAGGAGAGTGAAAACGCTGGCTTGAAACTCAACATTCAAAAAACTAAGATCAAGGCATCTAGTCTCATTGCTTCATGGCAAATAGATGGGGAAACAATGGAAACAGTGACAGACTTTCTATTTTCTTGGCTTCCAAAATCACTGTGGATGGCAACTGCCACCATGAAATTAAAAGACGTTTGTTCCTTGGAAGAAAAGCTATGACAAACCTAGAGAGCATATTAAAAAGCATAAACATCACTTTGCCGACAAAGGTCTGTATAGTCAAAACTATGGTTTTTCCAGTAGTCATGTACGGATGTGAGAACTGGACCATAAATAAGGCCGAGCACTGAAGAATGGATGCTTTTGATCTGTGGTACTGAAGAAGACTCTTCAGAGTCCCTTGGACAGCAAGGAGATCAAACTGGTCAGTCCTAAAGGAAATCAACCCTGAATATTCATTGGAAGGACCGATGCTGAAGCTGAAGCTCCAAAACTTTGGCTACCTGATGCAAAGAACTGACTCACTGGAAAAGACCCTGATGCTGGGAGAGATTGAAGGCAGGAGGAAAAGGGGGTGACAGAGGATGAGATGGTTGGATGGCATCACCGACTCAATGGACACGAGTGTGAGCAAACCTCAGGAGATAGTGAGGACAGGGAAGCCTGGCGTGCTGCGGTTCATGGGGCTGCAAAGAGTCAGACACGACTTAGCAACTGCACACCACCACCACCAACACCAGATATATTATTAAACCATAATGACTCTGGGCAAAGCATTCATCTCCCCATACTTCTGATTCCTCACATAGAGGATTGGGGGCTTAAAGTGTGAAACAGAGTATCTCCTGCCACATCAGTAAACAAGGGTGCCATGGTCACCAGCAATGGCAGCCCCGTGGTGTGAGCCGGTGAGCCCTAAGAGAATTCAGGAAGGAGAAGAATACCTGCAATCTGACAGCTATTGAGCTGCTGCCACGGTGAATGCTATGTGAGCACTGAGGAGCTGGGGGAGGATCTTAGAAGACAGGTTGCTGGCCCCAGATAGCTGAGGTGCATGTTTTTATCTATTAAAATATTTCATTTATTAAATAAAATATTTTTATTTTAATTATTTTAATTTTAAATATTTGATTATTTTAATTATTAAATATTTTATTAAAATATTTATTTATATTAAAAAGAGCTCTCTTTTTCTGTGCACTCACCTGACACATGTGAAAGGAATGATTTTTAGCAAGCCCAGACTCTTGTATCTTCCCATGCTTAGAAAAGCGCTAAATTCCTTAATGAGATATCTGACTTTCCTTAATTAACAATAATCTTTCGATGTTCAGACTACCTGCCCCTTGCTGCAAACTTCTATATAACCTGACTCCTCCCCTCCCCTTCTCAGAACAGTTCTTCCATGGTCACTGGAGATGCTGCCTCCCAGGCCTGAAGTCCTAAAAATTCCCACCAAATAAAATATAACTCAATTTCTATTTTTTTTTAATTTCTATTTTTAAATTTTAAAAAGTGTTCTATTTTTTAAGTTGACACAAGATCCAGGGAGCCCTGTTCTTCCAGCACGTAGAGGTGATAACACGCTTTAGACCCAGCCAGACCGGGGTCAACTCCCCCGTTGACCAGCTCCATGACTCGTGCGAGCCCTTCCACTGCTCGGGGTGTCAGTGCTCATTGTGGAAGAGGAGTCTTACCTTTATCTTTCATTCTTCCATGAAGAATGAAATCAGCTTATGGGTGTAGAGCAGGCAGCCCTGTGCTCAGCACATCTATAGCAGGTACAGAGGAAAAGTTACTTCTGTCCACCCCTCTGCCCTGGGTAAGGTAGTGAGCCACTAGGCTTGCTCAGACATTCCTAAAAATTCTCAGCCAACATTCCTGCGTCAAAGAATGAGTCTCACTTTCTGTGCTATTTCAATTTCCTCCAACCTAATGGCACTGAGATGATGAATGTGTGTGTCTGTTTGGCAACCTTGGATTAATGAGTTTAAATGCTGTCCCTGGGGGAGAATAAGTGTTGAGACCTCTCCAGGGAAACCGTGGTCTCAGCCCTCTCTCAGCATCACGTAAGCTGGGGACCAAGGACAAGCGAGGTGCCTGCCACACAGGCTCAGGTGACACATCCATCAAATGGAGGCCTCTAGGACAGTCACTGAAGGCCTGTTTTCTCCTTGTGGCACATTTATGGTCTGCATGTTAACTGGCTTCTTCCTTGATTGTAATCAGACCCTTATTTGGGAGATGACACTGTTCCTAAAAGAATGTCACCTCCCTCAAGCATGAATTACTCTTCTCTCCCTCAGGGGTTTTCCAGATGTTCTCTGCTTTGATTCAGAAAATTTACTAATACTGAAAAACTCATTGAGCTGAACTCTTGGGGTCTGTGCTGAGAAATGGAATATTTCCTGCCATATCAGTAAACAAGGATGTCATCGTCATCAGTGATTGCAGCCTGCCAATGTGAGCTGGTGAGCCCTAAGGAAACTCAGGAAGGAAAAGAATATCAGCAACCATCAGACTACAGCCACTCCCCAGGGTAAGCCCTGAGGAAAGGAAGCTCAGGATGTGAAAACAAAGGACACTGGCCCAGAGAGCTGAGGTGCATATCAAAGAAATAATTTCAGTGAGTCTATCATCTTCCTGTACAAAGAAAAGCGCTCAGTTCCTTGATTTGAGATATCTGGTTTTCTTAATTAACAATATAATTTTTTCATGTTCAGACTACCTGCCCTTTGTTACAAAATCTCTTGATAACCTGGCTCATCCCCTCGCCTCCTCAAAGCTCTCAGGGTTACTTGAGATGTTGTCTCCTGGGCTTGATGTCCTAAAAATTCCCACTGAATAAAACAACTGTCTTTAGGTTGTGAATATTTTTTTAAGTCAACAGTGCCACATGCCAATTACAAGTTTCTATGAAAAAATTACCAACAGTATTTTTGTACTTTTGTTTTAGACCCAAAAGGGTACTTTTGGTCTTTCAAAAATCATATACATAACATAGAAATACAGCCTCCTGGAAAAATGTCAAACAACATAGGAGTGTAACTGTAGCTGGCATTTATTAATGTTTTCATACAATTCTGGTGTAAGCATTTTATACAAATCATCTCAATTAACTCACAGCAACCCTAGGAGGTGTATAATGGAATACTTCCTGCCAGATCAGTAAACAAACGATGTCAAAGTCATCAGCAGTTGTAGCTACCATGGATGGTGAGCAGATGAGCCCTGAGGGAACTCAGGAAGGAAAGAATACCTGCCATCTAGCAGCCATCAGCCTGCAGCCACTCTGGAGGGTGAGCCCTGAGGAACTCAGGATGTGGAAACACAGGAAACTGGCCCCAGATAGCTGAGGTACGTATCAAAGGAATGATTTCAGTGACCCAGATTCTTACACCTTCCCATACATAGAAAAGCGACACATTCCTTAACTTGGGATGTCTGGTTTTCTTTGATTCACAGTAATCTTTTGACAATCAGACTACCTGCCCTCCTTTGCAAAACTTCTATATAATTTGGCTCCCCTTGCTCGCCTCCTCAGAGCAGTTCTCTCAGGGCTACTTGAGACGCTGCCTCCTGGGCCTGAAGTCCTAAAAATTCCCACCGAATGAAACATAACGCAACTTTTAGGTTGTGACTATTTGTTTAAGTCTACAGAGGTGAGCTATTAGCATCCTTTAGATGCTATTAGGAACTTGCTCAAGGCCACAGAGTAATAGGAACCTGAACCTGGGCAGACTGACCTCTCAGGTGGGAATGTTGATGTCCCAAGCCATACGGTGGTTGGAGTTCAGGGAAGACAGAGACCAGACTAGTCTGGGGGGAGGTTCCTCAGCAGAGGCTGCCATTTACGGGAGGAGTACAACCTGGCCGGTCACAGAGAAGAGTGCCAGGCACTCAGGCAAAGGGCGAAGCTCAAACATTGACTGTAAAAAGGAGCGTGGTGTCTGTGTTATGTGACAAGAAAGAACCCACCAAAATAGGACACACTGGTGACATATTGATCCGGGTTATGAAGGATTTGACATGGGAGCCATCTTAGGTTGGTTATATGTCTATGAAAGCCAGTGTGGCCGACATGGTGATTAGTGTGTACACTCCAAGGAGGAACAGCATCCTCAATCTGAACTTTCTGTTTAAGGCACTCAAGAAACTTCCTGGAAGATATGTTTGCTCTTGAATCTCCAGCAGGGTCGACCAACTATGACCCATGGGCGAAACCTGCCTGCGTTGTTGGAATCCATGAATAAGAATAGATTTTACTTTTACATAGAAAAAAAGAAGAACATATCTGGACACATGAACATTATATGAAATTCAGGGTTCAGTGTCTATTAGCTTGGTGCTGTCAGGCGAGTGTATGTTCCTCGGTTTTTGTCTTATCACAACAAAGATTTGGAGTGATGGACATTAAAGCCCCCTTGGCGTGTCACAGCTCTCGGGTCTTGGACAGACCATGTTATAGCTCTCAGGTCTCAAATGGACCATGTTATAGCTCTTAGACAAATCAGTGTTACAGCTCAGTGTTACAGCTCTATTTTATTTAGAAGATAGCAGGAAAATCCATCTTCGAGGCGTGAGGGCATGTTGATCCAAAGAGCCGAAGAGAAGAGCGCCCCAGCACGTGGTGGGGGGAGGGGAGAGAGAGCGAGAGAGAGAGAGAGAGAGAGAGAGAGAGAGAGAGCGCTAGCTTTGCCTCCTCTTTTTATATGTTTTTCTCTCCCTGGGCCTGTCCTATGTAAATTGGGCCAGCCAGGAGTGTTGTTTGTTTTACCTGAGGTCCTCACTCTCGTCCTCGGACCTTCCTTTGTTCTATTTTCCCGGGCTTTTCTCTTCCTTATCTATTAGCCACTGTCATTCTGGACTCCTTTTCCCTATTCTAACTATCGAACAGTGCAAAAGTAATCGTGGTTTTGCATTGCTGAAATTTGCTGTTTGATATTAGAATACATTCTTAATAAATGTGGTTATATTACACACCATTTTAATGTGTGTGGGTTTTTTTTTTTTTTTTGCTAATGATTTATTACTTGCTGTTTATTTTATATTTTAGACTATGGAAACAATGTTAGACAAAAAGCAAATTCAAGCGATTTTCTTATTGGAGTTCAAAATGGGTCATAAAGCAGCAGAGACAACTCACAACATCAACAACATTTAGCCCAGGAACTGCTAACAAACATACAGTGCAGCAGTGGTTCAAGAAGTTTTGCAAAGGAGACGAGAGCCTTGAAGATGAGGAGCACAGTGGCCAGCCATCAAAAGTTGACAATGACAACTGACAGTCATTGTCAAAGCTGATCCTCCTACAACTATATGAGAAGTTGCCAAAGAACTCAACATGGACCATTCTATGGTTGTTTGGCATTTGAAGCAAATTGGAAAGGTGAAAAAGCTCGATAAGTGGGTGCCTTAAGAGCTGACTGCAAATCCAAAAAATCGTCATTTTGAAGTGTCTTATTCTATGCAACAGCAGTGAACCATTTCTCAATCAGACTGTGATGTGCAATAAAAAGTGGATTTTATATGACAACAGGCAACAACCACCTCAGTGATTGGACTTCCCAAAGCCAAACTTGCACCAAAAAAGGTCATGATCACTGCTTGGTGGTCTGCTGCCTATCTGATCCACTACAGCTTTCTGAATTCTGGCGAAACCATTACATTTGAGAAATATGCTTAGCAAATAGATGAGATACACTGAAAACTGAAATACCTGCAACCAGCATTGGTCAACAGAAGAGCCGATTCCTCTCCATGAAAACACCCAATTTCACATCACGCAACCAGCACTTCAAAAGTTGAGTGAATTGGGTTACAAAGTTTTCCTGATCCACCAAATGCACCTCACCTCTCACCAACCGACTACCACTTTTTCAAGCATTTCAACAACTTTTTGTAGGGAAAATGCTTCCACAACTAGCAGGATGCAGAAAATGCTTTCCAAGAGTTAGTTGAATCTTGAAGTATACATTTTTATGCTGCAGGGATAAACAAACTTATTTCTCATTGGCAAAAATATATTGATTTGTAATGGCTCTTATTTTGATTAATAAAGATATGTTTGAGCCAAGTTATAATGATTTAAAATTCATGGTCCAAAACCACAATTACCTTTGTACCAAGCTAATATTAAAAATGTTTTATTGGAACACAGCTGTGCCCATTCATTTACCTACTATCTGTGACCACTTTCACCCTACAACAGCCTAGCTGAGTAATTGTTACAGAGACCATATGGCTCAAAATTGAAAATTTTTACTAGCTGGTCCTTTATAGAAAAATCTGGGGTTGGTGGGGTGGGAGGGAGGTTCAAGAGGGAGGGGATATATGTATACTGATGGCCGATTCATGTTGTTGTACTGAAAAAATCAACAAAACATTGTAAAGCAATTATCCTGCAATTAAAAATAAGCTTAAAAAAAGAAAAATTTTGTCCTGATCATAATCTTCGGAAAAAAGAAAAACACATGGAAAGGAATCAGAGATTAACCTTGTTCTTGGAGCTGAAAGAGCTCTCACCTTAAATGGATGAAGAAGTAAATGCCCAGGGAGGGGAATATTGATCATTGAATCACTGATTTACTGATTTGTGTAACAAATCAATCTTTTACACCAGGGGTCCCCAACCTCTGGGCCTTGGACTGGTACCTCCTGTCAGACCAGTGGCAGCTTTAGATTATAAATAGAGTACACAATAAATGTAATGCACTTACATCATCCAACCCCTCTCCCTGCTTCCATGGAAAAATAATCTTCCATGAAAACTGGTCCCTGGTGCCAAAAAGATTGGGGACCACTGATCTAGACAACCTAGATGAAAGCCTACTGTATGCAGGCCTCCCAACTCAATTTACATTTTGGAAAAATACCAGAAATAACCAGCTAAGATTCCTGGTGATGAGGAGGGCCCTCAGGCTCTCACCCACCTGCCGCCTTGATTCAGGACCCGGCCCGCTTTCTCCTCTGGACTCCAGCGAGGAAGTGGGCTGCACCGAGTGTGCACGAGGCTGGCCAACAGATTTCCTGCAGCACCAGCTAATGTGATTTGGCAGTTTCTGCAATGCCATTCTTCCTTCACATCCTTCCCTTCACTGAAGGCAATACTAAGTTTTGTGACTTTTTATTTTCTACTTTTATTCCCCCAATCTCTTGCCTGTATTACAGAGAGGAACTGACTCCATGTTGGATCTGTTTCCTTTACTTTAACCTTTGCTTCCCATTTTTTCTGTTCACTAAAAGGACACTGTCCATACATAATGGCCTATCTTGGGGAACCTTCCCCCTCTGCCTGAAGTTTAAACCAAAATCCCTTTGTTCAGGACCCTGAACACCTGTGGATGGCTATAGGAAGGAAGAAATGAACACATCTCCTCCCAAGGTTGGCCATTCCAGGAGATATTTGTGAGATGAATGGTCTTTTTACTTTACTGCTTCACCTCTCCCTTTCTATTCTATAAAAGAACCTGGCATCCAGACTCGAAAAGGTGGTTATTTTGAGACATTAGTCTACCACCTTCTTGGTCTGCCGGCTTTCCAAATAAAGTCATATTCTTTGCCTCAACACGCTGTCTCTTGGTTAACTGGCCTGCTGTGTGGTGAGCAGAGCAAGCTTGGACTCAGTAATACCTAGAGAGTGCCTACATGGAAACATGGGAGTCATCCCCTTGGATGGCTCAGCAAGCTGTGAAGGTTCTGGTCCTGGATTTCCCTAATCCTAGCCCTGAAGGCCTCGGCTGAGTGGTCCACAAAGAAATAAAGATGCTGGGACATTCCTGGTGATCCAGTGGTTAAGACCCCATGATTTCAATGCAGGGGACATGGGCTCTATTCTGTCTCTGGTTGGGAAACTAAAATCCCATGTGCTGTGTTGTGCCACCCATTTGACAAAAAAATGAAAAGAAAAGAAAGAAAGGATTAAAGATGTGGACAAAGATTAAACTCCAAATAGGTAAGTTAGAGAGATGGAAGGGAAAGTTAGAAGGAGCAGGAGGAAAAGGAAGAGGGGAAGTGGGGGAGAAAGGGGAGGAACAGGATGGAGGTTGGAGGGGGAGGAAAGAGGAGAGGAGAGAAAAGGAAACATCATGAATGTCCAACAATAGAGCATCAGTTACACAAATTACTCTCCAACAATACAAGGAAGAACTGCAACCATTTAAAAGTTCTTGCTGGCTAGGCTGCAGCATTTTCTCCAGAGGATCTCTCTGGAGAAAATACAACCAACACACAATGGATGTGGTAAGCCATGGAGGGTTCCCAGATTCAGCAAATCAGCAACACAGGCTGCCAGTTACATTGAATTTCAGATAAATAAGGAATCACTTGTAGTATCAGGATGCCCTGTGCAATCTTTGGAACATACCTATACTCAAAACTGAGCTATTTAAAATCCTAAAAGATGAGGCTGAAAAAGTGCTGCACTCAATATGCCAACAAATTTGGAAAGCTCAGCAGTGGCCACAAGACTGGAAAAGGCCAATTTTCATCCCAATCCCAAAGAAAGGCAATGCCAAAGAATGTTCAAACTACCATACAATGGCACTCATTTCACATGCTAGCAACATAACGCTCAAAATTCTTTTAAGCTAGACTTTAATAGTATATGAACTGAGAACTTACAGGTGTACACGCTGGATTTAGAAAAGGCAGAGGTACCAGAGATCAAATTGCCAACATCCTCTGGATCACAGAAAAAAAGCAAGAGAATTCCAGAAAAACATCTGCTTCACTGACTGAGCTAAAGCCTTTGACTGTGTGGATCACAAAAAACTGTGAAAAATTCTTAAAGAGATGGGAATACCGGACCACCTTACCAGTCTCCTGAGAAACCTGTATGCAGATCAAGAAGCAACAGTTAGAACTGGACAAGGAACAATGGATTGGTTCAAAATTGGGAAAGGAGCATGTCATAGCTGTATATTGTTACTCTGCCCATTTAACTTATACACAAAGTGTGTGTGTGTGTGTGTGAGTCACTCCATCTTGTCTGACTCTTTGTGACCCCATGGACAGTAGCCCACCAGGCTCCTCTGCCCATGGAATTCTCCAGGCAAGAATACTGGAGTGGGTAGCGATTCCCTTCTTCAGGGGATCTTCCTGACCCAGGGATCAAACCTGCATCTCCTGCATTGCAGGTAGATTCTTTACCATCTGAGCCACCAGGGAAGCCTGATATGCAGAGTACATCATGTGAAATGCTGGGCTCTCACAAGCCAGAATCACGGTTGCTGGGAGAAATATCAACAACCTCAGATATGCAGATGATACCACTCTAATGGCAGAAAGTGAGGAGGAACTAAAAAGCATATTGATGAGGGTGAAAGAAAAGTGAAAAAGCTGGCTTGAAACTCAACATTCAAAAAACTAAGATTGTGGCATCCAGTCCCACCGTTTGACAGCAAATAGATGGGGAAAAAGTGGAAATGGTGACAGATTGTATTTTCTTGGGCTCCAAAATCACTGTGAACAGTGACTGCAGCCATGAAATTAAAAGATGGTTGCTCCTTGGAAGAAAAGCTATCACAAACCTAGACAGCATACTAAAAAGCAGAGCCATCACTTTACCGACAAAGGTCTGTCTAGTCAAAGTCATGGTTTTTCTGGTAGTCATGAAGGGATGTGAGAGCTAGACCATCAAGAAGGCTGAGCACCACAGAACTGATGCTTTTGAATTGTGGTGCTAGGGAGAAGACTCTTGAGAGTCCCTTGGACAGCAAGGAGATCAAACCAGTCAATCGTAAAGGAAATCAACCCTGAATATTCACTGGAAAGCTGATGCTGAAGCTGAAGCTCCAATACTTGGGTCACTTGATGTGAAGAGTCGACTCATTGGAAAAGACATTGATGCTGGGAAAGATTGAAGGCAGGAGAGAAGGGGGAAAAGGAGGATGAGATGGTTGGATGGCATCACCTACTCAATGGACATAAGTGTGAGCAAATTCTGGGAGATGGTGAGGACAGGGAAGCCTGGCATGCTGCAGTTCATGGGGTTGCAAAGAGTCGGACACATCTGAGCAACTGAACAATACTCAATATGATGTCATTGATCTGAAATTCAGATCTAACTGGGTGTCCTTCACTTTCTCTGCACTCCTACAAGAAGAGGGAGGCCAGAGTTTGGATTTCAGCCCCATCATCTAAGCCATCCTTAGTTCAGAAGGCCTGCTGCATGCAGGGCTGGTGGGATACCTTCTGCAGCCACAATAGTTAGAAGAGTGGCTGCATCTCAGTCTGATGCCTCTCCATTCCCCCTGGACAGCCCTCCTAGTGATGTGGGAGTTTGAGAAGACACAAGAAGAAATAGCAAAGACAACCAACGGACTGATGGGAGGAGAAAACTGGGTACAATATGCAAACACGTGTCAATGGCCTTGAAAATATTTAAACGCTAGTCTAGTGATTTCCATTTCTAGGATTTCATTGTAGGGAGATAATTAAGGGCACCATAAAAATGTAGCTATGATTATGTGCAATAGAGTCTTGTTTGCAACAATAAAACACTGGAAGCAACATAACTGTCGACAACAATAGAGGGCTGCTTAAATAAAGGAAGGGACAGGGGCATAATGGAATTCTCCCCGGGTACTAAACATGATGCTCAAAAGAGATGTTATTGATATAAGAGAATGAACCACACCAAAGAGCAGTTAAGAAACGTTAGGACCCAATTTTGCAAAGTACAGATGCTTCGATAAAAGACAGGAAGACTCCATTCAAAATGTTACAGTGATTATTTTGAGGGATTTTCTTTTTTGACTGCGGCACAGGCTTGCAGGTTCCTAGCTCCCTGATCAGGGACTTAATCCATGCCCTTGGCAGTGAAAGCATGGAGTCCTAACCAGGGGACAACCAGGGAATTTGCCTGGGGGATTTTTTTATTTCCTTCATTTGCTTTGTATTTTAAATTTTTATTTGTTTTTACAATATGCGTGCATTATCTGGATGATTTTTAAAGGGTTTTGTTTTTAGTTTTAAATTCCCATGGGCCAGTCTCGGGTCCCTGCGGCCATGGCAGAAGCCACTCTGTGCCCTTGTCTTTTGAGCCTCATTTCTGGCCATAGAGCCGGTATTCCTAGCAGCCCACCTGCTGGCCTGTGTGATCATAGTGTATCCTCAAGCTTTTGCTCTTCTCAAGGTGTCCCCACTCAGAACACCTCTCTGTCGCTAACTCTTATGCAGCCTTCAGGGCAGCCCCAGCATCTCCTTCCAGAGTCTTCAAGATGATCCCATGTGGCATCACGTCCTCTTCCTTCAGTTCCACAGCCCGTCACTCCCCTGATAATCATCTGGGCACTTGTGTTTCTCCCTAAAGAGACTGTGCACCCTTAAAGGGGTTTGCCTCTTCCCTCTGTGATTCCAGTACATCGCACGTGCCTGACACATCGCATTAAATCCGTGATGAAGAGAGGAAGGCAAGCTGGTGGGCGGACATGGAGGAGTACACACCGTCCTGGATCTTTACTGAAGCAGGGCCTTGGGGCTGCCAGTGCAGATGGAAAATTCTCAAATCCCGTAATAGAGACCCCATGAGAGCAAGAGCATCTATCAATGGCGGTGAGTCACTCTCCAGAGAAATCCAATTAAACATCCGGATTTCAAGTGATCTTGCTTTGCATTCTGCTATCAATACAGTTTCTATTCTGAGCTCTCAGCATTTGGGCCTCCTGTGCCTTCCATTGTCTGATCACTGCTGAGTTCCTGCCAGAAGCGACCACGTCTTCTCCCCTAAACCTTCCCTCCCAGCTTCCAAGTTCATCTGTCCCTCATGCTGATGCTAACAAAAGCGAACGTGCATTTGAGCACTTCCCAGGAGTCAGCAACAGGGTCTAGACCCGTCTCTTTAAATCCTCACCATCTATAGGGCAGGTATGATCATTCTCAACTTTACAGAAGGCTGAGAGGTTACCTACATCACCCAAGATCACACAGCTGGCAAGGGATAAAGGCAAGATTTGAAAAAAGACAATCTGACTCCAGAGCCCTGACAATAACACTATCACAAGCTGGCTAGAAATGTGACCCCGATAAACCAGGTTGTCCCCTTCTACCCCGGTACCCCCATCCTCTGCCCCAGCCTTGCTGTCAGGAGCCTTTAAAAATACTTTCAACCACTGTCTGTTCCAAGATGTGGATTTTCTTGGGGGACGGCTTTAGCCTCATAAATTCCATTAGCCCTCAAATCCACTTCAATATTTTAAAATGTTTTTGAAAAAACACACCAAAATAAATAAACATCAAAATGTTTTTGAGATGGGCAATCAACCTTTTCCCCAGTTTTGTATAAAGTCCAAGTTAAAAAAAAAACAAAACTTGGGAGAAAATCATGCACTTTTTACTGATGTCTTGTTGCTGTTTGGTTGCTAAGTTGTGTCTGACTCTTTGCAATCCCATGGACTGTAGGCCACCAGGCTCCTCTGTCCATGGGATTTCCCAGGCAAGAATAGTGGAGTGGGTTGCCATTTTCTTCTCCAGGGGATCTTCCCGACCCACGAACCTACGTCTCCTGTGTGGCAGGCAGATTCTTCACCATAGGGCCACCTGGGAAGCCCCACTGAGCTCTACCACCAATCAGTAAAAAACTGTGAGTCTGCTATTGCAAATGCAGCCTTCAGATAAATCCCCTGATTCTTCCTTGTGATCGGTGGCCCGAAGCCCCTCCTTATACAGGAGTTCTAAAGCTGTCATTCCTTTCCTCTGAGTATCTAACAACTGAAGGAAGAAACGCTTAGAAACACAATTTGTTAACCTCAAACCCCGGGAAAGTCTCCCTGCCTGAAAAGTAGCCTATGGCTTTGGCCACACCGTCTATCCTCTTAGCTTAGCTCTGCTCCTCCTATGAAAACACCCAGCACCCCTCTATAAGCCCTGGGTTAAACCACCACCCACAATTTCCCTTGGATACTTGGTACTATCAGAAGAGATCTGCTTTTGAGGGTAAGCAAATTAACATTTAAATGACTCTCACGTTTGTTCAGCACCAGTGATTAGTGGCCTCCTTTCTATGGAAGCAGGATCCCAGGGTTTGAAACTGGAGACTACTATACAGAGTGAAGTAAGTCAGAAAGAAAAACACCAATAAAGTATACTAATGCATATATATGGAATTTAGAAAGATGGTAACAATAACCCTATATGCGAGACACCAAAAGAGACACAGATGTAAAGAAGAGTCTTTTGGACTCTGTGGGAGAAGGTGAGGGTAGGATGATTTGAGAGAATAGCATTGAAACGTGTATATTATCATATGTGAAACAGATCGCCAGTCCAGGTTCGATGCAAGAGACAGGGTGCTCGGGGCTGGTGCACTGGGATGACCCAGAGGGGTGGGATAGGGAGGGAGGTGGGAGGGGGGTTTAGGATGGGGAACATATGTACATCCATGGCTGATTCATGTCAATGTATGGCAAAACAACTACAATATTTTAATATTTTAGTCTCCAATTAAAGTAAATAAATTAAAAAAACAGCAACAACAAAGAAACTGCAGGTTTCCTCTGCTGGATCCTCCAAAGCCAGGACAGAGTGGGGGTATAATTAGCTGGTGCTCTGGTGCTCAGGTGCTCAGTCAAGTATGACTCTTTGCGATCCCCTAGACTGTAGCCTGCCAGGTTCCTCTGACCATGAAATTCTCCAGGCAAGAATACTGGCCTGGGCTGCCATGCTCTTCCTCAGGGGGTCTTCCCAACCCAGGAGTCGAACCTGGGTCTCCTGCATTGGCAGATGGATTTCCTGAGCCACCAGGGAAGCCAATAATGATTTTAGCTACCATTTATTCAGAATTTACTGTGTGATGGGCATGTGTTAAATGCTTTATACAAATTCAGTTCAGTTCAGTTCAGTCGCTCAGTCGTATCTGACTCATTGCGACCCCAGGAACCGCGGCACGCCAGGCCCCACTGTCTATCACCAACTCCCAGAGTTCACCCAAACCTATGTCCATTGAGTCGGTGATGCCATCCAACCATCTCATCCTCTATTGTCCCCTTCTCCTCCTGCCCTCAATCTTTCCCAGCATCAGGGTCTTTTCAAATGAGTCAGCTCTTCGCATCAGGTGGCCAAAGTATTGGAGTTAACTCAGTTAATTCTTAGATGGATTATAATAACTCTTCAAGGTGGATACTATGAGACCATCTCTTTTATAGATGAAGATCCTGTAGCTTCTAGAGTTTAAAGTGGTTCAACAAGAATCACACAGCCAGTTAGATGGTGAAGCCAGGGTGCCAGTGTAAGTAGTGCCACCTGGGTGCTCATGTTAAGGCAGTGAGAAGCCTGTCCTTTATTGTTCTAAGAAATTCAGCATTTTAGTAAGTTATTAAGTGAAAGTCGTCAAGGCTATGGTTTTTCCAGTAGTCATGTATGGATGAGAGAGTTGGACTATAAAGAAAGCTGAGGGCAGAAGAATTGATGCTTTTGAACTGTGGTGTTGGAGAAGACTCTTGAGAGTCCCTTGGACTGCAAGGAGATCCAACCAGTCCATTCTGAAGGAGATCAGCCCTGGGATTTCTTTGGAAGGAATGATGCTAAAGCTGAAACTCCAGTACTGTGGCCACCTGATGTGAAGAGCTGACTCATCTAAAAAGACCCTGATGTTGGGGAAGATTGAGGGCAGAGGAGAAGGGGACGACAGAGGATGAGATGGTTGGATGGCATCACCAACTCAATGGACATGAGTTTGGGTAAACTCCAGGAGTTGGTGATGGACAGGGAGGCCTGGCGTGCTGCAGTTCATGGGGTAGCAAAGAGTCGAACACGACTGAGTGACTGAACTGAACTGAACTGAAGTGAAAGTCACTCAGTATGTCTGACTCCACAGACTAATACAGTCCATGGAATTCTCTAGGCCAGAATACTGGAGTGGGTAGCCTTTCCCTTCTCCAGGGGGATCTTTCCGACCCAGGAATTGAACTGGGGTCTCCCACATTGCAGGCAGATTCTCTACCAGCTGAGCCACAAGGAAAGCCCTAAGAAATACAGCACAGCCCTCTTCAAGAATACAAAAATCCTGTAGACAGCATGACTCACTATTTTGAAGGCTGTTTACAGACCATCTACTTGACTCACAGATGACTCTTTGGGTTGTAACTGAGCAAGACCCTAAGGAACCATTCCAAAACAGACCACCTGACTCTTCTTTTTTTTTTCTTTTTGGCTGTGCTGGGTCTTCACTGTGCCTCACGGGCCTAGTTGCCCTGCAGGATATGGGATCTTAGTTCCGCAACCAGGGATTGAACCCACATGCCCTGCATTGAAAGGAAGATTCTTAACCAGTGGACTCGTAGGGAAGTTCCTCCACCTGACTCTTGGATAAAGTAAAACGTTAGCCCCCTAGGCCTTCCACAAATCCCAAAGAATAAATTTAATCAGATAAGTGTGAAAATGCAGAAACAAAGGAAAACAAGCAAGATAAAATAATAATAGTTTAACCATTAAACAAAGTCAAGAAGCTTTAGTTCCTTCTCTTGAACTATATACAGATAATATTCTGAGCCATACCCTTGAGCTGTTTTGCAGATATTGAATCCTCCACCAGGTGGAAGAAGTTAACTGCTTGCTGCCCACAAGCATGTAGATTTCTCAGACCAGTTGAAACCAGAAAGTTGATGATGTTGACTCCTGATTACCTCACCACCAACCAATCAGAAGAATGTCCACAAGCTGACCACATACCCCATAGCTGCCCTCTCTCACCCTGTCTTTAATGACGTTTTCCAGAAAGCCCTTGGGGCATTCAGATCTTTTCAGCACTAGCTGCTCTGGACACCTTGCTTGGTGCCTGCAATAAATGCTACTTTCCTTCACCATGACCTGTGTCAGTAGACTGGCTTTACCACCCATGGGCGGGGAGTCTCACTCTTCCAATGGACAAAAGCTGGAATTTTTGGGTGTTCAATATCCAAACTCTAGTTTTAGGAGAACTCTTCATTGTGTTAGTGCTCACTGGAGAAATTGAAAAAGGAAGCACTCCTTCTTCACACTCAGCCAACCAGAAGATGCTGGCCAAGACCACTGGACAAATGTAACAGAGAAGAAAGGATGGTGAGGCTGGATCTGTGATATCCAGCACCAGTGGTGATGGCATTCTGGCCAGACTGGTCCTGTGGCCAGCCTCTGGAGCTCTTTGGGTTCCGACCCATTTTCTAGATTCCCTTTGGTTCTATGAGCCCCTTCCCCACCCTACATCACCCTAAGCCTTCCAGTAAATCCTTTTGTGTACTTGAGTTTGCAACCAAGAGCTGGAACTGCAACAAGCTTCTCTCCGAAGTGGCTCCTGCCTCTGAGGGAAGTGCTGATGGGGACAACTTTCTCATCTTAGGTCACTTTAGTGAGTCTGTAACACCTTCTGTGGGTACCTGGATAGTTTGCCCCTTAATTCAGTTCTGGACAAAAAGATACCAGTAAGAGGTGTTAGGAAAGACTTAGGATAAGATTTGGGCTTGTGTTAGGTGCTTTGGAGGCTGGTTTAAAGGAAGTGGCATTTCCTCAGGATTGGATGTCATCAGCAAGTGGGGGAATTCTTATATCTTGATAGGGTATCTTAACAATCCTTATATCAACGTGAGAAGAACCGTGAGACTAAAGCTTCAGTTGGTAAAGAAGCAGCTTCAGTCACTGAGATGAGCCCAAGTTATGGAGATGCTTGGTCATTTTTTTATAGTTTGGACAATGTTCCCGTCCTATTTATTTTCAGACGCACTTGTGAAGCTGTCTTGTTTTGGTCTTGACCTGTCTGAGTCTTAAAACGGCCTCATCTGATACCAGCGAGCTGCAAACTGTTTACGTTCAACGCGATGTCCTGGCCTAGGGAGCAGCTAACATATATGAAAGTATGAAATCCTGGACTCCAGGGACCAGTCCTACCCACTTTTGTCTTCCCTACAGTGCTCAGCACGGTGCCTGGCACATAGAACATCCTCTGTGACCGTGGAGCAACTGAGCCCATGTGCCACAGCTAGAGAGTGGGTCTGCTGCGTCAAAAAATTCCTCATGACATAACAAAGATCCCATGTGCCACAACTAAGACCCAACAGAGCCAAATAAATAAATTAAAAAAAAAAAAGGATGTTCTCTCTGAATGCTGGCTGAACTCAATTATAGGTCCAGGGAACTCGGGTCCTGGCTCAATGAGGACCATGCTGAAATATGGTTTCCATATAAATATGGTTTCAGTGTAAACATGTGACTCATGCATGCATGCAGGCTAAGTCACTTCAGTTGTGTCCAACTCTTTGCAACCCTATGGACTGTAGCCAGCCAGGCTCCTCTGTCCATGGGGTTCTCCAGGCACGAATACTGGAGTGGGCTGCCATGCCTCCTCCAAGGGATCTTCCCAATCCAACTATCAAACCAGTGTCTCTCATGTCTCCTGTACTGGCAGGCAGGTTCTTTACCAATAGTGCCACCTGGGAAGCCCAAGACTCATACACATACAGAACGAACACTTGTCAAAAATGTATTTAACCCATGAAAGAGGAAACCAGTAAGACAGTAAAGCTCATTCCCAGAGCATTTAAGGAACTGGACTTATGGGTACTCTTTAATGAGAATCTTAGAATAAGATGGCTAGGTTAGATAGACAGTTGGTTAACAGCCTCTAGGGCAATGAAACCATCACCTTTAGGGTTACCCTTTGGAATGGACAAAATCTACATGTCAGCATGTAATTTCACAGTGTCAGTGCTCTAATCAAATAGTAAATAATAACCCAGTTAAGTACAGACACCCTCCCAGATGATTAAATCATATTAATACTTGGACACATTGTTAAACAGTGTCCCAAGATGATACGGAAAGAACATGCTTGCTCGACCTCCTTCCTTTATTTCCAATTTTTAGTTAATTTTTCTTTTAAAAGCATAATAAAAGACTCTCGTGGCTTCTTAGGAACACATTCAGCTGACTTTTTTTTCCCACCACTTCGTATTTGAAGTGGTATCATGGCTAATATTCACTGAATAATTACTATATGTTAGGCACTATGACAATTTCTTAAATTTTTTTTATTTTTACTTTTTTTGGCCATGCTGAGTGGCTTGTGGGATCTTAGTTCCCTGACCAGGGATCAAACCTAGGACAGGGCAGTGAAAACGCCAAGTCCTTACCACTGGATTGCCAGAGAATTCCCATGATAACTACTCTATATGGCTTAGCTCATTTACTTTTCACCAAAAAATCCCTAGGAGGTAATTCATTCTGAGGAAAACAAGTGTGGTATAATAAAAATTATATATTTGGTCTTTGTTCCTGCTTCCTGGCACAGAACTCCTTAAAACTCTTAGAATTTCCTGAGTGATGTGTTATTCATAAATATATTCATAATAATCTCCTCTGATTATTACGCTGGCATAAACACCTGAGTTTCTGAGTTTATGCCAGCATGACTCAGGTGGGGCCCCTAGGTAGTTTCAGGTTGGGGCTAGTCACCAGGTAAGCAGATAGGGTAGGGGGTGCCCTGGAGAAAGAGAACCAAGCATGGTTTTCTTGACAGAAGAGAAGCCATTTTTGACCAAAGCCATTTCGTGATCTAAGCCTGGCCACAATGCTTGTCCTTAAAGAGGTCTCAGTAATTAATGATCTTAAGGCAACAAAAGAATGCAGACACAAATGGCCATTATCAGGCAAGAGAAAAGACACCCAGTTCTGTTTCAGTGGTAAAGATTAGTGTGATACAATCAACCACCAGATCTACTGGAACCTCAGGGATAATGACGTTGATCTTTTCTGATCCTAATGATTTCAGTATCAACTAAAGCTTGGACTCTCCCCTTCATGAAACATGCATGTGCCCTTAGCTTAAAATGCCCCCAGTTTTGCTGTTCAGGGAGACACTGCTTTGGGAATGATCCCCAATGCTCTCCTTACTTGCTGAAGGTAATAAATCCTTCCGTCTCCCAATCTTTGGCTTGGTTGTGGTTTTTTTGGCTTTGAAACAGGAGGGAAGGGGGCTGGAGACAACATTTAAAAGAATGACATAGCCATTGGACATGACAATAAGTGGGTAGAAATAATTAGATCCAAGATGACAGAAAAAATTCAACTTCCACCAGTCCTTGAGCCTCAGTACACACTCATTGTAACACATCAGCAAGCTATTTTATAAATGACATTCCCACAGGTGCCATGACAGTTCCAAGGCTGAACAAAAAGTGGGCAGTGGCCCAGTTCCTGGAAATCCCCACACCTTCCCCCAAATAGCTGGAGCACCCCTCCCACTAATTCGTCTATGAAGTTGTTGCTGTTTAATCACTAAGTCATGTCAGACTCTTTGCCACCCTATGGACTGCAGCACATCAGGCTTCCCTGTCCTTTACTATCTCCCAGAGTTTGCTCAAACTCAGGTCCATTGACTCGGTGATGCCTTTCAACTATCTCATCCTCTGTCATCCCCTTCTCCTCCTGTCTTCAGTCTTTCCCAGCATCAGGGTCTTTCCCAATGAGTCAGCTCTTTGCATCAGGTGACCCAAGTATTAGAGTTTCATTTTCAGCATCAGTCCTTCCAATGAATATTCAGGGTTGATTTGCTTTAGGACTTTACCCACTCCTAAAAAAACTGACAACCCCTGTACCCTGATGCCTCTTAGCCTTCCATGAGGTCCCACACGCTGTCCGTGAAGTGTATTTCTCTCTAAATAAATCCACTTCTTACCTACCATTTTTTTTTTTCTTACCTACCATTTTGTCTCTCACTGAATTCTTTCTGCAATGAGACATTAAGAACCTGAGTTTCATTAAGTCCTGAAACCAGGTGTCTAACCTCAATTAAAAGACCATGAGTTTCTGGTCTTTTAATCTGGCCCACATGGTTTCAGCTTGACACTCACCAAGAGGAGAACTCAGTTTTTCGGGTAACAACCAGAAAGACCAAACACGGGATTAGAAGGTGGGTGCTTCCATCCCCACCCCCCCATCTCTGGAGAGAAGAAGTGGGATGTAGATTGAGTTATAGAAATTCTGGCATATGTACACTTACGCCTGATTCACATTGTTGTATGGCAGAAACCAACACAATATTGTAAAGCAATTACCCTCCAAATAAGAATAAATTTAAAAAACCTCTTAAACAGTGAGATTTGTGGGGGTTCTGGTTTGGGGGACACAGTGATCTGCTGTGAACATGTGCCCACAAGGGAGTGGAAGTTCTACATGCTCACCCCTCCCCCTACACTTTGCCCAAATGGAGCTCCTTCATTTGGCTCTTCCAAAATTGTAGCCTTTACTTTCTTATTTTTTTGTAGTCTTTATAATAAACCTGTAAATGTAAGTAAAATGTTTTCCTGAGTTCCATGAATCATTCCAGCAAATGATCAAACCTTGTGTGTATGTGTGGGAGGGTCATAGAAACCCCCAAATTTGTAGTTGGCTGGGCAGAAGTGTGGGTGGCCTGGGACTTGTGACAGGCATCTGAAGGCTGTCATGTGGGATGGAGCCCTTTCAGTGGTGGGATCAGATCTGAACTCCAGGTCAGCATGTAATTGGATTATTGGATATCCAGTTGGTGTTAAGAGAATTGGAAAATTGATGTGTAAGACTGACACATATTTGGTGTCAGAAAGAGTGATAAAATTAATTCCTCTATCAGAACCCACAAAATAGAGGCTGGCCCAGCAGCTGGGCCCACATCACACATCCTGACCTAAGTTAGTCTGTATTTACAGGAACCCGTTGTTGAAGAATCCTAACACACACCAGTCATAACCCTCCAATGCAGCTACAGCGTGCGTGTGTGCTCAGTCATTTCAGTCGTGTCCAATTCTTTGAGTCTATAGACTATAGCCTGCTAGGCTCCTCTGTCCATGGGGATTCTCCAGGCAAGAATACTGGGGTGGGTTGCCATTTCCTCCTCCAGAGGATCTTCCCAACCAGAGATGGAATTCACATCTCCTGCATTGCAGGCAGATTCTTTACCATCTGAGCCACTTGGGAAGCCCAGGTTCATTGGTATCATTTTTTAATTTTTAACATTAGAAAACTTTAATATAAAATTTTTACAGCACCATAAACAGAAGAACCAATATTTTTCCTTTTTAAAAGACATGAAAATAAATTCTTAACGCTTTCCTAAATATTACCTAAAATCATTCCAACAGGTACCCTACCTCGGGAAAAACTGGACCAAATGAATCGAAGTCCCACAGCCAAGATCTCAACCCAGGTCCCATCTCCAAATCCAGTGCTGCTGACTGCTTGAACACGCCCTGGCTCAGGTTAACTTAGTCAGGGGGAGCAAGCAGAGATAACAGCGTCAAGGCAGACGACAGATGGCCAGAAGGCTTACTCCTCCAGGCAGTTAATGAAACCATGGGCAAGGATCCCTGAATTTAATCACCAGAGCACCAAGCAGACCTAGTCTAAATCGTTCTAGGAGCAGATGGAGTTTTTCCTCCAGAACAGCTCAAGGCCATTTATGGTGGCCTAAGGGGCAGTGTTAGTACTCAGAGACAGTGGAACAGCCACGGATAATCACCAACTTTAAGGGGGAAGGACGATGCAGAGGTCCCTTGCCATCAGCCAGCACAGTTCAAGTCAAGCTAAAATGCCCGTCTATTCAGGCTTTTCTAAAGTGTTGCTTTCAAAGTGAAATGTAGGTCTCACTTTGTGCCTGAGCTCAGTCAATCAGTCGTGTCTGACTCTTTGCGACCCCACGGACTGCAGCACACCAGGCTTTCCTGTCCTTCACCATCTCCTGGAGTTTGTTCAAACTCATGTTAATTGAGTCAGTGATGCCATCCAACCATCTCATCCTCTGTTGCCCCCTTCTCTTAAACAATTACTACCCTTAAATGCCAGAATCCCTCGCAGTTCAGTAAAGAAGTTCAGAAATCCCACATCTTCCAACTCTCGGCTTACTCATGTGATTTCTTAAAATTAAAAAAGAGACCCTGTGTTGGTTTTTAGGGGTCGAAAACAGGTGGGCAATGGAAAGAAATGAAAGTGATTGTTACCGAGTTACTATAAATTCTGCTTCTGGTTATGTGCCTTTAGAAAGCTTATAAATGTAAACTTCTTGATAAACACAGCACCGGTTTCAATTAAAGGCTTAATCAATGAACTTCTATAATGGATGTGATGATGAGGACAACAGATGGCCCTGGGATTCTCGGACACTCTGGGAGACCACAAACATACATTTCATTTTGATTCTGATCACGAGCTAAGCTACAGGAGAGAGAGGTACTTATTGCTGTGCCAACGCGGGCGCATTTTATACCTTCACTCAATTTCATCATTAAAAAATATGGCAAGAAAGCAAGATGAGTCATCTGCAAGCAGCTGACAGACACTTGGGTTCTATTTCATTCAGGGAAGAGGTGAGGAACATATATGGAAGGTATGGGGAGCATCATCCAAAGTGTTTTCAAACTTTCAATGGCCAAGCCACACTCTGGACTAATTAACTCTGAATCTGGAAGCAAGACCCAAGTATCAGCATCTTCTCTAAAGCTCTCCAAGGGATTCCTTAGCTCTGGGTAAGTCAAGGTTGAGCCAGTGGTTTTGAGGAGAACCGCCAGCCTAGAGCAAGACAGACAAGTTTCATGGCCTCCAGCCAGTGGCTGCTTCTATAAAGCTTCTTGCTGTGTATCTTTTCTTAGAAAATAATTTTATTTATTTTTGGCTGGGCTGGGTCTTTGTTGCTGCACACAGGCTTTCTCTAGCTGCGGCAAGCGGGGGCTACTCCCTGGTTGTGGAGTGTGGGCCTCTCATGGTGGCTTCTCTGGCTGCAGAGCAGGGGGAATGTAGCTGGCAGGCTTCAGGAGTTGCAGCACGTGGGCTCAGTCATTTCTCTTCCCGGGCTCCAGAGAGCAGGTTCAATAGTTGTGGCACAGGGGCGTAGGTGTGCCAGGGCATGTGCAATCTTCCTGGATCAGGGATTGAACTTGTGTCTCCTGCATGGGCAGGTGAATTCTTTACCACTAAGCCAGCAGGGAAACCCTCTTGATGGGTATCAAGGCTCAACTGGGGAAGCAGAACCACCATGAGTTATGGGGCACGGGATGACTATAGGAATTAGATTGGCCACAATCGTGGGAGCAGCCGGTGAGGTTGAGGTCAGGGAAGGGAAGATGAGGACCAGAGGAGACACAGGGCCGCCCTTCTGAGAGGTCAGACGCATGCATCTGGTTATGGTAGGCTGCAGAGGGGGGCAGGTCTATGCACGTCTGTCGCCTTGTCTGCCCGGTGTCTAGAAGACATGGGGCCATGTTTGGCCAGCAGGTCAGGCAGTCCGGAAGACAAGTTGGACAGAAAAGCAGTGGACAGTGAGGATGAGCTGGAGCTACCTTCATGCTCTAACCATGGCCGCCCTCAAAGGATCAACACTGCTGCTTCCCTTCTGCCTCCCGGAATCCTCCATTTTTATTTTTAGTTTTTCATAATTATAGCTAAAATTCATTGCATACTTTATAACAAGTCTGGAGAGTACTGTTCTAAGTGCTTTTAGATTTAGTTTCTTTTTTCTTTATAATGCACACCTTTTTTATTTAGTATCACAATATTAATGATAATGATTACTGTAATTCTTTTTTTTTTTTGGAGTATAGTTGCTTTACAGTTGCTCATAGTTGCTATACTATTTTCTGCCATGGAGCAAAGTGAATCAGCCATGCGTATACACATAGCTGCTCTTCCCTGGACTTCCCGTTTTGGGTCTCCTCTCTTGCTCTTGAGAGCACTGAGTAGAGTTCCCTGTGCCCTACAGTCAGTTCTCATCAATTATCTATTTTGTCTCCCACCTTTTACTTGGAAAGGGAAAGGGATTCTGGGAAGTAGAGGTCTTAGCATAGTTACATTTTCCATAGTTTAGTAAAGGTGTCAGAAATCAGGGGAATGTTAACATCTTAATAGTTGGTACCCAAAATCCTCTTAGGGAGGAAATGTTTTTTCTGGGAACCATAGTTAGACAACCTCTTGGGGTAGCGTTCCCAAGAGCCCAGGCACCTTTTGGTGCCATGGCTTCTCAGAAGAGCACGAAATTGCTCTTCGTGGGGCAGGAAGAGGCATGTGTCTTACTTGAGATGGAGGGAGCTGAGAAAAACAAGAGCAAGGGAGGAGATGAGACTGGCTCAAGAAAAAGAACTGCCTCGTGCAGGCTGATAAAAAAGGCCTTATTAGCCAGGAGTATAAAATGTGGATTTTTAAATAGTTTGTTTGTAAAGAGCTCCGTGCCACCCCTTCTGTGATCCTTAGTTCTACAACTCCTCAAATGACCTGTGGGAGTATCACAGGGCTCTGTTTTGATTTGTTGTTATGGAAACTGAAGCATCTGCGTGTCACACCCACATAGATGGTGGTGTAGAACCCAGGAAACCAAGCCCAGGGGCAGAAAGGATATAAGAGGGAACCTGCTAGGGATTCAGAGAACACTGTCACGGATTTTGGTTTCTCCAGCCTGTGGCATCATGGGTGGGAGGTACTTCTCCAAGGGTCTGGAGAGTAGGTACCCAGGGTAGAAGAAGATGTGGCATCTTACACAGATCCAGTTCAGCAGGGCAGCCTGAGGAGCAGAATGGGAATGTCATGGCCAAGTTCATTCTCTGCTTTTGGGGACCCTAGTCTCCCTTGTTTGCTGCTCTTAATAAGGCAGTGGTGCTGTCTTTCCCACCAAAGTATGGTTTTCTCTACTCATCCACAGTCTTTGGTTTGCAAATCTCCCATCACCTAACCACAAAAAGGCTTCCCCAGTGATTCATATGGTGAAGAATCTCCCTGCCACTCAGGAGAGCTGGGTTCGATCCCTGGGTCGGGAAGACCGCATGGAGAAGGAAATGGCAACCCACTCCAGTATTCTTGTTGGAGAATCCCATGGACAGAGGAGCCTGGAGGACTAGAGTCCATGGGGTCACAAAGAGTCGGACACAACAGAATGACTAGCACTTTTGCTCACTTTCATCATCTAACTGGTCCGGCCTCTCTGTATTCCAGGAGAGAGACTCTGATTGGCCCAGGCCAAGCCAATCTGGACCAACTAGCTCTGGCCTGGAGGAGGGGAGTGGGGGAAGCCAGAACCCCCCACACGCGGAGCTGATTCTCTAAGGAGGGGCAGTGGGGCTGGGAGGCAACCACTGGTGCTTCGTGAACAGCCAGCTCTGAGTCAAGCTACTGGAGCTAGAATCTCAACCCCCCTCATTCTTAGCTTAATCTCATTTGTAAAATGTGACTCATTAGTACCTGCCTCATCAGGTTGCTATGAAGAAAAAAACCAGTGATCCATTGAAAAAATTTAGCATTGTGCCTGGCACATGTATATGCTCAAGATTCATTAGACGAATTAGTAATGACAGCATTGAGAATTGATCACAGCATCTCAGCACCTGCTACTCCACCCCTTCACCCATCTGAAGCTTCTATCTTTTACTCTGACATCAACAGATTTTGTCTCCTCCCCTGGACTGTTAGGGCAAGTCCTCATACGTATTATTCACTGCAAGTGCTTACTGAATAAAGGAAGGAATAAATAAGTGCTTGGATATCCCTAGGTATGGAAACTCATGACCTCCCAAGGTTCCAACTTTTGTAATTCCAAGTATTTGCTAAGGCCCCTCTTATGCTGGGATGGTTAACTGGATTCTCTGCAGCATTTGTGATTCTAGTTCCACAAAGAAGAAACCAACTCGCTCCTCCACGTGACAGTCCTTCAGATGTTTCAAAATGGATCTCAGATGCCCTGCATCACCTCCTCTCCAGTCTGTATGTACCTTCCTATGATGGAAGAGACCTTCATTCCACCCTCCAATCTCCTCCCTTCTCCTGTGCCCCCTCTTCAAAATAAATAGGCTACTACTAAAAGCCAAGCACATGAGATGGATGTCTGCTTTTAACAAGCATCTGTTTATTTCCAAACTCAATTTCTTCCTGAAGGAAAGGAAAATAACATTTAATGAGCATTTATATTGTGGGGGGACACTTAATAACATGATTGCTTTTACTCCTCAAAATCACCCTAGGAGAGGTTAGCTGCATCGCCATCTGACAAATGAGTTAGCCAAGGCTCAGAGAGGTTAAGGTACCGTTCAAGATTGCACAGCATACAAATGGCAGAATTAGAATTCAAAGGTAGGTATAATATCATCTAGAGAAAGTTACATGCCTTTCCTTTTATCAGAAAATAACTGTCAAAGAACCAAGACATTTAGTAATGAAAAAAAAAACAGGCTGCCTTTCCTCTGGCAGGACCCAAACTGGGAGGGTCTTAGATTTTCCTAATCTAATTTGAAACCCCTGAGGAGTTTAGGGGACTGAGGACAGAAGGACAAGAGTTCCAGGCCAGAAATCCAAGAGGAAAGATCTATGTAACTGATCACTCAATGACTGCTGCTGCTGCTAAGTCACTTTAGTTGTGTCCGATCTGTGTGACCCGATAGACGGCAGCCCGCCAGGCTCAGCCATCCCTGGGATTCTCCAGGCAAGAACACCAGAGTGGGTTGCCATATCCTTCTCCAATGCATGAAAGTGAAAGGTGAAAGTGAAGTCGCTCAGTCGTGTCTGACTCTTAGCGACCCCATGGATTGCAGCCTACCAGGCTCCTCCGTCCATGGGATTTTCCAGGCAAGAGTACTGGAGTGGGGTGCCATTAGCCAATTAAACAAAGCAAAAGATATAAATCAGAATACTGTCTTAATGAGTAGCTATGGCGACATCCCTAGTGGACCAGTGGTTAAGACCTCACCTTCCATTGCAGGGGAGGTAGGTTCAATCCCGTAGCTAAGATCCCACGTGCCTCCTGGCTAAAAAGCCAAAACACAAAACAGAAGAAATACTGTAACAAACTCAATAAAAGACTTACACAAAATGAGTGGCTATGCTGTGTAGACCCAAAACACGAAGGCAAATCTGCTAAGGTGTCTGTACTTTTTCCCTTCCTGTTTCTCTTTTGAGCAGCCTGTCCTGAAGATGTCAACAGGGGGCTGGTTCTTATCTGAAGAGAAATGAGGCACAGGCAAGCATTATCTGATTTGGGGCTAAGTGCAGAGCAAAGAGCCGAGTCCTCAATTGAGATCATCAAGTGATACGGACAAGCACCTCTCAACCCCAGCTGCCACTCACATCAGCAGTTTTCCAGAGACAAGCAAAGAGCGGGGAAACCCCTGCACTGTCAGGCACGCATGATGTAGCCTGTGCGCTCACTCTGTCTCATAAGATGCTTTTTCCTCTGGAGATTTCAAAGAATGATGAACACTCAGCATCAGATGAAGCGACGCAGGTTCTCCATGTGGTGCATGCTGTCTTCCCCTCAGCTCGACCTTACCATGGACATCCCTGTCACTGTTGCTGCCACCCTGGGAGGCCAGCTCTGCACTTGGCCCTTAAATGAATTGCTGCGGTCTCTTAAGGTGGTCAGCTGAACAATGTCCTGCAAGATATCCCCACCCTAACTCCCAGAACTTAACATGTTACCCTAGACGGCAAGTGGGACTCTGCAGGTGTGATTCAATTAGGGATCTTGGGAGGGGGAGGTTATCTTGGATTATACAGGTGGGCTGATTCCAGCAGAGATTGGATGGTACCACTTTTGGTCTTTGAAGATGGAGGAAGGGACAACGAGGAGGGAACATAAGACATGAGGCTCTGGAAGTGGGAAAGAGCTCGGAAAAGGATCCTCCCCTTGGAAAATAAGCCTCCAGGAGAAGCTTGGCCCCACCAACACTTTGATGGCAGAAACCCACTGCTGACTTCTGGTCTCTAGAATAGACAAGAGAATAGGTGTGGAGGTGTTTGCTTCTTTTGCCTCGCCATATGGCTTTCAGGGTCTTAACTACCTGATCAGGGATGGAACCCAGGCCCTGGGCCGTGGAAGTGCAAAGCCCTGACCACTGGCCCACCAGGAAGTCCCCCGTGTTAAGTCACCAACTTTGTATAGTTTGTTGCAGCAGCCACAGGAAACTCATACACTTCGTAAAGTGCACTGCAAGCTGCTGGACCAAGGTCTCCCTCTGTAGGAATGCTGTGGATGGAACCACTGGAAATGAGGCAGGCACTCAAAAAAGAAGGGAAGTCAAGCCCTTGCTCATTTATTAGGTGTATACTCACGGGGCACCTACCCTGAGACAGGCCACGTGTTGGGTGCTGCCTACACTGTGAGGAGTTTAAACGGCTCAGCTTGTATCCTCGTCAAGGCTGAGGCGAACAGGAGAGAGACGGGGAACACGGACTTGCATTGATAAGCACAGATTTATAAATGGAGGAAAAAAGACCTTGGTGACTGGGACAGGACGGGACCCAGACTGGAAAGTGCTGGGAAGGCTTCCTCTAGGAAATGACCCTGGATCTGAGCCCTGGGGAAAGCGGGAGAGTTAATCAGGCAGGAGCGGGAAGTGGGGGGCGTCTAGATAGAAGGAACAGACTGGATGAAGGTTGCCATGGAAGAGGAGGGACTGAAAGGAGGTCCATGGAGAACAGAGGTGGGGGCCACAGGGGGAGAACTGATGAAGATGAGAAGGTGGGAGACCGGGTGGGAACAGACTGATGGGAACATTCTGGAATATGCTCCCTGATGCTTATGTGTGAGTTTCTTCCATGATGAGGGTGATGCTCTACAAAGAACAACAGCTTTCTACTAGGATAGCCATTAGTCAGAATTGACTAAGGAGCATTTGAAATGTGGCTAAGACTACTGAAGGACTGCGTTTTGAGTTTTATTTAATTGTAACTAATTTAGTTGGGGCTTCCCTGGTGGCTCAGTTGGTAAAGAATTCCCCTACAATGCAGGATACCTGGGTTCAATTCCTGGGTTGGGAAGATCCCCTGGAGGAGGGCATGGCAACCCACTCCAGTATTCTCGCCTGGAGAATCCCATGGGCAGAGGAGTCTGGTGGGCTATAGTCCGTAGGTCGCAAAATGTCAGACACGACTAAGCACAGCACAGCACACAGTAATTTAAGTTGAAATAGTCACATGGGCAGAGAAGGCAATGGCACCCCACTCTAGTACTCTTGCCTGGAAAATTCCATGATCGGAGAAGCCTTGTAGGCTGTAGTCCATGGGGTCACAAAGAGTCGGACACAACTGAGCGACTTCACTTTCACTTTTTACTTTCATGAATTGAAGAAGGAAATGGCAACCCACTCCAGTGTTCTTGCCTGGAAAACCCCAGGGACGGGGGAGCCTGGTGGGCTGCCGTCTATGGGGTCGCACAGAGTTGGATACAACTGAAGTGACTTGGCAGCAGCAGGAGCAGAAGTCACATGGGGCTCGTGCATACCCAATTATACACAACAGCTCTAGGCTGGATAGAGATATCGATAGATAGATAGACAAATAGATAGATATAACCTTATAAGGATTTACAGGATTACAGAGGCTAAGTCCCAAGATCTGTATGTCACCAACCTGGAGACCCAGGAGAACCAAAGGTTTAAGTCCCAGTCCAAAGCTGGCAAGCTCCACACCCACAAAGAGTTGATTTTTCAGTTCAAGTCCAAAGGTAGGAGAGGAAAGATTGACACCCCAGCTCATGCAGTCAGGAAGGCAAAGTTCCTTCTTGCTTCCTGCGCTTCTCAGGTCTTCAATGGATTGGGTGAGGCCAACCCACATTGGGGAGGTGCAATATGGATGTGAGAGTTGGACTATAAAGAAACCTGAGTGCTGAAGAATTGATGCTTTTGAACTGTGGTGTTGGAGAAGACTCTTGAGAGTCCCTTGGACTGCAAAGAGATCCAACCAGTTCATCCTAAAGGAGATCAGTCCTGGGTGTTCATTGGAAGGACTGATGCTGAAGCTGAAAGTCCAATACTTTGGCCACCTGATGCGAAGAGCTGACTCATTTGAAAAGACCCTGATGCTGGGAAAGATTGAGGGCAGGAGGAGAAGGGGACGACAGAGGATGAGATGGTTGGATGGCAATCACGGACTCGATGGACATGGGTTTGGGTGGACTCCGGGAATTGGTGATGGACAGGGAGGCCTGGCGTGCTGCGGTTCATGGGGTGGCAAAGAGTCGGACACGACTGAGCAACTGAACTGAACTAATCTGCTTTACTTAAGTCTGTGGTTGTTGTTCAGTCACTCAGTCATATCTGACTCTTTGTGACCCCATGGACTGCAGCACACCAGGCTTCCCTGTCCATCACCAACTCCCAGAGTTTGTTCAAACTCATGTCCATCGAGTTGGTGATGCCATCCACCCATCTCTTCCTCTGTCATCCCCTTCTCCTCCTGCCTTTCCCAGCATCAGGGTATTTTCTAATGAGCCAAGTCTGTGGGTTCAAATGTTAATTTCATCCAGAAATATCCTCACAGGTACACCCAAAATTATGTCTAAACAAGTATTTGGGTGCCCCAGAGCCCAGTCAAGTTGACACATAAAAGTAACCATCATAAGAACCTAATACAGGGTTCCCCTCCCCAGCTCAGCAGAGCCCAGGGGAGATCCGCGGGGCCAAGGGCATGAAACCCTTTATGGTAAGACAGTCAAAGCACCCAGAGAGAAGATCTTCCTTTCCCAAAGCTTGTTCTGACTTTGAAAGGCAACATGGAGCAGCAGACGCCTGTCCAGTGGGGGATATTTTTTCTCTATTTGATCCGCCAGGTCCCCACCCTCATCCCTACCTCCCCATACAATTAGGAATTCAGGAGGGTCCTTCTGTTCAGAGGTCTCACCTGGAACACTCTCCCTCCATCCTCTTTCCTCATCTTTTTTCATCTTCCCTTAAGGCTTCCTTCCTTTCTCCTTCCCCAGCTCCTCACATTCTGGTATACTTTGTCCAAGACAAACTGCGTTTTAGATCTTCTGCAATTAAAGGCATCTCTTCCCACCACCTGATATGTACAGTGACTCCGGCAACGGTGACCCGTTCTTAGGAGATGCTATTTAAAACCCAGGGTGCAACCAGCGTGACGCAGAACTGCCAAACGTGGCTGAGAAGTGTCAAGTTACATAAATGCACATGCTTCACTTTGCCTTTGGCTTGAAGCTTTTCCTAACAGGCTTCAGGATTATCATCAGCTCATTAAAGGTAAAGAGGAGGCAGGTGTATCAAACTTTTTAAAAATGACAACAATAATAAAGTCAAGTCCCCAGAGCAGAGATGGACTTGATGGGTAAGAGCCACTCCCAGATCTTAGGGGAGAGAGGTGGTTTTCTGGGTCTTCTCTGGAGATAACTCAGCAGCCCTGATCCTCTTCCCTCAAGGCATGGTATTAACAGAGGAGGGAAGGGAATTTTGGTTTGCTTGTAACCTTGGAAGAGTCACCTACTTTCACGTGTCCTCTCTCCATCCCTGGTGACAACGCTGTCAGGGATGCATCAACACCCCATTGACCAGAGGGGAAAACTGAGGCTGGAATAGGGCAAGATTTGCTCCAGTCCCCAGAGTCAATAAGAAATAGAACTGGGGTTCAAAACCATCTGAGAGCCCCTATAGCTTGATGGTTGAAATCATGGACTCTGGATTCAAGAGTGCTGGGTTATATCACTGTCTGCTGTTTCATGGACACTGAACAAGCCTGGGCAAGTTACTTGACCTCTCTGTGCATTAGTTTCCTCATCTATAAAAAGGGCAGGGAGGATGCTGTATGTCGATTAAGTTGTAGTGAGGAAAGCACTTAGAACACTGCCCAACACAGCAAGTATTTGAAAAGTTGCTGTTTACAACTCATGAACCCTCTACCACCATACCCTGAATCTCTTCCAGGTTCTAGGGCCCGAGTGCTTAACCACACTTGGTTCTTCTATTATTTTTTTTTAACTTTTATTGGAGTATAGTTGCTTTACAGGAAGTGGACCCTGAATATTCACTGGAAGGACTGTTGCTGACGTTGAAGCTACAGTCCTTTGGCCACCTGATGTGAAGAGCCAGCTCACTGGAAAAGACCCTGATGCTGGGAAAGATTGAGGGCAAAAGGAGAAGAGGGTGGCAGAGGATGAGATGGTTAGATGGCATCACTAACTTAATGGACATGAGTTTAAGCAAATCCCAGGAGATAGTGAAGGACAGGGAAGCCTGGCATGCTGTAGTCCATGGGGTTGCAAAGAGTCGGACACAAGTGAATGACTGAACAACAGCAACAGTTGCTTTACAATGTTGTGTTAATTTCTACCATACAGCAAAGTGAATCAGCTACACCTACATCAGCTATATGTCCCCTCTTTTTTGGACTTTCTTCCCATTTAGGTCACCATAGAGCACTGAGTAGAATTCCCTGTGCTATAAATAGGTTCTCATTGTCTATTTTATACATATACGTATATGTGTCAATCTCAATCTCCCAATTCATCCCGCCCTCTCTTTTTCCCCCTGGTATCCACATGTTTGTTCTCTACATCTGTGTCTCTATTTCTGCTCAGTCCTTCGTAATAAAATGAAGTTACTGGGGTCCAAGCCCAGAGTCTGGAGATACTGGAACTCAAGGACTGTGCTCCTGAAATCTATCCTTCACACACCCATCTCTGCTGCCCGCTGCAGCTCTGACTCATTAAGTAGAAGATACCGCTGCCCAGAGCACAGTGTAAAATGAAGATAACGGCCCCCTCCCTCACCTCTGAAGATACTTAGAAACCCAGATAAACAGCAGGACCAGGCTTGCAGAGGTGATGCAGAAGGGCTGAGGTGGGCTGGCAGGGGCTGCAGGAGGAGTTATGCAAAGCTAACGGTGTGAGTCAATGCTGGAATCAAGGGTGAGAAAATGAATCTGGGGTTATTGACAGCCTCCGCAGGCCAGGATGGCGAGAGGCATGGGATGGGGCTGCAGCGGGAGGGAATGGCAGGTGGGTGGCATCAGGGGTCAAAGGTGGAACAAAGGAGGTTTCAAGTTTCACCTCCTGGACATTTGCCACCAATTAAAGAGGCGTTTTTGTGATACTGAGGCATTTATTCCCTCTTTCAAATGAAGCTCATAAAATTGCCAGATTTCAAGAGGGAGATCTCTAAGTGCCAGTTAAGAACTTGGAAAGCAGGAGACCAGTGAAGGGAAAACATCCAAAGCAGATGCCCCTGGTGTGTGGTGGAGACACGTGCCCGCTGGGGTCACTCAAAGCCCTTCTCTGAACCTGACCTCATGAGCCTTATTTAGGGTAAGCAGTTATGCTGCGGGTGCACCTGACTGGTCATTCCATTAGCAAGCGCTTTTTATAGGTTATATTACAATGTATGCATAGGGCTCCACAAAGGCCTTACCCTCAGTGAGGGTTCTATAAATGTTGACTCTTGTCGTCCCCGAGGACCCTTAGAGGAACAGGGTACTACTGCAAATTCCCAGCAGGTTGACTTGAAAACCTTGACTAAGTTGGAGCTCATGTTAGGCTTCAAATAAATCACTTCTCTCCAGAGAAAGGCTATGAAAAAGTCCAAAGCCTGATGCATCAGAACCATCTCCGTTTCCGCCCAATTGCATTCGAGATGGCGGAACAAGATGGTACCCAGTGTGGGACTGTGGGATTGGGGACCTCCCAGCAGGAGTCTGTCTTTGCATTCTAGAAGAGTGAGGCGAAGAGAAAAGGCGTCCTTCTGCTGGGAATAAGTAAGGGGCCAACTTAAGGTTCAGGGCTCTGCCCCTCAGAAACACACCTTGAGTTCAAATCCCAGGTCCACCTCTACAAGCTCGTGACCTTGAAAAAGTTATCTCACCTCTGTAATTGCCGTTTTCTCATCAGTAAAGTAGAAGGAATAGAATCCACTCCCTCAGAATGGGTTTATGATTCAAAAAGTTGAAATAAGTGAGCAAATGTATGCAACATGCATAGCGTGTGTGCAGTATATCAGTACCCGAGGTAAACAGCAGTCCTTTTGAAAACTGTCGTGTGCCTGAGGACACAGACAAGGACAGGAGAGAGCCAGTATGATCCTGAGCCCACTTCCTGTGAATTCATGCTAGCTCCCGGGGAGGCAGAACTAGCAGAAGCCGTGAGCCCCAGAGGAGAGGGCAGGACGCGGAGAGAAAATGGAAACCCACAAAGGGACAATGCTCATCTTCAGGGGTGTTGGGACAGCAGCCTTTAGATCCAGAAAGAGTCAGCACAGTGGGAGACAGTCAAGTGAGAAGACACCCTCTGCCATGAAATAGGATCTGACTCATACAGACTCCAGGGGAGCCGAGGGGTAACTTGATTACTTCCGAGCAGGTGTGACAAAACCAATCTTGTCCTGGTTATTACAGCTACAGTTATTGGGGCTGTTTCAGTCAAAGGCTATCACATTCCTCTCACTCAGAGCTTCCCACCTGAGCCTGTAAATGCTTAGTACAGTCTAAAATTTTATTTCTCCCATATCCTATGCAAAGGGGTGTTGTGTGTATGTGCGTCTGTGTGTGTGTGTGTGAAGGGAAGCTATTGGGGTAAGGATGGAATGTGAAAGAACAATTTTTGCACATTCATCAAATACTAATTGGCCTAATAAGTGCTGGGCATTGTTCAAGATTCTGGGAGAATTCAATAGAGGAGGCGATGGATCAGATCTCTGCCCTCAAGAGCTTACACTCTTCAAGACATCATCTCGGGAAATACATTGAGAGCTTCCTTTCTTCCTTCATTCTTTCCTTCCCTCCTTCTTTCCCTCCTTCCTTCACTCATTCACTCACTTAATAAAAACTCTGGACTCAGACTGCATCCTACCTTAGCTACTTATTAGCTAAAGAAACCTTGGGTCAGTTTCTTAACCTCCAGCTCAGTTCAGTTCAGTCACTCAGTCAGGTCCAACTCTTTGCGACCCCATGAACTGCAGCACGCCAGGCCTCCCTGTCCATCACCAACTCCCAGAGTCCACCCAAACCTATGTCCATCGAGTCGGTGATGCCATCCAACCATCTCATCCTCTGTCATCCCCTTCTCCTCCTGCCCCCAATTCCTTCTAGCATCAGGGTCTTTTCAAATGAGTCAGCTCTTCACATCAGGTGGCCAAAGGATTGGAGTTTCAGCTTCAGCATCAGTCCTTCCAATGAACACCCAGGACTGATCTCCTTTAGGATGGACTAGTTGGATCTCCTTGCAGGCCAAGGGACTCTCAAGAGTCTTCTCCAACACCACAGTTCAAAAGCATCAATTCTTCAGCACTCAGGTTTCTTTATAGTCCAACTCTCACATCCATACATGACTACTGGAAAAACCATAGCCTTGACTAGATGGACCTTTGTTGGCAAAGTAATGTCTCTGCTTTTGAATATGCTGTCTAGGTTGGTCATAACTTTCCTTCCAAGGAGGAAGCGTCTTTTAATTTCATGGCTGCAATCACCATCTGTAGTGATTTTGGAGCCCCCAAAAATAAAGTCTGACACTGTTTCCCCATCTATTTTCCATGAAGTGATGGGACTGGATGCCATGATCTTAGTTTTCTGAATGTTGAGCTTTAAGCCAACTTTTTCACTCTCCTCTTTCACTTTCATCAAGAGGCTCTTTAGTTCTTTACTTTCTGCCATAACGGTGGTATCATCTGCATATCTGAGGTTATTGATATTTCTCCTGGCAATTTTGATTCCAGCTTGTGCTTCCTCTAGCCCAGCGTTTCTCATGATGTACTCTGCATAGAAGTTAAATAAACAGGGTGACAACATACAGCCTTGACGGACTCCTTTTCCTATTTGGAACCAGTCTGTTGTTCCATGTCCAGTTCTAACTGTTGCTTCCTGACCTGCATATTCCTTCTCTAAAATGGAGACAAGACTAGGACCTACCTGCACCTTAAACCCTATAGCAGTGTGAAGGCCTGGCTTTGAGAAAGAACCGGGAAACCAAATTCCAGAAGGGTCCACACCCAGCCCCTTAGCCCAGAAGGCCACAGATGATGGATGAGGTGTTTGTCCAGGTCTGAGTGGGCCATGATCTCTACCCGGCCATCTTGGAGTCTGCTGTGCATCTCTGAGATCGATAAAATTCTGTGCCTCCAGACAAGGCTACATACTCTAAAGGCGGGGCTTGGTGGGGGGAACCCTCATTGTTATCCACCGCTGTCTGCAGGCTGCTAGCAAGACTTCTGGGCGCCAAGAAGCCAGCCCCTCCCTGGGAGTATGTCACTGAGCCTCCGAAATGTCCTGACAGCATTGACATCCTTCTGTATCATTTGGTTAATTTGATTTATCCAAGTGTCTACTGTTGACATTTGTCTCTAAGCGATCAGACTCATGAGGACGATGGGGAAATTTAGTGAGGTCACAAGTCAAGAGCTTATGCTGGCCTGGCCCAGGGCTGTAGCTTACATGTTGGCCTAATGTCTCTGAGCACTTGACGTGTGTGTGCCAGATGTGGGGATAACATGCACACACACACACACACACACACACACAATGCAAAGATCAGGAAATGCTCAGTGAGAGCCATTGTTGCAAAAGCAGCCTTGGCCCCTCTGAGCACCTGCAGGCTGAAGACAGCCCTTCAGTACTTTAAAGCTGAGCTCACGTTCTCTGTTGCCTTTCCGTTTAAAACATGGGGAGTATATTGTCAACGCTAGTAATTTTTTTTAAATTGGGGTACAGTTGCTTTACAATGTTGTGTTAGTTTCTGCTGTGCAACAGCATGGATCAGTTATATGTATACATATATCCGCTCCCTTGTGGACCTTCCTCCCCCTGATCTCACTCCACTAGGTCACCACAGAGCACCGAGCTGAGCCCCCTGTGCTATGCTGCAGGTTCCCACTAGCTATCTATTTTACACATGGCAGTATATGTATGCCATTCTAATCTCTCGATTCATCCCACCCTTTGTGATATGTTTTTAATGTTAGAAAAAAATCTGTAGATAAGAACAGAAGCTTAACTATAATTTTAGAACCAAATATAAGTTTTATGCTCTTTGAGAATGTAAACAATAAAAATAAAAAAAAAAAAAAAAAGCAAGACCCAGATAGTAATTTAATCATCTTTTATAGGGTTTTATATTGACTAACAGTTATATACTAAGAAATAGGGCATCCCAGGAGGCACGAGAGGTAAAGAATCCGCCTGCCAATGCAGGAGATGCAAGGGATGCAGGTTCAACCCCTGGGTTAGGAAGATCCTCTGGAGGAAGAAATGCCACTCCAGTATTTCTTGCCTGTAAAATTCCATGGACAGAGGAGCCTAGCAGGTTGCAGTCCATGGGGTTGCAAAGAGTCGGACACGACTGAGCGACTGAGCACACAGGAATAAGAAATAGAGGAACAGATAGCCACTTCTCGAGGCAGTAGTGAGAATGAGGCTGGCACACAGTTATCAACAGTAAATGTCAGGTTCCCGGGCATCCTCCCCCTCCTCACTCCTTCCTTTTCTTGGCCACTTCCCCCAAGCACTTACATAAACCTGAGCTCAGATTCCCGTCGGACCAAGACTTCCCGGAGACGCTGGATTTTCGCCATCTCCAGCTCGATCTCCTCCGGCCTCATGGTTGTCTCTGCCATGGAGATGATGTCCAGCTGATCTGTGCAGGAGATATAAAATGCAGGCGTCAAGACCCCGAGGGCTGTAAGGGTTTTCAAGAATTCCCTTTGGGACAGTCCCCGCCTTGCTCCAGCGACCTTCACACCCCAAGAAGGCACACGGATCTTTGCCAGTGTTGCAAGTCTGTATTTGTGAGCGGGCCCTTTAGAAACTAGAAAGCACGTTTCCATGGGAACCCTGTTACAAGGCAGAAGGAGGCTCAGGCAGGGGTCACCCAAACCTGTTCAAGGTTATAACGTGCCCTTGGCAGTCCCTGCCTGGTCCCAGCTTCTGAGTCTCGGTCCTTTTGACCATGGCCATTCATCCTGTCCCAGTCTCCAAGACCAGCATTTTTAGGCAGAAAAATGGGTGTGATAATTACTTTTAGCTATACCATTAATAATTATCTTATAGGAATACTAAGTAATGTAAGCAATAGTAACGTGAAATGATACAAGTTTGTTGTAGAAAATTCAGATAACAGAGATAAGCAAAGAAGAACGAGGTAAAAAGTCATCTACAACCTCTCTGCCCAGAGGGAACATTTTGATGGACATTCTTCTGACTTTATATTGATAGTTATATGTATATATATATATATATTGTCATATAAGTAAAGCCATATGTCAAAAAAATATAAGACCATATGTATGCCACACACACAGAACCATATAATTATCAAATATATAGAAAGACACTATATACGTGTGTGTGTATGTGTGTGTGCACTCAGTTGTGTCCAACTCTTTGTGACCCCATGGACTGTAACTTGCCAGACTCCTCTGTTCACGGGATTTTTCAAGCAAGATTACTGGAGTGGGTTGCCATTTCCTCCTCCAGGGGATTTTCCCAACTCAGGTATCAAACCCATGTCTCCTATATTGGCAGGCAGATTCTTTACCAACTGCATTGCATGGGAAGCCCTTACATATATATGACTGTATATAAATATATCTGCATGTATATATGTATATACACCCGCTTCATGGATCACAGCCTTGTTGTGGCAAAGGGGCTTGTGTAACTCAATGAAGCTACGAGCCATGCTGTGCAGAGCCACCCAAAGTGGATGGGTCATAGTGAGGAGTTCTGACCAAATGTGGTCCACTGGAGCACGTGGTATTCTTGCCTGGAGAATCCCATGGACATGGGGTATGAAAAGTATGAAAAGGCAAAATGATACGATGGTGGAAGATGAGCACCCCCAGGTCAAGAAGGTATCCAAAATGCTCCTGGGGAAGAGCGGGAGGCAATTATTACATGAATTTGAGCAAAATTCTGGGAGATAGTGGAGGACAGAGGAGCCTGCTACAGGAGCGTACGTACTACAATCCCTGGGGTTGCAATGAGTCAGACATAACTTAGCGACTGAACAACAATGTATATATGCACATATACTGGTTCACTAGGGCTACCATAACAAAACAACAGAAGCTGCAGAGCTTAAACTATAGACATTTATTTTCTCCTGGTTTTGGAGGCTAGAAGTTCCAGATCAAGGTCTGGCAAGGTGAGGTTCTGGTGAAAACTCTCTTCCTGGCTTGCAGATGCCCACCTTCTCACTGTACTCACATGGCCCCCTCATGTGCATGCAGAGAGAACTCTCCGGTGTCTCTTCTTAGAAAGACACTAACTCTATGAGATCAGGGCGCCACTTTTAATGACCTCATTTAATCTCAGTTCTGAGCACCGAAGAATTGATGCTTTTCGACTGTGGTGCTGGAGAAGACTCTTGAGGGTCCCTTGGACAGCAAGGCGATCAAACCAGTCAATCCTAAAGGAAATCAACCTTGAACATTCATTGGAAGGACTGATGCTGAAGCAGAAGCTTCAATCCTTTGGCCACCTGATGCAGAGAGCCGACTCATTGGAAAAGACCCTGATGCTGGGAAAGATTGAAGGTAGAAGAAGAAGCGGGTGACAGAGGACGAGATGGTTGGATGGCATCACTGACTCAACAGACATGAGTTTGAGCAAGCTCCGGGAGACGGTGAAGTACAGGTAAGTCTGATGTCCATGGGGTTGTAAAGAGTTGAACAGGACTTAGTGATTGAACAACAACAGCTTTCTCATTTCCAAATCAGCCTCACTGGGGATTAGGGCTCCAACATATGAATTTGTGGGGGATATAAACATTGAATCCATAACACTATGCATGTATGTGGATCTATGTATATACATCTCTCTTCATATACTGACATTAACTTTTTTATGTTCATTCTTCCAATGCATACATGTGGTAATTTATGTCATTATATATATTATATATATATATATAATATATATATTATATATATATATTATATTATGCATGCACCTATAGCATGCATATATAGGGTGACACATATGGTTTTATATATGTGTGTGTGTTTTATATGTATAATGTTATATATAAACACATGCATTTTTTTTTAGGAGTGCAAAAACACATATCAAGATGTGAGTAGTTCAAGATGTTATGTGCATATATACATACACACACATGCACACACTAAGTCATTCAGTTGTGTCCGACTCTTTGCGACCCTATGGACTGTCTCCCTCCAGGTTCCTCTGTCCACGGGATTCTCCAGGCAAGAATACTGGAGTGGGTTGCCATGCTCTCCTCCGGGGATCTTTCCGACCCAGGGATTGAACCCGCATCTCATTTTATGTCTCCTGCATTGGCAGGTGGGTTCTTTACCACTAGAATCACCTGGGAGGCCCTATATTTATATATGTATACACACACACACACCATCATGGAGGTCTGGTTTTTGTAATATAAAGTTAGGGTCTCACCATTTTATTACCTGCTCATTTCACTGAACATTCCGTGAGTGTTTCCACACGTCCTTGGATGCTCTTCCCCAGCAGCAGTGTGAAAGGCTGTGTGGTTTGCTATTTGTGGCTGTGTCATGAATCACTTCACCAACCCCCAGACACTTAGGTTGTTTGCCATTTCCCCCACTAGAAGCAGCGCTGGGATGAGCATTCTCAGAGATAAATCTCTGTGTGCATCTAAGAGGTGCCTTTAGGCCGCATTTCCAGAGCGAATGGCTGGGTTTTAAAGGATGCCGTAGTCTGACGACCCTTCATCGGCAGAGGAGACACAGAGGAGGGAATGTTCTTGCTTTACTCTGAGGCCAACATCACATTCTCTGCATCTGCTAACTCCTTCCAACCTGGCTGTTGTGAGAACTGAATTAACAGAGACACGCTATGCTTGATGCACAGTTACAATTACCTTTGTTATCCCCATGCTCTGCCACACCATCTCTCTCTCTCTTTTTTTTAGTTGCAGGATGTGAATCTTTACTTGCGGCATTCGAACTCTTGGTTGCGGCATGTGGGATCCAGTTCCCTGACCAGGGATTGAACCTGGACCCCTTGCATTGGGAACACAGAGTCTTAGCCACTGGACCACCAGGGGCCAGAGTTAAAGATCTTTGAACTGAGGCCAATCACCAGTTCATGATTGTTGGTGAGCCTTTTTATGTCTTAGTATCATGTTCTTCCTTTACAAAATGGGATTTAATAGCTATCATATGCTAAGCTGTGCTGGAGGCTTTATATGTACAATCTCATTTAATCTCTATTTCATAGAGGATGTATCTGAAGCTTAGAGAAGGAAGGTGACTTGGCCAACATCACGCAACCAGAATGTTACAGAGACAGAATTCAAATCTAGCCTCTCTCTCTTCTCCCTAACCACATGCCTTCACCACATTATACAGCCTCCGGGTGAGAGCTAAATGAATCTACGGATGCAAAGGCGCATAGTTAACCATTCCAAAGACGTGAGTATCCTTATTTCTCAGCCATCACGGTTCAGACAGACAACCTGATTTCCACAGGACACACGCTGAAAATGGCAAGACACCCTGGGGTGAAGCGTGGGACAGAGAAGATTAATCACACCCCATGGATTGGCATTTTACCTCCATCCTCGGGGGAGGACGGAGGTGGTGGCACTGCCAGGCTCCAGGTGCTGAGATGAACATTTAGCTTTGACTTGGGGCAGAGGATGGCACTGATCCTTCTGTTGAAAAGTCCTGCTCATAGATGCTTTCTTTCCCCTGGAGAAAGGAGCAAAGCCTGGAGTTCAAATCAGGATGGAACAGTTCGAATCCTTTCTCTGTGCCAGGCACTGTTGTTGTTCAGTTGTTAAGTTGTGTCCGACTCTTTGCGACCCCGTGGACTGCAGCACATCAGGCATCCCTCTCCTTCACCCTCTCCCAGAGTTTGCTCAAACTCATGTCCATTGAGTCGGTGATGCCATCCAACCATCTCATCCTCTGTCATCCCCTTCTCCTTCTGCCTTCAATCCTTCCCAGCACCAGGCTCTTTTCCAATGAGCCAGCTCTTCACACAGGTAAGCCAAAGGATTGGAGCTTCAGCTTCAGCATCAGTCCTTCCAATGAATATTCAGGGTTGATTTCCTTTAGGATTGACTGGTTTGATCTCCTTGCTATCCAAGGGACTCTTAAGAGTCTTCTCCAGCACCACAATTCGAAGGCATCAATTCTTTGGCACTCAACCTTCTTTATGGTCCAACTTTCACACCCATACATGACTACTGGAAAAAACATAGCTCTGACTATACAGACTTTTGTTGGCAAAGTCTTGCTAGGCTCATTACAAGTCTCATCTCATTTAATCTTCACAACACCTTAGGTGAGGGGTTAACCAGCTATGCTAATGCTAAGTCACTTCAGTCGTGTCCGACTCTGTGTGACCCCATAGATGGCAGCCCACCAGGCTCCGGCGTCCCTGGGATTCTCCAAGAAAGAATACTGGAGTGGGTTGCCATTTCCTTCTCCAACGCATGAAAGAGAAAAGTGAAAGTGAAGTCACTCAGTCGTGTCCGACTCTTAGCGACCCCATGGACTGCAGCCTACCAGGCTCCTCTGTCCATGGATTTTCCAGGCAAGAGTACTGGAGTGGGGTGCCATGACCATGGGCCAAAGCCAGTCCCCACCCTGATGTTGCAAATAAAGTTTTATTGGAACACTGGCCATGCTCATTCATCTATGTATTGCTTATGGCTGTTTCTGCATTACACCAATAGGATGAGTAGCTGTAACAGAGATTGCATGGCCCACATAACTGCAAATATTTGTAGAAAAAGTTTGCCAACCCCTGCCCTAGATGGTAGATGCTATCATTCCCCTAATTTAAATTAGGTTAAAAAAACCCACACATTTAGACAGTAACAATAATAGCTAACATTTATTTAGCACTTATTACATGCTAGGATCAAATCACCTTATTTAACTCCCAAAATAGCCCTGGGTGATAAAAACTGTTTTCATCCCCCTTTCACAGAAGAGCAAGTCAAGGCTCAAGAAATGGAGAAAGTGGTGGGGTCAAGATTTAAAACCAGACCTGTCCTACTCCAAAGTCTTTGTTGCCATCAATTCTATTCACTTAAGAACTACCTCCCCACTTAAGAAGTATCATCATCAGCTTAGCAATCAGAAAACTGAGTCTATTTTATTGCCTTAGATATATGGAGAGTAGCTATTTTTTAATTTCATTTTTTAAATTATTGGAGTATAATTGCTTTACTGCGTTGTGTTAGCTTCTGGTGTACAACAAAGTGAGGTAGCTATAGGTATACATATCCCCTCCGTCCCACCCCTTACCCCCTCCCCACCCCTCTAGGTCATTAAAGAGCACTGAGCTGAGCTCCCTGTGCTTTATAGCAAGTTCCCAATAGCTAGCTATTACACGCATGGTGGTGTATATATGTCAACAAAGAGGAGCTGTTTTAAAGATCTAGCAGGTGATTATCTGGGGAGCTCTGCCCCAGGAATTAGGATACACCTGGGCTGAGGGGCAGGGGTCAGGTCCAAGGACCTTCATGCAGGGGGTCTTCAGCCCAGACCCTGAGAAATGCGGGTACAAGATGTCAGTAAGTGAATATCATGCATGGTTTCTTTCAGTCTGACCTTGTATGACAGAACTAGCATGATGGAAACCTCGGCAACATTCTCCAGGTAGAAGGAAGGCAACCAACAGTGGATGTGTCCACAAGGACAAATCCCAGGAGGAGCTGGATAAGCATTTCAGGACAGCTAGAGAAGATGGTTGCTACAAGGATCTAAGAGAGCAAAGCATGGTTGTTTAGAACAAGCAGAGCACTAAGGCACAGAAGTCCCCAGGGCTCCAACTGCCATGGCTGTCACTCAGCTTAAAGCAGCTGAGTCACTTCTGGGGGATGAAGCAGCTAAATCCATCTTTTTTATCCCCAAATGCCACACCAGGAAGACTCACGCCTCATGAGCACAGCAGCACTGGCAAGCAAGAGCTGAGCACTGAGCACCGGACATGACTGGGATGCTCCTGCAGGTTTAATCATTTATCTTGAAAACGTGAAGCTACCTGGGGACAGGGCGGTGATGGTGGGCATGGCAAGCGAGGGCTGACGGTCTCCTAGAAATTTATCATTTAAATTTAGAGAGAAGGGAAACTGCTGGGGACCAAAAGAGAAATCTTCCCCGGTCAGTCGTCTCCAGCCATGGGTCACAACATGAATCTAAGTCCAGGGTCCCCTGGGCAATACCCACTTCTGTTTCTGCTTCCTCATTTCATGTACCCAGAGCTGTCACATATGAAGCATCACTAGGAGTCCAGCACTAACTCATCCTGCTCCTAAATACCTTGGCAGGTAGGTACGCACATTATCACCCTCTCTTTATAGGTTAATAAGATGAGGCTCAGAAGGAACATAAGTGATTGGCCAAAGTCATTCAACCAGTGAATGGCACAGACCCAGGACTGTCTGATTCCAAAGCCCAGGCTGTAGGTCAAAGGGCTACAGGATAGCATTTCCAAAACCTCAATCACTGCGCAGAATTCACCACAATCATGTACTATCGGTCAGGCTTTCCAGGTGGCACTGATGGTAAAGAATCTGCTTGCCAAGGCAGGAGACTCAGGTTCAATCCCTGGGTTGGGAAGATACTCTGGAGGAGGAAATGAGAACCCACTACAGTATTCTTGCCTGGAAAATTCCATGGACAGAGGGGCCTGGCGGGCTACAGTGCATGAGGCCAAAGAGTCGGACATGACTAAGTGACTGAACACACACACACACATTATGTTGGGGACTGAATGCTTGTGTCCTCCCCTCACCCTGCCAAAGTCCTATGTTGACACCCTAACCCTTAGTGTGATGGTGTTTGGAGGTGGAGTATTTGAGAGGTAATCAGGGTTATAGGAGGTCACAAGGGTGGGGCCCCCATAATGGATTAGTGCCCTTATATGAAGCATCAGAGCTTGCTTCCTGTCTCTCTGTTGTTCACCATGTATGAACACAAGAAGATAGTCATCTACAAACCAGAAAGAGGGTCCTTACCAAACACCAGATCTGCCAGTGCCTTGATCTTGGACTTCCCAGCCTTTAGAACTGTGAGAAATAACTGTTGTTCAAGTCACTCAGTCTATGATACTTTGTTACAGCAGCCTGAGCTAAGACACTAACTATACCAGCATGTATTCAATATTCTTTACATTGACTTTTTTCACTTATATAAACTCCTTAAAGGAAATTGCATTATCATATCCATACATACTGTCAATATCACTTAGTATAGTTAGAAAATAATCATAACAGTAAGTCCAATGGAAATAAAGTGATCTTATCAAATTCTGACTAAATACTGTAGCCTGCTTAGAGCTCAGATTGAAAGCCTAACTTTTCTTTCTTAACCATGTAGATGAGTAAGTACTACATAGTTGGCAAGTACTGGAGAGGTGTTAAAGACAAACCATCAAACTGAGGCTTCTTTGACAATTGTAAAGGTCGATAATTGGAAAAAAAAAAAAAAAGTACAGGAGATATTGTGGGCTCAGTTCCAGACCACTGCAATAAAGTAAGTATCTCAATAAAGCAATCACACAAAGTTTTTGGTTTCTCAGTGCACAAAAGAATTTCGTTTGCACTTTACTGTAATCAAATGTGCAAGAGCATTTTGTCTAAAAAAAAGAAAACAATGTATGCACCTTAATTTAAAAATACTTGATGGCTAAAAAATGCTAACCATCATCTGAGCCTTCAGTGAGTCATAATCTTTCTGCTGGCGGAGGGTTTGGAATGTGAGAATTACCAAGACGTGACACAGAGACACGAAGTGAGCAAATGCTATTGGAAAAGTGGCAAGACAGACTTGTTTGACACAGAGATGCCATAAAACTTCAGTTTGTAAAACACACAATATCTGGGAAGCACAATAAATTGAAGGATGCCTGTAATTTTCGTGCAACCTAATTCATTGTGGTTTTGTCACCGAACTCAGATCTAGCTGCTCGCCACTTAAAAGCCATTAAAGAAGCCAGGTTGGTGAAAGGCAAGTTTGCTTTATTTTGGATGCTGGCAACTAGTGGGGAGGGCAGGCACCTGTCCAAAGGCTGACTCCACCCCCCCTTCACCCAACAGTCAGTGGGCAACAGCTTTTATAGACAGAGGGAGGGGGCTACATGCAGAAATAGCACAGTCAGCTCTGACAGTCATCTTGAAATGAGTCATCAGTGGTCTGACCAGCATCATTTTGATTCTTTTAGGTACAATTCCTTCAGTTCCGGGGCTGGTTTGTTTCCATGTCCCTGTGGCCAGTTCTCAAAATTGTGGCAGCTTAGGCATGGCTAGAGTCTGGTCATCATGTAGTTAACTTCTTCCACTGGGTGGTGGTTTCAGCATCTATAAGAGAGCTCACAGGATATGGCTTAGAACATGATCTACAACACAGGAGAAGGAAATCAAGGTCCTGACTGTGATTAATGGCTACATTATTATTTGGTTTCCTTCGTTTCTGCATTTTCTCACTTTTCCGATTAAACTCATTCTTTCACTAAAGCTTTTCCACAGACAAAAGGCAGGCTGAGGACATGGGGGACAAGGGTCACAGCATTCCAGTTTGAGGCTAAGAGCCTCTGGGTGCCAGGGTCACCCTTCCTACCCCCGGGAAAGCTTCCGTAGAATCAAATTCCAGTTCCTTTGGTTGGAAAGGACTTAGAGGCCCTGGGGACAGCCTCATCTCCATGTCTGACAGGATGTGGAAGGACATGACACGATTTGCTTCTGAGGGTCCCTCAACAAACAGCAGGGGGCTCAATCTCTTGAGTTCTCATTGGAAATTAAATGAGAACTGAGGCGTGAAGGCAAGTGTGTCAGATTTTTTCGCCCAAAGATGAATCAGCCATTTTGAGTCATTATTTTAACCCAGCTTGTATCATAGAAGCAATTTAATGATGGTGGATGTATTCATTTCAGTCCCACAAACACTTACTGGCGCCCAGCATCCTTGGAACATCCTCAAAAGGACACACAAGAGAAGGGCCTTTGGAGAACGGGGGAGCCTGCGGGTAAGCATCAGAGGACAATCACCTTCAGCCTAATATGTCCTTTTCTATCCTGTGAATAGATGTGGGACTTTTTTTTTTAAGTCTTTATTGAATTTGTTACAATATTACTTTTGTTTTATGTTTTGGTTTTTTGTCCACCCAGGCATTAGGATCTTAGCTTCCTCACCCAGGGATCAAATCTGCACTCTGCACATTGGAAGGCAAAGTCTTAATCACTGGGACACCAGGGAAGAACCTAACGCCAGGAGAGAAACTATCTGAATTTTGTAATAAACTTTTTAAAATTTTTGGAATAAATTTTTATGTATAGAAAAGTTGCAAAGACACTACAGAGAATTCCTATCTGCCCTTCCCCTAATGCCCACCATTGTTAATACATCTGATGCGGCTGATTTACTGTATTTGTTGTTGTTGTTTAGTCGTTAAGTTGTATCCAACTCTTTTGACCCCATGGACTATAGCCCGCCAGGCTCCTCTGTCCATGGGATTTCCCAGCAAGAATACTGGAGTGGGTTGCCATTTCCTTCTCCAGGGGATGTTTCCTACCCAGGGACTGAACTGAGGCAGGAGGCAGGTGAGCGCCCGTCCACCAGGGTAAAGCTATTGGAGATTCAGTCCTTGCGGATCAAAACTCCAAGAAGAAAAAAGCAGGACAATTAAGGGAGGAGGCTGGGCCCGGCCCAGACCACGTATTTCCCATTCCCCAAGTCAGAAGACCTCCTTGACCACACATGCACAGAAAGGCTCCTTGGAGACCAAAGGGGAGTTATGTTAAGGGATGTTCTACCCAGAGGCCTTTTCAGTAAGATCCATCTTGGCTAAGAGATGCGTGCGCACACATGGGAGGGTCCTGCGATATACCAAATACAGACAGTGAACTGGGGAAATTCAAATGACTGGCCAAAGGAAACCCGGAAAAATGCCTCATAAAAGTGATTCAAGCTGCCACGAGGGTGCAACTCAGCGACTCTCTCTTCCTGAGAGCGCCCGTGTGTCTTTCCACACGGACTGTACTATTTTACTTCTCAATAAACACTTTACCTGTTTCACTACTTTCCATCTTTGTAGGAATTCTTTTCTGCAAAGCTGAAGGGCCAGGGCCCTTGTCACTGACCACTGATCTAGTGACTAGGATTTGGTGCTTTCACCGACGCAACCCGGCCTCAGTCGCTGGCTGGGAACCCCAGCCACTGCAGGCCGAGGCCACCCAAGATCATATCCTGCGTCTCATGCATAGGCAGGCGGATTCTTTACCACTGAGTGACCAAAGAAGCCCAATTCACTGTTAACTGTGTTGTTTGAATGCTTACCATGGCAGGTGTCATCGGCTGAAAACATTAAAGAAAAAGAGAAAAAGCTTTTTGGGTACAGGTACCGTGAGAGCCAGGTGAGCCCTCAAAGACGGCCTATGAGAGGGGCCATTATGGGCATGAACTTTTCAGGTGTCACGACCACCTCCCAGGCTGATCTTGGTCCCATCGGTTGATGAGTCTGGGCCTCAGTTTCTTCATCTGCCACATGGGGACAATCACTCATGTCTCAGCTGATCTTCGTGCCAGGCATACAGAAACTTCTCTGTAACGTTTGCTCTTATTATTCATTTAATAAATATCAATGAAAACCTGCTTCATGCCAGATCCTGCTCTAAGTAATGAGGATGAAACAAAACAGACAAAAGCCTTGTTCTCATCAAGCTGACCTTCTAAGAAGGGGTTTATGTGTCAGGGAGAAAAGTCATTAGCTCACAGCTTTCCCCTGATGCTAGGTTTGGACAGATTCCAGTTCAAGTCCTGGCTCTACCAGTCACTGTGTGATCTGGACCATGTTACTGATTCTTCCCAAGACTCAGTTTCCTCCTCTGTAAAATGGACAGTAAGTCCTACCTCATAGAGTCGCTGCTCTGGAGAAGAAGTAAGATGACACGTCCAGTGCTTGGTGCAGTGCCTGGGTGTGATAAAGGGTGGTCAGCATCATTCTTACTACTCGCACCTGTCCTTTCCCTGGAAAAGCCAGACCAATGTGGGGGAGGAGACAAGATCAGCATCATCAAACCTGGAGAACGAGGGCCTGCTGGTCATTTAGACCCACGCCTGCTCCCCAGTGGCTCAGCGGTAAAGAATCTGCCTGCAGTGCAGGAGATGCATGTTCAATCCCAGGTCAGGAAGATCCCCTGGAGGCAGGCATGGCAACCCACTCCAGTATTCTTGCCTGGGAAATCCCATGGACAGAGGAGCCTGGTGGGCTACAGTCCATACAGTCGCAAAGAGTCGGACATGACTGAAGCGACTGAGCACGCATGCACACACACATCACCCCGAATGAAGGGTCCAAGAATGGCCCTGCTAGCCCTCAGCCAAGGAGCCAGGTCCTTTAGCTCACCCCCTAGGTCCCCACAGGCACATCTTCCTGGTATCAACCCGAGGGAGAGTCTTAAATACCAGGGAAAGATATCTGAGCCCCATTACTGGGGAACAGATATCCTGATGCATTTCAAAGGCTCCTGGTGATACCCCAGCCTTTTACTGTCATCAATCATTCATGGAGGATAGAAGCTCATTTCAACCCCTCAAACATCCTAGTATGGGATGTATCAAGCATCTCGCCTTCTCGCTATGAAGTGAATATAATGGGAAACAGTCGGTTGCTCTTAATGAGTCACCATTTCCCAAGAAGATGAAGTAACTGCTTTTAATTCAGACGCTCCGTATCCTCCCCCTCCGCCTTGTGAATAAGGATGCCTCTGGGTCCTGCGAGTAATCATACCTCCCTCTGCACGCCACCTTCTCGTATGTAATGCCTCTTTATAATCACAATCACTCCACAAGGAAGGTTTTGCAGCTGAAGAAACTGATTTGCCTTCAAATCGTGACCACGGATATTATTCTCTAATGGGATTTTGGGTATGATTTTTTTTTTAAGCTTCTCTGAGTTTCTATTTTCTCAGCCACATCTGCCTTGTCTGAGGTCACGAAAGGAGTTAGGGAGAAGGTCTGATCAGCAACAGGGTTAATAAACAGGCTCTGGAGTCAAGTCAACATGGGTTTAAGTTCTGGCTCTGCCTCCTTCTAGCTGCTGCCCTTGGGCAAATGACTTCAACTCTCAGCCTCAGTTTCTTTTTTCTTAATTTTATTTATTTTTGGCTGTGCTGGGGCTTCAGTGCTGCACTCAGGCTTTCTCTAGTTGCAGAGAGCAGCGTTCTCATGGCGCTGGTTTCTCTTGTTGCGGTGCACAGGCTTAGTTGCTCTGAGGCACGTGAGATCTTCTCAGACCAGGAATCAAACCCACATGCCCTGTGTTGGAAGGCAGATTCTTAACCAATGGACCACTAGGGAAGTCCCAAAGCCTCAGTTTCCTTATCTATAAATTGAGGGCAAGGACATAGCCATGAAATTAAAAGATGCTTGCCCCTTGGAAGAAAAGCTATGACCAACCCAGATGGCATATTAAAAACCAGAGGTCCATCTAGTCAAAGCTATGGTTTTTCCAGTAGTCATGTGTGGATGTGAAAGTTGGACTATGAAGAAAGCTGAGCACCCAAGAACTGATGCTTTAGAACTGTGGTGTTGGAGAAGACTCTTGAGAGACCCTTGGACTGCAAGGAGATCAAACCAGTCCATCCTAAAGGAAATCAGTCCTGAATATTCATTGGAAGGACTGATGCTGAAGCTGAAACTCCAATCCTTTGGCCACCTGATGCAAAGAACTGACTCAATGGAAAAGACCCTGATGCTGGGAAAGATTGAAGGTGGGAGGAAAAGGGGATGACAGAGGGTGAGATGGTTGGATGGCATCACCGACTCGATGGACACGAGTTTGAGCAAGCTCTGGGAGCTGGTGATGGACAGGGAGGCCTGGCGTGCTGCAGTCATGGGGTCACAAAGAGCTGGACACAACTGAGAGACTGAACTGAACTGAAGGACAAAGAATATGGGAACCTCTGAAGGCTCATTCTGAAAGCTCAGAAACCAAAGGAAAAGCAAGGGTTTTACCTCCTCTCTGCTCCACAGCCTCTGAGTTTTGTTGGGACCTGAGTTTCTTTACCATCAGCACTACTGACATGAGGGGCCGGATGATTCTTAGCTGGGGGCCGTCCTGTGCGTTGTAGGATGTTCAGCAGCATCCTTTGCCTCTGCACCCTAGAAGCCAGTAGCATCCTCCCACCCACCCAAAGCGTCTTCACACATTTGTGAATGTCAACATAGGAAACAAACTCACTCCCCTCTCCCCAAAAACTAGTGATGGAGACACACTCTTTCAACAGTGCTCTTGGGAGCGCAGATATGAGACCCTCGTGCTGCTGCTGCTAAGTTGCTTCAGTCATGTCTGATTCTTTGCGACCCCATGGACTGTAGCCCACAAGATTCTTCTGTCCATGGGAATCCCCAGGCAAGAATATTGGAGTGGGTTACCATTTCCTTCTCCAGAGGATCTTCCCAACCCAAGGATCAAACCCGCATCTCTTAGTGTCTCCTGCATTGGCAGGCAGGTTCTTTACCACTAGCACTAACTGGGAAGCCCAGAGACCCACGTGGGTGTGATTCAAAGTTCACTTCCTGGGACTTCCCTGGTGGTCCAATGGTTAAGACTCCGTGCTTCCAATGCAGAGGGTGCAGGTTTGATCCCTCATCAGGGAACTAAGATCCCACATGCCACATCGTGGCTCAGCCAAAACATTTTTTTAAAAATCCATTTCCCTGGACCTCTCCGGAGTCTACTGAATCAGAATCTCTCTGGAGGAGGCCCCCATAATCTGTATGTCATTAAGGCGATTTCTTCATTCATTTCTTTGTTTCCTGAAATGAGGAGAGAGTGGTGTAATCCCCAGCAAGGGGTCATTATGAAGATTAACTGAGGGGATCCATAGAGCCCGTAACACAGTGTACTCAATAAATGTTAGCTATTTCATTACAGAAGCACTTGTCTGGACAAAGAGGAACATAGAGGACTTCAGACTTGGGGGAAGAACAGGAAAAACATGGGCAATGGTAATGGCCTCTCTGTTCAAATGCCAGCTGAGAACTGTAACTAATAAGTTACAGGTGACACAAGGGAGACCATGCAAGCCCCACAGGGGCTTTGCTCTGCCAATAATCACTTCTCACATTGACTTCATGCTCAACTGCCTCCCCAGCTAAAACAACTCACTGTCAATAAAAGGCAAGAGGTGAAAAAGTAAAAAAAAAAAAAAAATCAGCCTGAGTATTAGTTGTTCGTTGCTGTCTTTGAAAATGACCACACATTTATTGGCTTAAAAGAATGCACATGTACTGCTTTATCTTTCTGGAGTCAGAGGTTTGACATGAGTCTCGCTTGTTCTAGCTTCTGGCGGTCGCCTACACCGTTGGTTAGCAGCCACCTCCTCCATTTTCAAAGTCAGCCACGACAGGAGGAGTCCTTTTTATGGGACATCTCTCTGACCCTTCTTAGTTCTTCACATCTCTCTCTGACTCAGTCAAGAAAGGCTCTCTCATCTTAAGGGCTCATGTGATTAGATTGGGTCCACTCTTGTAATCCATTATAATCTCTTCTTCTCAAAGTCTGTACCTTAATTCCACCTGCAACAATAATTCCTGTTTGCTGTATAAGGTAACATACTCATAGGTTCTGAGGATAGGAGTGTAGGCATCTTTTGGGGACCATTATTCAGTGAATCACGGTCTATATAACAGAGGATACCAGATAAACTGACTGTGGAACGTTCCAGAGTGGGGTCATTATCATCCTCCCAGGCAAAATCTGTGGTCTGTAGAAAGGGACCTAGACCCATTGAAGGAAGTAGGGCAACCAAGCAGTAAGGCTGCCCTCCTGCTCACTGGGGACCATCCACCCCCCTGGCTCAGTGCCAGCAGCCATCACACAACAAACATCCTCAGTTGATAGCATGACTCAACTAGAAATGCCGGTTCTGCCCCTTACTGGCTTGTGACCCTGGACAAGATACTTACATTCTCTGAGATTTTGCTTTTTCACTTGTCAAGTGTGTCTAACAACCCTACCTTGCAATATTCCTTTTTTTTTTTTTTTTGCAATATTCCTTCATTCCATAATAACGCCCTGCAAGGCTGGTAAGCTGGTCATGTGGCCTCTCCCCATCAAGGTCCACCATTAGTGAAATGGGGATAATAATATAGATTACTCATTGGTTGTGGTGCTAGTTGAATGATAGGTTGTGTGCAAGGCTCTTAATGTGGCACCTGGTACATCATAAGGAGCGCGAGGTTGTCAATGACCACAAGTACTATCATCATCAGCATCCCCACCCCCATCATCATTACCATCTTTATCATCTTCTGCAACATCATGATCATCACCATCCCTGCCATCACTACCATCATCTCTACCATCATCACCATCATCCCTACCATCATCACCACCATCACCATCAGAAGCAGCAGCAGCATCACCGACATCAAAAGAGAAACCAGACAATCTCAGACCAACACCACAGCTGAAGCTGGAGACAGGGAAGGACAGAAGAGATCAGCCCCAGGAGCTCCTGCGACAACTTTCCCTCCCTCCCCAGAACTCCCTTTAGTGGGAATGCCCTACTTCTTACCCCATCCCATTCCATGCCTACCTAAGGACAACGAGAAGCACTAAGTCCCACCAGCATCATTGACAAAACTAGCCTTAGGTCTGGAGGGAAGGGAATGGGAGGTGATATTAAGGTAATGGAAAAAAAAATTTTTAAGCAACTATTCTAGAATAAGGGCTTCCCTGGTAATGACTCTGCCTGCAATGCAGGAGACCCAAGTTAGATCTCTGGGTTGGGAAGATCTCCTGCAGAAGGAAATAGCAACCCACTCCAGTATTCTTGCCTGGAGAATCCCATGGACAGAGGAGCCTGGCAGGCTACAGTCCATGGGGTCATAAATATTATCCTTCAAGGAATTACCTCAGAATGCTTCTAATAATCCTAACATTCCTCAAGCCTTTTAAAACTTTTATTAGACAGCTATATGATGATTCAATCCTTTCTGGAATAAGGAGAGGGATCAATAAGCAAACTCTTCTTTGATCACTGCTTTCAAATAAATTTATGAGCCATTCCAGACAAAATAGTTTAACACACCTATATTCACTTTTTTATATTCACAAGATTTGATTACTTAATTTGCACCACCTGGCTCAGAATGACTTTTCCAAAAATGAAACTCCCTCTCCAAGACAAAAGTTGCTTATCACCATTAAGGGTGCTCACAAGACCTCAACATGGATTGGGATTGTGGTCCCCAAGACAGGTTTCCATTTGAATGATGTGTGTGCAATATTTCCAGAGTGGGGCTTTGAAGGAGGGTGACACGTGAGTTCTGGCAGTTTATTTAACAATCTGTAATGTCATATTTTCCCTTCTAAGTGACCCTCAATGAGTCACCAAGTGGCTCTGTCATATTTCTCCAACCCCAAGCAGAAGGGCTCAGCTTGGTTTCTGAGGTCCTCTGAGACCCTACCAGAGAACAAAGTATTCTCTCTAATTCAGAGGGAACTGTTAGGAATGCTGAGTTAAAACCATGGAAATTGATAACCCTATAATAACAATAAGGTAACTGTCCAACTAAAACTGCATAAAAACAACTAATGCTTTTTGGCATTTCTGTAGGTTCATCCTATTATTCAAAGTTCTTTTTTTTTTTTAATGTCCTCCAGCCCTGAAATCTCAGAACAACTTCATGAATATAGACAATTACGAATCTACCCTGAGCTGTGAATCATGCATCTTTTAGTAAGGCTCCCTCACACTTCCAATTTTCAAACCAATTCAGAAGTAAGCGGAGGGCCCGGGTCACACAAGGGTGGGTAGAGAACCAGATGGTGCTGCTTAAAAGCCCGCTTGGTGGGCTAAGATGATTGGAATCTACAGGAATATAAATTGAGACTGTCTAAAGTAATATTTCAGTTTTTAAAAATTGCTTAGCCTTAAAATCATGTGGCTCATTTCATCTCTCTCTGCCTGGAAACTTAACTGGAGACATAAACTGCTTGGAGAACATAATTTTAACTCGGAAAGTTTGAGAATGAGGAACAGCCTAGGATGAATTCTTATCTGAGTGGTTTGCCTGGGATTCAGGATGCTCGAGGGTCAAAGAAAACCAGCCAGGGAAGCCTACTTATGGGCTTTGTGCGAGCATGAGTGGGTCAAGTTCAGTGTTCACCAACAGGATTGTAAACTGGAAAACCAGAGGGAGAGTCAGATTATGGCAGAAGAGAAAAGACACAAACGTTGAAATGGACTTGGCAGATTGAAAGTCCAGTGTGAGAGGCAAGATAAAATCCTAAACAGAAAGGCCACAGGCAAAAACATCAGGGCCAGAAATACTCAGTTTTGTTTTGTTTTTTTATGAAAGTTCACACTTTGTCCACATTTCCTTGGTTTTTACCTATTGTCCTCATTTCTGTGTTTCAGGATCCCATCCAGGACAGCCCGTGACATTTAGTCATCATGTCTCCTTAGGTTTCTCTTGGTTGAGACAGTTTCTCAGAGTGGTCTCATTTTTTTTTTTAAATAATATGTATTTATTTATCTGGCTGCACTGGATCTTAATTGCAACATGTAGGATCTAGTTCCCTGACCAGGTGTTGAACAAGAGACTCTGGAGTGCTAAGTCTTAGCACCTGGATCACCAGGAAAGTCCCAGAATGTCCTTGCTTTTGATGACGACCTTGACAATTTTAAGGAGTAGTCATCAGGTGTTTTGCTGAATGTCCCTCCACTGGGATCTGCCTGGTATTTCTCTGATGACTGGACTGGGGCTATGGGTTTTTGGAGGAAGATCATAGAGCGAGAGTGCCATTCTCCTTGCCTTCTGTCAAGGACACATACTCTAAAGGTTACTCTTGATCCAGGTCACTCTTGATCCTGACCCCGATCTCATAGCTGAGGTCATGTTTATTAGGTTTCTCCCCCTACTCCTTTCCATACCATCCTCTTTGGAAGGACATCAATAAGCACAGCCCACATTTACAGGATGGGGAGTTATGCCCACTTCCTTGAGGGCAGAGTATGGTATTATTTTTATAAATAGAAAAAAAATTCCTACATTGGAAGACGAAGAGGATCACAAGCCAGTGGATCACAAACCCAGAACTTCTTGCATGTCTCAGCCAGAACTGGGGGTGTGGGTAGGGCCAGTAACCCGGCAAGAGATTCAAAATCAGAGCATTTGAGTTCAAGCATCACTGTGGCTTCAAAAAAGCTGAAGATGCCAAAAAAACTGGACACAAAAGCTAGCCAAGATTTCAGCCAGTTGGGATTTATTTCATAAGCACAGAGTTTTATTCTCTCTGGCCTCCCTTTTGAACATGCAAGGCTCAACCCCCGTGAAGGGGGTCATTCTTCTGTGGGACCCTGGGCAAATGACATAGCCTCAGAAGGTCTGGGGGGCTCTTCATATATTCACCAAACCTACTCTAGGCCAAACAATGTTCTAGGCTCTAGGCACAGAGACACGCAGCATTCATCCCAGTGGAGAAGATGGGCTGCAAGTAAAAAAGATAAACAGCCTTTAAGCCGACTGGACTATGTGGAGAGTAAAATATGGTTATGGGCTGGTAATTGGTGGCGCCTTCAAACAGTGTGGCTGGGGAAGACCTCTTTGAGAAAGTGACATTTGAGCTGACATTAAATGATCAAGAGGAGCTGGCCTGGGAAGACAGAAGGAAAGGATGTTACCGTCAGATGGAACAGTAAGTGCAGGAGCCATGAGACGGGAACAAGCTTGATGTTCATGAACAGAGAGAAGGTCAGTGTGGGTGGAACAAAATGAGAACAGGGGAGGGTGTGACATGATGGTGAGATAGGAAGGGGCCAGATAATGCAAGGCTGGTGGAAAGATGGATTTTATTCTGTGACTGACCTACAGAAGAATTCTAAGCAGGGGAGAGATAAGACTGCTGTCTTCTGTGATAGAAGGTGTAAAAGTAGGGAGCAGGCATAGAGATAGGAAGATCAGCTTCCTGCAACTGCTTCAGGTATTTGGAGGATTAAATGCAGCATAATATATGCAAAGTGCTTAATCGAGGGCTCAGTCATAGCAAGAGATCGATAAACACAATAAAATAAAATAAATGCAATCAAAAAGCACACAACTGCTGTTATGCAGATGCCAGCTGTTTCTTCTGGCTCTGCCACGGTCACCTCTGTAGCTCCCACTCTCTGTGGCCTTTTGCAGAAGGTGATTCAGCCCTACAGTTGCTGGCCGTCCTGTTCCCACAGATAGGGCTGTCTGATCTGGGGTGTGGCAGACAGGTGGCTGGGAGGTTGAGCATTTTGGGGGCACACACACACACCCAGGCACATAAGATGGGGACTGAAACATTGGCCCAGGCCCCAGTTAGGACTGGAGTGTGTTCTGAGGGTCCTGTGTGAAGGATAACAGAATATGTCACCCCAAAACATGTCCCTTTCCCATAAAGATTATTAGCTGAAAGCAACTGAGGGAAAAAAAAAAGGTACAAGAAAAGCTCCCTACCTTTTTCAATTTACCTAAAAGCAGGATATCAATTTATAATAAAGGTCATAATGGTGTAACTTATATATATATATCTAATATATATAATGGTATATATTATATATACCTTTATAAATTGTACAGAGGTAATAAATTTAAATTTATTATAAATTATAATAAAGGTTATATATTTATAAAATTATAAATCTCCCTTCTGTACCAGGGGGAAGAGAAATTAATCAGTGGAAACAATTCTAGACTTTCATCAGCCTGGCGATGTCTCCAGAGGAATCTATACAACAAACTTAAAGACTAATCAATCCTTATCCTGCATTACTTTCCCCCATCTACCTTCCCATTAGAAACTCAAAGTCCCTTTTCTTGTCTTGTCACTTCCCTAAAAATGTATCATTCTTCTGTGCAGATTCTGTATCAGCCCAAGTTCTAACCACCCTGATGAGCTACTCATCATTGAGTGCTCCCAGGTATATGTGTGATTGCACATGTTAATAAACTTGGCTGTTTTTCTATTTTGTCCGTTTCATTTACAGGGCTGCAGCCAGGGAGTCTGAGATGGGCAGAGGAAAATGATTTTTCTCCCTTTCTGACACTTGTTGGCACTTCCAAACTGGATGCAAGTAACTGAGGGCCACACGCTTATCTGGCAATAGAGAGGGAAAAAAGATGCTGAATCTGGAGTGGGTTACTGAGGGCAAAAGAAAAACAAGATCAGAATGAAGTTGTCCCAAGGGATAACCTGGAGGTGACAAATGATATTTGGGGAAAGGTAGGAAAAATTAGACTCTGTGGTGTGGAAAGGAGCAGAGGAAAGAGTCATCAATACCCCCAAGACTGGAAAACTCCACCGTGAGTCACCAAGAGCCCACGTCAGGAAACAGCTATTTTGAGCTTGGTTAGAGAGTGTGGCACTGTCTGCTTTTACTGAGACGAGTGAGTGGCTGAGCCAGGACGTTAGCTATTCATATCACTGCTTCCCCGAAACAGAATCTCAATCAACTGAGTGCTGAGAGTCTAGACCACCTGATTGCACAGAAAATGAAATCTAAAGCATTCAGTAGCTTTGGGTTTGTCAAGCCTAGAAAGTCTGTTCCAGGAGAAACTGGAACCTGCAGAGAGAATCTGCCAAAGAAAAGGCAGGCATCCCTTTCAGAAGACGGGGTGTGAGGAGCAACTTCCTGCTCCGCGCAGCTCGCCCACCCACTTTGTTCAAGCCATTCCAATTCTAAATGTCATATTGTGATATCCCCAGTGGGAAGTGGACATTTGTTGATTTTTGCCTCCCAGCACCTGGTCACCTTTCCTTGGTGAGTGGACTCCCATTTTAGTTGGGAATCTGATGCAGGTAACAATCCTGGGGATTCTTGGGGCTGACCCTGCCTGGGTGTGGTGTTCTGTTCCCCCAGGCACGGAGCTGGTTCAGATGGACACAAAGCTCCATAACAAAACCCAGGTAATCAGGTCCCGAGCTTTTGTGTGAACTCTTGGAGGAGGAGAAACTTGGCCTGGTTTCTGCTGGCCATGGACCAGTCATCACATGGATCCTGAGAGCAAATCTTCACAGAAAGAAGAAAAGCCAAGAGATGGAGAGAAACAGAGGAACCCTGGATCAACTTCTCCTGGAGGAACAGAACCCAGTGCATCCTCTTTTTGCTTAAGCAGTTTGAGTTTTCTGTGGCATATAACCAGGTCACACAAATACTCCACATCTTCTAAGAGAAATGTGTAAGAAGGAGCGGCAGAGGGTGAAAATACTGCTGTGGTAACAGGGCTGTGGATCCAGGGCAGTCCTGTGTTTCCCCTTGTCCATAGTCAAAAATGCCAATACAACGGCTTCCTAGGTCAGGGGTCACAAACTACAGCCCATGGACCAAATCCAGCCCACCAATGTATTTGTATAGCCTGTGAGCTAAGGACGGTTTTTACATTTTTTTTAAATATTGGAGGAAAAAAAATCAAAAGGAAACAAATAGTTGGTGACATGTGAAAATTACACAAAATTCACATTTCAGTGTCCCTAAATAAAGCTTTATTGGAATGAAGCCATTTCCATTTGTTTATGTATTATCTATGGCTGCTTTCACACTACAACAGAGCTGAATGGTTGGAATAGAGACCATCTGGCTTCAAAGACAAAAATATTTACTACTAGCCTGTTAAGAGAAGGTTTGCAGACCTCTGTCCTAAAGGATCCTTTAGACAAAAGAGATTCTATAACTTGCCTTTTATAAACTAGGCTATTAAGAGGTTTAAGTTCCAAACTTACACAGAGAAACATGTCCAAAAGATTGGCTTTTCTTGCCAAGTAAAAAAATGAGGAAAAGAATTGCTAATTATTTATAGAAACTTGTTTAGAAGAAACTCCATGTTAAGGTTATAAACAGAAGTACTATTCAGAACTCAAAAAATAATCCCAAAGGCAACAGCAATGATATATTCAATTTCAGTAATGATTATTTTCCCATAACTGTGAAAAGTCTATTTCTAGAAACTTCTATTTTTTTAATAATCTAAGAACTAATATAAGCCATAACTGAAATGAACTTTAGAGTAAGAAGAACAATACCTATTATTTATTAAGCCTTTACTATTTGCCAGGCAGAGTCTGAACATTTTACTTCCATTCACACGTTTAATGGTCCCAACCACTGTACAGGATAGATACTATTATTCTACCTATTTGGCAGATGAATAAACCAAGGCACAGAGGCAGGTTGAGTAATTTGCCTACAGTCACACAGCCAGCAAATACTGGGGCCAGGATTCAAACCCCTATAAACTGGTCCCCTAAATTGAACTACAAAGTGGGGTAGACTATCTCAGCTTTATTTAAAGACACATTTTAAAACATTAATTTATTTGGCTGTGTTGGGTCTTAGTTGCGGCATGCAGCATCTCCATTTTCATTGTGAGGGCTCTTTTGTTGTGAGATCCCTCACAATGCTGGCTCTCTTCTTACAGAGCACAGGTTCCAGAGCTCAAAGGCTTCAGCAGTTGCAGGGCACAGGCTTAGGGCTCTGCAGCATGTGGGATCTTAGTTCCCCAACCAGGAATCAAACCCATGTCCCCTGCATTGCAAGGCAGATTTTTTAACCACTGGACCACCAGGGAAGTCTCAATCTCAGCTTTATTTCAAAGAGATGAGGAGGGATTTCCCAGGCCCTGCAGTGCTTAGGACTCAGCACTTTCACTGCTGGGGCCCAGCTTCAATCTCTTGATTGGGGAATGGGGACCTAAAATTTCACAAGCTCAATTTATTATTATTTTTTTTCAACAACAACAACAAAAATAGATGAAGGTAATGAGATTCCACCTGGTGAGACAAAAGACAAGAAAAAATTTTTTTTTTTTTTTAAGACAAGAAAATTTAAGCACAAAATTGTTCTCTGCCCGTTTGGGCCTCCTCCCTACCCTTTAGTGTATGTTTTGCATCTGCACTAATCATACCTCCTTGGGAGACAAACTCCCTTCTTTATCTTGTAAGGGCCCTGATGACCCACGCCTGCTGCTCACTTTGCTCATGTAGATCTGGATTGTGTAAACCGTCAGTAATGCGTCATTTGACGCTTAATTTTCCTAACTGTGCTTTGACCACTAACAGCAGACCATTCCTCAGAGCTTTCTAAAAGACTGTCTCCCGGGTTATCACCCTCAGGTTGGCTCCAGTAAAATTTCCCACCTTTTTCTTAGATTGACTACTGATTAATTTTTCATCAACACATTACAGTCTGAAGTTTAATTAGTAGCACAGTGTAGCACGCACTTTTCTTTCTTAACTTCGTAGAATTCCAGCTTTTCTGAAAAATGTCTTTTCTCTGAGCCTTCAACATGGTCACGTTCAGAGAACATAAGCCCCGCCCCTCTCCAGTTTCCCACATCTGATTGGTCCAGGTGTGGACATCTGACCCACATGGACCAATAGGCTCCTTCTATGAGACTTCAGTACTGAGATTATGATTCCAGCCTCAATCTAACTGCTGTCTTAAAACAGAAGCCTGGTAGGGACTTCCCTGGTGGTCCAAGTGGCTAAGACTCGGAGCTCCCAATGTAGGGGCCCCAGGTTAGACCCCTGGTCAGGGAACTACATCACAACTAAGACCCAGAGCAACCAAATAAATATTAAAACAGCAACAACATAAGCTGTTTGCCACAAGTTCCGAAAACCAGAAAAAGCCCCTCTGCAGTGTGAGACGAAAGAGAGAGATATAAAGAGAAACGGACGTGGAGGAAGGGAGCTCCCTGATTCACAACATATTCTAGTCCCTTCCTGAATTCCAGCACTTCTCCACTCTGGGTTTTGTGAGGCACCCCCGTGATGGTTAATTTTAGTGTCAACTTGAGTGGGCCACTGTGCCCTGATTAAACATTATTTCTGGGTGTGTCTGTGAGGGTGTTTCTGGATGAGATTAGCATTTGAATGGGTGGACTCAGTAAAGTAGATTGCCTTCCCCATGAGGACTGGCAGGATTCAGTTCCTGAAAGACCTGAAGAGACAAAAGGCAGAAGAAAAGACGAGCTCACCTCTTTTTTCCCTGCTTCACTGATTGAGCTGGGACGTCTCCTCTCATAGTCTCCTGCCCTCTGGCTGGTATTTGTATCATCGGCTTCCTAGGTTCTGAGGCTTCCTCCACACTCAGACTGGCTTTCTTGAGTCTCCAGCTTGCAGATGGCAGATCGTGAGAATTCTCAGTTTCCATAATCACACGAACCAATTCTTTACAACTCTTTTTTTAAACATATATTTCCTAATGAGTTCCTCTGGAGAATCCTAATACCAGAATCCTAACCCAGGTCCCTTACATAATATTCCCCTTTGGCTAACTGAATGAGTTTCAATTACCTACAACCAAAAGAATCCTCAAACGTACCCCAATGAAGGGAAAAACACTCTTCCAGTTTCCCTATTCTCTGAATCGTCAGCATGGGCCTCTGAAATTATGGGTTTGCTGGATTTCTAATTATTTCCTTAGTTGGGCACTAACTAGGCCAGCTCCCAGGAATCACTGCTTTGTAGGCAGAAGGACTAGCTGAAGATGCCTAAAATGCTGTACTGGACAGCCGGGAGTCAACAAATTGGTTTTGGGCTTCAGTTTACTTTTTCTTATTTGCTGTGTCTTCTTTTTTTTCTCTGAAAAGATGCATTCTTCTCCATCTCCCTCCAATGAAACAGCTTGAAATGGCAGTTTTACCTGGGATGAAGCTGAGGGAGGGAGATAAACAGTGTCTCAGAACCAGTTGCTGAAATGACTCTCATCTTCATCGTGCTCTCAGTCGTGTCCTACTCTTTGTGACGCTACGGACTGTAGCCCGCCAGGCTCCTGTGTCCATGGAATTCTCCAGGCAAGGATACCGGAGTGGGCTGCCATTTCCTCCTCCAGGGGATCTTCCTGACCTAGGGATTGAACCCACTGCTCTTTCAGCTTCCTGGACTGGCAGGAGGATTCTTTACCACTGTGCCAATGACTGGGGTGAAAGTAAAAGGCAGTTGCCTAATTTCTTCCTGAGTCACATTTCTGAAGGTAGAAATGGTTCGGAGAAAATCCAAATGCTTCTCTGAGAAGATTAAGCAAGTGAGATAAAAAAGAAAGTGATGGCTTCCCAGGGTGGTAGTAATTGGTATTTGAATGGGTGCGATGATTCCCTTTATAGATGGGCAACATGAGGAGATTTGCTAACGGATGGCAAGGTCAAAATTAAGCCTCTGACCTTGAATCAGTGGCCTCTGAATTATGTCTGTTCTTTCCCCAGCCAGCATCTGTGTTTTGATTTCCAACTGGGGGACTGAGCATGTGATCCAGAACCTGGTCAACCAAAATATTCCATCACCACCTTCTTACCCTCTCTCCTGCCATAGTAATCATTCAGGTCTGGGCAAATTAGCCAAGTTGGAGTCATGAGATTAAAATCAACTCTCAATACTCATTGGAAGGACTGATGCTAAAGCTGAAGCTCCAGTATTTTGGTCATCTGATGCCAACAGCCAACTCACTGGAAAAGTCCCTGATATTGAGAAAGATTGAAGGCAGGAGAAGAGGGCATCAGAGGATGACATGGCTGGTGGCATCACTGATGCAATGGACATGAACTTGGGCAAACTTCAGGGGATGGTGAGGGAGGCCTAGCCTGCTGCAGTCCATGAGGTCGCAAACAGTTGGACACAACCGGGCTTCTGAACAATAACACGGATATTGCTTCTTAGATGTAATGCTATTGCACAGTTTACAGACTATGTGTGCGGTGTGTGCTTAGTCGCTCAGTCATGTTTGACTCTTTGCAACCCTATCGACTGTAGCCCAGGCTCCTCTGTCCATGGGGATTCTCCAGGCAAGAATACTGGAGTGGGTTGCCATGTTCTTCTCCAGGGGATCTTCCCAACCCAGGGATTGAACCCAGGTCTCCGACATTGCAGGCGGGTTCTTTACCATCTGAGCCACTGGAGAAGCCCTTACAGACTAGGGTGTAATGTAAACATAATCTTGATATGCACTGGGAAACAAAAAACTCACTTTATTGGTCTGGAACCCAAACTGCAGTATCTCCAAGGTATGCCTGTACTTCTAAATCATATTCCAAAACCATCCACTGCCTGCCATCTCATGACTCATCTGCAGCCCACCATCTGAACAATTTCTAGAGCCACCAGAGTTTCACTTGTAACCCCCGACAATTCACTTTTCACGCAGTAACCAAGGTGAGGGCAATGGGGAGCCATAGAAAGAACACAAGCCAGAAAGGGGCAGCCTCCTGTTAGGACAAGGATCTCTACCTTGCCCACAGATCATCTTTAACTATGTCTCAGCTGGGACACTGAAGTTATTTTTCTGGGTGTTTGTTCTAAGAGTACTCCAGCGGGATTCTGCAGGGTTGGCAAAGCCAACCCCTCAGGATTAACTGCAGGGAATGATGATTTGTCCTTTGCCTGTGTCTTCCTCCAATTCTTTTCCTTGATTTAATTGTTGGCCTCAAGGCGGGAGGGATCTCAGTTCCCAGACCAGGGATGGATGTGCCCCCTGCAGTGGAAGCATGGAGTCTTAACCACTAGATTGCCAGGGAAGTCTCGTTTCTTGGATTCTTCAGCAGCTGGGCCAGGGGAACACACTCAGGGCTACACTTTCCATTCAGTTCAGCCAAAGTGTGTTCAGGGCTTCCTTTGGGCAAGACCTCCCACTGCTGGATGTGGGAGGTCTGCAGAATAGACAAGAGAGTGTCCTGGAGTAGGGGGGCTTTGAAGCCCATGGGGGAGGGAGAAATTTATGAGAGAAGAGAGAAAATGCATGTAGAAAAAATATTTCAGTCGTCCAAAAGTAAAAATGGTGAAAGAAGCTAGACACAGAGGCCATAGCGTATGGCTCCACTCATATGAAATATCGAGAACAGGTAAATCCACAGAGACAGAAAGATTATTCTAGGGGTTGGGGGAGGGGTGGGTGACTGCTGAATAGGTGTGGGTTTCAGGTGACAAAAATGTTTTGGAACTAATTAGAGGCAATGGTTGCAGACATTATGAACATACTAAATACCACTGAATAATACATTTTATTTTATTTTTTAAATTACTTATTTTAATTGGAGGCTAATTACTTTACAATATTGTAGTGGTTTTTGCCATACATTGCCATACATTCATGATTCACATGAATCAGCCATGGGTGTATATGTGTTTCCCATCCTGAGCATCCCCTCCTTCCCCATCCCATCCTTCAGGGTCATCCCAGTGCACCGGCCCTGAGCACCCTGTCTCATGCATCGAACGAACCTGGACTGGCAATCTATTTCACATACGATAATATACATGTTTCAATGCTATTCTCCCAAATCATCCCACCCTCACATTCTCCCACAGAGTCCAAAAGTCTGTTCTATACATCTGTGTCTCTTGCTGTCTCGCATACAGGGTTATCGTTACCATCTTTCTAAATTCCATATATATGCGTTAGTATACTGTATTGGTGTTTTTCTTTCTGGCTTACTTCACTCTGTATAATAGGCTCCAGTTTCATCTACCTCATTAGTACTGATTCAAATGTATTCTTTTTAATGGCTGAGTAATACTCCATTGTGTATATGTACCACAGCTTTCTATCCATTCATCTGCCGATGGACATCTAGGTTGCTTCCATGTCCTGGCTATTGTAAACAGTGCTGTGATGAACATTGAGGTACACTGTCTTTTTCAATTCTGGTTTCCTTGGTGTGCATGCCCAGCAGTGGGATAAACATTTTTAAATGGTTAGTTTTCTGGGACTTCTCTGGTGGTCCAGTGGTTAAGACTCTGTGCTGCCAATGCAGGGGGTGCTGGCTCATCCCTGGTTGGGGAACTAAGATCTCACAGGCTGAGTGGCCCAGTCAAAAGTGTGCCACATCTTACATAAATCTTAACTTATTTTACACATTTAATAAATACACTAAATATATAAATTAAATAATTTTATATTTAATATTAATAAATTAAAACATAAAAATAAATAAATTAAAAATCAAAACACATCTTAAATAAATAAGATGATTAATTTTCTGAACCACTTTGCTGTACAGCAGAAATCAACACTGTAAATCAACCATACGTCCGTTTTTTAAATGGCTAATTTTATGTGAATTTTATCTCAATTAAAAAAATCAAGAACATAATTCTAGCCAGAAAGATACCAAAGACATCATAGCAGGGGCGGCTTTGGAACTAGACCATGAAGGATGGGTTGGGTCTTGTCCTGTGGAGACTGAGAGGCACAAGAGGGTGAAGGAGATTTTCGAGGTCTAGGAAAAGGCTACTGCATCATTAAATTATCAGTAAATGTTACATTAGCCCTGCTAACAGATGGGAAAGCCAGGCTCAGAAAGAGGAAGTGACTTGTTCAAGCAGGCACAGGTGGTAAGCAGCAGAGAGCTGGGAATCAAACTCATATTAGTCTGCTCTTAACCCTGCTAAAGTGTCTCTAGAAGAGGGAAGAGCACAGACTCTCAAATAAATTACAAGAATTTATCCAGGGGTGGGAGGAGGGTAAAATGAGTGAAAGTGATCAAAAGTACAAACTTCCACTTAGAAAATAAATAAATCCTGGGGACGCAATGTACAACATAGTGAACATCGCTAATAGTGCTGGATTGCATATTTGAAAGTTGCTAAGAGCATATATCACTGCAGATGGTGACTGCAGCCACGAAATTAAAAGACGCTTACTCCTTGGAAGGAAAGTTATGACCAACCTAGACAGCATATTAAAAATCAGAGACACTACTTTGCCAACAAAGGTCCATCTAGTCAAGGCTATGGTTTTTCCAGTGGTCATGTATGGATGTGAGAGGTGGACTGTGAAGAAGGCTGAGCGCTGAAGAATTGATGCTTTTGAACTGTGGTGTTGGAGAAGACTCTTGAGAGTCCCTTGGACTGCAAGGAGATCCAACCAGTCCATTCTAAAGGAAATCAGTCCTGGGTGTTCATTGGAAGGAATGATGCTAAAGCTGAAACTCCAGTACTTTGGCCACCTCATGCAAAGAGTTGACTCATTGGAAAAGACTCTGATGCTGGGAGGGATTGGGGGCAGGAGGAGAAGGGGACGACAGAGGATGAGATGGCTGGATGGCATCACTGACTCGATGGACGTGAGTCTGAGTGAACTCCGGGAGTTGGTGATGGACAGGGAGGCCTGGCGTGCTGTGATTCATGGGGTCGCAAAGAGTCGGACACGACTGAGTGACTGGACTGAACTGAACTGAAGAGCATATATCTTACAAGTTCTCACTTGTAAGGGAAAAAATGTATAATGGTGTGGTGACAAGTTAACTAGATTTCTGGTAGTGATCATTTAGCAATCAGTATATACAAATATCGACTCACTGTGTTGAACACCTGAAACTCATATATTTCAGGTGTATCACAATTAAAAAAAAAAGACCTTCTATGGTCTTCACAAAAGAATAATCAGATGTTAGCCCACTAGGATATATACTCATGACAACATTCTTGTAACAGTGAAATATTGGCAATGTCAGATGTTCAGCTCTGTAGGGGCTGGTTAAAATTAAGTTATTGAAGAACACTTGATAAGTCGAGGATGCAAACACCATATAACGCTAAAAAGGAAAGACATGAAAAAATAAATAGGTATCAGTTGCATTGGAAAAAATATATGGAAAACTTAGTAGAAAAACATGCATCACACTGTTGATTTTCTTTGAAAGGTAGTAATGTGTATGAGTTTTTTCTATCTCTATATGTATGTGAAAGTGTCAGTCGCTCAGCCATGTCCAACTCTTTGCGGCCCCGTGGCCTGTAGCCAGCCAGGCTCCTCTGTCTATGGAATTCTCCAGGCAACAATACTGGAATAGGTAGCCATTCCCTTCTCCAAGGGATCTTCCTCACTCAGGGATCAAATCCAGGTGTCCTGCATTGCAGGCAGATCTTTACCATCTGAGCCACTAAGGAAGCCCATATATGTATGCATATATACACATATATGTGTGTGTATTTGTTTGTTTGTTTGTTCAATTGCTCAGTCGTGTCGGACTCTTTGTGACCCCATGGACTGCAGTACAACAGGCCTCCCTGTCCTTCACCATGTCCCAGAGCTTGCTCAAACTCATGCCCACTGAGTCAGCGATGATAATTTTCCATGTCTATAAAATGAAGAAAATAATTTGAGGACCTCTCTCCTCAATTTGTTATAAATACCAAGTGAGATATTGCATATAAATCTTAAAGCACAGTATCTGGTATGGGACAAATGCTCAGTAAAATTATTATTATTATTATTATGTACATGTATTAATTTTGTAGCTAGAAATGCAGGCTGTTTTTAAAGTCCCCCTGTAGGGGACTCCTACATCACAGCCCCTGGAAGTTGTCTCCCTTCGCTCCCTGCCAGCAGTATCCTCCTCCAGGTGTGAAACTGGAGGGAGCGGTGAGTCATGGACTGTTTCCTCTGCTGCCCTTGAAGTATGGGCTGGCCTCCGGTCCATGCTGCTCTTCGTGGAAAGTAACCAGCTTCTTTCTCTCTCTTTCTTAACATTGTGTTAGTTTCAGGTGTACAGCAGAGTGATTCATTTATACATATACATATATCCATTATTTTCCCATATTGGTTACTGTAGAATATTGTGTAGAGTTCCCTGTGCTATGCAGTAGGTCTTTGTCGGTTATCTGTTTTACATATAGCAGTGTGCATATGTCAATCCCAATCTCCCAATTTATCCCTCTACCCAACCTTTCTCCTTTGGTAACTATAAATTTGCTTTTGAAGTCTATGAATCAGTTTCTACTTTATAGACAAGTTCATTTGTATCAGTTTTTTAGATTCCACATATAAGTAATATCAGAATTTTGTCTCTGATTTACTTCACTTAATTTGATAATGTCTAGGTCCATCTGTGTTGCTGTAAATGGCATTATTTCATTCTTTTTATGGCTGAATAATATTCCACTGTGTATAGGTACCACATCTTCTTTATTCATTTCTGCTGATGGGCATTTAGGTTGCCTCTCCTGTCTTGGCTATTGTAAACAGTGCTGCAACGCACACTACAGTGTTCATCTTTTCAAATTGTGTAACACATCAGGTTCAGCCTTCCCCACCCGGCTCCTCTTCCAGAGGCTACCAACCAATCGATGGAGGTTGATGAGATTCAAAAATGTTTTCTTTCTCTCTTCTCCCAGCCCCGGCAGCAGGAACAGCATCTCTGCTGACCTCTTGGGGTCCTATTTCAGGTATTCATATCAAGGCTCCCAAGTTGATCCATGTCTGGGTAGAGACTTTTTCCCTTAGAGACAGAGAGGATGCTGCCTTAGCACCACCCCACACCTCTGGATGGTCCCTATGATTGGGACCTGAGTTCCTTTTCTCCTTCTCTTAAGACTGGTTCTTACTCATGATCACTCTGCCCTTGGTGCAGACTGGGGAATTGCAGACATCTTGCCAAATTAATGGTGATGATTGTATCCTGCAAAGAAATGTTTCTGACTTTCACAGAAGATCTGTTTCAGGGTCCTGATGATATTGCATAATTACACAAGCAATATGTGAATTAATACTCACTGTGGAAAATTCAAATAATCTAGAACTATGTTAAGAAAAGCAAAAAGTTTCTCCAACACCTCTCCTTCAGCCCCACCCCTCTCTCCAGAGGTAACCAACTACTGGGAATAGATACAAATTTTCATTACTAGACACAATGCTGTAATGAAAGTCTGTTACAGAGAACTTCATGCATTTGTGCAAATATTTGCATAACACAGATTTCTAAAAGTGAAATACCCAGATCAAAGGACTGTTCATTTAAGCTATTGCTAAATATTGCCATACCATTTCTGTTCTTTATCGAGCCCATCCTTGCATGAAATGTTCCCTTGGTATCTCTAATTTTCCTGAAGAGATCTCAAGTCTTTCCCATTCTGTTGTTTTCCTTTATTTCTCTGCATTGATCGCTGAGGAAGGTTTTCTTATCTCTTCTTGCTATTCTTTGGAACTCTGCATTCAGATGCTTATATCTTTCCTTTTCTCCTTTGCTTTTCACTTCTCTTCTTTTCACAGCTATGTTTAAGGCCTCCCCAGACAGCCATTTTGCTTTTTTTGCATTTCTTTTCCATGGGGATGGTCTTGATCCCTGTCTCCTGTACAATGTCATCAACCTCAGTCCATAGTTCATCAGGCACTCTATCAGATCTAGGCCCTTAAATCTATTTCTCACTTCCATTGTATAATCATAAGGGATTTGATTTAGGTCATACCTGAATGGTCTAGTGGTTTTCCCTACTTTCTTCAATTTAAGTCTGAATTTGGCAATAAGGAGTTCATCATCTGAGCCACAGTCAGCTCCTGGTCTTGTTTTTGTTGACTGTATAGAGCTTCAGCAATATGTGAACCGTGAACTTCCTGATGTTCAAGCTGGTTTTAGAAAAGGCAGAGGAACCAGAGACCAAATTGCCAACATCTGCTGGATCATGGAAAAAGGAATAGAGTTCCAGAAAAACATCTATTTCTGCTTTATTGACTATGCCAAAGCCTTTGACTGTGTGGATCACAATAAACTGTGGGAAATTCTGAAAGAGATGGGAATATCAGACCACCTGACCTGCCTCTTGAGAAATTGTATGCAGGTCAGGAAGCAACAGTTAGAACTGGACATGGAACAACAGACTGGTTCCAAATAGGAAAAGGAGTATGTCAAGGCTGTATATTGTCACCCTGTTTATTTAACTTCTACACAGAGTACATCATGAGAAACACTGGACTGGAAGAAACACAAGCTGGAATCAAGATTGCCGGGAGAAATATCAATAACCTCAGATATGCAGATGACACCACCCTTATGGCAGAAAGTGAAGAGGAACTAAAGAGCCTCTTGATGAAAGTGAAAGTGGAGAGTGAAAAAGTTGGCTTAAAACTCAACATTCAGAAAACGAAGATCATGGCATCTGGTCCCATCACGTCATGGGAAATAGATGGGGAAACAGTGGAAACAGTGTCAGACTATTTTTTGGGCTCCAAAATCACTGCAGATGGTGACTGCAGCCATGAAATTAAAAGACGCTTACTCCTTGGGAGGAAAGTTATGACCAACATAGATAGCATATTCAAAAGCAGAGACATTATTTTGCCAACAAAGGTCCGTCTAGTCAAGGCTATGGCTTTTCCAGTGGTCAGGTATGGATGTGAGAGTTGGACTGTGAAGAAAGCTGAGCTTCGAAGAATTGATGCTTTTGAACTGTGGTGTTGGAGAAGACTCTTGAGAGTCCCTTGGACTGCAAGGAGATCCAACCAGTCCATTCTGAAGGAGATCAGCCCTGGGATTTCTTTGGAAGGAATGATGCTAAAGCTGAAACTCCAGTACTTTGGCCACCTCATGCAAAGAGTTGACTCACTGGAAAAGACTCTGATGTTGGGAGGGATTGGGGGCAGGAGGAGAAGGGGACGACAGAGGATGAGATGGCTGGATGGCATCACTGACTCGATGAATGTGAGTCTGAGTGAACTCCGGGAGTTGGTGATGGACAGGGAGGCCAGGCATGCTGCGATTCATGGGGTTGCCAAGAGTCGGACATGACTGAGCGACTGAACTAAACTGAAATATTGCCAAAGTGCCTTTCCAAAAGGTCAAATGAATTTCCAAGTTCGGCCTTTCAAGTTGGGGCTGACTTCTTAAGATTTAACAAATAACTGTAGTAGGTGATTGGGGAAAGGTATTTTAAGTTTGCTTTAATCCTAATATTTTTCTTCCTTTCAAGGGGCCTCTACAAAGAGATTAATATTTATAGAGTGGGCATCTCTATCTTGAACTTCAACGTAAGATAGAAGAGATACCTGTGTGGTTGACCTGAAGGAAAGCGCAGTGAAAAGCACTAACTACATAGCCTTGACAAAACTCTACCACCGCCCGAGTGAGAAGCAGGTCGTGGTCCAATCACATAGGATTTCAAAGCACAAACTAATGTTTGTTTCATATAATCTGCAGAGCAATACGATATGTCCCTATTTTTATTTTGATTTTACAGATGAAGTAATTAAGACTGTAAGAAGTTAAGTGACTGCCAAGGTCCCAGTTAGAAAAAGAACAACATGAACTCAGATCATTCGACTCTAAAGGCCATGCTCTTAGCCACATACAGGCTACTTATCCACCATATTAGATAACCTCAACCTGTAACAAGCACTCTTCTCCATCATCAGAGATCCTCATTCAGTAGGTCATGGCATTTGACAAAATGCAACACCATCACTGTTACCAGTATACCTACGGAGTGAGCCACTGCAATAAGACAAGGAAAAATAAGTGTAAGAAATAGAATCAAACAGTATTAATTTGCAGATTCTGTGATTGTCCACACAGAAAATTCAAGAGTATCTATAAACTACTTAAGTTAAAGCTTCTGGTTACAAGATTAACATCCAAAATCAGTAAGATTTCTATACTACAATAAAACTAATTAAAAAGCATAATAGCCAATAAAACAAAATATAGGAATGATTTCAACAAATATATGAAGTTCTTGCAGAGAAAATAATAAAACTTTATTGAAGGACATAAAGAGAAGACCCAAATAAATGGAAATACATACCATGACCATGGATGGGAAGGCTTGTATCATAAATGTCAATTCTCCACAGAGAGCAAAATAATATTGTGTAGTAGTAATTAAGACAGAGTGGAATTGACATAAGGACGGACAAATAGAAAGCTGTAACAGAAAAAGGAAATCTAGGAACAGATCTATATGCATATGGAAATGTGCTAAAGGCAGGAGGTTACATTACAAATCAGTGGAGACAGGGTAGACTATTCCCTAGTACTGTGGAATCTCGTCATCATGTGGAAAAAGTAAAATTAGATAGCTACTTCATGTTATGCGTCAATGTGTGTGAACATTAAGTCACTTCAGTCATGTCCAATTGCTTGTGACCCCATGGACTGTATGCAGCCCACCAGACTCCTCTGTCCATGGGCTCCTCCAGGCAAGAATACTGGAGTAGGTTGCCACGCCCTCCTCTAGGAGATCTTTCCAACCCAGGGATCGAACCTGGGTCTCTTGAGTCTCCTGAATTGACAAGCAGGTTCTTTACCACTAGTGCTGCCTGAAAAGCCCCCAAATATCAACAGTTCTTGAGAATTTTCTGAAAATTATTGGGAACCCATATAGCTTTTGTTTATACTGTACCTATCAATATTTACTATATAATAAGTTAAACCTAAGAAATTTTAGAAATATTTACTATTTCATTTAAAAATAATTGCTATAAATTATAGAATGTATAGCAATTCTATAATTGCTATACATAACATAAATAACATATTTTTAATGAAAAAACTCTTTTCCAAAAAAAATATCATCAGTGAGTACCATTGTTTTACATTTTTGCAAATCTAATATCTGGCTGGATTTTTATATCTGGGTCTACATTCAGTCTATTGTGATATATTCTTTTGGTTGGAGTACAGAAACAAGATCCAGCCTTACACAGGTACATGGTTAGCAAAAGGAGGAGGATTTGAATAGCCTTTTCAGATTATGATTGTGAATTTCTTATTTTTTACTACACCAAAACTCAAGCTGGAGTAGATTTTTCAAGGTAAACCACAATGTTGCAATATGGAACCTAAACCTTTATCAGTGAACTTTATGTACTCTGTTACATTAAAAATCCATTGGGCTAACACTTGAAAAGATCTTTTAACCGAACATGATTTTGTAATATCATACATTGGTCATTTAGAAAATACTGGTTCACTGAGTTAGGCTAATCTTCCAAATGTTGGCATGTTTTATCACAAAAATTACATTAATTTACATTACTACCAATATCACCAGAAAAGTCTTGTATTGGGAAGTTGTCAAATTCATGGTAACAAATGCAAGTTTTCCAAAATCCTAATCACCTGCTGAAAGCTCAAGTTGTATCACTGGCAACAGATACTGTCAGCTGTTTTCCTTGAAGTGACAGGCTCTCTTCACTCATTTTTGAGAAACTGACAAACACTCAAGCCTGAAAAAATGACAGTAGAAAACACATTTATTCTTTCAAGTAAAAATTATGTTCCATGAGAAAAAAAGGCTTATGTGTACTTCCCATTCTGTCATCCAGAATATTTTTTAAACGGGAAATACTAGAATATATATATTTGCTTATTTTTTTTTAAAGAGGGATAAGTCAAAATCCAGTTTTAAGTATTTTCTGGGACTTCTCTGGTGGTCCAGTGGCTAAGACTCTGCATTCCCAATGCAGGGGGCCTGGGTTCATTCCCTGGTCGGGGAACTAGATCTCATATGCCACAACTCAGACCCAGCAAAGCCAAATAAACAAGGAAATAATATTTTTTAAAAATGTACTGATGGGAGAGGAAACAGAGGAGAAGAGACAGGAATGAAAGCTAAACTTTTCTGCTGTACTTTGAGGTTTTGACTTTGCAAACACATGAATATTTTAAATAACTAATAAACAAAATAAAAATGAAAAAATAAAAATAAAAGACATACTCAAAGATTCAAGAGCAGATAAAATTAATTATTCTTATTGCTTCATCAAAACATTCTTAAGTATAACTGGTGCTTGTTTTTAACTTATCAGTGCGTGATAATGAAGTATATAATGATTACCAGTAGAACTGGGTGCAGATTGAAGCCCTAACACATCCGTAATTAACTTAAATGTAAATGGTCTAAGTATATCAAGTAAAGGACAAAGCTTGGCAGAGTGGAGAGAAAATAAGGATCCAGTGATACGTTATCTAAAAGAAAAAGTGAAAGTGATAGTCGCTTAATTGTGTCGGACTCTTTGCGACCCCATTGACTGTAGCCCACCAGGCTCCTCTGTCCATGGAATTTTCCAGGCAAGAATACTAGACTGGGTAGCCATTCCCTTCTCCAGGGGATCTTCCCAAACCAGGGATTCTCTCCTGCATGGCAAGTGGATTCTTTACCACCTGAACCACCAGGGAAGTCTATCTATAAGAAACTCACTTCTAATGTAATAATATTGGTAGACTGAAAGTAGATAGAAAAAGATATACCAACATTAACCAAAAGAAGGAGTGGCTATACTAATATCAGATAAACTAGATTTCGGAACAAAGAACATTGTAAGAGGGACATTATATAAATACAAAAGGATTGGTCCACCAAGAAGACACTGCAATCATGTTTATGCACCAGACAGAAGCAGATTGATAGAACTGAAAGAATAAATAGACAAATACACAATTTTTTAAAATTCACAGTTATAATTGATTACTTCAACACTCCACTGCCAGCAACTGATAGAACTACTAGACAGAAAATCAGCAAGGATATAAAGTAATTGACTAGCACTATTAACTGATTCAACTGATATCTATGGAACGCATCACTGAACAACAGTAGAACACACATTTTTTTCCACGTGCCCAAGGAATCCTTTGAGCAGGCTCTGGGAGTTGGTGTTGGACAGGGAAGCCTGGCGTGCTGCAGTCCATGGGGGTCGCAGAGCCGGACACAACTGAGCGACTGAACTGAACTGAAGGAATGTTAAGACAGAACATACCCTGGTCCCCTAAACAAATATTAAATTTAAAAGAACTAAAATCACACAAATTATGTTCTCTGACCATAACGGAATCAAACCAGGAATCAGTGACAGAAACACAATAAAAATCTCCCAAAACTTGGAGACTAAACAACATACATATAAAAAGTCTTTGAGTCAAAGAAGTCTCAAAGGAAAATATTTTTAAAGAATCAAATGAAAATGAAAATATGACTTACTGAAAATAAATGAAATGAAGCTAAAGTACTACTGAGAGGGAAATTTATAATTGTAAATACATTAGACAAGAAGAAAGATCTCAAATCAATAACCAAAGTTCCCACGTCAAGAAGCTAAAATAATAGTAAAATAAACACAGAGAATGCAGAAGGAAGGAAATAATAAAGAAATCAGTGAAACCAAAACCAGCAAAAATAATAGAGAACAACAATGAAGCAAAACGCTAATTCTTATCCCCTAAGATCAACAAAAATGATAAACTTTTAGGAGACTCACAAACATAAAATGAGAGAAAACACAAATCACCAATGTCAAATGAAATGGGATAGCTCTACACACTCTGAGCCATTAAAGAAAGAATAGAGGAATACTACAAACAACTTTGCATTTAGAACTTTGACCACTTAGAAGAAGCATAAAATAGTTTGGCACTCTAATACTTTGGCCGCGTGATGCAAAGAGCTGACTCACTGGAAAAAACCCTGATGCTGGGAAAGATTGAGGGCAGGAAAAGAAGGGGACCACAGAGGATGAGATGGTTGGTTGGCATCACTGACTCAATGGATATGAGTTTAAGCAAACTCCAGGAGATAGTGAAGGACAGGGAAGCCTGGTGTGCTGCAGTCCATGGAGTTGCAAAGAGTCTGATATTATTTAACAACTTAACAACAACAACATCTTACAAAGCTAAATATACACTTCTATGTGACTTGAAAATTGCACCCTTGGGTATTTATCTCAGAGAAATGAAAACTTATATTCACACTAAAAAAACCTATACAAGTGTTCATAGCAGCTTTATTCATAACAGCCCCAAACTGGAAACCATGCAGATATCCTTCAAAGGATGAACCAAACTGTGGTACATCCATCTATGAAATACTGCTCAGCCAGCAGAAAGAATGAACGGTTGATACATGCAACAACTTGGAAAGATCTCAAGAGAAATATGGTGACTGAAAAAAAAGATAAACTCAGATGCTTATATACGGTACGATTCCACTTATATAACATTCTTGAAATGATAAAATGGAAATAGAAAATGATTAGCAGGTGTCAGGGATTGAGTGGGGGAAAGTAACTGTTGTTATTAAAGTAATGCAGCAAGGGGTCCCTATGATGGAGCTATTCTGTATCTCAACTATGGTGTGGCAGCACAAATCTACGCATATGATAAAACGATAAGTAACTAAATACGCACACACACAAGTGCACACGAACCTGGGGAAATCTGAATAATGTCAATGGGTTGCATCAGTGTCAATTTTCTGCTTGTGATATCGTACCATGTAAAATGTTACTGCTGAGGGAAAACAGGTGGGAAGTAGACAGAGATGCCTCTAATATTTCTTGCAACTGTATGCAATCTACAATTATCCCAATATACAGTGTTAAAAAAGAAGACAGACCACAGACTTAAGATGTGATGTTTATCATACATAAATACACAAAAGATCAGGAACCAAATGTAAAGAATGCCCATGAAAATGACAACACAATAGTAAAAAAACAAACCAAAAAAATGCAAAAGGATGTGAATTAAGAATTCACAGAAAAGGAAACTCATATATCCAATAAACAGATGAAAAGATGTTTAATTTCGTTGAAATAAAATAACAAAAATAAAATAACAAAACTCATTTCACACTCACCAGATTGGCAAACCTCTAACAGTCTTGATAGTTTATGGGTGTTTGGTATGGATGCAAGGAAATGGCAACTCATACCCTGCTAGGAAGGGTGTAAATTTATACGATCACAGTTGGACAACAATTTGACAATGTTTATTAAAATCGAAAGCATGCATACTGTTTGCTTCATGCTTCTACTTCTAGAAAACTACCCAGTATAAACTCTTACTCCTGAGCTCAAAAAGCTATTTATACCAGAGTGGCCACGATAGCAGTGTTTGGTAATAGTAACAAATTGAAAACATCTGTATGTTATCAATAGGACACTGGTTGAAGAATTTGTGGTATGTTCCTATATTACAAATACTTTGAACAGTTTAAAAAATAAAAGAATTGGTCTATGCGTATCAGCACGCGTAAGTCCTGAAAACATAATGCTTAGTGGTAAAAAGTGTATTTATGTATGATAAACATCACATGTACAGGGTAATCGGAGAAGGTGATGGCACCCCACTACCCCACTCCAGTACTCTTGCCTGGAGAATCCCATGGACGGAGGAGCCTGGTAGGCTGCAGTCCATGGGGTCGCTGAGTCGGACTCGACTGAGCGACTTCACTTTCACTTTTCACTTTGACGCATTGGAGAAGGAAATGGCAACCCACTCCAGTACTCTTGCCTGGAGAATCCCAGGGACGGGGGAGCCTGGTGGGCTGCCATCTATGGGGTCAAACAGAGTCAGACATGACTAAAGTGACTTAGCAGCAGCAGCAGCACAGGGTAATACCACATCCTGTGTGTGTATACATACATGAGAAAGTAAAAACTAAAATACGTGGATAAGAGGGACTCATATTATTTCACAATGAGGTGACTCCTGGGAAGGAAGGGAACTAAAGAAGGATTTTCAGCTGAATCTTTAGGTGTTGTTCTTTTGTTTGCTTGCTTTAAAATTGATTTAAGTAAAGATCTTAGCACTGGTCAATCCTGGGAGGTGGATACAAAAGTGTTAGCCTTTTTCCGTGCTAGCTTTATGCCTGAAATTAAAGTACACACAGAAAGAACCCAAGCATGTTCCGTGATGTTGGGGCACACCCATACTTGGAAGACCCAGCTCCAGGATAGATCAGTCTCACTGCTAAGGCAGTTGCATCATGAGAAGCAGGAGCAGGAGTGGGATCAGGGCTCAGAGGAGAAGGAGGAGGAGTGGCTTTCCCTGTTTATAGTCCCCTTAAGTAGCATCTTTTCAAGAATATTTCAGGTGATAAGTTACCATAAACACTGTTAAGGCTGTGATGACATATATTCAAGGAGGCTGCGAGAAAGCATAGCTCAGGCTGTCCGTGCTTCAGCGATGCGACAGGAGTAGGTGGTTAAAGAGAATCCTTTTCATCCTCCTGCTGGTTTCCAGGCTGTTCACCCTTCATGTTAGGATCTGGCTACACTTCTGCTGTGGGGGCTTCCCTGGTGGCGCAGTGGTAAAGAACCTGCCTGCGATGCAGGAGACACAGGAGACGCGGGATCGATCCCTGGGTTAGGAAGATCCCCTGGAGAAGGAAATGGCAACCCACTCCAGTATCCTTGCCTGGAAAATCCCATGGACAGAGGAGCCTGGCGGGCTACAGTCCCTGGGGCCGCAAGAGTCAGACATGACTTGGCGACTAAACCATGACCACCACATTTCAGCTGTAACAGCTGCTAACTGGATACCTTTTAGGCTATTTCAGAGGTGCTGACTTTCATAATACAGTTGCCCTCACTGTCCTCGGGTTCGGCATCTGCAGATCCAGAAGGCTGGCATAAGGACTTGAGCACACTCAGATGTGGGTAACTGTAGGGGTCCTGGAACAAATCCCCAGGGATCCCAAGGGGCCGTTGTACTCTTGGAAGCACAGGACATCATTCTTATCACTGGAATCAGGATAACGTTTTCCCTCCTCCCCACATCTTGTCATCAGGATTTCTTGTCCTGAGCACTGGTGACATTTGGGGCCAAATTGATCTTCACTGGGGAGAAAGGTGCTGTCCTGTGCACCAAAGGAGGTTCAGCAGCATTCCTGGTGTCTTGTACTAGATGTCAAACACACCCCCACCACCCCAGTTATGACAGTGAAGAATGTTGGATTTCCTTGGTGATCCAGTAGCTTCCCTGGAGGCTCAGATGGTAAAGAATCTGCCTGCGATGCAGGAGACCTGGGTTTGATTTCTGGGTCAGGAAGATTCCCTGGAGAAGGAAATGGCAACCCACTCTAGTATTCTTGCCTAGAGAATCCCATAGACAGAGGAACCTGGTGAGCTACAACCCATGGGGTCTCAAAGAGTCGGACACAACTGAGTGACTAACACATACATACATATGACTGAGTGACTAACATATACATGCATACATATCAGTAGCTTCCCGGGTGGCTCAGCAGTAAAGAACCTGCCTGCAATGCAGAAGACACAGGAGATGTCGCGGGTTCGATCCCTGGGTTGGGAAGATTCCCTGGAGGAGGGCATGGCAACCCACTCCAGTATTCTTGCCTAGAGAATCCCATGGACAGAGGAGCCTGGTGGGCCACAGTCCATGGGGTCACACAGAGTCTGAAGCGACTGAGCACGCACACACCAAGTAGCTAAGACTCTGTACTCCCAACACAGGGGACCTGGGTTCAGTTCCTGGTCAGAGAACTAGATCCCACATGCTGCAACTAAGATCTGGGGCAGTCAAATAAATAAATTAAATTGATAAATATTAAAAAAAAATGAATGTCTCCAGATGTCGCCAGATGTCCCCTGGGGCACCAAATCACCCCTGGTTGAGAACCACTCTCCGGGGACTGGCCCGACGTACAGTCACTGGGATGCAGGTCAGCGAGCTTGGTCGTGTGCAGGACACTCAGACATCTTCTTCACCATGGCAGACAAAACCTCCCTCGTTTACTGAAAGGTTCCCCAGTAGTTTCTCTCTCACAGATCCGTTATGCTGCACCTTATATTTAAAAGGAAATACGCTGGCCTTCCAGAACCATTTCCAGTTTTTCAAACTCTCTGCGGTTGCATGTTGACAGGCAAAGCCAGACTCATTTGGGGATGACACTGCATGGTTTAAGAATCTTGTGCTGCCTGGGGACCGGCCTCCACGTCTGAGTTATCTGACATCTGGCAACAGAAGGGCTGAGCGAGTCCAGCGCACATCACTCCTGACTAATCTTTTAGAATCAATATAGAGTCACTCAGTACCTGACATTTACTTGTACAGTACCCTCCTTAAAAACATGATTTATTTATTCATTTTCCAGTTGCTTCTTCTCTCTCCATTTCCCAGTGAATTAAATATCTGTGCTCAAGCCCCAGGGACCTTCTCTCAAATGCTCTATCAAGGCTGCATATATACATATATGACTACAGTGAGAATTTATTTATTTTGGTCACACTGCATGTGGGATCAAATGGGATCCCTTGACCAGGGATTGAACCTGCAGCCCCTGCACTAAAGCTGGAGTCTTAACCCCTGGACCATCAGGGAAGTCCCTAGGCTGCTTCTACTTCTATCCATGCTGTTTCTTCCTCAGGAAACAGACTCCCTCTCCCCAGTTCCTCTCCCAGGCCATCCAGCCACGTAACCTCATGGCATCTCGGACTTGGGGTTGCCAGGTTTCAGTTCAGTTCAGTCTATCAGTCGTGTCCGACTCTTTGCGACCCCATGAATCGCAGCACGCCAGGCCTCCCTGTCCATCACCAACTCCCGGAGTTCACTCAGACTCACGTCCATCGAGTCAGTGATGCCATCCAGCCATCTCATCCTCTGTCGTCCCCTTCTCCTCCTGCCCCCAATCCCTCCCAGCATTAGTCTTTTCCAATGAGTCAACTCTTCCTATGAGGTGGCCAAAGCACTGGAGTTTCAGCTTTAGCATCAGTCCTTCCAAAGAAAGCCCAGGGCTGATCTCCTTCAGAATGGACTGGTTGGATCTCTTTGCAGTCCAAGGGACTCTCAAGAGTCTTCTCCAACACCACAGTTCAAAAGCATCAATTCTTCAGCGCTCAGCCTTCTTCACAGTCCAACTCTCACATCCATACATGACCACAGGAAAAACCATAGCCTTGACTAGACGGACCTTTGTTGGCAAAGTAATGTCTCTGCTTTTCAATATGCTGTCTAGGTTGGTCATAACTTTTCTTCCAAGGAGTAAGCGTCTTTTAATTTCATGACTGCAGTCACCATCTGCAGTGATTTTGGAGCCCAAAAAAATAAAGTCTGACACTGTTTCCCCATCTATTTTCCATGAAGTGATGGGACCAGATGCCATGATCTTCGTTTTCTGAATGTTGAGTTTTAAGGTTTGCCAGGTTTAGCAAACAAAAATACAGGGTGCTCAGTTAATGCTGATTTCAAACAAATAAACAAAAATTTGAGTATAAGCATATTCTCAATATTGCACAGGACAAACTTATACTTAAAAAAATTATTTGTTGTTTATCTGAAATTCAAAGTAAACCAGCATTTTATCTGGTAATCCTACATGGACTTCTCCTTTGAAGCACTTACCACAGGTGGAAATTATATTTTTCTTTGTGTGATTAGCTCCATGAAGGCAATGAACAGGTTTGTTTTATTTCTGTTTTTATTTATTTATTATTAAATATATAAATTTTACATATGTAATTTATTTAAATTAAAAATATTATTTATTTATTTCTCCCCTGTTTGATTTCTGGCTCTGAGCACCAAGCTTTGAGCATAGACAGCCTGGGATGAACTCTGATAGGTGAATAGATAAGCATGCGAAGGAAGGAGGGAAGAAGAGAGGAAAGAAAAAAAGCTAGGTAGGAATGGAACCTATGCAGAGTATGTTCTGTTGTTAATAAACTGCTGTTAGGTCTTGGGAAGCACCATACTTCTTTATACTTCTGAAACTTTGCCTGCTCCCTTCCTCATCTGGTTAATGAACCCAGGGTCTGGGGTCTCTGGACTGGGTCAGAACATCTGCACTCCCAATATATCCAGATCTTCCCTCTGATAAAGCATTTACCATGTTATATAATTATCTGCTAATATATCTGTCTCTCTCACCAGCCCATAAATTCCTTGAGGACAAGCATGATGTCTCATTCATCTTGGAAACCATGTAACTAGGCAAAGCTGGTAAATATCCAACCAGTGGTCATTGACATGTTGAGATATGAAGCTGACTGCCTAGTCTTAATGTAGCCACGAGTAACAACCTCAGCTTCTACCCTTGGCCACCTTCGGGCTTGTCCTGGTACATCATCACATCAAAAACAAATTAACAAAAAGAAAACGAGAAACAAAACCAGCAAACCCATCCCTAATAGTAAGTAATGTCCTTTTATTTTTAACTGAAGGTTTTATTGGGAGATAGCTATTTTGCTCATCCCAGATTTCTAAATGTTCTCTTGATTTGCATCTTTTCTCCTTATATACCCTTTACTCCTCCCTGAATCTTTTATTTCTTCTCCCTTTGTGTGGCCACACTGGCTCCAGGGTCCCCGCATACCTACCCCACCCCATTACCTGCAGTTTGTGGGTTCTTTCTCTTAAGTACAGCTGTGTAGTCCTCTCTGGACTTTTTCAATTTGCATCCCACTCAGAGAATCCTCAACCCACTCAGAGAATTATTCTTGGGAATCAACTTCCTTAGAAGCTAGAGAAGGACGGGGGAATTTTAAATCAGTAATTTAATTATGGCTTCCTGTCACACCAGAAGATGGCACGTTCAATCACAGACTAGGACTGGGGTTAAAGTAGAAAATCATGCTGATTCAGTGCAGAGAATGTACGCTTTCTAGAGTCAAAACCAGAACTACTGAGAAATGAGATGTGACGAGGGGGAAACCAATAGCAGGAAAGGGGACCTGAGAAGAAACTGATGAGATTCTGAAGTCCAGAAGTTCTGATATTTAGAACAGGCTCTTAAACATCTCCCCTTTACCTAAAAATGGCGGTGCCTCCTCTCAGGATGTTTCCTGCTAGTGCTCTCGTGATTTCTTTTCTGTATGGGGCACCTGAGCCTGATGACACCTTCATAGAGTAGATAGGAGACCACCAGGTAAAGAACCTGGAGCCAAGGTTCTTCCAAGGAGTACTTCTGAAAACACACATTCTCATTCTATTATTCCCTTCTACTTTTGGTGTTAGAGGCATCTATGTATAGTTTTTGTAGCTTCCTGCTGTATTGACCCTTTCATCATTATAAATGTCCTTCTTTGTCTCCAGTAACATTTTTTGTCTTAAAATCTATTTTGTTCATCATTAGTATAACTACTCCTGATCTCTATGTTTGCATGGTATATATCTTTATATCTTTTTATTTTCAACCTATTTGTGCCTTTGAGTCTAAAAGGTGTCTCTTTTGGACTAGCATATAGTTGGATCCTATTCTTCTAAAATCCAGTCTGATAATCTCTACTTTTTGAATGGAGTGTTTAATCCATTTACACTTAATGTAATTGTTGATATGGTTGTATTTACCCCTGTCATTTTATTTGTTTTCTATATGTCCCATGTCTTTCTTGTTCCTCTGTTCCTCTTTTACTGACCTCTATGTTAAACAGATATTTTATAGTTAACAATTTTAATTATTTTATCTCCTTTTTCTTTCTACTACATTATTTTGAGTTATATCTTAAGTGGTTGTTCTGGAGTTCCTTTCAACTTTTAATTCTCAAAAAAATCCTAGAATTTTGTATCAGTGAATCTCATCATTTATTTGAGAGATCAATTGTTTTATTCCATGGTTTATCAAACATCTACATATGTCAGACCCCTTTATAGACATAAGAGACTCAGAGGACAGCTACAGGATTTTGGGGGCTTCCCTGGTGGCTCAGATGGTAAAGTATCTGCCTGCAATGCGGGAGACCTGGGTTCGATCCCTGGATTGGGAAGATCCCCTGGAGAAGGGAATGGCAGCCCTCTCCAGTATTCTTGGCTGGAGAGTTCCATGGACAGAGGAGCCTGGTGGGTTATAGTCCATGGGGTCGCACAGAGTCGGACATGATAGAGCACTGAGCGACGGACACACATAGACATACATTGTTTTACTTCATGAAGGTTTATCAAACATCTACGTGTGTCAGACCCTGTGGCAGACACAGGGGACTCACAGATGAACAGGCCATGGCTTCTGCCCTCAAAAGAGATGAGACAAGAAAAGCCAGCTGTTATGATGCAGTGTGATTAGTGCAACACTACAGAGAATGCGTGGGGTAATAGGTTATGTCCACAAGCACCAAAAGGAGGCAAGTCCATTCAATCTGTAGGAGTCAGAAAAGGCTTCCAAGAAAGCAAGAAGCCTGCGCTATTTATTGAAGAATGAGTAGGAGTTATCTGGTCAGAAAAGTGGGACAGGGCTTCCAGAAGGAAGGAGCAACCTGAACCAAAGCCTGGAGGCATGAGCCTTAAGTAATGCAGGGAGGTGAGGGCAGTTAGATAAGAGCCTAGCTGGGCACGTAGAGGGAGAAGAGCTAGAGCTAGAATGACAGACTGCTACACTGTCAAAAAAGGAATTTAGCTTCATCCTAAAGGCAGTGGCTAATTCCTTAAATCCAGATGGATTTAAGCAATGGATCATACTTGCATTCTGAAAAATGACTGTCGATTATTTGGAAGACCCATGAGACAAGATACAACCAGAGGCAAGAATCAGGAAGGTAATGGGGACTGTTGATGAGGAAATAGTTTCAGTTCAGTTCAGTTCCATCACTTAGTCGCATCCTCAACTCTGCGACCCCATGGACTGCAGCATGCCAGGTCTTCCTGTCCATCACCAACTCCCAGAGTTTACTCAAACTTATGCCCACCGAGTTGGTGATGCCATCCAACCATCTCATCCTCTGTTATCCCCTTCTCCTCCTGCCTTCAATCTTTCCCAGGATCAGGGTCTTTTCAAATGAGTCAGTTCTTCGCATCAGGTGGCCAAAGGACTGGAGTTTTAGATTCAGCATCAGTCCTTCCAATGAATATTCAGGACAGATTTTAGTTTAAGGGTGAAAGGAAACTAGAACCAAGGTAATCTGATTCCCAAGGTAATCTGTTTTTTCCACTACATCATGTTGCCATCAAATAATGATGTTTCCTTTCTGCCTCAAGTTAAGAAATCTTAATTTAGTCCCAAAATAAACTCCATAAAATGAATTCAGACTTAGGTATCTCTCACATAAGTTAACCACATTCAAAAATGAGAGGAAAAATGCTAAAAGAGTTTTTCTTCCCATGTGTTAAGTTCTATGACTTGATTAAACTCAAGTATATTTTGTATTTTCAAGAGAAATATTGGGCCCCTCCATTTTAAATAACAATTTAAAAACAGAAATATGAAATTTCCTAACTCCTAAACTGTTGCTGCTGCTGCTGCTAAGTCACTTCAGTGGTGTCCGACTCTGTGCAACCCCATAGATGGCAGCCCACCAGGCTCCCCCGTCCCTGGGATTTTCCAGGCAAGAACACTGGAGTGGGTTGCCATTTCCTTCTCCAATGCATGAAAGTGAAAAGTGAAAGGGAAGTCGCTCAGTCGTGTCTGACTCTTAGTGACCCCATGGACTGCAGCCCACCAGGCTCCTCCATCCATGGGATTTTCCAGGCAAGAGTGCTGGAGTAGGGTGCCATTGCCCTCTCCCCTAAAGACTGACTTGATATTAACTGAATAATAACTATTTCTCCGACACTCAGAGCACAATTTCTCACAGCACTTCAATTCAACCTACAATACTTATTCAGGACATACTGAGCGTATGGGATCATTCAAACAGCAGTAGAGGCAAACTAAAATACATAAAATCCAGCATCTCGGATCAAAGACTTTTCAGTCTCATATAAGAAGGCCTTTTTGTATTCTCATGAATGTTTTTGACATCCCCCCAAAATTGAATGCCTTTAACTCAGCAGTGCCACTTAAAATATTTTTATTCATATGTAAAAATGAAAGATATTGATTGCAGCATTGTTTATAACAGTAAAAGTATGAAGTAGCTTCAGTTCAGTTCAGTTCAGTCGCTCAGTCGTGTTCAACTCTGCGACCTCATGAATTGCAGCATGCGAGGCCTCCCTGTCCATCACCAACTCCTGGAGTTCACCCAAACTCACGTCCATCGAGTTGGTGATGCCATCCAGCCAATGTCCATTAATAGGGAATGGTTAGATATACCTAGACACTGGGAAGATATCCAATCATCAGAAAGGATGAGATAATTCTGTATTATTGACATAGGAAGATGGCTATGATACACTGTGGAAAAACTAGGCTATGTTTAGTACCTACAATATGATTCCCTTTATCATAAAATACATATGTAAGTATGTAAAATACATATGTGTCAAATAACAGACTGAAAAGACAGATGCCAAATCTGATGGTAGTTTGAGGGTGGGATATAGCTTTTGTTTTCTACTTTTTACACGTCTGCCTGAGTTTTCATAATGAGCAGATATGCCTTTAAAAAGACTTTTTAAAAGCTTATTGACAGTATCTATGCAAACCCTGCTATAAATGGCCACTCACTTACTTTAGTCTCTTACATCTCAGCCACCCGAAGAGAGAGAAAAATGTCAACTTGATTAGCCAGAAATTGCTATAAAGACTAGTCAGTGAAATAAGTCAGACAGAGAAAGAGAACTATCATATGACATCACTTCTATGTGGAATCTAAAAAGAAATAATATAAATGAACTTAGAAAACAGAAACACAACTCACAGACTTAGAGAAGGAACTTCTGGTTGCCAGAGGTGGGAGGGATGAGGGGAAGGGATAGTTAGGGAGTTTGGAATGGACATGTCCACACTGCTATATTTACAATGGATAGCCAACAAGACTGCTCAGTGTTATGTGGCAGCCTGGATGGGAGGGGAGTTTGGGGGAGAATGGCTACATGTACATATATGGCTGAGTCCCTTCCCTGTTCACAACATACTCCAATACAAAATTAAAAGTTGTTTTTAAAAAAATAGTCAGATGTTCAACTACGGCCCTTTCAGAGAACACTGTGGCAAAGTTTGGCCAGAGGCTTCGGCTTTCTGGCTTCAGTATACAGGCTAAATATTTTGTTGGTGAATACCATTCCCAAGTAAATGTCTTAAAGCTGTTTGCTATCTTAATATCTAGTTAACACCAGCACTGCTTTGTTGGTTTGCATTCAATATGCCTACTTCATTCTATATTTTTCTTTTCTTTTCTTTTTTAATTCTATTTATTTTTATTTTTGACCAAACTGGGTCTTTGTTGCTTCATGCAGGCTTTCTCTGATTGTGGCAAGTAGGGGCTGCTCTCTAGTTGCAGAGCATGGGTGTCTCATTGCAGTGGTTTCTCTTGCTGTAGAGCACAGACTCTAGAGCATGGGCTCAACAGCTGTGGCACATGAGCTTAGTTGCCCATGGCATGTGGGATCTTCCCTGAGCAGAGATCAAATCCATGCCCCCTGTATTGACGGGTGGATTCTTAACTACTGGACCACCAGGGAAGTCCTATAGTTTTCGGGGCCATGTTCTTGCAACAGTCACTCTCAGTATCACAGTACCTGTTTTTTTTAATTTATTTTTATTTGACTGTGCCGGCCCTCAGTTGAGGCACATGGGATCTTCCATCTCTGTTGTGGTATACAGGTTCTTTTAGTTGCAGCCAATGGGATCTAGTTCTCCAACTGGGGATCAAACCTGGGCCCCCCCCCCATATTGGGAGCTCAGACTTTTAGCTACTGGGACCATCAGAGAAGTCCCCCACAGCACCTGACTTTTTTTTAATATAAATTTATTTATTTTAATTGGAGGCTAATTACTTTACAATATTATATTGGTTTTGCCATACATCGACATGAATCCGCCACGGAGCACCTGACTTTTAATGCTATGCATAAGGAGGGGACGACCAGTTCTATTGTTCACCAGTGGGAAGCAATTGCCTTCTCAACCCTTGGAATCTCCATAAAACCAGCAGTAATAGAAGAGTGACCAACCACTCTGACCTACTTGGGAACAATGGTTTCCCAGTATGCAGTACTCTGCAGCACTAAAATCGGGACACTCCCAGGCAAACCAGGGTTTTGAATACCCTGGCAGGGGAATACCCTAGCAGGGGTCATTGTTGGGTATTTTTTCAGACAGCATTTTTCTACTCAAGACTTCTTCATTACAAGAGATTATTGATGCTACAGAGCCCGTGTGAGTGATTTCTCACAAAATACTCTTTATAACCAAATTCCATCAAATGAATCATTGCTATGTTCAAAGACGGCCTTTCAAATGGGATTTCCTGAGTGCTGCTCTCCATTTTCCCTGCTTAGTCCTTCAGCAAGTACTCAGGAAAACAGAATAGCGATCTCGATCTTGTAGCTTAATGCAAAGTCATTTATAGTCATTAGCCCCATGCGTATCTCCAGAGAGTAGAATCTTTAACTGGATGGGGGTGGTGTCCAGGCACAGGTGATTTTATTACATGGCAGGGGAAGAGAAACTGACCCAATGGAAGACAGGTAGGGTTGGAAACTTCACTGTTCTTGGTCCTTATAGTTTGAGAAGAACTTGTTAAAACACTCAGGCTTCAGTGCTCTGCACCAAAGGGGTTAATCATATGTATGTCACGGCTAGGCTTATCATGATTACAAGTTAGAAGGAGAAAAGTCAGTTAAGTATTAGCAGAATGATGCTAAATTTTGATCCAGGGGCCTGATTTTAGTAAAGCTTGACTTTGCATAATATGTTTAAATGTATTATGTTGTTGCTCGGTTGTTCAGTCATGTTTGACTCTTTGCGACCCCATGGGCTGCAGCACGCAGGCTTCCCTGTCCTTCACTATCTCCCAGAGTATTATATACTACATGCATTTATTATTTTCACATAAAGGAGTGGAAATTTACTTTGCAAGCTCATTTTCTCTTGAGACTTTAAAAACACCTTGTGATCACTCTCTTCTATGAGACTGAAAATTCTTTGATCCAAGATGCCATGTAAAAATTTTACATATTGTAGGTTTCCTCTGCTGCTGTGTGAATGGTACCACACAATTAGTATGTCCTTAATAAATATTCTAGACTGAGTTGAAGTGCTCTGAGACTGTTGTTATTATTATTCAATTAATACCAAGTCAGGCTTTAGGAGTTAGGAAATTTCATATTTCTGTTTTAAAAATGGAGGGACCTGGAACTTCCTTGGCGGTCCAGTGGCTAAGACTCTTAAGCTTCCAATCCAAGGGGCCCAGATTCAATCCCTGGTTGGGGAACTAGATTCCACATGCCACAACTAAGATTGGTACAGCCAAATAAATAAAGAAAATACATATTTTAAAGTGGAGGGACCTAATATTTCTCTTGAAAATGAAAAATACACTTGAATTTAAACAAGTCATAGAACTTAGCACAGGGGAAGGAAAACTCTTTTAGTATTTTTCCCCTCATTTTTCAAGGTAGTTAACTTTTTCATACATTCCAGTCTTGAAAGTGAGTGACAGCTCATATTTGACCCCTGGGAAGGAAGAGAAAGCTTAGTGCTATATCTCTAGCTTTTACTCATTCCCACAAAACAAGAATGAGGGGCTTCCCTGGTGGCTCAGTGGTAAGGAATCTGCCTGACAATGCAGAAGACACTGGTTTGATCCCTGGGTTGGGAAGATCCCACGTGCTGCAGAGCAACTAAGGCCATGCACTGCAACACTGAGCCTTTGCTCTAGAGCCCGGGTACCGAAACTCCTGAGCGGATGCAATGCAGCTACAGAAGCCACGGCACCCTAGGGCCTGTGCTCCACAGCAAAAGAAGCCACCACGATGAGAAGCCCATGAATGGAGACTAGAGAGTAGCCCCGCTCACCACAACTAGAGAAAAGCCCTCGCAGCAACCCAGCACAGCCTATATATACATACATATATATTTTTTTAATTTTACATATAAACTATCAACAGAAAAACCTTTCTGGATTAGATATCACAGAGCTAAAAAAAAAAAAAAAAAAAAGCCACAACTTAATAACGGCATTCTATAAGGAACGCTAAACTATCAGGAAAAAATGTTAACAGTCACACATTGACCAGGTTCACTGGCCGAGTTCTTTGCCTCTTTTTGCTCCCTTGTTTAAATGAAGTTTTCATTTTGGAATAATCTTAGATTTACAGAAAAGTTGCAATAGTACAGAGTTCCCAAGTACCTTTAACTCAATTTCCCTCACTGTTAACATCTTACCAAATGATGGTATGTTTGTCAAAATTAAGAATTTAACATGGGTACATTGCTGTTGTTACTCACTAAGTTGTGTCTGACTCTTTGTGACCCCCATGGACTGCAGCACACCAGGCCTCCCTGTCCTTTACTATCTCCCGGAGCTTGCTCAAACTCATGTTCATTGAGTTGGTGATGCTATCCAACCATCTCATCCTCTGTTGCCCACTTCTCTTCCTGCCCTCAATCTTTCCCAGCCTCAGGCCTTTTCTGAGTTGGCTCTTCGCATCAGGTGGCCAAAGCATTGGAGCTTCAGCTTTAGCATCAGTCCATGGGTACATTATTATTCACTAAACCACAGACTTGATCTGAATTCACCGCTGCTGCTGCTAAGTCACTTCAGTCGTGTCCAACTCTGTGCGACCCCATAAGACAGCAGCCCACCAGGCTCCCCCGTCCCTGGGATTCTCAAGGCAAGAACACTGGAGTGGGTTGCCATTTCCTTCTCCACTGAATTCACTAGCCTGTTTTTAAATTAGGTATATCCAATGTGCAATATTATATGTTAAAGGTGTACCACATGGTGATTCATAATTTTTAAAGAACTTTTAAAAAGTAAAAGTAGAACTTTTCCACTCTTTCTATGGAGTAGAACTGTAAACTCCATTCACAGTCATTACAAACACTGACTCTATTCCCTGTGCTGTACAATATATCCTTGCAGCGTCTTTGTTTTATACATAATAGCTCGTACCTCTTAATCCTCTATCCCTGCCTTGCCCCTCCCTGATTCCCTCTCCCCAGTGGTAACCACTAGTTTGTTCCCTGTATCTGTGTGTCTGTTTCCTTTTTGTTATACTTACTAGTTTGCTTTATTTTTTTAGATTCCACATAGTTTTTCCACTAATATCTTTTTTTTTTCTGTTCCAGGATCCAATCCGGCATCCCACACTGCCTTTTTAAAAAAATATTTTTAAAAAATGTTTTTTAAATGTTGTATTGGTTTCTGCCATATAACAATACAAATCAGCCGTAATTATACATACATCCCCTCCGTCTTTAGCCTCCATCCCCTCCACTCATCCCATCCTTCCAGGTCATCACAGAACTCCAGACTGGGCTCCCTACACGACACAGCAACTTCTCACCAGAGATCCATCTTACACCTGATGGTGTATATATGCTGATGGTACTTTCTCCATTCGTCTCACTCCCTCCCCACCATGTCCACAAGTCCATTCCCTACATTGGTGTCTCCATTCCTTCCCTGCAAATAGGTTCATCAATATCATTTTTCTAGATTCCACATATATGCCTTAAAATACTATATTTGTTTTTCTCTAACTTGCTTCACTCTGTATAACAGGCTCTAGGTTCATCCACCTCACTATAACTGACTCAAATTCACTCTTTTATGGCTGCATAATATTCCATTGTATATAAGTACCACCTCTCCTTTATCCATTCATCTGTTGACGGACACCTAGGTTGCTTCCATGCCCTGGCTATTGTAAACAATGCTGCTATGAACACTGGGGTACATGTGTCTTTTTCGATTACCACATTGTCTTTTTTTTTTTTTTTAACTATTTCTTTCTTTCCTTGGCTGTGCCGGGTCTTAGCTGCAGCACTTGGGACCTTCAATCTTCATTGCGGCATGCAGCATCTTCTTTGTTGCAGCATGCAAATTCTTAGCTGCAGAATTTGAATTCTTACTTAAGGGATCTCGGTCCCTGACCAAGGGTTGAACCTGGGCCCCCTGCATTGGAAGAGTGGAGTCTTAGCCATTGGACCACCAGGGAAATCCTCCAGATTGCTTTTACCATCAAGTAGTCAGACCCTACCTTATTGTCATGAGGACAACCAGCCTCAGCTCCATTTCTTCAGTGGAGTGTGTTAAAAATAAGACAACAGGGTCCAAATGGAGTTGCTTTTGCTAAGCTCCACGTCACCAAGACTTGACTTCATTACAAATTTGGCTCTCCCATAAATCTTAAATGAGTCGATCAGGAATCCCCTGATCAGCATTTATTTGTAATCTCTCTGCTAGACCCCTGCTTCGCAATAATAACCAATACCCTCTTTGGCTCAGTGCACTGTCTTGCTCCTGCTCCCTTCTGCCCACAAAATCTTTTGCCTTGGACGGTCCTTTGGCACTCCTTTCTATTTGCTAGATTGGATGCTGCCCGATTCATGAACGGTTGAATAAAACCAGTAAGACCTTTAAAATTTACTCAGTTGAATTTTAATGAGTGTATGCTCGCGTTGAACACGTGTATCTATTCTTTATTCATTCAACATTTATTAATGGAGCCCTTGCCAAGTGCTGGGCAAATAAAGCAGGTATGATCCCTCTGCGAACAGAATTGAGGGGAAATAGACAGTAATGATGTGATGGGAAAGCAAACTGTGCAAAGAGAGAAGGGTGATGAGCTGGGGGGTGAGGTCAGGGAAAGCCTGCTTGAAGCATTGATATTTGAGATCTAAAAGTGTGAGAAAGAAAAGTTCACCAGAGGAGAAAGCAGAGAATCCAGGGGAAGAATAGCTTCCCCATCTGAAGGTAAACCCACAAGACAGCAAAATACACATGAGAGGACTCAGGTGAGGCTGGGATGGAAGACAGAGGAGATGCCCTGTTATTTGCAAAACGAAGGCTGCAACTGACAGCTGCGTGCTCACTGCTGTTTCCTCTGTGTCCCTACAGCACGAGGTTCATGTTTTACCATAAGCTGGTTGGGGCTATCATCTCTCTAGCAGGGAGCTCCTTGAAAGAAGCGTCTCTGCCTTGCTCATCTCCGTTTCCTTCCCCATTCTCAGCGCCAAGCAGAGCCATTGCACAAAACGGATCAAAACGTGTGTTTGTTGAACCAGATTAGACTTCCCGTTCCAGTCTATTCTCTTTACTTTTGCTCCAAACTGTATGTTGTTCAGTGGCTAAATTGTGTCCGCCTCTTTGAGACCTCGTGGACTGCAGCACACCAGGCTCCCTGGAGTTTGTTCACACTCAAGTCCATTGAGTCAGTGATGCCATCCAGCCATCTCATCCTTTGTCACCCCCTTCTCCTCCTGTCCTTTGTCAAGCATTATTTTCTCTAAAACTTCCACTTCTCACTTGCTCTGAACTTTCAAACATTACATAGAAAAGAACTCTCTTCTTCCACAGGGAAGGGGTGTACCCCCAAGACAAAAGAGATGTGTGGGGAGAGGAACCAGATTCTAAAACGTGATTTGTTTATTGAGAAGCATGATTCAGAAGAAGAGGGAAAGAGAAAGGGGAAGGGGAAAAGAGAGGAAGAGCAAAGGGACCTCTGAAAGATGCTGTCAGTGGCTCTCTGAGGTTGGCAGGATTATTCTTTTTATTTGGCTCTGCCAGGTCTTAGTGGTGGCATTTTTAGTTGCAGTGGGCAGAATCTTTGGTTGTGGCATGTGGAATCTACTTCCCCAAGCAGGGATTGAACCCAGGCCCCTGCATTTGAAGTGTGGAGTCTTAGACACTAGACCATGAGGGAAGTCCCGGCAGGATTATTTTAAATGACATTGTTTCTCTTTTATAATCTTAAGCATTTTTTAACTTCAAAACTTATGAGCAGGCCTTCCCTAGTGGCTCAGTGGTAAAGAATCTGCCTACCAATGCAGGAGACATGGCTTGATCTCTGATCCAGGAAGATCCTACATGTCAAGGAGTAACTAAGTCCAAGCACCTCAACTACTGAGCTTGTGCTCGAGAGCTCAGGAGCTGCAACTACAGAAGCCCGCAGGCCCTAGAGCCTGAGCTCTGCAACAAGAGAAGCCACCACAATGAGAAGCCTGCTCTCTGCAACTAGAGAAAGCCCTTGCAGCAACGAAGACTCAGCACAGCCAAAAATAAATAAAAATTTTAAAAAAGAAAACAAAAGACTTGTGAGCATTATCCCTCTAATTATCAGACTAAAAACAAACTAGTTATTTTTGTTGGAGAGGGATTTATCTCCAGGGGGATTTTGCTCTGCAAGCTGCATTGTCTTTCTCTGCTCATAAGGCCTCCATCACATTTCCACGGGAGAACATGCCTCACCCATGGAATGCTGTCCAGTGGGATTGGCAATCAAGATGACGCCCTTCTCAACCAAGGGCTGGGTCCTGATCTAGCTAGGCTGACATACACATGCCATGTTCTGGCTGCATTTGGCTTTGATTTTTTTTTAATTTTTATTTATTTCTCTGTGCCAGTTCTTAGTTGCAGCACATGAGTTCTTTAGTTGCAGCATGTGAACTCTTTAGTGGAAGCATGTGGGATCTAGTTTCCTGACCCGGGATCGAACCTGGCTCTTCCAACTGACATTCAGCCACACATTGGTCCCAGAGCTTGTCTTGGGATAGGATGGATGCACTGCCCTGAGAGCAGTAGTTGCTAGCGTCAATATTTGCAGAAGCCTCTAGGATGTGGGAAAAGCTTATAGGTTATAGCATGCCTTTATAGGTTCTCACCGGGAGGGTTTTCACACACAGGTGGTAGGACTATTTTCAAGCAACAGAAGTGACTGGTTAACTCAGAGATTTTCTCTTTGTCCTCTCCTGGGTATTTGAATCTTGAGCACAATGTCCTAGGGATGCAAAACACTGGGTCTGATTCAGCCTGATGACAGTGCCCTGAATTATCTGCCACTTGAAACTTAATAGTCATCAGAGTTCCTCTTCTTTTTAAGGAAGGCCTGGCCATTTAGGTCTTTTGATTCTGGAAGGATTTTGACAAGCATCAAATAAATTCCCCCTTCATCCTTGAGTTCTTATGCTTTTCAAATTTATTTAATCCACAGTAAGGCATACAGAGTGACCCAGAATCTGCAATCACACATAGGCATAAGTGAGATAAAAAATGGCACAAAATAATATTTACCCTTAGTACCTTAGAGGCATTCTTATATTTTCTGGTCTCCTCTATTGCATTTCTAAAATTTTAGTTGAGACCTCTTGAACTGACTAATGGGTTGCTCCCACACTTGGAAAGCCTCAGAATTTTCCAAAGTCAATTTCTCGTTTGCAAATAATCCTATCTCTTGTGTCTGAAACAAACAAACAAAAAATGAGCAAATTAAAAGGAACGCTGATCCATACAAATTTTTCTCTCGGGCAGTGAACTCTCTCTTGCTACAGGACCAGCTCTGGAAACAAAAAGCCAGCAAGTGCTGGTTTTGAAGAACAAAATTAATCACAGCCAGAACTTTCTCCTCCAGCAGCAATCAAGAAGTCAGGTGTGATCCTACTCCCTTTTACATGCCTGTTGTCTAGACCAGGGAGCCACAGCCCTGCAGGCCACATCTGGACCTGAGTTAAGGAAAGGCCTCCACATTTTTAAATGATCGGCGGGGGCGGGAGGCGGGGGAAGAAGCAAAAGAATAGTACTCCATGACACATAAAAATGATGTGAAATTCATATTTCAGTGACTGTAAACAAGCTAAGGAGCACATTCATATCCATTCATTCATTCATTCACTTATGGCAGCTTTGGGACCACAATAGTAAACAGAAACTATATGACCCACAAAGTCTGAAACATTTACTATCTACCCCTGTATAAAAAAAATTTTGCAGACACTTGATCTAAGCACTACAGGGAGATTGAGAATGAAGTTAAGGCATGGTTCTTGCTCTAAAGATGAGAACCCTTGCAGCTGACACAAATCAAGGACAACTAAACATCATACTGCACAGAATGGAGAAAGCACACCAGGAGGGCAAATGGAAGGAATTTTTCAAACGAAGAGGCAACGTGGAAGGTGTGGGGGCTTCCAGAGGAGGTGAGGCTGGAACCTTGGGTGATTTCTGAATTTCTACGCAAGAAGGGCTTGGAGGTGGCGCTGGTGGTAAAGAATCCACCTGCCAATGCTGGAGACACAGGAGATGTAGGTTTGATCCCTGGGTCGGGAAGATCCGCTGGAGGAGGAAATGACAATCTGCTCCAGTATTCTTGCCTGGAGAATCCCATGGACAGAGGAGCCTGGCAGGCTACCATGTATGGGGTTGCAAAGAGTCAGACACTACTGAAGTGACTGAGCACACACACACCTACAGAAGGGGGATGTCTATTGTGTAAATCAAGTGAAGGGTGAGCTAAGCAGGGAGACAAAAGGACCTGCCATGAGTAAAGATAAGATGAAGTCAGAGGGGGCATCACCTGGTGTTCCAGTGGCTAAGACTCCCAGTGCAGGGGGCCCGGGTTTGATTCCCAGTTGGGGAACTAGATCCCACATGCTCCAGCTAAAGAGTTCACAAATCACCAACTAAGAACAGGTGCAGCCAGATAAATTAAAAAAAAAAAAAAATCAAGTCTAAGCAGAAAGGAGAAGGGTGGAGTGGCCCAAGAATGGAATAGCCACCATAATGACAACTATGATAATAGCAGCTTCCACAATCCAGGCTTTATCCTGCGCTGGGCACTGTGTTCAAACCCTGAAGGTGTTCACTCACTGCATGCTCGCCCTAAGTGTGTGAGCAGGGGATAGATCACCCCATTTCACAGATGTGGATGTGAAGGAAACCAATCTAACCAGAGCAGGAGGGCATTTTAGAGTCTTGGGAAGGAATAAGGCTCATTTGGGAGGGAAGGTGGTGTTGTTGTTGTTCAGTCACTAAGTCATGTCTGACTCTTGCAACGCTGTGGACTACAGCACGTCTGGCTTCCCTGTAACTTCACTGTCTCCCAGAGTGTGCTCCAATTCATGTCCACTGAGTCAGTGATGCCATCCAACCATCTCATCCCCTGTCGTCCCCTTCTCCTCTGCCCTCAATCTTTTCCCAGCATCAGGGTCTTTTTCAGTGAGTCAGCTCTTCGCATCAAGTGGCCAAAGTATTGGAGCTTCAGCTTCAGCATCAGTCCTTCTAATGAATATTCAGGGTTGATTTCCTTTAGGATTGACTGGTTTGATCTCTTTGCAGTCCAAGGGACTCTCAAGAGTCTTTTCTAGCACCACGGTTTGAAAGCATCAATTCTGTGGCACTCAGCCTTCTTTATGGTCCAACTCTCACACCCTACATGACTACTGCAAAAATCATAGCTTTGACTACATGGACTTTTGCTGGCAAAATGATGTTTTTCCTTTTTAATACGCTGTCTAGGTTTGTCATAGCTTTTTTTCAAGCAGTAAGCATCTTTTAATTTCATGGATGCAGTCAGAAGGTAGGTGAAGATTATGGAGGCTGCAGAAGACCAGGCAGAATGTCTTAAAACCAATTAAAAAGTGAAAACAAAGAACCAACAAAATACAGCAGAGGAGCATCTTATTGGCATCGGAGGCAATGGGAAGTTTTTGTGAAAGGGAGAGATGGGCTGAAGCAGTGATGAACACACTGGTCAACAGCAGAGCAGGCAGAACTGAGACCAGAGGCCAGAGCTAAGGCAGGAGATTTTCTGTATCCATGGAGATCTGCTCCATGCATCAGGCTAGTGAGGACTCCGACATTCAAAAAATCTACAGCACAACCTTTCACCCAGCAGTTTCCAAACTTACTGACCACATCCCGTGTTAAGCTGCTCAGTCGTGTCCGATTCTTTGCGACCCTATGGACAGTAGGCCACCAGGCTTCTCTGTCCATGGGATTCTCCAGGCAAGAATACTGGAGTGGGTCGCCACTTCCTTCTCCAGGGGATCTTCCGAAGCCAGGGATCAAACTCGGGTGTTCTGCATGGCAGGCAGATCCTTTACCAGATGAGCCACCTCCCTTTTTCTTAGAAAACCTATCAACAGCTGCTATTCTTCAGAACACAGCTTGGAAAATGCTGCCTTCAAGCAAAGACCTACAGTCATATGAGAAACCACTATATTAGACAATGGGCATCCACTGTCTGACTTTATAAGTGTGGCAAAAAGACGAATGGTGACATGATTTCTATCTTTAAATCTTGCTGCTGCTGAGTTCCTTAGTGGAAAGGCCAGCACTTTATACACCAAGCAACAGCCTGTGCCCAGCTGGTAAGCCATCACACACCTAGGGGTTTAGACTTGCTGGTCAGGTTCAAACTACTTTATTTTTAGATAATAGAAATGGCAGCTGAGTAAATATTGTAAAACTAGATATCTGATCCTAGTCCCACAGAGGACAAAGTAATTTCTCTTTCAAGGCTATTTTTAGAAGCTGGTTAGCTGCTCGCCTAAGATCCCTACCTCCCTAGGAAGCGAAGCATCTTTTCTCAGTTGCTAAGGAATCAAATACCTTGATATGTGGAATTCCCAGTGTGTGCCAGTTCCTGTGTTAACAGCCTCTTCTTTGAAAGGCAGGTTGGTAGTTACCAATCATGGGATGATATAGTAATGACCCTGAATTTAAAAAATATATATATATGCATGTGTGTGTTTACATAAATTCACTGAATACATATATAGTATGTATTATACATATATATTATGTATACATATATATATATGTATTATATACATTATACATATATTATATATGTATAATGTATAATATACATATATATGTACAACACATATAATGTATGTATAATAAAATATACATATATATTATGTATACACTGTAATATATATTTGCTACATACATATATGTGTGTATGTGCTCAGTCACTTCAGGAGTGCCTGACTCTTTGCGACCCCAAGGACTATAGCCCGCCAGGCTCCTCTGTCCGTGGGCTTTTCCAGGCAAGAATACTGGACTGCGTTGCCATCCCTTCTCCAGGGGACCTTCCCAACCTAGGGATCGAATGTCCGTCTCTGTTGCAGGTGGATTCTTTACCTGCTGAGCCATCAGGGAAACCCACATACATATACAATGTACATTTATTAAACATATAGGTGTGCTGTTGTTGTTTAGTCACTAAGTTGTGTCTGACTCTTTTGTGACCCCATGGACTGTAGTCTGCCTAGATCCTCTGTCCACGGGATTTCCGAGGCAAGAAAACTGGAGTGGGTTGCCATTTTCTTCTCCTGGGGATCTTTTGAACCAGGGATCAAACCCATGTCTCCTGCTTGCCAGATGGATTCTTTACTCCTGAGCCACCAGGTAAGCCCCTTATATATGTGTGCATGTTTACACACGCACACACACACACACATATATGTAGGTAGGTAGTGAATAATATTAGTTGGCAGAGAAGCTAAATGGGTAAAAAGCAAGGGCTGGATTTACCCACTCAGAGCTTCAATCAAACTGTAGGTCTGGATAATATTTTAAAAAGTCAATAGAACACCCACCATTTGGCATCAAGAGATGAACATCTGGGTAATTAATAGACTGAATTTTAAGGCATTTTTCAGTGTCCCTCCTGACTCCATGTTTTCAAGTCCAGGCTTCCACTTGATCAGATTTCATTTGAAATCATTTTCTGCAATAAAAGATACTTTTCTTTACTGTAACTCTTGAAAACTAGTGGCTTTCTTTGTGTTTGTAAATGCTTATTAATGAAGAATCTGAATTCACATCACCTCTCTGCAGAAAGCGTGTAGATAATGTTGAAGCCCAGAAGTGTTCCAGTGAAACACTCCAAGCGGTCTTCAGGTCACCTTGGCCATGCTCTCTGATTCTAGTCTTTCCTTTTCTCTGAGCTATTTTACAACACCTGAGTAGCAGGTAACTGGAAAAACTCAAAATAATTCTCATGCACATCCAAATGACTTCCCACTCCTTCATGAAAAACTTTGTACCTTCATTTCAATATGTCTGACCTGTAAGTAGGTCCATCCTTCAGATTCTTTTGAATCAGCTATAACATCTACAAGGTTTCCTTCACTGATTGAGTAGAATGCAATCTTTTTTTAAAAAATAGGTAAGACGTGGATTTATTGAGAGAGAAACACGCTCCATAGACAGAGTGTGGGCCATCGCAGAAGGTGAGAGCGGCCAGAATAAAATCTTTAACACATGTTCATTTTTATATCTTTGGGATAATCGTGATTTTACCTTGTTCCGAAAATTATCCTTGAACAGTAACACTAATATTTTTCTGCATTCCCCTGCCCCAGCAGAACTACGGGCGAATTTCTGCTGCAGCTGACACGCTGTCATAGGGTAGCAGGCTGCTTCTTTGGGAAATGCATTAGCTAATGGATAATTATCTTTTCTAAATGCAGGGTATTGTGTTTCCTTCTTCAGAAAAGGAGCTAAATTAATAGAGCAATGGGTCCACCACACACAGGTTATGTATCTCTCTATCCATGACAAATTTTTGAATAACAGTTGCTAATAATAATAGCAAGAGCATCTTTTGTGTTCGGAAATGGATGACTGATCCAGGACAACAGGACAGAGGGGATAAATTGTTTTCCCAAGAGCAATGACAGAGTCACAATTTAGGAGTGAGTCATTTATTTTACTGCGAGCTTTCAGGTGTCGGCCATCACGGTCTAGGAGAGAAAGGGAGGGAACTCTTGCTTATGAGCTGGTTTTGATTATACAGAATAAGTGGGTTCAAGTTCTACTTCTGCTACTGCCTAGCTTGAGCACTTGGGCAAATGATCTTCCTTCTGGGCGAGGGGTTTCCAATCCACTCACAAAGGAGGGGGTGTGGGCTAATCATATTAAAAGCTACCTTCGGGGGTTGGGGGAGGTTTCTAATCTACAGCCAGAGTTGGGGATCACATGGGAACTAGCCTCTCCCCGTTAATAACAATTCTTATTCTGTGCCCTTCAAGACACCATGGAAGCAAGCGGGTATGAACAGAGATATACACACACACTGTCCTTTTTAAACTATATTTTAATGTTTATTTATTTTGGCATGCTGAGTCTTCATTGACGTGCAATGGCTTCTCTAGTTGTGGTGTGAGGCCTTAGCTGCCCCGCTGCATGTGGGATCTTAGTCCCCGGCCAGGGATCAAACCCACGTCCCCCGCATTGAAGGCAGATTTTTAGCCACTGGAGCACTGGGGAAGTCCCCACACTAGCCTTCTTAAGAGGAGGAAGAGACGCTTGAATCACCAGGGACACCTTTCTGAGTACACCTCTATGCTAGGAAAGTCATCTAAGTATCACTTATATGTGGGATCTAATATGACACAATGAACTTATCTATGAAACAGAAACAGACTCAGACATAGAGAACACACTTGTGGTTGCCAAGAAGGGGAGGTAGGATGGATTAGGAGTTTGGGGATTAGCAGATGCCAAGTACTATATAGAATGGATAACAACATGGTCCTACTGTAGAGCAGAGGGAAAAGAATGTGTATATATATATATATATATATATATATATATATATATATAAAGTATAACCATCACTTTGCTGTGTAGCAGAAATTAACACATTGTAAATCAATTAAGCTTCAATAAAATAAATTTTTAAAATTAAGAAAAAAAAAACCCTGCATCTAAAACCATTCATAGGAGAACCAGGCATTCTTTTTCCTCCCCCACCCAACCCAGAGAAGTGCTCATTTCAGTTTGCAAAATTGAGATGTCATCTGTCACCTGGCGTGTTCTACTTTCCTGGTCCCTTTCATAACTGTCCGGGCACTCTTTGGGGTGGTAATAAACAAGAAATGGACAGTCCCTGCACACAGATAATGGTCCAGAGAAACAGTGTCACTGTTCTCCGGGCTGGCAGAAAGCCCTCTCTTTCTAGTAGCAGAGTTAAGCGCTATTATTTGAAGGGTATTTCTAGTCATCTACCTGAAGCATTTTCTTTTGTAAGTGAAAGTTGACAATTTCCCCTTCACTCCGATTTGTAGGAAGTAGAAATCTTCCAGGGAAAGAATGCCTGAGGAAAATCAAATCCATCCTACATGGGGAGAGGGATGCTTCAGGAAGCCCATAAGCATGTTTCTCCTGGCTTAACCCTGAGCACACACAACACAGTTTTTATTGTCAGCGCTTTGTGTACATAAACTGAGAGACGTTTGGAGGGAAAGAGGAAAGAAACCTAGGAGTCAAGATGAAGAGATGAGATGGGAAAATTCTTTGGACTCTTCAACTCTACATTATAAAACTAGAGCATCAGCATCAAAAAAGAATTATACCTGATCAGTGGTTCTCAGCTGGGGAAGTTCTGCCCCTCTTGGGGACATCTGGCAATGTCTGGAGACATTTTTGCTGTCACGGTTGGAGATGGTGGGGGAGGTGCCCTTGGCATTGAGTGGGTAGAAACCAGAATGCTGCTAAGCATCCAAAAATAAGCAGAACAGCTCCCTCAACACGGAGCTATCCAGCCCCAAATGTCAGTATCACTAGTGAAGTTCTCTCACACCTCTCAGAACAGCTATCGTTGAACAGACAAGAAATAACAAGTGTTGGTGAGGGTACGGAGAAAAAGGAACCCTTGTGCACTGCTGGTGGGAATGTAAACTGGTGCAGCCATTATGGAAAACAGAATAGAAGCTCCTTAAGAAATTAAAAATAGAACTACCTAGACAGTGTATTAAAAAGCAGAGACATCATTTTGCCAACTAAGGTCCGTGTAGTCAAAGCTATGATTTCCCCAGTAGTCATGTACAGATGTGAGAGTTGGGCCATGAAGAAGGCTGAGCACCAAAGAATTCATGATTTCGAACTGTGGTACTGGATAAGACTCTTGAGAGTCCCTTGGACTGCAAGGAGTATCAAACCAGTCAATCCTAAAGGAAATCAACCCTGAATATTCATTGGAAGGACTGATGCTGAAGCTGAAGCTCCCATACTTTGTCCACCTGATGCAAAGAGCTGACTCACTAGAAAAGACCCTGATACTGGGAAAGATTGAGGGCATAAAGGAGAAGGGGATGACAGAGGATGAGATGGTTGGATGGTATCACCGACTCAATGGACATGAATTTGAGCAAACTCTGGAAGATAGTGAAGGACAGGGGAGCCTGGCATGCTGCAGTCCATGGGGTTGCAAAGAGTTGGACACGGCTGAGCAACTGAACAACGAGAACTGCAGATGAGTGAACGAAGGCTCAGAGGCTTTGTAACTAGCCTCAGATCAACCAGTTAGTAAATGGGAGAGAGGGGCTATGAACTCTGACCCTTGGATAAGAATTCATGTATTTAATGATCACAAAATGCTAATTTCCTAAATTGACTGTCTTATTTTCTTGAAATTATAAAGTTCAAGGGAAGGCAGGATCCAGAAAAGAGTCAGGGGAGGATGAAACTGCCAGAGAATGTGGAAATCAAAAAAAAATCTCTGTGTCTTCCTCAAAAAGTCAAACATAGCATTACCAAAGGCCCAGCAACTCCACTCCTGGGCATATACCCCAAGGAACTTTTAAAATCTTTATTTATTTGTCTGTATCAGGTCTTAGTTGCAGCATGCAGGATCTTTCATTGAAGCATGAAGGCTTCTCTCTAGTTAGCTGCCCTGTGGCATGTGGGATCTTAGATCCCCAACCAGGGATCAAACCCACATTGCCTGCCAGGGAAGTCCCTATGCCAAAGAATTTAAAACAGGTACTCAAACAAATACTCATTCACAAATGTCTATAACAGCATTATTCACATGGCCAAAAGGTGGAAACGGCCCGAATACCCATCAACCAATGAATGAATGAAAAGTGTTGTGTATTCATAAGTGAAATGTTTATAAAAAGGAGTGACATGCTGACACCCACTACAACATGGATGAAACTTGAAAATATGATGCTAAGTGAAATTAGCCCATCGTATGGTTCCATGTATATTGAACATCCAGAATAGGTAAATCCAATGACACAGAAAACAGTAGGAGAAAAGGGTATGGGGGGAGGGACTGTTTCATGGGTATGGAGTCTCCTTTGAGGGCGAAGAAATGTTTCGGAACTGGACAGAGTGATGGCCGCACACCTCTGTGAATGTACTACCCATGCTTGTGCTCAGGCTCAGCCGTGCCTGACTCTTTGAGACCCCATGGACTGTAGCCCACCAGGCTCCTCTGTCCATGGATTTCCCAGACAAAAATACTAGAGTGGGTTGCCATTTCCTCCCCCAGGGGATTTTCCCAACCCAGGGATCGAACCCACGTCTCTTGCATTGCAGGCAGATTCTTTTACCACTGAGCCACCAGAGAAGCCCGGGAATATCCTAAGTGCCACTGAACTGTACGCTTGAAGATGGTTAAGGGTTAACTTTATGGTATGTGAAATTGACCTTAGTAAATGAAATATCCATCTCAGTAGAGAAGAAACACACAAAGCCAACTTAGTCCTGGCTTTGGATAAGCATTTGAGAAAGGAAGCCCTGCTGCAAGGCAGAGCTGATCCTTACAAAAGCAGACCTCCAAGCGCCTGGATCCCAGTCCGGCCGCCTGTGCCCCTGCTAGGCTGCTCTTTCAGTGTCACCCGCACTGGTTTTAAATGTGCACGGGGGACGTCCCTGCATCTATCAAACAGGTTGAGGATGGACGGATTGTGTAGTGATGGACGGTGGGTCTCCAGCATTCACACTGCACCACAAACAGAGAGTGGGTGAAACGGTCTCATCAGGAGTGCTGGGTGTGGAAGACCAAATGGAACCCAATGAAAATAATTTAAGCACATCTGTTTCTTGACACAATGATAGCCACTTTAAGAGCCACCTGCTAAAAGCATTTCATCCCTGGAGTAGGGCCTGGACAAATTTCTAGCTCTGAGCTGTCTTCATTCCTGGACTGAGGAGAGTGCTAAAGACTGAATATTTATGTCTTGCTCCAATTCATATATGAAAATCTAATCCCCAGTGTGATGGTGTTAGGAGATGGGGCCTTTGGGAGGTGATTAGGTCATGGGGGTGGAGCCCTCATGAATGGGATTAGTGACCTTATATCATTCACCCCCTTTCTCTACGTAAGGACAGTCATCTCTGAACCAGGAAGCCCCTACCAGGCACTGTCTGCCAGGGCCTTGGTCTTGCACTTCCTAGCCTCCAGGATGTGAGAGAGAAACTGCTGTTGTTTGTAAGTTCCCAGTCTATGGTTTTCTGTCACAGCAGCAGAAACGGACCAAGACAGAGGGGCATAAACGCAGGAAGAAAAGCATGAAGGAAGGAACGACTGCTTCATCCCTTCCTCTGCGTATTGTGGCCTGTTTCCCAAATTTCTCTCTGGGACCAGGATTATGGAGAAAGTTATTTCTTTTTTCCGCCCTGAGATCACTAGGAGAAAGATGGCGCGTGGGAACTGCAATGGAAGCAGGACTAAGGGAGAACGGTCAGCACAGCGACCACCCAGGTCTTTAAAATAGGTGTCCATGTACTATTTCGGGTGTCTTTCCCTTTAAAAATACAGAAAGCCAGAGTAATTTAATACAGTTAAACATGTACAAGTAACTAAAGGGAAACTCATTGGAAAAGACCCAGATGCTGGGAAAAATTGAGGGCGGGAAGAGAAGGGACGACAGAGGATGAGATGGTTGGGTGGTATCACCGACTCAACGGACATGAGTTTGACCAAACTCCAGGAGATGGCAAAGGACAGGGAAGCCTGGCGTGCTGGAGTCCATGGGGTTGCAGAGTCGAACACGACTGATGTGACTTAGCATGCATGCACACATAGACATGTATATGTCTATGTGTGTATAAAGGAGATTAGCCCTGGGTGTTCTTTGGAAGGAATGATGCTAAAGCTGAAACTCCAGTGCTTTGGCCACCTCATGAGAAGAGTTGACTCATTGGAAAAGACTCTGATGCTGGGAGGGATTGGGGGCAGGAGGAGAAGGGGACAACAGAGGATGAGATGGCTGGATGGCATCACCGACTCAATGGACGTGAGTTTGAGTGAACACCGGGAGTTGGTGATGGACAGGGAGCCTGGCGTGCTGCGATTCATGGGGTCGCAAAGAGTTGGACACGACTGAGCGACTGAACTGAACTGAACACACAGAGAAAAAAATAAAAGTCTTGGCCCATTAATCAATAGAGAAGGGATTTGAATCTAGGACCATAAAATGTCTGTAACTTTCCCTTTTGTTCAGTCACTCAGTCGTGTCTGATGCTTTGTGACCCTATGGACTGTTGCCCGCCAGGCTCCTCTGTCCAGGATATCCTCCAGCAAGAATACTAGGGCGGATTTCCATGCCCTCCTCCAGGGTTTCTTCCTGACCCAGGGATCGAGCCTGAGTCTCTTATGTCTCCTGCACTGGCAGGCGAGTTCTTTACCCCGGGCACCACCTGAAAACCCACACGTATATACAGACACACACAAGGCTTTATCTTGTAGTGAGGATTAAGTCAGATAAAACTGTATCTCTTCAATTCTGTGACCCACTTTCTGCTCCCACATTTTAGCATTTTTAAAAATATTTATTTGGCTGTGCTGGGTCTTAGTTGCAGCATACAGGATCTTCATAGTGCCATGCTGGGATCTTTATTTTCTTTAAAGTGAGGGTTATTTCTAGACTCTCAATTCTTTTTTTAAAAATATTTATTTGGCTGCACCGGGTCTTGGTTGTGGCATGTAGGATCTTTAGTCGCAGCATGCGAACTCTTAGGTGCGGCATGTGGGATCTAGTTCCCTGACCAGGGATCAAACCTGGGCCCCCTGCATTGGAAGCTCAGAGTCTCAGCCACTGGACCACCAGGGAAGGCCCTATTTTAGCATTTCTGAGGTTAGGATGCCCCTTTCCCATTCCACAAACACATAATTTAACATCAAGGCATACATCTGATAATACTGCAAGTGAATTTTTCTGTGTGTTTTTTTCTCATTTTCCTTTGTGTTTGACTCTCTATTGCCCCCTCCTCTCTCTGCCCCTCACAGCAGCCCTCTCACCCCACCTTTCTGCAGGTAGCCCACAGTAACAACTTGTTCCGCATTTTTCCATGTTGTTCTCCATACAAATAAAATCACACACATTGGAGTTCCCTGGTGGCCTAATGATTAGGATTCCTGGCTTTCATTGACAAGGCCGTGGGTCCAATCCTAGGCCAGGAATTGTAATCTTGCAAGCCACCTAGTGTGGCCAAAAAAAGACAAAATCACACACACACACACACACGGATGCATACATTATATGTGTGCTATATAGACAGACAGATTTTGTTTTACAAAAATGAGATCCTCTTACATTCATTTTCTTTGAAGTCATTTTTCTCCCTTAATAATGCCTCTAAGACAGGTATTATTGCTCTAACTTATTCCTTTTTAATAGCTCCCGACATTTCACAGTGGATGAACAATCATGTATTCAACCATTCTTCTACTCTTGGGCCTTCACTGTGTTCAGTGTTTTGGTTTCTGTTTTTTTGTACATAAGCCCTTATATACTGGTGCTTCTGTCTCTGTTGGGTTGCATCCCAGGAGTCAGACTGCTGAGTCGAAGCATATGAGCATTTTAAACTTTAATAGATGTTATCCAATTGCTTGCTTCCCACGTGGTACAGTGGTAAAGAATCTACCTGCCAATACAGGAGACACAAAAGATGCAGGTTCGATCCCTGGGTATGGAAGATGTCCTAGAGCAGGAAATGGCAACCCACTCCCATATTCTTGCCTGGAAAATTCCATGGACAGAGGAGCCTGGTGGGCTACAGTCCATAGGGTTGCAGAGAGTAGGACACGACTGAGCGACTACCATGCAGACACATCTGGCTGCTTTCCGCAAAGGCTGGAACACTCAACAGTCTTACCAACAGTGTCTAAGATGACTCTGTTCTCTGTATGAAATTTAATGGACCAGTAAATTTAATGCTGCCATGCTGGTTTTTGTTTCTGTTTTTCCTGAAAGATGTGACTGACTATGAATGGTGCATCCCACCTTTGCTGACATCGAAGAATCAAGGAGGGGCTTCTCAGGTGGCTCAGAGGGTGAAAGAATCTGCCTGCAATGCAGGAGACTTAATTTCATCCCCTGGGTTGGGAAGATGCCCTGGAGGAGGGCATAGCAACCCACTCTAGTACTCCTGTCTAGAGAATTTCGTGTGCAGAAGAGCCTGGTGGGCTACAGTCCATGGGGTTGCAAAGAGCCGGAAATGACTGAGTCGACTTAGCATGCACGCAAGAATCAAGGAGATACGGAATATGTGTCAATCACCTCGCCCAGCCTATACCTATCGTAGCATTCACTGTGCACTGCCAGTTCACTATAATGGTACCTGTTCCTACTGTTTTGTATCTGATCTGAAAATCTTGCATCTTTCCTTCGAAGCAGGAAAGCAAGAAGCCTCAACCACTAGCAGCCCCAGGAACCAAGAAAGGGGCAGGTGACAGACCAAGGCTCCAGCTAACTTTGTTTTTTAGTTTGATGATTTTCAATGTTTACAAAACAGGATTAAATCATTTGCTTCTCAGTCTTTGTGGATTAACAGTTGCCTGATTCAGCAACTGTTGATTTCTTTTAATGTGAGGCTTCCAAGTGCTGGGCAATGTGGTAGACACCGAGGGAGCATTCAGCAGAGAATCTGACACACAGAGCGTCTGTGGTCATGGCACTTGCAGGAAAACAGAATCAAGTAATTGTGCTCAGGTTAGCCCATAAAACTTGGTTTGACCCTATTAGGACCCCACTTCTCAAGGGCCTGCAAAACATGCCTGTGGCAAAACAATGAAATGAATCTCTTGACAACATTTAGCTACAAGGGCATCCAGTCAGCAAGCTGAAGAATTCTGTTTCTGAAGGACTAGGAGCCTTGGTTTTGCAAGGCTTGGTCCTTTGATTTTGCATCCTTGGAAACAGAAACTGTTCCCGAAGACTTTTTTCAACTTTATTGAGCTATACTTGACAAAAATACGGGGTTTTTTTCAATTTGGTCACAACACTCAGCATGTGGGATCTTAGTTCCCCAACCAGGGATCAAACCTGTGCTCCTGCATTGGAAGTACAGAGTCTTAATCACTGGGCCACCAGGAAGTCATCAAAATGTAAGATACTCAAAGTATATATTGTAGTGATTCAAAACAGGTAAACACTGTGAAAAGAGTCTCACTATCCAGTAAGTTAACACATCTATCACCTCATGTATTTATTTGTTAATTTTTTGGTGAGGACATTAAGTCCTAATCTCTCAGCAAATTTCAATTACATAATTCAGTATAATCAACTCCAGTCATCACGTTTCATATTGGATCCTCAGACTTCATTATTTCATACTTGAAAGCCAGCACCCTTTTACCAACCTCTTCCCATTTCCCTCCTCCCTCAGCCCCTGACACCACTTTATCGCTTTCCGTTTCTACAAGTTTGATTGTTTGTTTTTTTACGTACTTTTATTTTTATTTTTTTTAATCTTTTTGTTAATTTAAAAAATTTTTTAATTTTAATTGGAGGTTAATTACTTTACAATATTGTATTGGTTTTGCCATACATCAACATGAATCCACCACGGGTGTACATGTGCTCAAGATTCCACATATAAGTGATATCATGCAGTATTTGTCTTTCTCTAACTTATCAATTAGCAAAATGCCCTCAAGTTCCATCCATGCTGTCACAAATGTCAGGATACCCTTCTCTCTCATGGCTGAGTAATTTTTGTTGTTATTGTTCAGTTGCTGAGTCATGTCCGACTCTTTGCAACCCCATGGACTGCAGCCTGCTGGGCTTCCCTGTCCTTCACTATCTGCCGGAGTTTGCTCAAATTCATGTCCATTGAGTCAGTGATGCCATCCAACCATCTCATCCTCTGTCGCCCCTTCTCCTCCTGACTTCAATCTTTCCCAGCATCAGGGCCTTTTCCAATGAGTCAGCTCTTCGAATCAAGTGGCCAAAGTATTGGAGCTTCAACTTCAGCACCAGTCCTTCCAGGGAATATTCAGGGTTGATTTCCTTTAGGACTGACTGGTTTGATACTCCTTGCTGTCCAAGGGACTCTCAAGAGTCTTCTCCAAGACCACAATTGGAAAGCATTAATTCTTTGGTGCTCAGCCTTCTTTATGGTTCAACTCTCGAATCCATACATGACTACTGGAAAAACCATAGCTTTGACTAGATGGACCTTTGTCAGCAAAGTGATGTTTTCTGCTTTTTAATATGCTGTATAGGTTTGTCAGGAGCAAACATCTTTCCTTCCCAGGAGCAACTGGCTTTTAATTTCATGACTGCAGTCACCATCTGCAGTGATTTTGGAGCCCAAGAAAATAAAATCTCTCACTGCTTCCACTTATCCCCTTCTATTTGCCATGAAGTGATGGGACTGGATGTCATAATCTTAAGTTTTCTTAATGTTGAGTTTCAAGCCAGCTTTTTCACTCTCATCTTTCAGCCTCATCAAGAGGCTCTTTAGTTCCTCTTTACTTTCTGCTATTAGAGTGGTGTCATCTGCATATCTGAGGCTGTTGATATTTCTCCTGGCAAATCTTGATTTCAGCTTGTGATTTATCCAGCCTGGCATTTCACATGATGTACTCTGCATATAAGTTAAATAATCAGGGTGACAATGTACAGCCTTGGCATACTCCTTTCCCAATTTGGAACCAGTCTGTTGTTCCATGTCCAGTTCTAACAGTAGCTTCTTGACCTGCAAACAGGTTTCTCAGGAGACAGGTAAGGTGGTCTGGTGTTCCCATCTCTTTAAGAATTTTTCATTGCACACAACGCATCTTTATCCATTCATCCATTGATAGACACTTAGGTTGTTTGCATGTCTTGGCTACTGTGAATAACGCTGTTACAAACATGGAGGTGCAAAGGACTCTTTGATTTACTGTTTTCATCTCCTTCGGGTATATCCAGAAGTGAGATAGCTGGATCATATGGTAGTTCTATTTTACCAGAAGACCTTAAGTTATCTGAAGGCATAGACAATACATGTCTTACTCAAAGTGCTACTATACTTTCAAGGGCTTAGCACAATTATCTGGCATATGAGGCTACCATTAAATACATATTCAAAGAATGAAGAAATGAATAGATGAATGGAAAAATACATGAATGGATGACTTACCTGTTTGGGAATTTTAAAAAACACGTATTTACTTATTTGCTGCATTGGGTCTTAGTTGTGGCTCATGGGCTTAACTGCCCTATGATACGTAGGATCTTAGTTCCCTGACCAGGGATCAAACCCGCATCCCTTGCACTGGAAGGTGGATTCTTAAACACTGGACCAACAGGGAAGTCCCCTGTTTGGAAATTTTAAATGAACTGAGTGATTGGTGTCATGCGTTTAGTTACTTTCCACTTTGGATTTTATGAAATCCAGACATACTTGTCACCACCTTGTGACGCAGCTGCTGTCTGTGTGTCATCCAAACAAACATGCCCCCGGACACCCCGGTCCAGTGCAAACAACCCCGGTCCAGTGCAAACAACCGGACTGCTTGTGTCCTCGCTCAGCCTGTACAGGCCGCTCTCCTTCCCTGGGGTGCATCCTGCCACGACACCTCCTGCTCTTTGTCCTTTATGTAAAGAGTAAGTTAGAAAACACGGGGGAAGTAGACATTGGAAAGTGCTATAAAGGTAAGAGGCCATTACTATCACTTTTCCCAAAACCCATAATCCACGCACCTTTTTAAATCCTATTGAAGCACTGATGCTTATGTAAATTCCTAAGACCTCAGGCTAACAACAGTAATTTCCCACCTGTCACTCTGTCTATGCTTAGAAGAGCCTCTTTCTTTCCTCTCTGCAATCAATCACCAATGTTTTTTCCCTTCCAGATGTCTGGTTAGCCCCTTGCTCCCAACCCACTGCCCAGTCCCTGTGATGTCATGACCGTGCGTGCGTGCGTGCTCAGTGGCTTAGTCGTGTCCAGTTCTTTGCAATCCCATGGACTGCAGCCCGCCAGGTTCCTCTGTCCACGGGGTTTCCCAGGCAAGAATACTGGAGCGGGTTGCCGTTTTATCAGATGATTCCAAAACACACCAGGTTGGTCTTCCGCCGCCCCAGAGTTCCTGCTCTTTCATTCAGTCTACAACTGCCAGATAAGTCTTCCTAAGATGCCACTTTATTTACCTCTGCCCCTTGTCCTGCAGTGGCTCCATACAGCCTGGGAGCTTTAATCTGCTCAAATCTGCTGCTGCTGCTGCTAAGTCACTTCAGTCGTGTCCAACTCTGTGTGACCCCATGGATGGCAGCACGCCAGGCTCCCTGTCCTTCACTATCTCCTAGAGTTTGCTCAAACTCATGTCCATTGAGTTGATGATGCCATCCAACCATCTCATCCTTTGTCATCCCCTTCTCCTCCTGCCTTCAATTTTTCCCAGCATCAGGGTCTTTTCCAATGAGTTGGCTCTTTGAATCCAATGGCCAAAGTGCTGGAGCTTCAGTTTCAGCATCAGTCTTCTAATGAATATCAGAGTTGATTTCCTTACTCAGGCCTCTGAAATTTACAGCACGCTGGATCTTTCATCATCATTGTGGTAGGTGGAGTCTTTCAATGCAGCATGTGGGATCTAGGTCTTTGACCAGGGATGGAACTGGGCTCCCTATATTGGGGGTTCAGAGTCTTAGCCGCTGGACCACCAGAAAAGTCCTCCACCTGTCTTATCTCTCTCAAGCATGACTGATCCACCTGCAATTCCTGGGTCAAATGTGCTGTTTCATGTCAGTCTACACATGTGCTATTCCCTCTGCCCGGAATGCTGTTCCCTGCAGTCAGTGATTAAATACTCTTCACCTTTTCAGCCTACTTCAAATGTCCTTTTCTTTTCCAGACCCCAGAACCATCTCTTGGTTTGACCACTTGAACCTATCATATATTTGTTCAGTTCAGTTCAGTCGCTCAGTTGTGTCCAACTCTTTGCAACCCCATGAATCGCAGCACACCAGGCCTCCCTGTCCATCACCATCTCCCAAAGTTCACTCAGACTCACATCCATCGAGTCAGTGATGCCATCCAGCCATCTCACCCTCTGTCATCCCCTTTTCCTCCTGCCCCCAATCCCTCCCAGCATCAGAGTCTTTTCCAATGAGTCAACTCTTCCTATGAGGTGGCCAAAGTATTGGAGTTTCAGCTTTAGCATCATTCCTTCCAAAGAAATCCCAGGGCCGATATCCTTTAGAATGGACTGGTTGGATCTCCTTGCAGTCCAAGGGACTCTCAAGAGTCTTCTCCAACACCACAGTTCAAAAGCATCAATTCTTCGGTGCTCAGCTTTCTCCACAGTCCAACTCTCACATCCATACATGACCACAGGAAAAACCATAGCCTTGACTAGATGGACCTTTGGCAAAGTAATGTCTCTGCTTTTGAATATGCTATCTAGGTTGGTCATAACTTTTCTTCCAAGGAGTAAGCATCTTTTAATTTCATGGCTGCAATCACCATCTGCAGTGATTTTGGAGCCCCAAAAAATAAAGTCTGACACTGTTTCCACTGTTTCCCCATCTATTTCCCATGAAGTGATGGGAACAGATACCATGATACTATATAACCTACACCTGTATTTAAAGAGTTCTTTTTTTCCCATTTTTTTTAATTGGTTTTTTGGCCATGCCACACAGCTTGGGGGATCTTAGTTTCCTGACCAGGGATCGAACCCAGCACCTGACAATGAGAACGCTGAGTTCTAACCACTGGACCACCAGGGCATTCCCATCTTATCATTTCTAAGTGTTCGGTGGTATTACGTACATTCCCATTTTTATGGATGAAGAGACTGAGGTCCAGGGAAGTTAGGCAACTTGCCCAAGATTACTGTGTTGGAATACAGCCAACCTAAGAATTCCTTAATGGTGAGGTCTGGGTCGTCTTCATTAGCTGACACATAGTAGGGGCTCAAGCCCATTGGGTGAGTGAACAGTGAAGGAATGAAGGGACTGTATGGTAAGCATCTTTGGGGGAGCGTGGTGAGTGATGTTCTGAAGGACTACGCTAAAAGAGCCTCCACCTGTGCTTATCTCCAGCACTCAGGCCCATCCAGGCAGCAGGTGATTCATTCAAGTGAACCAGACAGATCCTGAGGTTTCTTTCCATGGGGAAAGAAACAGGAAAAAAAAAAAAGCTGGCATCAATACATGGACTCTGGGCTTTGGGATCTTCACCTCCCTGCCTGGGGCTGGCAGTTCACCCGAAACGCCCTTCTCTCTCTTCACCCACTGAAACCCTACTGAGCCTTCAGGTCCAGTGCAGACACTCCTCCTTGCTGTCATACTGGAGCCCCAGGAAGAGCCAAGCTCTTCTTCTGTTCGCTTTCTACTGGTACCTTCATTTAGCATCTGTTTCATACTGTTTATACACATAAATAACATGTGTATTTTTGTGTAGCTGAAGCTCCAATACTTTGGCCATCTGACTCGAAGCACTGACTTCTGGAAAAGACCCTGACGCTGGGAAAGATTGAAGGCAGGAGGAGAAGGGGATGACAGAGGATGAGATGGTTGGATGGACATGAGTTTGAGCAAGCTCCAGGAGCTGGTGATGGACAGGGAGGCCTGGCATGCTGCAGTCCATGAGTCGCAGAGTCGGACACAACTGAGTGACTGAACTGATACACATAAATCGTGGTGTTCTTCACATCTGTGACACCCCCAAATCTGTAAGCTTCTTATGACTGGGAGCTGAATTTCATCTCTGATCTCTGCAATTTTGAGCATGGGGCCACGAATAACAGACACTAGCTAGGAACGTTTAGAGTCAGACAGAGCTAGAATCAGGCTCCAGCTCTGCCACTCACTGGTTTTGTGACCTTTAGTTTTCTTAACTTCCTTAAGCCTCAGTTTCCCCACATATAAAAGGGGAGTTACAATCAACTGACCTAATAGAATCTAATAAGCTCGAGTTCATAGCTAAGGCTCATTAACTACTATTATTATTAATAAGTATTTAATAATTAATCGAGACCAAGAATAGGCCTAATGGATTTTTCCTCCAATGGACACATAAGAAGGAAATGTAAAAATGAAACTTAAGAGAATAAACAGAGCAATGTAAATAACTGACTTTGTTCAGAGTACATATTAGCTAATATCATATTCATAATCTTCATATCCTGCTATTCATGTTTCCTGCAATAAGTTACGGAGAAGGCAATGGCAATCCACTCCAGTACTCTTGCCTGGAAAATCCCATGGGTGGATGAGCCTGGTAGGCTGCAGTCCATGGGGTCGCCAAGAGTCGGACACGACTGAGCGACTTCCCTTTCACTTTTCACTTTCATGCATTGGAGAAGGAAATGGCAACCCACTCCAGTGTTCTTGCCTGGAGAATCCCAAGGACCGGGGAGCCTGATGGGCTGCAGTCCATTGGGTCGTGAAGAGTCGGATACGACTGAGTGACTTCACTTTCACTTTTCACTTTCATGCATTGGAGAAGGAAATGGCAACCCACTCCAGTACTCTTGCCTGGAAAATCCCATGGACGGAGGAGCCTGGTGGGCTGCCATCTATGGGAGTCGGACACAACTGAGTCGGACATGACTGAGTGTTCTTGCCTGGAGAATCCCAGGACGGGAGCCTGGTGGGCTGCCATCTATGCAGCAACAGCAATGACTGAGTTAGCAGCACAGTCAGTTGCCTCTCCAGGCAGAAAGCAGAGCTGGCACACCTCTGAGAACTTAAGCCAGTGCATGAGTGCCAAGTCACTTCAGTTGTGCCTGACTCTTTGCAACTCCATGGACTACTCTGTCCGTGGAATTTTCCAGGCAAGAATACTGGAGCGGGTTGCCATTTCTTCCTCCAGGGGATCTTTCTGACCCACGGATCGAGCCCTCATCTCTTATGTCTCCTGCATTGGTGGATGGGTTCTTGACCACTAGCTCCACGGGGGAAGAACCTGGTGCTCAGTCTCCCAAAAGGCAGTCCATGCTCCCTGTACCCTGGTCACACCTTCCACACTAAGGAAATTCCCATCACTTATCCAAAATAGGATTGATAAAGAAGGAACCTGGGACTATGGCAAAGGATAATTACATCGATCACCACTTGCCCGCTATGGTCTTATACCCCAGCCAGTACCCTACATGACCTTTTACAAACAAAAACCAGGGACTTCCCTGGTGGTCCAAGGGTTAAGACTTTGCTTTCCAGGGCGTGGGTGCAGGTTTGACCCCTGGTGGCAGGGCTAAAATCCCCCAGGCTTTGCAGCCAAGAAACTAAAATATAAAACAGAAGCAATATTGTAACAACTTCAATAAAGACTTTAAAAAAAATAGTCCACATTAAAAAAAAAAAATCTTAAGAAAAAAATGAGCCAGTTCATGTTAACCTCAAGCTTAATAATCAGCAGCAGCTTCTCCTGCAATGGGGCATAAAACCTGTAATTTTTTTTTTAACCACAACCTACAAGCTTCTACCCAATCTGGCTCCTCTCTGATTTATCTCCACTCTCATCCCTGACTCTCTGGGTTCCAGCCACCCCGGCCTTCTGACTCTTCGGCTAATATATCAAGGGCCTTTACATTTGCTTCCTGGATCCCTGACATTTACATGGCAAAATGTCACCTCCTTAGAAAAGCATTTCCTGACCACTGGATGGGAAATATCCCCCCTCTACTAATCCTCTTTTTTTCAGTATTTATTTATTTGGCTGCAGGCGGGATCTTCATTGAGGTGAGTGGGCTCTCTATTTGTGCTTTTGCAGGCTCAGAAGTTGCGAGTGGGCTTAGCTGCCCCACTGCATGTGGGACCCTAGTTCCCCGACCAGGAATTGAACTCACATCCCCTGCATTGCAAGGCAGATTCTTAACCACTAGACCACCAGGGAAGCCCCTCCCCTATTAATTCTCATGTAACACAACATCACCTGGACATTGTTTATTTATGTATTACCTGACATCTTCACCCCCAGTCCATTTCCAGGTTCCCCTTAGAGTAGAAGCTCCAATGCAGGCAGGAACCTTGCCTGTCTTGCTCCATACCATACTCGCAGCCCCCAGAACACTACCTGGAACTTATAAAGCAGAAGCAACAGTTAGAACTGGACAGGGAACAACAGACTGGTTCCAAATAGGAAAAGGAGTACATCGAGGCTGTATACTGTCACCCTGTTTATTTAACTTCTACGCAGAGTACATCATGAGAAACGCTGGACTGGAAGAAACACAAGCTGGAATCAAGATTGCCGGGAGAAATATCAATAACCTCAGATATGCAGATAACACCACCCTTATGGCAGAAAGTGAAGAGGAACTAAAAAGCCTCTTGATGAAAGTGAAAGTGGAGAGTGAAAAAGTTGGCTTAAAGCTCAACATTCAGAAAACGAAGAGCATGGCATCTGGTCCCACCACTTCTTGGGAAATAGATGGGGAAACAGTGGAAACAGTGTCAGACTTTATTTTTTGGGGCTCCAAAATCACTACAGATGGTGACTACAGCCATGAAATTAAAAGATGCTTACTCCTTAAGGAAAGTTATGACCAATCTAGACAGCATATTCAAAAGCAGAGACATTACTTTGCCAACAAAGGTTCGTCTAGTCAAGGCTATGGTTTCTCCTGTGGTCATGTATGGATGTGAGAGTTGGACTGTGAAGAAGGCTGAGCGCCGAAGAATTGATGCTTTTGAACTGTGGTGTTGGAGAAGACTCTTGAGAGTCCCTTGGACTGCAAGGAGATCCAACCAGTCCATTCTGAAGAAGATCAGCCCTGGGATTTCTTTGGAAGGAATGATGCTAAAGCTGAAACTCCAGTACTTTGGCCACCTTATGTGAAGAGTTGACTCATTGGGAAAGACTCTGATGCTGGGAGGGATTGGGGGCAGGAGGAGAAGGGGACGCCAGAGGATGAGATGGCTGGATAGCATCACTGACTCGATGGACGTGAGTCTGAGTGAACTCCAGGAGTTGGTGATGGACAGGGAGGCCTGGCGTGCTGCGATTCATGGGGTCGCAAAGAGTCGGACACGACTGAGCGACTGATCTGATCTGATCTGATCTGATTGAATAAATAAATGAGGATGGGAGAGCAGGTTATGGTTATTTTTCACCTTTTATTTTTATATTTCAGATGAATTTGAATTTTTATAAAGTGCATGTACTACTTCTGTAACAAGAAAACAGAAATAAGGCCAAATCAAAATAAATTTGAAAAACTACCATTAGCATATTTAATCAAACAGATGAAACACGGACTCTTCCCCAAGAATATATTACATAGATTGCCAGCAATTCATAGCATTTGGTCTCCTCGCTGTTTATTAAACCTAAAACGTTGGCCAGTTTAATAATCTGTTTGCCAGTCAGCACACACCCTTGGATTTTTAAATAACTGTCATCTCTCCTGGGTTTATAGAAAGATTATCATTTGAGCGTTCCACTTCAGTCCAATCTCCTCCTCAGAGCACATTTATTTCCACCTCTATGCCTCTGCCAATTCTGTTATCTCTCCTGGCATCTCCTACCCGCTGTGCCACCCTCCCCCTCAATTCCCCTGTTCAAAATCTTGATCGTCCTTTAAGGCACACTCAAATCTTTCAAGAATTGGCCACAACCGTGCTTTTAAAAAGCACTACACTTTGTCAAAAGGCACCTTGTCTCTGTGTCTCCCTCAATTAATTACAGTTGGTTGAAAGCAATATTTTTATGTACCTAACCACACTGACATGTCACTACGCATTTTCCAACTGAGTAAAAAAAAAACTACTCACTTCTAGCGGGAATATGCTGTCAAAGGTGGATAGGAGCAATTTAGACTCTTTCTCAAAGGAGAAAATACTAGGTGATTTCCAAGGGTGTGAAAGCCATTTCCTACATCTTCCAGTGAGGAAGACGGCGGTATCTACACAACCATCACCTGGAATTTACAAAGAAAAGGACGCAAGGAAAAACAGACCAGCAGGCTGGAATCGTCTCCACCAGTGCTGACGGGTGCCAGTCACTGAAATCCCATTATGACAGACGGGCTGCTGATTGTGTGCCAAGCACTGTGTTAAATGCATTACACACAGTACCTCATTTAATCCCCCCAACAGCCTAAAGTGGTCCCTATTATCCCGTTGGATGAAGTCATTCAGCGTATGTGACTATCAGATGACTCTCTAGCTAGACAGAGTAACCAGAGGCTCCTTACCCATCTCCTGTCCTTAAAAAAAAAAATCAACAACCTCATATATGTAGATGATACCATCCTTATGGCAGAAAGCAAAGAGGAACTAGAGTCTCTTAATGAAGGTGAAAGAATGAAAAAGCTGGCTTAAAACTCAACATTCAAAAGGCATCCAGTCCCATCACTTCATGGCAAATGGGAAAAAATGAAAACAGTGACAGACTTTATTTTCTTGGGCTCCAAAACCACTGCAGACTCTGACTGCAGCCATGAAATTAAAAGAAACTTGCTCCTTGGAAGAAAAGCTACGACAAACATAGACATGTAACAGCATATTGAAAAGCAGAGACATCACTTTGCTGACATAGGTCCGTCTAGTCAAAGCTATGGTTTTTCCAGGAGTAATGCACGGATGTGAGAGTTAGACCATAAAGAAGGCTAAGCACCAAAGAATGGATACTTTCGAACTGTGGTGCTGCAGAAGACTCTTGAGAGTCCCTTGGACAGCAAGATCAAACCAGTCAATGGTAAAGGAAATCAATCCTGAATATTCATTGGAGGGACTGATGCTTAAGTTGAAGCTCCAAAACTTTGGCCACCTGATGCGAAGAGCTGACTTATTGGAAAAGACCCTGATGCTGGGAAGGATTGAGGGCATGAGAAGGGGAGACAGAGGATGAGAAGGTTGGATGGCATTACTGACTCAATTGACATGAGTTTAAGCAAACTCCAAGAGATAGTGAAGGACAGGGAAGCCAGAGGTATTGCAGTCCTTGGGGTCGAAAAGAGCTGGACATGACTCAGCAACTGAACAAGTGTATATATATGACTTTGGTGATGGCTCAGTGGTAAAGAATCCACCTGCCAATGCAGGAGACATACCTTCGATCCCTGGGTTGGGAAGATCCCCTGGAGAAGGAAATGGCAATCCACTATAGTATCCCTGCCTGGAAAATTCCACGGACACAGGAGCCTGGTGGACTGCAGTCCACGGGGTTGCAAAGAGTCAGACATGACTAAAGCGACTGAACACGAGTGTATATATGTCAATTCCAATCTCCCAATTCATCCCATCCCCCCCTTCTCCCCTTGTGTCCACATGTCTGTATTCCTGCCCTGCAAATAGGTTCATCTGTACCCTTTTACTAGATTTCATATATATGTGAATATATTTTTCTCTAACTGGTTTTGCTCTGTATGACAGACTCTAGTTCTGTCCACATCACTACAAATGACACAATTTCATTCCTTTTTTATGGCTGAGTAATATTCCATTGTAGATATGTACTATATCTTATCTTATGCAGCACTATTTACAATAGCCAGGACATGGAAGCAACCTAAATGTCTATTGACAGATGAATGTATAAAGAAGATGCAGTACATATGTACAATGGAATATTACTCAGTCCCCTTCTAGCCTCAAAATGTTCACTCTGCCCACTGTTCTCGTTCGAGGAGCCAGTTCAAGGATGTGGCTTTGAGACAGTAGGGTGTTGTTGGCACCATCTGGACACACGACTGAACCCCATTAAGGCTTCTATATAAACTCTTGAGAATCTGGAAGGTGGGTACAATGATCTACTATTTTGCAGCGCCCAAGACAAATTTCATGTATAAGTTCCCTTGTTATTATACCTGCCCCCTACCAATCTGGAATGGCCGCCTGTTTCTTTGGCCTCCACTTGCCCTCTGTGTAAAGGGCCAGTTTCAGATTTCACCCAGGAAGTTCCCAAGGGTTCAAACCAACACATTTCCACTTTATAGATGAGACAGATGACTCACAGAATGGTTCAGCCATTGTCCCTGGGTGACAAAGGGACAAAGTGTCAGAGCTGGTTTGGATCCATGTCACTTGACTCTTGCTTACTGTACTATACATATCTTCTACCGAAAAACTATAGCTTACAGTACCAATGGGCTTCCTCTAGGGCTCAGTGGTAAAGAACCCACCTGCCAATGCAGGGGATGTGGGGTTGGATCCCTGGGTCAGGAAGATCTCCTGGAGGAGGGCATGGCAACCTACTTCAATATCCTTGCCTGGGAAATCACATGGACAGAGGGGCCTGGAGGGCTACAGTCCATGGGGTCGCAAAGAGTCGGACATGACTTAGCGACTGAACAACCACAACAACCAACAGTAAAGACAACAATTAATACAGCCTTAACTGAAAATGACCAGTCTTGCAATTTTTTCCATCCTTTTTCAAGTTTTTTTAAGTAACACCTACACCAAAGCAGGAGACGTAAGAGACACAGGTTCGATCCCTGGGTCGGGAAGATCCCCTGGAGTAGGGCATGCATGGCAATCCGCCCCAGTACTCTTGCCTAGAGAATCCCATGGACAGAGGATGCTAGAGGGCTAGAGTCCACGGGTTCGCAAAGAGTCGGACAGGACTGAAGCGACTTAGCACGCATGCACTCTGTGTTTAACATAAAGTGTTTAAATATGTGTAAAAGTTAAACAGAGCATATCTTCTTTTTAATGGGCCTCTCTTTCTTCTCCAGCATTTCATGCATAACAACGTTGATTTGGCAATTGTTATGCCACAGAATCAATTTTACTAATTTTCACACTTCGTTAATAAATTAATGGAGGCCTCAGATGTTACAGGATGGATGCACAGATCCCTTAGGAGTTGATACAGCATTAAAAAAAATTTAAAAAGCCACTTTAATAATAAAAAAAAAGGCCACAGATGAGAGTCTAGAGATCAAAACCTGCAAACAATCCCAAATTTAAGATTCAAAAGTGAAAATCTGGATCAGTGCTTTAAGAAGCTTTTGGATTTGACTAAGTTAGAATGGAAAAAAAATGATTTGGGGATCAACACCAAAAGCAGATCAGAAACTGTGGTCCTGCATTTGAATGAGAAAAGAGTCAGAATCTTCAACGGTTTGGAAGAGAGAGGATGAGAAAGTCTTTTGGCCAAGCCTTTAGCAGTCTGCAGTCTAAGACTGAGAAGTACAAAAATTTCAGGAGTGAAAATGCTACCAAGTTTCCATTGTAATTTTCCCGTATGTTTGAAACTTTTCCTAATAAAATGGTGAGAAAGTAAAAAACCATAAGAGAATTATCAGGGACCTGGCCAACACTGTAATTTTAGTTCACAGTGTTGCTTTATACAATTCTTTGCAAAGGATAGAAGCAGGTTCTTACCACAGATGTAGTAATGAAATAATGGAGGCAGCTACTATATTTTGCACTTGCCTTGAACTCTGGATCATCTTACTGAAAGGTCACAATTAAGCTACAAGGTAGATTCTATTAGCATCGCCATTTCAGAGAAGGGAGGCAGAGAGAGGCTTAAAAGATGTGACTAGTCACAAATTCAGTCATATAGCCAGCAAAGGAGCAGAGCCAGGATTCAAACCCAGGGCTTCTTTTCTGCACAGATCCAAATTTTCTTTCAAGGCCACCACAACCAACAGGCTGCCACATACTTCTAAAAGCACCAAATGTGGGACTTCCCTGGTGGTCCCGTGGTTAAGACTCTGAGCTTCCAATGCAGGGGGCATAGGTTTGATCCCTGGTCTGGGAACTAAGAGCCTGCATGCCACTGGCCCAGGCTAGGGTGGGGGTGGAGGGCAAAAAAAAAAAAAGAAAAATCACCGAATGTGCTCTGAGACTCTCAACAGATTTACAAAGCTTCCAGGAAACCTGATAGCAAAATACCTTCATGTAAAAAGCAGAGAGGGGCTCAGGGGCCTAACAAACCTGAGTTCAAATCTTGACTCTGCCACTTAAATCCCATTACCTAAGCAAGCCCCAGTTTTTCCCTCTGTGCAAGGGGAGTCATAAGTCATAATATTCCTCTTAAGGAGGCTGTTACAGGGATTGAATGAGAGGATGGATTTAAAGTTCTTAGCACAGGCAAGACCTAATACATGGCAATCCATCAACAAAAGGCAGCCATTGTGGGTATTATGTGGAGCTTGCAGGGAGACCAGAGACCCTCAGCTCTGCTGTTATGCTAAAGTACCAAAGCCACAGGGTTTTGAAAGGATGAAACCAGAGGAAGAACCCGGATTTTTAAAAGAAGAAAGAAAAGGAGAGAGGCTGGACACTCTCCCAGTTTCAGGTGGAGAACTATGACATTGGTTGTGATTTCTATTTGAACCCATGAAAACCAAAGTACAGTTGAGCCATTCTAAAAAGATCTTCTAAATCTGTAATTACAGCTATGGAGAAAGCACACACACACACACACACAGAGTCTTCTACCAGGTGAAGACAGGAAAAGAGCATATTCACAATATTTTGATCCAACACTGCTCAGCGCCACGGCAGCAAGCCGAGGGTCCTTGAGAAGGGCGAGAGGGCCTTTCCCAGCCCGAAGGATGAAGTACAAGGACAGGGACACCATGAAGTGCCCCGGATTTGCGGGGAGGGCTAGTGACCCTAGGGCCCCTGCAGGTGCCTCTATACTTTAAGGGCAGGAGTTTCAACTACAGCATCCTATTCATTAAACACAAAAATCCTTAGTTTATTTGTTAATGCTGTTGACCCCAAAATACCGTAGAGAAAAGCAGCAAATATTTACAATCGGTCCGTTTCCGAACTGCCTTCTAGGATTGCACCCAAAGCAGAAAGATTCTGAGTCCAGAGAAAAAGGGGAAGGGCGTGCACAGGGTTAACCCTCCCCTAACCCTTTCCCTCCCACTCGCGACCCTGGAGAAAGCGGGGGAAAGAAACGCTGGGAATTTCAGGTGTGCCCTGAACCTCGCGCCGACGGAGAAGCAAAAGCAGAAACCCAGCGGACACTCCCCCCTCTCCGGGTTCGTGGGCGCTTTCCAGGATGGTCCAAGGCTCCAGCCCGCCTTAGCGCATCCCGGGTGGAGAAAAGACCTTCCTCGCTCGGCTGGTGGCAAAGACCCTACTTTCCAAAACCAGCTGCGAGCTTGGATCCGGTGACTCCCGCGTCCACCCCACGCTCCCGGCTCAGCTGCCTGGAGATTTCCGAGCCTCCCGGAGAAACCCAGTCCGGAGGGTCCCCCTTTTGTTCGCGGGAGAGAGCGTCGCAGCGCTGCGCATTCCCGCTCCAGCGACTGAAGCCCCGCTGCGGGGGCGCTCCCCTCGGTCCGCTCCGTACCAACCCGGCGCTCCTGCGACCACCGGCTCCGGCGCACCGATCCCAAACTGTCCCACCCACCCCGCCCGAGTACTCACTTCTCCCCAGTCCCTCCGCTTTCCACGCCGTCTCCTCCACCGCCCCATAGCGCCTCAGAGGCTTCTCCGCTTCCAGATGGACGGACAAAGATTGCTTCAACTCCATCGCTGATCCCCGCGGGCAGGTCGACCGGTCTCCCTCTACTCCATCCCTGCCGCGGGCTGCAGGGAGGGAGGCGGCTCCAGCCAGCAGCGTTTTAAGGGGCCGGGCGCTCGTGACGCGGTTCCATCTCTTCCGCCGCCAGAGCCGGGGAGCGCCGACTGGTACCCGGGGAGGGTGGAGGGAGGGGCGTGGAAAGGATGAGGGCGCATGAGCAGTGGAGGCTTGGGAGGGGAGCTTGGGGCTGGGTAGACAGAAAAGGGGGCAGATAATAACTCGAAGAACAACAAAAACAACAACTAAAATAGAACCAACCTAAAGGAAGTAAAAACAAGGCAGCAGCCCCCTACTGGAGCAGGTGGTGATGCTTTGCATGGGGCTGGCGCTGCGAGTGGCTTGTGGTATGTCAGCGTGCTGCTAGGCTTTGAGTGGGATTTGTGAGAGCATTTCTGTCTGTGGGCGATGGATCCATCTTTGTGGCGAGTGCGCGGAAGCGTGAGTGTGGACCTGGATCTGTGTGTTCTGTGCCTGTGAGAACCTCTGTAGTTTGCATTTATGTGCATTTTGAATTTGAATGTTAAATGGGACAGTCTTCTCTCCCAGTGCCTGTGTCCACCCTGTAGGTGTTTGCGTGAACTTGAGAGGCATAAAAATATTTTGGACATCAGTATAACAAAGCTATTTAGAACATGAGTCTTTACTGCCCAGAAACCCAGGGGTTGATATTAGCATGGCAGCATTAAAAGTACAAAGTAAAATCCACAGCTAGATGGATTTTTTAAATAGTAATATTTATTGAATGATGGCTAAGGGCTGAACACTCCCCAGTAACTCTGTGAAACAGATACTGTTTTGTTAGCTTTGTTTTATAGAGGATGAAACTGAGATGCAGAAAGATTAATTTAGTTGCCCAAATTCCCACACTTACCAAGTGGTCTGGTCAGCACTTGAATCTAGACTTAGCCCCTTTATTGTCCTGACCTTCTTAACTGCACAGGTATGTAGCTTTGTATGGGGAAGAGGGAAGACCTATAGGACACAGGTTGATTATCTATTGTTTGTTCTTATTTTTAAGATATAATAGGGGATGATTTTCGGGATCCACATGGCTCATGGAGGAATGAAAAGGCCCAGCCTTTTAAGAAAATGATTTATCAACTGGTAACAAGAGTCATTAAAAATTTATAATCAATGAAAGAACTTCTAAATAGCTCATAAGAGAAAAAGGAAATAACAATAAAAATCATAAAATATTTAGACCTGGATAAGCATGAGAATATCACATATCAAAACTTGTAAGTTTTGATGTAAGTAAATGTATAGCCTTAAATGCATGCATTTAAAAATGTAAGACTAAAAATAAATGGGTTAGAATGAATAGGTAAGCAAAACATGGCCTTTCCATACAGTGGAATACTATTCAGCCTTTAAAAAGGAAAGGAATTCTGTAATAGGCTACAACATGGATGAAACTTGAGGATATAATGCTAAGTGAAATAAGCCAGTCAAAAAAAGAAAAGCACTGTATGATTCCATTTATGTGAGGTGCCTAGAGTAGTCTAAATCATGGGAACAGAAAGGAGAATAGAAGTTGCCAGAGGCTGGGAGGAGGGAAGAATGGGGTGTTTTATTTATTGGGTATAGATTTGCAGTATTACAGATGAAAAGAGTTATAAATTAAATTTGAAAGAATGGGGGTGATGCACAACAATGTGGAAATAGTTAATACCACTGACTTTATATGTTTAAAACTGGTTGAACTGGTTTTAAAAAATGGTTAAATGTTAGATGTGCATCGACAGATGAATGGATAAAGAAGTTGTGGTACATATACACAATGGAATATTATTCAGCCATAAAAAGGAATGCATTTGAGTCAGTTCTAATGGTGTGGATGAACCTAAAACCTAATACAGAGTGAAGTGAGTCGGAAAGAGAAAGATAAATATCATATTCTAAAGCATATATATGGAACCCAGAAAAATGGTACTGAAGAATTTATTTACGGGGCAGCAATGGAGAAACAGACATAGGGAATAGACATGGACATGGGGAGAAGGGAGGAGAGGGTGAGGTGTATGGAAAGAGTAATGTGGAAACTTGCATTCAGTTCAGTTCAGTCACTCAGTCGTGTCCAACTCTTTGCGACCCCATGAATCACAGCACGCCAGGCCCCCATGTCCATCACCAACTCCCGGCGTTCACCCAAACTCTTGTCCATCAAGTTGGTGATGCCGTCCAGCCATCTCATCCTCTGTCGTCTCCTTTTCCTCCTGTCCCCAATCCCTCCCAGCATCAGAGTCTTTTCCAATGAGTCAACTCTTCACATGAGGTGGCCAAAGTACTGGGGTTTCAGCTTTAGCATCATTCCTTCCAAAGAACACCCAGGACTGATCTCCTTTAGAATGGAAACTTGCATTACCATGTGTAAAATAGATAGCCAACAGGAGTTTGCTATGTGGCTCAGGAAACTCAAACAAGGGCTCTGTATCAACCTAGAGGGGTGGGATGGGGAGGGATGTGTGAGAGAGTTTCAAAAGGGAGGGGATATATGTATATCTATGGCTGATTCATGTTGAGGTTTGACAGAAAACAAAATTCTGTAAAGCAATTATCCTTCAATAAAATAAAATAAATTTTTTAAATGGTTAAATGTTAAACTGTAAAGACTGTAAGAAAAAAGAACAAATAAAACCTAAGTAGAGTAGAAAAAATAATAATGATAAAAACATAAATTAAGGAAGTATTACTTTGGTGCGAAAGTAATTGTAGTTTTGCATTGTTGAATTTCACTGTTTGATATTGGAAAACATTCTTAAATAAATGTGGTTCTATTATACATTATTTTAATGTGCATTTCTAGTTTTATTTTTTTTTTGCTAATGACTTATTACCTGTCTATTTTATATTTATTTTAGACTAGGGAAATGATGTTAGACACAAAGCAGACTGGAGCGATTTTCTTATTCAAGTTCAAAATGGGTCATACGTAAAGCAATGGAGACAAGTCGCAACATCAGTAACACATTTGGCCCAGGAATGGCTAAGGTACAGTGCTATGGTGGTTCAAGTTTTGCAAAAGAGACAAGAGCCTTGAAGATGAGGAGTGCAGTGACTGGCCCTCGGAAGTTCCAGTGACCAACTGAGAGGATCATCAAAGCTCATCCTCTTACAACTACAAGAGAAATTGCTGAAGAACGCAACGTGGACCATTCTATGGTCTTTTGGCATTTGGAGCAAATTGGAAAGGTGAAACAACTCAAGTGGGTGCCTCATGAGCTGACCTCAAATTAAAAAAAATCATTTTGAAGTGTTGTCTTTTCTTATTCTACATAACAACAATAAACCATTTCTTGATCAGATTGGACGTGCAGCGAAAAGTGAATTTTATACAACAACCAGCAATGACCAGCTCAGTGGTTGGACCAAGAAGAAGCTCCAAAGCACTCCTCAAAGCCAAACACACCAAAAAAAGGTCATGGTCACTGTTTGGTGGTCTGCTGCCCGTCTGATCCACTGCAGCTTTCTGAATCCCAGTGAAACGATTACATGTGAGGAATATGCTCAGCAAATTGATGAGATGCACCCAAAACTGCAACATCTGCAGCTGACATCAGTCCACAGAAAGGGCCCAATTCTTCCCCATGACAATGCCCGACCACACATCACACTACCAACGCTTCAAAAGTTGAACAAATTGGGCTATAAAGTGTTGCCTCATCCGTCGTATTCACCTGAGCCCTTGCAAACCAACTGCAACTTCTTCAACCATCTCAACAACTTTTAGCAGGGAAAATGCTTCCACAACCAACCAGAGGCAGAAAATGTTTTCCAAGAGTTCTTCGAATCCCAAAGCACAGATTTTTATGCTACAGGAATGGACAAATTTATTTCTCATTGGCAAAAATGTGTTGATTGTAATGATATCCATTTTGATTAATAAAGATGTGTTTGAGCCTAGTTATAATGATTTAAAATTCACCATCCAAAACCACAATTACTTTTGTACCAACCTAGTAGAAAATCAAGGAGTAGTAGAGAGGATGTCTAACTGAAAAGCTGATTCCTTTGGGGGAAAGAACTATTAAAGAAGGTAAACCATCTGAGACTCATCAAACAAAGCACTCATGAGTAATAAGAAGAAAAGAGAGGTATAATGTGAATACAGGGAGATTTTGAAAACTTAGGGAAATGGGTGATTCTCAGGTATTCCCCAGCAGTCCAGTGGTTAGGACTCCATGGATTCACTGCTGAGGGCCGGGCTTCAGCCCCTGCTCAGGGAACTAAGATCCCACATTCCGTGGGGCAACTCAGCCCATGTGCCTGGGCGCCACGACTAGAGAGCCCGTGCATGGCAATGAAAGATCCACGTGAGACAACTAAGGCCCGACACAGTCCAATAAATTCTCTCTCAAAAAGTAAACCATCAAAGTGCAGTTAGTAAATAAAATGCAAACCGATAACCACTGATAACCGATAACCTGAATTGTTAATGTAGAAATTAATTTTTCTCCTCAGTCCCACAAAGGCAACAGGATCAAATAATTTACTGGTGAGTTTTACCAAATAACAGGTCATCTTTATTTTATAAAAATTGTTTCAGAGCTCATCTTATGAGGACAGTATGACCTTGATATTAAAGCCAGATTAAATGCTACACTAAAAAATCCCAAAGTGATCTCACCTAGCTACAAGAATTCTAAGTAAAATACATCATGAACAAATAGGGTTTATTCCCAAAATGGAGTAATGACCTGATAGAAAAGATCTATTGATATGATATATCATATTAACAGATCAAAGGAGAAAGCTGTTTGATCATCTGAATGAATATAGGAAAAGTATCTGAAAAATTAGCAGTCACATGCTTGTTCTTGTGCTTAGCAAATGAAGAATAGAAGACCATTTCCTTAAGTTTCTAAAAAATAATTATCATAAATTAATAGCAACCATCACAATTACTGTTGAACCCCTAATAGCATCCTTATTAAGGTCAGGGGCAAAAGAAGGATGCTGATAATCCCCACTTCTGAGAGGTCCTAACTTGGCACAAAATAAGAAAATAAATGAGGTATAAGAACTGAAACAGGAAACAAATATAAAAATCCAAGCAAATCCACAAATAAGCTATTAAAATGAATAACAGCAGGTTTGGGGGACTCAGGACAAACATGAAAGCATAGTCGTTTTCTGTAATTATTAATCAACCTTAAAATATAATGCCAAAAAAATCATTGAGAAGAAAATTACTATTTCATGTCACCAGGGACAATTAATTAACTTTTTATCCGGTACCGTTAAGCAAAATAAAAATGAACTGAAAAGAAATGAAGAGATAGGTATGCCATGTTCAAGGTTACGAAAGATTAGGTATCAAAGAGATAACAATTCTCTTCTGTGCCATTCGGTTGAAATCTCAACAGGGAATAGGATTTTAAAATAAACTTTGACTTCTAGATTGGCTACAATGCCCTAGGAACAATATAATAGAAAGCAACTTTTATTTTAATCCTTATCACTTCGTAATTGTGGCCCCATCCTTTTCTGGCCATCTTTGTTAATAAATATCACAGTGTAAAAAATAAAACATAAAGTTTGACAAGCTGACCCTAAAATTATGTGAAAAAATGAAGGGCGAAGAATAGGCAAGGCAATGGCAAAGAACATAAGACAGGGCGCACTTAATTCCCAGGTAGTTAAACCTTTTTAAAAAAATAATTTACTTGTTTGGCTATGCCCGGTCTCCATTGCTGCACTCAGGCTTGCTCTAGTTGCGGTGAGCAGGGGCTACTCTCTAATAGCACTGTCTGGGCTTCTCTTGTTGCGGAGCACGGGGTAGGGGGTTGTGGTGCACAGGCTGAGTTGCCCCGTGTCATGCGGGATCTTCCCGGACCAGTGATTGAACCCATGTTCCCTGCATTGGCAGGCAGATTCTTAACCACTGAACCATCAGGGAAGTCCCAGTTAAACTTAAATTATTGTCTTAAGGCCTAAGAAGAAAATTGAGAGCCCCCATTTGGACCCACACGTATTTGGAAAGTTGATATATGACAGAGGAGGCATTACAAATCAGTACAAAAAGGATGAACTATTCAATAAACGGTGCTGAGATATTTGCCTACGCAAACGGAAAACTAAAATAAATATCACACCTTTATGATTCCTATCACATTTCTTCCCTGGTGGCTCAGATTGTAAAGAATCTGCCTGCAATGCAGGAGATCTGGGTAGGATCCCTGGGTGGGGAAGATCCCCTGGAGAAGGAAATGGCAGCCCACTCCAGTATTCTTGCATGGGGAATCCCATGGACAGAGGAGCCTGGCGGAATACTGTCCATGGGGTCACAAAGAGTCAAACACGTCTGAGCGATTAACACTTTCATATTTCCCATCATACATACACACACAGAAATTCCAGGTTGATTAAAGACCTAAATGAGAAAAGCAAAATTTTTTAAATTTATAATGTAGAATACCTTGATTGTTTTGCAACGGAAGAATATATTAAGACTCCCCCCCCCAAAAAAAAACACAAACCTTAAAGAAAAATATTAATAATTTGACTATGTTAAAAGTTTTTGAGGTGAAATTCACAAAACATAAAATGAACCATTTTAAAGCAACCAAGTCCAGTTATTATACCTTCACAATGCGGTATAACCACCACCTCTGTCTAGTTATAAAACAGCACATGCCTTGAAGGAAACCACCATGTCCTTTAAGCAGCTTCCCCACTTTCCCCACTCCCTTCAGTCTCTGAAAGTACCAGTCCTTTCTTTTTGCATGAACTTACTTTTTCTGGGTATTTCACATAGCATCACACGTGTGACCTTTTGTATCTGGCTTCTTTTACTTATCCTGCTACTTTTGAGGTTCATCCAAGTTGTAGTCAGTATCAGTGCTTCACTCCTTTTCATGGCTGAATAATATACCATTGTGTGAATGTATCTTAATTTGTTTATCCATTCATCCATTGATGGATGTTTGGGTTTTTCCACCTTTTGGCTACTGTGAACAGTATCCATATGAACATTTGTATACAAGTATCTGTTTGGGTATCTGTTTTCAATTCTTTGGGGTATATACTGAAGAGTGGAATTGCTGTGCCATGTGGTAAATTCCATGTTTAACTTGTTAAGTACCCTTCAAACTGTTTGCCATAGTGGTTGAACTCTTTTACATTCCCACCAACAATGTATGAGGAATCCTACATCTCCACATTCTCACTAACACCTTTATATTTTGTTTCTGAGATTATAGCCACAACAGTGGGAAAGGTCAAACTGTTGCTGCTGCTGCTAAGTCGCTTCAGTCGTGTCCGACGCTGTGCGACCCCATAGACGGCAGCCCACCAGGCTCCCCGTCCCTGGGATTCTCCAGGCAAGAACACTGGAATGGGTTGCCATTGCCTTCTCCAATGCATGAAAGTGAAAACTGAAAGGGAAGTCTCTTAGTCGTGTCCAACTCTTCACGACCCCATGGACTGCAGCCCACCAGGCTCCTCCATCCATGGGATTTGCCAGGCAACAGTACTGGAGTGGGGTGCCAGCTCCTTCTCCGAAAGGTCAACCACTTTGACCTAACTACTACCAACAAAATGGATGAATCTTACAGGCTTAACATTAAAAAAAAGAAGTCAGATGCAGAAGAATTCATACTAAATGATTCCATTCCTATAAAGTTCAGAAACAGGTGATATTTATCTACAGTGATAAATGTCACAATAGTGCTTACTTTTGGGGTGGTACTGAATGGGAAACTAAATGAGGGGGAGCTTATTGAAACGTTAGAAATGTATCATCTGGTTGATGATGTACTGTGATGTGTGTATGAATACATAGACTTGGGGGAGGGTGAGGAAGAGATGACATTTAAGATATATGCCCTTTACTGTGTGAAAATTATAACTTAATACAAAAAACTAAATAAAAGTTTTGGGGAACTTTGTCATGTTATGCTCTTTACTCTTCTGTAGGTTGAAATAGTTCATAATTTTTTAAAAAACAACAAGAAGAAAAGAAAAGCTAGCCAGACCTATTGGACTCAATAATTCAACCCCTGAGAATCTAACCTAAGAAATATATGATTTTTCCAGTAGTCATGTATGGTTGTGAGAGTTGGACCATAAAGAAAGCTGAGTACTGAAGAATGGATGCTTTTGAACTGTGGTGTTGAAGAAGATTCTTGAGAGTCTCTTGGACTGAAAGGAGATCAAACCAGTCAATCCTAAAGGAAATCAACCCTGAATCCTCATTGGAAGGACTGATGCTGAGGTTGAAGCTCCAATACTTTGGCCACCTGATGCAAAGAGCCAGCTCTTTGGAAAAGACCCTGATGCTGGGAAAGATTGAAGGCAGGAGGAGAAGGAGATGACAGAGAATGAGACGGTTGGATGGCATCACCGACTCAATGGACATGAGTTTGAGAAGCTCTGGGAGATGATGAAGGACAGGGAAGCCTGGCGTGCTGCAGTCCATGAGGTCACAAAGAGTATGAAACGACTGAGTGACTGAACAACAACAGCAACAAAAAATACTTACCAATAAGATATTTCTTACAATTTATGTAAAATGTGGGAAAACTAGGAGAAGTCTAGTATCCTACAAAAGGGCATGGCTAAATAAATTATGGAATGCCTGCAATGGAACATGGTATACCTTAAAAAATGATATTCACAGAGAGTTTGAAATGTCATGGCAAAAAACCATTATAACACAATGTTAATCAGAGCATCAGAGGAAAAGTAGAATACAAATTGTAGTAGAAAAGATACACTGTTATTCTTGATCCTTGGTTAAGGCTAAGTGTGCACTCTGATCTTGATCATACTAGTATTTCATAAAAATGGTAGAAATAAAATGAAACAAATGCTTTGATCCCAGTTTTTTAATGTGTTCATATACACATGTATCCAATAAAACACTGAAATGACATATGCTAAATTGTTGATACTACCTATGAACATCCAGGTAATAAATAATGTTTTCTTTGAATTCTCCAATATCCCTACAAGATATATGTATTACTTTTATAATCAGGGGGAAAAATCAATATGTTTCTAATTCATGAAAAATAAAAAGACAAGGAATAAATGCATGAAAATGTTAACAGGGGTTGTTTCTAAGAGTTGAGATTTGTGGGAGATGTCTTCCTTCTTAATTTTCTGAATTTTCCAACGACCATACACTCAGTTAGTGTATAGGCAGTTGGAAAATTTAGAAAACTCATACTGTGCATTTTGTCATTCAAAAAGGAATAAATTCCATTCCTAAGACTGTGTGAGTAATGCAGTTCTGTAATCTTAGAGGACAAAACCATTTGTGCCACAGCGGTGCCTAGAAGCCTGTCTGTTTGCATTAGTTCAGGGTGATAATGCTTCAAGTTCAATAACTGGCTGAAGTAACCATCTGCATGGAATTAAGTGGCTATTCCAGCCCTGGCTTCTCATCCTGGCTCTGTGCCTTGCTCTGCTGGGAATGCCAAAGACTCAGAGGGATGCTAGATGATTACAAAGAGCCAGGGCAGCAGGGCCAATGCAGCACACTTTTACAACTGTCATTTAGGTTGATTGAAAGAGAAAATAATGCAATATCATCTTGATAATTTGATACTTTATCCAGCATGTTGACAGTTTCAAATGTTCATGACACTGAGCTTATCAGAATAGCACGGTTTTCAAAAATACAGGCTTTGAAATCTGGAGGATCTCAGTTCAAGCCCTGGCTCAGCCACCTGCCAGCTGTGTGATCCTGTGTGACATGTCACAATCTCTCTAAGCTTCATTTTCTTCATCTTTAAAATTCTAATGACATTATCTAACCCATGATATTGTTGTGATGATAGTACAACGTGGTTGTTATTGTTATTATTATTGCATTGTGCTGGCTGATGTTTTGAGCCCTGATATCTTGCTGCTGCTGCTGCTGCTAAGTCGCTTCAATCGTGTCTGACTCTGTGTGACCCCATAGACGGCAGCCCACCAGGCTCCCCATCCCTGGGATTCTCCAGGCAAGAACACTGGAGTGGGTTGCCATTTCCTTCTCCAATGCATGAAAGTGAAAAGTGAAAGTCAAGTCGCTCAGTTGTGTCCGACTCTTCACGACCCGTGGACTGCAGCCTACCAGGCCCCTCCATCCATGGGATTTTCCAGGCAAGAGTACTGGAGTGGGGTGCCATTGCCTTCTCCGCCTGATATCTTGGGTATTTACCAGATGAAGTGTCCAAGCCCAAAGCAGAAACCTATCAACATGACACTTGAGTGGAGCAACTGGAACCCTCATATGTTGTTGGTGGGTATGTACAATGGTGCACCCACTTTGGAAGACAGTCTGGCAGTTTCTCGAAAGGGTGAACACAGTTACCACATGACCCAGCAATTCCACTCCTGAATATAGACCCATGAGAAGTGAAAGATACATCCACACAAAAACTTGTTGGAGGGCTTTCCTGGTGGTCCAGTGGTAAAGAATCCATCTGTCAGTGTAGGAGACACAGGTTCGATCCCTGATTAGGGAAGATCTCCCATATGCTAAGCCCATGAGCCGCAACAACTGAGCCTGTGCTCTAGAGCCCAGGAGCCACGACTCAGCCCATGAGTCACGATCACTGAAGCCAGTGCACCTAGAGCCCGAGCTTCTCAATGAGAGAAGCCCCTGCAATGAGAGCCCATGCACCGCAGCTGGAGAGTAGCCCCCGCTTGCCACAACTAGAAAAAAGCCTGCAAAGCAATGAAGACCCAGCACAGCCAAAAGTAAATGAATGAATAAAATTATTTTTTTAAAAACTTTTTGAACAAATGTTCACAGCAGCATTATTTACAATACCCCCAAAACAGTGAAAACAACCCAAATGTCCATCAACTGATGAATGATCAGTAAAATGTGGTATATTCCTGCAGGTGGAATGATATTTGGCAATAAACAGGGATGAAGCACTGATACATGCTGCAACATGGATAAATCCGGAAAACATTATGCTAAGTGAAGAAAGCAGCCATAATACACCGTAAATCATATAATGCCATTTATATAAGTTGTCTAGAATCTATTCCATGGATGGAGGAGCCTGGTAGGCTGCAGTCCATGGGGTCACTAAGAGTCAGACACGACTAAACGGCTTTACTTTCACATTTCACTTTCATGCATTGGAGAAGGAAATGGCAACCACTCCAGTGTTCTTGCCTGGAGAATCCCAGGGACGGCGGAGCCTGGTGGGCTGCCGTCTATGGGGTCGCACAGAGTCGGACACGACTGAAGTGACTTAGCAGCAGAATCTATATCTACAGAGAAAACACTATCCATAGCAAATCTATAGAGAAATAAAGTAGGTTTGTGGTTGCTTAAGGCTGGGGGCAAGGGAGAATAGGTGAAGATAATGACTGCTGAAGAGTACAGGGTTTCTTTGTAGGTGAAAATATTCTAAAACTGTGATGTTGACAGGACTTTCCTAGCAGTCCAGTGGTTAAGATTCTGAGCTTCCAATGCAGGGGGCAAGGGTTCGACTCCCAAGGGTCAGGAAACTATGATTCCACATGCTGCCAAAAATAATTAAAAAAAAGTTTTTTTTAAAATAAACCTTATGGGATGGGGAAATCTGGAAGAAGAATAGGAGCCATCTGGTCTATTCTAAGCCCTGGAAGGTCAAGAGCGTGTTTTACCAAGGATGGCAGCATTTTAAAACAAACATTGCATTATTTCAAAGAAGTTCCATTTTTCACTGCGTTCCAGTGTGCTAAGTTGCTTCAGTTGTATCCAACTCTTTGCAGCCCTATGGACTGTAGCCCACCAAGCGCCTCTGTCCATGGGGATTCTCCAGGCCAGAACACTGAAGTGGGTTGCCATGCTCTCCTCCAGGGGTCTTCCCCACTCAGGGATCGAACCCACACATCTTAGTCTCCTGCATTGGGAGGCAGGGGTCTTTACCACTAACACCACCCGGGAAGCCCTCCATTTCTCACACTAAAACACAAAAGTACTCTTGCATAAAAAATAGAAGGGTCTTATTTGCAAGAATTCAGAGAATACATGCTACATGTTTCATATAACTTGTAATACAAATTTACATGTCGTAAGTATATAACTTTTAAGTATATGATTTATTTGAATTTAATAGATATTAATGTATTTTACATTACTGGGGCAAGAGTAAGGAAATTTCTAGAGAGTTTAATTATAAATAACTGGGTTTTTGCATAGTTTTAAAGTAGTTCTACATCTGAAGAGCTATTTCACAACATATAAGACATGTTTTGTAATTTAAAAATGTATCCAGAGTAACTATAGTAAGGGCTACTCGGCAGTCTTCTAGATTAGCTTCAATATGACTTATGGTGGAAGAATAGTGTTTGAGAAAATATTTGAGAAAACAAACCTTGAAGGAAGAGAGAAAAGCTTATTATTCATAAAAGTTTGATAATCTTTACTTAATAATATGTTTCCCTATACTGTAGAGAATATACAGCATGTATTCTCTGAATATTTGCAAATAATACCCTTTTAATTTTTATGCAAACCAAACAATAATAATAAAATTGCTACAATCATTGCATAACTCTCAGCTCAGTTCAGTTCAGTCACTCAGTCGTATCCGACTCTTTGTGACCCCATGTATCGCAGCACGCCAGGCCTCCCTGTCCATCACCAACTCCCAGAGTTCACTCAAACTCACATCCATCGAGTCAGTGATGCCATCCAGCCATCTCATCCTCTGTTGTCCCCTTTTCCTCCTGTCCCCAGTCCCTCCCAGAATCAGAGTCTTTTCCAATGAGTCAACTCTTCACATGAGGTGGCCAAAGTACTGGAGTTTCAGCTTTAGCATCATTCCTTCCAAAGAAATCCCAGGGCTGATCTCCTTCAGAATGGACTGGTTGGATCTCCTTGCAGTCCAAGGGACTCTCAAGAGTCTTCTCCAACACCACAGTTCAAAAGCATCAATTCTTCAGCGCTCAGCCTTCTTCACATCCATACATGACCACAGGAAAAACCATAGCCTTGACTAGACAGACCTTTGTTGGCAAAGTAATGTCTCTGCTTTTCAATATGCTATCTAGATCGGTCATAACTTTTCTTCCAAGGAGTAAGCGTCTTTTAATTTCATGACTGCAGTCACCATCTACAGTGATTTTGGAGCCCCAAAAAATAAAGTCTGACACTGTTTCCACTGTTTCCCCATCCATTTCCCATGAAGTGGTGGGACCAGATGCCATGATCTTCATTTTCTGAATGTTGAGCTTCAAGCCAACTTTTTCACTCTCCACTTTCACTTTCATCAAGAGACTTTTGAGTTCCTCTTCACTCTCTGCCATAAGGGTGGTGTCAGCTGCATATCTGAGGTTATTGATATTTCTCCCAGCGATCTTGATTCCAGCTTGTGTTTCTTCCAGTCCAGCATTTCTCATGATGTACTCTGCATAGAAGTTCAATAAACAGGGTGACAATATATAGCCTTGACGTACTCCTTTTCCTATTTGGAACCAGTCTGGTGTTCCATGTCCAGTTCTAACTGTTGCTTCCTGACCTATGTACAGATTTCTCAAGAGGCAGGTCAGGTAGTCTGGTATTCCCATCTCTTTCAGAATTTTCCACAGTTTATTGTGATCCACACAGTCAAAGCTTTGGCATAGTCAATAAAGCAGAAATAGATGTTTTTCTGGAACTCTCTTGCTTTTTCGATGATCCAGCAGATGTTGGCAATTTGGTCTCTGGTTCCTCTGCCTTTTCTAAAACCAGCTTGAACATCAGGAAGTTCACAGTTCACATATTGCTGAAGCCTGGCTTGGAGAATTTTGAGCATTACTTTACTAGCATGTGAGATGAGTGCAATTGTGCGTTAGTTTGAGCATTCTTTGGCATTGCCTTTCTTTGGGATTGGAATGAAAACTGACCTTTTCCAGTCCTGTGGCCACTGCTGAGTTTTCCAAATTTGCTGGCATATTGAGTGCAGCACTTTCACAGCATCATCTTTCGGGACTTGAAATAGCTCAACTGGAATTCCATCACCTCCACTAGCTTTGTTCATAGTGATGCTTTCTAAGGCCCACTTGACTTCACATTCCAGGATGTCTGGCTCTAGGTCAGTGATCACACCATCATGATTATCTGGGTTGTGAAGATCTTTTTTGTACAGTTCTTCTGTGTATTCTTGCCACCTCTTCTTGATATCTTCTGCTTCTGTTAGGTCCATACCATTTCTGTCCCTTATCGAGCCCATCTTTGCATGAAATGTTCCCTTGGTATCTCAAATTTTCTTGAAGAGATATCTAGTCTTTCCCATTCTGTTGTTTTCCTCTATTTCTTTGCATTGATCGCTGAGGAAGGCTTTCTTATCTCTTCTTGCTATTCTTTGGAACTCTGCATTCAGATGCTTATATCTTTCCTTTTCTCCTTTTCTTTTCGCTTCTCTTCTTTTCATAGCTATTTGTAAGGCCTCCCCAGACAGCCATTTTGCTTTTTTGCATTTCTTTTCCACGGGGATGGTCTTGATCCCTATCTCCTGTACAATGTCATGAACCTCATTCCATAGTTCATCAGGCACTCTATCAGATCTAGGCCCTTAAATCTATTTCTCACTTCCACTATATAATCATAAGGATTTGATTTAGGTCATACCTGAATGGTCTAGTGGTTTTTCCTACTTACTTCAATTTAAGTCTGAATTTGGTAATAAGGAGTTCATGATCTGAGCCACAGTCAGCTCCTGGTCTTGTTTTTGCTGACTGTATAGAGCTTCTCCATCTTTGGCTGCAAAGAATATAACCAATCTGATTTCGGTGTTGACCATCTGGTGATGTCCATGTGTAGAGTCTTGTCATTACTTGAAGTTAAAAGTTGGCTTCCGTGTTGTGCTGTGTTCATTAAAATATCAAGATCATCCTTACATAAATCATAGAATATGCAGCTCTAGGTAGTCATTACATTTGTCATAATAATATTCCTAAGTTTACAGACTCCTTCCAGGGAGATCAGTGTTATTCAGTATTAACACTTTCCTAAACTGATGGCTGGGGCTTCCCCAGTGCTCATTGGTAAAGAATCCACCAGCCAATGCAAGTGGGTTCGATCTCTGGCTTGAGAAGATCCCCTGGAGAAGGAAATGGCAACCTACACCAGTGTTCTTACTGGGAAGATCCCATGGACAGAGGAGCCTGGTGGGCTATAGACCATCCATAGGGTCACACAACTAAGAGTTAGACATGACTAAGCAACTGAGCGTGCGTGCACACACACACACACACACACACACACAAATTGATGGCTAGCAAATAGCTTGGAGTTCCACAGATGAGGAGTCTCAGAAAGCACTAAAAGAAATTCACAAAGAAGGGCTGGAAAATGCAACAGTTAGACCACATTGCACAACTCCTGCACAGTCCAGGAGCCACCCGTGCCAGCTGTTTGGCAAAGCAGCTGTCACACAAGCAAGGCAGATTCCCAGGCAGAATCAGACACCTCATCAAGCAGAGCTGGGAGTAGCACCTCTCCTTCTCTCATCAAAACTGGGGTATTTTATTGGCTTGTTCCATTTGTATATTTCTTTTCTATTTGATTGGTCCATTTGTAACGTCTGTGATCAGTATCTTAAGATGGCATCATCGGGACTTCTCTGGTGGTCTGAGATTCTGTGCTCCCAATGCTGGGGGCCCAGGTTTAAACCCTGGTTGGGGACCTGGATCCCACACGATGCAACTGAAGATCCTACATGCCACAACAAAGGTCAAAGATCCCACGTGTTGCAACTAAGAGCCAATGCAGCTAAATTAATTAACTAATTATGTTTTTTAAAAGAGGATATCACTTTCATAAAGCAAATCTGGGATTTTAGTGTTTCACTTCTATAACAAAATTATATGTCATGAATTTCTAATACACATAAACACAAGACACCCTTGGGACATGTTAGTGGGCATGTAAAGAATATTACCTGTAGGGTAGAGTGATGAGAAACATCAACAACCTCAGATATTCAGCTGATACCACTCTAATGGCAGAAAGTGAAGAGGAAGTAAAAAGCCTCTTGATGAGGGTGAAGAAGCAGAGTGAAAGAGCCAGCTTAAGACTAAATATTAAAAAACTAAGATCATGGCATCTGATGGCAAATAGATTTGCCATGGCAAACTTCATGGCAAATAGAAGCCAGCTTAAGACTAAATATTAAAAAACTAAGATCATGGCAAATAGAAGCCAGCTTAAGACTAAATATTAAAAAACTAAGATCATGGCATCTGATGGCAAATAGATTTGCCATGGCAAACTTCATGGCAAATAGAAGGGAAAAAGGTGGAAGTAGTGACAGATTTCCTCTTCTTGACCTCCAAAATCACTGTGGACGGTGACTGCAGCCATGAAATCAGAAGACGATTGCTTCTTGGCAGAAAAGCAATGACAAACCTAGACAGTGTGTTGAAAAGCAGAAACATTATTCTGCCAACAAAGGTCCATATGGTCAAGGCTATGGTCTTCCCAGGGGTCATGTATGGTTGTGAGAGCGGGACCATAAAGAAGGCAGAGAGCCAAAGAACTGATGTCTTCAAACTGTGGTGCTGGCGACGACTCCTTAAAGTCCCTTGGACAGCTAGGAGATCAAACCCCAGTCAATTTTAAGGGATATCAACCCTGAATTTTCACTGGAAGGACTGATGCTGAAGCTGAAGCTCCAGTATTTTGGTCATTTTATGCAAACAGATGACTCATTGGAAAAGTCCCTGATGCTGGGAAAGATTGAGGGCAGAAGAAGAAGAAGGCATCAGAGGATGAGATGACTGAATGGCAACACCAATGCAATGAACATGAACTTGGGCAAACCCCGGGAGACAGTGAGGGACATGGTAGCCTGGCGTACAGTCCATGGGGTCGCAAAGAGTTGGACATGACTGGGTAACTGAACAACAGAGTAATAAGAAACTTGAGTGCTGTCATCCTAGCTCCACCACTTAATAGCTACATGACCCTGGGCAAGTGCTGCTAAGTCGCTTCAGTGCTGTGCGACTCTTTGCAACCCCATGGACTGTAGCCCGCCAGGCTCCTCTGTCCATGGGATTCTCCAGGCAAGAATACTGGAGTGGGTTGCCATGCCCACCGTCAGGGGATCTTCCCGGCCCAGGGACTGAACCCACGTCTCTTGCGTCTCTTGCATGGACAGGCAGGTTCTTTACCACTAGAGCCACTTATTCCCTCTTTTTTCTGCTGGAAATGCTCTAAGATCCCCGACAGCTTTTTTTTGCTCATATCCAATAGCTTCTTTCTAGTTGTCACCCTGTTTAATCTCTCCAAAAATATATAACGTTGTGGAGCAGACCTACTCAAACTCTCTCCCCACCCAGCTTCCAGGACCTGCTCCCTCATGATCTCTCTGGTTCCCACTCCTGCTGTTCCGGCCCCCACTTGTGGTCTCCTTCACAGGCTGTTTCCCCATCCCAAACACCCTTAGTTATGGTGTTCCTTTTAAAGGAGGTTTGCTGTTGTTGTTTAGTTGATAAGTCCTATCTGAATCCTTTGCAACCCCAGGGACTGTAGCCCACTGGGGTCTTCTGTCCATGGGATTTCCCAGGAAAGAATACTAGAGTGGGTTGCCATTTCCTTCTCCAAGGGATCTTCCCGACCCAGGGATCAATCCCACATCTCCTGCATTGGCAGGAGGATTCTTTACTACTGAGCCACTAGCGAAGCTGTATTGGGGGAAGGAGGAGTCTGAAAAAAGTTTTCACTGAAGTGTGTGGGTACTCCCTCTCCACTTCTGTTTAGAGAGCAGACATTTATTGAGTGGTACTATGTATGAAATTAAAAGATGCTTGCTCCTTGGAATAAAAACTATGACCAACCTAGACAGCATATTAAAAAGCAGAGAGACATTACTTTGCTAACAAAGGTCCGTCTAGTCAAAGCTATGGTTTTTCCAGTAGTCATGTATGGATGTGAGAGTTGGACTATGAAGAAAGCTGAGCACCAAAGAATTGATGCTTTTGAACTGTGGTATTGGAGAAAACTCTTGAGTGTCCATTGGACAGCAAGGAGATCCAACCAGTCCATCCTAAAGGAAATCAGTCCTGAATATTCATTGGAAGGACTGATGCTCAAGCTGAAGCTCCAATACTTTGGCCAACCTGATGCAAAGAACTGACTTATCGGAAAAGACCCTGATGCTGGGAAAGATTGAAGGCAGGAGGAGAAGGGGATGACAGAGGGTGAGATGGTTGGATGACATCATTGACTCAATGGACATGAGTTTGAGTAAGCTCCGGGAGTTGATGATGGACAGGGAAGCTGCAGTCCATGGGGTTGCAAAGAGTTGGACACAACTGAGCAACTGAACTGAACTGAACTGATGTACCAAGCACTTTAAAAGACTCACCCTTCTTAACTCTACACTCTGAACAGTGTTGTGTGAGATCAGAGCTTGCAGCTACTGAGAGGTTGTGGATTGCTAGTAAGTGATGGATCCTGCATTCAATCTCAGTCAGCCAGTCAGAGTCCAAGCACTTAATCACAATTCCACATCCCCTCTCAAAGCTTTCCTTTCTTTTCCAGGAATCACCATGGCAATAGCTGGGAGAGGGGATTTATAACCTCCACCCAGCAAGTTGGGAGTTCAAAACCAGACTCCCTGTATTTCCCCCCAAACCTGCTCCACCTCAATTAGAAATCTCAGATTTAGCCTCCATACCTTACTCTTGAGGGTTTTCTTGGTGGCTCAGACAGTAAAGAATCTGTCAGCAGTGCAAGAGACCTGAATTCAATCTCTGGGTCAGGAAGATCCCTTGCAGAAGGGAATGGCAACCCACTCCAGTATTCTTGCCTGGGAAATCCCACGGACAGAGGAGCCTGGCGGGCTACAGTCCACTGGGTTGCAAAGACTCAGACATGACTGAGCGACTAACACATACACCTTACCCTTGAATACTCTACACTCTTTCACACATAGTCAAACAAATCCTGAAGATTCTACCCCGGAAATCTCTCCCAAATCCAATTTCCCCTTCATCCTCACTGCCTTGCGCTAGCTCAAGGCTGCATTGCCTTTTTCCTAGACTATTGCAAAAAAACATCTTTTCTGGGTTTTTCCCCACTGGAGATCATTATCCACATTAGTTCTAAAATTATCTTTAAAACATACACACACACAATACCACTCTTATGCTTAAAAACCTCTACTGGATTTCTGCTGCCTGCAGAGTAATTTACATAGCAATCTCCTGGTTTTGAGGACAATCAGATTATTTCCAACTTCCTGAGATTATAAAGAAAACTGTGAGGAGAGACTTGCAGTTACAGTTCTATGTTGTTCTTCAGTCGCTCAGATGTGTCCGACTCTTGGCAACCCCATGGACTGCAGCACGCCAGGCTTCCCTGTCCCTCACCATCTCCTGGAGTTTGCACAAACTCATGGCCATTGAGTTGGTGATGCCATTCAACCATCTCATCCTCTGTAGATGTCATTTATTCCCTTAGGATGAATTCCTTAAAGTGAAACTGCCAAATCAGAGGATATACACATTGTCAAAGGCATTTGATGCCTGTCATTAAGCTGCTCTCCAGAAATGTCATACTTAAGTTATACTCACCAGAAGTGTGTACTACAACTTACTAGAATTCACATGCTTTCACAGAGTAGAAATGTGCTCTGTTCATTTTCAAATCATCAGAGCTGGAATACTGAATGGCACATGGTACTCAGCAAATGTTTGCTGAATGAATGAATGAACTGAATAAACAGAAAAGTCCATTAAATGCTCCCTAATGTATGTCTCAGTTCAGTCGATCAGTCATGTCCGACTCTGTGCGACCCCATAGACGGCAGCCCACAAGGCTCCCCTGTCCCTGGGATTCTCCAGGCAAGAACACTGGAGTGGGTTGCCATTTCCTTCTCCAATGTATGTCTAGTTTAAACTAAATATATCACAACAACTGCTAGATACTATCTAAGCCTGTTTCATGTAGGATTGATCCAGTAGCATCCTTGTGCACATAGGACTGATATTTATGGGATGCTCCACAAACTTCATCCAAGAAACAAATCCTTCCACCCTATTCATATACATTTACATATATCCAGACTCGATCTTAACTTCTTCAATTTTCCATCATCACCTATGCAGATTAGATGCTATTTGGAAAGGAGTTACCCTAAATGGTAAAATGAGTTAAAAGAATGCTAAAAGTTCACAGGGGCATCCCTGGTGGCTCAGTGGTAAAGAATCCACCTGCCAATGCAGGAGACTTGGGTTTGATCCCTGGGTCAGAAGATCCTATGGAGAAGGGAATGGCAACACACTCCAGCATTCTTGCCTGGGAAATCCCATGGACAGTGGAGCCTGGCAGGCTATAGTCCATAGGGTCACAAAGGAGTCAGATCCGACTTAGCAACTAAACAACAAACAAAATTTCACAAATTTGTAATTCCAAATGGGTGCACTCAACCCTCTGTACCTGTGAGTTCTGCAGGTTCATCCAACTGTGGAATAAATATACTTGGGGGAAAAATTTCCCCAAGTTTCCAAAGAGCAAAATGTATACTTGCTGCTCAGTGGCAACTATTTACACTGTATTTACAGCTATTTCCATATTATTTATATTGTGTTAGGTATTAAAAGTAATCTAGAGATGATTTAAAGTATACAGGAGAGTGTGCATAGGTTATAAGGAAATCCTGCACCATTTTATATAGAGGACTTGAGCATCTGCAGATATTGGTTTCCAGGGGATCCTAGAACCAAATGCCCAGGGATAATGAGGGATGGGGCTTCCCAGGTGATGCTAATGGTAAAGAACCAGACTGCCAATACAGGAGACACCAGAAACATGGGTTTGATCCCTGGTTCAGGAAGATCCCCTGGAGAAGGGAATGGCAACCCACTCCAGTATTCTTGGCTGGAGAGTCCCTTGGACAGAGAAGCCTGGAAGGCTGCAATCTATGGGGTCACAAAGAGTCGGACATGACTGAAGCGACTGGACACACAGGCAGCATGGGATGCATTCCTCTGTTATACAGCTCCGCTAGAATAAATGTCTCCAAAGCACCTCAATTTAAATCCCTTCCACGGGTGGTTACAGTTTTGTTCCAGCCAGTCAGTCAAACCAGAAAATGTGTATTTTGTCCTATAGATCTTGATGATATTACCTAGGAATATCTAAATTTATTAACCTAGACTATCCCTTCCTCTCTACTTCTACTCCCATTGAACTAATTTGGACCCAAATGATTGCTACCCTTGAACAATTATTTTCATCACTGATTTTTAGCAGGTTGAGATACAGTCAGTATTACTCCTAAAAGGCCGTTTGATGGTCCTGGGGAGAATGGAACAGAGGAGTGGAAAGTGAAAGTGTTAGTCACTCAGTCGTGTCCAGCTCTATGCAACCCTATGGACAATAGCCTGCCAGGCTCCTCTGTCCATGGAATTCTCCAGGAAAGAATACTGGAGTGCATAGCCATTCCCTTCTCAACCAAGGGATCTTCCCAACCAAGGGATCAAACTCGGGTCTCCTGCATTGCAGGGAGATTCTTTACTGTGTGAGCCACCAGGGAGGAGAGGAGGTGGCATAAAATTAGAGGTAGAGATATCAGTTGGGAAAGTCTAATTGTAAAATACATAAATACTTCCCAAATTTTAATGTGTTTAAAATCCAGATGGTCCGGGGTGAGGGTCTGAGAGTCTTAGATGTTCCCAAGTGATGTCAAGGTCCTGGGACCACACTTTGAGTAGCAAGACTTTACATGAGAGATAATGAGGGCTTGAAACAATGGCAGCAGAATCTACAGGAAGACACTGAAAAGCTAAGCTAAGTCACTTCAGTCATGTCCGACTCTGTGCAACCCCAGAGACGGCAGCCCACCAGGCTCCCCCATCCCTGGGATTCTCCAGGCAAGAACACTGGAGTGGGTTGCCATTTCCTTCTCCAATGCATGAAAGTGAAAAGTGAAAGTGAAGTCGCTCAGTCGTGTCCGACCCTCAGCGACCCCATGGACTGCAGCCTTCCAGGCTCCTCCGTCCATGGGATTTTCCAGGCAAGAGTACACTAAAGAGAGCTATTAAAGAGACAGGACTTGTTGACTGAGCTACCTAGGCAACTTGAGCATGAGGCAGCCACACTGAGTTGACATAGCTCCTGAGAATGGTACAGAGGGAGGTTTGAAGTAATTGGTGCAACTTTGCTTTAGAATGATAGCTTTTTGAAAATAACTCCCAGATAACTAACCCTTATGTTATCTTTAAGACGATGCATGGAGATATTGGAACCCTCCAGTTAAGATTCTCTGGCAATACAAATTTTTCTGAAGCACAAAGTAAGGCGAAATACAAAGCATTTCCTCAGCTTATACTATGCGCCAGTCACTGCATGCCTCTTCATGTTGTTCCCTCTCCTGAAATATCTCCATGCCCACATCACACACACACACATGAACTGACCATTTCTTCCTTTGTGTCACTGTCGTATCCTTCATATACTTCTTATCACACTGCTGAGGGTAATTCTATTCATACAATCCTAGAAAGAGTGTGGGTTTTGAAATGAATCAAACTACAGTTCAAATTGGGCTTCCCTGGTGGCTCAGCTGGTAAAGAGTCCATCTACAATGCCGGAGACTAGGGTTCGATCCTTGGGTTGGGAAGATCCCCTGGAGAAGGGAAAGGCTACCCACTCCAGTATTCTGTCCTGGAGAATCCCCTGGACTGTATAGTCCATGGGTCACAAAGAGTCAGACACAACTGAGCGATTTTCACTTCACAATTCAAATTATAGCTCTGCCATATATTGGGTTGATGGTGAAGACAAGTCCCTTCGTTTCCTCAGCTATAAAAATGGAGTTGCGGGGATTTCCGTGGTGGTGCAGTGGCTGAGATTCCGTGCTCCCAAAGCAGGGGGCCCAGGATTTGATCCCTGGTCAGGGAACCAGATCCCACATTCTGCAACTAAAAGACCCTGTATACTGCAATTAAAGATCCCATGTGGGCAAATAAATAGTTTTTGTTTAAAATGGAGTCGCTATCTACTGTGAGGTCACGTGTATCCTTTAAGATGCTTTCGTTCGAGTAATAGGAGTCCTAATTCACCATGGTTTGAATAATTAAGAGAATCTATCAGTTATTGAAACAGAAAAGCCCAGAGGTAAAGCAGGCTTTGAAACAGAATGGTGTAAAGATTAAGAAATCATCAGGGTTTTTCTGAGATTCTTTCAATGATACATGCCTCTTCCTGTGCCCTTGATGCTAGTAAAAATGGTTACAGCAGTTCTATGGTTCACATCTGTATTAATATCCCAACTGGAAAATGAGAGAATGCCTTTGTTTGCCTTTTCCAGCTAAGTGAGCAGTATCACTCTCCTAACACCAAATTGGGCCACTGCAGGTCACATGACCACCCCTGAACCAATCACTGTAATCAGAGGCAGGAAATGTGCTGATTGGCTTCCCCTTGATGAGGTGCTCCACCCTTTGGGCTGAGAGTGGAACCACCTTCCCTGAGGCTCTCCATTCATGTTGGGAGCTATGGGGAAGGAGAGTGGAGAATGGATGCTGGAGAGGCTGCCGAACTATTAATTACACCACACCCATTCAGTTCAGTTCAGTTCAGTTCAGTCGCTCAGTCATGTCCAACTCTTTGCGACCCCATGAATCGCAGCACGCCAGGTCTCCCTGTCCATCACCAACTCCCGGAGTTCACTCAGACTCACATCCATCGAGTCAGTGATGCCATCCAGCCATCTCATCCTTTGCCGTCCCCTTCTTCTCCTGCCCCCAATCCCTCCCAGCATCAGAGTCTTTTCCAATGAGTCAACTCTTCACATGAGGTGGCCAAAGTACTGGAGTTTCAGCTTTAGCATCATTCCTTCCAAAGAAATCCCAGGGCTGATCTCCTTCAGAATGGACTGGTTGGATCTTCTTGTAGTCCAAGGAACTCTCAAGAGTCTTCTCCAACACCACAGTTCAAAAGCATCAATTCTTCGGCACTCAGCCTTCTTCACAGTCCAACTCTCACATCCATACATGACCACAGGAAAAACCATAGCCTTGACTAGACAGACCTTTGTTGGCAAAGTAATGTCTCTGCTTTTCAATATGCTATCTAGGTTGGTCATAACTTTCCTTCCAAAGAGTAAGTGTCTTTTAATTTCATGGCTGCAGTCACCATCTGCAGTGATTTTGGAGCCCCAAAAATCAAGTCTGACACTGTTTCCACTGTTTCCCCATCTATTTCCCATGAAGTGATGGGACCAGATGCCATGATCTTCATTTTCTGTATGTTGAGCTTTAAGCCAACTTTTTCACTCTACACTTTCACTTTCATCAAGAGGCTTTTGATTTCGTCTTCACTTTCTGCCATAAGGGTGGTATCATCTGCATATCTGAGGTTATTGATATTTCTCCCAGCAATCTTGATTCCAGCTTGTGTTTCTTCCAGTCCAGCGTTTCTCATGATGTACTCTGCATATAAGTTAAATAAGCAGGGTGACAATATACAGCCTTGACATACTCCTTTTCCTATTTGGAACCAGTCTGTTGTTCCATGTCGAGTTCTGTTGCTTCCTGCCACGCATACAAATTTCTCAAGAGGCAGATCAGGTGGTCTGCTATTCCCATCTCTTTCAGAATTTTCCAGTTTATTGTGATCCACACAGTCAAAGGCTTTGGCATAGTCAATAAAACAGAAATAGATGTTTTTCTGGAACTCTCTTGCTTCTTCCATGATTCAGTGGATGTTGGCAATTTGATCTCTGGTTCCTCTGCCTTTTCTAAAACCAGCTTGAACATCAGGAAGTTCCCAGTTCACATATTGCTGAAGCCTGGCTTGGAGAATTTTGAGCATTACTTTACTAGCATGTGAGATGAGTGCAATTGTGTGGTAGTTTGAGCATTCTTTGGCATTGCCTTTCTTTGGGATTGGAATAAAAACTGACCTTTTCCAGTCCTGTGGCCACTGCTGAGTTTTCCAAATTTGCTGGCATATTGAGTGCAGCACTTTCACAGCATCATCTTTCGGGACTTGAAATAGCTCAACTGGAATTCCATCACCTCCACTAGCTTTGTTCGTAGTGATGCTTTCTAAGGCCCACTTGACTTCACATTCCAGGATGTCTGGCTCTAGGTCAGTGATCACACCATTGTGATTATCTGGGTCGTGAAGATCTTTTTTGTACAGTTCTTCTGTGTATTCTTGCCATCTCTTCTTAATATCTTCTGCTTCTGTTAGGTCCATACCATTTCTGTCCTTTATCGAGCCCATCTTTGCATGAAATGTTCCCTTGGTATCTCGAATTTTCTTGAAGAGATCTCTAGTCATTCCCATTCTGTTGTTTTCCTCTATTTCTTTGCATTGATCACTGAAGAAGGCTTTCTTATCTCTTCTTGCTATTCTTTGGAACTCTGCATTCAGATGCTTATATCTTTCCTTTTCTCCTTTGCTTTTCGCTTCTCTTCTTTTCAAGGACATGGTGCAGACCCATGTCTGCAGTTTGTGGGCACACAGTAAGTGGTAGCTGTAATTCACTTATAAGTCTGTCTACTGGACCATAAGCAAGCTGCAAATGAGGGCCTTCTCTCACCTCAGGCATCCCTCATACCTAGCACAGCACCTGGGACATAGCATAAATACTTGTTGAATAAATGTTAATGGTTGGAATGGGAAATACAAAGTGATAAATTATAGACATTATAGAAATTATAGAAATGATTTCAACAAGGGGAAAAGGATTACATGACTTCAGGAAATATGAAAACACACACTCTTGTTGTTTCATAGCATTAAGAAGATAACCAAGCTGGATATAGTTGAATTACAGACTAGAGTTAAAACTGGAATATATTCCAGTACATATTTTGTGCATGCATGCTCAATCGCTCAGCCATGTCCAAATCTTTTGTGACCCTATAGACTGTAGCCCGCCAGGCTTCTCTGTCCATGGGACTTCCCAGGCAAGAATACTGGAGTGGGTTGCCATTTCCCTTTTACCCCTGAGCCACCTGGAGCACCGGTACATACTTTAGGGGCCTGCTGTAATTTTTGGTCAATTCAGAAAAGAAATGCTAAGTAAAAGGTCATTATCTGATTACAGGAAAACAAGTTTCAAGAGGATGGCTGATCTATTTTATTATTTTGCAGATCTTCAGAATCAATGTCAATTAAACAGATACTAACATTGATTAACCCCACTATGTGCCAGGAGCTATCCTTCAAGCTTTCACAAATGTGATCTCATTTAATCCTGAGTAAATTGAGGTGGTAAAAGGTAATCTCCTAACCCAGGATCACACAACTAGTAAATGAAGACCCAGGTGCTGAGAGGCACATGCCTCAAAAAATCACTCTACTCATTACCAGAAAAGATTTCCTTGTATAGACCTCAGGGACTTTACAAAGGAAATATTGGATTACAGCAATGTGACTCATCAGCCCAATTTAATATTACCTATTCATTATAATGCAATGATGCTTGCATAACAGAGAATGCTGTTGTATTTCTGCTTGTGGCTCTGTAGAAGCCGTACGTAGATCACAGGACCCCTGAGCATAGGCTAATTCCATGACCCACAAACGCAATCAATATTAAAAGCAGTTTTAATTATTCATATTTATGTGTTGCAAATACACAGTCTAATTTTGGTCAGTGGTAGCATCTAGGTAATGCTGACTCAGAAGGGACACATTTGTTGTTGCCATGAGAAGTAGAAAAGCTGAATCACAGTGTACCACAGAAAATGTTACCACTATTAATATAACATGTGCTGAACAGTGAGCAAGATGGAATCAGACCATCTCCGAGCAACAGGTTCATCCTTCTACCGGGAGACAGATCCAAGAAATGTCATGGTCCTATGTCCCTACGTTGTATTATGTTCTCTATCAACTAAGCTAATTATTAGTGTGTGGTTATCTGGTCAGTGGGGCTTCCTAGGTGGTGCTAGTAGTAAACCTGGCAATGCAGGAGACATCACATGCTGAGCGACTGAGCATTCATGCACAAAATATGTGCTGGAATGCATTTCAATTTTAATCCCAGACTGTAATTCAGTCTGGTTCGATCCCTAGGTCAGGAAGATCCCCTGGAGGAGGGCACAACAATAACCCACTCCAGGATTCTTATCTGGAGAATCCCATGGACAGAGGAGTCTGGTGGGCTGCAGTCCATGAGGTCACAAAGAGGCAGACACGGCTGAAGCGACTTAGCACACACAGCACATTGGTCAACATCACCAGTGTGGTGTGCCATCTAAAAAAGGATTGCAAACTCAGGGCCTTCAAGGGCCCGCATTGGGCAGATTGTAGGAGAGTAGAGAATGAAGTCTATAGAGAACTATCTAATGGAAACAGATAGTGTAATACAATGCTCAATAGAGGACTATAGCAATCAGAGGACCACATCTTCCAGGAGATGCCAGAGACCCAGATTTTTAACATGAAATTTCCGAAGTCTCCAAACCTTGTGATTGCCATAAAAAGCATTCCTGTGGGCCAGATTTGTCCGTTCTCTGCTGCATGCCTCTGTCAAAAGACTTCTCGTTCATCTCTCATTTCTTCTGTCTTGTGGAAGGCTGAACTTGCTTGGGTTCCAGTTTTTATTTATCTACTTATTATTTGTTGCCTACATTGGGTCTTTATTGCTGCCGGTGGGCATCTCATTGCAGTGGCTTCTCTTGGTGTGGATCACGGGCTTCAGTAGTTGTGACTCCTGGGTTTAGTTACCCTGCAGCTCATGGGATCTTCCTGCAGGAAGGATCAAACCCATGTCCCCTGCATTGGCAGATGGATTCTTAACCACTGGACCCCAGGAAATTCCCCAGTTTTCTTTTTGAGATAAGAGTATCTAATATATACTGTAGTTGTGTATTTGCCAACATCTGTTGAATCATAGAAAAAGCAAGAGAGTTCCAGAAAAACATCTACTTCTGCTTTATTGACTATGCCAAAGCCTTTGACTGTGTGGATCACAATGAACTGTGGGAAATTCTGAAAGAGATGGGAATACCAGACCACCTGACCTGCCTCCTCAGAAATCTTTATGCAGGTCAAGAAGCAACAGTTAGAACTGGACATGGAACAATAGACTGGTTCCAAATTGGGAAAGGAGTACGTCAAGGCTGTATATTGTCACCCTGCTTATTTAACTTATATGCAGAGCACATCATGCAAAATGCCAGGCTGAATGAAGCACAAGCTAAAATCAAGATTGCTGGGAGAAATATCAATAACCTCAGATACTAAGATGACACCACTTTTATGGAAGAAAGCAAAGAAGAACTAAAGAGCCTCTTGATGAAAGTTAAAGAAGAGAGTGAAAAATTTGACTTAAAACTCAACATTCAAAAGACTAAGATCATGGCATCTGGTCCCATTACTTCATGGCGAATACATGGGGAAACAATGGAAACAGTGACAGACTTTATTTTTGGGGGCTCCAAAGTCACTGCAGATGGTGACTCCAGCCATGAAATTAAAAGACTTGGAAGACTTGCTTCTTGGAAGAAAAACTCTGACCAACCTAGACAGCATATTAAAAAGCATAGACATTACTTTGCCAACAAAGGTCCATCTAGTCAAAGCTATAGTTTTCCAGTAGTCATGTATGGATGTGAGAGTTGGACCATAAAGAAAGCTGAGTGCTGAAGAGTTGATGCTGTTGAACCGTGGTGTTGGAGAAGACTCTTGAGAGTCCCTTGGACTGCAAGGGGATCCAACCAGTCAATCCCAAAGGAAATCAGTCCTGAATATTCATTGGAAGGACTGATGCTGAAGCTGAAACTCCAATACATTGTCTGCCTGATGTGAAGAACTGACTTATTGGAAAAGACCTTGATTCTGGGAAAGATTGATGGCGGGAGGAGAAGGGGATGACAGAGGATGAGATGGTTGGATGGCATCACCAACTTGGATGGACATGAGTTTGAGTAAGCTCTGGGAGTTGGTGATGGACAGGGAAGCCTGGCGTGCTGCAGTCCATGGGGTCGCAGAGTCGGATACGACCTAGCGACTGAACTGTCTGAGACGTCGAGACATAAAATCAATTCATCTTATTATTTTTATACAATGTTAAAGGTTACACTCAATTTACAGTTATTACAAAGTATTGACCATATTCCCCATGTTGTACGAGGCATCCTTGTACTCTTCCTTACATCCAATACTTTGTGCCTCCCAGTCCCCAGCTCCTGTGTTGCACACCCCCCACCCCGGTAACCACTAGTTTGCTCCCTATATCTCCAAGTCTGCTTCTTTTTTGTTATATTCACTAGTTTGTTGTAGTGTTTAGACTCCACACATGAGTGACAGCATACAGTATTTGCCTTTCTCTATCTGACTGATTTCACTTAGCATAATGCCTTCCAAGGGCTTCCCAGGTGGCACTAGTGGTAAAGAACCCCCATCTGCCAGTGCAGGGGACACAAGAAACACAGGTTCACCCCTGAGTCAGGAAGATCCCCCGGAGGAGGGCATGGCAACCCGTTCCAGTATTCCTGCCTGGACAATCCCAGGGACAGAGGAACCTGGTGGGCTACAGTCCACAGGGTCATGAAGATTTGGAACATGACTGAAGCAACTGTGCAGGCACAAGGGCTTCCAAATCCATCCATGTTGCTGCAAATGTCAAAATTTCATTCTTTTTTTCTGGCTGAGTAGTTTCCATTGCATACCACACCTTCTTCATCCATCTGTAGATGGATGCTTAGGTTACTTCCATATCTTGGCTATTATAAATAATGCAATTTTAAAATAAAGTATTTCTGTTTATGGTCTTCATTTATTTACTCAATTACAGTATCTATTGAGTACCCATTATAGTATATTTCTCGGAGAAGGCAATGGCACCCCACTCCAGTACTCCTGCCTGGAAAATCCCATGGATGGAGAAGTCTGGTGGGCTGCAGTCCATGGGGTCGCTAAGAGTCAGACATGACTGAGCGACTTCACTTTCACTTTTCACTTTCATGCATTGGAGAAGGCAATGGCAACCCACTCCAGTGTTCTTGCCTGGAGAATCCCAGGGATGGGGGAGCCTGGTGGGCTGCCGTCCCTGGGGTCGCACAGAGTCGGACACGACTGAAGCAACTTAGCAGCAGCAGCAGCAGCATAGTATATTTCTGGGAGCTTAGGATACATCAGTCAGCAAGATAGACAAAGAAGTTTGCACTCCTGGAGCTTGGGGAAAGAGAAGGGTAGAAACATGCAATAAGCAACAAATGTAATAAATAAGTAAACTACATAAGAGAAGATACTACATGCTATGGAAAAATGAAGTAGAGCCAAGTCAGCAGGATTGGGTGGGGGGTGGGAAATACAGAGGAAAGGGGGCGGGGGTTGATGACAATTTTAACCAGAGTGGTAGGGGTAAACCTTAATGAGAAGATGCATTTAAGCAAAGAATTGAAGGAGTTAAGGGGGTTGGCCGTGAGATTATCATAGAGATGAGCCAGTGCAAGCGTCCTGCAGTCTCCAGCCTCCATAAGGGTGACGCCTGCCTCCTGGGGTTCACGCCCTTGAGGGCTGGATTTAGAAGACAGGAGAAGAGAGTGTGGGAGAAGTAAAAGTGTGTGACCTGAAAACTAAGTCAAAAAGGCCTGTGTTGGGGTTTTCTCAAATCCTTTCTGAGTTGGATCTCACTCGAGGGAAAGCCATGTTGGGAGCTTCCCAGTGGAGGGGTTCATGTGGTGATGAACCGAGGCCTCCAACCAATAGCCAGATGAATGTGTTTGGAAGCAGGTCCTCCAGCCCGTCAGGTCTTCTTTGCCGACGGCAGCCCCAGCTGCCATCTCAACTGTAATCTCGTGAGAGATCTGGAGCCCCCACTACTCAGCGAAGCCACCCCCAGGTTCCTGAGCCATGGAAACTCTGTGAGATAACGCATGGTTTTTGTTTTAATTACTCTTTGGGGTATTATGTTACACAGCGGCAACTGAGTAATGTAGACCCTAAAGCAAGACTGTGCCTGGAGATTGTGAGGCAGAGGGAAGTGGCGGGAACTGAGCACAGAAGGTCAAAGTCAAGGTCAAGGTCTGGTAGGATCTCCAGAATCCTGATTGTCCCCCAGAGTGGGATGGAAAGCCACTGATAGGGTCATTCTCAGAGGAGTGACATGAGATGACTAACTGGTTTGACCACTGAAAAAGAAGGTATGATTTTTTTTAGCACTGTATAATAAATCATATCATATTCGTGATAATTCAGAAAAACTATTCTTTTTTTTTTCTCCCTTGCCTCCAATTTCTGACCTTGATTATCCTGTCAGCCCTGTGTTTTCACCCAGGTCTTCCTTGGATTTTTCAAGTCGGTCTTACATTCTAGCATCCTCCATGTCTGGAAACCGCATCCTTATCCCTTCAGGCATGCCTCCAGAAGCAATATTTTGGATCTTGCCTGACATCAGCAGAGCTATTTTTAAACCTTTGTAAAACCCAGACACTCTTTCTTTTAGAGGATTACCCTACAGTGTATCAAACATATTGAAATGCACCCACATCCCACATTTAATATAAATGATATACTTAGAAGAATTGAGTTGCAAATGACTGACCAACATTATATTCCTTTTCAAAGACATTTAAACTTATTCATTTTGATTTTCTAAGATTCTTTTTTGTATTTTGAAGCCTTATCTATGTATTTATAGACATATATGTATATAAACATGCATGTATTTGTGTATACATACACACACACACGTTTCAAAGATCTTTATAGACCCTTAAAGGTCAAAGACCCTAACTGCTGTACTTGTGTGTGTGTGTGTGTGTGTGTGTGTGTGTGTGCACGAACCAAGTCATACTTCAGTCGTGTCCAACTCTTTGCAACCCTATGAACTACAGCCCGCCAGGCTCCTCAGTCCATGGGATTTTCTCAAGAATATTGGAGTGGGTTGCCATGCCCTCCTCCAGGGAATCTTTCCCACCCAGGGATCGAATCTGCATCTCCTGCATCTCCTGCATTGGTAGGCAGATTCTTTACCACTGAGCCAACTGAGAAGCCCTAAGTTGTATGATACCGACTATAAATCCTCTGAGAGTCAGGGAGAAAAAAAAAGCATAATAAAAGCCAGAACTGGCAGAGATGGCTTTATGGCAAGGTGGCTTTGAAAACCAACTTTAAAATAGAGTAGGTGCTCAGTTCAACATTTGTTGAATAAATGGATAAATGAATGAATGAGCAGTAAGTACTATCATGAATTTTCAGTTCCCTACCACCATTTATTGTATCCATGGCTCTACCCTGTCCTAGCAGCTCTGAGGAAGTAAAATACAGTTTTTAAAAAATGCTGATAATCCAGAAGTCAGTCAATTATTAGCTTTTGGATTTCAAAACAGTCTTTGGAAACCAATCATAGAAGGATTTTCAAAAGCTCTTACAGTCCAAAAACTAACTTCTGAGTATCAAAAGTCAAGTCCCTAAGAGCTCACAGCATAGTTTCTGCAATGATTGATAGATTTGTGAAGAACAAATGAAGAGTCAGATGACCTTGCCCTGGGAGATAGATTCCTTAACAGAGGGAGGGCTGCAGGAGCCCTAGGAGAGGAGTCCCTCAGGTTGGAGAGACGGTTTGGAGGGTTGAGTCAGCATGGAAAGGCCTCCAGCCTCTCTGGGGCAAGCACTGGACCTCATCGGCAAAGGGGCACCAGGTCAAGGCTCACAAATCGCCCAAGTTACTGCCTAAGCCAAGTCCAGCCTGGGTCCATACCCAGGAGCTCTGCGGTAGCCCTCCCCAAGGCCTGCTTGTTCATTTTCCAGCCAGACAGACTCATCTGTGGCTCAGACGGGATCCAGCCCTCTAAATTATCCTGTGTGTAGGAATTCCTCGGCAGTCCAGTGGTTAGGACTCCACGCTTCACTGTAGAGGTCAGGGGTTCGATCCCTGGCTGGGGAACTAGGATCCCACAACACACCAGCATGGCCAAAATAAGTAAATGAATTGTTTTGTGTGCATAAGCCTGTTTTCCTTAATCCTGGGTAGAGAACGGAAGGGAAAGCCTTGCCATTCTGATCGAAGCCAGGATGGGGATGAATATGAACCTAGGAAATAGACAAAAAAACTTTTTTTCAACTTTGATTAACAAGTAGAATTTGGATAAGAAGAAGGCAAGGACACAGCATCCTAGGATATGACACAGAAGCAAACGGGACAACATAAAAACCAGTCTGTAGCAGGGAAAGCACTGTGGGGAGTAACAGATAAATTGGTTTTCGCTTTTACCATTTGTCTGTATTGCTCATCATTCTTTCTACACATTTGCATTTGGGACTTATCCAGTAGTCCAGTGGCTAAGACGAAAGGCCTGCAATGCAGGGGGCCCAGGTTCGATCCCTGGTGGGGGAACTAGATCTCACATGCCACAGCTAAAGATCCTGAGTGCTGCAGCTAAGACTCAGTGCAGCCAAGCAAATAAATATAAATAAAATTTGCCTCCTCTAGCTTTTGCCTTACAATGGACTATTTTATACACCTTTTTTCTTCTTTTTACTTTTTACAGAGTAAAATCATTTTCGTTTCTTCAGAGAAAAACATAATTGCTCCAAACTATTGAGAAATTACTCTAGATGTATATACTGCTCCTTAAAATTTCTTCCAGAGGGTAAAATAAATTACTTTTGTTCATTAACTCTTTTCAGAGATTTCACACATCACCTGCAGGAGAGTCTCTAATACTGTTCTCACAGACTCGTTATTGGCCAAAAGCCTGGAAATCGCGGTTCACTTTAGTAATACTTTTCATTATAGAGCAAAAACAGTCTGCAAAAACTTGGCATGTGACAATTGTTGCCTAGTGGGTTTATATCTTACTGTTCAGTATATTAATACTTCTTGTCCCTTTATTAAGTCCTCTAAATATTATAAAGCATTTTTTCAGGTATTCAACCCATGTATAAACTGACTTTTTCCCACTTCCCTTTAGTAGCAAAAAATTAAAGTAAAATTGGCCAAAATGTGCAAGAACCTTTAATGACACACCATTTCCCCCTCTAAGAACATTCTTCTAATCTTCCATTTAGAGACCTGTGAATGAAGAAGTCAAGTGAACAGGGAATATTACTTTGGTTCAGTAGTTTCTGTTTCAACTTTTCAGTTTATTAATATAACCCTTCTGCAGAAGACATTCAGAATGACCCGTGAAAATTTAACAAAGCTGAACTTTACATGTAACTTGATTTCATCTGTTCCATAGCTATTCAAATTCTAGAACTAAAAGCTAAATGCTGGGTACAAGGAAGGAAACTCCCACCCTCCAAGTTACCTTCCTATATTTTAGGAATCTAAAATATATAATACAGTCTGTTTATATTAATTTTTATATAAAATTAATTTATAGTATTATATATATGCTGCTGCTGCTGCTGCTAAGTCGCTTCAGTTGTGTCTGATTCTGTGCGACCCCATAGACGGCAGCCCACCAGGCTCCCCCGTCCCTGGGATTCTCCAGGCAAGAACACTGGAGTGGGTTGCCATTGCCTTCTCCAATGCATGAAAGTGAAGAGTGAAAGTGAAGTCGCTCAGTCCTGTCTGACTCTTAGCAACACCATGGACTGCAGCCTACCAGGCTCCTCCATCCATGGGATTTTCCAGGCAAGAGTACTGGAGTGGGGTGCCATCGCCTTCTCTGATTATATATATAATACAATATAATTCCCATTATATTCACAACAGTTTGATTATAATATTGAAAAACCTAAAGGGTTTTGATGGGAATATAAATCAGTACAGTCACTGTGGAAAACAGTATAAAGTTCCTCAAAAAAAAAAAAACTAAAAATAGAGTTACTGTATGATCCAGCAATCCCACTCCTGGATATATATCTGGAGAAAATTTAATTTGAAAAGATACATGCACCCCAGTGTTCACAGCAGGACTGTTTCCAACAGCCAAAACACGGAAGTGCCCATCGACAGAGGAAAGGATAAAGAAGATGTGGTATATATGTATTTTTGTTGTTGTTGCTCAGTTGCTAAGTCATGTCTGACTCTTTGTGACCCCCATGGACTGTAGCCCACCAAGCTCTGTTCATCTCCAGGCAAGAATACTGGAGTGAGTAGCCATTCCCTTCTCCAGGGGATCTTCTTGATGTAAGGATCGAACTGGGGTCTCCTCCATTGCAGACAGATTCTTTACCATCTAAGCCATCAGAGAGTTTGCTCAAATTCACGTCCATTCCACTGTGTATGGGATACCACTCAGGCATAAAAAAAGAATTAAATAATACCATTTTCAGCAACATGGATGGACCTAGATATTATCACACTAAGTGAAATAAGTCAGAGAAAAACATCACATGATATCACTTATATGTGGAATCTAAAATATAATACAAATGAATGTATTTACAAAACAGAAATAGACTCACAGACATAGAAAACAAACTCATGGTTACCAAAGGGGAAGGGGTGGGAGGGATAAATTAGGAGTTTGACATTAGCAGAAGCATACTGTGCTGTGCGTGCTTGGTCACTCAGTCACATCCAACACTTTTCAACCCATTCATTGGACTGCAGCCCACCAGGTTCCTCTGTCCATGGCGATTCTCCAGGCAAGAATACTGCAGTGGGTTGCCATGCCCTCCTCCAGGAGATCTTCCCAACCCAGGGATCGAACCCAAGTCTCCCACATTGCAGAGATACACACTACTATATATAAAATAGATAACCAACGAGGAGCTACGACATCACACTGACTACATAGTACAGGAAACTATTCAATCAGTTCAGTTCAGTTCAGTCGCTCAGTCGTGTCTGACTCTTTGCAACCCCATGAATCACAGCACACCAGGCCTCCCTGTCCATCACCAACTCCCAGAGTTCACCCAGACTCACGTCCATTGAGTCAGTGATGCCATCCAGCCATCTCATCCTCTTCTCCTCCTGCCCCCAATCCCTCCCAGCATCAGGGTCTTTTCCAATGAGTCAACTCTTCGCATGAGGTGGCCAAAGTACTGGAGTTTCAGCTTTAGCATCATTCCTTCCAAAGAAATCCCAGGGCTGATCTCCTTCAGAATGGACTGGTTGGATCTCCTTGCAGTCCAAGGGACTCTCAAGAGTCTTCTCCAACACCACAGTTCAAAGGCATCAATTCTTCGGCACTCAGCCTTCTTCACAGTCCAACTCTCACATTCATAAATCATAATGGAAAGAATATGAAAAAGAACATACATATATGTGTGTGTGTGTGTATATATATATATATACATATATGTATATAAATGGAATCACTTTGCTGTACATGAGAAACTAACACAGCATTGTAAATCAACTGTACTTCAATGAAAAAATACATGTTTTAAAACAAAAGCAGGATACAAATTCTGTTCAAGTTCCCATAGATTATAAACCAAGAGACACTGGAACATATCCAGGGATATAAAACAAGGTGCAAAAATTTCTTGATCTAAAGGTATTGAAATCATATAGAATATGTTCTTTTATCAATGTGGAATTATGTTAGAAATCAATATCAAAAGATAATTTAAAATAACCTACATATTTTCAAGTGCAATGTGACATTTACCAAGAGAAATCTTTGACTTAGCCATAGTAGAACTGTTAGTCACTCAGTCATGTCCAACTCTTTGCAGCCCCACAGACTGTAACCTGCCAGGATCCTCTGTTCATGGGATTCTCCAGGCAAGAATACTGGAGTGGGTTGTCATTCCCTTCTCCAGTGGATCTTCCTTATACAGGCATCAAACCCAGGTCTCCTGCATTGCAGGAAGATTCTTTACCATCTGAGCTACCAGGAAGCTCTGTAGCTTAGCCATGGAAAGCCTCAGTAAAGTTAAGACTGGAAAACCAGAGGGTGATTGCAGAGAAGAAAGCATTTAAATGAGAAATTAATATCAAAGACACTTTAAAAACCCCACATATTTGGAAATTAAATGTCCACTTTTAAATGGTAGTTGTATCTAAGAAGTCATAACAAGGAAAATTAAAAAATATTTATAACAATAAATATGAAAAGAGCATTTATCAGAATTTGTTGTATATGGCTGAACTGCTCAATGCTGCTAAATACAACGTGGCATCTTGAATGAGGTATGAAAACAAATAATGGATACTAGCATAAAATTTTGTGAAATTTGAACAAAATCTGTACTTTAGTTAGTAATACTATACCACGTTAATTTCCTGGGTTTTTTTCTTTTTAACAACATAGCCATTTCTTTATATTCTCAGAATCGGATCAGAAGTTTCAAGCTTCATTCAAAATCTTTTAAAATCTTTAAGATAATAATCTTTCTAGACTTTTAGCAATAATACTAGATACCAGAATAAATGGAACTATATCAAAGTGAATATAGTTTATATTTTGAGTGAATATAAACTAGAAATCTAGCAATCTATTTTTCTGAAATATATATTCTATTATACATGCTATTTATATATGATAAAATCTTGAGAAAGAAAAAAAAGAGACGGGGAAATTGGAAAACAAGGACCTACGCCATAGCACAGGGAACTATGTTCAATATTCCGTAATAAACCATAATGGAAAGAATATGAAAAAATATGTGCATATATATATATAAACTGAATCACTTTTCTGTACACCAGAAACTAATACAGCATTGTAAATCAACTATACTTCAATTAAAAAGTTTCAATAAAGAATAAAGTTTAAAAATAAAACAATAAGGTAAAGAAAGGGACCTGAAAGGAAGATGCAGTGATACAGAAAGGGGAGCCATGGAAAAATCTAATGTGCCCCCTAGGCATACACATGTTCACAAATAGCATAAATGTATACATTTACTGAAGTCAACTCCAGAACAAAGCAACATATTTTTCAGATACATACTTGTAGTTCCTTCAGGGACTGTGTTCAGAGAAATCTATTTCAGTCAACACAGTAGGAAAGGATTTAAATCAGGAAAAAAGAAATGAGTGGGAAAAAAAAAAAAAAAATGAGTGGACTCCAGGCCAAAGGAGCCACAAGAACATGGGGTGGTGGAAAAAGCAGTTTCAGTAATTTTCCAGCTGAAGCTCAAGTTGGCCTCCACAGTATTAATAAGGGGAATCTTAATAACGCGTTTTCCCCTATTTAATACTAAAAAAGAATAGCTCTTGAGAAGTCAGTTGGGAACGACACCAATTCTAAATTTTCAGCTCTATCAGAGTACATACATTCATAGGATGTAGACCAAACATTTGGAAGAATTCAGTAAGTGACAAACAGCACACACTACATAAGGACAACCTGGATCTCAATCCAGAGTAAAGACATAAATCTTATATTTGCAATAAAGATGATTAGGAAGGATTACAGGATGTAAATCTCATTTCCTTTACATATTTCCCAGAATATACATACCACCAATAACACAAAACAGTAATTTTCTGTATTTAACTAAAATTCATTTATTTTTCATATACATTAAATCACATCACCCTAAAAATTTAATATACATAAAATTTAAATTTAGAAATGAAGCAACCGGTGTTGTTTGTGCAACCCATTCCACACAAAATATGAAGAGTACTCTGGCTCCATGGTTCAGAGGGGTAAGACACTGACGCAAGTGTGAGAAGATGGACAAATAGCTCTTCCTTATGAATATTAAAAAGGCAATATTCAGACACAGCAGGTGTCTGCCCCACTGTCTGGTCTCAGTACTGAGGTAGGTTATCCATCATACTGACTGAGTCCTTCACTAGGAAGCATCATCAAACACTGTGACACTCTCAACTCTGAAATGGCTTTTAATCCAACGGCAATCAATTCTCAGTCCCCAAAATTCACAGAATTCACAGCGTACATACTCCATCCACTGTCAACCTAAAGTGAAAATATAGTCAGTTCTGTTCTTTGGCAATTATTTGGTTACCTGACTGAATTTCCATTTCCAGGTCATATTTGGAGGCTGGGGAATAGGTGTGTATAGCCACCTGTCTATGCTTAGTCACTCAGTCATGTCTGACTCTCTGCAACCCCACGGACTGCAGCCCACCAGGCTCCTCCTGTCCATGGGAATCTTCAGGTAAGAATACTGGAGAGGGTTGCCATGCCCTCCTTCAGGGAATCTTCCCAACCCAGGGATCAAATCTAGGTCTCCCACATTGTGGGCAGATTCTTTACCACCAGAGCCATCAGGAAAGTCCAAGAATACTGGAGTGGGTAGCCTATCCCTTCTCCAGGGGATCTTCCCAACTCAGGGATTGAACTGGGGTCTCCCACATTGAAGGCAGATTCTTTACCAGCTGAGCTACCAGGGAAGCCCCTATATAACCACCTACATATTATGATTTCAGGGGCCCCAGAAATTAATGTCCAGAGTAAATCTGTAACAGTTGTGAGCTGGGTGTCACCACCCAGATAACCATACGCCACAAACTGCATAAGCCACAAACTATGAAATATTCACATAAATATTCATATACATAAACAGGAAGCATTATGCAGGGTTCTCCAGAGAAACAGAACCAATAGGATTGTGTATAGAGAGAGAAAAGAAGATTTATGATAAGGAATCGGCTTACATGATGATGGAGACAGGTCCCAGACTGCAGGGTGAGTGAGCAAGCTGGAAACCCAGGAGAGGCCACACTTTAGTTCCAGCCTGAGTCTGAAGGCCTGAAAACAAGGCAAGCTGATGTGTAGCTCTATCTGAAGGCTGACAGGCTCCAGACACAGGAAGAGCCAATGTTTTGAGTCCAAAGGGAAAAGGTCAATGCCCCAGTTTGAAGGCAGTTGGGCAGTAAAAATGCTATTACTCAGGATGAGGCCAGGCTTTTTGTTCTATTTAGGCCTTCAACTGATTGGACGAGGCCCACCCACATTAGGGAGAGCAATCTGCTTGACTTAGTCTACAATATACATGTCACTCTCATCCAAAAACACCTTCAGAGAAACACCTAGAATAATATTTGACCAAATATCTGGGCACCTCATGGCCCAGTCAAGTTGACGCATAAAATTAACCATCACAAAAATGTTTCCTTCATAGCTCAGCTGGTAAAGAATCCGCCTGCAATGCAGGAGACCCTGATTCAATTCCTGGATTGAGAAGATCCACTATAGAAGGCATAGGCTAGCCACTCTAGTATTCTTGCGCTTCCCTTGTGGCTCTGCTGATGAAGAATCTGCCTGCAATGCAGGAGACCTGGGCTCAATCCCTGGGTTGGGAAGATCCCCTGGAGAAGGGAAAGGCTATCCACTCCAGTATTCTGGCCTAGAGAATTCCACAGAGTGTGTAGTCCATGGGGTTGCAAAGAGTTGGACACGACTGAGTGACTTTCACTTTCTTTCAATGGTAGTTTACTGGTTTGAAGGAGGCCCAACTACCTTGATTCTACCCAATTCTTTTTCTTTTTCTTTCTTTCTTTATTTTTGGCTGTGTTGGATCTTTGTTGCTGTGCAGGCTTTCTCTAGTTGCGGTAAGTGGGGGCTACTCTCCAGTTGCTGTGCACGGGTTTCGCACTGTGGTGGCTTCTCTTGTGGAGCATGGGCTCTAGGGCATGGGCTCAGTAGTTGTGGCACATGGGCTTAGTTACTCCAGGGCATGTGGAATCTTCCCAGACCAGGGACTGAATCCATATCTCCCGCACTGGCAGGTGGATTCTTAACCACTGGACAACCAGGGAAGTCCTACGCATTTCTTAAAGACAAACAATCCAATCTTTAGAGAGTTAGAGGTATGAAGAGATGGTTTTCAGAGGGTGTGTGCCAGTTGGACCAGGGGCATCAAAGCCTTCAAGTCCTCACCATCTCTAAGAAAACACAATTTTCTGGGCCTGGGACCAAAGTAGGTGAAGGTCTGAGCTGTATCCAGCTTAAGACAGGACAGCTACCTGCACACAGGGATGAAAACGAAAGGGTCATCCATCCAGACTGCTCAGCAGCAGTCTAGAGGCAAAAAACAGGAGAAATCCACAAATTACATTCATTCATTCAATAGTGTTACAGAGCTTCTGCTCCATGCCAGACACTGTGCTAGACATTTCAGAAACAAGTATAAATAAGAACTATATCCTTCCTTTCAGAAGTTCATTCCAGTAGGGATTATAAATATGCAAACAGATAATGATCATACATTGTGGAAAGTTCACAATAAATTGCAATGATCTCTGCCCAGCTGGTTTTAATTCAATGGGAAGTAGACCACGTAATGTAAAGTATATCAGAAATCTTCTGCCAAAACATACCTTCTTCTCTCCACCTCCACCCACCCAGCAATAGCTGCCTAAAACTCCATCCAGAGATTCACTTGCATTAGTAATTTAAAAAGCAAAGCAAAACTCAACTAGAAAGGCTGTCATCCACATCTTAGTAAATTAGTTTAATAAACCTACTCTTCTAAATGTAGCTGAAATTAGTCACATAAAGAGAATGGGAGATTTGAAAAGTGAGGAAAAGAAATGAGAACTGATTTGGAAGATACAGCACTAAGCCAGAGAGAATGTGGGCTTCCCCGGTGGCTCAGCAATAAAGAATCCTCCTGCAGTGCAGGAGCCACAGGAGATTTGGGCTCAATTCTTGGGTCAGGAAGATCCCCTGGAGAAGGGCATGGCAACCCACTCCAGTATTCTTGCCTGGAGAATCCCGTGAACAGAGGATGCTAGAGGGCTACAGTCTATAGCGTCACAAAGAGTTGGACATGACTGAATCAACAGCATGCACACACAGACAGAATGCAGAGAACAGGCATTCAGAGACAGAAAAGGATTTTGGAAAAGAAAGGGGATGCTGCAAGGTCAAAGTCTTTGGGCACAAGAACATATTAAGTTTCTAATACTTTCAGAAGATGAATCTAATTTTGGATGGAACCTGCCTCCAAAAATGTTTACTCACTTCAAAATTCTCCCAAAGGCTGAACCTCCTCCTTTCTCTTTCTCCAGAAGGAAGAAAAGACCCAAAGAGCAAGCTCTGCTTCCATCTCTCTAAATCATGGCTGTCGTGTCACTGAACTGTGTGGTCTCTAACTTCATCCCAGTTTCCTGTCCCCTAGGAGTGTCTGGATGGTCAGGTTTGTGGAGGAATGAAGGGCAGAAGAGGGCTTGTTATGGCCATTTAACAGACAGAGAGAAAGGTATGGATAAATAAAGATTTAAGGAAAAACAGACTTACAACAGGGAAGTGAACTAAAAAAAGATAAGCTTCTGATATATGCCCATAATGTTAATCAGTTATTAACTATACACTTGGTTGACTACAGTTTATAATAGCTTGAAAACCCAAGTACATCATTTATTGTTAAACCAGATTTCCCATTTCACTTATTCATCACTGACAATATTAAAAGAAAAATTTTCGAGCTAAGATGGCGGAGGAGTAGGACGGGGAGAACACTTTCTCCCCCACACATTCATCAAAAGAACATTTAAATGCCAAGTAAATTCCACAAAACAACTTCTGAATGCCAGCAGAGGACATCAGGCACCCAGAAAAGCAACCCAAGTCTTTGAAAGGAGGTAGGAAAAAATATAAAAGACAAAAAAAGAGACAAAAGAGGGAGGGACGGAGTTCCATCCAGGGAAGGTAGTCTAAAAAAGAGAGAAGTTTCCAATCACCAGGAAACCTTCTCACTGCCGAATCTGTGCCGAGCCTTGGAAGCACAGAGGGCAACATAACAATGAGGAAAAATAAATAAACAATTAAAACCCGCAGATTTCGAGCCCTACGGTAACTCCCCCAGCGGAGAAGCAGCGCAGACGCCTGCATCCGCCATTAGCAAGCAGGGGCTGGGCAGGGAGGTGCGGTGCGGGCTGCATCGCTTAGAGTAAGGATCTGGCCTGAATACCCTGAGCACTATCTGAGCGAAATAATTTGGGCTAGCAAACCAGACTGTGGGATATCTACCACGCGAAAAGCCAGCCCTAACCTAAGACACCGCCAGGCCCGTGCACGGAACAAAAGACTGAACAGAGATAGCCGGCTACAGACCATCCCCCTCTGGTGACAGGCAGCCAGAGCCAGAAGGGGGCATTCGCAGCCCCAGAGAGACATTATCTATAAAACTGTAAGCAGGCTTCTTAGCTAACTAAGACTTCTTGGGGGTCTGGACGGTCAACACCCGCCTGAGAAGGTGCGCTGGTTGTACACCTAGATAACTGAGCGGTGGGGAGGCGATAAGTTGCAGCAATTGTGCTCGCCAAACACCTCATCACCTGAGCTGCTCGGACCTGGAAAGGGCACAAAACGCAGGCCCAACGGAGTCTGTGCCTCTGAGGACTACCCGAGTGCCTGAACTTGAGCAGCTTGGACCTGGGAGGTGCAAGCAGCCCAGGGCGAGACACAGATGGTTCCCGGCGGAGCAACCTAGAGCCTGAGCAGTGTGGGCAGGGAGGCTATACGCGCCGTGAGCGGGGGCAGACCCAGTGTGGCTGAGGCACTGCGAGCACACGCCAGTGTTATTTGTTGGCAGCATCCCTCCCTCCCCACAAGCGAGCCTAAAAAAAAAAAAAAAAAAAGTGTCCTCCACCGTCCCCTTTGTGTCAGGGCAGAAACCAGACACTGAAGAGACCAGCAAACAGAAGAATCTATAACAGAGGGAACCGCCTTGGAAGCTACAGGCAATAGATTAAAACCCTGTGGTTAGTACCAACTACATAGGAAGGGGCCTATAGATCTTGAGAAATATAAGTCGGACCAAGGAACTAGCTGAAAATGAACTGAACCCACAATACCCACAACAAAACTAGAGAAGGTCCTAGATATATTTTAACTATTTTTACGATCATTCTTTCTTTCTTTCTTTTTTTAATTTTTTAAAGAATTTTCAGTCCTCTATTATTCCTTTAATTTTCACTTTTATAACCTACTATTACTTAGCAAAAAAAAAAAAAAAAGACCCTGTTTTTTTTTTTTTTTTTTACAAACTTCATATATATATTTTTTATAATTTTTTGACTTTTTTTCTTCTTTTCTTTAACATTGCATTTTTGAAATTCCAAACTCTGCTCTAGATTTTTAATTTTAGCTTTTTGGTATTTGTTATCAATTTTGTACCTATATTTTGTTTATATAATTTTTGTGACTTTTTTTTTCTCTCCTTCTTTCTCTTCTTTTATATAACATTGTATATCTGAAATTCCAAACTCTACTCTAGATTTTTAATTTATGCTTTTTGGTATTTGTTATCAATTTTGTACCTATACTTTCTTTATAACTTTTGTGACTTTGTTTGGTTTTGTTTGTTTGTTTTTTCTCTTTCTTTTCCTTCTTCTTTTCTTTAACATTGTATATCTGAAATTCCAAACTCTACTCTAGATTTTTAATTTATGCTTTTATGTATTTGTTACCAATTTTGTACCTTTAAGAACCCAATCTTCAGTACTCATTTTTCACTAGGGAGCGAGATTACTGGCTTGACTGCTCTATCCCTCTGGACTCTCCTTTTTCTCCACCAGGTCGCCTGTGTCTTCTCCCTAACCCCTCTCTACTCTACCCAACTTTGTGAATTTCTGTGTGTTACAGATGGTGGAGAACACTTAGGGAACTGATTACTGGCTGGATCTGTCTCCCTCCTTTTCATTCCCCCCTTTTATCCTCCTGGCCACCTCTGTCTCCTTCCTCCTTCTTCTCTTCTCTGTATAACTCCGTGAACATCTCTGAGCGGTCCAGTTGTGGAGTGCACATAAGGAAGTGATTACTGGCTAACCCACTTTCTCCTCTATTGATTCCACCTCATCTCATTCGGGTCACCTCTAACTCCCTCCTCCCTCTTCTCTTCTCCATGTAACGCTGTGAACCTCTCTGGGTGACCCTCACAGTGGAGAAACTTTTCATCTTTAATGTAGATGTTCTATCAGTGGTGCTGTATAGAAGGAGAAGTTTTGAAACGACTGTAAAAATAGGACCAATAACTGGAAGCAGGAGGCTTAAGTCCAAACCCTGACTCCAGGGAACTTCTGACTCCAGGGAACATTAATTGACAGGAGCTCATCAAATGCCTCCATACCGACACTGAAACCAAGCACCACACGAGGGCCAACAAGTTCCAGGGCAAGACATACCAAGCAAATTCTCCAGCAACAAAGGAACACAGCCCTGAGCTCCAAGATACAGGCTGCCCAAAGTCACCCCAAAACCATAGACATCTCATAACTCATTACTGGACACTTCATTGCACTCCAGAGAGAAGAAATACAGCTCCACCCACCAGAACACCGACACAAGCTTCCCTAACCAAGAAACCTTGACAAGCCACCTGTACAAACCCACACACAGCGAGGAAACACCACAATAAAGAGAACTCCACAAACTGCCAGAATACAGAAAGGACACCCCAAACTCAGCAATTTAAACAAGATGAAGAGACAGAGGAATACCCAGCAGATAAAGGAACAGGATAAATGCCCACCAAACCAAACAAAAGAGGAAGAGATAGGGAATCTATCTGATAAAGAATTCTGAATAATGATAGTGAAATTGATCCAAAATCTTGAAATCAAAATGGAATCACAGGTAAATAGCCTGGAAACAAGGATTGAGAAGATGCAAGAAAGGTTTAACAAGGACCTAGAAGAAATAAAAAAGAGTCAATATATAATGAATACTGCAATAAATGAAATTAAAAACACTCTGGAGGCAACAAATAGTAGAATAACAGAGGCAGAAGATAGGATTAGTGAATTAGAAGAGAGAATGGTAGAAATAAATGAATCAGAGAGGAAAAAAGAAAAACGAATTAAAAGAAATGAGGACAATCTCAGAGACCTCCAGGACAATATTAGATGCTACAACATTCAAACCATAGGGGTCCCAGAAGAAGAAGACAAAAAGAAAGACCATGAAAAAATACTTGAGGATATAATAGTTGAAAACTTCCCTAAAATGGGGAAGGAAATAATCACTCAAGTCCAAGAAACCCAGAGAGTCCCAAACAGAATAAACCCAAGGCGAAACACCCCAAGGCACATATTAATCAAATTAAAAAAGATCAAACACAAAGAACAAATATTAAAAGCAGCAAGGGAAAAACAACAAATAACACACAAGGGAATTCCCATAAGGATAACAGCAGATCTTTCAATAGAAACTCTTCAAGCCAGGAGGGAATGGCAAGACATACTTAAAGTGATGAAAAAAAATAACCTACAGCCCAGATTATTATACCCAGCAAAGATCTCATTCAAATATGAAGGAGAAATCAAAAGCTTTACAGACAAGCAAAAGCTGAGAGAATTCAGCACCACCAAACCAGCTCTCCAACAAATACTAAAGGATATTCTCTAGACAGGAAACACAAAAACGGTGTATAAATTTGAACCCAAAACAATAAAGTAAATGGCAACGGGATCATACTTATCAGTAATTACCTTAAATGTAAATGGGTCGAATGCCCCAACCAAAAGACAAAGACTGGCTGAATGGATACAAAAACAAGATCCCTACATATGTTGTCTACAAGAGACCCACCTCAAAACAGGAGACACATACAGACTGAAAGTGAAGGGTTGGAAAAAGATTTTCCATGCAAATAGAGACCAAAAGAAAGCAGGAGTAGCAATACTCATATCAGATAAAATAGAATTTAAAACAAAGGATGTGAAAAGAGACAAAGACAGTCACTACTTAATGATCAAAGGATCAATCCAAGAAGAAGATATAACAATTATAAATATATATGCACCCAACACTGGAGCACTGCAATATGTAAGACAAATGCTAACAAGTATGAAAGGAGAAATTAACAATAACACAATAATAGTGGGAGACTTTAATACCCCACTCACACCTATGGATAGATCAACTAAACAGAAAATTAACAAGGAAACACAAACTTTAAATGATACAATAGACCAGTTAGACCTAATTGATATATATAGGACATTTCATCCCAAAACAATGAATTTCACCTTTTTCTCAAGCGCACATGGAACCTTCTCCAGGATAGATCACATCCTGGGCTATAAATCTAGCCTTGGTAAATTCAAAAAAATAGAAATCATTCCAAGCATCTTCTCTGACCATAATGCAGTAAGATTAGATCTCAATTACAGAAGAAAAACTATTAAAAATTCCAACATATGGAGGCTGAACAACACGCTGCTGAATAACCAACAAATCACAGAAGAAATCAAAAAAGAAATAAAAATATGCATAGAAACAAGTGAAAATGAAAACACAACAACCCAAAACCTGTAGGACATTGTAAAAGCAGTCCTAAGGGGAAAGTTCATAGCGATACAGGCATACCTCAAGAAATAAGAAAAAAGTCAAATAAATAACCTAACTCTACATGTAAAGCAACTAGAAAAGGAAGAAATGAAGAACCCCAGGGTTAGTAGAAGGAAAGTAATCTTAAAAATTAGGGCAGAAATAAATGCAAAAGAAACAAAAGAGACCATAGCAAAAATCAACAAAGCCAAAAGCTGGTTCTTTGAAAGGATAAATAAAACTGACAAACCATTAGCCAGACTCATCAAGAAACAAAGGGAGAAAAATCAAATCAATAAAATTAGAAATGAAAATGGAGAGATCACAACAGACAACACAGAAATACAAAGGATCATAAGAGACTACTATCAACAACTATATGCCAATAAAATGGACAATGTGGAAGAAATGGACAAATTCTTAGAAAAGTACAACTTTCCAAAATTGGACCAGGAAGAAATAGAAAATCTTAACAGACCCATCACAAGCACGGAAATTGAAACTGTAATCAAAAATCTTCCAGCAAACAAAAGCCCAGGTCCAGACAGCTTCACAGCTGAATTCTACCAAAAATTTAGAGAAGAGCTAACACCTATCCTGCTCAAACTCTTCCAGAAAATTGCAGAGGAAGGTAAACTTCCAAACTCATTCTATGAGGCCACCATCACCCTAATACCAAAACCTGACAAAGATGCCACAAAAAAAGAAAACTACAGGCCAATATCACTGATGAACATAGATGCAAAAATCCTTAACAAAATTCTAGTAATCAGAATCCAACAACACATTAAAAAGATCATACACCATGACCAAGTAGGCTTTATCCCAGGGATGCAAGGATTCTTCAATATCCGCAGATCAATCAATGTAATACACCACATTAACAAATTGAAAAATAAAAACCATATGATTATCTCAATAGATGCAGAGAAAGCCTTTGACAAAATTCAACACCCATTTATGATAAAAACTCTCCAGAAAGCAGGAATAGAAGGAACATACCTCAACATAATAAAAGCTATATATGACAAACCCACAGCAAACATTATCCTCAATGGCAAAAAATTGAAAGCATTTCCTCTAAAATCAGGAACAAGACAAGGGTGCCCACTTTCACCATTACTATTCAACATAGTTTTGGAAGTTTTGGCCACAGCAATCAGAGCAGAAAAAGAAATAAAAGGAATCCAAATTGGAAAAGAAGAAGTAAAACTCTCACTATTTGCAGATGACATGATCCTCTACATAGAAAACCCTAAAGACTCCACCAGAAAATTACTAGAACTAATCAATGATTATAGTAAAGTTGCAGGATATAAAATCAACACACAGAAATCCCTTGCATTCCTATACACTAATAATGAGAAAACAGAAAGAGAAATTAAGGAAACAATTCCATTCACCATTGCAATGGAAAGAATAAAATACTTAGGAATATATCTACCTAAAGAAACTAAAGACCTATATATAGAAAAAACTATAAAACACTGGTGAAAGAAATCAAAGAGGACACTAATAGATGGAGAAATATACCATGTTCATGGATTGGAAGAATCAATATAGTGAAAATGAGTATACTACCCAAAGCAATTTATAGATTCAATGCAATCCCTATCAAGCTACCAACGGTATTCTTCACAGAGCTAGAACAAATAATTTCACAATTTGTATGGAAATACAAAAAACCTCGAATAGCCAAAGCTATCTTGAGAAAGAAGAATGGAATTGGAGGAATCAACCTACCTGACTTCAGGCTCTACTACAAAGCCACAGTCATCAAGACAGTATGGTACTGGCACAAAGACAGAAATATAGATCAATGGAACAAAATAGAAAGCCCAGAGATAAATCCACACACATATGGACACCTTATCTTTGACAAAGGAGGCAAGAATATACAATGGATTAAAGACAATCTCTTTAACAAGTGGTGCTGGGAAAACTGGTCAACCACTTGTAAAAGAATGAAACTGGAACACTTTCTAACACCATACACAAAAATAAACTCAAAATGGATTAAAGATCTAAACATAAGACCAGAAACTATAAAACTCCTAGAGGAGAACATAGGCAAAACACTCTCCGACATACATCACAGCAGGATCCCCTATGACCCACGTCCCAGAATATTGGAAATAAAAATAAACAAATGGGACCTAATTAAACTTAAAAGCTTCTGCACATCAAAGGAAACTATTAGCAAGGTGAAAAGACAGCCTTCAGAATGGGAGAAAACAATAGCAAATGAAGCAACTGACAAACAACTAATCTCAAAAATATATAAGCAACTCCTACAGTTCAATTCCAGAAAAATAAACAACCCAATCAAAAAATGGGCCAAAGAACTAAATAGACATTTCTCCAAAGAAGACATACAGATGGCTAACAAACACATGAAAAGATGCTCAACATCACTCATTATCAGAGAAATGCAAATCAAAACCACAATGAGGTACCATTTCACGCCAGTCAGAATGGCTGCGATCCAAAAGTCTACAAGCAATAAATGCTGGAGAGGGTGTGGAGAAAAGGGAACCCTCTTACACTGTTGGTGGGAATGCAAACTAGTACAGCCACTATGGAGAACAGTGTGGAGATTCCTTAAAAAACTGGAAATAGAACTGCCTTATGATCCAGCAATCCCACTGCTGGGCATACACACTGAGGAAACCAGAAGGGAAAGAGACACGTGTACCCCAATGTTCATCGCACACTGTTTATAATAGCCAGGACATGGAAGCAACCTAGATGTCCATCAGCATATGAATGGATAAGAAAGCTATGGTACATATACACAATGGAGTATTACTCAGCCATTAAAAAGAATACATTTGAATCAGTTCTAATGAGGTGGATGAAACTGGAGCCTATTATACAGAGTGAAGTAAGCCAGAAAGAAAAACACCAATACAGTATACTAATGCATATATATGGAATTTAGAAAGATGGTAACAATAACCCTGTCTACGAGACAGCAAAAGAGAGACTGATGTATAGAACAGTCTTATGGACTCTGTGGGAGAGGGAGAGGGTGGGAAGATCTGGGAGAATGACATTGAAACATGTATAATGTCATGTATGAAATGAGTCACCAGTTCAGGTTTGATGCACGATGCTGGATGCTTGGGGCTGGTGCACTGGGATGACCCAGAGGGATGGTATGGGGAGGGAGAAGGGAGGAGGGTTCAGGATGGGGAACACATGTATACCTGTGGCGGATTCATTTCAATATTTGGCAAAACCAATAAACTAAGTAAAAAAAAAAGAAAAGAAAAATTTTCAATAGGTTTAAAATTGCATTTTCTATGACTTGGTTTCTTTAGATTCTAAGCATTGTAGGCAAAACTAGATTAAGTATAGCCAATGTAAGGTCAAGATCTTCAGGCACAAAAAATCCATTAATGTTCTAATACTTTCAGAAGATGAATCTAATGTCAGATGAAAGCTGTCTCCAGAATATATGGTTAAGTATGTTCTGGGTATAATTTGTTTTGGCCAACAGTGTAGAAATTCATATGAAACTCTACTGAACTAACAGCAAATTGCCCACCTAGAAAAAAATAAATTTTTAATAGCTTCAAAAGAATTCTAAAGGATGACAATCCTTGGAAAATAAATAAAACATGGATGAGTTAGAAATTGTAGTTCTGTGCTGTTATTTAGTTGCTAAGTCATGGCCAACTCTTTTGCAAGCCCATGGACTGTAGCCCATCAGGCTCCTCTGTCCATGAGATTCTCCAGGCAAGAATACTGGAATGGGTTGCCATTTTCTTCTCCAGGGCATCTTCCCAATCCAGGGATCGAACCTGTGTCTCCTGCACTTAGATACCACCTGAAATAGCAAAGTTAAATTTCTACATCTACATGTTTTATAGTGAAAGAAACAGAACAAAATTTTATTAAAAGTATTAATAAATCTAAATTGCAATTATTAATGAAGTATTAGAATGTAAAAAACGTTTTCGGCTTTGAGTTATCTTTTAGTAGCTCTAATTCCTTTCCTCTATTGGACAGTTTTCTTATTCTGGATCCCCAAAAAATCAGTGCCAATAAGATAAAGTTTTCCTAATGCACCCTTCATTTTTATGAACCCCTAAGTGCCAAATTTCACTCACTGTATACTGGGAAAACCTATCACTTTGTCCACTGAATCTCCTTAGTGATAGATTGTGAGGAAAACATTTTTGCATGCCACTCTCACACATGGCTTCAGAAAATTTTCAATTCAGTGCAGTCACTCAGTCATGTCATAAGTATATGACTTTTAAGTACATGATTTACTTGAATTTAATAGATATTAATGCATTTTACATTACTGGGGCAAGAGCAAGGAAATTTCTAGACAGTTTAACTCTAAAATAATTGGTCTGCATAGTTTTAAAGTAGTTCATAACAACAGAAGGGCTATTTCACAACATGTAAGACATGTTTTGTCATTTAAAAATGTATCCAGAGTAACTATAGTAAGGGCTACTCGGCAGTCTTCTAGATTAGCTTCAATATTACTTATGGGGGAAGAACAGTGTTTGGGAAAATATTTGAGAAAACAAACCTTGAAGGAAGAGAGAAAAGCTTATTATTCATCAAAGTCTGATAACCTTTACTTAATGTGTTACTCTGTATTGTAGAGAATATACAGCATATATTCTCTGAATATTTGCAAATAATACCCTTTTAATTTTTATGCAAACAAAACAATAATAATAAAATAAAATTGTACAAAGTACTATTGTAAAATTGTAAAATAAATGTAAAATTGTAAAATAAAATTATACAATGGTTGCATAACTCCATACTAAAAACCACTGAATTATTTAAACTATTATCCAAAGAAATGACATTGAGTGGTATTTAACCATTTAAATCACAACACATTCAGTTCAGTTCAGTTGCTCAGTCGTGTCTGACTCTTTGTGACCCCAAGACTGCAGCACGCCAGGCTTCTCTGTCCATCACCAACTCCTGGAGCTTGCTCAAACTCATGTTCATCGAGTCAGTGATGCCATCCAACCATCTCATCTTCTGTTGTCCCCTTCTCCTCCTGCCCTCAATCTTGCCCAGCATCAGGGTCTTTTCCAATGAGTCAATTCCTCGAAGCAGGTGGACGAAGGATTGGAGCTTCAGCTTCAGCATCAGTCCTTCCAATGAATATTCAGGACCGATTTCCTTTAGGACTGACTGGTTGAATCTCCTTGCTATCCAAGGGACTCTCAAGAGTCTTCTCCAACACCACAGTTCAAAAGCATCAATTCTTTGGTGCTCAGCTTTCTTTATGGTCCAACTCTCACATCCATATATGACTACTGGAAAAAACCATAGCTTTGACTAGATGGACTTTTGTCAGCAGAAAATTGTAAACACGTGCAAACTCTCACATTGCCTAATTCTTTCTCACCAAACCAACTATGATATAGATAAAATGGAGTAACTTTCATTAATTTTCCTACAAGTGAAAGAGTGATAGGTTGCAAATTATACATGATTTTCAATTACAAGTAAGCTAGACAGAAGTATCTACATTATTCAAAGTTGAGGAATGGTTATGGATATTTCTCTCTATGTTAGAAGCTACATGCCGTTTTGTTTTTGTTTGTTTTTTTTTTCTTTGCTCTCTCCTTCAAGATCGCATCTCATCCTGGGACTTCCCCAGTGGTCCAGGGACTAGGACTCCATGCACTCAATGCAGGGGGCCCAAGTTCAATCCCTGGGCAGGGAACCAGATCCCACATGCTGCAACTAAGAGTCTGCACACTGCAACTAAGGATTCCATATGCCCCAACTAAACAACCCAAGTGCTACAACCAAGACCAGTGCAGCCAAATAAAAAATATTAAAAAAAAAAAAAAAGATCTCATCTGATCCTACCATCACCACTCCAATTCACAGACCCTCAGTCTTTTGAATCCATCTCTCAACATCTAGCTGTGGCATCTCCTCCATGGAGCTTCTCCAGATTGCTCAGGCACCATGATTTTAAAAGCTTATGTGCTTCCCTGGTGGTTCAAACGGTAGAGTCTGCCTGCAGTGCTGGAGACCCGGGTTTGATCCATGGGTCAGAAAGACCCCCTGGAGAAGGAAATGGCAACCCGCTCCAGAATTCTTGCCTGGAGAATCCTATAGACAGAGGAGCCTGGCGGGCTACAGTCCATGGGACAGTAAAGAGTTGGACATGACTGAGCAACTTCACTTTCACTTTTCACTGCTTATGTCACCAGCCTGTGTCTGGGTGGCATTACTACAGCAACAGTCAAGCTTTCTATCGACCACTTGTCATGGATGCTGCTCAGGTACTGAATGGTGAACTGGATTAGATCTCCTGAGAACCTGATTGTCACATATACCATATTTTATACCATTTCTCACACGAAGACACAAAAAGACTCTTGAGAAAAATTAAAACAGTATTATTTGCAAAAATTCAGAGAATACATGCTACATACCTCTGCAGTACAGAGTAACACATTTTTTTTATACTTATACTTGCAACTAGATCAAGGACTTCTTTTTTAATTTTTAAAAAATATTTATTTACTTGGCTGCATTGGTCTTAGTTGTGGCACGTGGGACCTTTGTAGCATCATGAGGGATCTTTTGTTGTGGTGCATGGACTCTCTAGTTGTGGCACGCAGACTCCATAGTTGCAGTGCTCAGGCTTAGTTGCTCTGTGGCTTGTGGGCTCTTTAGTTCCCCAGCCAGGGACTGAACCCAAGTCCCCTGCATTGGTAGGCGAATTCTTAACCACTGGACCACCAGGGAAGTCCCCAAGACCATGGACTTCTTTTAACAGTTGTCGCATGCTATTTATCCTCTTCATATCCCTACAGTGGCCATTTAATAACCTTTATTATTTACATGAGGGTTATGAAATTTTATCTACTACAGTTATCCTAGTGGACTATAAGACTGGTTGCATCCACTCGTGTAGAAGGAAAAGATCTCCCCTGATTTGAGAATTCATTTTTTAGTTATCTTAGTAAAAGGCCTACATCTGAAACTGGAAATGGAAACCAGGAAAGTCAAGACTGGGCACCCTTGATTTTAATGGTAGCAGGGCCAGGAAGACAGCTCCCTGGGGGTGATGGCCAATGGCATCATTATAAGGCGACTATCAAAGGAGGAAAAGGAGGGAAACTGGCTAGGTGCCATTACAGCTACAGGGCAAATGGACCCAGGGTCAGAAGGCAGCAGTCTGTAAGCTTTGAAAACAAATGTTTTGACATCCTCCAAATTTCCCTTTTGTTTTCTACGTGTATTAGGTGAAGTTGTTTTGAAAATCCAGTCTTCTTCAGCTCTGTCATGAAAAACGAATGAAAGGTTTTGCCTTTGCCTGAGCAACAGGGGGCCAGAAAAGAGGGCCAGGGGGCAACACACAAGCACGTTAAACAAACCTTATGGGGGACTTCCCTGACGGCCCGGTGGTCGGGACTCCGCACTTCCAAAGCAGAGGACCCTGGTTGGAGATCTAAGAGTCCGCACGCTGCGAGGCACGGCCAAAAATAATGATTAAAAAAAGAGAGAGAGAGAGAAGCCTTACGGAATGGAGAAATTTGGAAGAAGAATAGCATCCATCTGGTCTGTTCTAAATCCTGGAAGGTCAAGAGCGTGTTTTACCAAGGATGGCAGCATTTTAAAACAAACATTGCATTATTTCGAATGAGTTCCATTTCTCACACGAAGACACAAAAAGACTCTTGAGAAAAATTAAAACAGTATTATTTGCAAAAATTCAGAGAATACATGCTACATACCTCTGCAGTACAGAGTAACACATTATTGAGTCAAGATTATCAAACTTTTATGAATAATAAGCTTTTCGCCCTTCCCCCCGAGGTTTGTCTTCTCAAACGTTTTCCCAAACACTACTCTTCCACCATAAGTAGTGCTGAATCTGGTCTAGAACACTGTCAAGCAGTCCTTACTATAGTTACTCTGGATATGCTTTTCTTTTTGATAGATAAATTGATTGATTGATCTCTAGTTGTGGTGTGTGGGCTCCAGAGCGTGGGCTCAGTAATTGCAGCCCAAGGTAGGGCTTAGCTGCCCTTCAGCATGTGGTATGTTCCCAGACCAGGGATGGAACCTATGTCCCCTGCGTTGGCAGGTGGATTCTTAACTACTAGACCACCAGGGAAGTCCTGGATATACTTTTTAAATGATAAAACATGTCTTACATGTTGTGAAATAGCTCTTCTGTTATATGAACTACTTTTAAAACTTTACGAAAAACCAATTATTTTAGAATTAAACTCTCTAGAAATGTCCTTACTCTTGCCCCAATAATGTAAAATATATTAATATCTGTTAGATTCAAATAACTCATATACTTAAAAGTCATATATTTATGACATATAAATTTAAATTACAAGTTATATAAATTATATGCTTAAATATTTTGGCAAACAAGCTTAAATTAATCTTATATATAAAGTCTCAAGATAAATTTTAACATCGCAATGTTCAACATCTTTAAATTTGTGAAACACTCCATTGGAAACAACAGAATAATGATGCAATTCTTGGGTGAAAATTGCTAAAACTTCTTAAAATAATCACATTTTTAAATCCATTTTTAATTTTTAAATCCACTGACTTTGAAGATAGAAATGAAAAACTGGATTGAATTTCTCATGTCAACCTTAAAAATTACCTATAAAGACTTACGTTAAAGCAGTAATTTAAAAAATATATATCATCAGTGTGAATTTTGGGATAAATATTTTCCCTGAAACTTTATGGAATTGAGTTCTTTCTTCCAGAACAAAACTTATTAATTTTTTTTTTCAGAAACTTCATTCAATATATTTCTTTTTAAAAACAAATATTTTGTATATTTCATATATCTAGGAAATGGGATATTTAACCAAGTGAATATACTAAAAACTAAAAAACATTAACCAAAAAAAAAAAAAAACAAAACCTTAAAAACTATAAAAAGAGAAAACATCAGTAAAATATACTCTATTCAGGACCACTGAAGATACACTATTTTTTAATATATAAAATGTACTTGCAGAGCCTTCATGTTAGCATAACAATAAATTATTATACAATATTTGGGGGGGTAATCTGTTTATTCAAACTTTCTGATTGAATGTGGTATAAACAAAAATTTACTGTAAGGACTATTTTTGGTATAAAAAATAATCTGATCCAAAAGTGTTTAGGAGACAACCTGAGATTTTAGAAGAGATGTATACCATCAAAATGGCGGTTTTCTACATTAACTGGCAATAAAATATTAGACCAGAAATAGTAATGATTATAAAATGCCACTTTGCCATTATCACTGATATTAACCAAGGTAGTAGAGGAGTCAAAGTGGAGTAGGAAATGGCAACCCACTCCAGTATTCTTGCCTGGAAACTTCCATGGAGAAAGGAGCCCGGCAGGCTACAGTCCATGGGGTCGCAAAGAGCGGACACAACTGAACACCACCACCATTAGAGAGGTGAAAATATTAGAGAATTAATAGCTCCAGATTAGAATGGGGGGAAAAAGGATATGTGGATAAAATTGAAAGTTATCATTGCTAATTAAAAAGCAGTCAGGTCTATAGGAAAGTAAATCTTCAAAAGGGAGCACGTAACTGGTAAGCAGAGTATTTTATCTGCAGGCAATTCACTGTGCTTACTTAAGGGGACAAAATGAGTCCCTTTAAGGGAGTTCTTGACTTGTCATTTCTCTGAGGGCTTTTCAACTTCATTTGTCCCCTTGATACGACGGAAAGTAAAAGCTGATTTGAAGGTGCCATCACCTTCCTGTTGAGAAAAACAGAGGAAGGTGGCCCACAGAAAACCACAGAGTCCAGTGTAAGCTGTTCGCCAGTGAATGGGAATGAGGCTGAAGTTGGTCAGCTGTAACAGAGAGAACATATCTGTGAGTGCTCCGTATAAACCAAACCCACAAATTAGCATTCTCAGTAGTTTGAAACTCACCTGTACAAAAGGCCAGTACATCAGACCACTCTGGAATAAAGGAAAACTTTATTAGGATGCTTTTAAATTGCACAAGCTAATCAGACAGTTTGTTCTATAAAGCATTAAAAAAAAAAACAGACAACAAAATAAATAAATAAAAACAAACATGAAACAATGGTTTAAAAAAGAAATACCAGACAGGAAGAATGTGGAGGTGGGAGTATATTTCAGACTAAGCAGATTAAATTAGATTACTTATGGTCTCTCAAGTGGAAGAGGGTGGGAAGTTGTACAGAAAGCTGTTAGGCACAGGCATAAAGATTGTTATTAGTTATAGTCATCTAGACTATAGAAAAGTCTACCTGAATGAGGACCAATTCTGGAAGACAACTACTTTCAAATCACTGTTAACAACATATATTTATATATTGCAGTTTTCCTGTTTGCTCGCGCAAATGATTCAGGGAAATACTGATAAAACACAGGATCATCAATGAATTTTTGAAACTATAGACCAAACCTACTTTATGGTGATTTTCTAATAATGTATTCTAGCTACTTCATGCTAGAGAATAAGTTTAGCTTTTAAGATAGATTTATTTTAACAGGCTTTAACCTGTTGGTTGGGGTTTCCCAGGTAATAGTGGTAAAGAATCCGCCTTCCAACGTAGGAAAGACAGGTTTGATCCCTGAGTTGGGAAGATTCCTTCAGAAGGAAAAGGCAACCCACTCCAGTATTCTTGCCTGGGAAATCCCATGGACAGAGGAGGCCGGTGGGCTACAGTCCATGGAGTGGCAAAACAGTCAGACATGACTTAGCGGTTAAACAACTACTGAGTACAAGAGGTGACTTGTTTCGAGCCCTGAGAAACATTTTCCTTTTCTGTAAATACCGTTGTGATGTTAAGAAGGTTCATTTCACGGGGACCCAGCAGAATGCATACCTGGGAACATCAGCTCGAAAAGTGGCAATGATTCCATTAAGCCACTCACATTCTACAATTCCTATTTTTCAATAACCTCTTTGACTCCAAAAATCACTGTAATCACTAACAAGAATAAATACAAGAATGGCAGAAATCATTGTGAGCATTGAATAAAATTCAGAGACACATATAGACATTCTTAAAGCTTCTCCTTTAACCGTTACAACAAATTTAAGATCTGTCAAAACACTGTATCCTTGTGTCAACCATCTGGAGCCCTAATTTAAGAATATTTTTATTTAAATGTATTTTATGTTAAAAAAGGGCTTCCCTGGTGGCTCAGAGGTTAAAGCATCTGCCTGCAATGCAGGAGACCTGGGTTCGATCCCTGGGTCGGGAAGATCCCCTGGAGAAGGGAATGGCAACCCACTCCAGTATTCTTGCCTGGAGAATCGCATGGACAGAGGAGCCTGGTGGGCTACAGTCCATGGGGTCGCAAAGAGTCGGACAGGACTGAGTGACTTTACTTTCACTTTCACTTTATGTTAAAAAGATACAAAAAAGGACTTCCCTGGTGGTCCAGTGGTTAAGAATCTGCCTTCCAGTTCAGGGAGGAAGTTTCAGTCCCTAATGGGGAACTAAAATCTCACATGCCTCGAGGCAACTAAGCTTGCAAACCACAGAGAAAGATTCCCTGTGGAAACTAAGACCCGACACAGCCAAATAAATAAATAAATATTAAAAAAAAAAAAAAGATACAGAAAGATCATGGTTGTCTTTTTCAAAAGTCTGTCTTACCTTATACGTATTCCAGAATTTCTGTCTCATGTCCAGAAATATGTCATCCTTTCCTTCGAGAATACTCATACCTATTTTTAATAAGATTCAATAGGAAGAATACTGTGTAACAGTTCACATTCAAGTTTTCTATTCCAACATCACTCACTCAGTATGTCCCATCTGACCCAACAGTGAAAACAGAAGACAATCTGCATTCTAAAACTGGGTACATTTTAAAGTGATGATTAATATGAAGTGACAATAGCAGGGTATGAGGTTATAGCGGAATTATTTAGGAAAAAAAACTGTAAGAGAATTCACAAAAACCTCAATATAATCATAGTGGGACTATTAGTGACATTTTCCTCTCCTTTCAAAAGATTTTTTGAAATTCTTAAATTTTTTAAAATTAATTTCTTACTTTTACAGAAAGGCTGCCAGACCCTGGGTGTTCTAGCAACTTCAGATTTCCCATCTAAAGAGGCTTTCGAATTGGAATTTGAAAGCGGCACATCAATTCAGTGCTCCTAAAAACATGTGGAAAACTCTGATGTTCAGCAACCCTGAAAAGGAAGTCTGGGGAAAAGAATAAAACCCTCTTATTTTAGGAAGGATGTAAACATAAGAGTGCTTTAAAAATTCTCCCCCAACTCTGATTGGGAGGAAGGGGAAATAAAGTATTTTAAGTCAATTGCGGGGGATTCTTAGAACAGGACTTACAAGAAAACTGAGCCCAATATTGGTAATACCATACTCAACTTACACGGCAGTAACTAAGGCCTAAGCATTTTATGTCCTTTCTTTCATAACCCTGGGCTGAGGATGGTCAAGTTACACAGGAGGAAAAGCGCTCAGGGAGCAACCCAGGTGTGGATTCTGAACCAGATCTCATAATCATAGCTATTCTAGCTTCTAAGGGAGGCCCAGCACAAAGGATCATCTAAGACAGGCAATTTCCAAGTCTAAAGAGCCTTGAACAGACATCCAACCTACCCCCCTCCTACCTCCCCGACTTCATGTTTACAGAAATCTGTGCCTTATCCCTGGGAGTGACGTCCAGGCCAGGTCATCACTCCCGGGGATAAGGCACAGATTTCTGATAAACCAGGCAGCTCCTGCTCTCAGGTCCTCTAGGCCCTGACCTCATGGACCCTGTCAACCGTGTGGTTGGCACTGTATCAGGAATGATTCCTGTGCAATTTGTGAGCAACTCTGGTCCTCAAAATGAGATCCATGGGGCGGTGTAAGTTCCTTCAAAGCGGTAACTTGATCACTTCGACCCGTTTAGAAGAAAGTACCAACAGGCACTGACATGACCCCTTGGGGGGAATCTGTGATTCCCCAATGCCAAGGCCAGGCCCAGGATTCTTGAATTTTCTTAATGGATGGGTGCCCCTCCCATGCTCACTCCTTTCCAGGTGATAGAAAACGCTATGAAGATGAAGGCCACAGAGCCCTCTCCACTGTTTTAGAATTTTAGGGCACTAAGGAAGGTTCCCAAAGGTAGGCCCTCAGGCTCCTCGGTGTGCTTTCTGAAGAGGGGGGGCTCCCTGCACCCTCACAGGTACAGAACCCTCTCATAACAGGGGTCCAAGGTCTTCTCACATTATCTGTGGGTTTTGAAGTGGGAGTGGGACTCCCTTCAGGTAACCTTGTTACAAAAGCAGGAGAATGGCCCTGAGCACACATTCTGGGGGGAAACAGGTGGGACCCGGAGGTTCAGATGGTAAAGAATCTGCCTGCAATACAGGAGACCTGGGTTCGATCCCTGCGTTTGGACAGATCCCCTGGAGAAGGAATTGGCAACCCACTCCAATATTCTTGCCTGGAGAATCCCATGGACAGAAGAGCCTGGGGAGGCTACAGTGCATGGGGTCACAAAGAGTCGGGACACGACTGAGAACACTTAGGTAGGACCTCAGATTCCCCTGTCTCTGCCCCGACCATCCTGAATCCCCTCACATTTTGTTTTCGTGTTGGAAAGCCTTATCCCTCCAGTGGAAACGAGGCCCCCAGCCCCAGGCGTGAATTTTCCCAGGAGCAGGACCGCCTCCCCTCAACCCTACCCCGGACCGTCCCACCCCCCGCCCCACCCGCCGCCCCACAACCTAGTCACAGGGGTCGCAGCGGCTATGCTAACGAGCTGGGGGTCTCCTTGAAATTCCCGTGGATCTTTTTTTTTTTTTTTTTCAGGGGAAAAATGGATCTCCATTCCTGCCTCCCCCAGTTCCGGCCTACGTACACCCCAGGGCCCCCTGAAACTTCTAGCCCCAGACTATTTGCAACCTCAGCGTCCCAAATGCGCCTCTCGCGCCCTAATCCCAGGCCTCTCCAGCAACCACGCTTCAATTTCTTTCCCCTCAATCCCCTTAATCCACGGTCCCCAGACTTCCCGGTCCTCACACCTCGATCTCCCGCTCTCACCCCGACCCTCCCAGTCTCCTAACCCTTGGCCACCACGGGAGGGTTTCCAGCCCCGGCCCCGTCCCCACAGAGCCCCAGGATCCTGCTCCGTCCCAGCCCCAGGAAGCCCCTGCCTCCAGTCCCCCAATTCCAGATCCGAGCCCGTCCCCCAGCTCCGCCTCCAGGTCCCCGCCCGTCTCCTCACCCGCGTAGAAGGTAGAGACGTACACCGGCCCGCCCAGAGCCTGGTCGCACAGCACCTTGGCCAGGATGGTTCGCGGCGCGCGCCCAGGCAGTGCGCGCTCCAGCAGGCTCAGCCACACATAGTTTAAGTTCGCGTGGAAGGCCACGGCCACGGTAGCCACGTGCCGCGTATGTTGCCAGTCTGCCGGGCCGCCCCGCAGCACCTGCTGCAGCGCGTCGCCGCCCGAGAAGAACCCGGCGTAAAGCAGTACGTTCGCTGGCCAAGGGTAACGCCCGGCGGCGCGCGTGAGCGCCTGCCACCAGCTCACCATGCCGGTTCCCAGGGCGCCCCACGAACGCAGGCCGCTGGCTCCTCGGCCTCCGCCCTCCGCCCGGGCAGCCGGCGCGCCGCCTCCAGCCACTTGCACCTACCTCCTTCCGATGCTCGAAGGCGATTGGGCGCCCCGCGCACACCCAACCCCCGCCGGCCAATCCCGTGGCCTCTAGCGATCCTGGGGCTGAGCTTTTGATGTGCGGTGGGTCCGCAAATGCTTGATCCCCTTGCAAGAAATGCCCAGAACAGGGAAATCCATTCGGACGGTAGACTAGTCAGGGGCTGGGCGATGGCGCGGGGCGGTGGGGGTGGGAAGTGACTGCTAACCGGGTGTGGGGTTCTTCTGTGGCGTGATGAAATATCTAGTAATTAGGTAATGGTAGCGATTGCATGGTAACGAAAACCTTTGAATAAATTGTGAACTGTGTGGTATGTGAATTATACCTCAAAAACAAACCAAAAAAACAAAAAAAGTTTAAAAAAGGAAAAACTTTTTCGGAAAAAAAAGTTTTGGAAAAAACTTTTTTTAAAAAAAGTGGGCATACCAAAACTCGATTACCAAGGTGGCGGTGTATTTTAAATGTTTTTACATGCAAGAGATTCACAGTTTCAACACATACAGTGCACTGACTATGTACCAGTCTTTGGAGACAATGTCAGAAATTAGCCTCTGAGGCCTTTTCTGAATGTGAGGTCGATTCAAATCCTCTTCAGATTCCTCAATGAATATTACCTCAATTAATATTCCTCAATGAATATTACCTCCCAAAAGATACGCTGAGTTCCCAGAAGCAGGGGGTCATTGGAAACCCAAACAGCAGGTGTAACCTCTGACCTCATGGAAGTCACTTTCTCTTTGCTTCTTTTTCTCCATTTTTCCTTCCTCTGTGGTCACATCCAATTCCATTCTCATTTTCTCTCTTTCTCTCTTCTGTTTACCCTATTTCGGTTAATTATTAATTTTTGATTTTTAACTTTTCATTTTGAAATAATGCCAGACTTTTTGAAATGTTGCAAAAGTAGTACAGAGTTCCCCTATACTCTTCACCCAAGCTTCCCCAGATATTGACATCTTACATAACCATAGTACAATCGTCAGAACAAGGAAACAGGCACTGATGTAATAACCTGCTAGAGACCTTATTCAAATTACTGCCAATTGTCCCACTAAAGTCCTTTTACAAGGACTAGCATTCAATCCTGGATCACTTTGCTTTGCATTGAATTGTCACAGAGCACCTTAGTCACCAATTAGGAGCATTAACCACTTCCCTGGTGGCTCAGATGGTAAAGCATCTGCCTACAATGTGGGAGACCTGGGTTCAATCCCTGGGTTGGGAAGATCCCCTGGAGAAGGAAATGGCAACCCACTCCAGTATTCTTGTCTGGAAAACCCCATGGACGGAAGAGCCTGGTAGGCTACAGTCCATGGGGTCGCAAAGAGTCCCACACAACTGAGTGACTTTTTTTCTTTTCCTCAATTTGTCAGCCCTACCTTATGGGCTGAACTGTGTCCCCATAAAATTCAAAAGCAGAGACATTACTTTGCCAACAAAGGTTCATCTAGTGAAGGCTATGGTTTTTCCTGTGGTCATGTATGGATGTGAGAGTTGGACTGTGAAGAAGGCTGAGTGCCGAAGAATTGATGCTTTTGAACTGTGGTGTTGGAGAAGACTCTTGAGAGTCCCTTGGACTGCAAAGAGATCCAACCAGTCCATTCTGAAGGAGATCAGCCCTGGGATTTCTTTGGAAGGAATGATGCTAAAGCTGAAACTCCAGTACTTTGGCCACCTCATGCGAAGAGTTGACTCTTTGGAAAAGACTCTGATGCTGGGAGGGATTGGGGGCAGGAGGAGAAGGGGACGACAGAGGATGAGATGGCTGGATGGCATCACTGACTCGATGGACGTGAGTCTGAGTGAACTCTGGGAGTCAGTGATGGACAGGGAGGCCTGGCATGCTGCGATTCATGGGGTCGCAAAGAGTCGGACACGACTGAGTGACTGAATTGAACTGAACTGAAAATTCATAGGTTGAGGCCCTAACCCCTAGTATCTCAGAATGTGGCTGTCTTTGGAGAAAGGGCTTTAAAAGAGGTCGTGAAGTTGTGAAGTCGCTCAGTAGTGTCCAACTCTTTGTGACTCCGTGGACTGTAGCCCACCAGGCTCCTCCATCCATGGAACTTTCTAGGCAAGAGTACTGGAGTGGATTGCCATTTCCTTCTGCAGTGGATCCTCCCAACCCAGGGATTGAACCCAGGTCTCCCACATTGTGGGCAGATGCTTTACCATCTGAGCCACCAGGGAATTGCTACTTAAAAGAGGTGGTTAAGTTGAAATGAGGCCCTTAGGCTAGGCCCCAATCCAATCTGACTGGTGTCGTAGTAAGAGGAGGGAATTTGGACACAGGAAGAGACATGAGAGCAGTGCATGCACAGAGGAAAGGTCATGAAAGGACAGAGTGACAAGGGGGCCACCTACAAGCAAAGGAGACAGGCTTCAGAGAAAACTAAGACAGCTGACACTTTGACCTTGGACTTCCAGCCTCCGGAACTGTGAGAAAATAAATTGTTTAACCCACCTGGTCTGTGGTATTTTGTTCTGGCAGCCCTAGCTGACTAATCCACCCATTCTCCTCAGTTTTGGGGATTCTGCCAATTTCCGTGTCCTTTGACCTTTGCTATCTGCTCATGTACTGATCTTCATCCCTTCACACTCCTCCTCCTTGTTACTGGTTCCAAGTAAATCTTCTGTCAGACTTGTCTCCACTAGGCAGGTTCCTGGCACACAGCTTTGTTTATTACTTAAATTCCCCTTGTATTATTCTTTTCCTATTGTTGCTGTGACAAGTTACCACAGATCTGTTGTCTTAGAGGTTTGGAGGTCAGAAGTCTAAAATGAACTCATGGACTGCCTTCCCTTCAGAGGCCCTAGAAGAGAATCCATCTCCTTGCCTTTTCCAGCTTCTAGAGGCCCTCTGCATTCCTGGATGGCTCCTTCCTCTGTCTTTAAAGTAAGTTTTGAAGCATCTTCCAGTCTCTCTCTCTGTCATTCTATCATCACATAGTCTTTTCTGACTCCAACTCATCTGTTCTTCCTCTTAGAAGGACCCCTGTGATCACATTCATCCTACCTGGATAATGCAGTTTAACCTCCACGTCTTGAGATCTTACCTGTTTGACTCTTTGCAACCTTAGAGACTGTAGCCTGCCAGGCTCCTCTGTCCATTGGATTTCCCAGGCAAGAATACTAAAGTGGGTTGCTATTTCCTACTCCAGGGAATCTTACTGATCCAGGGATCAAACCCTTGTCTCTTTTGTCCTGAATTGGCAGGCGGATGCTTTACCACCGCAACCCCTGGGACATCTTTGGAGGGCTATTATTCATGTCTTACTTCTCTGTAATCCTTTCAATTGCTAACAGCAATTGATCACATCAGCTGAAATCAAAGGACCCATATCTCAACAAACTGCGACAGGACCAGCTGTTAACCCAGGCAATTTTTCATTCATTCATTCAGTTGATCAGTATTTATTGAGCACAGTTATGGGCCAGGCACTAAACTATGTGCTTGTGGCATGGATCTGTGTTCACAATGATTTTTTTCTGGAAAAAAAAAAAATCTAATTCCTGCCTAAATTAGAGGAAATTGTGGTCTTCATTAAGGAAAAAAAAGGAAATCATCCTAATGACTCTTACATAATTCCCTTAACCAAATTTGTTAGAGAAAAAATAGAGCAAAATTGGGGAAATTTTCTGAAAAGTAGGGTAGGGGAGGGATTAGGGTTTCCAGGTAGAATGTCCAGTTCAGTTCAGTCACTCAGTCGTGTCCGACTCTTTGCGACCCCATGAATTGCAGCACACCAGGCCTCCCTGTCTATCACCAACTCCTGGAGTTCACCGAAACTCTTGTCCATCGAGTTGGTTATGCCATCCAGCCGTCTCATCCTCTGTCATCCCCTTCTCCTCCTGCCCCCAATCCCTCCCAGCATCAGGGTCTTTTCCAATGAGTCAACTCTTCGTGTGAGGTGGCCAAAGTACTGGAGTTTCAGTTTTAGCATCATTCCTTCCAAAGAACACCCAGGACTAATCTCCTTTAGAATGGACTGGTTGGATCTCCTTGCAGTCCAGGGGACTCTCAAGAGTCTTCTCCAACACCACAGTTCAAAAGCATCAATTTTTGGCCCTCAGCTTTCTTCACAGTACAACTCTCACATCCACACATGACCACAGGAAAAACCATAACCTTGAGTAGACGGACCTTTGTTGACAAAGTAATGTCTCTGCTTTTCAATATGCTATCTAGGTTGGTCACAACTTTCCTTCCAAGGAGTAAGCATCTTTTCATTTCATGGCTGCAATCACTATCTGCAGTGATTTTGGACCCCCCAAAAATTAAGTCTGACACTGTTTCCACTGTTTCCCCATCTATTTCCCATAAAGTGATGGGACCAGATGCCATGATCTTAGTTTCTGAATGTTGAGCTTTAAGCCAACTTTTTCACGCTCCTCTTTCACTTTCAAGAGGCTTTTGAGTTCCTCTTCACTTTTTGCCATAAGGGTGGTGTCATCTGCATATCTGAGGTTATTGATATTTCTCCCGGCAATCTTGATTCCAGCTTGTGCTTCCTCCAGCCCAGCATTTCTCATGATGTACTCTCCATGTAAATTAAATAAGCAGGGTGACAATATACAGCCTCGATGTACTCCTTTTCCTATTTGGAACCAGTCTGTTGTTCCATGTCCAGTTCTAACTATTGCTTCCTGACCTGCATACAAATTTCTCAAGAGGCAGGTCAGGTGGTCTGGTATTCTCATCTCTTTCAGAATTTTCCACAGTTTATTGTGATCCACACAGTCAAAGGCTTTGGCATAGTCAATAAAGCAGAAATAGATGTTTTTCTGGAACTCTCTTGCTTTTTCGATGATCCAGCGGATGTTGGCAATTTGGTCTCTGGTTCCTCTGCCTTTTCTAAAACCAGCTTGAACATCTGGAAGTTCACGGTTCACATATTGCTGAAGCCTGGCTTGGAGAATTTTGAGCATTACTTTACTAGCGTGTGAGATGGGTGCAACTGTGCGGTAGTTTGAGCATTCTTTGCCATTGCCTTTCTTTGGGATTGGAATGAAAACTGACCTTTTCCAGTCCTGTGGCCACTGCTGAGTTTTCCAAATTTGCTGGCATATTGAGTGCAGCACTTTCACAGCATCATCTTTCAGGATTTGAAATAGCTCAACTGGAATTCCATCACCTCCACTAGCTTTGTTCCTAGTGATGCTTTCTAAGGCCCACTTGACTTCACATTCCAGGATATCTGGCTCTAGGTGAGTGATCACACCATCGTGATTATCTTGGTCATGAAGATCTTTCAAATTTGGAAAACTCAGCAGTGGCCACAGGACTGGAAAAGGTCAGTTTTCATTCCAATCCCAAAGAAAGGCAATGCCAAAGAATGCTCAAACTACCACACAGTTGCTCTCATCTCACACGCTAGTAAAGTAATGCTCAAAATTCTCCAAGCCAGGCTTCAGCAATATGTGAACCGTGAACTTCCTGATGTTCAAGCTGGTTTTAGAAAAGGCAGAGGAACCAGAGACCAAATTGCCAACATCCGCTGGATCATCGAAAAAGCAAGAGAGTTCCAGAAAAACATCTATTTCTGCTTTATTGACTATGCCAAAGCCTTTGACTGTGTGGATCACAATAAACTGTGGAAAATTCTGAAAGAGATGGGAATACCAGACCACCTGATCTGCCTCTTGAGAAATTTGTATGCAGGTCAGGAAGCAACAGTTAGAACTGGCCATGGAACAACAGACTGGCTCCAAATAGGAAAAGCAGTTTGTCAAGGCTGTATATTGTCACCCTGCTTACTTAACTTATATGCAGAGTACATCATGAGAAACGCTGGGCTGGAAGAAACACAAGCTGGGATCAAGATTGCCGGGAGAAATATCAATAACCTCAGATATGCAGATGACACCACCCTTATGGCAGAAAGTGAAGAGGAACTCAAAAGCCTCTTGATGAAAGTGAAAGTGGAGAGTGAAAAAGTTGGCTTAAAGTTCAACATTCAGAAAACAAAGATCATGGCATCCGGTCCCACCACTTCATGGGAAATAGATGGGGAAACAGTGGAAACAGTGTCAGACTTTATTTTTCTAGGCTCCAAAATCACTACAGATGGTGACTGCAGTCATGAAATGAAAAGATGCTTACTCCTTGGAAGGAAAGTTATGACCAACCTAGATAGCATATTCAAAAGCAGAGACATTACTTTGCCAACAAAGGTCCGTCTAGTCAAGGCTATGGTTTTTCCTGTGGTCATGTATGGATGTGAGAGTTGGACTGTGAACGAGGCTGAGCACCGAAGAATTGATGCTTTTGAACTGTGGTGTTGGAGAAGACTCTTGAGAGTCCCTTGGACTGCAAGGAGATCCAACCAGTCCATTCTGAAGGAGATCAGCCCTGGGATTTCTTTGGAAGGCATGATGCTAAAGCTGAAATTCCAGTACTTTGGTCACCTCATGTGAAGAGCTGACTCATTGGAAAAGACTCTGATGCTGGGAGGGATTGGGGGCAGGAGGATAAAGGGACGACAGAGGATGAGATGGCTGGATGGCATTACTGACTCAATGAATGTGAGTCTGAGTGAACTCCGGGAGTTGGTGATGGACAGGGAGGCCTGGAGTGCTGCAATTCATGGGGTCGCAAAGAGTCGGACACGACTGAGTGACTGATCTGATCTGATCTGTGCAGGATGCAGATTTAATTTTGAATTTCATATGAACAATGAATTATTTTTAGTGTATGTATACCCTGGTGCAGTATTTGGGCATGCTTACACTAAAAAGTTTTAACTGTTCATCTGAAATTTGAAGTGAGTTGAGCAGCCCGTATCTTTATTTTTAATTTTTTTTTTTTGGCCACACCCTGTGGCTTATGGGATCTTAGTTCCCTGCCCAGGGATTGAACCCAGGCCTGGGAAGTGAAAGTGCTGAGTCCTAACCACTGGACCTCCAGGGAACTCCCAAGGGTATCCTGCTTTGTTTTTTAAAATATTTATTTGACTGTGCTTAGTCGTGGTATGTGGGATCCGGTTCCCTGAGCAGGGATTGAACGTGGGCCCCCTGCACTGGGAGTGCAGAGTCTTAGCCATCAGACCAGCAGGGAAGTCCAGGCATCCTAAATTTTTAAAACACAGCTATTGGGATTGACATTCTTGGAGAGCTCGCTGCATGTGTCAATTTTCTACTAACAACTTTAATACATGAATTCTTTTTCTCCTCACAGAAAGCCAGTGAGGCTGAGAATTGGTAACAACCTATATAGACAGAGGCAAATATCCTCAAAAATCTATGGTGATGTTTATGAAAGAGCTCAACATATTTACTTAATGGGAGTTGAAAGGAAGAGCAATGAATATTTTGAAAGTTGAGATGGTTTTATGTAGATCGGTATATACTTGTCTCTTCTTAAAAGCAATAAAAAAAATGCAGCAGTTAAAGACAATCTAATTAGGTAAAAATGCTAAAGAACTTGCCTGGCCTTCAAAGGAGAAGAGATGCTGTGAGATAAATTCATTCATTTCATTGATGCTTCATCATCTGTGCAAGCTGTGATTCCGAGCCCTCTGGCAATAATGAATTAACAGGTTTACGGGACATTAATATCCCTGAACAGTGGAGGATAACCAGGGAATGTAGTGCTGAGTTAAAACGGAAAAGAGTTTTGTTAGGAGTTCTTTCAGCAGGGAGTAAAGTACTGATGTGGGAACTGAGCTTCAATTCACAACTAAGGATCACATTAAATACACATTAAGATGATTACAGGGAAGCGTATTATAACCATTATTATTTCATTTTATTTAAATGAATGAGGACTTAATAAGAACCATCAAGTGGGCTGCAGTGTCTAAAATCTTCTATCTTGTTTCACTAATCTGGAAATTTCTACTGACAAAAGTTTACTGTGCTGAATAGGCTCCAAGACCAACAGGTCTGTTTTCCAACAAACGAAGGAAGCAATCAGCTTCAAAAAAAAAAAAAAACCCATGACCTTCAGAAAAGGTCATGGAAGCTCCTCCAGTCCCTTCAATATCACCTCTGAGACATCTTTTGTTTCTGAGGGTGTGGGTACTAAGCCAGAGACTGACTCCTTGTCACCTGAAATGAGGTTGGCAACAAAAACTCTAATCTAATCCTCTTTGTCTCAACATTTTCTCACCCACCCACCCCTTCAGCCCAGACCCCTTCATTCTTAAAAATTATTATTTATCTATTTTTGGCTGCACTGGGTCTTCATTGCTTCGGGCTTTCTCCAGTCGTGGCAAGCAGGGGCTACGCTCTAGTCGCCATACGAGGGCTTCTTCTTGCAGTGACTTTTGTTGCGCTGCAAGGGCTCTAGGGTGGGTGGGCTTCATTGGTTGTGGCTCGAGGGGTTAGTTACTGGAGGCACGTGGCATCTCCCCAGATCAGGGATGGAGCACATGTCCCCTACATTGGCAGGTGAGTTCTTAACCACTGGACCACCAGAGAAGTCCATTCTTTTTTCTTTAATATTTTTTTATTTATTTCTTTGGCTGCAACAAGTCTTAGTTGCGACACACGGGATCATCGATCCTCCTTGTGTTGCGCGGTATCTTTTAGCTGAGGCATGTAGGGTCTAGTTCCCCGACCAGGGATTGAACCCAGGCCCCCTGCATTGGGAGCACAGAGTCTTACCACTGGACCACCAGGGAAGTACCCCCAGAGGCCTTCTTTCTTAATGGAATTTCTCCAGCCTTGATCTGAATGGAAGGGGGTGCTTTGATTTGAAGCTGGGTATGCCCAGTAACGGAGAAGGTGATGGCACCCCACTCCAGTACTCTTGCCTGGAAAATCCCATGGACAGAGGAGCCTGGTAGGCTGCAGTCTATGGGGTCGCTAAGAGTTGGACACGACTGAGTGACTTCACTTTCACTTTTCCCTTTCACGCATTGGAGAAGGAAATGGCGGCCCACTCCAGTGTTCTTGCCTAGAGAATCCCAGGGACAGGGAAGCCTGTTGGGCTTCCGTCTGTGGGGTCGCACAGAGTCGGACACGACTGAAGCAACTTAGCAGCAGCATGCCCAGTAAACACAAGGTTTTTGTTTAGTGTGATTACAGATGAATAAAAAGAGCTATGCTTTATGTAAATGTTAATATCATTTTCTTTTCTAAAAATTACTTTTCTTTGGATGGGTTCCAGTGGATGGGGTTGAAATGATGGAGATGGGGGTAGGAGGTACCACCACTGCTGATGCCCTACTATTACTGAAAGGTATGCATGGGGGTCTGGTTGCTGACCACTCAAAAGCCAGTAAACAGGCCAGGTTGATGGAAAGGAAATTTTGTTTTATTTCAGATGCTGGCAATTGAGGTGGGGGAGGAGGAGGGGGAGAGTGGCAGACATCTGTCCAAAGGCTGATTCCCCCATCAACCCCAACAAGCAGAGGGTAAGAGCTTTCACAGACAGATTTGGTGGGTGGGGCGGAGGTTATATGCAGAAACAGCACAGTCATGCCTAGCAGTCATGTTCAGTTGGTCATCAGTGGCCTGACTAGCATCACCTTGGTTGCTTTAGGTACAGTTAATCTTCAGTTTTGGGGTGCACTTGTTCCCATTTCTCTCTGGCTAGTTCTCAGAATTGTGCAGCTCAAGTCCTGGGTACAGTCTGGTCATCATGTAGTTAACTTCTCCACCTGGTATTCTTGTATCTGTAAGACAGCTCACAGGATATGGCTCAGAATATTATCTATAGCCCTTGAGAAAGAACTAAAGGTCCTTGACTATACTTAATGACAACGTTATTATTACTTAGTCTCCTTTGACTGTTTTTGTTTCAGCATTTCTCACTTCTCTGATTAAACTTGTTCTTTGATTCAAGTTTTCCACAGGCAAAAGGCAGGCAGAAGACAGGGTGGGGGGCAAGGATCATAGAGTCCTGCTCTGTTTCACTACATGAATGTCCATAGGAGAGAAAGAATGGGTACTCTAGCTGAAAAAGTTCCAGAGAGGAGGTTAGAAGGAAGAAGACACAAGCCTAGTTCCAACCAGAGCCTTAATTTCTCCTCTTAGCAGAAATGATATGAAGAAATCCCACCATGAAATCATCGCATGTCAGCTCTAATGTGGAAAAACCACACCTAAGAAATCTGTCTTGGACTTCCTGGGTGGTCCGGTGGTTAAGAATCCGCTTACCAATGCAGGGGATGTGGGTTCAATACCTGGTCTGGGAAAATTCCACATGCCTTGGGGCAACTAAGCCCAGCACTCCACAACTACTGAGCCCATGCACTCCAACTACTGAAACCCATGCATTCTAAAGTCTATGCCCCACAACAAGAGAAGCTACTGCAATGAGAAGCCCATGTACCACAAAGGAGAGTTGCCCCTGCTTGCCGCAACTAGAGAAACCCCATATGCAGCAACGAAGACCCAAAACAGCCAAAAATAAATAAATTCATATATGCATAAAAAGAATTCTGTCTCTATGACCTAGGCAACTCTTACTCCCTTAACATTGGCACCAGTTATCTGAAAGTGCTTGGTTCCATATGCTTGTTTTCAGACCCTCTTAGCGTTGTTGTATGGATGGATGTGAGAGTTGGACTATAAAGAAAACTGAGTGCCTAAGAATTGATGCTTTTGAACTGTGGTGTTGGAGAAGACTCTTGAGAGTCCCTTGGGCTGCAAAGAGATCCAGCCAGTCCATCCTAAAGGAGATCAGTCCTGAATATTCTTTGGAAGGATGGATGCTGAAGCTGAAGCTCCAATACTTTGGCCACCTCATGCGAAGAACTGACTCATTAGAAAAGACCCGATGCTGGGAAAGACTGAAGGCGAGAGGAGAAGGACAGAGGATGAGATGGTTGGATGGCATCACCAACTCAACGGACATGAGTTTGAGTAAACTCCAGGAGTTGGTGATGGACAGGGAGGCCTGGCGTGCTGCAGCCTGTGGGGTTGCAAAGAGTCGGACACGACTGAGCGACTGAACTGAATGTTGCTGGTGTTGTTCAGTTGCTCAGTCATGTGTAACTCTTTTGCGTCCCCATGGACAGTAGCCTGCCAGGCTCCTCTGTCCATAGAATTCTCCACACAAGAATACTAGCCATTTCCTTCTCCAGGGAATCTTCCTGACCCAGGAATCGAACCCATGTCTCCTGCATTGGCAGGGGGATTCTTTACCACTGAGCCACCAGGGAAGCTGGTGGGCTTAGTTTGGGCTGGAAGTAAAACAAAATGCTAAGGTGAGAGTTGTATCCATCCCTTGCTCTTTTTGAGAAGTTTGGAACACTTTCCACTTTCCATCCTGCCCTCAAGAGAATACAAAAATGGGGCCATGGATTTCTTAATAGGGATGGTGGACATCAGAGAGTTCACATGAGACTTGGTACTTTGTGCCATTTGAAAGAAATATTTGAAATAGAGGGTTTCTCTGGCACAGGAATTGTTCTCACCAGCTTTGTTTTCAGTGACTATTCTGCCCACGTTGGTGTGGAATAATAGGCCAGCCAATTACATTTGTATCATTAATTTTTCATTGTTAAGCTTTGGGGAAAGAAATACCTTTTTAGTTCTCCTAAAATATGTCAAGAAGAGATTTTTAAAAATCTGAAATTATGAAAAACCCAACACTAGAGGCAGCTTTAATGATAGTGCATATTCAAATATGCAATTAAGAATTTCCACATAAAAGGTGGAATTCATTTCAGAGAGTTCTCTTCTCCAATTATGCTTTTTTGAACCTCTGAAACTTCAATTACTTTCAAAAGAAAGGTATGACTCTACTAATATGTGGAAGAAATAATTAATTAGTGGAATAATGGTTTAAAGGTGATGTTAGTGTTATGAATGATCCAATCAGGAGAGAGAAATCACATTGTAATTAGAACAGGGAAAGTTTGATACAATCGATTTTTATTACTCAAATTAGTTACATTCTATAAAGTTGCTATAAGCACTAAACTAGCAAATGCTAACCCTTCCTCCTAGAGGAATTACAGGGATAGGTTCCTTTCAGCCTCTGGTCACATTTCACCAATTGATCAATACAAAGCCTTGCTTTGTGTTTCTGTTGAAACACAAAGGACACTTTATTGAATATGCATTGTGGATGTGTTAACACTGAACTCTCAACCCAACAGCTTTATAACTCCTGCCCGAACAAAACTAGGTATTCTCTACAGAAGGCACATCATGGCCTTTTTGCATTTAGGAGTACTAGACAGCACTGTAGAATTAAGCTCAGCCATTTAAAACAGTGAAATTCCTAACAAAAAGCATAAAAATGTAGGAATCACTGTGAAAAGGACACTTGCAGTAGGAGAGACAACAAAAAGGTCAAGCATCGCCTTGTTTGACTGTAGCTGGGAACATGCAAGTTAGAGGATTCAAAGTTTTTGCTTCTCTGAGCACATGCATGTCTTCAAATGATAGCAAAAGCATCAAGAGTATTGGTTGTGGGGCTTCCAAACAAATTTTAGCAAATAGGTGAATTTGCAAATACAGAATCACCAAATAATGACTATCGACTGTATAAAGAATTGTTATATGGTAAATTCAAATGATGAGGGATTGAATACAAGAGAACCCTAAAGAATACAGAAATAGCAGATATAAGGACCAGCCACTACTCCTAGGACTGAGATAAAACACCCAAGAAGAACCCTTCCTACCCTTCAGGGCTGAAATCCAATGGCAGAGAAATCAGTTGTTCTAAGGACCTGCCAGCCAGTAGAATTTGCTGGAGATCTGCCTTCTAGGGTAAACTGTTGTGGGACCTCATTGGAGGTTTGTTGTTTAGCTGCTCAGTTGTGTCTCAATCTTTGCAACCCCATGGACTGTAGACTGCCAGGCTCCTCTGTCCATGGGATTTTCCAGGAGAGAATATTGGAGTGGGTTGCCATTTCCTTCTCCAGAGGATCTTCCTGACCCAGGGATGGAACCCACATCTCCTACATTGCAGGCAGATTCTTTACTGCTGAGCCACCAGGAAAACCACCAGAGTGAGTACCAGGGTGTGATACAGTGATTTTCTTAAGCATTAAAAAAAATTATTTATGTAATTTGGCTGTGCAGCATATGGGATCTTAGTTCCCCAACGAGAGATTGAACCCCACCCCCCTTCACTGGATGAGCGGAGTCTTAATCACAGACCTCCAGGGAAGTCCCAACGATTTTGTGATTTATAATAAGAAATATTTATTAGATCTGTGTCCAATTTCTGGCACAGAGTTCCTAAAATGCTTGGATTTTCTGAATGATAAGAGCAATGGGAGCATCACTTTGTTATAATATTTGGTCTACAGTTTTGTACTTTGTGCCTGAAATAGCTTCCGAGTCCTCAAACTGAAAGGAAGAGTGTCTAGTTATTTGCAACAAGTGTGTTAGTCGCTCAGACTCTTTGTGACCCCATGGACTGCAGCCCACCAGGCTCCTCTGTCCAGGCGCCTCTGTCTGAGATTTTCCAGGCAAGGATACTGGAGTGGGTTGCCATTTCCTTGCAACAAGCCCCTTTAAACTACAACTGAGTTTATGTTAATGAGGCAACTTTTGGACTGCCTTTAAGGCCGGACTTGTTGCCAGGGGAAACCAATTGCAACATTAGAGGATTGGGACTTTTAGTTCCACCTCACCTCCAGGGAGGGGGCTGAGGGCTGGAGACTGAAGCAATCACCAGTGATTTAATCAACCATGCCTTTGTAATGATGCTTCCATAGAACCCTTAGAGGATGGGATTCAGAGAGCTTTTGGGTGGTGGACATGTGGCAATCTGGGGAAGAGTGCGTCCCTTCCCAGGGCATGGAAGCTTCAAGCCCCATCCCACATACCCTGCCCTATGAACCTTTTCCATCCGGCTCTTCCTGAGCTATGACAAACCTACATGGCATATTAAAAAGCAGAGACATTACTTTGCCGACCAAGGTCCATCTACTCAAAGATATGGTTTTTCCAGTAGTCATGTATGGATGTGAGAGTTGGACCATAAAGAAAGGTGAGCACCGAAGAATTGATGCTTTTGAACTGTGGTGTTGGAGAAGACTCTTGAGAGTCCCTTGGACAGTAAGGAGATCCAACCAGTTCATCCTAAAGGAAATCGGTCCTGAATATTCATTGGAAGGACTGATGCTGAAGCTGAAGCTCCAATCCTTTGTTTGAAAAGACCCTGATGCTGGGCAAGACTGAAGGCAGGTGGAGAAGGGGTCGACAGAGGATAAGATGGTTGAATGACATCACCAACTCGGTGGACATGAATTTGAGTAGGCTCCAGGAATTGGTGATGGACAGGGAAGCCTGGCATGTTGCAGTCCATGGGGTCACAAAGAGTCAGATGCGACTGAGCAACTGAGCGACTGAACTGATTTCTGAATTATATCCTTTTATAATAAACTGGTAACCTAGTAAGTAAAATGTTTCTCTGAGTTCTATAAATCACTCTAGCAAATTAATCAGATCCAAGGAGGAGGTTGTGAGAAAATCTGATTTATATCCGGCTGGTCAGGAACATATGGAAACAACCTACATTTGTGGTTGGCATCTGAAGTGGGAAGAAGTCTTGTGGGACTGAGGCCTTAACCTACGGGATCTGATACTCACCAGGTAGTGTCAGAATTAAATTATTGGACATCACACCCAGCTGATGTCACAGAACTGCTAGGTGAGTGGAAAACCCTCACATCTGTTAGAAGTGGAGTCGTGTTGTATCAACAGTAAAGTATCAACAGTGGAGGAGACATAGGAGTGAGTTTTTCCTTACATCTAAGGAAAGCTGTGGAGAAGGCGATGGCACCCCACTCCAGTACTCTTGCCTGGAAAATCCCATGGACAAAGGAGCCTGGTAGGCTGAAGTCCATGGGGTCGCGAAGAGTCAGACACGACTGAGCGACTTCACTTTCACTTTTCACTTTCATGCATTGGAGAAGGAAATGGCAACCCTCTCCAGTGTTCTTGCCTGGAGAATCCCAGGGACGGGGGAGCCTGGTGGGCTGCCGTCTACGGGGTCGCACAGAGTCGGACACGACTGAAGTGACTTAGCAGCAGCAGCAGCAAGAAAAGATGCTCCCAGCACTGGAGAGGCCACCAGTACAAACCTAAAAGCAAAACTCTTTCCTCCTGTAATGTCTCTCTGGCTCCCTCTACTGACAAAATGTAACATAACATCGTGCCAAGCTGTCAAAGGACACATATTTATAAAGGGCCCAGATCCATCTTTGCAAACCAGGCAAAAAGAATGGATTTGGAGCAAGGAGATTATAAATTAACAAATAGCACAAATATTTGGGCTTCCCTCATAGCTCAGTCGGTAAGGAATCTGCCTTCAATGCAGGAGACCAGGGTTCGATTCCTGGGTCGGGAAGATCCTCTGGAGAAGGAAATGGCAACCCAATCCTGTAGTCTTGCCTGAAGAATTCCATGGACAGAAGAGCCTGGCGGGCTACAGTCCATGAAATCGAAAGAGTCGGACACAACTTAGGGATTAAACCGCCACCACCACCACAAGTACTATTTAATGTTCTCCTTTTAAGTGACTCTACAACATGTGTGGAAAAAAAATCAAATTAAGAAAATTAACATTCTACAGCTAATCAGTTTCCAATTTTAATTGATTTTAATAACCTTTTCCATGTATTCATTTGTTGCTGCTGTTGTTTAGTTGCTAAGTCGTGTCCAAGTCTTTTTCAACCCCATGGACTGTAGCCCACCAGGCTCCTCTGTCCATGGGATTTCCGAGGCAAGAATCCTGGAGTGGGTTGCCATCTCCTTCTCCAGGGGATCTGCACAACCCAGGGATCGAACCCACATCTCTTACGTCTCCTGCATTGGCAAGTGGGTTTTCTTCCACTGAGCCACCAGGGAAGCCCATATATTCGTATACTTTTCCTTAAAAAAATAGGTTTATAATATACATGATATTTTCTTAGATATCTTTTTGAGTCAACATATCATCTCTCCATGTCAATAAGTAGGTTTTCTACATCATTGTTTGGAAAGGTGTGTTTCGACCAAGTTTACCATAACGACCAATCTTTCATTATATTATCGAATATATAGATTGTTTAAAATATTTCATCATTATAAACAATGCTGATATGACATTCTTATAGCTAAACCTTTAACTTAAAGATTTTTTAGTTTAAATTTCTGGGAGCAGAATTTGGGGGACAAAAGATATGTATATTTTAGGTTTTTCTGTTATTACTACTACTACTACTAAGTCGCTTCAGTCGTGTCCGACTCTGTGCGACCCCATAGACGGCAGCCCACCAGGCTCTGCTGTCCCTGGAGAATCCCAGGGACACTAGAGTGGGTTGCCATTTCCTTCTCCAATGCATGAAAGAGAAAAGTGAAAGTGAAGTCGCTCAGTCGTGTCCAACTCTTCGTGACCCCATGGACTGCAGCCCACCAGGCTCCTCTGTCCATGGAATTTTCCAGGCAAGAGTACTGGAGTGGGTTGCCATTGCCTTCTCCGTTTTCTGTTATTACTGAATTGCAAACTGCACTCAGTTGAATGTAACTGAAATCTATAAAAGGTGTCATAAAAATTTGAAATTCAACCAGCAATGCATGAGAGTATTTCTTCTACTCTAAGTAACAGCAGATTAACATTATTAGCAAAAAAAAAAAAAAAACCCACTTAATTTGACAGGAAAAATCTCACTTGATTTTTGCACTCTTTAATCACTAGTAATGTTGACACTTTTCATGTGTATCATCATCTACACACGTTTTTCTGTTTTTATATTGTCTGTTAATGTCATTGTTCATTATTCTTTTGGGGCATACAATGAAAGAGTCAGACATGACTTAGCGAGTGAACAGCAATAACAAATGTTAGAGAAGACTGAATTCTTTCATAAAATATAAATCTGAGACACATGAAAGGTAAAATTACCATTTTATACTATTTCACCTTTTTACAATGTCTCCTAAAATTTCAATATACTCTAAAATCCTACTTAGAACATCTTAAACAAAAAGAAAAGAACATCTTAAATGTTCTTTTAACATAGTTTAAAATCTTAGTAAAGGGACTTCCCTGGTGGTCCAGTGGCTAAAATTGCATGCTCCCAATGCAGGGGACCCAGGCTGGATCCCTGATCAGGGAACTAGACCCCACATGCTCCAATTAAAGAGTTCGAATGCTGCAACTGAAGATCCCAAGTGCTGCAACCAAGACCCGGCATAGTCAAAATAAATAAATAAATATTTAAAAAAAGATTAAATACAATGTTAGTAAATTTTTTTTCTTATGGCTGCATCAGTGTTAAAATATCTGCTTCAAATTTTCTAAGACTTCATGCCCAATGCTTCTCCAGTGATAATTAGCTGATGGTCAAATGTGAATTTCCAGAGACGCTCAAACATCAAAGAAAAGTCCTTTAAGTAACAGAAACACTTGGAAACATCTTCCTCAGGGTCTTAACAATTAGTAAACTGTTGGTAGTAGTAAGTTGGTTTTGCTTAATTTTCTTTTATTTCCAGCTAGTTATCACTGAATAGATATTTCCAACGTTTTAGAACAAAGATTTCAAATTTAAAGCCTGAGGCATGAATTCATTCATAATTTACTTTTATGATACCTAAAACAAATATATTATAGAACCATTGGTTATTATCCCATTCCTAAGGAATGTTAAGATCCACAAATGCAGAGGCTTAATCTCTTTTAAGGACTTCCTGGTGGTACAGTGGATAAGAATCTACCCACAATGCAGGGGACACCGGTTTGATCCCTGGTCCAGGAAGATTCCACATGCCCCAAAACAACTACACCCGTGCTCCACAACTACAAAGCCCGAGAGCCACAACTACCGAAGCCTCTGTGCCTGCAGCCTGTGCTCCACAAGAGAGGCCCCCACTTGCTGCAACCATAGAAAGCTCACTCACAGCAACGAAGACGGAGTGCAACCAAAAATAAAGAAATACATTAAAAAAAATCTCTTTCAATCATTGTATTCCTGACTCCTGAAATACTGTCTGGCATATAGTGGACTCTCAGAAAATATTTGTTGAATCAAGGCATTCAGTAACTACTCATTGAACACCCACTCCATCCTAGACATTGACCTGCCCAGACTTGGGAGGTAAAAATCGCCACTTGGAAGATGAAGTGTCTTTAAGCTCCAGGGGACAGTGAAGGACAGAGAAGCCTGACATTCTGCAATCCATGGGGTGCAAAGAGTTGGACACAACTTAGCAACTGAGCAATAAATAAACCCATTAAAACCAGATTGAAAATAATGGAAATGTCTAGAAATAAAATCCACACATCATGCCATATAGATTCATCATTCATTCATTGATCCATTCATTCCACAAATTTTTTTTAGAGCTTATCTGCTAGTCCTTAGGGACAAAATAAGATTAAGACAGACTCCATCTTTACAGAAATTGCATTCGTAGTCTATCAGGGGAGACAGGCATTAAATAACTACTTAATTACAGTTATGCTAAGTACACTGAAGGAAACACATAGGTGCCTATAAGTACTGACGACATTGCCCAAAGAATGACAGCTGAGACCAAAGAGGTTGAAAAGGGTAATACCACACCTTTGGGCAATGTGAAGGACATACGCTTTATTCTAGCAGCAAGGAAGGCTTATAAGCAGAGGATCCAGTTTCTCTGTTTAACAGAGAACAGAGTTGTTAACAGAGAACTTGATTGTTCCTGATGGCAAGTTTGAGTACCTGCTGCATGGTGAGGCCAAACAAACATCAACTTCAGAGTTTAGATCAGAGAAAAGTCTACTGCAGGGCCAAGCTTGGAGACCGGGTGGCTCACGTCCTCCCTCAAAACCTCAGTTCCCCAAAGGGCTCAGGGAAGCCCCCTCCCCTACTCCCCTCACCCCACTCACCCACCCCATCCACCCCACCCCACCCAACACCATTCAGCTTGCAGGATCTTAGTTTCCAGATCAAGGATTGAACCCTGGCCCTCAGCAGTGAAACTGTGGAGTCCTAACCACTAAACCAACAGGAAAATCCCTCAGTAAAGCCTTTTTAAAGGCAAACTGAGGACTTCCCTGGTGGCCCATAGGCTAAGACGCCTCACTACCAATGCAGAGGCCCAGGGTTTGATCTCTGGTCAGAGAACTAGATTCTGAATGCCACACTAATGATCCTGCAAGCTGCAAGTAAAAATATTCAGCATGCTGCAAGTGAAAATATTTGGAGTGCTGCAACTAAGACCTGGCACAGCCAAATAAATAAATATTTTTAAAATACAGAACATTTCTATCACCCTCAAAAGTCCCCTAGTACCCCATGCATTCAATTCCCTTTGACCCCATGTTGTTATTTAGTCGCTCAGTCATGTCTGACTCTTGTGACCCCACGGACTTAACCCCCTGGTTCCTCTGTCTATGGGATTTCCCAGGCAAGAATACTGGAGTGGGTTGCCATTTCCATCTCCAGAGGATATTCCTGACCCAGGGATCAAACCTGAGTCTCCTGCACTGGCAGGCAGATTCTTTTACCCCTGAGCCACTGGGGAAACCCTTTGACCCTTGGCCCCAGACTTTCTGTCATTATAGATGAGTTTGCATTGTCTAGAATTTCATATAAATGAAATCACAAAGGATATATTCATAAATATATTTATTATATTATAAATAATAATATATTAATACAGATAAATCTGTATTAATTTGTGTTTAGCTTCTTTCACTCAGCTTCATGTTTTTGAGATTCATCTATGACAGTGATCAGCAAACTATACCCTATGGGCCAAATCTTGCCTACTGCCTGTTTATTTAAAGACCCAAAAGCTAAGAATGGCTTTATATTTTCAAACAACTTTAACAAATCAGAATAATTAAATTCAAAATTCAGTGCCTATAAATAAAGTTTTATTGGGACACTGTCATGACTCATTTCTTTATGTATTGTCTATGGCTACATTCATGCTACACAGAGTTGAGTAGCTGCAACAGAGACAAATGGTCCACAAAGCCTAAAATACTTTCTGTCTGGCACTTGACAGAAAAGTTTGCTGATTCCTACTATGTGCTATTCCATACACCAGTGCTTTATTCCCTTTTACTGTTGTATAATATTCCACTCCATTGTATGGCCAGACCACAATTTATTTCTGTTGATGGATATTTGGAGTTTCTCCTAACTATTCTTATTCCATATACCACGTGTTCTGATGTTTTTTATTCCATTTGATTTTTTGCTAGATATGACCCAGTGAACTGATTTCACAACCCATTAATGAGGTGACTCTCAGTTTGAAAAACAAGATGCTGAGATGTTAAGTGACTAGTGGAGGATGAGAATGTATAGAGTAAGAAAAGGACTTTAGGGATGAGTGCTGAGGAAATCCAATGATTATATGTTAGGTAGAGGAAGAAGGACTGAGAAAGGGCAGAGAGGAGAGGACAACCAAGAGTTTGATACTTTAGGAAGCAAGAAAAGTCTCAGTTGCGAAAGGAGGGTGATTATCTGGATCCGATGTAGCTGAGACATGAGGTAAAATGGATTGAGAAGATTCTATGGGTGGATGAGATTTGCTTGGGTGAAGGGAGCTGAAACTAGATTGAAATGAGTTGGTTGGACTTCCCTGGTAGTCCAGTGTTTAAGAATCCACCTGCCAATGCAGATGACATGGGTCCATCCCTGGTGCAGGAAGATTCCTCAGGCTGCAGGGCAAATAAGCCTGTGGGCCACAACTATCGAGTCCATGCTCTACGGCCCACAAGCCACAACAAGAGAAGCCACCGCAATGAGAAGCCCATGCACCGCAGTTAAAGCCCTCACGCAGCAACATAAGATCCCGTGCAGCCAAAAATAAATAAACAAACAAACAAAAAAAGAAATGAGTTGGTGGTGCTTGTGTCATGCAAACTGAGACCATGAGAGTAACTGGAAGGGATGGGGGTCCAAAGAGTTCTTGTTGATGTGCTTCTTTGATGAAAAGAAAAAAAAAAGCATACAAATGTATGCTAAAGCACAATGAAAGGTTAAGTATAACCTGGATTTTACAGATCAGTAAACCAAAACATCATGAGCTTAAGCAACTTGTCCAAGGAGCTTTCACTTGCACAGCTTTAAGACCCCAGATTGACTTGGGTCTAGAATCTGAGCTGTGAAAATATACTATAGAACTAACCAAGAAAAAGCTGGTCTGGGCATAATTCAATATTTACACCTTTGATTTAAAAGTCTACCATTGAAAGAATAGTTTATAATCTTTTGCAAGCTTCTGGGGAAGAAAACATGATTATTCATTACCTGAGATTTGTGAATAATAAGACATTAATCTATTTTTATATCAGGTGAGGCTCTGGACATTTATATGAAGAAAGTCACTATGCATTTGAAATATCAACATAAGGACCTTCTAAAAGTAGATGGAAACCTCACATTGATGGACATTCTGCAAAGTATCTGGCCTGTACCCTTCACTGTTGTGAAACACAAAGTCGGAGGAACTATTCTAGAATGCATTATTCTAGTCTTCTGCCTTCCTGGACTTTACTGGAACAATTGTCAAGATCTGAATAGAGTTTATTGATTAGAAAATATTGTAGTATCAATGTTGATTTCCTAATTTTGGTGCTTGTATTGTGGTTGTGAAGGAGGATGTCCTTCATAAATATACATCAACTTGTTGAGAAACCAAGGGTAACATCTGCAACTGACTATGAAATGATTCAGGAAAAAAAAAAATGTGTGGGTTTAAGAGAGAACAGTGAAGCAAGGATGGTAAAATGGGGGGATTTAGGTGAAGAGTTTTCAAAAATTCTTTGTACTCTTCTTGTACATAAGTCTGAAGTTATGTCAAAACAAACATGACAGATTTCCCTGGAGGTCCAGAGGTTAAGAATTCACCTGCCAATGCAGGGGACACAGGTTCAACCCCTGGTCCAGGAAGATCCCACATTTCTCAGGGCAACTAACCTCAGGCATCATAAGTCCTGAGCCTGCACTCTAGAGCTGGAGAAGTCCTCCAGCAAGCAAAGTCCTCACTCAACAACTAGAGTAGTCCCAGCTTGTGGCAACTACAGAAAGGCCACGTGCGGCAATGAAGACCCAGTGCAGCCAAAAAATTAAATAAAATTTAAAAATCAAACAAAAAGACAAGAATCTTAAAAATGGAAAGTACAGTGACATGAAATCAAAGCTTGGATTTATACTCTTGAAAAACCTTCCTCAGATGTAAAAATGTATATGGTATTTTAAAAATTCACAGCTCTTCCATTGAGGTCGGAATTAATGTAAGTTAAAGAATCGTGGCTCAGCCGGAAAAAACGTCTGCCTGCAATGCGGGAGAATCAGGTTCGATCCCTGTGTCAGGACAATCCCCTGGAGAAGGAAATGGCAACCCATTCCAGTACTCTTGCCTGGAAAATTCCATGGATGGAGGAGGTTCGAAGGCTACAGTCCATGGGGTCGCAAAGATTCGGACATGACTGAGAGCCTTCTAACAACACAAAAAGACAGAAAACCAGATATTGAGTGCCTCTTGGTGAAGAGAACAACACCATCTTTGAATTCTTTTCTGCAGATTTCAAATCTGAATCTGATTAAACCTACATTAAACAGCTAAGCTGCAGGAAATACACTGAACAGAGGAAAATCCAGGCTAAGGAAAATCTGGAACAATAATCTGGTGTCTTCAACAATTAAATTGCAAAGGAGGAAAAATATATAGGAAAACCTGTAGATTAAAAGAGATAAAAAGGTACAGATATGAATAGGTGTTTTTTGGTTTTGTTTTTAAAGATGAAGCTAAACTACAAGGGTTAGGAGTGCATCTTTGGGTGATAAAACTGCAAAGAAAATGTAAGTGAATGATTACTATAAATATGGGAAATAGTTATTTTTTCTTGGGAGGGAACTAGGATTATTTGAGAAGGTGTGATTGTTTATAGGGTGTCTGAGAAGGCTCCTTTCAATGGGGGTGAAGCTTACAGGGTATTCAGTTTAGTTCAGTTCAGTCGCTCAGTCATGTCCGACTCTTTGCAACCCCATGAAGCGCAGCACGCCAGGCCTCCCTGTCCATCACCAACTCCCGGAGTTCACTCAGACTCATGTCCAGCGAGTCAGTGATGCCATCCAGCCATCTCATCCTCTGTCGTCCCCTCCTCCTCCTGCCCCCAATCCCTCCCAGCATCAGAGTCTTTTCCAATGAGTCAACTCTTCGCATGAGGTGGCCAAAGTACTGGAGTTTCAGCTTTAGCATCATTCCTTCCAAAGAAATCCCAGGGCTGATCTCCTTTAGAACGGACTGGTTGGATCTCCTTGCAGTCCAAGGGACTCTCAAGAGTCTTCTCCAACACCACAGTTCAAAAACATCAATTCTTTGGCACTCAGCTTTCTTTATAGTCCAACTCTCACATCCACATATGACTACTGGAAAAACCATAGCCTTGACTAGATGGACCTTTGTTGGCAAAGTAATGTCTCTGCTTTTGAATATGCTATCTAGGTTGGTCATAACTTTCAGTCAATGACAATTAATTTAAGTTGTTTTCTACATTTTAACAATAAGAGTTTTTAAAGAAAAACTTTGTTAGTGAACTTGGTATAACCAACGAAGTAAGTTAGGATACAAATAGTCTCAGGGTCGCCACCTCAAGTCACCTTTAGGGACTGCAGGCTTCTCTCAAATTTTTAAAGTAGTAAAAATGATTCGATCTATTTTTTACAGGTAATTTCAGTTCAGTCAGTCAGTCATGTACGACTCTTTGCACCCCATGGACTCCTGCATGCTGGGCTTCCCTGTCCATTACCAACTCCTGGAGCCTACTCAAACTCATGTCCATCAAGTCGGTGGTGCCATCCAACCATCTCTCATCCTCTGTTGTCCCCTTCTCCTCCTGCCTTCAATTCCTAGGCCATTCAGGTATGATCTAAATCAAATCGCTTATGATTATACAGTGGAAGTGACAAATAGATTCAAGGGATTAGATCTGAAAGACAGAGTGCCTGAAGAACTATGGATGGACGTTTGTAACATGTACAGGAGGTAGTGACCAAAACCATCCCCAAGGAAAAAAAATGCAACAAGGCAAAATGGTTGTCTGAGGAAGCCCACAAATAGCTGAGAAAAGAAGAGAAGCTAAAGGAAAAGGAGAAAAGGAAAGATATACTCATCTGAATGCAGAGTTCCAAAGAATAATGAGAGATAAGAAAGTCTTCATAAGTGAACAGTGCAAAGAGGTAGAGGAAAATAGCATACAAAAGACTAGAGATCTCTTCAAGAAAATTAGAGATACCAAGGGAACATTTCATGCAAAGATGGGCACAATAAAGGACAGAAACCATATGGACCTAACAGAAGCAGAAGATATTAAGAGGTAGCAAGAATACACAGAAGAACAATACAAAAAAGGTCTTAATGACCTGAATAACCATGATGGTGTGATCCTCACATAGACCCAGACACCCTAGAGTATGAAGTTGAGTCGGCCTTAGGAAGCATCACTATGAACAAAGCTAGTGGAGATGACGGAATTCCAGCTGAGCTTTCAAATCCTAAAAGATGATGCTGTTAAAGTGCCGCACTCAATATGCCAGCAAATTTGGAAAACTTAGCAGTGGCCAAAGGACTGGAAAAGATCAGTTTTCATTTCAATCCCAAAGAAGGGCAATGCCAAAGAATGTTCAAATTACTGTAAAATTGCACTTGTTTCATATGCTAGGAAGGTAATGCTCAAGATCCTTCAAGCTAGGCTTCAACAGTACGTCAGCCAAGAACTTCCAGATGTACAAGCTGGTTTTAGAAAAGGCAAAGGAACCAGAGATCAAATTGCCAACATCCGTTGGATCATAGAAAAAGCAAGGGAAATCCAGAAAAACATCTACTGCTTCATTGCCTATGCTATGCTATGCTATGCTAAGTCACTTCAGTCGTGTCCGACTCTGCGCGACCCCATAGACGGAAGCCCACCAGGCTCCCCTGTCCCTGGGATTCTCCAGGCAAGAACATTGGAGTGGGCTGCCATTTCCTTCTCCAATGCATGAAAGTGAAAAGTGAAAGTGAAGTCGCTCAATCGTGTCCGACTCTTAGCGACCGCATGGACTGCAGCCTAACAGGCTCCTCCGTCCATGGGATTTTCCAAGCAAGAGTACTGGAGTGGGGTGCCATTGCCTAGACTAAAGCCTTTGCCTGTGTGGATCACAATAAGCTGTGGAAAATTCTTCAAGAGATGGGAACACCAGACCATCTTACCTACATCCTGAGAAACCTGTATGCAGGTCAAGAAGCAACAGTTGGAACTGGATACGGAACAACAGACTGGTTCCAAATTGGGAAAGGAGTACATCAAGGCTGTATATTGTCATCCTGATTATTTAACTTAAATGCAGAATACATCATGCAAAATGCCAGGCTGGATGAAGCACAGCTGGAATCAAGATTGTCGGGAGAAATATCAATAACCTCAGATACACAGATGACAGCACCCTAATGGCAGAAAGCAAAGAAGAACTAAAGAGCCTCTTGATGAAGGTGAAAGAGGAGAGTGAAAAAGTTGGCTTAAAACTCAACATTCAGAAAACAAAGATCATGGCATCCGGTCCCATCACTTCATGGCAAACAGATGGAGAAACAATGGAAACAGTGACAGACTGTATTTTCTTGGGCTCTGAAATCACTGCAGATGGTGATTGCAGCCATGAAATTAAAAGATGCCTGCTCCTTGGAAGAAAAGCTATGACCAACCTAGACAGCATGTTAAAAAGCAGAGTTGTCATTTTTCCAACAAAGGTCCAAAGACAAAAGTCTATAGACAAAGGTCTATGACTTTTGACATATTCAAAGCTATGGTTTTTCCAGTAGTCATATATGGATGTGAGAGTTGGACCATAAAGAAGGCTAAGCTCTGAAGAATTGATGCTTTCGAACTGTGGTTCTGGAGAAGACTCTTGAGAGTCCCTTGGATTGCAGTCTTTGGATTGCAAGGAGACCAAACCAGTCAATCCTAAACAAAATCAACCATGAATGTGTATTGGAAGGACTGGTGCTGAAGCTGAAGCTCCAATACTTTGGACACCTGATGCAAAAAGCCGACTCACGGGAAAAGACCCTGATGCTGGGCAAGACTGAGGGCAGAATAAGAAGGGGGTGACAGAGGATGATATGGTTGGATGGCATCAATGACTCAACGGACAGGAGTTTGAGCAAACTCCAGGAGATGGTGAAGGACAGCGAAGTTTGGAGTGCTGGAGTCCATGGGGTCACAAAGAGCTGGACATGACTGAGCAACTGAACAACAATGATGAATAATAAATATATATTCCATATATGAAACTTGGTTGATTCTAAAACTACAGTATAATGTGTGTGTGTTAGTTGCTCAGTTGTTTCTATTTGCAACCCTTTGCAAATAGTCATGGACTTAATTGACAGTCATGGGCCTTTCAGGCTCTTCTGTCCATGGAATTCTCCAGGTAGTAATACTGGAGTGGGTTGCCATTCCCTTCTCCAGGGGATCTTCCCAACCCAGGGACTGAACCCCGGTGTCCTGTGTTGCAGGCAGATTCTTTACCATCTGAGCCACCAGGGAAACCCATATTGTGGGTATGTAAATATTATTCAGGGTATAACAAAAACCATATGAATGGATTCAAAGGGAAAAATAACCACAAACTTCTTTTATTTGGTTTGCTTTTTGTCTATCAGGAAAAGTCTATATCAGAACGTATAAGCTCAGTTTTCCACACAGTGAGTGGTTTCATGTTCTGACTTCCTACAATATTTTTCTCATTGTACCCTTTCTTCATACTAGCCCATAGATTGCTGTATTATAATTTATCTATCTATAGGTTAAATGGTTTTAATTTGTTTTTCCAGGTGTGTGTGTGTGTGTGTGTGACTTGAGTATAAAATGAAAGCTATGCTCATTCTCTCCAGAAAAATACACTGGTGCAAAATTTGGGGCATAGTTTCTGGAATTTCACAGACCTCCTCCTAGGTCCCAAAGTAAAAACCTCTGCCTTTGTATTTTCTTAACAGTAGGATCTTGCCTTATTCTTGTATGTCTAGCCCCTGACTGTCCAAGATGGTAGTCAATAAATATTTGGGTAAATATTGAATGAACCAATTATTCCCACTTTTTCATGTTGAGTTTTAAAGTCTACTTTTAAAATAGATAATGTATCAATAAATTTCACATCTCTCCATCAGCAGATGAATAGATAAGAAAGCTGTGGTACATATACACAATGGAGTATTACTCAGCCATTAAAAAGAATACATTTGAATCAGTTCTAATGAGGTGGATGAAACTGGAGCCTATTATACAGAGTGAAGTAAGCCAGAAAGAAAAACACCAATACAGTATACTAACGTATATATATGGAATTTAGAAAGATGGTAACAATAACCCTGTGTACGAGACAGCAAAAGAGACACTGATGTATAGAACAGTCTTATGGACTCTGTGGGAGAGGGAGAGGGTGGGAAGATTTGGGAGAATGGCATTGAAACATGTAAAATATCATGTATGAAACAAGTTGCCAGTCCAGGTTCAATGCACGATACTGGATGCTTGGGGCTAGTGCACTGGGACGACCCAGAGGGATGGTATGGGGAGGGAGGAGGGAGGAGGGTTCAGGATGGGGAACACATGTATACCTGTGGTGGATTCATTCTGATATTTGGCAAAACTAATACAATTCTGTAAAGTTTAAAAATAAAATAAAATTGTAGTTGGAAAAAAAAAAAGAAAAAAAATTTTCACATCTCTATTTGTTTTGTAGAATCTACTTTTTAATATAATCCAGATACTTGGAGGTGGCTTTAAAAATTAGGAGTTTTTAATGATATCCAAAGGATGAGGTGTTAAAGGGTGAAATGTATTGAGGTCTGCAACTTTGGAATGTATCAAAACATAAGACGTACTGATGGATAGAAAGATGAATTGCTTACTCAGTCTGTTTGCTTACTTCAGACTGCTTGAGACCGAGGCCAGCCAGGCTCATCTGTCCAGACAAGAATACTGGAGTGGGTTGCCATGCTCTCCTCCAGGGGAACTTTCCAATCCAGGGATCACTCCCATCTCCTGTGTCTCCAACACTGCAGGCAAATTCTTTACCACTGAGGCACTGGAGAAGCCCCAGATGGATACTGATGTAAATACAATATTTATAAAGCAAATATAGGTAAATGTTCACTGTAGAATAGGCATGTAGGTGTTCATGGTATAACAACTTTTCTGTTTGATATCACGTTTGAAAAGGAGAGTTGTTTAGCTCAAGCAGAGGTACATTCCACTTTTAAATCTTGGAAGACAGAAATCTATCGTTTTTTTGTTTGCAGAGCTGTCTGCTGCTGCTCCTGCTAAGTCACTTCAGTGTCCAACTCTGTGCGGCCCCATAGACAGCAGCCCACCAGGCTTCCCCGACCCAGGGATTCTCCAGGCAAGAACACTGGAGTGGGTTGCCATTTCCTTCTCCAATGCATGAAAGTGAAAAGTGTAAGTGAAGTCGCTCAGTCCTGTCCGACTTTTAGCGACCTCATGGACTGCAGCCTACCAGGCTCCTCCGTCCATGGATTTTCCAGGCAAGAGTACTGGAGTGGGTGCCATTGCCTTCTCAGGCAGAGCTGTCTAGAGAACCTTAATGGTTCCCACCGTACACTCTAAATCTACACACAAGCCTTCTTTTGGTAGAACATAATTTTATTAACATAACTGGGCAATTTATCTGATGCAAGTTAGAGAGCTCAAACAATGTAATTACTACACTGAATGCGACCCAGTCATTTACACATATTTCAGAAGAGGTGCACAAAACTAGAGAAAATGAATGTTTCTGTGGTCATAATATCATCGGTGTTCTAGTGTTGAATTGCTTTTCCGGACTGCAACAGCGATAGACTAGTTCATTTCAGTTTCTCTCGTTTACAGGGAAAAATAAGGACATTTATGTCCTCCATCACCCACTCCAGTGTTCTTGCCTGGAGAATCCCAGGGACGGGGGAGCCTGGTGGGCTGCAGTCTATGGGGTCGCACAGAGTCGGACACGACTGAAGCGACTTAGCAGCAGCAGCAGCATGTCCTCCATCATTCCTTGGAAATACCTTATGATTATACAGCAGGGGTGGGAGCGGTTATAGAGGCAGGATACGTGTAGCATACAGGCGCTGGGATCCTACCTAGATTGGCACTGTGAAACCGGGATAATGATGATCTCTACATCACAAGGCTGATGTAGCATGAAATGGAAGAGCAGCCGCTGGTCTATTATTATCATTATCTAACAAGTCATAATTGTGGCCCGACATGAAGAAAAAGACTGTGCCGGTTGTCTCAAAAGTCGTTCCCGTCTAAAATTCTACGGCAAGACCTGAGACAAATTCCACAGCTCTGACTAGGGAGGGCCTTTTCAGAGCAGCCGGCACTCTCGATGGAGTCCGATACTTGAAACCCGCGGAAGTCCTTAGCACCTAGGAAACCACCGATGCTGCGCCCAACTGTGGTGGAATGGCCTGTTCCATTCCTGAGGGATGATAGTGGGGGAGCTTGGAAGACTAAGCCCGGAAGTGCCGGTGAGTTTACTAGCATCTCCAGCATTTTACTACATGACTGATATCTTGTAATTATCACACTTCTACCCTGACGCCCCCGACAGGCTTTTTGAGGAGCGTTTGGAACGGCGCCACAGTCTCTCACCTGGGACCTTTTGGGCTAGCCGGCGTGACGGCCAGGAACGGAAGCCTGGAGGGCCCCGCCCCCACGCAGCCCCCGCCCCTCCGCGCCTCGCACCGCCCCCACAGGCCCCGCCCCTCCGCGCTGCGGCCCGCCCCTACACCCCTTTTCGCCGCGCCCCGCCCCACGCAGGCCCCGCCCCACGCAGGCCCCGCCCCACTTCGCCGCGCCCCGCCCCCGCCCCCACCCCTGCACCCCGAGACCCGCATTCCCCTCCCGGCGGCGCTGCCGGGCAGCTCCACCTCATCTCGGCCCTGCCCGCCGCGGGCGCGCTGGACGTCAGCGCTGCCAGCGTGGAAACGGCGGCGGGGCGCGGGAGGCGGAAGTAGCGCCTGGGACTGCCGGGCCTCCTTCGGGCTCCACCGGCCGCCTCAGCCATGGACGCGTCCCTGGAGAAGAAGGTCCGTAGCTTGGGGGTGGACGTGGCGCGGCGGCCCGAGACCCCCTCCTCTGGGGCGACTGTTTGCCGCTCGGGAGCTGCCATTGTGACCCGGGAGGGGGCCGTGGGCTAACGGGCCCGCCTGAGGTGGCCTGGCTGCGAGGGCGTCCGTCTCGGCCCTCGCGGCTGGGGCCTGGTCACGTCACGGAGCCTGTGGGTCTCTAGGGTCCCCGTGGATCGGGAGGGGTCTTCGGGGCCGGGTTCTGTGCGGGGGCTGCGAGCGACCCGGAGCCCAGTCGGGGGCCTCGGGGCCGACCTTGGGGCCTGCCTCTGCTCGGCTCGCCCTCTCGAATGACAGAGCCAGCAGTCTGCGGCCCCAGAAACGCCTGGAATGAAGCCCCAGTTGTTTCGGAGCCAACTACAAACCTGTAGGTTGTCTGCGGTCTCCGAGTTTGCCTTCTTTAGCGTGCCTTGGAGTCACCTGGGGCCCTTGGTTAAGAAAAAAAAAAATCCAGATTTTCAGCCCCGAAGTCCGAACCTCAGGGGGGCGGGACTGGGATTTGTGGGTTAAACAAGGTCCCCACGTGATTCTGGTGCAGTAGTTTAAAGACCCCTGAGGTCTAGAAAGAGGTGGGGCTTCTGCAGATGGTGAATTTCGTTTGGGGCGATGCTGCTGCCGCGCAACTTTCTGGTTCCCCCTTTTTGTGGCCAAGGGAGACCCTGGGGTCAGTCGGAAAACCACTGGAAGGAGCGTTTTCCTTTGGTCTCCTCTTGGGAGAACAGCAGCGTGGTGTACCTGGCTGACCGCTCTGGCATGTGAAATGGATTCTAATTGTCCCGGATTTAGGGCGGGTAAACGAGAACCAGAGCTTGGGTTTCTTCACGGATCCCTACCTTCAGACCTTGACTTTCTCCCCGCCTCCGAAGTCCTTCTGTCTACTAAGCTTGGGAGTCTGCTTGTCCTGACCGGGTTTTTCAGTTATGTGGGGTTCAGGGGCGATGTAGTGTTTTAAGACTGCTTTATTTTAATTTTGAACTGGCAAGTATTTGGTCATTTTTTTCAATGCAGCAGCTGCTGTAGATTTGTTCACTTGTCACTGTCGAGTTGAAGGGAGTTAACTACAAGTTGAGCCAGAGGTCTTCACGTGCCCACTGTGATTTACCCTACACGTTGGTTATTTCTCATAAATTGGGTGGAAGGAATCAAGAAAGGGCAAAGATAATATGTTTTTCTTCCACTGCCTCTGTGGTGAATGTTTCTGGCTAGGAACAAAGTCTTCCCAGGCTTTTGATGAACAGTGTCTTTTTTGGAGTTTTCAGTCTAAATCAGTGTTTCTCAACCACCAGGCAGTTTTCCCCACCCGGGGGGATATTTGGTCAACGTTTGGGTACATACTTTGGTTGTCACAACCAGGAATTAGGGAGGGGCTGCTGGTTCCTAGTGAGTAGAGGCCAGGGAATCCGCTAACATGTGACATTGCTCCGGACAGACACCATGCCAGAGACCATCAGTAGTGCCGAGACCGAGAACCCCGGGTCTACAGCGTATGTGGACCAGTAGTTGAATACAAACGCCAGTGGTTGAATACCAAATGATGCTAACAGTGTCCCCTCAGTGTTGTTTCCTTTCCAGTTTCATAAAGAAGATGGGAGCAGCTTTGTGTCATTTCAGTTAGAAACCGAAAGAACTGGAGTGTTTTCCTCCAGGATTAGTTCATTACAGGCAAATCTAGGAAAGAGTGAGTTGGAATCCTGCTTTACGTACTACTCTTTTGGTATTTGATCAGTTTATTGCAGTGTTTGCTCCCTAAGTGTTAAATGATGATAAAAGATCTAAACTCTTCAAATGAATATCTGAAGAGGTACTGAAACTCCGACAGGCTTAAACTCCGACACTCTTAAGCCTGGCACATTCACAACAATTAAACAGTGATCTTTTAGGAATTCAGAATGTGTGGGCTGGAAGTCTCTGCCTTTGGCCAGTGTGGAAATTCTGAATGTAAGTTTTTCAGAACTAGTACTGTGTCTTATTTTTATATTCCTTGAAACGATAGAGGGCTTTCCTTGTAATGAACAATTTCTCTTGGTGCTAAGTGGGCAGAAAAGAAAAAGCATTGCTGTAATATGAATGTTGAGGATTTTGTGTTCTGAAAAATAGTTTGCATCAAAGTAAAACATTGCATTGTGCACATTATTCTGGTTTCTTTGAGGAACAGAGGATTCTGTGTTAAATTCTACATTGCTAGTATGTGTAAATTTAATAACTTTTTGAGCAGTTCTGAATGATCCCCTTTAAACTGATCCCTGCATAATTAATACTAGCTACAGAAACCACAATGTTATTTAATACCCATCCTCTAAAATTTCAAGTAATCTCTCTCACTGTACACTGTACTGTGCTATCATTGTTTAATGGGATCACTCAGTACATTTCCTTTGGTCCAAATGTAATTTTGTACCCTTGCTTTTTCTTTAAGTAATATTCAGACTGCAAACCTGTGATGACAGAGCCTTTTCCTTGCCTTGATTTTTCTTTCACAATATATCAGTTGTCTTTTTGTATTCGAAATTATCGATGTCCGGAAAAACTAGAGATAGGGTAATTAAAGTGAAAGTGAAAGCCGCTTAGTCGTGTCCAACTCTTTGCGACCCCATGGACTGTACAGTCCATGGAATTCTCCAGGCCAGAATACTGGAGTGGGTAGCGTTTCCGTTCTCCAGGGGATCTTCCCAACCCAGGATCAAACCCAGTTCTCCCGCATTGCAGGCGGATTCTTTACCAGCTGAGCCACAAGGGAAGCCCAGTGTAATTCAAGGGGCAAGAAATTCAAGCTAGAAGAGCAGGAGCCTCAAACCGTCAATACTGTATGTCGAACTCATAAGGAGCGAGTGTCACCGTGTTTACTTATGTTTAAGTAAAATGTTGATCTAAGTTTAAAAAATGGCACAGGAAGTAATAACACTGATGCTGAAGATCTTAATGAGGTATTCAGCACACCTACATACACCTGTTGGTAAAAACCTGCTACTTTAAACTTGTAGAACAGCCCAGACCTTTGCCTGTTGCTTGGGAAAAAAATCTCATTCTTCCTGGGTATTATGTTTAGACAAGGTGTATTGCAGTTTGTTTTGCATTTACTTTAGTTCCAGCCTTGAGTAAACTTAGAGCAGACGTCTCCTCCTCGACACCCCGACGTTGGGCTGGGTCACTGTCCACCGTGGGGGCCATCCTGTGCACTGTAGGATGTTCAGCTGCATTCCTGGCCTCCACCCGCTCGATGCCAGGAGCATCTCCTCCCCCGCAGTGTGACAACCAAAAACATCTCAAATTGAGGCAGTTGTCCCCTGCGGGTGAGAGATCCCCTCTGGTTGAGAATCACTGACTTAGAGAATCTAGAGCTGCACCGTCCATATTTGGCTATTTAAATTTAAATCTAATTAATTAAAATTGAGTAAGTTTAAAATTCAGTTCCTCAGTCACACGAGCCACATTTCAAGCGTTGAGCAGTCACAACGTGGTTTGTAGCGCAGCCCAGACAATAGCACATTTCCATCGCCACAGAAAAGTTCTGTTGGACAGTGGGGTAGAGTGGGGCCAATTTATTTATTGTATATCTAACTCTTGGTTCTAAGAGAGGCAACTTGGAGCCTGTTTCTAACCTAAATAATTACTACCAAGCCCATTTTTTATCGTTGTGCTCATCCAGAGCTAAGTGCCCTCTACCCCTTGGACTTGATTGTGGAAAATTCTGTTCCCGCTGCACTGTTTATGAGGAGCAGCAGGAGCTGCATGGTGGGAACATTGCTGATCATTACTGATAAGAACTATCGGAATTTTTATCCCTGCTCTTTACTTAAATGCTCACAGAAAGAGCCCCCCGTGACCCAAACTTGAAATGAGCAGTTTCTGTGATATGCCTTTGTGGATCCCACTCTTACAGAGAAAAGGAAGACTTCCGTGAGGAGATGATCACCTATAATGTTCATTTAAAGCTGACCTCTGCATTATTGTGATGGAGGGTTTTGCATGTAGGTGCATGGTGCCTAGGGCAGTAAATGATTATTAAGTTCTGGGTATCAGGGAAACATGGTGCAAAGTTCCTGATCCTAAACATTTGTGACATCTGTGGTTGTTGGCTTATTCAAGATTTCAGATGCAATTTATTCAAGATGTGCAATAGTTAGCAGTAGAGCTATTGATGGTCCCCAGGCCTGGGTATTCCACCTTATCTAGGATTTTGAGTTATAATTATAGATAGCAGTTGCTTGAGCTTAATGTCGTCTGTTTTCACCCAGAGCAGAAACCTACTTTGACTTCAGGTTTTTTATTGCTGGTCATCTACAGTCAAAGCCCTTTGCTGAGTTCAGAAAGAGACACAAGATGCATAAGATATGATCTCTGGAAGAGGTTACAGTAAGGGGCATACAAGTTTAGGCAAAGCCTTGTATAGCAAGTCAAAGTTTGCTCAGTCATGTCTGACTCTTTGTGACCCCATGGACTATACAGTCCATGGAATTCTCCATGCCAGAATACTGGAGTGGGTAGCCTTTCCCTCCTCCAGGGGATCTTCCCAACCCAGGGATCGAACCCAGGTATCCTGCATTGCAGGCAGATTCTTTACCAGCTGAGCCACAAGGGAAGCCCAAGAATCCTGGGGTGGGTAGCCTATCTCTTCTCCGGGGGATCTTCCTGACCCAGAAATCAAACTGGGGTCTCCTGCGTTGCAGGTGGATTCTTTACCAACTGATTTATCAGGGAAGCACTTTGTATAGCGAAGAGGGATGAAAAGAAGCACAGGAATTAAGAAACAAAGGGCACTGAGTGAGTGGCCGGAAAGTTTATATGGAAGAGATTCTTTAGGTAGAATACTTAGTTCAGAATCACGACTTTTCTAGGTTTGTTCTAAATGTAAATATAATGCATTTTTTTGCTTTATATTTGTGCCTAATGTTACTGCTTAAGTGTGTGTTAGTCACTCAGTTGTGTCTGACTGTTTGCAGTCCCACAGACTGTAGTCTGGCAGACTCTGTCCATGGGATTCTCCAGGCAAGAATACTGGAGTGGGTTGCCATTCCCTTCTCCAGGGGATCTTCCTTACCCAGGGATTGAACCCGGGTCTCCTGCTTTGCAGGCAGATTCTTTACCAGGGATGCTCCCGATGTTAGTGCTGGTAGAATATAAATTAAGAGAAAAGAAGCCATTTTGTCTCTTGAAGTTAAATCAGATATTGAAAGATATATATATATATATATATATTATTTATATGCCTCCAATCACATTGAAAATATCCAGAACTTCCTTTCAGAAATTTATCTAGCTAAAATCAAATGCATTCTCTCCAAACAATATTTAAGGGCTGTAAAATTATTCTGAGTTTAATATTTGTTTAATTTCTGTTACTGTCACAGTAGTTTTTGTTTTTGTTGTTTCCTCTGTGGCAAATGTTAAGTGTTTAGCTGCCTTAATGTTAGATAGTTCTTGAGTCCAGCCTGGGGCCCTATCTACTTTTTAAAAAATGTTTTCTAATGCCTGTGGAAAAGGCATTGAGTTTCAAATGACTGAGGGGCAGTAAACTTTTCTAAGATCTTTTTGCTATATGCATAAAAAGTAGAAACAGCAAGCTAAACCCTTCAATTTGAAGGTGCAACTCAGTGACACTGAACATGTTGCTGCTCTAAGGCTTTCCATGACCTAGTGAGACTGAATTGCTTATTAGATTAGGCATGGTATTGGGTGGAGTCCTATGAAACTGCTGGTTTTGGCCCCTGGAAATAGCTGAATATTAGCAGATAAACAGAGTCACAGTTTTACTCAGTAAAGGCCTAAAGATACATAGAGGTTTTAAGAATTGATGGTTTCCTTTCCTGAGAATTCTTATTAAGATAAGGTTGACAATAAATCTGCATAATTCCAATTCAGTTTTGGAAGTAATTGTATTGATAAGGGCAATGGATATCTTTATCTTTCTGAAGTGATCCCCCCACCAAGTCCTAGGAAACACCTTCTTAAAGAAGCATGTCTCAGTGACTTATTTTTTCGGGTGACTGTAGCATGCTTTTCTTCAGGTGGTTTTCTTTTTTGTTCTAGAGTTAAGTATGTGATTCTATGTGATTCCAAATAAACTAGTAAACTTTTTAGAACTAGAGCTTGCTTGTTGTGGTATTTTTCCTTCCTTGTAGTTATTGGCACTCATGATAAAATATCTAAGTGAATTGATTCTCCGGAAGTAGTAGTCTCATGGAATACAGTTTTTGAAATTTTTGGATCCCTGGTCTTCCCAGCATGTATCTTAAAAAAAATTTTTTTTAATTTAGTTATGTATTTATTTTTGGCTGTGCTGGGTCTTCTTGCTGAGCGGGCTTTTCTCTAGTTGCGCCGATAGGGGGCTGCTCTCTAGCTGTACTGTGCGGGCTTCTTACCTCTGTGGCTTCTGTTGTTGCAGAGCACAGGCCCTTGGTGCACAGGCTTCAGCAGTGGCTCACGGGCTTAGTTGCTCTGTGGCATGTGGGATCTTCCCAGACCAGGAATCGAACTGGTGTCTTCTGCATTAGCTGGGAGATTCTTTACTATTGAACCACCAGGGAAGCCTGCCCAGCATGTATCTTATGGCAGTGAATTGATGGCCCTTTTTCCTCGTGCATACATCTGTTGCCAGATTTGATCTGGTGTCACTGTGTTTCATCCCTACTGATACCAGATTTTTTCCCTTATTTGTGTATTTTTGCCCCCTTCTTTTTTCTATCTGTTCTTTTCTGCCTCTTTTCTTGAGAGATTTGTAAGGTTACATACTAACACCTTATGCAACATTTGTATATCCCTTTTCAACTAAAATATTTTGCTTAATGAGCCAGTAAGTACAGGATGTCTTCATGTTCTCACACACTCACGCATAGAGTCTATGATAGTTAAAAAGAAAAGATTTTCCAAGAGTGTCCAATTTTTAAAAGACAAACAGATGAAAGTACCTGGTTCTTAATTAAATTCTTTTCTGTTGGCACTACATAAAAGTATTTAGAAAGGTAGAAACTGAGGCCCCAGTGAGAAAGTCAGGTTTGCAAGGGGCTCTGTCCTCTTAGAGGGTCCCTGTCATCCCTCATGGTTAACCCGTAAGGAACAGCTGTGTTTGTGGAGCAGCTGCTGCTGCTGAGAAACTCTGCTTCTCAGAGATGTGTAGTATTTGGGGTACTTGTTTAGTGCTAGACAGCAGGCATTCTTTATGTTTATCTCTTATGTTTTCACCTGGGAGGAAAATGTATGGTGTTTGGAGGGTTGATACTTGCATGATTATCACTATCCAGGATTAAACCTGCTTAGAAAGCTGTGGAAAGCTGAAGAGTAGGTGGAATGTTAAAAACATTAATTCAGAGCTTTATCTGACTGCCTTGAGGAAGAGTAGTGAAGAAAGGTAGTGTTTTGTTTGTTTGTTTTTAATTGTAGTAGATTTGGGTTTCCCTGGTGGCTCAGCAGTAAAGAATCAGCCTGCAATGCACAAGACCCAGGTTTGATCCCTGGGTCAAGAAGATCCCCTGGAGAAGAGATTGAGTATCCACTCCAGTATTCTTGCCTGGAGAATTTCATGGACAGAGGAGCCTGGCAGGCTACAGTCCGTGGGATTGCAAGAGTTGGACATGACTGAGGGACTACACCACCACCACCACGCTTGACTTACGATGTTGTGGTAATGTCTGTGTAGTGACTTAAAAAAGTCACTAAAGTGTCTAATGCAAATGTTGAAGGTTTAGGTCTGCATTTATAAAATAGCCATTATTCATATACCGTTTGTGAACTTTGTCACCACTTGTATTGTTATTTGCTGAATATTTCTTTTCAGTCAACTCAATCAATTTGCCCTCCTTTTTTAAAAATTAAGGAACAATTTATATGCACTAAAAACACACAGTTTGAGTTTTGGCAGTTGTGTATAGTCACATCAGTTCAGTTCAGTCATGCAGTCATGTCTGAGTTTTGCAACCCCATGGACTGCAGCACGCCAGGCCACCCTGTCCATCACCAGCTCCCGGAGCTTACTCATTATGTCCATTGAGTTGGTGATGCCATCCACCTATCTTATCTTCTGTCATCCCCTTTTCCTCCTGCCTTCAGTCTTTCCCAGCATCAGCGTCTTTTCAAATGAGTCAGTTCTTCACATCAGGTGGACAAAGTATTGGAGTTTCAGCTTGAGCATCAGTCCTTCCAATGAATATTCAGGACTAATTTCCTTTAGGATGGACTGGTTGGATCTCCTTGCAGTCCAAGAGACTCTCAAGAGTCTCCTCCAACACCACAGTTCAAAAGCATCAATTCTTCGGCACCCAGCCTTCTTTACAGTCCAAACATGACTACAGGAAAAACCATAACTTTGACTAGGTGGACCTTTGTCGGCAAAGTAATGTCTCTGCTTTTTAATATGCCATCTAGATTGGTCATAGTGTTTCTTCCAAGGAGCAGGCATCTTTTAATTTCATGGCTGCAGTCAACCATCTGCAGTGATTTTGGAACCCAAGAAAATAAAGTCTGTCACTGTTTCCACTGTTTCCCCATCTGTTTGCCATGAAGTGATGGGACCGCATGTCATGACCTTACTTTTCTGAATGTTGAGTTTTAAGCCAACTTTTTCACTCTTTTTCACTTTCATTTAGAGGCTCTTTACTTCTTTGCTTTCTGCCATAATGGTGGTGTCATCTGCATATCTGAGGTTATTGATATTTCTCCTGGAAATCTTGATTCCAGCTTGTGCCTCATCCAGCCTGGCATTTCGCATGATGTACTCTGCATATAAGTTAAATAAACAGGGTGACGATATACAGCCTTGACGTACTCCTTTCCTGATTTGGAACCAGTCTGTTGTTCCATGTCCAGTTCTAACTGTTGCTTCCTGACTTGCATACGGATTTCTCAGGAGGCAGGTCAGGTGATCTGGTATTCCCATCTCTTTCAGAATTTTCCACAGTTTGTTGTGATCCACACAGTCAAAGTCTTTGGCATAGTCAATAAGGCAGAATAGATGTTTTTCTGGAACTGTCTCACTTTTTCAGTGATCCAGCAGATGTTGGCAATTTGATCTCTGGTTCCTCTGCCTTTCTAAATCCAGCTTGAACATCTGGAAGTTCATGGTTCACATACTGTTGAAGCCTGGCTTGGAGAATTTTGAGCATTACTTTGTTAGCATGTGAGATGAGTGCAGTTGTGCAGTAGTTTGAACATTCTTTGACATTGCTTTTCTTTGGGATTGGAATGAAAACTGACATTTAAGCCCTGTGGCCATTACTGAGTTTTCCAAATTTGCTGGCATATTGAGTGCAGCACTTTCACAGCATCATCTTTTAGGATTTGAAATAGCTCAGCTGGAATTCCGTCACCTCCACTAGCTTTGTTCGTAGTGATGCTTTCTAAGGCCCACTTGACTTCGGACGCCAGGATATCTGGCTCTAGGTGAGTGATCACACCATCATGGTTATCTGGGTCATTAAGATCTTTGTACAGTTCTTCTGTGTATTCTTCTGCTTCTGTTAAGTCCATATCGTTTCTGTCCTTTATTTCTGTCCTTCATGTGAAAATGAATAATATAATTTTGGGTCACACTTTGGTGGGCTGGCTTAATTGAACAAAATATGTTCAAGGGCTCAATTAAGCACCTTGAAAGCTGAAAAAATTTTATGTAGAGCTGTGCTGTGCTTAGTTGCTCAGTCATGTCTGACTCTTTGCAACTCCATGGACTGTAGCCCACCAGGCTCCTCTGTCCATGGGGATTCTCCAGGCAATAATACTGGAGTAGGTTGCCATGCCCTCCTCCAGTGGATCTTCCCAACCCAGGGATCGAACCCATGTCTCCCACATTGCAGGCAGGTTCTTTAACTTCTGAGCCATCAGGGAAGCCCTGGAGAGCAGTGGTTCCCAAATCTTTGGCCCTGGGATTTTCTTCTTCTTCTGCTGTAGTGTCCATTTTTGAAAGGTTATTACAAACAACTTCTTAGTTAATAAAATTTGTCTATTAACAAATGATTGTTTATTCTGTTACTAATTACCGGATATGAATTTTCAGTGACATCCATTAAAATGGTGTGAGTCCCCATCCCCTAAACTGCAGGTTACATCCTATATATGAGATGTCAGATCAATTTAGCAGATCATGACCAGCAGTTTTTCAGAAAAATGAAATAGAATAAAATGATAAATATAACATATTCCAAATAATAGGAGTATTACCTCATAACTGAGTTGATATAATTCTAGCCAGAGGCAAAAATAAGTATTTTTTTCCCTGTTAATTCAAATAATTTATCTTCCAAATAAATTTAGTTTACTACAACTTTGAAAAGTTGAGAGTTACTTCCAGACCTCCTTTACTATTTTATCTTGCATTTGACTTTCAATTTTTTTTCCTCTAACATTTAAGTTGTGAGAATTTTAGTGATATTTTAACATTACATATATACTATTTCTTCTTTTGATAGTGGCAGACTATTTTAATATCCCACACTGAAAGTGATGGAAATCCACCAGTATAAAAGTCATTGTTAAAAAATGCTTATAAAAGAATGAATGGCAGGGCTTGTTTTATAAAATGAGCTGTCTGGTTCTCTGACAGTTACCATATGAGCAATTAAATGGTTCTCCTTAGGAGCTTTGAAATTGCATTAAGCCATGCCATGCATCTCTGTTAGACATAATTGAAGCAAAAATATGGAATCCACTTCATTACACAGAATCAGCCGTAGCTGAAATATAATTTACAATTTGCAGTCTAATGGGTAACAGTTTAATAACGGATTTTGAATTTTCAGTAGTGTACATGTGGTGGTTTTGTAATTAGAAAGTGAACCAGTGGATATACACACTCTGTATATGCTTTGTTGCACATTTGGGCTCCTTTTTTAAACAGTATAATTGCTTCAAGCCTCTTGAGGGCTGAAGGACACCAGTTGAGTGGAGACCCTAGGAATCCAACACAGAAGTGCGTGTTGGCTGCAGGGCCCTTCCCTAGAAAAGCATCTTGAAACACCACATTCATGTTCAGCCTGGGTTGGCTTGCTTCAAGACGGCAGAAAAGATGATGGAAAGGAAGCAGACTAAACGCCAACTGACTGCAAAACGGATGATTAGATAGTCCATGGAGTTGCAAAGAGTTGGACACGACTGAGACTTCACTTTCACTTTCATGTATGGATATGAGAGTTGGACTGTAAAGAAAGCTGAGCCCCAAAGAACTGGTTCTTTTGAATTGTGGTGCTGTATAAGACTCTTGCCCTGGAGAAGGAAATGGCAACCCACTCCAGTATTCTTGCCTGGAGAATCCCCATGGACAGAGGAGCCTGGCAGGCTATAGTCTGTGGGGTCGCAAGAGTTGGACACTACTTAGCAACTGAACCACCACTGCCACCCTAAGACTCTTGAGAGTCCCTTGGACATCAAGGAGATAAACCAGTCAAGCCTAAGGGAAATCAACCCTGAATATTCTTTGGAAGTACTGATGCTGAAGCTCCAATAATTTGGCCACCTGATGTGAAGAGCTGACTCATTGGAAAAAACCCTGATGGTTGGATAAGATTGAAGGCAGGAAGAGAAGGGGATGATGGAGGATGAGATGGTTGGCTGGCATCACTGATTTGATGGTCATGAGTTTGAGAGAGTGAAGGACAGGGAAGCCTGGCGTGCTGCAGTCCATGGGGTCGAAAAAAGTTGGACATGACTGAGCGACTGAACAGCAACAATAAGGAGTCTAAAAAACCTCAAGTGTCTTCTTGCCTACTAACCTCCTTCATCCTGAACTCTGTCTTAGAGACAAAGATATCCCTATCTTGTCCAGTAAGTTCATCTATGTAATAAACTTTTGGAGGAAGCAGCCCCTTTGTGTTAAAAAAAAAGGGATGGTTAGACTCTGTTGCTTTTTTTGTTAATAAAAGGGCCTTTTTTCAGGAATTGTTTCTAGTTGGCCCCCAATTTTTAATCAGGCCCCTGTACTCAAGATTTAAATGAGGGAAAATATATTGTTTATAGGTAGGAAAAGATGTCTCGTAACAATACTGTGCGATCCTGAGCATTGAGAAGAGTGCCATGGGCAGTACCTGCACTGCAGTGCACTGCTTTTGAATTATCTGTTGTCTTTGGTTTTACCTTGTAACTCATGAACAGCCAGCACTGCAAACATTGGCCTGGCCTTCACTAGGTGGAATACTGATTTAAGATGGGAAGTAAACAGTGTAGTGAAGGCTGGGGTAACTCTACATCCTGGTTTGCCCAGGACTGTCCCAGTTTGTACCTGCTGTCCTGGCTTAATTATTAATAGTACTGCCTTGACTCTTAAATATGCTCTGGTTTGGGTAATAAGTTTATGATTATCTAGTTGAGGCTGTTGTAGATCAGAAATTTTACCCATCAGATCAGATCAGTCGCTCAGTCGTGTCCGACTCTTTGCAACCCCGTGAATCGCAGCACGCCAGGCCTCCCTCTCCATCACCAGCTCCCGGAGTTCACTCATACTCACGTCCATAGAGTCAGTGATGCCATCCAGCCATCTCATCCTCTGTCGTCCCCTTCTCCTCCTGCCCCCAATCCCTCCCAGCATCAGTCTTTTCCAATGAGTCAACTCTTCGCATGAGGTGGCCAAAGTACTGGAGTTTCAGCTTTAGCATCATTCCTTCCAAAGAAATCCCAGGGCTGATCTCCTTCAGAATAGACTGGTTGGACCTCCTTGCAGTCCAAGGGACTCTCAAGAGTCTTCTCCAACACCACAGTTCAAAAGCATCAATTCTTTGGCGCTCAGCCTTCTTCACAGTCCAACTCTCACATCCATACATGACCACAGGAAAAACCATAGCCTTGACTAGATGGACCTTTGTTGGCAAAGTAATGTCTCTGCTTTTGAATATGCTATCTAGGTTGGTCATAACTTTCCTTCCAAGGAGTAAGCGTCTTTTAATTTCATGGCTGCAGTCACCATCTGTAGTGATTTTGGCCCATAGGGAGAGTCTTCTGATAAACTAACATTTATCTAGGTGAAAACATCAATCAAACAAGGATTACGTTTAAAATGAGACCTTACTTAACTCTAATTATGATTTTGAGACAAGAGCTTTTTCGAAGTGTAAGTTGCTTTGTTTTCTTATTTGATGAAATTGAGGGGCAGTATTGCCTAGTGGTTAAGAGCACTGGTTCTAGAGTAATTCAGACCTTGTTTTATTAAAAAAAAATTTTTTTTTGGCCACACCTCAAGGCATGTGGGATCTTAGTTCTCTGACCAGGGATCAAATCTGCATCTCCTGCATCGGAAGCTTGGAGTCTTAACCACGGGAGTGCCAGGGAAATCCTCGGACCTTGTTTTAAATTCTGGCTCTGAAGCCTGCTAACTCTGTAACTTTGAGTTTGCTAGGGAGTAATGTATGTAATCACTTCATGGCAAATCAATGGAGAAGAAATGGAAGCAGTGACAGATTTTAATTTCTTGGGCTCCAAAATCACTGCATATGATAACTTTAGCCATGAAATTAAAAGATGCTTGCTCCTTGGAAGGAAAGCTATGACAAACCTAGACAGCATATTGAAAAGCAGAGACATCCCTTTGCTAATGAAGGTCCGTATAGTCAATGATAAATGGTTTTCCTAATAGTCATATATGGATGTCAGGACCATATGTGGACCATAAAGAAGACTGAGTGCTGAAGAATTGACGCTTCTGAACTGTGGTGTTGGAGAAGACTCTTGAGAGTCCCTTGGACAGCAAGGATATCAAACTAGTCAATCCTAAAGGAAATCAACTCTGAATATTCATTGGGAGGACTGATGCTGAAGCTCCAATACTTTGGCCACCTGATGCGAAGAGCTGACTCATTGGAAAAGACCCTGATGCTGGGAAAGACTGAGGTCAGGAGGAAAAGGGGGACAACAGAGGATGAGATGGTTGGATGACATCACCGACTCAATGGACATGAGTTTAAGCAAACTCTGGGAGACAGTGAAGTACACAAAAGCCTGGCATGCTGCAGTTCATTGGGTCACAGTCAAACTGACTTAGCGAATAAACAACAACAGTGTATATAAAGGTGTTAATTAGATGATGCCTGGAATATAGAGAGCAATTCAGTAAGTGTTAGTAATGAGGGATCTCAGTAAATTAAGGATCACAAGTCTCATTGAGTCCTTTTTCTGCGCCAGACCCTGTGTTAGGTGCTAAGGGTTGAAAAATATGACATTTTCCCAGGAACTTGGCATAGAATACTATTTTTTTCTTCCCTGAATAGTGTAAAACATTCTTCTTCTAAATACTGAATGATGGGCATCTTTATTCAACTTAATTCTTCACTCATTTTGGTTTGTGTCTGGCTGTTGCCCTGCTATTGTTTATTAACATTTATCACACAAGTCCTTTGTCTGGCCCTGTAACAGGTATTGAGGTTGGGAAATGTGAAGAAGAAAGTAGTCACTGTCCTCAGTAGAAGTGTATGGAGGCATGGCTTTTAGTTTTGAGTAACCAATTGATAAATATTTTTCTTAGAGCATTCTTTGACTTAAGGCCTGATATCCTGCAGCTGGGTAACATTTAAAATTTTGGATTATCCTCTTAACAGAACAAGCCCATGCGGGTCTATAGCATTGGAGTCACATTCTATTCACATTTAACTAAACGTGCTATTTTCCTTACCCATCTGCTACCCCACCCCCTGCCCCCACTTCACTCCCTAAAAGAGAGTAGGAGCAAGAACAATTTAAATGTCAGCCTTTCCACTCAATGAGTGTGTGCTCTTGAGAGAGAGACCCAGATGGGGAAATATGAAGCTGCACTTCCCTCCTGCCTCTTTTAGTGTCAGTGTCTTATCATCACATGTGACTCTGGTGTTTAAAAATAAGTATTATCATATGAAGCAGCTTCTTAAGTCAACTACTTTGTCTATTCTTAACTGAAAAATCTGTTCAATCTTATAGGAAAAGTTAGCTGTGTTGAACTTAGAGCCAATATGTTGATATCCAGTATGCTGTGCCTTCCTGAGGGGTTTCAGAGGCAATATGGCAATCCAAGACCCAGGCTGACTTTAGACATTTTAGGCCTATTGTTGTTTAGCTACTCAGTTGTGTCTGACTCTTACGACCTCATGGACTTTAGCCCTCCAGGCTCCTCTATCCATGGGATTCTCCAGGCAAGAATACTGGAGTGGGTTGCCATTTCCTTCTCTGAGGGATCTTCCTGACCCTAGGATAAAATCTGCATCTCCTGCCTTGCAGACAGATTCTTTACCAATGAGCCACCAGGGAAGCCCTTGAGGCCTATAAGAGAAGGCAAAATCAGTGGGAGTCTGAATGGCTGAGAATACCTGTGCTGGGAAGACCACCTGGAACACAGTGCACAGTGAGGGATGTGAGAAATTGGGCAGTTACATATTAGAATGGCCTCGGGTTCAAGCCTTCCAACCTGCTGTCCCCATAAATATTAGTACAGTCATTTGTCAGGCAGTGAGTCCAGATGTTTGATTTAGGAAAAAATGGTATCGATATCATTAGAGGGGATGTGAAAAACTGAAAGTGATTTTATCCATAAGGGTTTCTTGAAAGTGGTGGATCCTGATTTAACAGGTGGTTATTGGGCAATGGCACCCCACTCCAATACTCTTGCCTGGAAAATCCCATGGACGGAGGATCCTGGTAGGCTGCAGTCCATGGGGTGGCTAAGAGTCGGACACGGCTGAGCGACTTCACTTTCACTTTTCACTTTCATGCATTAGAGAAGGAAATGGCAACCCACTCCAGTGTTCTTGCCTGGAGAATCCCAGGGATGGGGGAGCCTTTTGGGCTGCCGTCTGTGGGGTCACACAGAGTTGGACACGCCTGAAATGACTTAGCAGCAGCAGTGGTAGATAAAAGGCACAGGGACATTTCAGACAGGACAGATGTTATAAGCATGAAACAGGGAAGAGTAATTGATCAAGAAAACTGTTTGTCTTTGCGTTTGGCCAGATGCTCAAAGATTGGAGTGTCACAGGAGATGTGGGTGGTAAGGACCTTGACCAGCAGACCGGGGAGCAAGATCACTTCTCTTGACCATTATCTTGTTCCTCCTCCTACTCAGACTTGTTAAGGAAGAACAAGGAGACCCTTTTAGATTGCTCTGTCACCTACCTTGTGGTTACATTTAAATTGTGATTTTTATTGGAAATGCCTTTTGTTTTTAAGTGCTTTTTCTATCTTTTGTAAAAATCAGGTCAGATGTGGCTATGTGATTCTTTTCTAACCTGTTGTAGAATCAGTGTGATGTAATAGAGGCAGAAACAGATCAGGAAACCAGGGTTCTGGCAGCTCTCCGTCTTTATTAGTTCCATGAGCCTAGGCAAGTCACTGTCCTCTCTAAGTCTTAGTTTCCTCTCTGAGATGTGACACCAGGACTTCCCTGGCCTGGCGCTCCGGTAGTTAGGACTCTGCACGTCCACTGCAGGGGGCACTGGTTCCGTCCTTGGTTAGGGAACTAAGATCCCACTTGCCGTGCAGTGCAGGCAAAAACAAGTAAGTTTTATAAGTAATTAAAATGTTAGACTGGAAACAGAGGCTTTCATGCTATACTTTTCCTTTTTTGAAAACTTGACTCAAAACCCTGTTGTTAAGAACAGAGCTATCTCCTTAAAGGGGAGCAGAGCTGATCTCCTTAAAGGGGAGCAGAGCTGGAAGCTCCAGGTGGCTGCCGAGCCCCTTCTCCCTAAAGTTCTTCCCAAGAGTCTTAAGGCTCAAAAGAATGCAGGTTGGCGATTCCTAGACTAGACCCCTAAGGTCCCTTCTTGATTTAACATTTTCTGATACTTATACTGGGGCTTCCCTGGTGCCTCAGATGGTAAGGAATCCGCCTGCAATGTGAGAGACGCAGGTTTGATCCGTGGGTTGGAAAAAACCCCTGGAGAAGGGAATGACTACCCACCCTGGTATTCTCACACTGGTAAACAGTAGCATTTCTTTAAGAAAAAGAACACAATTTTGAGGAGGTAATGCAATACTGAAGGTAATACTCGTTGCACATCTACGTAAGATGAAGTATTACTAGGTACAGTAGACAATAGGAAGAAAATGCAGATAAATACACTTGAAGTACACTTGATTAAGAGGGGAACAAAAGAGAGCTTCTGTAATTGTTTATAACTCAACTCATACTACATAGAGATTCATGGCAACAAGGCTGTCTCCCTAAAAATTGTTACGGAGATGTAAGAAGAAAGAGTGAATGTTTTAATTCTGTGAGAATTTAAAAAATTTAGTTCCATCTATGTTTTGGATGGGAGGTAGATGTACACTTGGTACTAAAATCCAAAAGGGTATGAATGGTAAATTCTTTGGAGGCGTCACTATTACGAGTTTGTGTAAGTGTCCGGAGGTTTTAGAAGCACTTGCAAATTCTTGAAGGTAGGCGTTTCATGTGATTGCTGTAACCTGTTAATACAAACTAGGTAGCTGGGAACAACAGAAATGTATCCTCTTTCAGTTCTGGAGGCCAGAGTTTGAAATCATTGTCGTTGAACTGACATCAAGGGATGGCGGGGCGCACTCCCTCCAGAGGCCCTGGGGTGCCCCTTGCTTTCTTGTCCCAGCTTGCTGCTTGTCAGCCACCCTGCCTTTATTGGTGGCACCATCACTCCAGCTTTAAGGGCAGCGTCTTCAGCTCTCTCTGCTCTGGCAGCACATCGCCTGCTCTCTGGGTTTACACGTGGTCTCCTTCCAGTTCTCTCGTGTTGGTTCATGCTATTGCACTTAGGGCTCGCCTGGATGACCACAGTTGAATCACATCTGCAAAATTTCGTCACAGAAGGGACACATTCACAAGTTCTAGGGATTAGGATATGAACATCTTTTGGGGGGCTAGTTTTCAGCTTGGTGGTGGTGGTTTAGTCGCTGAGCAGTATCCGATCCTTGCGACCCCGTGGACTATAGCCCTCCAGGCTCCTGTGTCCATGGGCTTTCCCAGGCAGGAACACTGGCGTGGGTTGCCATTTCCTTCTCCAGGGGATCTTCCCAACCCAGGGATCGATCCCACATCTCCTGCATTGCAAGCAGGTTGTTACCACTGGGCCACCAGGGAAGCCCCATTTTTCAGCCATAAAACAAATAGTATGCTATTCGTACTTCTCTGGACTTTCTTCTAATAGTGAAAAACTCGAGTAACCTAAAAGGTCCATTAATTCAGGACTGTTAAACTGTAATACATCCGTCAGATGCAAAAAGGTGTAACCGCTAAAGTGAATGAAGCGGACCTACTGATGTGAACCGTGCTCACTGTAAAGCAGGAAAAAAGCAGTGTGGAGGAGCGCACGTGGGGAGAGGGAAGCTTGGAGAGGCACGTGCCAAGAGCGGCCTCCCGGGGGCTGGGACTTTTGTACTGTTGGAATTTTGACATCAAGCATGTGCTTCATAACCCAAGTATGTTATCATAAATCCAGAAGAAAATGGACTTAAAATTTAGTTTTTTTCTTGATGAACTCTGTTGTGGAAGTAATAGAAGGTTGTTAACATTTAACCTTTTGAAAAATGTTTCTCCAGATAGCAGACCCTACTCTAGCTGAAATGGGGAAAAACTTGAAGGAGGCCATGAAGATGCTCGAGGACAGTCAGAGGTGAGCCTGCAGAACAGACGTGACCCCATTAAACGTGCTCAACCCGCTGCGAAACTGGCGGCACTGGTTTCCTGCTGTTGAAGACGCCTCTTGCTCTCAGAACATCATGCTTAGCTGCAGCTGACTTTAAAATTGGTGTTTGTCTTGAGTGGACGGTGCTTTATCATTAAAGGATTTTGAAATTGAGAGGCAGGACTTATAATTTTCACTTCAGCCTATTAAAATTTACTTAATATATTAACTTGACTCTAGAAATGCTTCTTACTGTATATTCAGGTCATATAGTACGTCAAGTAAACAAGAAATTGGTTGAAGTATTATTTTTTTTTTAGTATTCTTTTCCTGAAATTAAACTATAGCCCAGCCTGGGGGGCTGGGGTGGGGTGGGGGTGGGGGAATGTGTGTTTCAAATCCCACATCAGTTACTAGAGCTTATGAGCAACATTATCACATGTTCATGCTCCAGTGTTAGAAATATAACAATTTTTTATTTCCTTTAAATTAGAAGAACAGAGGAGGAAAATGGAAAGAAGCTCCTATCAGGGGATATTCCAGGGCCACTGCAAGGCAGGTAGGTGGCAAGGAAGAGAAGCACTTTTTCCTACTGTTTAGCACAGGGAACTTCTGCTCAGTGTTATGGGAAGGGAGTTTGGGGCAGAATGGATACATGTGTATGTATGGCTGAGCCCCTTTGCTGTCCACCTGAAGTTATCACAACATTGTTAATCAGCTGTACTCCAGTAGTAAATAAAAGGTTTAAAAAAAAACAACAGATAAGCACCTTTATGTGGGGTGTACATTTTCTTTAAACCAAGATTTTGCCATTGCTGATTTACAATTTTAATGAACACAAAGCAAATTGAGAGTTCTATGCAGTGTAACGTCAGAAAAGTGAAATGCTGTTGGCTGGTTGGTGATGCTGCTATACCTACTGTTTCTCCCCCTTCCCCGATCAGAGTTTAACACAACCTCTTAGAAGCATATACAGACTCATAATATAACTCAACTATCATACTTGTTTCATCCTTGAAACCAGCAATCTGTTTGGTAGACTGAGCTTTATTGTGAGAGTTGTTCTAACTTGATAAGATTTACCATTGTATTATATAGTAGGGAAAGGAAAATGAAAGGAAAGCATCAGCTCATTTATTAGTAGAGTGATTTATTTTTTGGCAGCTAAAGGAAATCTGTCAAATGTTTGTGGTTTGAAGAAGCAGGGAAAATATCAGGAAAATAAGTAGTTGTCCAGCCAACAGTTTGTACAGGATGTTAGCGCTTAATTTGGAATTTAAGTCCTGGCCCAGTTTCCTTCAGACAAACTTATTATTTTTTTATAACCAGGAAACTGTGCACAGGTAAACAGTCCAACTCCCTTAAGTTGTCCTTTGACCTGAATGTAAATATGTTCAGGGCCGCAAAAGAACAGAGGAAGGATCCCAGCGGATGGAGGGTGCCGACTGGAAGTCCTCTGTGGGTGAGGTTCATTTTCCAGCTGAGAACAGGAACCAGATCTTCTGAGTCTCCTCACCCAGGCCTGCTGAAGGGAATTACAGGGTTCTACTCATCCTGCAGAAGTTTCCCTAGAAGAGATGCTGCCAGGAGTATCTGTAATTCTGAGTGGGAGTGCATTAGTGAAGCCAGTCCAGGGTGCTCACACTAATGATGCTGACAGCCGCACCCGAGATCCCACTTCCCAGGCGCAGAGTTCAGTGCTTTTCATGGACTAATGGCCTTCTCACAGCTCTGTAACATAGGGTGTCCTGAAGGCCACCTGGCTTCATCTCTACATAAAGTCCAAGGACCAGAGTCCCTCACTTGTGAAGGTCAGCACCTTGAGGAAGATGGGTTTGGGGACATTGTTTTTCAAAAGGGAGAACTTTTTATGTCACCTTCTCATTAATAGAGTGGTAGCATTTTGACATCACATGTTTTGCAAGTCACCTTGCCATTGCTAATGACTGCACCACTCACATTCTTCTCATATGTTTCCGCCTCCTCATGTTACAAGCGTTTAAAAACGTATCTTGGACAGAAGTAAGTCTGTTTATACTCTAAGCAAATCTCCAGTTTCTCCAGTTTGGGGAAGAGGTGGTAATAAGCGATGCCTGCATTTCATGTTTAACTCTGTTAGAACAAACAGACAAGAATCCCACATGGAGGGAAACTTAGATACTCCCAGTGGTATTGGAGTATTCTTGCTGCTTTTGTGATCTTCCAGCAGCTTATAAGGACTATTTTGACCCTTATAATATGCTTAGTAAGTAGTCTCCAAGACTCAGATGAACTGGTAGAGAGATACTGCTAAAGCTGGGGAAATTTTTAACAATCAAATTTACATTCAGGTAGAAGATTTAATTAATCACAAGCAAGGGGCTTCCGTGGTGGCTCAGATGATCAAGAATCTGCCTGCAGTGCAGTAGGTTCAGTCCCTGGGTTGGGAAGATCTCCTGGAGAAGGGAATGGCTACCCACTCCAGGATTCCTGCCTGGAGAATTCCATGGACAAAGGAGCCTGGCGGGCTGCAGTCCATGGGATTGCAAAGAGTCAGACACAACTAAGCAACTAATACTTTAATATATGTATGGTTATCTTCAGAATTCAGTTGATAACTTATGGTTTATTTTTAAAAAACAAGATGCTGTATACTGTATCTCAAAACACATGATTTCTGTTGTAACAGAAAGATATCAACGCTAGTTTAGACAAGAGAAATAGTGGGAGACTGTGGTGAGGGGAGGGGTGGCATGTGCTGTTCCCCGTCTATCAGCTGCTTTTCTGTCCCGCAGCGGACAGGACATGGTGAGCATCCTCCAGTTGGTTCAGAATCTGATGCACGGAGATGAAGACGAGCAGCCCCAGAGCACCCGGTAATGGAGAACGCTTGGCAGCTTCTCTTTGAAAGTGCATGTGTTCTTGGGTTTGAAACTGATTACATTCATACAAGTTGCCGCAATAATAAGCCTTATTTCATTCCAGATTATATATGAAGTTACAGCAACATTCACTTCCTTCAGGGAGATGTTGACGTGTTTTAGATAATGTATTTTGTAAAAGGAAATCATTTACTAAAACCTTGTCATTTTTATGGTCTTGTGTCTTAGGGAGGGGCTGGCGCAGGGGCCAGAGGGTAGCTGCTGTGTGCTTCTGTTTCTGGCTGTTTCTGTTCCTGGGCTTTTGATTGCTGAGAAGTACTGCAGCTGAATTCATTGGTGGCAAGCCACGCCATCTGTGAATCATCTGTTTATCTTATTTCCATTTATGCATCTATCAAGCAATTTATCTAGTTTTATTTTCTCTTTAAGTGTTTTAAATACAGTGTTTTTTAGAATAAGTAATGCATTCTTCTGGGTCAGATTTCAAAAGGTAGAAAAGGTATATATGCACAGGCAGTATTCCTTCTCACCTCTCCCTCCCTAGCTTTTCTCCTTCCTAGAGATGAGTTGCCAGTTTCTTGTGTATTCTTCAGAGATACTTCTTGTATACGTACACCCAAGCCAGATGTTTATGCTTACTGCTTCCAGGACCTAAATACTCTGCACCTTGTTCTGTGTCTTGCTTTTTTCATTTATGTCTTCAAGTTCCTGGAATAGCAGTACACAAGGCACTTTTTCCTTTAAGAGCTGTTTAATGTTGCTCTGGGCCTTCCCTGGTAGCTCAGCAGTAAAGAATCCACCTGCTGTGCGGGATACATGGGTTTGATCCCTGGGTCGGGAAGATCCCCTGCAGAAGAAAGTGAAAACCTACTCCAGTAGTCTTGCCTGGAAAATCCCATGGACAGAGGAGCCTGGTGGGCTACGGTCCTTGGGGTCGCAAAGAGTTGGATATGACCGAAAATGCACACAGTCTTAATGGATGAGCCATATTTTATTTAACTAGTCTCCGATTCATGTTTTACCCTTACAGCCATTCCTGCAGCTAGTAACTTTGTACATGTGTCATTTCCTCAAAGTAGTGTTTCTGGAGATTGAAGTCCTAGAAGTGAGATTGCTAGACCGAATAAGTTTGTGTATTTATAAATGTGACAGATATTGCCAAATTTCCCCTCATGGACTTGTACCTGTTCACATTCCCACTCTGTGTGTGTGTTTCCCCCACACGCTTGCCTACAAGGGTATTAGCAAACTTAAGGATTGTTGCCAGTCTCATAGGTAAGAAATGATATTTCAGCATAGTTTTAGTTTGCATTTTTCTTAAGAAATCAGGTTAAGTGTCTTTTTTGTATATTTTAAGACCCATTTATATTTCCTTTTCTATGAACTGTCTCTGCCCAGAATCCTGTTGATTCTTTGTCATTTTCATTATTACATTTATTCTTTATAAGGGAAATTAGTCCATCCACTGTAATTATATGCAAAGCAATACCTAGTCCCCCTTGACTTTGCTGAACTGTTATAAATAGCTGCTTAATGCAGGGAATTGATCTTCATCTGTTGATTCTTAAATTGTTTTCTGCACATTTTATCTCAGCTCTACTCTCTATAGTTCTTACAGCTAGTATTTAAAAAACTTATCTGGAGAAAATTATTTAAAAACAGTTTGTGTATTTAGTTGGTATTCAATAAAAAGGATATTCATCTCATAGGACTTAAATTCAGAAAGAAAATTTCCTCCTAAGCTATTAATACCTTATTACACATTGAATTTTCTAAATTTATCTCAATTTCTGCCTTCTAGGCCATTAAGTGCATTTCAAATGTGACAGAAATTTTTCTGGAATACTGTCTCTAAGTTCTATTTATTTATGCTTAGACTAATACCTTTTTTTAAATCTAATATTTTTGATTAACAGAATTCAGAATATTGGAGAACAAGGTCATATATCTTTGTTGGGGCATAGTCTGGGAGCTTACATTTCAACTCTGGATAAGGAGAAGCTGAGAAAACTTACGACTAGGATACTTTCAGACACTACCTTATGGCTCTGCAGAATTTTCAGGTAATAAGTTTTTAGTTTCCGGTAAAGGCATTTATGAGTTGGGTATAGACTGTGAGAAGTCTCTTTTCTGGAGCTGTGCTACCTAGATTCAGATCTGCCTCTTCCCTTTCCTTTCGGAAGAGTTACTTAACCACTGCATGCCTCAGTTTCCCTATCTGTGCAACAGAGATAGCCTTAATATCCATTTGATGACATTGCTGTGAGGATTAAATGAACCAATGAATTAATACGTGTCAAGAGCTGAGAACATGAGCCTGTACTGTTGAATAATGTCCACAGTTTCTTATTTGTTACCATATATAGTAGAACTCTATGTAACCTTGCTCTGTATTTTCTAAGTCTCCTGTAAATGTGTTATCATACTTCCATGATTTAAAAAAAATAAAAATAAGGAAAGAGAAGATTCCTAGTTGGCACATGTTGATAGAAGATGTAGCAGTGACATGGAGGCAAGTTTGAGGGAGTTTTTTCTCTTTTTTTGCCATGCTGTGTGGCATGCTGGATCTTAGTTCCTCAAGCAGGGATTGAACCCATGCCCCCAGTCTTAACTACTGGACCACCAGGGAGGTCCCTGGATTTGAGTATTTTTATTTAAAGTATTACCTGTGTTTTAGTAGAAAGGAAATGCTGTCATAAGGAAGATGAGTATGTGTTGGGAAATTGAAATTTGCTTTATACAGTGGTAAATATTGTCATTATTAAGGAATTCTAGCAGAGTAAGGAGTCAGTAGAAGCTACAAGACCAGTGGTATTTTGTGTTTATTTATGCTGTTACTTTTATGGAAAAGGAATGTTTACCTAACATTGGAACGTTTAATAACTTGGGAGACTCATTTCAGATGGTGGAAAGGTGCTTGGCCTGGCGAGAGTATGAGTTTGCCTGTGTGGCAAAGGAGAAATTTTCTTCTAATAAAAATCCAACACCTGTAATTGCAGTTCTCTCTCTTTCTCTTTAGAGATGGAGAAGAAGAAAAGTTTCCAAGCAGATAATAGTGAAAGCAAAACTTAGCCTGACTAGCATTATTGACAGTTTTACTTACTTTGGACGTTTTAGGGCTGATACTACTAAAAACCATGCCTACATTATCCAGTGCTGATTTTCTGGTGAAGTAAGCCAATCCGTGATCTTCAGCCTTTTTATATCTGAGGCATTCCTATTTCCTACTGGTTTTATTAGTTCCTATCTTCCAGGAGCTCAGTGTGGATGAAGGGTCATTGCCTTTGTTCTTTATAACCTCCAGCTGCCCTGAGTTTTCAGCCATCTGAGACGAGGGTGATTCCTATCTCCTTTGACTGATCTGGGTGACAGTTTCTAGGTTGAGAAAAGATTTACTTCCATGGTTATAAGACTGGGACTTATAAAATCAGAGGTAAGAACATACTGACGTGTGAGTGTCTCTTAACAGGTATGAAAATGGCTGTGCTTATTTCCACGAAGAAGAAAGAGAAGGACTCGCAAAGATCTGTAGGCTTGCCATCCATTCCCGTTATGAAGACTTCGTAGTGGATGGGTTCAACGTGTTATATAACAGGAAGCCTGTGCTCTATCTAAGTGCTGCTGCTAGGCCTGGCCTGGGCCAGTACCTCTGTAATCAGGTAATGTGGCATAAGGGCGAGCGTTTAAAGAAACGGTGCTTTATTCTGTCCTAGAAGTTTTTCAAGTGTGTTGACCTATTTCTTTAGCCGCTTTTTTTTCAAGTGAAAAGAAAGATGATTTTCTTACGTGCATCTTTTGTCATTTTTATATGTAAATGTGTATTAATAAGTTTAGAGAGATGTATGTGTCTTTTTTAGTTGCCCAAAGGCAACCACAGTCAACATTTTACTTTATTTCTTTTCAGACTTTGATCAGTCAGAGGGCATGTATGTTTTTACATGGCTATACATGGCTTTTTTCACTTACTGTTGTTAACAGGCGCATATCATGTTTTATCAGTTCTTCATAGTAAAGTATATTTTTAATGCCTTCATGATATTCCTTTAAGTGAGTGTATAGTATTTAAATTTTTTTTTTCTTTTTGGGAAGTTAGAGTGTTTGTATTCTTTGGCTTTTTATGACCATTTTTGGGAAATTCTCTTTGTATAGTGCTGTTATGAACATCTTTATGCATAAAGCTTTTTCTATACTTTGGGTTATATTCCTCAGATGGATTTTCAGAGCCAGTCTAGAATTATTAGATCAAAGAGCATTATCCTTTTTTGGAGTTTTCTGAAAGCTTGATTAGGGTGCTACCTTGAGTCAAGAACTTGTTAAGCCTCTTGGCCAAGAACATTTTAAAGCAAAACGCATAGAATTGGAGGGATTGTCTTCTGTAAGATGGAGAAGTCCCCAGGAGATACATAGGGGAATCTCAGGAGTTGAGTTGATTCTGAACCTTGGTCACTGGTGGTAAGAAATTCTGTCCTCTTCTTCTCTGGAGGAGGGCATGGCAACCCACTCCAGTATTCTTGCCTGGAGAATCCCATCGACAGAGGAGCCTGATGGGGTATAGTCCACAGGGTTGAAAAAGAGTTAGACACGACTTGGTGACTAATCAGCAACACCAAATATTAACCTAAGTAGACTAAATCAGGTCGGCAATACAGAGTGTTTTTACCCGTTTTCACATCAAAAAAAAAGAAATCATGCCTTCTTAAGAATATACAAAACGAGGAATTTTATAATACCTCTGTAGAAACATGAAACATTACTTATTGAGTACTTGCTGTGAGCCAGGCTCTTAGGGGCTCAGAGCTATCTTGGGACAGCAATCGAGTCTTCAAAAAAATGTGTGAGGAAAAGTGGGAAAGGCAGGTGGCAGCCGTTCATGTTTTAAAAGTATGTACATGGTAATGTGCATATTTTTTTATACCTGGGAAAATATATATATATACGTATATTATATTTTTGCCTAGAAAATATCTGAAAAGTTCTATACTAACCTATTAGCAGGGGTAATGTTAGTCACTCAGTCATGTCCAACTCTGTGACTCTATGGACTGCTGTGACTCTGTGTACTGTAGCCTGCCAGGCTCCTCTGTCCATGGGATTCTCCAGGCAAGGATACTGGAGTGGATTGCCATTCCCTTCTCCAGGGGATCATCCCAAACCCGAGATCGAACCTGGGTCTCCTGCATTGCAGGTGGATTCTTTCCTGTCTGAGCCATCAGGGAAGCCCAACAGTGACAGGTTGTGGCTTAACTGGGGGGTCTGAGGGGTGGGGGGGATGGGACGGCATTTTCACTTTTAATTTCTGTAATTATTTATTGTGTGTTTTACTTGGGTTTCACGTTCATAATTTAAAGCAAAGATTCTTTACAGGAAAAAAATGTGAATAAAATGCTCATTAAATTTTTGGTGTATAAAGGCTTACAAGTCTTAGTTATATAGAGCAATATGCTCAAATGTTAAAAAATTCCTAAAACATAATCTCCTTAAGGATTTGGAAGCTAAAAATGAAGAATATAAAATTTATTTGATAATTACTGTCTTTATAACACTGACTTCATTTATCTTGAGATATGTACATCTGTTGGTCCATATTTATTGTTTTTTAGGAGTGGGTGGGCCCATAAACATGTTTTGTTCTTTGAATACCTTTAGGCGGTGTTATTTACCACTAATCCTTGGAGGGAAGATCCTAAATTACCCCCCAAAATGCTAAAGGCTCAGCTTGTTTCTCCATTTGGAAAAGTTTTTTGTTTTTTTGGCATATTCTAAAATACAGCAAAGATTAGGTACTCATTTAGAAGATGAGTTGATAGTTACTCATTCAACTGACTCATTTAGAAAATTTTAAATTGTCTGTATCCTCTTAGAAGACAGCTCCTGGAAATTTACCACCCTACCCTCCTCCACCACATGATGTTTTTGGCTTGACTCTCTAGATATACTTTAACATCTATATATTTATAATATTAAGTGTTCCTAAGGGAGGGATTATTTTAAAAGAATAATCGTGACTTAGAACCACAGTCTTTTGGGGACATAAGGGGATGGAGACAGAGATTCTTCTTATGAAGTTGCATGTTTCTTCCCACAGCTTGGCTTGCCCTTTCCCTGCTTGTGTCGAGTGCCCTGTAACACTGTGTTTGGATCCCAGCATCAGATGGTAAGCTCTGATGGTAAAGTTTATAAAATAAGAAAGAATTGTGTTTTGAAACTGTATCTTCCTTTCAATTGTGGCTCTGTTCGCTGGGCTCCAGATAATTATTAGCTTATTCATGGATTGCTTAGATCTTCCCATTGCCCAGTACATGCTTCCAGGTTTGAATGTCCACACAGGTTGACTGGCAGAAAGGTGAGCAGCACCTGGCTCTTAAAGAGTCTTATAATCACTGTATCACCTGCTTTAAGTAGAAACATGAGTTCAACTAACCATCAGAAATTCCTTCTAAACCATTCTTTCAAATGGTTGTCACTGTTACCTGGATTTATGAATGGGCAGATTTTGAAAGTAAGGTTGTTTACCATAATCCTTGGTATTGGATTCTGCTTATTTTCAGACATACAAGTGGTAAGGCTATCCATACTGAAGTCAGAAGCAGAAGGGTTGGGTTTTAGGATTCTGCATTTCTTTTTCAAGGTAGTTAGGTTTTCTGGTTTAGATGCATCACTGAATAACATTCAGTTCAGTTCAGTCACTCAGTCTTAGTTGTGTCCTATGCTTTGTGACCCCACGGACTGCAGCACGCCAGGCTTCCCTGTCCATCACCAACTCCCGGAGCCTGCTCAAACTCATGTTCATTGAGTCGGTGATGCCATCCAACCACCTCATCCTCTGTCGTCCCCTTCTCCCACCTTCAATCTTTCCCAGCATCAGGGTCTTTTCCAATGAGTCAGTTCTTTGCATCAGGTGGCCAAAGTATTGGAGTCTCAGCTTCAGCATCAGCCCTTCCAATGAATATTCAGGACTGATTTCCTTTAGGATGGATTGGTTTGATCTCCTTGCAGTCCAAGGGACTCTCAAGAGTCTTCTCTAGGGGACTTCCCTGGTGGTCCAGTGGCTAAGACTCATGTTTCCAATGCAGGTGGCCTGGGTTCAATCCCTGGTCAGGGAACTAGATCCCTATGCTGCAGCTAAAAAAAAATACCGTGTGCTGCAACCAAGACTGCAGGAAAGAAAATAAACAGTTGTAGGCGGGGAAGCAGGGGAAGAGTTGCAAAAAAAAAAAGGCTTTTCCAACAACACAGTTCAAAAGCATCAATTCTTCGGAGCTCAGCTTTCTTCATGGTCCAACTCTCACATCCATACATGACTACTGGAAAAACCATAGGTTTGACTAGACGGACCTTTGTTGGCATAACATTAGAGATACATTTTCGGCTGTTTTTGTGGTGGCAAGGGGGCCAGTTTAAGAGAATTTTTAAAATCGTAAATGTTTTAAAGTAGAGAAATGTTGGTTTTGTGTATGTAGTTTCTAACTTTAATCTCATTTAACTGAGTTTTCTAGTTAATCTTCAAGTAAAATGATTTTGTTTTCTCATCTATAATTAGAGGGATAAAAAGGAAAATTGTCTAGAAAAGAACTGATAAATTGTGAGAGTACCTGCTTCATTCAGAAGTTGCCGTTTTTCCTTGTTCAGCTTTTATGCTGGTTGCCTCACGTTTCTATCGTTTGTCTTTCAATCCCAGGATGTTGCCTTCTTGGAGAAACTGATTAAAGATGACATAGAACGAGGAAAACTGCCCTTGCTTCTGGTTGCAAATGCTGGTAGGTGTCATGAACCTGAATCTTCCATTTTAGACATACAAGATAGAGGATTAGGAAAAAAAAAGAAGATTGGTACTTAGCCTTAGACAGATCCAGTCTTAAGAATGTGAGGTAGATGGTATCAGTACCATGGTGAGAATTATAATAGTAAAATGTTGGTTTGTTCTGGGAGTTCTTGTTTGTATGTATATACTTTTTCATTTAGGATGTAAGTGCTTTTCTAGTCCATCATGTGCTTCCTTTCTAAATTGAATTTTTAAATGTCACACTTAAATCTCCACATTTGAGATAGCAAGTCAACTACCGCTTTCTGCTGTGCTCACCAAATTGTATTCAGCATTGTACTTGAAGTTCTGGACAGTGCAGTAAGGCAAGAAAAATAATTATATGGTGTACACGACATGACAAAAATAGTTACATGACAGATTAGAGAGGAGAAATAAACTGTCTTTATTTATAGATGGCATGATTGTAAGATAGAAAGTCCTAAGGAAACCATGAAGAACAGCCATTGGAACTAATAAGCAAATCTATCAAGGTTGCAATGAACAATTGAAATTGAATTTTAAAGGCCATTCATAGTAGCATCAAAAAACCCTTCAGGGATAAATGTAACAAAATAATGCAAGATATATACACACTGAAAACTACAAAATGTTGCTGAGAGAAATTGAAGAAGACCCAAATAAATAGAACAGTGTGCCATAAACATGGGTTGAATGACTTGGTATTATTAAGTCAGATCTCTCCCAAATTAATCTATATATTCAACTCAATCCATATCAAAACCTTAGCAGACTTCCAATTTCTTATAGAAATGGATCAATTCTGTTCAGTCGCTCAGTCGTGTCCAACTCTTTGCAACCCCGTGAACTGCAGTACGCCAGGCTTCCCTGTCCATCACCAACTCCTGGAGCTTACTCAAACTCATGTCCATTGAGTTAGTGATGCCATCTCATCCTCTGTTGTCTCCTTCTCCTTCCACCTTCAATCTTTCCCAGCATCAGAGTCTTTTCAAATGAGTCAGTTCTTCACATCAGGTGGCCAAAGTATTGGAGTTTCAGCTTCAGCATCAGTCCTTCCAATGAATATTCAGGACTGATTTCCTTTAGGATGGACCAGTTGGATCTCCTTGCTGATAGAAATGGATAAGCTGATTCTAAAATTTATATGGACATAAAATGGTCTAAGATGATGAAAATCATTGAGAAAAAGAACAGCACTGGAAGACCTACCTTGTCTGACTTGTAGAGTTACTATACAGGTGCAGATGAGACAGACTCACCCATAGAAATATGGTCACTTAGGTGTTTTTTTTTACAAAGATGCCAAAGGTAATTGAAAAGGAAAAGGATAGTCTTTTTCCATCAGTGGTTTTGGAACAATTGGATATCAATATAGGAAAACTTGAACCTCAATCTTTACCACACTCTACATGCAGATGTTAATTGTAAATAGTTCATAAGCCTGAACATAAAAGCCAAAGCAGTAAAATTTCTAGAAGAACATATAGAAGATCTTTATGACCTTGACTGAGGACAGATTTCTAGGGACACAAAAGGCAGAACCATAATTGGGCTTTATCAAAAATTAAAAGCTTTGCTGCCCAGGGAACTATATTCAATATCTTGTAATAACCTTAATGGAAGAATCTGAAAAAGAATGACTTTGCTGTCAGGTGGCTGAGTGGCAAAGAATGCCAAGCAGGAGACAGGTTTGATCCCTGGGTCAGGAAGATCCCCTGGAGAAGGAAATGGCAACCCACTCCAGTATTCTTGCCTGGAAAATCCCATGGACAGAGGAACCTGGCGGGCTTCAGTCCATAGGGTCACAAAAGAGTCGGACATGACTTAGTGCCTGAACAATACCTGAAACTAACACAACACTGTAAATCAACTATAATTTAATTAAGGGGAAAAAAAAAGCTTTTGCTATCCAAAAAAACATGTTTAAAAAAATGGAAAGGCAAGTAACAGACTAGGAGAAAATAGTGGCAAAACATTTTCCTGACAAAGGACTCTATCCAAAATATACAAGTTTTTATAATTCAGTATTACAGATATAAATAATACCGTGTTTAGAGTGAACAAGAGATTTGAGTAGACATTTCACCAAAGAAATATATGAATGTATAAGCACCGAAAAAATGCTTAACATCATTAGTCATTAGAGAAATGCAAAGTAAAACCACAATGAGCTACTACTATATATCTGTGAGAATGGAGAATATAAAAAATACAGTGCCAAACACTAGTGAGAATGCAGAATAGCTGAAACTCTTAGGCTGCTGAAGAGATGCAATGTTCTTACCTGAAAACAGCCCAGATTCCCCTCCCTCAGTGAATGAATAAATTGTAGGATAAACAAATCATGGGTTACTAAGCAGTAAATGAAAACAACTACTGATACACATATCAACATGGATGAATTTCAGAAGCATGCTAATTAAGTGCCAAAATCCAGACATAAAAGAAGTTACATAGTGTATGAGCCATTTATATGAAATTCTAAGAAGATAAAACGACAGCAAAGAAAACAGATCACAGTTGTCTGGGGCCAGTGAGGAGTGGAGAGAAGAGTGAAACTTCAGGGGGAGATGAGGGAACTTTGGGGTGATGCTGGTTACACGCCATATACATTTGTCAAAATTCATTGAGTCGACTGAAGCAACTCAGCACACCACACGCACATAAATGAGTGGATTTTATTGTACATAAAGTATACTTCAATCAGTAAAGTCGGTTATTTAAAAACAATAATAAACAGAAAAAGCATCCATCCACCTTGTTGCCACCAGAAAAACTGTCTCTTCTGCCTGATTTAGTGTATATATATTTAAATAGAAACAGAACCAATGTACTATCGATCACTTAACAAATGGGAGGGGCTTCAGTTTACATGCGGTTGAGTGACTTAGCAGGGTGACCACATTGCGTTCCCCAGACCCCGCATCCCAGTGGTCAGCCAGCTGACGTTGCCACAAGATGAAGAGAATGTGAATCTGGCCTCCAGTTGCTTAAACACAGCATTGTGCCTTATGTTTTGATGGCTCATGTGACCCAACCCATGCCTTGGCCTTTGATTTTGTTCTGGCTAAACTAAATGTGTCATTTAAGGTTTTTTTTTAATTTGAGATGGGTTTGGGTTTGGAGGTGGAGTTCTCAGGCTTTTCCTTGGCACAGCCCCTGCAAGAGAAGCGCTTGTCTTAGTTGTGTTCCTTGAATCAGTTGGTGAAGATCTGAAATCTTACTAGGTGGCTTCTGCTAACTGGAAATTTAGGACAATTGGGAGCATGCTGACTCTTCATTTTACTCATGTTCTGTGAAGAGGGTCTTCCCAGCAAAGCCTGCCATGTAAATGTCACCAAAGGGGTGGGTCAACATGTGTAATGTGTTTAAGCTGACTTCAGAGTGCTTTCTAAATTTAAACAAAGAACACCTCATATTGGGTTAAAGAAATTATATTATTTTTTATAGAAAGGGAAAGAAAGTGAAAGTTGCTCAGTCGTGTCCAATTCTTTGCGACCCCATGGACTGTAACCTGCCAGGCTCCTCTGTCCATGAAATTCTCTAGGCAAGAATACTAGAGTGGGTTGCCATTCCCTTCTCCAGAGGATCTTCCCAACCCAGGGATCAAACCGAGGTCTCCCTCTATTTTTTATAGAGGACACATCTAAATAAAAATAACCCAGAAAGTGACAAAAAGTAAGGGGTATCTCGGGCAAGTGCTTTCCAGGTGGCGTATCGGTAAAGAATCTGCCAGTCAATGCAGGAGACACAAGAGACGAGCGTTCAGTCCCTGAGTTGGGAAGATGCCCTGGAGTAGGAAATGGCAACCCACTCCAGTATTCTTGCCTGGAGAAGTCCATGAACAGAGAGAGGAGCCTGGCGCGCTGTAGTCCTGTGGGTCACAGAGAATCAGACACGACTGAGCGTGCACACACATCTTGGGCAAGTGCTGACAGAACAAAAGTACTATAGCAGGGTTGCTGTGAGATGAAATAGTCTCCATAGTGATAATTCATGGCATCTACTCAGAGGTAATACATATAAATGCTTACGAATATAACTGAAACGTATAAAGGAAAAGTTGATAGAATACTGGTACAAATTGACAAACCCACAGTCTTGGTGGGAAACTTGAATATATTCTGAAACAACAGATCAAGTACATAGAAAATTAGTGTACATAGATATATAGAGAGAGGATTTAAATTGACAGCAAGCTTGATTTTTTATTTTTCAAAACTTGAATAAAATCCTTGAATAATCAGCTTGCAGTGGTTGATTTTAAGCCAGTTTACAAGGAAAATCTCAACAAAACAGATATATTACTTCTCTCAAAGGGAGATAATGTATATAGAAGCTTTTATCATGCTGTAAAGACTCAGGAAATATTTGTGTCCTTTCTTGGATGTTTTATCCCAGGAACTGCAGCAGTGGGGCACACAGATAAGATTGGGCGTTTGAAGGAGCTCTGTGAGCAATACGGCATATGGCTCCACGTGGAGGGGTAAGTGGAGGGGTGTGGGTCCTCGGTGGGCCTGCAGAGTGCCTGGGAAGAGCTCACTCTGTCGTCACATTTATCTCTAAGGACTCTTTGGTGAAGTGAAAGTGAAGATGCAAGTCACTCAATCATGTTCGACTCTTTGCGATCCCATGGTCTATACAGCCCATGAAATTCTCCAGGCCAGAATACTCTAGTGGGTAGCTGTTCCCTTCTTCAGGGGATCTTCCCAACCCAGGGATGGAACCCAGGTCTCCCACCTTGCAGGCAGAGTGGGAGCTGCTGAGCCACAGGGGAGCCCAAAGACTCTTTGGGTTTCAGATAATAAAGAGGTCTTATTGGCTCCCGTAACTCAGACCAGTGTTAGGATCAGCAGTAACACCACGTCAGCCAAGTCACTTGGCTGACCTTCCTCCATGGTGGCTCCGTCTGGAGCTAGATAGCCTTTCCTGTTCTGGTGCAGAGTAGCTGCAGCAACTCCAGCCGCCTTTCCAGCTTTGCGTCCAGAGGGTCAGAAATCCTTCCAGGAGTTTCATGCTGAGCCAGTTGCTGTGGCCAGGGAAATGTAATTCTCTGATAGTTTAGGTGATTTCGAGGCTGAGGTCTCACAGAGGAGGTGGGGAGTGGATTCCCAGAAGGCTGCTGGAGTGCTGCAAAGACAAAAGGCGGGGAGGAGGTGGGGCAGCCCTGGGGGTCCATTTCCAGCACGTCATATGTACACGGTGCTTTGCTTAATATTGTCGCTCTGGGAAGCGTGATGACTTGGATATAATACCTACCAAGATAGAAAGTAAGACACTTATTACACTAGATAAGTAGAAGCCATCCCCTGAAACATTTTAATTAAAATGCATTTTCCAGGTTTTCCTGAAATTTGTATAATATATGTACCACATTTTATGTTGCTATTGCAAATGCTACCAACACAGCTGAAAGACATGTAAATGTCAGCGTGGAACAGCACAGCCCTGTTTTGTTTTTCTTTTGAGGGGGAGGGGGGTAAGTACATACTTAGTGAATAAGCAGCAGTAAATAATTAGTTCTCAGGTCTGTGTTTTTCCTTCCAGTGTGAATCTGGCAACCTTGGCTCTAGGTTATGTCTCCTCTTCAGTGCTGGTATGTTGTTGATTTACTAGATACTGTGTTTTTAAGAAGGAATTTAAAATCACTTAACCCCGGATGGCTTTTATGCATGGAAGAGGGTGCTGGGTTGACTGGATCCTGGTAGTCTAACAGGAAGTTGTTCTCTCTGTGGTAGGCTGCAACCAAATGTGACAGCATGACGCTGACTCCGGGCCCGTGGCTGGGTCTGCCAGCTGTTCCGGCCGTGACCCTCTATAAGCATGACGATCCTGCCTTGGTAAGCTTCCTCTCACTGGGAGGGAGTAGGGAGTGGTGAGTAGTCATTGAGTCTGGGGGCAAAATACAGAAAAAGGAAAAAGTACATCTCTTCCTTAATGCTACATCTGTGATTTTTCATTAAAAAAATTTTTTTTACATAAGGGAAACTATGCCATATATTTTTTTTCTATTTATTCTCCCCATACTTCCCCATGTGTATGAAAAACTTTTATCACTGTATAATATTCCATCATTTAAGTACCACAGTCATCCTCCATTTGTGAACTTTTAGGCTGTTTTCAAATTTTTGTTACTGAAATAATGAGCATCACTCGTGTTTCAAATTACTTGTTAGACTGGATTCCCACAGTGGAATTAAGATTATTTTAAGGCTCTTGATCTTCCACATTGTCTAAAACGTTACAAAATGATGTAGTTCTTAAAAGCGTAGTGATGGTTCTTATTAGTGAACCAGTTAGTGATAGGCAACTGTGAAATAAGTTTTCAGTGATTCTTAAACAGTTAAGCCTTGCTCATGTGTTTCTGGCCAAGTATTTGGGGATGCTCAGAGCAGCCTTGGAAGGGGCTGCCTCTTGAGTGGCTAAGAGCTCCAGCTCTGAGATGAGCCTGTCTGGATTCTCATCCCGGCTTTGCCACATGTTAGCCACGGACCCTTGGAAAAATCAAGGTCTCTGAGCCAAGTTGCCTAGAATACTTTGCTCATGGAGTTGCTTGATGATCAAATGAATAATGCAAGCCAAGTGCCTGCATAGCATCTGACACAAACTAAGTGCATAGTAAATGGAAAGTGGTTAGTTCTGCTATGCGATTTCATTGGCTTTAAGTAATAAACCTATATTGACTTTTTTAGACTTTAGTTTCCGGTCTTACATCAAATAAGCCAGCAGACAAGCTCCGTGCCCTGCCACTGTGGTTGTCTTTACAGTACTTGGGACTTGATGGGATTGTGGAGAGGATCAAGCATGCCTGTCAGCTGGTGAGTGGAAACCTGAAGTTCGCACAAGTCACAGATGCTCCATGGCAGAAACAGACAGAAAAATCCTTCACTGAGTTACCCCGCCTTCAATACCTCATTGTCTGGATTTCCCTTCTCATAAGCAAGCAGACTAATTGTCCTGCATATATAGGTTTCTTGTTCAAAGTTCTGGGAGAGACTGCTGGGGCTGTCCCAGCATTTGTGTCCAAATGAAATCAGATTAAAATGAATGCCGGTGTCAGCATGGGGGAGAAAAGAAGTCACGGTGACAGCCAAGGACTGGAGGAGGATGTGGAGGCTGGGATAAGCATTCCACTTGACCGACCGACTCTTGAGGGTAAAAGAGTATGATGGCTGGGGGGAGTAAGGCTGGCATGGATATTTTTAACACCTGCTGGCTTGGGCTCCCAAATTGCAAAGCTTTAGGGACAGTTCTAATTCTCTGTTAGAGGTGTTCTAATTGTGAAAGCTATATAATTATGTTGCAGTTCAGAAAACAAAAAATGCCTTATGTACGCAGTTTTTGAGAGCTGAGTTCTACCTAAGTCTACAGCATGATGTCACCTTTCTGTCCCTCTGATTTCCCACCTGTAAAATAGAGGTGATGATGTGATGAAAGATTGTCATGAGGACTTAGTGAGTTCGTACAGGTAAAGCTCCCACAGTAGGGCCTAATCATATGGTAAGGTATGCAGATAGTTTTAAAAATAAATCTTTGTTTTCCCTGGTTGAGGAGCTAAGATCCTGCATGCTGCATGGGTGCAGCCAAAAACAGGAAAAAATAAATCTTTGTTTTAAATATATTATTGGAATTCGTACATGTTTGTGTCATTTTTATATTTAAGAAAAATTAGTATTTTCATATTACTGTAATAGGGGTCCTGTTATAATAGGATATTTTAACATGAGTTTCTAATGAAATATAAACATTCTAAATTAAGTAGTTTCATTTTTACATTAAGTAATATTAAGATTCATGCTCATTATGTTTACAGAAGCACATTTTTAAAAATATTTTCTTATGGGGCTCTTGGCTGTCATCTTGAGGTTTGGTTCTTCGGAAGGAGAAGCCTTCATTGCCATGGTAACTTAGTTTGGGGAAGGTTGGGGCACTCCAGGGAGAGGTGTTCAGCTCCCTTTGGTTTACAGAGTACAAGAGAATAATGATGACATTAGCCACCAGACACTTGAGGTCCCTGCACTTTGGCATCTACCTGCCAGCAGACACCACAGTGCATCGCAAACCCTCCTGAGGCCTGGCCTCCGCTGCTGACTCACGCAGCTAAATGCACGTGTGAAAAGTCCACAGAGGTTCAGCAGGTGTGGTCTCCCATGTCCCGTCCTGCCTTGTAGTCCACACCAGGCCTCACATTCCCTGAGCAAAAATCAGTGTCCTCCTCCTCTTTTTCTTCCTTTTTCTCCTCTTTGTCTTCATGGGAAGCAGTTCCAGAGCGTTTACAGTCGGTGCCAAGCACTATGTGGCCCCAGGGGGCACCGTGGATGCAGGCTCTCATTTGGTCTCTGCAGCTCCCCCAAAATATAAGGTCCAGTGATAGCATATTAAGAATTAGTTTCCAGGACTTCCCTGGTGGTCTGGTGGTTAAGATTCTGCGCTTCCACTGCAGGGGCCTCAGTTTCGATCCCTGGTCAGGGAACTAAGATCCTGCATGTCACTCAGCATGGCCAAAACAAAAAATTACTACAGTAATATTGACTATATTCCCCATGACTTATTTTTTAATAATTGCAAGTTTGTACTTTTTACCTTTTGAGTCCCTTCACCGACCTCCCCCAGCCGCCACCTGTAGCAGAGACCAGTCTTCTGTCAGCTTTGTTTCGTTTTAGATTTCACATGTGAGATCATATGGTATTTGTCTTTGTTTGAATTATTTCACTTGGAGTAATGCCCTTAAGGCCCACCCGTGTGTGCATGCTAAGACGCTCAGTTGTGTCCGACTCTTTGTGACCCTATGGACTGTAGCCCTTCAGGCTCCTCTGTCCATGGGATTCTCCAGGCAAGAATGTGGCAGTGGGTTGCCATGCCCTCCTCCAGGGGATCTTCCCGACTCAGGGATTGAACGCTTGTCTTTATGTCTCCTGCGTTAGCAGGTGGGTCCTTTATCACTAGCACAGCTGGGAAGCCCTGAGGTCCACCCATGTTGTTGCAGATGACAAGCTTTTGTTCTTTTTTTACGGTTGATTATTTCCTGTTGTGTGCGTGTGTGTGTATTATTATATGCCCTAACGTCTTAACTCATTCATCCTTTGATGGACGCTTAGGTTGTTTACGTATCTTGGCTATTGTAAATAATGCTGAAGTGAATATACCTTGTCAAATTAGTATTTTCCTGTTCTTCAGTGCAGATAGCCCACGTGGAATTGCTGGATCATATGGTGGTTCTACTTCTCATTTTTTGTGGAAGCTCCATATGTTTTCCACGGTGGCTGCACCAATTTACATTCCAACCAAGGGTGCACAGGGTTCCTTTTCCTCCACGTTCTTGTGAACACTTGTTTCTTGTCGTTTTGATGACAGCTGTTCTCCCAGGTGTGCAGCGACATCACGCTGTGGTTTTGATTTGCATTTCCCTGATGATTAGTGATGTTGAGCATCTTTACTTTCCATGTGCCTGTTGTCTGGAAAAATGTCTATTCAGATCTTCTGTCCATTTTTTAATTGGGATAGTTTGGGTTTTTGCCATTGAGTTGTATGAGTTCTTCATATACTTTGGATTTTAATGCCTTATTAAATAAATGATTTGCAAATATTTTCTCCAGTTCCATAGGTTGCCTTTTCATTTGTTGATGACTTCCTTTGCTGTGCAGAAGCTTTTTAGTCTGATGTAGTCTGCTTGCTTAATTTTGTTTTTGTTGCCTTGCACTCAGTATTTTTTGAATGAATGAATGACCTCTATGTTGCTAACATGACAAATTCACATATATCTAATTAGAAAAAGCTTTTCTGGAATCACTAAATGCAATTGTAACTGGCATATTGGGGAATATTTGCAGATGTTGAAATGCAAAAATTGGTATCCACATTTAGAAATCGTCAAGTCGCAGATGGCTTTATCTGCCCAAGATCCTTGTTTGCAGACTTGCAAAGACCCTTAGGAAAACTACTTCTTAATATGAAATTACAAGAAACTGTTTTTTTGTCATTTGCAGAGTCAACGATTGCAAGAAAGTTTGAAGAAAGTGAACCACATCAAAATCTTGGTACAGTATATAATTTGGTCTGTCTCTTAAAGTCAGTAACTTTTACCTTCAGTGACTTAGCATGATTTTCTCCAGATTTGGTGTGTGTTCATGGAATTGCGGCAGCTCCAGTTAACCACCGTTCTTTGGGAAAGTCATACATGTCCCGATGACCTAATTCTGCAGTTAGCAGAAAGCTTAGAAATTTGCCCCATACACTGAACACCTACAGTGCTTTTCAAATAATCCATTCACAGTTTTTATTCTATTAAAATTTAAAATTGCACAAAGATGTAATAAGCACCATTGATTTCACCTGTCCAGAAATTTTTAGAACACCCATCTTCCTCAAGTGGAAAATTGTTTTGTCTCTCAGAGTGCTTTGGGCCACTCTTTGTGAAGCCCTCTGATCCCAGAGAGCATTTGCATGAAGGGGCGTTTCTTTGACAATTCTTCAGGATATAGTTAACTTTAAAATTAACATTTGAGTTTATTTGGGGTTCAAGTGAGTGCAGTCTGTGTCCACTTTAGTACATGGTTCGGTTTAAGTGCTGATCAGGGGCTGCTCCCCTCACCGCCTTCTGAGTAGGAGCTGGGAGCTACTCACTTGACCTGAGGTGACTCCTCTCCTAGCTTGGAAGGGGATAAAGGCCCCACCGGAGAAGCAGAGGATCAATGTAAGTCAGGAGACTTGGGTTCCAATTTCAGCTGTGCCACAGGGGCCCTGTGACACTGACTCATTCTGTTAACCTCTCAAGCCTGTGAGCTCAGCTGTCGGTGAAGGTATGTTGGTTGGACACTCTTGATTGCAAATAGAGAGACTAAATTATGGACTGGAATGAGCACGCTGGTGGGTTACAGGCAGTGCTGGGCCTGTGTATTTCCTGTCGCTCCTTTGCTGAGCCCTCTTGGGCTCCTCCTCATTCCTCTCCTTCCTCATTCTCCTGCAAACCAGGAGGAGCTGATGTTGCTCACTAATTGCCAACTGGTTTGGACTTCTTTGTAAGGCCACATACAGCCTAGGCATAACCCTGTTCCTTCCCTCCTTCCAATGGCTGCTTTACTCAATAGAGGGGACAGTCACTGGCAAACACCATGAGGCACTGTGGCCTGTCAGTAATCCATCAACGTCGTCATCATCACCTTCCTGTCAGTAGCCCACCATCATCATCGTCACCATCACCACTGCAGCTGCTGTTTGTGACATGCTTACTGTGTAGCACGCGTGATACTAAGTCCCCCTTCCATGCCTGTTTCATTTAACCGTCACAGATCTCCTTTGTACATGCTGTTCCCCATACCTGGAAACACTGTTCCCCTTAATTCTTCTCATTACCAATTTCTTATCCTTCAGATCTTAGTTCCCAAATATCACTTCTTCAGAGAGGCTCACCCCACCCCACCAGAGTAACACCCACCACTATCCATCACTCTCTGTGCTCTGGGTTTTCTCCTTCATCATTATTACTGCCTGAAATTGTGGGCTGTGTTTGTTCCTTGTCTGTTTTTGTCTGGAGAAGCCTTGCAAGGCAAAACTTTTGTCTGTTCATGACTATATCCTACGCCCAGTGTGGTACCTGGCATACAATAGGTGTTCAAGTGTGGATGAATACACAGACTCTGTGAGTTGGACACAGTGGTTATTCCTTTTCTTTAACTGGGGAGGAAGCTAAAGCACAGACAGGATAAGGAAGTGGTAAAGCAGCGTAGAGCTGGGGTGCACTCTCAAAGCCTGTGTCCTCCGCCAGCGGACCCTCTGTCTCAGGGTAGTTAGAGGAGAATGGATTCGTCTGCCCCGGTGGCTTGTTAGGAGGGGCGTATCAGCTAATGTGTGGGAAGGCAGAATGGAGGCGTCAGGCACCATAAGGTGGAAGTGATTATTGTCTTCTGCTCCTTGCTACAGCCTTTGTCTGCTGCTTTCATAGGTGTTGACTTGTGAACCCTCACAGTAAGCCTCTGGGGTCGAGCGGCAGCATCTGTTTCTGTGGCTCAGATGAGCTGTGTGTCCAGAGTCCCAGAACTAGTATGTGGCAAAGCCAAGACTTGACCCCAGGGTGTCTCAGAAAAGCTTCTCTGCTGCATAGCCACTCCCTTCTCCCAGCGCCCATGACCTTCTTCCTTCCCATCTGGAGGGCCCTTCAGGAGCCTCTCCCATTGCAGAAACAAGGACCCACTTCCCCAGCTCAGCACCTCCAGCGCCAGGGCCAGGGGTGGCACTCGCGACCCGCTTTCACAGGGTGCCAGTTCAGTCTCCTCGGCAGCTGCGTTCTGATAAGGCTGCTGTTTTACTGGCCTCTTATCAAACACTTGGAGTGGATTCTAAAGTCGGCCTGTGAGGGGAAACTCGAACACTGTTACCATTGCACCTGAGAATTCCAGAATGCCTCCGTGGGACTGAGCGTGGTTTCATGTTTATATCCTTATTGTTCTGCCACTTTGACCGTGATACATCCAAGTGAGGGTTTTTTTTTTTTCAGTCCTGTTTGGGACTTGTGCTGATTTAACATGAGGATTCTTCTTCTTTTTTTTTTAATCCTGTACAGTTAATTTTTTCAGATATGTCCTCCCTTCAGGAACACCAGTAAGCTGCATACTGAACCTTCACTCCACCCCCCATCAGTCTCTTGGATGCCTGCATCTCTCTCTCTCTCTGCCTTCCAGTGCCTCCCTTCAGATCCTTCTTTGAGTTCAGTCATTTATTCTTGAGCAGCATCTCATCTGCTGTTTAACCCATTCACTGAGCTTTTTACTTCCAGTGACCTCTTTCATTCTGCAATATTCTCTTCAGTTCTTTTTCAAGTTATTCTGTTTTATAATCACCTTTTAAAGCAAGGATTCTGGTCCTTTGTCTCTCTGTTTAAACACCGTGATCGCCATGTGTTTCAATGGCTGTTCCAGTCTCAGTTTTGGGGCCACATATCGTCCTCTCGGTTGTGTCTGCTGACTCTTGCTTCCTGTGTTACATAATTTTTCTGTTTCAAGTGAGATTTTTTTCTCTCGTATGACTTGCCAGGGTCCATTTATTTATGTTGGTTTCCCAGTTTTAGGAGTCCCACAGAGGACGTCACACACAGGTGCAGAACACACCTGATGTTTTCTTCTCATGAAAGAATTTTTTGTCTCTCTCTGCAGAGCCTTAGGCAAAGTGAAGCTTTCTTACTGATCAGTGGGTGAAGTTTTTCTCTCTTTTCGTAAAGAGCATTTTTCAAGGGTCCTGGCTTTATGTAAACTAAGCACTACCCCTCACATGGGCTTAAAAACCCACGACCTTAGATGTTAATGCTAAGTTCTAGGCCCCGTCTGTGCTCCCCTCCCCCCAGGCCCTGCAGCTCAGCTTACAATATTCTTTCTGTTTTCTCTTATTTCTGGATTCACCTGTTTTGTGAGCCTAACAATGATTTGAACGTTTTTTGGTTATTGATTACATTTAATCAAGCATTTCAGGTATTTAGAATTGATGACTTCAGTATTGGCTTGGTCTACCACGTGGCCAGAACCAGAATTCTACATATATAGCCCTGTACAGTATTTCTTATGCACACTGACATTGAGACCACTGGGCTCAAAAAAGTAAGAAACAGAAGACTAGAGAAGTCTTGGCACTCAAATTCTACCTTGTTCTGAAAACAGGAATGTAGAGTTTTGTCACCTTGTTACCATTTACTTTTTATGCTTACTCCATTCTATATAAATATTAAACCACTCTCACTTTAAAGATAACTAATAGATTTATTTGTTTATGTGAAAATTAAGAGAGATAGTAGATATGAAAGCACAAGAATTGACTCCATAAATAATTGGCAGATTCAAATCTACCTGTTGCTTAATCGGACTCACACACATTTGTTCCTTTGAACAGCTTAGTGGGGAAGATCTTGGGCCTATCTCCCCAGTTAGCATGTCCTGGTGTGGCCCTACCAGTGCCTTGGGAAATAGGTTTCAAGACTAGAATTGTAGTGCTGGAGTTGTTGAATGCTGGGAGAGCCCCTCTCCCTCTACCCCCACCCCCTCCTCCAACACGACCGTCTGTCGAGGGCATTAACACTCCCTCTGTGTCCTGACCCCGAGGGGAAGCTGACGGCTGACTGTACATTTGTTCAGTGGAGAACAGGGAACCTTGGGCTGGGCAGTCAATGCAGTGGCCGTCTTCATCTGTTAGGAAATCTGTTAGTGAAGATGGTTGTCTGATGCCTGTCCTGAATGTAAGTATTGCTTCGGTGATTTAGAGAAACACAACCTCAGTTCTAGACTGCGGTTATCCACACGCCAGCAGGACTTGCCTTCTGTTCAGCGAGTTTCACACAATGAGTAGAGGATGAGTAGGAAAGGATCCAGTCATTCCTGGTTGCGGTGGCCTCACTTCTGGATTCTTGAAAGCTTGGACTCTCTCGCTGATTCTAGTGCCACTTTTTTCTTGCCTTTCTTGATCTTTCGTGTTGGACCCATGTTTATCCATAACCATCAAAAATTTCCTTTTGCTTCTCAGTGTACCAGTGTCACATATTATAATGTATTCTCAGGACTGGCTTATAATTATTTCTAAGAATTTTACTAAACCTTTGATTTTTGTTTCTCTAGCAACTGAAATTAACCTTTGAACTTGATGTGGTTTTTTTGCTGTGGCGGTGGTGGTGGTTGGGTTTTTTGGTTTGTTTTCTTGGTTTTGGTGTTTTGGTTTTTTTCCTGCTGCGCAGCTTGTGGTATCTTAGTTCCCTGATCAGAGACTGAACCAGGCCCTGGCAGTGGGAGCGCTGAGCCCTAACCACTGGGCCACCAGGGGATTCTCTTTGCATGCTTTCTAAGGGCAGCATCTGCAGCCTAGTTTCCAGGCTCACCGTTTGACTTTGTAAGTGTTTGGAATTTACTATCACTTGGTAATAACTGGATTCCATGTTTCAGGTGGAAGATGAGCTCAGTTCCCCAGTGGTGGTATTCAGATTTTTCCAGGAACTACCGGGCTCTGGTAGGTGATTTTTAAATGAGGGTTATTTTTCTGTGTGTAAGGGCTTTGAGTGTTAAACCACTTCAAGTTAACTAGGTAGTCCAAAATATTTTGATTGCTAAAATCTTGTCATCGTTGCAAAAAAATGTAATAAGGTTCACAAGAATTCCAGGCCTATTTGCCTTAGCACTTTACTGACAGTTTGCTGTGATTAAACCAGTGGTTTCCAAACACCAGTCCCTGGACCACTGCTGGAATGAATGAGAGTCCCTTGAAAACAGAATTTGGGGCCCTCCTTCCTAAGTGTTTTGATTCAGTAAGCGGATTCAAGAATCTCTATTTGTAAATAATGTCCCAAAGGCGCCCTGCTTAGTCCAAGGCTCTCTCAGGTTTCACCCAACAGCCATGGACCCCATTCCAGACCATTCTCCACTTCCTGTCACCCCCTTGCCCGTAGCCTGCGTGTCTTCCCGTGCCCGATGGATGAGGTCCAGGCTCTGGACCAGGCCTCATGCAGCCTGCGAGTCCAAGCCCTCCCCTTCTGTCCACCTTCCTCTTCTTGCTCACTGTGCTTCAGTCAGACTGGTCTCCTCTGAGGCACCACTGCCCCCTCGTCCTCCCGGCTCCTTCCCGCCTTCAGGTTCCCCCAGTGCCCACCCCCTCATGGAGCCTTCCCTGCCTGTCCTGTCTGAGGTGACTGACTCCCTCATGTCGTTTCAGAGCCTCACCTTCTTTCAAGGCCCTGACAACAGTATTTAGTGATTTCATTTCTTTATGCTGTTTCTCCCATAGAACATAAGAGGCAGCCTAAAAACCTTGTCTGCCTCATATCCTAACCCCAGGCCCAGCACAGCACCTAGCACGAGTGGGCACCTCGACCATTTATCGCAGGAGGCCGGTTGCATTGTGAGGCCTGGAGTGCTGCTGGGCCGACTCCCCTGCACAGGGCTCAGTGCTTGTGGACTAGTTGGTGACTTATAATTTTTATGCTTTGATTTCTGCTCAGAATTCCTTGAGGGAGAAAATGTGTTAATGAAATTAAGAATTACATTTGTATAAATAGATGTAAGTGTGTTGGTCTTCATACTATTTGAGACTTTTCTCTCAGGTTCATGTTGGGCACTAAGTGAGCCGGGTCGGGGGGTTGCTGTAGTTGGCTGTGTTTCTGAGAGGCAGACCCCTCTGTGTTTTGTGTCAGATCCAGGACTTAATGCCATCCCAGCGCCCAGCGCTGCCGCCTCAGCCGTCGGCCGGGAGAGGCACTCCTGTGATGCCCTGAACCGCTGGGTAAGAACGCTGTCACGTGCCCGTCCTGCTGCGTCTGGATGGTTGGGATAATGCATGGTCACCTCTAGAAAGGCAGAAACTCACAGGGGAGCCCCTGTGAAGCGTGGGGCTTTGTCCTGGGCTTCTTAAGCAAAAACCACAGCCCCAGAGGCTGCATGAGTTCCGGCAGGTCCTCTCAGCACTGTTCCCTAAGGTTCTTCACGGAACCGTTTCTCTCCTTCCCTGTAAAGGTGAATGACAGCAAGCCAAACCTGGCCTGCGGTCCAGGCACTGTGGAGCTCTGCTGATCCCAGAAGGCACATGAAGCCTCCCCTGCATGCCTTCGGTGGAGGGGCACTTTGCTTTGGCTGTCTTTTGACACTGAAATCATGGGATGATTTCAGTATAAAGAATATTCTAAACAATGTAAAGGTGTTCATCAGAGCAGCACCAACCCTAGCAAAACCTCGGACATGCCCCCAGTGGTTAGGACTTGAGCTTCCACTGCACGGGGCCCAGGTTCAGTCCCTGGATGGGGAGCTAAGATCCTGCATGCTGCAAAGTGTAGCCTAAAAAAAAAATAATTGAAAGAGTTGACTCATTGGAAAAGACTCTGATGTTGGGAGGGATTGGGGGCAGGAGGAGAAAGGGACGACAGAGGATGAGATGGCTGGGTGGCATCACTGACTCGATGGACGTGAGTCTGGTGATGGACAGGGAGGCCTGGCGTGCTGTGGTTCATGGGGTCACAAAGAGTCGGACACGACTGAGCGACTGAACTGAATTGAACCTAGGTGTTCGGGTGAATAAGGTACACCCATGCAGTGAAGTTCAGAACAGCCAGTATAAACCGTGTAGCTGCATGTTCATGGCAGAAGGGAAATGGTCACTGTGAATTGCATGGAAAAATGCACCTTACTACACAGCATGTAGTATATCCTGTTTCACAACAGCAATGGAAGAAACAGACTCGCATGCACAGAAGGTGGGGGGGTTATCCCATATGTCAACAGTCAGCAGGTGTTTCTCAGTGGTGTGTTGTGGGTAAGTTTTTGTTCTGTTTGTTTTGGTTTGGTTTACCTGTGTTGCCTAGATTTTTCTATAGCAAACATTTTTGTAGTAAGAAAAAATATAAAATTTACAATTTTTAAAATGAAGGTGCCATAAGTATTCAAAGAAAATTACAGATGAAAGGAAACTCACCTCCAGGAACCTCTTGGGTCTGGGCTGAGTGGACGAGGAGACACGGGTGCCCCCTTGCTGGAGTGCATTCATTCTGCCCCTTTCCCTGCAGCTGGGAGAACAGCTGAAGCAGCTGGTGCCCATGAGCGGCCTCACGGTCATGGATCTGGAGGTTGAGGGCACGTGCGTGCGGTTCAGCCCTCTGATGACGGCGGCAGGTAAGCGGTCTCCGTGGGGCACCCTCGGTGTTGTTCTGAGGGCACCGGTGCCAGGTTGTCAGAGTCCAGGCTGTGGACTGATCGCTTTCCCCTATGAGGCTGTCTTCTCTCCCTGGGGAGGCTTTTACTTTTCATTTGGCTGAGTTTAGGTAGACAAGCCCCTTTCCAGGGTACCTCCTCACAAAGAGAGATCTGTGAAGTCACTCGAATTCCTGTGTCTTGATGTCCTCTGACCTTTTGTTTCCTGTTCAGTGGTTCTCAGTCCAGAGTGACTTTAGAATCCCTGCAGAGCTCTGAAAACCCCCCCAGTGCCCAGCCCCACCTCAGATTCTGGTTGACTGAGTGTACTTGGAATGGAGCCAGGGCACCAAACAGGCCAGTGAAGGTCGAGATCACTGTCGTAGACCTCTTAGAGAGCAACAGAGCTGAAAGCACGTGGACTTTTATGACAGAAAGTCCTGGGGGTTCTTGTCCCCCGCTTGGCCACTTCATACCTGTGGGGCCTGGAGCAAGTTTCTTGTCTCCAGACCTGTTCCCCACCACCTCACATTGGTGATGTGCAGATCAGACTGTGAGACTGTGAACATGCAGTGGCTTGGGTGGTGCTTGGCATGTTTTATAGGAGGCACTTCAAAATAAGCTGTATAGAGATGTATCAGAAATCTGATTGTGCTTTTTTCTGAGATGATCTAAATACGTTCAGAGAATGCTTGATGGTTTTTCATGAGGTGTTTTCGGCATCTTTGGAAAGGTATTTTTCCCACAGACTCCAAAGTAGGGAAGTGCAGGCACCTGTCCCGCATGTCATGACTGTGGCCAGAGGCCTCGGGACATTCTGGGAGCCTTTGGTCCTGCTGAGCAGGGGGTCTGGAACTGGAAAAAGTAACTGTGGACACCCCAGGCTGCACGTATTGAGGCTTAGATCACATAAGCTTTGAATCAGTGGAAGCGAGGGCGCAGTGAACCCTGAGACTCTCAGGCTCTGACCTTCAGAAGCACTTGGTGCTGTCACCATCACCACCCTGCCCTGCTGCCCCTCCGCCCACCCCCAAACCTCTCTCCCCTCCATGTTAATAGAGAGAACTGTGTGGCTGTCTTCTTGTTTCCAACCTGATACAACGTTTATCACTTGACTTAAGCAGAGTCTTTCTTCAAGAAGAATCTGATTTCCATGGTAGGATTTCACTGTGTGTTAAATCAGAGGAGCTAATGCTATCTTCTGTGTAAGAACAAAATGTGTCTACACCTCGGCCATCAGCTGTGTGAATTTTTAACACCTGCTTCTTCCATATCCGGGTTTGTAGTTCAGTCGTGTCCGACTCTTTGTGACCCCATTAACTGCAGCACACCAGGCTTCCCTGTCCTTCACTATCTCCCAGAGTGTGCTCAAACTCATGTCCATTGAGTCGATGATGCCACTCAACCGTCTTATGCTCTGTCACCCCCTTCTCTTCCTGCCCTCAATTTTTCCCAGCATCAGGGTCTTTTCCAGTGAGTCAGCTCTTTACATCAGGTGGCCAAAGTATTGGAGCTTCAGCATCAGTCCTTCCAACGAATATTCAGGGTTGATTTCCTTTAGGATGGACTGGTTGGATCTCCTTGCAGTCCAAGGGACTCTTAAGAGTCTTCTCCAGCACCACAATTCAAAAGCATCAATTCTTTGGCACTTAGCCTTCTTTATGGTGCAACTCTCACATCCATAGATATCTCATATCCTCACGTATCTGGGTTTAGTGGTTGTTTTTTTTGAGTCCTCAGCTGCAACTGACTGGCTATACTGAGAACTGCTGATGTTCTGATAGTGGAACTGAGAGCACAGCTCCCTCCTTTCCAGCCGTTCCTTAAGCGCTTCCCTGACATTCTGTGCACATGTCCAGTTTTAGGGACTCGGGAGAGGATGTGGATCAGCTGGTGGCCTGCGTCCAGAGCAAGCTGCCGGTCCTGACCTGTACACTGCAGCTGCGAGAGGAGTTCAAGCAGGAGGTGGAGGCAACGGCAGGCCTCTTATATGTTGACGACCCCAACTGGCCTGGAATAGGAGTTGTCAGGTATGGTAAGACTGTGGGCGGATCATTTTGTGAACCAGCTTAGAAATCTAAAATGAATATGTGTAGTCACAGCACTCGTGTCTGATGCAAGTTCACCCAGACCTGGGCATTTAAAAGAGCACAGCTGGCAAGCGGCCCAGCACGCGCTCAGTGAAGTAGGAGTTGCTGTGTGTTCTTTCTGCTCCAACTTGAAAGTTACTAGTGCGCCACTGACGTACGAACAGAGAGCTACCACTCACCCCGGAGAACCACTTCCCAGTGGGGGCAGACCCTCCAACCTCTGACTCAGTGGGCGTCTTGAGTCCCTTTGTCCCCTCTCGGGATGAGAGAAGCCTCCTGTTCCTCTTATGAGTGATGGGGCTTCTTGATCATGCCCCTCTTTGTACATTTCATGTACCTGGAGACTTGGGCTCCCCTGGGACATTCTTAAGGTTCACTCTTGAGACCCTCTGAGCGGCTCCTTTGCCCTGTGTCTCCTTGCACACCCTTGGTAACTCCCAGCAGCTTCTACTCCACCTGTCATCCTGTGTCTAGAGGGACACTTACTTTAGATTACTGAAGTGCTGTTATGTGATATTGTTTATAGGTATGAACACGCTAATGATGATAAGAGCAGTTTGAAATTGGATCCAGAAGGGGAAAAAATCCATGCTGGGCTTCTGAAAAAGTTAAATGAACTGGAATCTGACCTTACATTTAAAATGGGTAATTACTCCTATAAGTCAGCTGTGGACTTTGGAAGTCGTTTTCTAACTGGCCTAAAGGGAGTTGGGCTGTCTTAAGTGGTGTAGCTCTTCATAGCATGAGAGAGCTTCCTGCCCCTGCCACAGCCTCGCTGGGTCCCGAATCCGCAGTAGATCCATGCCCTCACCCCCTAGGGGAGGCTGCCCCGTGCCTGGCCGCGTGGTGTGCACGGAATGGCCTGTGTCTGACTCGTGACAGCGGACTTGGGAACCAAGTAAGTCTGTTGTTTCTGCCCACAGGCCCTGAGTATAAAAGCATGAAGAGCTGTATTTACATTGGCATGGCGAGTGATGACATCGATATTTCCGAACTAGTAGAGACCATCGCAGTCACAGCCCGAGAAATCGAGGAGGACTCAAGGGTCTGTAAGAGTAATCTGTGCCTCATTCCTTTTTTGGGTTTTCCCTGGGCAACTAGCTGGAGTCACAAAGGAAGAAGCTTACCTCGGTGATGTCTGTCCATTCATTCTTTCCCCAAGTACTTAAAGGCCGCCTGTGAGCCAGGCGTTGAGCAGGTACCAGGGCAGTCCCTGCCCTCAGTGAACTCACGAGCCAGCCTGGGAAAGACGTATATGAGCAAGTGAGGTGGTGCACGCACGTTCAGGAAGATGCGTTCACATCACCTCTGCCCCGCAAGGCCAGGGGAGAGCTGGTCAGAGCTGGTCCTGGGGCTGGATGGGATGGTGCTTCAGGTAACAGAACTTCCCGCCCGTAATAGACCTGCTGCTCTTGGCCAGTTGGCACAGAGGACCAGGCTTTCAGGCTTACGGGACGCTCTCCACACCAGATATGAGTCATTAGGAATCCCTCAAAGGGAGGGAAAAGGGAGCAGTGCGAGGCTGGCCTGAGAGGAGGCAGGCACCTGTGTCGCGTGACTCGTGTTTGGTAGGAGGGGTGCAGAAGAAAAGGGGTTTGAAATGGAGCCTAGGAGCCAACTTTCTTGGTTCGTGGGAGGGCATCTTAAAGTTTTCTGACCCCGCCTGTATCACTTCTGCCTCCGTTTCCATGAATGTTAAGCACTGTGTCTTGTTTTTTTCCTTCTGCCTGCACTGGGTCCTCCTACAGTGCAGGCTCTCCAGTTGTGACACGTAGACGTGTTTAGTTGCCCCAAGACATGTGGGATCTTAGTTCCCAGACCAGGGATGGAACTCATGTCCCCTCCATTGGAAGGCAGATTCTTAACCACTGGACCACCAGGGAAGTCCCTGTTGTGTCTGTTTCCTGTTGGTAGGACGTTCAGATCATAGGGGCAGTTCTCTTCCCTGGCAAATGCGGCCAGTCACCACGGCGCCTGACACTAGGCCTCCTTTAGCATCTTGACCTCTTCTATTTGATTTTCTGCTGTATTTTCACACTGACATGTTAAAGTACCGTTTACTAACACACTTTTGAAAAATATCGCCAGTGCTGTGTTTATAAATCTAGAACCCCAGCAAGCAGCTTGGACAGATAATGCCTTCCTTGGTCTTAACACAGCTTCTGGAAAACATGACAGAAGTGGTTCGGAAAGGAATCCAGGAAGCTCAGGTTCAGCTGCAGAAGGCAAACGAGGAGCGGCTTCTGGAAGAGGTGAGGCTCCGGGCTGGGCCCCCAGCTGGACTCGGGCTGGGAGCTGGCCTCCGGACGATGGCCTTGAGCAACGCTTGTGTTTTGCAGGGGGTGTTACGGCAGATCCCCGTGGTTGGATCCGTGCTGAACTGGTTTTCTCCAGTACAAGCATCACAAAAAGGAAGGACGTTCAACCTGACGGCAGGTAGGACTACCTTCCTCCCAATCTCTCGCATCTGGAGTGTTTGGCCAGGTGTCCTGGGATGAGGAGCCGTGTGTGCGTCCCAGGCTTCACACCAGGCGCTGGGCCAGGACCGGAGAGGAGGCGAGGTCTGTCTGCCTGGACTCTCGTCCTCCTCTTCTGTCCCGACAGTCGGAACAGCACGGAGGCAGGTGCCCGTGCCCCGGAAGACTCCCTTCCTGGGGTCCAAGCCCACGCAGCTGTCTGTTCGGATCAGTGTTAATATTCTTTGCAGCTCTCATGAGTGTTTTGCCCCAGTCGAGGGCTGCTTTTGCATGGGGCAAGTGAAAGGCTGTAGTCTGTAGCCATTTTAGTTCAGTGAGTACTCCCAGTTGCTGTTCTGCCAGTGGATTAGGCTCCCCAAACCTGGGCCATTCCCCAGGAAATGATGACTACACGGTCACAGGGCAGCAGGGGACAATCTGACTCTCAACCTGCCAGGCCACAGCCTTTAGCCAAGAGGCATCCGCTCCTTGTTGCTAAAAGACATTTCCCATCAGGGCCTGGCTCTCTCGGCACGCTCGGGCCACACTGCAGGCTGGCTGCTTTCACACGCACACAGGATGGCGGGGGGACGAGGCTGGAACACCCCATGGGGCCAGCACTCACGGCTCAGCCGCCAGCAGCTGGCTCAGGGATCTGGAGCCTCGGCTGGAAGCACGCGGGGAACGAGGCTGACGGGCCTCCACAGGGCTGCCCACCCTGGGCGCTTACCCCACACCTCCCCACCTCCTTCCCACAGGCTCCCTAGAGTCCACGGAACACACGTACGTCTACAAAGTGCAAGGCTCGGGGGTCACACCGCCTCAGACGCCCACAGGCACTCGCACCAAACAGAGGCTTCCAGGTACGTCAGTCCCCATGCCTGAGTTCACTCACACTGAAGAACGGTGTCCGTATTTCCCTGGGGAAGAGACCTTGGCCTCCCATAACGCTTTTAGGACCTGCGTTCCTGTCTTCTTGGTTCTTCAACCCGAAGTTCTATTTCTCTTCATTTAAGAACAGTGGTCCCTGCCCCTGGGCTTCCCAGGTGGCGCTAGTGGTAAAGAACCCACCTGCCAATGCAGGAGACTTAAGAGACACGGGTTCAATCCCTGGGTCAGGAAGATGCCTTGGAGGAGGGCATGACAACCCTCTCCAGTATTCTTGCCTGGGAAATTCCAAGGACAGAGGAGCCTGGAGGCCTACAGTCCATGGGGTCGCAAAGAGTCAGACACGACTGAAGTGACTGAGCACACATGCGTCTCTGCCCCTTCAGCCATCTCTGAGCCTTGGGGAGTCACCTGTGGAGCGTCACATTTAACCTGTGTCCACTCCTCTGAGTTTCTCCCAGCTGGGGTTCCCTCACGGTCCCTGGCGCTGGGGGCATGTTAGTGTCACATCAGCTCTCATTTCTCGCCTCATCACTTAATGCTTCAGAGCCAGGGATCCCTGGGATTTCTGCTGTGATTAAACACAGATTGCTTAGAGCACAGCTGGCTCCTGCTGCAGGGGAGCCCTTTCCTGAACCATCAGTGCTGTTGATTGATCTTCTAGGCCAGAAGCCATTTAAAAGGTCCCTGCGTGGTTCGGATGCCATCAGCGAGACCAGCTCAGTCAGTCACATCGAAGACTTGGAGAAGATGGAGCAATCGTCGGGTGGGCAAGAGGCCTCAGAAGCTAACAGCCATGAGCGACACCCAGAGGCGCCCGCCCCTCCGGAAGCCGAGCCGCCTGGAGCCCTCCAGGACGGGGCCCAAGGCCTGCAAGATGACCGCCCGCAGGTAGAAGAGCCAGAGAGCTTAAGATAAAACTCAGTGTTTGCTTGGAGACTGTACTGAATATTGTTTCAGGGAAGATGAAGTTATTCTGAAAATGTGAACCGTGCCACATGCTGATGTGAGAGAAATTACTGTTATTTGTGCTTAACTGGGATGGTCGCACAAATACGTGCCTGAGAGCCAGGCCTCCGGGAGGGCAGTTGACATGTCTGATTTTGTGGGTGTTGTACAACAACCAACAACTACTGTTTCTGTCTACCCGACTGTAGTAATACCATATCCCCCCCCCCCCGTTACCATAAACACGTTTTATTCACAAAAAACACAAGAATTTCAAGTGCCTGCCACTTGAAATACTTGCGCTTCTCTTTCTAAACAGACACATGGAAGACGTTACTAGGTTGCACATAGTAGGTTCTTGGTGAGACAGCTTTCTAGAACTTTCCGGGTTCCCTGGGGCCCTGCTGCACAGACGGCGATCTCTGCCGTCTGTCTTACTTGGTGTTCAGTTGGATCAGGTTGCAATATGCAACTGGACTGTTTGGCTTGAAGGAGAGTGGGTGTGATGGGGTTGTAAACAGGAGCATCAGAAGCGCTCTCCTGCACCCCCGCTGCTGCTGCTGCCCCCGAGACGTCGGTCAGGGCCGTGTCCGCTCGGCAGTGGCAGGTCAGGCTGGACCCGGCACTGCTGCTGGCTCTGCTCTGCCACCAGCCCGTGTCTCCCTTTATATGCTATTTGTAAACAAATTAAAACTTCTCTATTCAGAGTAACTGTACAGACTCTTCTCAACCATATTATATATATGTATATTTTTAAATACTGGTAAAGCTTTTAAATTGGCACAGAAGTACAGACTGTACTCATTTCTATTTCTATGTTTAATATCTCAAAACTCAACAGATGCTGCTCTTAAGAGCCTCGTATTAAATATGCTGTGTAGCACCTTGTTAAGTTGAAATTCTAAATTTAAGTCCACCTCTGACCTGTTCTCACGGGAGCTTCTGGAGTGTCTGTTCACAGCAGCTCAGCCCTTTGGGCCCAACTCAGAAACAAGATCCAAAAGGGCAGTCTTTCTCAGGCTGATCAAGCCAGAAGACCGCCGAAGTAAACCCTTAACTTCGGCCCGATTCTAAGTACTGCGTCACTTCCTTTACCATCGGCAGCAGCCCCTGTGCCTTTTAGTCCAGCAGTCAAGCTATGGGAGACCTTAACATGGTGGCAATTCACATGGGGTTTGGGACTGTCGAATTGAAAGCCTTAGTTATACCATATTAAGCCTATAATTACACTCTGATTTGATGTGATTCCTGACATTTGGCACTTGTCAAAATGCAGTTTTCCTTTTCTTTTCTTCCTGGTGCAAATGATTAAACAAGTCTTCCCTGTTTCTTTGGTGCAATGAAGTATAGCAGATAAAATGGGGAAAGGGAAATTATCACCTTTAACAAGATTAATTTTTAAATGTTTTTATATATATTTGAAATTGTTAAAATTGGTTTTGCTGAAAAAGAATTTCACCCTTGAGATACTATTTGAATGTTGGTTTCAATAAAGGTTCTTGAAATTGTTCCCAGTAGTTCACTTCATAAATCTTAGCATTAATTGGGCACGGTGACTTCTTTTTGGATAACAACTTCAAAAGAATAAAGGTTTCTAAAAATACATAATATCAGGTTTGGATTTGATGCTTCTGAAGTATTTTGAGGTTAAAAAAAATCTGAGATGTATAAATTCTCACCACTGCATTTTAAACTAAACGACAATTTTTCCTTTATTCACTAATTTAGCAGAATTAGGAAGACTTACCCAGACTTACCCAAGTATCTGAAATAGCTGCTTAAAGAATAGTGAGAAAGCCAGCTTCTCCTCTGGCCTCTTAATACTAACCAAGAAGAAAACCTAAACAAATGCCTTTGCCAAAATAAGATTTTATTTTAAAGTCATCTGAAAAACACTGAGTAAGGAGAGAGACCTCAGACTCAATGGAGGAAGTTTCCAAGTTCACACTCTTCCCTGCCCCCAGCAGGGGTCTTTTGTTGTATCAGAGAGGTGCTTTCTTTGGTAATTCCTATTTTTTAGCTTCCTGGGGAAGAGATCTTTTCCCATAAGCCATCTTCATTTTTTTTGTAGAGTAGAGCCTTGTTCCCAGGAAACAGTGTGTTAGCTGGAGAAGGATGTTTCTTTAAAAACATCAAGGTAGATCTAATATGTTCAACAAAGTGGGGGGGCTCAGCCAGGGGTGATGTGGAAAGGTTCTGGAAAAACAAGATTTGGGGTGTGAGAGGAGAACCTGCTTTGTTCCCTACTTTGATAAAGCTGTCAAGAGTCTCTGTGCTCCTTACACATTCATCAGGCTGTTCTCGGATCACTGTATAAATATATATAATTTGTAAAGTTACATAAGGAACAGGTGTGCTGGGTTAACAAGAACAAAGCAGATGGCTGCCTGTTGCTATGCTGCGTAGACATCTACCCAGGATCCACTCACCCCCGACTAACATTAGGAGCAGCTCAGCAGGGTCTGCAAATGGCGCCCTCCACAGACACCGAGGGAACTGCTGTTGTCTCGTCTACACTCTGTTCTTCAACAGATGAGGAAACCAGGGGCCAGAGAGATGCCCAGCCTGTAGATGCTCACCTCTAGTATCTGCTTATCATCTTGCTGCAACCAGAAATCCACATGGGGAAATGGCGTCCAGGAATACGGTCCTATACGAAGTTGCTCTGTCTTTGCATCGTAAATGCTAATCATCTAAAAAAAGAACATTTCAGGGGCAGAATTTAAGGAGTGTTATCGGTGGAAATGCTGCCTTTAACGCAGGCTCCCGTGTCGTCTTGAACTTAAGGCATCTATCTGGTAGAGAAGCGTCTTTCAAGTTTGCTCTCACTGAAACAAGCTGCCGCTTAACTACTTCCCACTGGTCTGGTACTGCACTTGGTGGGCAACAGACATCATTTTGTTTAGTTCTGACAACAATCCTGCAGGAAGCTGGTGTTTTTTCCATTTTGGTTGGAGACCTGAGGCTTAGAGAGATGGGCCTGCTGCCCAAAGTCACGCGTCTGTAGTGTCCGGGCTGGGCTGCAGACCCCGTGTGTCTGACCCAAGGCCATGGCCTTGCCGCCTCCTTGTTCACACCCCTAGTCATCTTGGAGCTTAAAACCACACATGCCTGTTGCCCCCTCAAAAGAAGGGAAAAGCCAACTCGTAAAAATTTGCTAAATGATCAATTCCCTGAATTCTCAAATGTGCCAATGGTAGTTTCCAGCTTAACCAGCAATGTTCAATTTCGGTTACTGAGACTAAAATATGTCCTGAATCTTGGCTAAATCAAGACTGTTCTCCCTGAGACACTGAGAAAGGAAACCTGACAATGTCAAAGGGTTGGCAAAACAGACCACTGGGTCCAGACGTTTCCAGTGAAAAACGGCAGCTTTTCCTAAGCAAGCAGACTGATGCGATTTCTGTTTTTTTCACATTACGTGTTTTTAAAGGATTTTTTCACTTGTTCCTCAAACAGCATGTAAGTCTTATTCTTTTTTTCCTAACTTTTAAAATGAAGGTGTTAGCTAACTAAAAAGACCGAAAGGCAATCAGACTTTTAAACTGATCTGATTATTCTTTGGGCATCAGTTCATCCCAGCAAACTGCTTTCCAGTGACCTCGTCTGGGGACAGCATGACCTGCAGTACAGAAGAGAAAAGCCTCTTCTCCCCACTTAGCTCTCCTTTCTTTGCAGTAACTTCACTGGTAAAGTTCTTACAAAGTACATGGGGTTCATTTTGTTTGGATCTGGATGCAGGGGGATTCACATATATCCCCAACATCTTCAGGGCAGAGAACTGGGGTCTTGCGCTTCTAACCTAAAACATTCTTTCTTCTCTACGTGCTGTGAGTGTGTGGTGGTTCCTGATCATGGGCAGCTTTCCAGAAGCCATCAGAAACTTTTCATTTCCAAGGTGGATAAAGCTCAAGGCTTTAGAGTTTGATGCCCCCCCTTTTCCCTTCACCCTGTTAAGACAAGATGCTGTCGGACTCACTGGTCCTCCTGTTAAAGCTCGGGCAGCCCGCAGCTCCTCCTCCGGACCTCGGTCTTGGAAGGAGGCTCTGTAGATTTCCGCAGTTTTGATGTTGACAGCTGTGGGGACAACAGGATGACTCCAATTGGCAAAAGGAGCTGGTAAGTCTCCCATGCATACCATCGCCCATGATAGGACTGAACAAAGTTACGTGTCGGCAGTCTCTCCCTTTCTGGGAAGGGAGAATGCAACCCTTTGGCCAGGCATCTCACTGAGAAGTGCTGAGGCCCGAGCTGGACCCAGTAAGACCTGGTTCCAGACCAAGGGCCGCCCCCACCTGGGAGACGCGCCATCTCTTCAGGCAGCCCGTGGCAAGGCCTCCCTGCTCAGCCCTGTGACAAGGAAGACAAGCCTTGGCAAGACAAGGCTGCGGACGTGGCCTGGGATCGGCGCCAGGGCTGGTGGTGTGTGTTGGTTATGACTGTTTCTGACATACAAAGGATAGAGAATAAAGCAGTGAACACCCTGCCAAATAAACCGAACGTTAGGAATATGGCAGAAACCCTCTGTAGAGACAGCCAGTCTCAGGACTTCCCTGGTGGTATAGTGGTTCAAAATCTGCCTTCCAATGCAGGGGACTCGGGTTCAATCCCTGGTCAGGGAACCAAGATCCCACATGCAGCAGGGCAGTTAAGCCCTCACCTGAACTACTGAGCTCTCAGTAGGTGCCTCAACTAGAGAGAAGCCCAGGCACCGCAAGAAAAAACCCTACGTGCCACAACTAAGACCCAATGCAGCCAAATAAATACTTTTGGCAAATAAATAAAGACAGCCAGTCCCAGCCTATTAATGCCTCAGGAGTCCCAGGGGCTGTCATAGGAGGAAGGGACACTCTGGCTTTCTTTCAGGCTAACCATCTTTAGCCTGATGGTTTCACTTTGCTTTGTAGGCTTTTTGTTCTCCATCAGAACCTTAATTAGTTCCCTGAGTACAAGAAGATTCAAACCGCCCCATTCCAGCCCCTAGAGCTCTGGCTAGAGAAAAACAGAGGGGCCTCTTGGGGGAGCAGAGCCCACTGACATCGAGCTGCCCCCTAACCAGGTTAAGGCCCAGGCTTTCTATTCGCTGCCTTGTTTCCCTTCACAGTCTAGGATGTGGACAATTTTTTCTCTCATAGATATAAGGTCAGAGAAGGTAAGCTCCATGCCCAGGCTCACCCAGCAGATCCAGAGAGGAGTCAGGACCTGGGCCTAAGGCTCTGCCACACTGACAGCCCCGGGCCCACCAGCTGCAGAATCGGCCTTTAACCAGCGTAAGATCACAGACCCTCCGCCCAACACGCTACTTACCAATGCCGTATATTATTGGAAAGTGGCTTTCATTTTCTTCCCGGTCATTTAATTCTAACACGTTAAAAAAAAGAAAGGGAATTTTAAGATCTAATTTTTAAGAAATACTAAATAATTGCTTTCATTTTCTATAAACAGAGGCCAAGAAGGAGCTCCCCCTGCCTGGAAAGGCGGGGGGATCAGAACATGAAAGGAAGGGCCTGTGTCCCGTTTCCCAGCTGAGCCCGGGGCGGTCAGGTTATTGGAACAAACTGCCCTTCCAGAGTCTGAGCCTCCGATCACCCACACGTGTGGCGGCAGCTCCTCTCAGGACCAGCCCCGCCCCTTCCTAGAAAACGGAAGAGGCTGCTGAGAATCTGAGGAGGTCAGAGGAGAGCCCTTGGGGGGTGGGGCGGTCAGGATCTCAGCGGAGGCTGCACAGGATCTGGATGTGGGAGGGCAGGGAGGGCCATGCCAGCAGATACGGGGAAAGCTGGAAGAGGGCAGCAGTCTGATGACACATGGTGCCGTCTGCAACTGAGGCACAGACGTGAGGTCCTGCCTTCAGGGCGAGGGCAAAACATCCCCCAAAGCTACAGCTTTGCTCTGGGAAGGATGGCGGAGCTCACCTGTCACACACAATGTCACCAAATGAATGTCATCTTCTTGTCTGTCAAATTCACCTACAATGAGAATTTTAAAACTGATGTCAAAAAAGTTCCCTTAAGTAGCAGAGCATACGCTGAACAAGAGGGGGATGGAGGGTGGGATCCACCACCCTTAGACCACAGCCTGGCCTGTCCATCGGAGGCGGAGACCCGTGAGCGGACACCCAGCACCCTGCCTGCCAAGGGTCAGACGCGCTCCCAGCATTGGGCCCAGAGAAAACTTCCACAGAGACTTTCCTTCTCCCTATTCTGAGAGGCTGGCGGGACAAACTGAGTCATAAGATTTTAACCTTTTCCTAAAGGACGTTTTTCCCTGGTGATGGGTCATAAAAAAATTTGACCATTATGAAACATTTGGAAAATATAGAAGAGTATAAAGAGTATGTGGCTTTTAAAGGTGTAAGTGAATGGGCTTCTCCTGCCGATAATCCTAGCACTTAACAGTGAGTGTACTTCCTGCCGTGCCTGTCCATGCACAGCTGAGCTCAGACACCGTGCAGACAATTTCACATCCTGATTGATTGTACACGGTATTTTCCCATGCAATTCAAACCTCTTCGTTAAATATTTTTTAATGGTATGTATAACTATGCCTCTACTAATGGACATTTAGATTTCCTATTGTAAATAATCTACTGCCCACCTTCAGGTGTAAATCTCTATGCACATTTCAGATTAATTTTCTTAGAAAAGATTCTCAAAAGAGAAATTACTGGGTCTGTGATGGACCATGATGCCAAAAGGCTTTCCAGGTTCCACCGAAGGCTCCACCCAAGTACTGCAGGGTGGAAGTACGCCCACCTCGCTGCTTCATGGTCAATCACAGAACAACGTTGTTTTTTCTCATGGCGGTATTTGCTAATTTAACCAAGAAAAAATAGTATTATCAGGGTTATTTTAACTTCCTGCAGATTAACATGAACATTTCTGCAGGAGGGTGGTTTGTTTTTTTCCCACACAATTCACAGGCTTACTGTGAGGCATCACCTACTGTTTTGAAGGAAAACCTTGTCCCCATCCCATGAGCTCTAAACGTTTAGCTCTTTGCTCTCCAGTGTTTATGGAAGATTCCAAGCTGAGCAGTTTGGGTGGCTCCCAGCAGGTGTGACCCTCGCAGGTTCTGTACTAATTGAGATTTTCATCTAAGCAAAAATAGGTACACATTTTTATCAGATTTGAGGGGAAAAGTGAACTTACTAAGGAGCTGATGAGTCAGTTTCTGTGACAACTGCCTGTCGTCATTGAAGCCTCCCACGAAGTGCGCTTCCAGCCTGGCAAAGAGACGGGAGGGTGTGCTCAGAGGCGGGATGGCTCGGCTCGGCCCGGCAGGCCTGGGTCTGCCCCGAGCCTCAGCTCCTGGCTCCCGGCCCTGTTCACGCCATGGCGCACACACTGGGGTTCTGCCCGGGGGCCCAGGGGCGCTGTGTCTCAAACATGATGCCACTGGGAGGCAAGAGTAAGAAAGGCTGGTCTGGAAGATGACGATTACGTCACACTACTCACCCGCCCTGAGCGGGACACTTCAGAAACCTCTTAAAAGTCTCGGCAGGGTCGGGGAGGGACGAGACTGACCCAGCCCTGTGCAGGGGCATCTCCGCCACCAGGAAGCAAGTGTCTTGGAGAGACAGGGGTCTCATCTCCGTTTTACAGAGAAGGAAACCGGGTCAGCGTCTGAAGCACATGCTTATCTATGAGACCAGCTTTCTCCTCAGTGCGTCCCCCTGAACATTGGCCGCACGAGACAGAAAAGTGTTCTTGGGGTTAAATATGCTTGGGAGGCCTCACCCGCTCCCAGGGGAGCCACCACGCACAGCAGCAGAGCAAAGCTCCAGGAAACCCTATAGCTGGAAAAACCACATTAACTCTGTTAACCCTGCGTTTCCCAGGCTCACTTCTCTGCTAACCTCCATCCTCGACCTGGGGACCCGAGCTCAAGAGAGTGCGGCCACCTTTCACATTCCCTTCAACTGACAGACAGAATCCTCCTGAGGAAGGCCCCAGAATCTTCTGTGTCAGCGGCTCAGCGCAAAGCATCTGGTGGCCTCGAATCCTCTCTCACAACCGTGTGCTGAGAACCACGGCCCTGGGCCTGGAGCCCAGTCCAGCTATATAACCTGCCAGGCTCAGCGTCTGACAGGACACAAGGTTGAGGCCAGCCCAGGCCATCAGAGACCCAGCAAGGGGAGAGTTAAACTTAAAAACGGATCTGTGTTCCACTAGGGAAACTGTGACAGCGAGGAGGCCTTCCTTAAATCCCTGGGATTTGAAGAACATGTGTATGACTAGACTAGTTCATTCCAGTGAACTGCTGCCCCAGACTTCAAATACAATGAGAGCCATGCCTGCCAGGCCCGGCGATGAGAGAGAAAGGGGAGGCGACAGCGAGCACCAGCCGGACAGCTGGGCTGGGGTCGCGGCTCCCTTAAGTAGCCACGTGGCTCCTGAGAGCCCAGCCCGGGGGCCGCACGTGGGAAGCAGAGGTGACCATGCTGTCTGTCACTGGTAAGCAGGCAGGCGCTGTGCTGGGCGCTCAGGTGGGCGCCAGTCTTGCACACAGTCTGCAACGCTGACCCCCTTCATTCGTTCTCACCCTCCTTTTCCTCACAGCCCATCCGCTACTTAGCATCCTGCTTTGCTGGCGTCTCCTCCCCGTGGACTGTGAGCCCCGGGGCAGGGTTTTGTCTCCTCCGTTCACTGCGAGGCCCCTGGCACCTATGACCAGTTCTAGTTCACAGGAAACGTTCAACAAACACCTCCTGAAGAAAGGGAGAGATTCCACTGCTGGCGCCACAAGGCATCGGCGGACACACAGAGGCCAAGAGAGCGCCACTGAGAACACAACTGCAGGTTCAAAGCCAGACCCTCCTTCCGGGGCCGGCCCCGAGTCCCGTCGCCCACTCTTCCCTGAGCAGCTGCTGAGGCAAGGGCGGGCACCCCGGCAGCTTCCTCTACACGACGGGGCCAAGTTCCCCACAGGACGCAACGCAGGAGCGGGGCGCTCACCTTCCACATTGAGTGTGGTCGGGAAAGGATTTTATGGCGTTCATGATCAAGGGGACCTCAGCTTTGGTGTCACTTCCGTCGCAGTGTGTCAAGCAGGTAGCCCCATTACCTGAAGAACAAGGGTGAAACGACTCATGTTATTCCCGATGAGAACTCGGGGCGCAGCCCAGGTCTACGCCTGTCCATTCGGACCGCCTCATCTTTGAACAGCCTGCAAGAAGGAAAAACAGAGACGTCTGGGCTGCCCAGCCAACCCATCTGACCAGGGCCTCGGGGAGGGGCCATGCAGACGGAGGAGAGGTGAGCGGAGCCAGGAAACGCAAATCGAGACGCTGGTGGTCCCACGCGGTGGGTCCAGGTAAGGAACGGTTTCCTGCGTGTCTCTCGTCATACCTGTGTGCCTCAGGACCACAATGTGACAAGTGGTGGCATCATCAGAACCCAGAATGGAGATGGAGCCTGTTTAAAAAAGAAATAAAATAAAATATCCACTAGCCTTTGGGGAGAAGGCCCAATTCACTGGTTCCTAACCTACCATCCTTTGGGGAGGTCACTGCAAGCTCTCTTTGCTGAACATACAGAAGGCCCTGGGGTCCCACTTGTTGAACAGACTGACCTCTGAGAAGTCTGGCTCTTTCCTGTTTAATTAAAAAAAAAAATAAAATAGTGATGGAAATTAGTGAGGACTGAGTAACTAGATAGGTGGAGAGAGCCAAAGTGCGCCCTAGGTGGAAACAGACCCTCGTGAGGTCTGAGGTGTGTGTATTATCTGACAGAAAGGCTAAAATAAAAACGCAGTGGGATAAACAAAAACACTACCATGTGGAACAATAAAGAAAGCAAGGAAGTTCTGGGTTTTTTTCACCCTAGAGAACAACATTCTAAAACCTATGAAATAAGATGCAAAGATCCTTTTCCACAATCCTTTGCAACTACAAAGAGAATCGGATCAGATGGACTAGTGGAGTGAGTGGTTCAGAAATGACAGCCCTTCTTCACTTTCTTTAAAGATGAGGATGGGTCCAAGCCTTCCCTATGCCCCAACCTAGTAATCCCCGCTCTGGAAACCTGTATTGTGGAAACAACCCCAAATGCCAATGCGCTTATCCCTGTGTTACCGGGAACGGCATGAAGCTGGGGACGACAACAGAAAAGGTAAGCCATTATGCAGAACCGGCTCACAGCTGTTAACTGCACAGTCGCCAACAATGAAGACTACGGGAAAGGAGCTTTGAGAAAAGTAAAACTGAAGAGCGAGACACAAGAGTGGGAAAACAGAAATTTAAGCTGTAAATATGCTATTAGTACGACAATGCTGAAAATGTTACTACACATAGGGGAAAATACTGGAAGGAACCACCAGTATAACCATGATGGTGTCGGAACAAGGCCAACGCACGTCATTTAACTGTCCCAGCTGTCGTTCCTCTATTCTCCAAATGCCCTATGAGGTAACTATGTTATTAAAGTAGAAAACCAGGGGATTTCCCTGGTGGTCCAGTGTTAGGGCACTGAGCACCCCATGCTGGGGGCACGGGCTGAATCCCTGCTTAGGGAACATTCCACATGCCACATGGCGTGGCCCAAAAGAAAAGAAAAGGCTACAGTAGAGAACCAAAAAAGAGAACTCATAAATAAGCAAATTAATGAAAAGGTAGGGTAACATTAGGTGTCCACTGAGTATCTGTATAAATTTTTATGTAGTAAATCTGGAGCGGGGAAAACTCAGGTGGCCAGTTAATTCTTCGCTCAGTTGCTCAGTTGTATCCGACTTCGCAATCCCGGAACTGTAGCCCACCAGGCTCCTTTGTCCATGGGATTTCCCAGGCAAAAATACTGGAGTGGGTTGCCATTCCCTTCTCCGGGGGATCTTCCCGACCCAGAGATCAAACCCAGATTGCCTGCATTGCAGGCAGATAGATTCTTTACTGTCTGAGCCACCAGGGAAGCCCAATTAATTCTTTAATGAGAATTAAACTTTTTTTTTTTTCAAAAATGTCAAATTGATGCATCTCTAAAAGGTATCCTAATTTCCTTCTTACTTACAAAAAATAAACTCCTCAATAAACAATTTCCTAACCACGTGTGCAAATACAGAGCGTGTAGGCACTTGTCTAGACCAGGGAACATTTTTATAGACTTACACTGGCTGCCGGCCATTCCTCGCAGCTGGGGCTAATTTCGGTTAGTGCTGGCTTACTGGACAAAATACAAGAGATAGAAGAGAACATGACAATCCATTCGATGAGTTGTAGAGAGTTCTCTTCTAATAAACCTCCACTAATTAGAAGCAAGGCAGCAGTCACAGAGAGGAAGTACAGTGAGAAATAGTGAGGAACCACTTCAGAAAGGAATTAAACTGGGGATTAGCAGATGCACACTATTACATACAGAATGGATAAACAATAAGGTCCTAATTGTATGTAGCACAGGGAACCAGTCAGTATCCTGTAATAAATGACAATGGAAAAGAGTATGAGAAAGAATATAAATACATAAAACGGAATCACTGCTATACAGCAGGAATCAACACATCGCAAATTAACTATACTTCAATGTAAAATATTTTTCTAAAAAGAAAGGAACGAAGGACTGAATGAAGCACAGTGTGCGATCCGATGGCCGAGTCAGGGAGAAAGAAATGCAGCCGATTGTGCAAAAACTCACACCTCAGAGCAGTGAGCGCTCTTCCTTTTCATACCACTTCTCACCTCAATTCAAGGTAAGATAAAGGAGAACGCAGAATTTCCTTTTTTTTATCATTCCTTTAATACTCACCTCTTTTGGTTCGTTTCGGGGAGAGGGAGGGAGGAGTCAAGGCAAATTTTTACCGCTCCTTTTCACAACTGGGTCACCACCCAAAAGCAAAGCTATTTCTGAGGAATGAATTATAACTTGTTTACCTAAGAACCCCAAATCACAACGTCTCTGATCTACACAGCACCTACTGTTTCCCAGAGAAACAGAAGCGCACTGATCAGGAGAGAGGACGGCCTGAAAGGGAAAACAGCGACGTTGCTTTGGTCTGTCACTTTCAAAGAAGATTAGCCAAAGTTCTCCTCTAAGAAAAAGCACCCAGCCCTACTATATAAACTCATATCCTTTCTGAAATAAAAGCAGCCCCAGGTTTCTCAAGTTTTTTTTAATGTTCTGAACACTCAGATTCACACACACACACAAAACCCCAAACCTTTCCCTCAGTCTCTCCTGCTACTGCTCACCCTCATTTCTCAATTCCTATCGGAGGGCACTGTCCTCTTATCCCCGGGGTCAGTGCACTTGTTTCAGAAAAGGGCCAGGCGGTAAATATTTGGGGCTTAGCAGACCATGCGGTTTCAGCTCCTCAGTGTGAAATCAACAGAGAACATGTGACAAACAGCAGTGTCCCCAGAAAATATTCATGGGTGACACTGAACACTGAATTTCACGAGACTTCATACGTCACGTGTCAGGAAGCATTCCTTTCTTTCCCCTCATCGTTTAAAAATGCAGAAACCACTCTGGGCTGGTGGGTCATCCACCAACAGAACGCGGCCCATGGCTGTAGCTGACTGTCCCTGTGTTCAACCATCACTGAGGTGCACCCCAGAGGACGACTAAGTCCCCCGCACCCCTCTGCCAGACTCTGTCTGTTCTTCCTTCAAAAACGGGACAGCAAGTATGAAAGCGCTGCCCAGCCCGGCCCTCGGAACTGAGCCTCCCTCCCGCCACAGGGCCCTCCCTGGTCTCCGGCCCGTCTTCCCTTACACCTGCAGTTGTAGCTGTTTAGTTGCTCAGTCGTGTCTGACTCTCTTTGCGACCCCATGGACTGTAGCCCACCAGGCTTCTCTGTCCATGGGATTTCCCAGGAAAGATTATTGGAGGGGGTTGCCATTTCCTCCTCCAGGGGATCTTCCTGAGCCAGGGATCGAATCTGCGTCTCCTGCATTGGCAGGTGGCTCCTTTACTGCTGAGCCACCTGGGAAGCGCAAGAAACGGGAGCACAATGATACTGTGGCCGAGAATAGGACCCGGGGTCTCCTGTGTGGGAGGTGAGAATTCTTCCACTGAACCCCATGCGCCTCTCGCCTCAATTCCTGCAACTCGTGCCCCCAGCAAAAGGTACAAGGCATGACAATGCTGGGGGCAGGGGGCGCCCCCCCCCCCGCCCCGTCCTGGAGCGAGTGACCTGGGCTGAGCCTGAGCCCCTGTGCTTCATCCCGTCCTCTGGGAAACGAGGCCACTGCTTAGGTTGTGGGAGGATTAACTGGGAGCAGGCCTGTGGGGAGTGGCTGTCCCTACTCCCCACCTCTGCTCCCTGGTCCTGACCCAAGGTCTCCCCTACCCACATCCTTGCTTCAAAACACCGGTTGTGTTACAGGGCTTTTCTGCTCAAAAAGCCCTTCCATGGGATAATTACAGGGGTTTATAAAGATTCAGCTCTGTGAATGTTCCTCAAGAGGAAAGAGCAGAAATGTCTCGCATGCTTAAAAGCAGGAACTATGTTATGTGGAATTCCATGGGATCATTAAGTCCTAAGATGCTGAGGGACCGGATTCTGAGCATCCAGAGGCTGGATAAGAGCGCAGGCTCTGGACCGCAAGGTCCGAGAGCGCTCTCTGTGGGGACGGCAGCATTTGCACCTGCTGTCTCATCCTGCAGCCGCTGTCACTCATGACTGTCGAGCACTTGAAACATGGCTAGTGTGACTGTGTGTGTGCTTCACGTCGTGTCCGACTCTGCGACCCCATGGACTGTAGCCCGCCAGGCTCCTCTGTCCATGGGATTCTCCAGGCAAGAATACTGGAGTGGGTTGCCTTGCCCTCCTCCAGGGGAATCTTCCCAACCCCACGATAGAACCCGCATCTCCTGTGTCTCCTGCACTGCAGGCGGATTCTTTAACCACTGAGCCCCTTGGGAAGCCCAGTGTGACTGAGGAGCTGATTTTTAAATTTTATTGAATTTTAACTAAATGTAAACTGCCACCTGTGGCCAATGGCTACCGTACTGAGCAGCGCTGCTCCAGAGGCGAAGGCAAACCCGCCAGGGTTCACCTCTCGCAGCACGCAAAGCCTTGGGCAACTCACTCCACCCCCGTGCCTCAGAGTCCCCAACTGTAAAACGGGAACAGCAGTAGTACCTGCCTCCTAGGGCTGGGATGCTTGGCGAGCTCCGCAGCACTGCTATTACTGTTGCTGCTCTTATTATCCCATGCTAAACATAGCTGTAGACAGGCTGGTAATGGCTGCTACTGCATACTTACAACCTGCTGTCACAGGAAAACAGACACCTTATAGAACAGAAGATACAGGACGTTACCATGTAAAAAAGTGCGTCATGTACAAAGAAAAACCTCTGTAAGGATATTCACCAAAGTGTGAAGCATGGCTGCGGTCAGATTCTTTTTTCTTCTTTTGGAGACTTCTATTTTCTTACCAAGGGGATACTGCTTGCTATTAAACAAATAATAATTAAACCTTTCATTTCTCTACACTGTGTGTCAGCTGATCGACCCATCTAAACCTCTGCAACTTAAGTATGACCGACCTCTCCCGGCTTGCCTCCCATTCTGCCCTCCTGCCCTCTGTGCCAGGGAAACCAGCCAGTTCACCCGCCCTCGGAGCCCCTCCTGCTCTGCCCAGGGGCCGGGGGCACAGTCCAGTTGGCCCGGCAAGAATGCCTCCCCTCTCCCCTTAGGCTGCCCACCCCAGCCACACTCCTGTAAGGCAAACTGGTCCCCACTCCACAGCCTTTCTAGGCCGAGTCTCCCCAGAGGCCAAACCTCCCTTCTAGAGGTTCCTGGTATCTCACCTCATTCCCCTTCTCTCCACACTTAGGGTGCTGCCTTGGACTAACTTTTTCATAGAAACTTTCTAACAGACATAAATATAGTGTCACTACGTTCTTTAGGCAGCTGCAACTTTTTCCCTTTAGTGAGTCCCAGTCCCAGCTTCAGCTGTTAATGGTGTGGCAGTGACACAGCAAAGGAGGAGAGTGCTTAACACGATGACCAGTGTCCGCTGGGCGCCCAGCATGTACTGGCTGATACTACTACGGCTTTCTTGAAATTTAAGTTGAGAATCACATAGAGTTGTCCCCTCTTCCCTTGTCATTAACATCGCCTCATTTTTCAGGGGTCATTCTGCTCACACGTTTGTGTAACACATATTTACAAAGCACAGATTCCCTGCCAGGGTCTGCCCTAGGCTCTGAGGATACAAAGGGAAGACACATACTCTGCCTTCAGGAAGCTTATGTTCTCCCCAGGGGAGGCGGAGATCAAGGGAAAATAAACAAAACAAGCCTGCTGGACAAAATCATTACACACCGCCCAACTGGTACAGAAGAAACCTCAAGAATATCTTCCCTAGGCCCACAGACTTGGCCAGACTCCTGAGATTCACTCTGCAGAGTGAAAAGGGGCATTTTCCCCTGTATGGCACTTAATTAACAGTTATGGTGTTTGAGCCACTCTATGGCTAAAAAACATAAAAAACATCCCCATCCTATACATACCCTAACTGTAAGAAAAGAGGCAAAAGCCATAATCAAGGCACATGAGGGGCTCAGCGGGCATCTCTTAATTCCATGAAATGGGTTGTACTGGATCTGGGGCAAGTGGGAGGTTTGGTTCCGATTTTTTTTTTTTAACAGTAAAAACCGTTTTCCAAACTGTGTCCGCTTATGCATCGAATAAGGGTTCAGAGGTCTATCTAAGGACAAAAGCAGGAAACAACAAAAAAAACCTCCCATAGGGTGTGGTCCTCAACACAGCCCAGCGGGGGGAAAACACGGAGGGCCCTTTCTTCCGTCTAAAAATAGCCGGGAGCCCCACACCCCGGGGCCAGATGCCCAGGGGACCCGTCGGGATGCCCCTGCCCACACCCGGAACAACCTCCGGCTTCCTGAAAACCCCAGGAGGGCGCTGCACTCACCGCGGGTGGGGATGCGCGGCAAGGGAGCGACCCAGGGCGCTGCCCAGATTCGCCTAAACGGGTCAAAATCCGAAGTGGGGGGCTAGGACCGCCCTATATGTGAAGAGGGGGTCCCGGCGTGTCCTCCAGCCGCGCTGCTGGGCGACCTTGGGCAAGTCACCTAACCTCTCTGGGCCCCCGTCCCCTCTTCTGGAAAAAGAGTGGGGCCTCTGCAGATGCCCTGTAAGGTCCAAAGAAGGTAAAAGCTCCACAGACGCCTCAAGCCCAGGCTCCGGATGTGCCAACAGCACCTCGGCTGCGCCAAGTTTCGAGCCTGACTCCGGGAAGAGCTGGTGGTGCCGGCGTTGGCGGGCTGAGGAGGGCTCTGGCCCGCCTGCGGGTTCCCTTGGGCCCGCCTCGTAGCCCCCCGCCCGGGCTCTGCTTACCTCCAGAAGCGGGTGGGCTCGGACCAGGTCCCCGGCGGACTGCGGCAGCCGCACTCGCCGCCCGTCCACGAGCAGCGGCATCGCGGAGGCGGCCGCCCGGGCAGGCCCAGGGAGGCAGCGGCCTCCCCACCCCCGGGCCGCCCTCCGCCCCCAGTCCCGGGCCGCCCCGCCCCGCCCGCCGCGCCGCGCGTGCCTCCGGGAAATGGAGTCCGACGGAGGCGCTGTCCCAAGAGGCTAAGGAAATCTAGAGCGGGGTCGCAGGGCCCCATGGGAAACGTAGTACAAACCGGAGGGAGCCCACCTCCTCCGCAAGGGGCGCTGGGAAATGTAGTTCTGAAAGCGTGGAAAGACACGCAGGATGGGGAGGAGCCGCGCTTCTCCAGAGGGCCTTTGCCCTCAGCTCCAGGCTCACAGGAGAAGGCAATGGCACCCCACTCCAGTACTCTTGTCTGGAAAATCCCATGGACCGAGGAGCCTGGGTAGGCTACAGTCCATGGGGTCGCTAAGAGTCGGACACGACTGAGCACTTCACTATCGCTTTTCACTTTGACGCGTTGGAGAAGGAAATGGCAATCCACCCCAGTGTTCTTGCCTGGAGAATCCCAGGGACGGGGGAGCCTGGTGGGCTGCCGTCTATGGGGTCGCAGAGAGTCGGACACAACTGAAGCAACTTAGCAAGCAGCAGCAGCGGCAGCCAGGCTCACAATTCAGCCAACCTGGCCTGAGTTTGGGCACTGGGGTCGCCTGCCTAAGTTCATCATAGTGAACTAGAGCAAGTCTGCGAAACTGCTTCAAAGGGCTGTATTTAATGATAAACATAAACTGTTTTAAGATGAAAAAATGGAGCCTGAAGTTTGCTAGCCCCGCACATTTAGATATCACTAATAATGATCTCTTGCAGATCATGGCTTTCCAGGTGGCGCGGGTGGTAAAAGAACCTGCCTGCTAATGCAGGAGACTAAAAAGCTGCCAGTTCGATCCCTGGGTTGGGAAGATCTCCTGGAGGAGGAAAGCAACCCATTCCATGACTCCTGCCTGGAGAATTCAATGGACAGAGAACCTGCTGGGCTACAGTCCATAGGGTCTGTAGAGTCAGACTCAACTGAAGCGACTTAGGAGGCAAGTAGGCACAATAATGCTTGATGATTGACATTTAACAGGCACTTAGAGATGGGCTAAGAAAAGCCCTTTGCTTTACAAGTGCCTTTGCTGAGTAAAGATCAGCAAAATGGCCTACAGAACCTACTGAGGACAGGTACACTGGTTCGAGGCTTCTCACCTTGGAGCCAATACTATTCAAATAGATGACTCCACAATGAATGAAACAATTTTAGAAAAGTCATAATGGTGAGATGATCAAGGGGGATGCACTTCACACAGAGCAAAAATTATTAGACTGTCTCTCGGAGAAGGCAATGGCACCCCACTCCAGTACTCTTGCTTGGAAAATTCCATGGACTGAGGAGCCTGTTAGGCTGCAGTCCATGGGGTCGCTAAGAGTCGGACACGACTGACTTCACTTTCACTTTTCACTTTCATGCATTGGAGAAGGAAATGGCAGCCCACTCCAGTGTTCTTGCCTGGAGAATCCCAGGGACGGGGGAGCCTGGTGGGCTGCTGTCTATGGGGTCGCACAGAGTCAGACACGACTGAAGTGACTTAGCATAGCATAGCATAGGATGCTGCAGGAAGCACTGCCCGGCAAGCAGAACCTTCGGACCCTTCTCCTCCAGTTGAGGTTGTTTAAGTTGGTACCAAATAGGTAAACATGGGAGAAATGGAAGTTATCTTTGCCTTGAAAAGACTTTTCCATGCTTCCTGCATAACTTTCTCCCAAGGTGGTCAAACAACTGACTTTACATGAACGTTCATCAAATCCTCACAACCGTGAAGCAGTTATTAGTAATTTCCACTTTTATTTTCAAAGTGGAGCTCAGAGAGGCTAGGTAACTTGCTCAGGGTCACACAGTTCCTCAGAAAAAAGACAGGTCTGACACCCTCGACACTTTACAAGTCCTTTCACATCTGTAAGAATTAGCCACTTCTCATTAAAGAAGGCCCACCCGTAGCAGGCAGACAAAATGATGGACCCTGGGATTCCTACTCCATTGAAAGCCTGCTTTTGAGTAAGAGGAATAGAAAAATCCTGTTTTCACGTAATTCCGAAGGAGATTAAACAACTTTTTTTTCACTGCTACTGCTAAGTCACTTCAGTCGTGTCCAACTCTGTGCGACCCCACAGACGGCAGCCCACCAGGCTTCCCCGTCCCTGGGATTCTCCAGGCAAGAACACTGGAGTGGGTTGCCATTTCCTTCTCCAATGCATGAAAGTGAAAAGTGAAGTGAAGTTGCTCAGTCGTGTCTTTTTCACAGATGTTCCTTAAAAACCTGTAACTTTCTGGAAGTGTTTGTTCTCCTTGGACCAGTTGGGTGGGATGCCCTCTAGAAGTGATCCTCATCATCAATATGCAACAATTTCTGAGTACTTGCAACCTGACCTTCCCTGGTGCCCCAGTGGTAAAGAATCTGCCTGCCAATGCAGAAAACGTGGGTTTGATCCCTGGGTTGGGAAGATCCCCTCGAGAAGGAAACGGCAATCCACTCCAGTATTCTTGCCTGGGAAACCTCATGGATAGAGAAGCCTGGTGGGCTTTGGGCTATAGTCCATGGGGTTGCAAAAGAGTCAGATACAACCTAGTGACTGAACAACAACTTGCAAACACACTGACAATTATTTTTGCCTCTTTAATAAAGTCTCAATTTCGTAAAGTCTCAATTTCAGTTTTCTATTGAAAAACGGTGCTTTAATACAGTAGATCAATTAAGAAAAAAAAACACAGAAATCAGAAGAACATTTTTGTGACAAGCCTCTTTATCGGGGTATCTCCCTTTACCCAAGGTGGTGAAACAACCGACTTTACATGAATGTTCATCAAATCCTCACAAGTAGTTCCACTTTTATTTTCAAAGTGGAGCTCAGAGAGTGTAACAAAAGTTCCAAGTTAACCACATCACTGTTTTATTCTCACAATAGATTTTTTTTCCAACTCCTTTGAAATTTTAGACTTCTATGTAAATATATCCTTCTACATTAAAGCTATTCCCCAACTCACAAAGACTCCACTCACTGTTAATTTCTATGGACACATTTTCAATCACTCATTTTATGCACTATACAAAAATCCTATCTTTCTGTCAGCAGTTAAAAAGAGAACCTAAAGGCTCTCAAAGGACCTTCTACCAAGTCACCAAAAGAAAATCACCAATATCCAAAACTTTTTATAACAATAAAAATTTGTTTTTCAAAAACGTATTTACAGACTGAAACTCCAAATTCTACATTGCCATCAATGTAATATACAAGAGCATACAAAGCCCTAGGAAAGAGAAAAGTATTTCATTACAAAATATTTGTGATCAAGAAAATATCGCTTAACTTTAAATAAAGAATAGGAAAAGTGACCGAAAAATAAATATATTTAAAGATGTCCATTTTCACAAATAACAAAAAAGTACACAGATAACAAATGAAGCTAAAATATGCAGGAGCTTCAAAATGACTCTAGCAGCGCTTGCGTAAGTCTGTTATACAGCAATGTTGTTTAGACTCCTCTCTCTCAGTGTTTGGTTATAAAAATACAAAAAGAGACTCAAGAGAGGAGGATTTCAGTGAGCTGGAATTCATGATACGATGAATAGCCAGTAGACAGGGACTGCGCTGTAACCCTGGCCTCTTGTTGCTAGCAAAACCATTCCACCAAATAAACTAAAATCCCCTCTTCCCCCACTTTTGGACAAAGGAATTCTCAGTTACCAACATAACATTCCACCGAGAACAAGTAGTTCCAGTTCTAATAGCACTCTTGGGAGCCTCAAGATAAAATACTGTGTTTTATAAAAGTTCAACCCCTCTTTTAGTCAATGTGAACTACATTAACCCAGAACTCCTTTTTTCCTCTTAAATCCATTTTTACACTCACAAATGTATGATCTGTCTGATTCTGCTTCTCTAAATCCTCTCTCTCTTCCCTCCAGGCGTCTGTTGGTTTCTGAAGTCCTTGGAGATCTCCTTCAGTGCCAGCTCCAACCTGCAGCATCCAGGACCAGCCCTGGCCACCTCCCCCATCTGTCCTCCTGTGTTCCCTGCACCCCACTGAAACTCCAGAACACAAATGCAATTAGGCAGAGGGTACACAGTGTATCCAAAATAGTTAAACTCATTCTGAAGACTTTAAAGAGTGTCCTAGAGGACTTTTCAGTGAAAAGATATCGTGTCAACAAAGTCTTGTAAGTATGAGCCAAGCTTTCAACATTTATCACCAACTCCACTGTAAAATATTGCACATGATACTCTGTCTTTTCCTTTAGTCTCTACAGGAACAAAACAGAAAAAAAAAAGAAGAAAACAAAAAACCCAACCACATCTGTTCAGACACCAGAGTAAGTCTAACTTGAAAGTAAGATGCCTGAAGCATGTACTCGCTCAAGTTCAAAGAAACACTCAAACAGGATGAAACCCAGTACTGAAGGGCACTACGGGAGGAATGTCAGCCTCAGTCACAAATCCTTGTGACCAGGGGGGACTGGTCCGGCAGGTATAAGACAGGTGGGGAGCCCACACTACTTGAAGGGCTGCGGAAATGCGCGTCAAAGGAGCTCGGTGTGATTCCAACTTCACCTTTCAAAAAATCATCTTCCTCATCTTCTACCACCTCCTGCACAAAAACAGAGATTACAAACAAGATTGCAAGCAGCAGTTTGAAATGCTTTCAAGAATTCCTTTCCTCAGGAATGTGCTACTTCTGGAGAAAAAAAAAAGTGAAGGAAAAAAAATCTTCATTTTGAAGGCTCCCTCTGATGCATACTTCTTTATTACAAACCATTCACACAATTGCTCATGACACATTGTGAACATCTCTTTAAAATCTGATTTTTTTTTAAAACAGATTTTAAGTTCAAGGAGGACAGGTAACATGATATATCACTCTTGCTCAATCTAACATAACATGGAATGAATAACCACCTTCCTAAAATGCAAAATTTAAAGAAAAAATAAAAATAAAAAGCATTCCAATGATAACTTATGAAAAAGCAAGGCACATTAAATCTGATTTTTAATGGAAAAACGAATGTGCCACAAAGAAACAGATGGTGACATTCCTATCTTCACCAACTATTCATGAAGACCTACAAAATTAGTGTGAACTTCTGGGGACGTTTCAGCAATAAGCAAATTTGAGACTGTTTCTTGGTGGTAACTATCAAGTGGTAAAGATCTAAATTTGTTAAGCTGATTTTTAATTATCCTTCACGTCCCAGAGTCAGCATGTGAGCTATCTGGTTTGAACAATTCATTAAAAAGCAAGCAGGACTTCCCTTGTGGTCGAGTGGTTAAGAATCCGCCTGCCAACGTAGGAGACACAGGTTCAGTCTCTGGTCTGGGAAGATCCCACTGCTGTGGAGCAACTAAGCTCTCGTGCCACACCCACTGAAGCTCGAGCACCTGGAGCCCATGCTCCGCAACGAGAGAAGCCACTACCATGAGAAACCCACACACCACAACAGAGTAGCCCCTGCACATCTCGACTACAAAAAACCCACACAGCAACAAAGACCCAGCGCCGCCAAAAATAAATATATAAATCTTTAACAAACAAACAAAAAAAAAGGCAAACACTCTTCTCACAAGAACATAACCTGCGTCTGGTGTTCTGTAATGGCTGAATGAACAAATGTAGTATTCAAATATAACACTGCCTTTAACTCTTTGAGATTCCCAGAAAAGTGTATTGAAATCACAACTTTATTTACCTTTTTAATCGGTTTCTTAAACTCCTGAAGCTCTTCTGCACTCATGTCTTCCCATATCTGATAAAGAGGATCGATGAATTTCTTTGACCTGTCAAAAAGATCACATTTCAAAATCAAATTAAATAAATACTAACAGCGAAAGTCATATATTTATTAGCTCTTTTCTCACAAGATCCAAAATGAAAAAGCAAAAACTATAACTCAAATAACAAGTGTCCAAAAATATCCTATGCAGGATCTGTTAATATGGCTCCTTCTTTGTAAGAGCACATCCACTCACATAGATGGAGTATTATACCTACTATTTCTCATCTTTTCATTTCAAGTGAAAACTACTTCGACTGTGCAAAGATTGACAGTGAGTTACAGTATGTTCAAACTGAAGGTGAAACTCTATTATTCTAGAACTTCCTTTGCTGCTAGTTACAGACTGTTGTAACAGAAATTCTGCTTCCTTATATACATGTGAAGTTAAGACTGGCCTGAGGTTTTCTGTAATTATCCATCCAGAAAAATCATTTGGCATTTGCTTATATCATGCAAGACTATGGGATGTGGTCTCTAGAGGAAGGAACGAGTCATTTGGGAGAAATTTATGAGCAAAGAAAAGGCAGCATCCTCCTTCTCCAGCCTCTTTTATGTTCAAACCAACAAGTTTCAAGGATGACAAAAACCCCTTGGTATCAATCTGGGCTCCTACTGAGGCAGACCCTCAGCAGCCTCAAACTGGCTTCTCCACATTGGGCCTGGAATACACACGAGGAGACCACGAGACCCTATCAAAGGCTAGAAGAGCCACACACGACAAAGAAACGCTAAATGCTGATCCTGGGAAAGGCATATACACACCACATTTAAATTCACCACTGAAAGGTCAACTGTGTAAGACTCACCTCTTCAGCACACAAGGATCAAAGGGGAAGAAGGTGTCCAGTGGGTTCGTGCAGGTCTGCACCGAGTCCCCCCCAGCAGTGTTTCTGATAACGGGCAGCATCTGGCGGTTGTTCCTCTCAATGAGGGTGTAGCAGAAGACGAGCTGGTATTTGCTGTGGAACAAAACCAACACCGACAGAAGCATTACTGTGCCACAGTTACTCTGTATGGACACGCCCATTTCTGTGTGACAACCACCCCAACACATAGACCTTACTGAACATAACAACTGCAAGAAAAAACAGCATAAAGTAGAAAGTAATCCTTTTTGGGAACAGTCCTCTGGGCCTACTATTTACAACTGGCGAAGGAGGAAGAAACTGTACCATCACTTTAAGAATATGAGAGTGGGCTTAGATTATTAATAGGCACCACTCACTGAAAACGAATGGGTTCACGGTAATTGTTAATAATTTACAAAATTATGTAGCTGTCTACTTATTTTTACTGTTTGTAAGAAAATTAGTGGGTTGGTGGAAAAAAGGGCTTCGGGTTTCACTGAGAGAAAATATGCATTGTTGATGAAGAGACTTGGCTACTGAAGAAATTAAGACGGGTCCTAAGGGAGAGACATGGGGTTTACTGAATCCCAACCTCAGAAAATGGTAAAGAAAGGAACACGGAGTGAAAACACTTAAGTGGACAGAAGACCTTGCAATAAAAATCCATGGGACCAAGACGCGGTCAATCCCTCTTCGGGTTATGACAGCAATTCACGATCATCCACCGGGCCGCTTCTTTGAGATGAGGACTTAGCTCACTTCTGTTAACTCCCGGCTCCCCGATTCCCTCACACAGTACTCATTCAGGCAGCTGTTCTCAGGCTCTCAGCTCATTACTGCAATCTTAAGTGCCATATGGCTGTTTCGGTTCCATTAGCCAAGGATCACAATTGACTCTTGGTGGGAAGGTAGTAAGGCAAAACTGCACTTTGCAGTATCTGGTAAAACTGAAGGTGTGTACTTCTATTGCCCAGCAACTGCACTTCTGGTGACAGCAGTCTGCCTGTGCGCCAGGACACACATACAACCATGTTCCCAACACTGGAAAACTAAGGCAGCTTGCTGCTGCTGCTAAGTCGCTTCAGTCGTGTCTGACTCTGTGCGACCCCATAGACGGCAGCCCACCAGGCTCCTCTGTCCCTGGGATTCTCCAGGCAAGAACACTGGAGTGGGTTGCCATTTCCTTCTCCAATGCATGAAAGTGAAAAGTGAAAGTGAAGTCGCTCAATCGTGTCCAACTCTTAGTGACCCCATGGACTGCAGCCCACCAGGCTCCTCCGCCCATGGGATTTTCCAGGCAAGAGTACTGGAGTGGGTTTCCATTGCCTTCTCCTTAAATCCCAACAAAGAATTTATTTTTTTAAATTACGAGAACATTACACAGCAGTCAACATCAAAAGACAGCCATATGGGTCCACATGGTTAACTCAATAAGTATGCAGAAGCAGCAGCTACAGAGTAATACTTAAGATCCTTGACACAAACCTTTATTTCCACCCCTTGCTTGCAGCCTCCCATCTTACTCCTCACCTCCACCACTAATACCAGCCCCAAATCTCGAGCCTCTAATGACCAGCCTGCCCCTCAGCTGCAGCCCCTACTCCTACCCACACATACTCTACAGGCAGCAGCCTCTGCCTTGCTCCATCCATCCTTATTCTCCCAGAGACTATCTTCCTGCAACATGCTAGAAATGTCCACCCGCTGGGTACTATTGCTGGTTGGTTTCTTATTTTCCTACTATCATTTTTGAGATCTCAGGAGAGAGAGAAATCCTTAGACTAGATACCCACTGAAGGAAAAATGAGGCTGCTGATGTCTAGGGGAGCAGAAATTATCCTTGTCTTCTAATAGCACCATCTGTTGAGCATTTTAAGCTACGATCTGACCCCATGGACAGAGGAGCCTGGAGGGCTACAGTCCATGGGGTCAAGAGGAGTTGGACACAACTGAGCGACTAATACTTCTTTCTGTCCTCAACATCCTAATTAGAGGCCCAAGGTCTCCAATTCACTTTCTACACAAAGCAGGATAGTTCAGTGAATGCTGACAAAGGAGCCAGCCTGTCGGCATTCAAACCTTAGCTCTGCCAGTCTACCCATGACTTCTCCCAAGTCATTTAATCTCACTGTGACCCCACCTTGTCATTTATAAACAGCGGTTAGTAATACAGTCATAGGACAGGTGAGTTCTGTGTAGAGTGCTTATCGGAACCGTGCTGGGCACACAACAGACGCCATGCATCAGCTGCGGCCACAAGGCCCCCACTGAACCATTTCCCTATTTGTTGGATGTTTATCTCATGTCCAGTCTATTTTTATTACTATTATAGGAGTCATTCTAATAAACATCTGTGGTTTGTACCTCTTGGCTTGCGAACTTACTTCAAAGTGCCTGAGCTTCTGCTGAATGATCCTCTTTAGATTAAAAAGCAGTAGCAATTTCCAATGCCACCGAAAGTATAAAAACAATACCTTCAATGCAGTGTTTTCTGCAGGCACTGGGTTACTGGTTTTTAAATGTCTTTTTGTTATGAATTTTGTTAAGTAATATCACAGAAATTTAATGGAATTTTACAATACTAACCTAAGCTTACTCTTAAGTAACTTCCAGAAATAAAGCAGAAAGAACTTACTTTGTGATTGCGGCAAAAAAGTTAACGACTGAGGGCAGGCAAATCTTCAGAGGATTCAGCTGACTCATCACTATCCGTTCAAAATTTAGACTCTGAAGGTACCTCAAACCTTTGATTAAAAAACAAACAAAAAAAAATTTTTTTAAGGTGCAAACACATGAGTCTAAGCAACACTCATTATTCTATATATTAAAAAAAATTTTTTTAAAGGGTATTTGCACAAATGCTTTAAAGGTTCATGTAGATATTCACATAGTGCAAAGCCCAAAGAACATCGTTTATCTTAACCACACGCATTTACGACCAAACCAACTTTTCTAAAGAAAAGAGTTTACTCTTTTAAAGATCCAGGAAAGTAAAGATACATTCCCAGTGGGATATGAGCTTATAAGACAATTTGGCACTCAGATACATGCAAGCTCAGCACATGCTGACTGCAGAGAGGGAAACACAGACCATGTGATCTGACTTCTGCTAACAATCACGGAATTATTAAGCAGCTGAGGAGCACAGTAAATTCTCCATTCCCTCGAGGTAATGACTGTACAGTATGGAATTTCTCCTTCCTGAATTCCATATATATATATACACACACACACCAATATGACAGTTAACAAAACCAACAGCAAGACTTACACATCTTAAATTATCCGTAAAGTTGAGCCTATTTTTCAGGTGTGCATTCACTGTACTTCAGGGTTTTTTTGTTTTTATAACAAAACCATGGAGGTAGAAGGAAAAATTAGGTAGATACTACTGTCTTGGGATCAATGACTATCCTTATTAAAAAGAACACCACACTTATTCTAAGAGGTGAGCAAACCAACTTGTGTCTAAGTATATTTTTGTTAGGAGATTCTATGATCTATATATTCTGATAAAAGTAACTAAAAATGCAATAATGTAAAGACTTACAAGAAATAGATCATCTTTAACTAAGACTCTTAGCATTTATTTTTACAGAGAAAAGCACTGATTTTACTTACCTTGTGATAAAACCTTGTCCTACTACTGTTCATACACCTATTTTTAAGCCCCCTATCTTTTTAGTAGTAGTCATGATATAAGAAAGTACATGTAATGCAACATGTACAAGCCTCAGTTTAGAGCTGTGATTCTCAACCAAAGGCCACAGTGCCCCCAAGAGAACATCTGGTAGTGTCTGGAAGATAGTTTTAGTTGTCACAACAGAGGATGAGCAGGGCGAGTATTGGCATCGAGCGGGTAGAGAGTGCGAGATGCTGCTGGTCACCCTATTATACACAGGACAGCCCCCACAACAAAGGATCATCCAGCCGAAGGTATCAGCAGTGCAGAGTCTGAGAAACTCTGGCTTAGAGGAAATAGCCTATTAAACCATTTGCGTTATTCATGAAAATGAAACAGTTTAAACTGACTTAACTGACGGTGTTCTTGGGGACTACCTTCAGCTGTAATACACTAACCCACAAAACAAGCTTCATCTGGTAGATTCAAATTTTAACTCTTAGAAATTAGCAAAACTGTAAACCAGTAAATTAACTCAAGTCTTTGGATATAGGAGCATACCTGGAATAACCTCAAGCTTCAGGGTCACCCTCACCTGGTTTTAATTTCTCATCCTGCCAATAAGTTACTTCCCTGGGGTTTGGTCTCGTCTGTAAAGAAGGGATGACGTTTGCAGTTCACTGGGCCGTTGCAAGGATGGGATGGGATGGGATGGGATGGGGGCGGCATGGGGGTGGGGGCTGAGGATCAAAAGCGCCGAGCCCGGTGCAGCCACAGCACAAGTGCTGAGCCACAGCTCACATCTGACAACGACTCCTGCTGCCACCTTCTAAAGCGGAGCTTCTCAATCACAAATCCATTGACTGTTAAAAAGGCGGCTTAAGGGACTTTTAGGGGCCCACAAGCTGCTAGAAATTATTTGTAAAAAGCTTGAGTGCACATGCAGTTTTATAACAAACAATTTTTGTCAAAAAAGTAATTAATCTTCATTCTGAAGGATAACTAGTACATAGGAAAATCCAGTTTCATATCCATCAACCCCACATCACTGACCTTCCTTCAGGTTTCCACTTAAAAGCTGCTTGTGTCTAAAAACAAAAGTGTAGAACACAGCTTGGCAGGCTGAATAAAATGGTCCATGGAGAGCGACGTCACAAAATGCCTTTGTTCCTGAATCCTGGTTATTAAGGTATACGTGCAGCCAGTTAACCAAAAGATCTAGGCATGATTTTACAGTACTAGAGAAAAGAAAAATTCAAGTCAACTTCACTTGCTTCATAACACACTAGAGTGACACAAAAACACACAATTGCCTCTCATTGCAAACTCAGAAAAGTCTGTCCACTGGCTTCTTTATCTATTACCCATGGGCACAGAGGAGAAGCAAGCAAAGGAAAGAATGGGCAGGTGGAAAGGCAGCCTTCCATTACAAAGTCAAGAATGTGGACCTTCCAGGACAACAGGAAGGCCCCTAAGGCGGCCTAAAGTGTCAAGAGTTGGAGAACAGTTTCTCCTGGTCAACTCAGAAGGGCTTTTCCGATGGCCTCCCAGTCCTCTTGAGGGAAAACGGTTAAAGAGGAGGCATGTCTACCCACATCTCAGAAGAGAAAAACAGCCTGGCTGACTTCACCATCCCCTGGGGGTTCTGATGAAGTCCTGTGGTCAACAATTTAGGACAGAATACCCAGACAGCTTTTAGTTGTCAGGGAAGGGTTTTTAATAGTGTTCTGGCCCAAGGATATCTTCATGGATCACTAGAAGAAACAGGCCCAGCACTGGCCTCCTAAATAGATCCATTACCTTCAAAGGGGATTTTTTTTCTTCAGCTTTAACAGATACAATTGATTCGGAATGCAAATGAAAAATGACAAACCTATAAAAAGAATCAAAACAGTATACAACACTGTACACCATCCACGAAGACAAACGGATCTTCATGTTCAAGTGCAACGATACAGATGACAAAAGCTTTGCATGTGAGGTTTTACAGTTTAAAAATGAGACATCTTATTCTGAAATTGCCTCTTGGAAATATAAACATCTTGCATAGAGTGGAGAAACAAATTTTTCACTTTAAAGACAGGCCACAAAAATAAGGCAGTTATTTCTCTAACTTGAGACAATACTATATTCTTTTTTAAAGCATGATAAGAAAAGCACTTGGAAAATCAGGTTACTTACATAAGAGGAATAAATTTAGCTCTTGCCAAAAAGCTCCCAATATAATTTGCAGCAGCTTGCCTGATGATAGCAGGATTATTTGGATCCTGCAATTTTTTCCAGAGATGTTCCAAAAATGCTTCCGCAAATCCCTATAAAAAGAGAACGTGTTGGTCTCCTCTTTTTCTAATGCTTCAGATATTCTAGCTAGCAGAATTCTAAGATTTTTAACTCACCAACATGGGAAAGCTCCAGTATCTCAGTTATACTGCTAAATAATGAACAGGGTCATCAAGGTTCTTATTTTGAAAACACTCTGAGATAATACTATCAAAAACAAAAGGCGTTCCCCAGCTTTAAATAATTCAATGGATGCCCAAACCAGCTGAGCATCAGACGTAGGGCTTTGGAACCCCACACATTAGGACAGGACTCTGGGATCCAGCAGTCTGTAAAAGCTCTGCTAAGTGAGAATTCTCTGGCGGCCCGTGCTCTCACTGCCAGGGTGCAGCCAAACATAAATCAACAAATAAAGCTCTATGACTCTGATATTTAGCCGTAACTAGAAAGCAGTGCTTATCCACACTCACATGGGAATCCCTTTTGCCATACCCTCCAGACTGCACGTAACAAACTTAACCAGAAACAGAAACGAGGATTAAAGTACAGTTGATATTTGACTAATTATGCTAACTGTAGGGGAAAAACTGACCAGTTCACCTTCTTTTCAACGAAAAATGCAACCTCCAACTTCTCTCAAACAGCTCTTTTCAAAAGCTACTAACATATGCTTTGGGGCAGATTGAGTTTAACCTTCCTACCCATGACCAGTACTCTCCTAGACTAGGACTAGGAAGCTATGAAATAGTGCAAAGAAGAGTCCTATGTTCTTTTGTTTTGCTTTGTTCTCAAAATAGAAAAACAAACTCTTAAGTTTTAAAATCCTGGATTAAAACTTTAGTTTGGGCTAGTTAATATCAACTGAAACAGAATTAAAAAAAATAAAGTTGCATACTGTATATGAGGTTTTTTAAAATTGGAATATAATTGCTTTACAAATGTGTCCATATGAGATTTTAGTGAAGGCTCGAATTAAAGGGAAGGACACCACCTAGTGGACCAAACACAGGATGACGTTTTCAGAGCACAGCTTCAGGTGAAGGAATGCCCTCTCCTCCTTCTACAGGTTGAGAAGGGCTTTCTATTTCACTAGAGGCACTAAGTAAAATGAGCTCAAGACAAAGAAGTAGTCAATTCATGGTCCCTCTTCAACATTTCCCTTCACCCCTCATTTTTTTAAGGAAAATTTGGGGCAAGAGTAACAAAAGCTATGATAACACAAATGACATACTCACCAATTTAAAGCTACAGAGGTAAAACATGAAAAATTGCACATGGCAAGAGGCATGGGTGGGCAACAGGAGCTTGTCAAAGATGGTTATGAGATCTCGATACAAATCTTTTGTTTTGTTGTTATCAATCTTACCTGTGAAGAAAATTTGGCATTTCAGTTTATTTATAAAGACATTATTTTCAAGCCACCAGTTTCATTTACCACATTTTTTAAAAGCAAACAAGACCATTAAGAAATACTTCATCCATGTAGTTAATGGGGGGTCGGTGGGTGGGGGCATACGATGCCATCTTTATCTGGCACAGAGCTTCCATTTTAATTATAAAAATCCAGGACTGGTAAGGAAGTGGGCCCTTATCTCACACACACCACTGTGATTCTACACACTGGAAAATCGCCATTTACAAGTTCTACTGCTAGGAATTTATCACAAGCAGACAAGTGACAATACAGGTGTAAGTACGTTCATTACACCGTTACTTATAATGGAAATACAGCAGGGGGAGGAAAAAAATAAGGAGCCAGTTAAATCCATATGATTAATAACTATTTTAGAAGAACCGTGAATTGTATGAGAAAATGTTCGTAAGAGGTAAAAAGGGAAGATTATAAAATACTACATATCGTGTGATTCCCCCCGAGAAGGCAATGGCACCCCACTCCAGTGCTCTTGCCTGGAAAATCCCATGGACAGAGGAACCTGGTAGGCTGCAGTCCATGGGGTCGCTAAGAGTCGGGCACATCTGAGCGACTTCACTTTCACTTTTCACTTTCATGCATTGGAGAAGGGAATGGCAACCCACTCCAGTGTTCTTGCCTGGAGAATCCCAGGGACAGGGGAGCCTGGTGGGCTGCCGTCTATCGGGTCACACAGAGTCGGACACAACTGAAGCGACTTAGCAGCAGCAGCGTGATTCCCAAATCCACTGAGAAAAACACATACACCCATACAAATAGAACAGAAAAAAAAATGCTAATAATGGTTCTCCAAATAGGACTGTGACCATATAAACTGTCTTTTTTTAAAAACTCCTTTCCTGTATTTTCCAAATCTTCTCTAACCAACATGTATTACTTTTATAGCAGCAAAAAAGTTAAAGTAGTAACATTCTCAACTCAGATTCAAGCCCTATTATTCTGAGTGGTTGAGTTTCATTCTTAAATCTGAGAAATGCAAATAGAAAAAAACTGCTTTTTTCAAGGCAAAGTGTCTAGACTAAAAACCTAAAAATTCCATTAGGGCAAGAAACTTATCAATTTGTCCACCAACACTTGGAACAACCACAAGTACCCAGACTGTACATTTCAAGCGTAACACAAGTGTGCGCATGCACGCATGCTAAGGCGCTGCAGTCATGTCTGACTCTGCAATCACAGGGACTGTAGCCCGCCAGGTTCCTCTGTCCATGGGATTCTCTGGGCAAGAATACTGGAGTGGGGTGCCATGCCTTCCTTCAGGGGATCTTCCCAACCCAGGGATCAAACCCACATCCTCTTAACATTTCCTGCATTGGCAGACACGTTCTTCACCACAAGCGCCGCCTGAAAAGCGCCAAATATCTACTAAGTGTGCGTATGCTTGGTCACGTCCAGCTCTTTGCAATCTCGTGGACTGTAGCCCACCGGGCTCCTCTGTCCAATACTGGAGTGGGTTGCCATTTCCTTCTCCAAAGTATCCACTATACCATTCTTAAATGTCTCCAACTTGAGGTCCACCTTAAACTGTCCAAACTCCACATATAATCTCTTAATACAGTAGGCAGTGAGAAGATCACCAAGGCCTTTGAAGACAAACAACTGAGTCTGGGTCCCAGTCCCACTGTTCTCAAGCTACGTCACGGTGGCAAACAATCTCTCTCAACTTTCTTTTCCTCATACTCAAAACAAGGATTTTTATCGTGGTTTTCCATCAGTATGCCCAGCACTGTGCATCACAGCTGTGACTTCTGCAGGCTGTTACCGTCCACATAGCAGACATCCTTAATGTAGGACAAGAGTAAAGACAGGAGGATGTCTAGGCGCTCAGCCATGGGATGGACCATCTGATCGAGCCTTCCTGGATCAGCCTTGGTTTCATGGTCAGCTTCTTCATCTTCATCCTTTGAAGGTAAAGTAAAAACTGACATTATAAAAACTCAGTAAAAGTAGTTTAGGGAGAAAACTCTGAGGTAACTGTTTCCTTTAAAAGACAAAGAGAAAACCCGGAAATCTTCCCAGGCAGGGGCTCTCAACCAGAGGCATGAATCAGAATCACCCTTGGAATCCAACAGGAAAGCACAGATCCAGCCTCTGATGCTCATGTACAAGAGCTGTCTACAGTGTGGCCATGCAAACATCACAGATTTCCCCCAGGTTCTGGCACAAACTATTGGTGCCAGGTTTCCTTTCCTGGGACAGGGCACCCACCCCCTCAGCTGCTATAAGCACTGGCTGCCAACTCACAGCTGCCCGAGAACTGCCTTGGCTCCTCCCAATCAGACCTAGTAACTGACATGACGTCACAAGAGGCCATCCCCCGGTCCCAAGGTAGGACCTACTCTGTTCTGTAACTCATGCTCCAGAGCTCCTGGGCGGGGGATCAGCCTGCAGTGACTTCCAATCGAAACCCCCAAATCTCACCTCTTTCCTTCCCCTGCCCTTTCCTGCTTCCCCACACCCTGTGTCCCAAGGGCACCTGAATCCCCATCTCAGGCTCCTCCCAGTGAACCCAACTTAAGACACGACTCCGAGCAGAGAAGCACTGCATAAAGGTACATAATTTGTAGAACACAGAAACCACATTGATGTGCTTTTCAATGTATCACTCCTCCACAAACAATATGGGGTGTACAGAAACAAATTTAAGGAACAGACGGAAGAATAAAAGGGAAACAGACTTCACCAAACCCAAATTCAAAGCCTTGGAAATGAACTCTACTAGTCGATGAGCAACAAGGCAGCAACTGCGCATTTAAAGAATCACTTTCAAGCCTGCCGAACTACTGCTTTAACCCACAGCCTTGAAAAAGGTGAGGAGCCATTAGCTGTCTCTTGCCACCCTCTGGGACTGTGAGGGTGTATGTCTGACTACATTCACAAATGCTGACCATATTAAATAGGGCTTCTGTGGCATCAGCTCCACCACCAGTTTGAGCTGCTGTTTCCTCAGCATCCTCAATATCCTGCCGGGATGCATTCACCTACATCATAACAAAGAAAAAAAAAAAAAAGAATAAAAACATATAAAATACAACCACAGTATTCAGCAACTGGAAATTCACCTAATGTACATGTTCTAAAGATATCCACACTAGTGCCCTATACAGCACTGTAACTCAATACACAATTATGGCACAAACCTATAAATGAAACTCAGTCATGAAAGAATTGACAAGATTGTAAATCAAGTACCCTGTACTACATATTTTCATAAAAATCAATACAAACTGTGCTATGTTGGTCTATATCAGATAGCTTCAAAATTTAACATTTATCCCAACATTTACTAGGCACAAGGCACATGCATGGTATATAAGAGCATAAGATCAATCAACAGAAAATTTCTAGATAACTTGTTTAACATACCACTCAAATATGCCTTTTAACATGTCTATATACATGACCTTCTTCCTAAATGTACTCTAAAATGTTCCATAAGCATACATCAGAGAAGGACTTTATGAAGATTATAGATGCAGGTGACCAGAGAGGTTTAACTCCAGGTGAACAATGCGCCAGCCCACCCAACCTCTGGTCTTTCCTAGAACTCCCTCCCCACTACAGGATCAGCGTGCTTCCCATCGAGCCCTATCTCGTTAGTCCACAAACCTCCTCTCCCCAACCCTGAAACACGCCTCTCACTCCTGCTTCATCCTCTCTCTACACCGCAAACCCTCACCGGGTCTCTAGCAGCCCCGCTTCCTAACTAGCCACGCTCTCTGCAGCAACAAACTGCCTCCGAAACACCACACCCAAGGACTCTGCTTTCCTCAACCTCCTGAAGAAGGCCAGCAACGTCTCACGCTGCTGAGAGAAGCCAATCCTCCCTGGGTGTCCAGACTCTCGCTTTCCCTCCCACTTGCCAGTCTAACTCTCTCTCTCTCCTGTCGGGTCTGCTCAGTCCTCAACCTGCAGCTTCAATTCTCCACCCAGTTCCCTCACCCACACCTCAACCCATCCAAAGAGGAACTCGTCGTCCTGCAACTTCCTCCTGACGGTTTTTAATACTGTTTTGGCAACACCAGGCTTTCATTCCACAGGGAGCTACCTTTGAAGGATTCCTTTCCCTTACCTCCCCACTCCTCTACTTCCAATCCAATCAAGGCCCTTTCTTCCACGTGTCACCAGAATCCACCACTTTCTCATTCCCTCTGCAACTTATTTATTGCAGGTCACTTCCTCGGAATGTCTTCCCAACTTCTGACTACAACAGGTTTTCTAGCTCATAATGCATGTGTTCCATCCACAGCATTTACCACAATACTTTTCCACTTACATGACCATCTAATTAATGCCTTGTTCCCCAACCACGAGAGATAGGACTGTCTATAAACACACCAATGTTCAAAGGAAATGTTTAAGAAATGTTCAATGAATGAAAGGTGGAACTGCAGATTCTTTTCTATTGTTGCTACTATTGTTTCAATTATTATAACAAACACTATAACATAATATTTGGGAAAAGAAAATTGAAGAGAAAACAGATTATCCAATACTTACGTCCAACTTGAGTAGCTTTTCAACAACAAGCTCTAGAATTTCATGCCTCAAGGTCGGAAAATACACACTAATCCTGAGTAAGTTATGAACATAACATTCCTAAAACATAAAAAGATAGAAAAAAAGATTATCAAGCAACACAGGAACTACACTGTTTATATACACACTATCAGCGTAATTGTGATTTATATACTCCTACAGTACTTTTAAAACAGGTTTGTTGACACACAATTCACCCACTTTAAGTGTACAATTCAATAGTTCTCAACTATTCAGAGTTGTGCAACCATCACCCTAATCAACTTCAGAACATTTTTATCACCCTAAAAAAAAACCTTGTATCTTCCAGTAATGTACCTCCTCCCAGCCCTAAGTAACCACTGGTCTACTTTCTTTCTCTATGAATTTGCCTAGCATAGCTATTTCACATAAGGAGAATATTACAACATGTGGTGTTTCAGCATAATGTTTTCAAACTTCATTCATGTTGTAGCAAGTAAACCATGTTTATTGTTGACTGATATTCCAATATGCAGGCATAGCACATTCCATTTATTCATAAGCTGCTAAACAGTTGGCTTCCATATTTTGGCTACTATGAGTAAAGCTGCTTTGAACATTTGTGCCAAAGTTTTTAGGGGGACGCATATTTTTATTTCCCTTGGGAGCAGTGGAAATGAGGGTTCATATGGCAATTCTACCTTTTATGAGGAACTGTAAGGCTGTTTTCCAAAGCAGCTGTACCATTTACCATTTACATCCCCACTAGAGCGTGGGGGGTTCTGGTTTCTCCACATCTTTGCCAACACTTGTTATTATCTATCGTTTTGAGTACAGCCATCCTAGTAGGTAAGAAGCAGTATCTCGTTGTGGTTTTGACTTGCATTCTCCTAATGACTAAAAATGTTTAGTTTTTCGTGTGCTCCTAAGCCATTTGTATGTCTATTGTGGAGAAATACCCATTCAGACTCTTTGTACATTTTTAAATTAGGTTCAATAAGAGTTCTTTAAATATTCTAGATACAAGTCCTTTATCCAATATATGATTTGCAAATATTTTTCCATTATTTAAGTTGTCTTTTCATTTTCTTGAAGACTATGAAGCACAAAAGGTTTTAATTTTGATGCAATACAATTTAACTGTTTTTGCTGTGGTTTCTTGTGGTATATCTAGAAATTGTTGTCTAAGATCACAAATATTTTCACCCACATTTTTTCTAACAGTTTTATCCAATTTGAGTTCAATTTTGTATATAATGTGAAGAGAAGTCCTATTTCATTCTTGGCATATGAACATACTCCTGCCCCAGAATCAACTGTTGGAAAGACTATTTATTCTCTTCCCCACTGTCCTACACAACCGATCACTATTGATCGGCTGATCAATGTGATCATTATTGATCACATTGATCTGGCATCCTGTGACTATACTGAACTCATTTATTACCACTAGCATTCTTGTGAATTCCTTAGGATTTTTCTGTATATAAGATCATGTCGTCTGCAAAAAGAGACAGTTTTACTCCTCCTTTCCAATGTGGGCGCCTTTTTCTTTCTCTTGCCTAACTGCCCTGGCTGGAAGCTTTAGAGAAATACTGACCAGAAGTGGCAAAAGCGGACACCCTTGTTTTGCTCCTTATTGTGGGGAAGCCTTCAGTCTTTCACTACTGAGGGTAAAGACAAGTTTTGAATTTTTCATAGATTTTTTTCATAGATGCCCTTCATCAGGCTGAGGAAGTTCTCTTCTGTTTTTGTCACAAAATGGTTTTGGCGTTTTTCATCTACTAAGATGATCATGTGGTATTTACCATTTATTCTACTGATACAGCCTATTATGCTACTTGCTTTGGGAGTATTAAATCAACTTTGCATTCCTAGGATAAATTTCAGTGCATAATTCTTTTTTGTATGTTGTTAGGCTCAGTTTCCCAGTATTTTGTTGAGAATTTTAGCATCTATGTTCATAAGAGATACAGAATTTGTAACATTCCAGTTGAAGCACACTCTCACAAATATCAACAAAAGTTATTAACTCTTTAATACCTGTAATACATTATTTAGGAAAAAATATTCTGTATTTAGAAGGAAACCACTGTTATTGAACTCTACACAGATGATCTAAATATTATGCAAAAGACTTCCAAGACTTCATTAACAGAAGGCTCTGCCTTCAAATAAGGCATGTTTACAACTAGTAATAAATGAACTATTATCTTCCAGCAATTCCTACCTGTGTTAACATTAAGTTCTATCTAGATATTTCTGAAGTGGACTCTGCCCTTGACACGCACACAGGAATAAGAGAAAAGGCACTGAGAATCCTCAGTCAGTGGCTTGCTAAGAAAGGAATGAGTCAAATTCTTAGTCTTGAGTTTAAAATTCAGCAGACAAAACTTTGAAGAAAAGGACCCAAATTCACCTAAAACTAAACCACACAACTTTTCCATTATTTCCCCCATGAAAAGATTTCTTACCAATGTTCTCTCTGATTTTCGAACAAATGGAAATTTTTCCACCAGTATTGGCATAAGAAACCATGGTGTGCTATTAAAAAAAAAAAAAAAAAAATTTCAATAAATCCATGATAAGGAGACTTTCTCAGAAGGTAACATTCCCATTCTAAGAGCAAATATGGATACAAGAGGCAAAAGGCGACTCCTACCTCAAGCAACTGGAAGTGAAAACACCTCAGAGAAAATCTGTAACAACTTAGGGAAAAATAAGCTTCTGCTGAGTTTGATATCATCAGGATATTAAAGGAGGATTCTTTTTTTTCTACAAAGGTTTTAACAAAGAGCTTCAGTTTAAAATCTAAACACTTCCCACTACACGTGTTATTTTTAAAAGGAGAAAAAATTACCAACTTGGACTTTTTAAAGTTAGCTTATGTGCTAAACTTACTGGGGGAATTTGAAGTTCACCCCTCCGAAAGAAACCTACATATAGAGTGAATTTTTATTCGTAAGACAAGACACAAACACACAGGCGGTTCTCACTGAAAAATTTTGGCTATTTTGTCTGTTGAAGTTAAAAGCAAAAGTCCAACCACCATAAAAAGCTGGAGAGTAGACTTGGCATACAGGTTTTGAAAAATAATTGAAGACAATGAATAGAGAACTGAAATGCCATTTTTTCTAAACTGTGATATGACAGCAATGAGATACAAAAACATGCTGCATACAATTTGAGGTTTGATGCTGTGGAGATTTTATAATTTTCTAACTGATCATAATTTTCTTGAGACTTAAACACCACAATACAAAAAAGTAACTGAAGTATACTCACGATGGGACATATCTTGCTATTATCTGTAAGGCTCTGTGACAGGTGTCAAAATTTGCAGGAAGATCTACAGGTGAAAAGGGAGAGCATGAGCATTAAGATAAAACTGAAAACTGAAAAATTACCTACTTAAGGCTAAAATCCCCTGATGACCAAAACTGAATCATCTGTCAGTTAAATAATCACATGTCAGCAAAATAATAATCCCAAGACTTTTCTCCATGATTATCAATGATGACTGTAAATAATGCCAGTAACTGCAACTGATTGCATAGTAATCAGTTAAATATAACTGAGATTCTTTTTGTTAGATATATAACAAAAAGACTCCATCAAAGGTTGCCCTTTGTTACCATCTATCTGTGAGACTAAGTCCTGGAGGAACAAGGATACTCAGACACAAGAGGTGGCCTCTGTTTAATCCTCTTTGTACTTACTCTCATCTTCATCATCAGAATCCGAAACATCTACGTCACCTTCTTTAATAACCACTCGGGCTTTTGAGGAAAAAAGAAAATATGTTATACTTCTAACATTGATCTAAACAAGCAACAGCTACATAAAAAAAGCAATTTTTCTTTTGACTTAAGACAATAAAATTTACAATGTGGGCATGAAGTTTAAGCAGCTAAAAATCCCTGAATTCCAAGACTTCACCAGAAGCTCACTAAAGGGAATTAAATCCATAAAAATCACAGCAACAAATAAATCCAGACACTTCCATGGAGATCATTATAGGGAACAGACAAGTACCAGAACTACTGCTGCTCCAGTAAGTATCCTGGCCTCTTCCAGGGTGGCATAATCTCCAAAATACAGTGGGAAGGCAGCCTTTTTAACAGAGATATTTTTAAAAAGAAAACTTGAAGCAAGCAAAGAGCAATGACTTACGAGGTACAAAATGAGAAGCAATCATGCTGAGACATGGTCTAAGGAAGACAGTTTGTGCTGATACAAGATTACCAAGGAAGGATAAATACTCCTCCACCACTGTCTGACTTCTGTTCAACCACTTCAATCTCTAGAGATGGGAGGGAAAGACAAAAGAAACATTTTACTGATACAATATATCCTATTTTCAATATATACAATATATACTATTTTCAACAGATACTATTTTCAAAGTACTGAATTACATATAAGTCATTGAAATAAATGGTGAACTTACCAACAGAATATTAATAAGCTGCTCAAAGTCTTTCGTCAAGTACATGATGGAAGAACGGAATTCAAGCAGCCAGTTAATGATCTGGTCATCCTTAAGTTAAAAAAAGAAAAGTACTTTCAAAATCACAAGTCCTCTAAAATAACAGAGAAATGATATTACCTGGCATTGGTCATCTATCAGCAATATTTAAATTAGGAGGGGAAAAGTCACAAACTTGGACTTAAGCCAAAATTGGGATGAAGATTTCTTAGTTTGTATCAAAATACAAAAAGATGTTACAATAAATTTTCCTTTTTTCTAAAAACAAAGAAGAAGAAGTAATATAGTAATTGATATCAGGGAAAGGAATCAAGTGCAATGTTTAATTCTAATCATTTTTGCTGGCCCGAGAAAAGTGAGAACACCTCAAATGGTAAATGTTGACACCTGGAACTTTTTTAAAGTGAATTCTAACAGATCAAATAGTCTAAGGCCACAAAGACCAATAGGTACCTCTACTTCCTCTATCCTCATGATGACCTGCAAGCATGTGGATAATATTCAGTCTAAGCTGATTAAACAGAGTCATCAATAAATGTAACTTTTTTTTAACCCAACTTGCAAATGGGTCTAAAGGAATCAAAATGTGTTCTATATAAATGATGGTTCCACTACTCCATTAAATATTTTTCAGACAATAAAATTACTATTCATAATACTTTCCATGACACAGGAAAACCTGCTAAGTTCAAAAAAGAGGCCATGTAGAGAATAAGGTATCAGTGATACTTAATAGATATTGCTTGTATTCAAGCAATACATGTGCAAGAAAAAATTAAAGCCCCTAATTCTGGGGAACTTCCTGCCGGTCCAGACTTTGCTTTCACTGCCAAGGGAGCAGGTTCACTCCCTGGCTAGGGAACTAAGATCCCACAAGCTGCACAGTATGGCCAAAAAAAAAAGCCCCTAGTTTTTTAAAGAAAATGATTGATGATGATATTCAGTAGGGGAAAAGAGAAATAAAGAAACAAAAATAATACAGTGTTGCACCTTTAGCAACAGACTACAGACAGACAGTGTTGAACCCCCAGTGATAAACTATTAACAGACAGGACTGGACCTACAGCCATAGACTACTTATAGGGAGCACATACCATGCGCCAGGCACAGTGCTTAACACCATACGTATATACGTGCTGCTGCTGCTAAGTCGCTTCAGTCGTGTCCGACTCTGTGCGACCCCATGGACTGCAGCCCACCACGCTCCTCCGTCCATGCGATTCTCCAGGTAAGAACACTGGAGTGGGTTGCCATTTCCTCCTCCAATGCATGAAAGTGAAAAGTCAAAGTGAAGTCGCTCAGTCGTGTCCGACTCTTAGCAACCCTATGGACTGCAGCCTACCAGGCTACTCCGTCCATGGGATTTTCCAGGCAAGAGTACTGGAGTGGGGTGCCATTGCCTTCTCCAACATATATTTATACACCTTTCCCTAATCCTAAAAATGCTGCAAAGGGATTACTGTTATTCTCATTTTATAGATGAAAAAACTGAGGCTAAGAAAGATTAATTTGCCCACCACACCAGTAAAAAGGACTTCCCCGGTGGCTCAGACAGTAAAGTATCTGCCTACAATGCAGGAGACCTGGGTTCAATCCCTGGGTCAGGAAGATCTCCTGGAGAAGGAAAAGGCAACCCACTCCAGTACTGTTGCCTGTAAAATCCCATGGATGGAGGAGCCTGTAGGCTACAGTCCATGGGGTCACAGAATTGAACACGACTGAGCAACTTCACTTTCACTTTCACCAGTAAAACACTAGGTTCAAACCCATCTGCCTAGATCGATGCCCCGCCCACTTTCACACAGTGCCTTGCCCCACAGAGTGGAGCTCCCCATCTTCCACTCAACCAGTGAGAGCTTCCTATGCATTATCTATATGACAAACCTCCATGACACTATTTGCCGATGAAACCCTAACTAACCTGGCAGGAAAATAAAGTCACAACTCATTTGCACTACAGTAACTTCATAATATCCACACTCATTAAGGATAACAAGACTTAAGCAGAGAGGCCAAGCTAAGTTACACACAAAGTTAGCTCTGCTGCTAAGTCGCTTCGGTCGTGTCCGACTCTGCGTGACCCCATAGACGGCAGCCCACCAGGCTCCCCCGTCCCTGGGATTCTCCAGGCAAGAACACTGGAGTGGGTTGCCATTTCCTTCTCCAATGCATGAAAGTGAAAAGTGAAAGTGAAGTCGCTCAGTCATGTCTGACTCTTAGTGACCCCATGGACTGCAGCCTACCAGGCTCCTCCATCCATGGGATTTTCCAGGCAAGAGTACCGGAGTGGGGTGCCACTGCCTTCTCCAAAGTTAGCTCTAGTCTGTCACTTTTCCACTAAAACGAGTGCAACAAAATCATAAGGACATTTAATGCTCCAGTTTTCAAGTAAACCAGTCAGAGACTATGGTACTGAACAATCACTAGAAACAAATTATTTCAACACTCCTCTGAACTAACATAAACATAACTGATGTGATTCTTGGGTCTGTAAAAATCCCCTGGAGATGTGCTGATATGAAATACAGTAGAACACAAAGAATGTGTAGCCGGGGAAGCAGGCACAGGTCAGAGAAAGCTTTAAAGACGAAGCGATGCTTCCACTGTCTTTAAACAGACTGAGTACTCTCAAGGGCTCTACACTTTACAAAGGTGAAAGCATGTCTTCAGAAAACCAAGAGCAGTTTAGTCTGGCTGGAGTATACTGTGAGCAAGCAAGCCAACAGATCAATCTGGAGAGCAAAGAGGGACCAGACATATCACTGAAGTCCCTGTAAGCCAGATTTCTAGTTAGAGATCTGCTTGTAGGGTGGGGCATGGTCTGAATGAAGGCACAATCATGTGCTTAGACAAAATCTGGGAAAGTTCATTAGTGAAGATGACATTTCAGTTGGGTCTCAAAGAATAGTTTTATAATTACAGTAATAATAATAATAAACATTAATATAAGACTAAGTGCAAGGCACTATTCTAAGACTTTTAACATTCCATGAGATAGGGAGAACTACCATTGGTTCATAGCTGGGGACACCTAGGCACTGAAAGGCAGTAATTCGCCCTCAATCACAAAGCCAGTAAGAGAGGGAGGTGATGTAACCAGAGCCCATGCTCAAACAGGCAGCAAGCAAAGTGGATCCGAGAATCTCTCACAGCCAGAGAGAAAAGGCACATGCAAAGCCGTAAAGTGGCAAATTCAAGAAACAGAGTATCTAGCGAGACTGAACACTCTAAGTCTGCTGCAGGCCATGCTAAGGGGCTGGTCCTCTATTCCTCGGTGGGCATGAAGAGGGCAACGGCATTTTTAGAATGTGCTTTAGCGATGACTCAAATGCACTGTTAAGGATATAAGGGGTGGAGGGGACGTGTACGTGAGACAGACAAGCAATAAATCATTTAGGCACATAAAGCCTGTAGAGTGGATTTGAAAGAGAGAAAATGCTAAATCCAGGGCACCCGTAACACCTGTGGGTTTGCAGTTAAGAAACAAGTCTGCACAACACTGGAATTCAATTATACTTTGATAAAAAAATAAGTGATATTAAAATTAAAAAAGAAAGAACAAAGTCTGAAGCCCACAAGAGCAATTTGATCTATAAATGCAAATAATTCTATTATGAGGACACAGATAAATCCCAAAACCACGAGAACATAGTGGAATCACACAGGAAGAATCTGTAAAGTGAGGACGGGGTAAGTTAGGAAATCCAATCAATACCAAATTTCTGAAGAACTTGTCAAGAGAGTGATGAGAGATAAGCAGTAAGAAGACAGGAAGATCAAAGAAACTGAAGGAAAGGTTTTAAGAAATGGGCAGTCAACTGTACAAATTGCTACAAGAAATTATTATGGGGCTGAAAGAGGAAGTCCATGAAATCAGAATGTAGGAAATCATCAGTAACCTTTGTCACAGTATATACAGCAGTGGACTTCACAGTGGATTTAAACACGAATGAGAAAGTGCAGACTGTCAACATGAACAATTAAAAAGTCCTCTGAGTCAGAGACTGCTCTCATTGGATCCCTGAAAGACCTCTACGCTTAAAGAACTTATTTCTCTGGTTTTACAAGGAGGGAAACAGAGGCAAAGAGGTTAAAGAATGTGCCCAAGATCACACATTGGGAAACAATGGAGCTGGGATTCTATCCCAGGCAATCTGACCACCAATGCCCACAGTAACAGACTATTCTTCCCGTAACTGGGCAGTCAAGGAAGAAAGGGGGAATAACATTTACGTGATGGGTACAAATCTCGAACCATTTCCAAAAACGCGAAACAGAGTAGCAGGTTGAAATACAAGTCGTCGTTTGTTGGTTTCATTTTGTTGTTTAGCACTGGAGAGTTGCCTGCAGCACAGAAGACAGGTTCTAAAAAGGCAAATTAAAGCAGGGTTTCCCAGCCCCAGGACTGCTGGGATTTGGGCCCAGATGGTTCAGTGTCGTGAAGGGCTGCTGTGTGTGATGTACGGCTTTCAGCAGCACCCCTACCACCCACGCACTGGGTGGCAGTACCGCTGTTCCCTTCCATTCATCACTGAATCCCCTCAGGGGTGAAAGTGCCCCTGGTTGAGAACCGTTAAAGCAGGATCACAAAGTAAGTTCTAGAGAATGGAACAGGACAACAAGTGCAAATTACCATCTGGACAAAGTGGTAACAACTTTGCTAATAATCAAACACAAAATTAGTTACCTTTATCTCTGGATCTGACAGCTGGTTCTTCAACAGCTCAAAGTCATTTGTTTCCCCCTTAAGAAGAAGGGGAAAAAATGAATTTTTGCTTGCTTGGGTTTTCCTTTTAAAGACCAACAGCAGGACTTTAAACCATTACAAAAAGAAACCTGTACCACTGACATCTCAGTTCTGGGGTGTTCTGGTACACTTGTGTACACCTGTGCACTGACATCTGACCATGATAGTACCCATGCATACATATGGGTATAAATGCAGGTCACACATGAAAGTACACAGCACATTCTCCCACCATCCCTGAGACACAGGAGAATCGCTTCTAAACTAACATGGAAACAAAGCCCCAAAATATCCCCATTAATAGAGCTGGTTTATTATCCCAAAGCAATGCTTATGTAACTACTTAAGAAATAAAATGCTCTGATCTAATAGGTTTTTTTTAATTATACCACTTGCTAAAGATTTTAAAGGACAGTAGGTAAATAAAGCATCTGAAGGTATAAAACCGCAGAAAAGGGGTTACTATTCTAATTGTGAGCGGACAGCACCATGCTATTGTTAAACTGAGTTGACTTCAATATTGATGTCTAAAATCCATCTTGTCTACTGGTCTTTAGTATAATAGCTGTAATTGTATTCTGACCACCAAAAATCAAATCTCAATACATCAATTATATTTCAATAAATCTGAGGGAAAAACCCACCAAACCTCACAGTATCCCCTCTTACCTTTTTGTACTTTAGTAACACTTCTGTCACAGTTCCACCAAACCGAACAGTTTTTCTTGGGGGAGAACTGAAGAAATCATTCTCTAATGCAAGCATGTCTGAAAGCCTACAGAACCAAAGATATCAAGCCATTAAGTGCATGACAAGCAACAATAAAATTTATAAAATCCAACATCGTTCAGTGAGACCACTGCTAAAGCCCCCTAACTGGCCTCCCTCCTCCCACTTGAATCCCCCATTAATGCATTCTTCATTCAGTGATCTAAAAATCTTTCAAAAACTAAACGCAGGCTTCCCTGGTGGTCCAGCGGTTAAGAATCTGCCTGCCAATACAGGGGACACAGATTTGATTCCTGGTCTGGGAAGATCCCACATGTCGAGGGACAATTAAATAAGCCACCACAACTACTGACGCCTGGGCATCCCAGAGCCTGTGTTCTGCAACGAGAGAAGCCACTGCAACGAGAAGCCTGCACGCCACAACAAAAGCAGCCCCTGACTGCTGCAACTAGAGAAAGCTCACAGCAACCCAGTATTTTTTTTTTTTTTTAACTTAAAAAAAGACAGATCATGCTACTCTTCTGCTTAAATTCTCCAAAGGTTTCCTACTTCTCTTAAAATAAAAAAACCTAAACTCCTTATAGACTTCAAGGTCCTACATTAATCTAGCCCCTACCTATCCTTTTCATCTCACTTCCAACCCTTACATACTGCAGCCAGAGTCCTTTCTGCTGTTCAAGTTCACCAATCAGATTCCCATATAACTTACTATTCCCTCTGTCAGAAACACTCATTCTCCAGATGTATACGTGGTTGGACCCTTGTCTTCTTTCAAGTTGAAGCTTAATTGTGAGAGAGGCCTTCCACATCAGAAATCTTAAGTACCTATCCTCTCCCTCTTCCCTACCATCACCCTATTTTATTTCTTCACAGTAGTTACCACTATCTGAAATTATCGCTGACTTACTGTCTTTCCCTCCTCAGACTTTAAACTCGGTTGAGAGCATGGACCTTGTCTCTTTTGATATACTGTCACCAACTCTAACATCCAAAGTAGGTACTTTAAAAAACATATATATGATATTATGCCAAGAGTTCCACAAAGTTTGTTTCTTTTAAACAGGTCAGTGAAAAAAACATAGCATCTTGCTAAAGACTCTCATGGAAGGAAAGTTATGACCAACCTAGACAGCATATTCAAAAGCAGAGACATTACTTTGCCAACAAAGCCATCTAGTCAAGGCTATGGTTTCTTCAGTAGTCATGTATGGATGTGAGAGTTGGACTATAAAGAAAGCTGAGCGCCAAAGAATTGATGTTTTTGAACTGTGGTGTTGGAGAAGACTCTTGAGAGTCCCTTGGACTGCAAGGAGATCCAACCAGTCCATCCTAAAGGAAATTAGTCCTGGGTGTTCATTGGAAAGACTGATGTTGAAGCTGAAACTCCAATACTTTGGCCACCTGATGCTAAGAGCTGACTCATCGGAAAAGACCCTGATGCTGGGAAAGATTGAGGGCAGGAGGACAAGGGGATGACAGAGGATGAGATGGCTGGATGGCATCACCAACTCAATGGACATGGGTTTGGGTGAACTCCGGGAGTTGGTGATGGACAGGGAGGCCTGTGCTGTGGTTCATGGGGTCGCAAAGAGTCGGACACGACTATGCGACTGAATTGAACTGAAAGACTCTCAAAGTTAAACCCCAAAGTGTTTTATGGGAGTTACGGGTTTTAAAAGTTGAGCTAGATATAAAACACTGTTAAGCAAATGTGCGTCAAATAACCTTCAAGCAAACAAAAACTCAAAGACACAATCTGCCATCAGTGGCATCATTTGGTTAATAATCCAAATAGCCCAAGTATCTCTTTTTGAATCCAGTCGAAGAAGCAGGTGGGAAGAAGAGTAAAGGAGTATAAGGTAGTACCCAGGCCTGGAAAAATATGAGGGAGCCCAGTGGGGAGAAAAGGGGACTCTGGAACCGAGGAGGTTGCTTTTCCCAGCCCCTCTCCCACCTTTACTACCCATCCAAGGGTCACTGGCTCACTCCTGACGACCTGAAATGACCCTCTTCCCTCGGCTCCCACCCATTCCATGAGCTCTGGCCCAGACCCTTCAGCTCCGCTCTCCTAATCCCGGTCCAGTGCTCTGCTCCCGGACGCACAGAAGGAAGCGTCCTGCATTCTTACCCGGTCCTCGGCGAGCCCAGCGTCTTGACCGCAGAGCCCGAAGAGGCCGCATCTCCGGGAAACCGCGTGTGAAGCAGAGGAGCCGCCATCCGGCCGGACAAACGCGACGACTGCGGCTTATGCCGGAAGTCTTTCTCCCACTAGGCCCGCCTCCGTTCCGGAAGACACGCGTGAGAGCAACGGGCTTCAGCCAATCAGGAGCCCCACGCGGGGAGAGCTGAGTTACCCGGGTCCAAGCTAGAGCGCCGCTAAGGCGTAATCCCCGCCGTGAATCAGGCCCCTTCTTCCTCTTGGAGGACTTTCCCCGCCAAGCGAGGTGCTGTGGACTCCGCTGGTGGCTCAGCGGTAAAGAATCCGCCTGCCAATGCAGGAGACTTGAGTCCGATCCCTGAGTCGGGAAGGTCGGGTGGAGGAGGGCATGGCTACCCACGCCAGTGTTCTTGTTTGGAGAATCCCATGGACAGAGGAGCCTGGGGGGGCTATAGTCCGTGGGGTCGGGAAGAATGCACGGCTGAAGCGACTTAGCCAGTGCACTGTACTGAGCCAACTTTGACTCAGAGTTGGACCAACAAAGGTCCGTCTAGTCAAAGCTATGGTTTTTCCAGTAGTCATGTAGGGATGTGAGAGTTGGACTATAAAGAAGGCGAACTGTGGTGTTGCAAAAGACTCTTGGGAGTCCCTTGGACAGCAAGGAGCTCAAACCAGTAAACCCTAAAGGAAATCAGTCCTGAATATTCATTGAAAGTACCGATGCTGAAGCTGAAACTCCAATACTTTGGCCATCTAATGTGAAGAGCCGACTCATTAGAAAAAGACCCTGATGCTGGGAAAGAATGAGGGCAGGAGGAGAAGGGGACGACAGAGGATGAGATGGTTGGATGGTATCACTGACTCAATGGACATAGTTTGAGCAAGCTCCGGTAGATGGTGAAAGACAGGGAAGTCTGGCGTGCTGCAGTCCATGGGATCACAAGGAGTCGGACATGAATGAGCGACTGAACAACAACTGTAATGAGACTGGAGAGTTGCCTGGGAGGTGTCTGTCCAGCCCTGAGTTTCCCAGAGAAGGGGCGGGGACACCCGGAGGGGCCAATCAGTGGCTTGGTCTGTGGACTTTTAAATTCTAGGAGTCAGTCCAGTTCCAGTTCGGTTCAGTGGCTCAGTCCTGTCCTACTCTTTGCGACCCCATGAATTGCAGCACGCCAGGCCTCCCTGTCCATCACCAACTCCCGGAGTTCACCCAAATCCAGGGCCATTGAGTTGGTGATGCCATCCAGCCATCTCATCCTCTGTCATTCCCTTCTCCTACTGCCCCCAATCCCTCCCAGCATCGGAGTCTTTTCCAATGAGTCAGCTCTTCGCAGGAGGTGGCCAAAGTACTGGAGTTTCAGCTTCAGCATCATTCCTTCCAAAGAACACCCAGGACTGATCTCCTGCAGAATGGACTGGTTGGATCTCCTTGCAGTCCAAGGGACTCTCAAGAGTCTTCTCCAACACCACAGTTCAAAAGCATCGATTCTTCAGAGCTCAGCTTTCTTCACAGTCCAACTCTCACATCCATACATGACCACTGGAAAAACCATAGCCTTGACTAGACGGACTTTTGTTGGCAAAGTAATGTCTCTGCTTTTGAATATGCTGTCTAGATTGGTCATAACTTTCCTTCCAAGGAGTAAGCGTCTTTTAATTTCATGGCTGCAGTCACCATCTGCAGTGATTTTGGAGCCCAGAAAAATAAAGTCTGACACTGTTTCCACTGTTTCCCCATCTATTTCCCATGAAGTGATGGGACCAGATGCCATGATCTTCGTTTTCTGAATGTTGAGCTTTAAGCCAACTTTTTCACTCTCCTCTTTCACTTTCATCAAGAGGCTTTGAGTTCCTCTTCACTTTCTGCCATAAGGGTGGTGTCATCTGCAGATCTCAGGTTATTGATATTTCTCCCAGCAATCTTAATTCCAGCTTGTGCTTCCTCCAGCCCAGCGTTTCTCATGATGTACACTGCATATAAGTTAAATAAGCAGGGTGACAATATACAGCCTTGATGTGCTCCTTTTCCTATTTGGAACCAGTCTGTTGTTCCATGTCCAGTTCTAACTGTTGCTTCCTGACCTGCATACAGGTTTCTCAAGAGGCAGGTCAGGTGGTCTGGTATTCCCATCTCTTTCAGGCTCCCTCAGTCAAACTGAAGAACCCAAGCCTAGAGGGCTAAGGTACATAGGGTCGGAGAGAATTGGACACAGTGAGTTTGGGTGAACTCCGGGAGTTGGTGATGGACAGGGAGGCCTGGTGTGCTGCGATTCATGGGGTCGCAAAGAGTCAGACACGACTGAGCGACTGAACTGACTGACTGAAGCAATTTAGCATGCTGCTGCTGCTGCTAAGTCGCGTCAGTCATGTCCGACTCTGTGCGACCCCATAGATGGCAGCCCACCAGGCTCCACCATGACTGGGATTCTCCAGGCAAGAACACTGGAGATTTAGCATGCAGGCACTCATAAAACAGATAACTAATGAGAACCTACTGTATAGCATAGAGAATGCTACTCAGTGTTCTGTGGTGACCTAAATGGGAAAGAAATCTTCCAAAGAGGGTATATGTATACATATTGCTGATTCCCTTTGCTGTACAGTAGAAAATAACACAAAATTGTAAAGCAACTATACTCCAATAAAAATCAATAATAGAAATGAAGAACTGGAAGCCCTGTGATTAATCTAAACCCACAGAAAGATGGGGAGGGTCAGGATTTGAACAAGTTGGCCTGACCCAGAAACCTGCTTCTTCCTACCTACTGGGCTCTTCTCACAAACACCCAAGCTAATCTTACCCTCCTGGAAACGGGGTTGATGACACATGTTATCCAAAAATCTTAGAGCTGTGATAATTCTGGGATTAGAAATCAAAGAGTGAGAGAAGGCAGTTTTCAAAAGGCATTAACCCTTAAACTTATAATTTTTAAAGATGTACCAAGTCAGCCAGACCAGCAAAGCAGGAAAGGGTCTTCCAAACATAGGGAACAACAGGTGCCAAGGCAGGGTGGGCAGGAAGGAGGCAGAGGGAAAAGGGGATGAAGGGAGAATTGTTGCAACCTTTGGAAACTGTATAGAACTATATCAAAAGGGCATAAACTAGGTACAGCAACTTTTAAAATATAAAGCATTGTTCTGTTTTGGCAACGGTGTAAAATCAGTTACTGTCCTTCTGCTGCCTCCATATGGGCACACCATTTCTTGCCTCTCTGCTTCCGAGTTCCTGCGGAATGCTGGGCAGAAATCATCCATGTCCCAGGAACCGAGGAAATTGTGTGGTAGCTCACAAAGATGTTCAAGATAGCTGTTTAAATGGGAATCTCTTCCCCTATACCCACAAAGCAGAGCTAAAAAAAAAAAAAAATTACAATTCTTTGCACTCTCAGCCAGTATAAGTTTAACTGTACTGTCAAGGAATTTGACAGTTACTTTATTCCTTCACTTGTAAAAAGTCTGATATGTATTAAAGAATATATGTTAATGTAAGTTATTGAACATAGTAAAGTGAAGACCTGTGAATGTACAACCAACTTATGAAACAGCCTGTAATATTGATGCTTTCTATGTGCTCCTTCCAGACCCCCACCCTCTGCCTGCTTCCTCTCAAGGTAACCACTATCCTGAGTTCTTAAAAAATCATTTCAACTTTTCTTTATGCAATTACCATATATATTCCCAGACAACAAGCATACTATTTATTTTCTCTTGTCTTCCAATGATAAAATTACTTCAGATATTTAGGAGGCTGTGTAAGACTTCTAAATATTGGAGACAGGAAAATGGATTGATAAATCACGGTTGTTGCTGTTTAGTTGCTAAGTTGTGTCCAGCTCTTTATAACCCCATGGGCACGACTGAGTGACGTCACTTTCACTTTTCACTTGCATGCATTGGAGAGGGAAATGACAACCCACTCCAGTGTTCTTGCCTGGAGAATCCCAGGGACAGAGGAGCCTGGTGGGCTGCCGTCTGTGGGGTCGCACAGAGTTGGACACGACTGAAGCGACTTGGCAGCAGCAGCAGCAGAGTTGCTCTTGGAGGTATACAAGACACAGTCAAAGAACTTTCCTAAGTAGTTGTGCTACTCCCTGCAATACTTCGTCCATAAGCTTGAACACAGCTTCTTCCTTATGTTCATAAAGCACAGTTAAGACAAGGCTTCTATGTTAAATTTTTTTTTCAATAACACCTGAGCACAATACAGGAAAAATCCTAAAACTAAGTGGCATAATCTTCTGTGGGAGTTCTTGGGTCATGCTCCTTCACTGTGGATCCTTTGCTCACTCTGTTTCATGGGCCATCTCAGCGTGACAGGATAAAAGCCTCCTTTATCCAGCCTTGCCTTCCTCAGACTCTCATGGCTTTTTGTCTCCAACTCTTAAAAAAAAAAAAAAAGTACCAGTACTAATAAAGACCCCTCCTTCTCCAACTGCGACAACAACAGAAAGCAAACAAATAGGAACATGTGCTTGCAAAGATACAACCTCGCCTACAATGTAGTCATCCTTTCGTATCACTGGGTATTATCATTGTTCATAATTGCTCTGAGCTTCTTCACTCTAGAGTGAAATTTTACTTTCGTGTACCCAGATGACCCATTAAACTGTTTTTCAAAAGAGCAGTCTTCCTCTAGAGATGAATTTTACACTCATCCCCAGAGTAGTTCTTTGGGCAAAGCCACAATTGTGGCTTTGTAACAGCTATCTTCAGCTAGTTTAAGCAGAAAAGAAGAATTTGTTCTAAGGTTACAGGATATCTTAAAGCACCAAAAAAGAATTTCTCACTGGCCAAATTTGAGTCAGGAACTTCTCTGGTGGCTCAGTGGTAAAGAATCCACCTGCCAAAGCAGGAGATATGGACATGATCCCTGGGTTGGAAAGATCCCCTGGAGAAGGAAATGGCAACTCACTCCTGTATTTTTGCCAGGGAAATCTCACGCACAGAGGAGTCTGGCAAGCTACAGTCCATAGGGTCGCAAAGAGTAGGACATGACTTAGTGACTAAATAACAACAATAAGCCCTCCTCTAACCCAGTCTAGAGAGATGAGGTCATATGGTACCAAATGGCTTCCAATAAATTTTTGCTGTAGATGAAAGGGTCACTATCAATGCTCCAGAAATGTTTTTCAAATCACTGAATGGCAGGGACGTTCCAAATGAATAATTTCTAAATAGCAAAGCCAATAATAAATATATGATTTGTTCCTTTCCCCTTTCCAAAGAGTCAACAGTTATTTTGAGTCACTTATCTTTATAAAAACATTCATTAACACAAGATGTCAACTGTATATCTTTCATGTAGTTAATGAATATTAATAATGTATATATATTTACTAATATGTCATAGCCACATAATATGTATGCAATCATAAATATTCATATACTATGTGTATGTAATATAAAATTATATACAATAAAATTAATGTATTTAATATATGATTAAATAATATAAGTATATCCAAAGACCATTAATTTAGAGCTTTCCTTGTCCCAGAGAAATATAAAGCAGTTTCTCAACCTTGGCACTGGTGACATGTTAGACCAGATAATACTTTATGAGAGGAGGAGACTGTCCTGCCCATTGCAGGATGTTTAGCAGTATCTCTGGTCTTCATCCATTAGGTGACAGCAGCATTCCCCTCTGTGCCACTGTGACAAGCAAAGATCTCTGCTGCTGCTGCTAAGTCGCTTTAGTCGTGTCCGACTCTGTGCGACCCCATAGATGGCAGCCCACCAGGCTCCCCCATCCCTGGGATTCTCCAGGCAAGAACACCAGAGTGGGTTGCCTTTTCCTTCTCCAATGCATGAAAGTGAAAAGTGAAAGTGAAGTCGCTCAATCGTGTCCAACTCTTAGTGACCCCATGGACTGCAGCCCACCAGGCTCCTCCGTCCATGGGATTTTCCAGGCAAGAGTACTGGAGTGGGGTGCCATTGCCTTCTCCGGCAAAGATCTCTAGACACTGCCAAATGCCCCAGGGAGACAATAATGCCAAAATTAAGAACCACTGGTATAAATCATGATCTTAATGAACACAACTGTGCTCATTTCACATGCTAGAAAGGTAATGCTCAGAATCCTTCAATCTAGGCTTCAACAATACGTGAACCAAAAAATTCCAGATGTTCAAGCTGGATTTAGAAAAGGCGGAGGAGCCAGAGATCAAATTGCTGACATCCGGTGGATTACAGAAAAAGCAGGGGAATTAAAAAAAAAAAACTACTTCTGCTTCATTTACTATGCTAAAACCTTTGACTGTGTGAATCCCAACAAACTGTGGAAAATTTTGAAACAGATGGGAATACCAGACCACCTTACCTGCATCCTGAGAAACCTGTATGCAGGTCAAGAAGTAACAGAACCAGACTTGGAACAACTGACTAGTTCCAAATTGGGAAAGGAGTACGTCAAGGCTGTATATTGTCACCTTGCTTATTTAACTTCTATGCAGAATACATCATGCAAAATGCCAGACTGGGTAAACATAAGCTAGAATCAAGATTGCAGTAGAAATATCAACAACCTCAGATATGCAGATGACACCACACTAACGACAGAAAGCAGAGGAACTAAAGAGCCTCTTGATGAAGGCAAAAGAGGAGAGTAAAAAAGCTGGCTTAAAACTCAACATTCAAAAAACTATCTTGGCATCTGGTCCCATGACTTCACGGCAAATAGATTGGTGAAATGTGGAAACAGTGACAGATGTCATTTTCTTGGACTCCAAAATCACTGAAGACGGTGACTGTAGCCACAAAATTAAAAGACACTTGCTCCTTGGAAGTAAAGCTCTGAGAAACCTAGACAGCGTATTAAAAAGCAGAGACACGTTTTGTGAAGAGGCAAAGACTGAGTGATGGCAACTTCGTTGCCAACCTCCAGCAGGAATCGGCTTCTCCACGTAGAACGCCGGGGTAGGAGATTCAGAATCGAATCTCTTCTCCCTTCCCCCTCCTGTGACATTTTTCTTGATCTTCAGCTACGTTTTTCAGCTTTGTGAGGCACCGTATCATCAAAGACAATGGCCAGTAATGTTATCGACAAGATGGATCCTTGCTCCATGAAGTCTCGTGTATTCATTGTGAATCTCAGTACCCTTGTGGTCAAGAAATCCGACCTGGAGGCAATCTTTTCAAAATACAGCAGAATCATGGGTTGCTCTGTTCACAGGGGCTTTGCCTTCATTCAGTGTGTTAATGAGAGAAACGCCCAGGCTGCTGTGGCAGGAGAGGATGGCAGGATGATTGCTGGCCAGGTTTTAGATATTAATCTGGCTGCAGAGCCAAAAGTGAACGGAGGAAAAGCAGGTGTGAAATGATCTGCAGCGCAGATTACGGGTCAGTACCAGAACACCCTTCTCCATCCCCTCCACTCAGCCCATCTTTTGACTTGGACTGTGACTTTCAACAGGATTATTACGACAGGACGCACAGTTACCTAGCACATGTTCCTCCTCCTCCTCCTATTGCTCGGGCTGTAGTGCCCTCAGAATGCCAGCAAATATCAGGAAACACCTCATAAAGGGGCAAACATGGCTTCAATTCTAAGAGCAGACAGTGGGGATCTCCCTCTAAGTCTGGAAAGTTGAAAGGAGATGACCTTCAGACCATTAAGAAGGAGTTAACTCAGATAAAACAAAAAGTGGGTTCTTTACTGGAAAGCCTGGGAAATAATTGAAAAGGAACGGAGCACACAAGGAGTGGAGATGAAGAAGGGTAAGTCAGAAGAGGAGCAGAGCGGCAGCTCCCTGAGCAAGATAAGACTAATGAAGATGGAGTCTGAGCGGGGGGTGCAGATGACTCTGCTGAGGAGGGGGACCTACTGGATGATGACGATAGTGAAGATCGGGGGGATGACCAGCTGGAGTTGATCAAGGATGCTGAAACAGAGAGGATAATGGAGACAGCGCCAGTGGCGAGGATGACTCTTCAGCACATAGTGGGGTTTAGAAATCTTGTCCCATTATTTCTTTACCTAGATGCTTGTCTAAGATCAAAATTTTCACCAGATCCTCTCCCCTAGTATCTTCAGTACATGCTCACTGTTCTCCCCACCCTTGTCCTTCCCATGTTCATTAATTCATGTTGCCCATTTTCACTTCCTTTGACCCTCCTAGTAGTTACGTTTAGTCTTTACCCTGTAATTTTTGCTTTAATTTTGATACGTCTTTATGACTTAACAATAAAAAGGATGTATCAACTGTCTCCAGAGAAGGCAATGGCACCCCACTCCAGTACTCTTGCCTGGAAAACCCCATGGACGGAGGAGCCTGGTAGGCTGCAGTCCATGGGAACGCTAAGAGTCGGACACGACTGAGCGACTTCACTTTCACTCTTCACTTTCATGCATTGGAGAAGGAAATGGCAACCCACTCCAGTGTTCTTGCCTGGAGAATCCCAGGGATGGGGAAGCCTGGTGGGCTGCTGTCTATGGGGTCGCACAGAGTCAGACACGGCTGAAGCGACTTAGCAGCAGCAGCAGCAGTAGCAGCATCAACTGTCTCCAAAATAATCTCTTGCTATAGAGGGAGTACAGTTCTTTCCATTCATACAGTAGCTTCTTCTCTAACTACAAAGGCAATCTCATTAGTTGAGCAGAACCTGAGAGCAGCTTTGAGTTAGAGGTATGTGTGTTACACCCCACATAAGAGTGCTATGTGGGGCTGTTCAACACAAATGTAACAATGTACTTTTGTGAATGAGAGTTGGCATGTTAAATGCATCCTCTAGAAAAATAACTAGTGTAATAATCTTAAGGTTTGTTTTTTAAAGTTGATAGTGTGGGTTATTTTTGTGAACAGCCTGATGTTTGGCGCCTTTTTCTTCCCTCAAAATAAACAAGTCCTTATTTAACCAGGAATTTGGAGGGGGAAAAAAAGCAGAAACATCACTTTGCCAACAAAGGTCCATATAGTGAAAGCTATGGTATTTCTAGTAATCAGGTATGGATGTGAGAGTTGAACCATAAAGAAAGCTGAGCACCAAAGAATTGATGCTTTTGAACTGTGGTGTTGGAGAAGGCAATCAAACCAGTCAATCCTAAAGGAAATCATCCCTGAATATTGGAAGGACTGATGCTGAAGCTGAAGATCCAGTACTTTGACTACCTGATGCAGAGAACTGACTCATTGGAAAAGATCCCGATACTGGGAAAGATTGAAGGCAGGAGGAGAAGGGGCTGACAGAGGATGAGATGGTTGGATGGCATCACCAACTCAATGGACATCTGTCTGAGCAAACTCAGGGAGATAGTGAAGGACAGGGAAGCCTGGTGTGCTGCAGTCCATGGGGTTGCAAAGAGTCAAACATGACTGAGCAACTGAACAACAATGAGGTGAACTTTTAGTCCAGTTGAAGA